>NC_081413.1:428117537-430530037 GCF_030272615.1 Cryptomeria japonica | reverse complement strand
AACATCAAGTGAATGGGTAGCAAGTTGAGAAGATGACACATGGTGTCGTGGTGTATAGGCATGTTCAATAATAGTCGACAATTTATCCTCACAACCACTTCTATTGAAAATGATGACTTTGAACATAGAGCGTTTAATATATGAAAAAATAAGTATATCACCATATTCAAGATTATGACCAATAACAAATGATTCCCACCCTTTGTCAAAGAAGACCCTATCTTGTTGAGCTAAAAGAAGGGCTTCCCATTCACTGTTTGTTGGTCCTTCCAAAGTGATATATGTGTTGAATAATTCAAATACGACATGCACAAACAATGGTGGGATTCTCTGCTTGTGTAAATGGAAAAGATTCAGAAAATGAATAAATGCATAAAACTTAAATATTAGCAAAACAAAGATTCTTATTCTAAAAGCATAAGACTGTACCAATGTTTTAAAATTCTCATCTATCATAAGTTTGAAAAAGGATGGTATGATCCCATGTTTGGTAGCACAATTATGTAAGCATGTATTGCATGGGCAAGTAGCCATCTAATGTTGCTCTTCTTGCGTGCATCAAGAAACAAAATGTTAATAAAGTTTTTTTTTGTATTAAAAAAAAATCATAAGTGTCGATACCAATTACAACAATACGGAAATGCTAATGAGTAATTACTATTGAATTTGACATCTAGACAACATATCCGACAATAATATTCCAACATCATTGAATATAAAGAATTGGTCCTAAACTGCTTTTTTTTTTACAAAAGAAAGAATAAGACTATTTACAAGTGTTAGTTAGAATGAATGGAACTCAAAAGTGAAGAAGATTTGTAAAAGATGGCACATGTGCATCTGACCTAACCAAAAAAGGGATATATAAGAAGAGGAGAATATTCAAAGAATTATTGCTATCTACGGAAGGGTGATTCAGCTTCATGGTATTGTCCATAATCCAACACCATAGGAATAGTCAAATTAAGGTCTTTCTTTTCTTTTCCAAACGGTAGAACCCCTATTCCTATCCAATGGTTCTCCTCCCTCCTCCGTCGATTGGGGAAATCAAAGATCATGTGGAGACTTTGTATGTCAAAATGCACATTTCGGCCAATTGTACATTTCAACGAAGAATGGATGAAATTTGCAACCTATTCAAAAAATGATGAGAAATACGTACATATTATATTAGTTGCATTTGAGTTGTTAGCTAATGAACTAATGAATAAATGCATAATATGAAATGTAGTTAGCCATAAGGTCATAAGAAAACAACTCAAATGCAATTAAATAAATATCTTGGCACTATGGAAAAATTTGTTGCAGATGGAGGTGTTCATATAATATTAAAATCGAATTGAATATAATATTCATGAAAGTCCAAAAAGCAAAACAATTGCAAGTACTCCATTCGGTTAGATTTCGTATGTGTGTTTTATGGTCATGGATTATGTGTGCAATTTGTGAGTATGTATAAAAGTGTATTATAAACATGCAATATGTTGTGTTAAACTGTAGAATGTGCCACAACAAAAACATGTACCTAACTACTTTTGAACAGTACATACTATACCAAGTATATGTTAAAGACACATTCACCTATAGTTATGTCGAGCATGACAAGCATATTGTACAAGTGTCATATGGTTAATAATGAAATTAGGTCTCTAGAATGCCCTACATCAAATCTAAATCAAAAAATACATCATTCTATTTCTCCATTTTGGCCGAGGAAACCCATTGATAGGTAATTGCTTAGAGCATGTGACTATCTGGGCTTAGGGTCTTTTCCCTAGCAATAAGATTATGATTATATATTAAAATAAGGATAAAATATACATAAAACAATAGATCTCTATATTGATATATAAAAATATTGAGCTGGATAAAAGATGGAAAAAATAGATCATTATATTATTATATAAAAATATTTATAAAGTTTACAGCTATAAAACTATTCTCTATAATATTTTATATAAATAATTATAAAAAAAATATGATTTTGACAATGAATCACATAAATCTAAAAAAAATAACTTAATACCAAAACAAATTATATTAAGATGCCAGTACTAGCACTACCCATTAGACTATCAGACTTACAAGAAGACTCCTTGCTCCAAATCCCATCAAATTTTAAAAGAGAGAAGAAACCTAAAAATGCAGTCAACATAAAAAGTTTTAATTTAATATTTTATCCATTTAATTTATCCAAATTGTATTACCATGCTAACACCAATTTTAGGCTCTCAAATTGCCAATCAAATGGCTCCTTGTTTATTTGTCAAGCTCATTACTACTGCATCTTTTTCTACAATCGGTCACCATACCTCAATATTTGTGCCTATTGTTTTGCCTACCAATTGTTCTCTATAATCACACTTCTTTTATTTTGTAACACTAAAAATCTGCAGCCGCAATGGGAGCCAATCAAAATTGACAAATAATAAACATGATCTTGTTTCACGTGAAGGCAACAATATCGCTGAAATAATTTCATCCAATGATAAGGCATAAAATTTCTTTAGTAAGATATTTTGGTTAAGAATTGACTAGTTTAAACAATTTAAACATTGCAAATCATGGAAACTGCACTTAGTTCAACCACAAATTCACTTGCAATAACACAGTTTACAATAATTCACTTGCAATTATTAATTTCACATATCAAACTCCAAAAGTACAAAAGTGGAAGAACAATGCAAGAGTTAGAAATAACAGAGTTCACAAAATCAATTACAATAATTCATTTCACATATTAAACCGCAACTACAAAAAGGAATCCAAATGAAGAAAGGACTGACAGAAACATGTTGCAATGCATGTGTTGTTAAAATTGGCAATCCATAGGAAGAACATTTCCAATTATAAGGAGCATGGTGATAATGAAATAATTAAAATAGAATATTGTTTAAATTGTAGAATAGATTTCAATTATCATAGTACATTTTGTTACAATCCCAATTTGTGAAATTCAAAGCATGGAAGAAAAGAGAAGTGACAAACAATAGAAATAGTCAAATAGTCATAACCTCAGTTTAAAATGGATCATCGATTTCAATTTTATTTATTTCATGTCTCTCACATATTGATCATTGACTCCATTAAAATGGCTCATGGATTTTAATTTTATTTATTTAATGTCTCTCAAATATTGATCATTGACTCCATTTTCTGGATTAGGACCCTAAAAGCTATTGAATAGTTGAAATTTGTTTACCTCCAACTGATATATTATCTCAGAGTTCCTATAGGTGGACTTAACTATCTTAGGAACATTAGGACTTCCATAATGGAATAACACTCAACTGAGCTTACAAAAAAATTCCAAATCTTGCAGAGAAGAAATTTGCGAAGACAATTTTTATGAGGGATATTTAAAAATTATTAACATTTCCTTTTTCTTTAAGTTTTAGGTTCCCTAAGTCTATTCAAAACCCTTAAATCATAACCCCATTTTGAAAGTTGACACAACAATTTGAAAAATAAGACGAAGTCCCCAAAAGAAAGAAAGAAAATCTATATTCTTTAAAATTAAGACTTACAAAAGAGTTGCTAATGTTTTGCAAAACATAAATTAAAACAAAATAAAAAATAACTACTGTAATTTTAGTAAAACTTAAAAAGAGTCCATTGCTATAGTCTCTTGCCTTACATACATTCACTACACGTGGTTCGTCAGAAGACCTCCATTTTTTTAAATGTAACATATGCCTAATTAGATGAAAGAGTACACCAATTATAAATTTGTAAAGAGTCCTAATTCAAAATAGCAAGAAGCATGGCTCTTTTTTGAGTCTAAAATGACTATCAATTTGAGGAGAACTTTGGGTACAAATGTGATTAAACAAATAGATGAGTACAACACATTATCTCTACTCTCAAAATAAAGTTTTGATGGAAAATACATAGAACCTTACAACAAACTATTGATCTTCTACTCTCATAAGAAGCCTAACCGAAGGACTCTGATTCATGTATTTATCGACACTCATTCAAAAATTTATTGAAAAAACGGGCATAATTTTTAAGAAGTTGATAGTCCCATGGCCTTGAACCTGCATTTTTAAGCATTTGGAGCTTAGTTGAAGTAATAAAATTATTATTAAAAATGGCATGAATCATAACATTTTAAAACAAAGAATTCCAAAACAAAAAAGGCGAACAAAAAGAATCTACAATTTCAAATAATATTTGGCATAAAAATAATCAAACAATTCTAAAATTTGATTCAAAAGAAGAAAAAACTACCTGCACACTAGAATTGACATAATTCTCATCATTTTCATTGAAGTTTTTTGCTAGGGTTCTTCTTAATTAGAAGAAAAGTTGCTTTTGCTATAAGAAGACAGGTTGGAGCTACAATAACACAAATCCTTTATGAGATACCAATTTCATAAAATTGGTCTTATAAATCATAGCCCTGCAACTGTCCTATTCACCGAACCCCCCAAAACATGTTCATCAAAGAACTTACTCTTGTAGGCATCGCCAAGAGTTCATCTCTAACTTTGCAGATACAGATAGACACACTACAGGATTGTGCAAAGAAGCCATAGCTAAAAATAATAAAAAATATATTTTGAACGCTTTGAATACTTTCAAAATCTAAACAAAGGAAAATCTTTGTAAATTATGCATGGCGGCAGAGTTAGAGACAGGTTCAGACAAAATTTTATATGACTTCTAAAAAAATTCAGAAATATCATATGTACCTAGCAAACATAAGACCAAATTTCACCCTCTGTCTGTAAAATGTGGAGGCATTGACATGGCATGTAAAATGTTTGACAAAATTCCTTAAAGAAATTGTTTCCTCCTGGAATGACCCTCAGTAATGCACCGAAGGAGTTTCTTCCTTTTTTCCAGTAGGGATATACATCCCTTTAAAGTATAAAGAGTGTGGGAATTTTGACAGCTATAATGAATACAAATGCAAAATGTGTGAAAATAGATAAGGCGTGTATTTGTTTTGCATGCAGGCCATGACTGCATCTTCTTCCTGACAATCTGCCCTGCAACGCACTACCTGAGATATTGGGAGATGTGCGTTCTCTTGCTTAGTTATTTCTAACTTATTTTTGACAATCTACAACCACCAAATTCAGCCCAATCAAAATACTAATAAATCTTTTTTTTTCAATTTTAAACTAAAAAACTTGCAAGTTTCATATAAGACATTGATGCAATCAAATTCATGTAAAAAATCTGTTAATTTGATTAGGCAACAAACAAGCATTTAATAGTGGCTTAATGTTTTAGCCCTTTGCAATAGTTCCAGCAAGCACATCTACAAACCCTGTTTTGATGGCCCTGTTTTACAGTTCTCTTGCATTGGGGTGTGAATTGCCTCTGTCTCTGCCATCTATAGACTGTCAAACACTCCAGCCCTACATGCAACAGCTAAATCCCGCCTCGTTCCATGTGAAAGCAACTATATCACTCTAAAAATTTAATCCAATGAGAACACATCAAATTCATTCATCAATGCATTTTGTTTAAAAAATATTTAAATCAAACAATGCAAACATTGTGAAATAGGAAACTGCACTTCATGAAATTTAATGTATGCAATGTGATTGGTTGGAGGAACTAAGAACTATTCGAAAGATAATAAATGCCCTCAACAATAGTTCCTTGAAGGCAGGAACTAATTATAATGAAACTTCAAACATTAAACAAAAATAGTTGTTGGTATAATTGCAAAGGTATTCCAAAGTATGGAGGCATGCAAGAGGCTAGAATTGCAAGTTAAAAAGGCATCTTCTTAGGGTTGTGTGATTATATTGACAAGAATTTGTGTTTATTTTATGTTCGATTAAATGATGTTTGAATCTTTTTAAGATAAGTTTCCTATGTGCATTTGTGATTGTATTTTTTTTTTGTGGTTGTTCTAGACTGTAAATTATTTCTATATGGTGTAGGAGTGGTGGTTGATTTAAAGGGCAAGTTTGGAGATTTGAATAGAGGTTAATATCATTTTATATAATTATTCCTTTTCATTTTAATGTTGGATTTTTGTATGGTGATGGTTTGATGATTTAGTATCAATTTATACAATTATTGTTTGTATCACTATTAAGGCTTTACAAGGTGAGAATTTGAGGCTTTGCTAGACATCATGTTATAAGGTTGTTCTTTCAATTTCAATGTTGGAAATATTTTTTTGTAGGTGTGCATTGAGAATACTACATGAGAGTTTTTTTTGTGTTCTTTATGGTCAAGTTATTTCCATGTCATTGTTTCAAAAAAAAAATTAGGTTGAGCATTAGGCTTTGAACATTTATTGTCATTTTATACAATTATTTTTGGCATGTCATATTTGTTATTTAAATGGTTGTTCTTTCCACGTTATAATTTAAATACTGAATTTTTTTAAAAAAAGTCATAATGATATTCTAATATTAATACAATTTGTCCTTTTTTTTTTTTTTTTTTTCAAATATGCCTAGTAAACTTTTTAACGTGACCGGTGACGTTGGCAAGACATGCCCTCCAACTCCACGAGAAAACACTTTTGACTCGGATCTATGAACCGATGAGGCTACAAATGGGGGACCTCATCCCCACACTTCACTTATCAAACCCATGAGCACAACAACCTAGTGAAAGCACAAGGCATGCGAGCTCAATGGCCCAACATGGATTTGAACCTTGGTCGCCGCTTCACCAATGAAGTGTTTTAACCACGACACTACACGTTCGAAGACATTAATATAATTTGTCTCGATATTTGATTGTTGCAAACATTTTTTTCTATATATGTTTTGTTTTTCAACTACTCTCTATTTTCTTTGGCTTTGGCGCTCAACACCAATAGAATTAGAGGTTTTTCCTAGTGATTGACAACAATGTCTAAATTGCTTGACTTTGTAAATATACATACATACAGTTTCAAACATTTTGCAAGCGCAAAAACAAGATTGAATTAAAATGTTGAAAACCAATTAGATATGTTTATAAAAAATTTAGAATCATCAAATTTAGATCAACTACAAAAAAATTAAATTTTTTTGTTCATTTGTACAGACTCCCATTGACATTCCTTCAATTTGAGTGATTTTGCATGTATGCCATAGTTTGAACTGCCCTAGTAAATATAAACATTAAACATGGACAAACTTATAATTTTTTGCTAAAATGAAATTTGTGCTTCAGATCAACTTATATTTCAAGAATAAAATTAAAAATAAATTAATAAATACGCACAACAAAATCTCATTCAAATAAACTACACAAAGCACACCATAAAATTATATTTACAATAATAAAATGAAAATAATAACTTAAAAAAAAGATATTAAACCATTGGACCCTCAGACCCTCAACATTAAAATTTTAAATCCTTAAATCCTCACTCTACAAAGTCACAAACTTGCCCTCTAAACCAATTGGCTAGAAACAATGTTGCAGAAAGATAAAATACTTAGTACTTTGATAATCAAATGCAATGTAGCGAAAAATTAAGAGTAACTTTTAATGTTTGTGTGTCTATATTGGTCATAACTTGGTTAAGGGCCAACCCATTAAATTAATAATTTTATATAAGTTCCATTTTATATTGCATCTGTTGTAGTTTGTAATACCCTAGTAGTTATGGATGCAAAGTGTTGAGGCGTGTAGAGGCTCAAATGACACATAGAAGATAGGGATTGTAAGTAGAACATGCATTTAGTTCAAGCTCTATGATGATTTTTCTACATTTTTGTGTTAAAATATTGTTGGTTTGTGGCATGTTGATTTGTCTATGCTATTTTTTCAAGCATTTCTTCTTAGTTTTCTAATTAAGAAAAGGGGAAAAAAGACAAATCTAATCAATTTGTATGTAGCATTGACTTAACATGTTTTATTATTGACAAATTTGAAGTAAATAAGGAAACGATAACTTTTGATCGAGTATGTGCTCTTCCACTTTATTTGTATAGTATCTAATATATTTAAATAATAATTAATTAGCATATGAAGTTTACTCAAATATTTTCACTCAAATATTTAATAAGTTCAATTCTAAAAATATAAATAATGCCTCAAATAACTAAAACATAGTTCAAAGAATAAATATCTAATTTTCTTGTCTATCTAGAAAACATAAACATCTAGCAAGATTTTTTTTTTCTAAAGATTATGCAAAAATGACATACAAAGAAAAATTGTATAAAATGACATGTAAATAAGAAAGTTCTTTCTCGCATTAACATGGAAAAGAACCATAAATATATATAGAAAAACCTCTATCACATAGTGATCTTGTTCAATTTCTATAATCCTATTAATAGATATGAAGTGAGAACACAAGATTGCATTTAACTTTTGATTGAGTTTGTGCTTTTCAAATCCACAAAGGAAAATAAATAACTAAAATACAAATTAAACAAAAGTACCTATTATTAGTAACAAAGACCTTGAGGAAAATAGATATTACATTTGCAATTCCATCTCACTTCATGACATTTGAGTCTCTAGTGTTCCTCCATAGAAAATGAGCATTTTCATGATTAAGAATTTTTTTCCCTAGTTGTGTGTGGAGTGGTAGGTGCATTTTATTCATGTTCTATGTTTGTGTTACCAAGTATTTGTGTTTTCATTTAAGCTTATGGTTGTTTTACTTAATCATATCAGGATCTATTTTTTTATAGTAGGCTTTGCATTAGCTTTTATTTCATTAGTTTTCTTTTATGTTTTATGTTTTGCAAAATAATAATAGCCCTTTTAGAACTCAAAATTTAGTTGTTAGGCAATATGTAATAAACATTAGAATACAAAGATACTTTAATTAAAACAAATATTTTCCATTATTTGCATTAAATGTCTTTAGTTGCATATAAAATTATGCAAATGGGGAATACAACTCTTATCATGTCATGTTATTTTTCGTATCTTATATTTTAGTTATGCCAGTTACATCTTATTTGTGGGAATCAAGAATCCAAACTGATTTTTATATTAAAAAAAGGCATAAAGTAGATTATGATTATGTTTCTTGATGTTTTGGTTCTTGTTGTGCTATAGTTGGTAATGGTTGAAATTGTGTTTAATTTAGGACATGGAGGTTCAATTTTATGTGGTAATATTTTCTTCATCTTGTCGGATATAGTTTATAGTTATTTCTATTGTGTTTATTTATATTAAAAAAAATTGTTTTATTGCACAAAAGAAAACATATCATGATTGGTCTCCTTTGTGAAAGCTTCTTTCTTATACATTTGTAGCTGTTTACTGTTTTCCCTTAACAAAACCTATCAGAGACTTAAATAAACTATGCTTTGTAAGCTTTGCAATAAATATGATTATATGTTCTTATGTTTCTTCATGTTTTAATGCCTATCTTGTTGTACTTAATAGTTTTTGGGGGGTGTACCTGATTCAAAGTGTGAAATTGTAGCTTTATGTAGTATATTATGCTTATTGAGTTTGATTATGTAAATTAAGACAACATAGTTGTTTTACTATTCAAAGAAGAATTTATTGTGGAGTTTTTTAATTGAGTATGTGGTTATGTTTTATGGATTTCTAATGGGTGTTTTCTTGTGGTTGGCAATTTAATAGGTGTTCTTGGCTTGAAGTGTGGAGTTACACATTTGTAGGGTATGGTTTTGACAAGCTTATTAGATGTCTACACTTGTTGAGTAGACAAAAAGTGAGGGTTGTGGTCTTTTGCTATGTTTTGATTAAGTAGATTTTTTTTTTTGAAAGGAACCCAAACCTTTTACATAATAGGAAATAGATAAAACATTAAAGCATAATAAAACCGTGCCTGATCACCCTAACAAAAAACAATTCCCAACCAAACAAAAAAGGGAACTCAAAACACATAGAGCCGTATAAAGACAACAAAAGGATAGCAAAAGGATAGCACAAAGACAAAGACAGAGACCGATACAACTAAATATTTTTTATAATATCTTCTGCATGAACCACCATCTACTTCATGTTGTCCGCAAAGGTCTTCAAATCATCCAACTCTCATCCCTTGATATCACCCTGATTCGTGGTGTTGGCCCTAGTTCTCTTCTCATGACCTTTTTTCTCCATCTGGTCCTTGTCGCCCTCTTTGTCTTTAATGTTATCAAATTTGTTAATTAGAATATTCATATTGTCCACAGAGGCCTTAAGAATTTGGAATTTCTGTTCAACAATCCTCTTCACAGTTAATTCCATCTTGTCGACTCTATTGACCAGGTTATTCATGGTAGTTTCCAGCCCATTCACCTCTCTATTCCCTTCCATTTCCAAAACCTTCTTTTTAATATCAAGAATTTTACCAACCATGGATTCAATAGCTTCAACATTGTTGATCGCAACCACTAATTCTTTAACATTTTCAGAAAGAGGCTTCTCGCCTATCGTTGCATTTTTGATAACATTAATATCATTCTTCAGGTTGCTGATATCTTTCACGATTTTACTGATAGCATCACAAAATCCCTTAATACTATCATTATCCCCATGACAGTCACTAGGATTTCCCCTTTGATTCTCTTGGCCCTCGTTCTGCAATCCTTGAGTACTCATATCCTCACTGTGACCCACATCCAGAATCTCATCCTCCTCCTTACCCTTCATATTGTCATTTTTTTCCTCCTCTGCATCCTCATCAGAAGCTATCAAAATCTGTTTTTTAGCCTTGTTAACTCCCCTGCTGGTATTCTTGTTCCTCTGGGTTTGTTTTCCCATTCCCTTTCCTTTCTTGCTTTTGATGAATTTTTCCTCAAAGGACTTATCCTCGGAGTCCGAGAGATCAGAATCAACCACAATCCTCTTTCTTTTCCCCTTATGACATGACTCATTTTTTAGAGATAAAATTAGTAGCTATTTGAGTAAAATTTCACGTGATAATAAAATGTCTAAACTTTTGTATATTAGGTTCTTTATAAATAGAGTTGAAGAACATGTACTCAATCAAAATGTATTATTATGTTCTCAGTTAGTTACTTCATCTATTAGTAGAATCGTAAAAGAAGAAGAAAAATAAAAAAAACATAACCATAGACATATAAATAACCTATCTTGATTAAATATAAACACTATGAGGTTAAAGAAAATCTAAGCTAAATGCTTGTAGCTACAATGTCAGGCTTGAAGAAGATGCATCTTCTACTTGTAATTTCATTTATATATATATAGTCTCACTTATGACAACACACAATTCCATAAAACTATAAAGGGTTATGAAGAGCATTATATGTCAAGTTCATATGGTATTTTTTGAGATTGCTAAAAGTATTACATAAAAATTGAAACTAAGACTAATTGAGTGTTAATCTAAATTGTCAAAAATAGAAGCTCAATGGTAAAAATCTTGAAATTAGAAATCTAAATCTAAAGTATTCATTTCTTTTTTTAACACTTTCCAAGCAACTCAGTGATGTGTCTTTTTAGGTAAAGACATCTAGAAATTTTGATTTACCAACAAAAAATAATTTGCACTCTCATTTAATAATGTAAATGAATAAGAATATACAATATGCCATATGCCTCCCAATGTTTTATTTTGCATATGCATAGACTAAGTTAAGACCCATTATTTGGCAATTCTTTTATACCACGTGTATGGATCAACCTTGTGTGAAACTTCAGATTGAGAGACACACCACCCTCTTTTGTTTTGTGAAGTAAAAATTGTTTACTTCAAAAAGTTGATTACCATTGCATATCCCATTAACAAAATGTATTGCAGGTATTAGCATTTGATTTAAAACTATTTCTCTTGATCTCTTTAAATGTGTATCAATTAATGCAATATCAATTTAAAAAATACGTGTCTTATGCACTCTCCCCTCTCTTTAAATGTGTATCAATTAATGCAATATCAATTAAAAAAACATGTGTCTTATGCACTCTCCCCTCCTTGCACATTCCATCAAATGTCTAACTACTTTTTTTTCAAAGAACTTCTCTATTTAATGGTTAAATATTAACTATCATTTTACATATTATTCTTTCCATTTCAAGTTAATGCTCTAATTTGTGGTTAAGCTATGCTAAAATATAGAACAAAATACAATAGAGTGATACAGAATTAAGGCTTCTATTCTACACCTAGTTACACATTCAATTGAGCCAATGCAAGTAAATAAATGGTGAGAAGGGAACATGATTCTCAACAACACAAACCTTGATGACTATGTGATGTAATCAAGATGGTTGATGTTCTTGAGAGTTAATGTAATTGCTTATTCCAAGACATGGACTTACCTTGCATCAAATTCCAACTCTTGGAATGGCTCAAGTACTAGTTAGTTCATATATTTGGGATGAGGAATTGATCTTATATAATTGAGATAGGGGTTTAATCTATTTTAAAGAGAGTATTGTAAGCTTAGGAGGTGCAAGGTTTGGAGGAAAACATTAAGGTGAAAAAGTAAACAAAAATAGAGGGAAAT
Organism: Cryptomeria japonica; assembly: GCF_030272615.1. Taxonomy (NCBI): domain Eukaryota; kingdom Viridiplantae; phylum Streptophyta; class Pinopsida; order Cupressales; family Cupressaceae; genus Cryptomeria; species Cryptomeria japonica. The sequence continues at coordinate 430,517,672 of NC_081413.1, read as the reverse complement.
CATATAAGTAGGAGGTTGGGTGGAGGTAAAATGTTTAATTTTACCTTGGTGGAGGAGAGAAAAGGAGCTCTAAATTTTGGAGAGATGAGTTGAATAAAATGTAGTGCGTGTTAGTCGATCAACATCACAAGAAGTTAGTTCAAGAGTACAGGCAATAGGTGGCAAGCTAGTCTCAAGTGTGTTTGTTGTTTGTTGTTCTTTGTATCATTTTGAATGTTTTTTTTTTTTTTGTATTAAGCATCATATAAACATGAGTTACAAAAATTGAGAGTTTGGGCTGTGAACCTTTCAGCTGACTAAAGGGTTAACACATAAGATCAGGAGCTATATCAGATAACAGCTCAATCCATGATATATAGTGATTTACATAGGAGTTGAAATTACAAAATTACATACAAAATGATAGTCATGATAAAGTGTCTCGGGGAATACTGCTAATTGAACACAAAGGAGGATCCAAGGTCGTTGTTGTCACCCACAGGGGGGAGCCAAGAAGTCCAACCTAGTTCTCCATCGCTCCAAACAAGAACATTCCCATCAATGAACTGATCTCTGTAGGGGTGGGAGGGTATTCCTTCCAGCTCTAGCTCAATGAAGTCTTCTCTCTGTTGTCGTGCCTCCATCTCTTGCATGAACCTCATCAGCCCTTGCTCAAAGTGAGTCTTATTGCTTCCCATGCGATCCCAAGTGAATCCATGTGAGAGTTCTCTTATGAAAACTAGAGTAGATCCATTCCTTAACCACCTGTCAAATTTGTCCTCCTCCAGTCTTAGAACGACAGTGACCTACATAGCAACAAGGTAGTGGATGAGTCTCCTAAGAGACTCAGTGAGGTTCCTACTCTTACCATTAAACACATCATCATTCCTAAATTTCTAGATGATCCACATAATATCCAAAGAGAGAGCAAACCAGAATAGATTAGCATGTTTCTTATCGCCTCTAATATAACCAAATACCATCTCTTCAACAGTAAAACAATTGCTATTAAGTGAGATACCAAACAAATTCCATACTTCTCTAGCAAAATGATAGCCAAAAAAAATGTGATAAACAGATTCAGGGACACCACAAAGTTTACACAGAAGGGGGTCTCCGTTGTTGTCTTTCAGTGGCAGTTTATGAAGAATGAGTCTTCAGGCAAAGAATTTCTTTTTAGGCTCAGTCGGGTAGGACTAGAATCTCGATAGGGTAAAATTCCATCGTTTAGAGTCCCATGATAGGTTCCAGATGCAGTTCAGATGATCAAGGATGTCCCTAGAATCAGTAAGGGCAGAGTATATCATTTTGGCTTTGATTAGCAGCAGGGGGATCCATCTATCTAGTAGAGGGACGCTAAGGGAGGTGGGGAGGAGGGGGGGAAGCAAGGAGGATGGGGGCGAGTGTAGAGTTGAGGATGGAATAGGTTCTGGCCTGGGATAGGGGGAGGTTGAATCTAGAGCTAAGAGATTCCCAAGAGGACAGAGTGCCATTTTCCAGAATGTGCTCAAATGTGACCAGTCCCTGGTTATGCCATTTCAGGGCAGAGCATCCTTGAAGATATGCTTACTATTTCCCGTTGTGCAAAGTATTCCACCATATAGACCTTTTCACATTGAGAGAACCATTCTTATCAATTATATCATTATTGCTAATGTATTGTCTAACAAGATTCCAGGCTTTCCATATAGACTTGAAGACTTCTGATCTCGAGGGGGAGACCTCAAAATTCCCCGCAATCAGATCACACATGGGTAGGTTCTTCCATTTTTTTGCTAATTTTGGAGTTGAGCATTGTATATTGTTCCTAACAAGTACTTTTTAGGGTTCATTGCCTTCAATGGATTTACAAATCTTTTTGGCAGCCAGAGCAATTCCTTGAAGTTTAAGGTCTTTGAGGCCCATGCCTCCTTGCAACTCAGATCTAGTACACCAATCCCATTTAATAGCATGTTGCTTCTTTTTTCCTTTTCCATCTGACTAGAGGAAATTCCTGATTTTCTTTTGAATGTAATTGAACTGATAGTTGGTGAATAACCAGGTTGAGGAGCAGTATATGTTATATGAAGAGAGTAGCTTCTGACAAACTTGGAATCTACCTGCTAAGGAAAGGAAGTTTCGGTTCCATTTAGAGAGTTTCTTATCTACCTTGTTTTTGAACCATTCCCACATTTCTTTCAAATTTGGAGAGACTGAGAAGGGGATTCCTAGATATCTAATGATGGTATTTGGGCCTCCCCACCTTAGGTCAAACTTAGATAACCAATTAGGAGGTTCATCAGTCCAACCTAGCAGGGTAGATTTGTGAAGGGCAATTCTACTACTTGATGCTTTGCAGAATATCTTGATATTTTGAAGAAGATGTGTTAAGTTCTCCTCTTCTAGGGAGAATAGGATAGTTGTATCATCTGCAAACTGTATATTCATGATTTCTTCTTTATTAGGGAGTGCAATTCCTTTTACCTTAGGGGATAAGTTGCAGTCCTTTAATATGTAGTGCATAACATCTGCAGCCAGGACAAACATGGCTGAGGCAAGAGGACACCCCTGTCTAATTTATCTGGAAAGTGAGATGTTGTCAGATTTTAGCCCATTCACTTCCACTACTGCATTAGCATCACTAAATAGGGTCTGGACAATCCTGCAGAAGGAATTTGGAAAGCCCAGACTAGCTAGCATCTGTAAAATGAATCCCCATTCTATCCTATCATATACCTTCTCAAAATCTATTAATAACATAGCTCCATTCTGCCCTGAGAGCTTGGCCCAATCTAGGGACTCCCAATAGGTCACCAAATTCTCCAGGATGAACCTGCCTTTAACAAATCTTGTTTGAGTAGGACTAATAATCTTTGGCAGTATACTGATTAAACTGTTTGCTACTACTTTAGCCAAGATTTTATAAGATACATTTAGTAGTGTTATGGGCCTCCAGTTCTTGACCAAGGTCTTGTCTCCTTCCTTGGGGATGAGTTTGATAAGCCCTTGATTGATCTCTTTGCCAAGGGTTCCTTTGGAAATGGCCTCTAGATATAGGGCATGGAGGTCGTCAACAATCCACTTAGAATTTTTCTTATAGAATTCCACTGGGAATCCATCAGGTCCAGGGGACCTATCATTACCCATAGAGGAGATGGCCATAGCTATTTCCTCCCTTGAGATGGGGCCTTCCAGCACTTCATAATCCTTCTCATCAAGCTTGGGAGGGGTTAATTTTTTTACAAGGTCTCTAGCATGTCTGTGCTCGACATCTAGCTCTTCTGAGGAAAAAAGATTCTGATAAAAGAGGGAGAAGCATTGCAGGATCCCCTGGGAGTATGTGATGTGAGTGTTGTTGTCCCAAATATCAGTAATGCTCTCCTTAGCTTCCTTAACTTTGAGCATGTGGAAAAAGAATTTGGAGCCCTTGTCCCTTGAGTCCAGCCAATTAAGTTTGGATCTGGTTTTAAGACCTTTAATTTTCTGGTTTTGAATAGCCCCGAGGTGATCTTTTATTGTCATCAGAGAGAAAGTGAGGTTTCCATCATTCAAAGAATTTTGGAGATTCATTTCTGCTTTACATAGTTCCTCCTACAGTATTCTTTCAACCCTCCTGACATCCTTGGCCCTCTTTTTACCCACTGTTTGACAAAGGGTGGTCCAAGTTTTGATGTTTGCATTCCAAGCATCTATGTTAGAGAGGTGGCTCCTATCTCTCTTGTTAAACAGTCTAATGAAGGCCAGGGCAGAGCACAGGTCCTCATCATCTAGGACTCTAGTGTTTAGGATGAATGAAGAGGCTCTTGAGGAGGGGGAGGGGCCACTGGGGAGAGGTCTATTCCATTATTATCGGGTGATGATCTAAGAGGATATAAGGGGATACAGAATAGTAGTCACCATTAGGGTCCTTGTGTATCATAAAGTGGGATTTATTGAGGTAGAGCTTGTCTAATCTACAGTATATCCTTTTATTCAGTTGTTGATAATTGCACCAGGTGTACCAAATAGTGTTCAGATTGTCTTTCCTCCCAGAATAGGGTCAAAAAGGTGTAGTTTATTGATCATTCTATCCCATTGTAACCTTTCCATTCCCTTCCATTCAAATTTATTTCCCCCCTTTTTATCACTTGGATATTCTATCATGTTGAAGTCTCCCCCAATAATCCAGGGGATATCCTCTAGCATTGTTAGCCAGTTCCATAGTTCACCTCTTTTTCTGTAGTCATTTGGGGTGTAAATAGAGCAGATTCCAAACTTCTGGTTCTCCATTTGAATTGAGACCCAAATAGCTCTGGCACAGGGGGATTGACCCTAGTTAACTACTTTATTGGCCCATTTAGGACTAAGGAGTATGGCTGAGCCACCTTTTCCTTTGGTATGGTTAGTGTAGAAGGGAGTGGCCTCCTTCCAAATACATTTGAGTCCAATTTGCAGTGTGAAGCCCACTGCTTTTAGTTCCTGCAAGAGGAGGCAGTCCATGTTCTTATGAGCACTGAGAAATCTCTTTATGATGTATTTTTGATCAGGGGCCTCCAGGCCTCTAATATTCCAAGAAATGGTTTTCAACATGAGTCACCTGGTTGGGAGGGGTCGGTTAGGGCTTTGAAACCCTCAAAACACTTGGGCCAGTCCTCTTTCTTTGCTATATTGCTAGCATCAAATGAAATAGAAGAGGAGGGTCTACCTCTCTTTTTCCTTGCATCAGAGATTTGTTCAGGGCCTAGAGATTCCTTCCTGTTAGCACTATCTTTGCTATTCTTAGGAGACCTCTTCCTTCTCGCTTTCCTATGTTTAACCATGGTAAATCCATCTTGAGGTACTGTCAGTCCTTGTTCAAAATTGGTTTCCACCAGGGTGAATGAATCTGCACTGGGATGCATTACCTGAGGGGTATCAAATTCTGTCTTCAGGGCATTGGTAGGGGTGCTATCAATGAAGGGGACACCACTAGCAGGGTCTCCCTTAGAGTCCTCTAAATTACCAAATTCTTCTAGAGGGGTTGATGTTACCTTCTCCAGAGAAGTTCCTTGCCTATCCCCTTTCAGGGAATGGGGTTCCTTAGTATTGAAACCATTCGGTTCTTTGCAGGTGAGTTGCTCGGGGCCTTGGGTCAAGACCCTACTAATGGTGCCTGCCAAATCTGGAGTACCCCTATCAATGTCCTCAAGGTCAGGTAGATGACACTGAGAGGCTTCAATTTCCAATTTCTGCTTGAGGAGGTTTAGTTCAAGTACTTTTCTTGCTTTTTTGAATGTTTATTGATGGAGAAGTGGTGAATTATGCATGCATGATACATGTGTTCAAGCATGTTGGGTGTATGCACATGCAAGTGCAACATAGTGTAGTGTGGCACATGCAAGTTGAATAGTGGCATAGGTGCACTTGGTAGTGATGTAATGCTCTAAATGATGGCATAGGTTCACAAAGTGGCACAATCACACTAAATGATCATAAAAGTGCACTAAGGTGTAATACAAGGACACTTGGTGTAGCATAAGTGCACAATAAAGGTTACATTAGTTAGGGGTTAGAAAAAATGGACTTGTGGTGGGTTTGATTAGGGTTTATTAAAAATATTAGTTTTTGTAGATTGGGTTAGAATTTGAGAATGGGCTAACCAATGCATGTGTAGATATTTCCCATGGAGAGGCGGTCTACAATGCTATTATGGGGTGCAAAACTTTAGCAAGGATAGCTAGGGTCTGATGGAGGTGGTGGAGTTGAGCTACGTAACATAAATTCTAGAGATCAAAATGGATATGGCTTTATTTTTTACACTATTCAAACAATGGCATTTAGAGACTGACTATAATTTTTGACCATATATTTTTCCCCCACTAGTGGGATGATGTCACAAGTTGATGTTAGTTATGCTAAAGTACAAAAAAAATAAAATGTAAATAATAGTAAATGTTTTGAGGATACAAAAAAGAATATGCAACAATATTCAAGTGAGGACTACACATCTCCAAGCTAAAATTTGCAAGAGATATTAGGAAAAACAAAACATGCAACATAGTAGTGTCAAATACACATGACCAACAAAAAGATGTCAAAAACCATAAAAATTGCAAAAAAAATGTGTTAGGACATCACAAAAAATGTATATGAGAAATACAAACCAAATACGTAATGAAATCACTCGAGAAAATCTTATCCAGTGAGAAGAATGTAAAGAGTAGAATATTTCATTCACACAAGAATAAATTAGTGTTCATGGAGTTAAGAAAGATAATTGATATGAAATAAAATGCATAATTCAAGTTCTAGCTTAGTCACTCATAATCATGAATACATAATCCTAAAATACTCTGATGCTAGGTAAATGCAAGATACAACTCAAGATCTAATGTGCTATGTGTTAGAGTAATAGTTTAATTACCTCATTAATTAACTAATCATCATTAAATAATTAGGCCCCCCTTATTCATTTAAGACAAACTTAATAGTGTTTTTCTATTTTATTAGATAGGTATAATATCTAGGTCATGTTGTCTCATTACATAGGATGAGGACACTTGTCATTCTTTAATTTAAAATACTCATATAGGGTTTAGATCTTGGGTTCTTTATCCTTTCTAAAATGATTCATCTTTCATTGTAACAATTCATTTTCTATTTATACATAAATGGAATTCTCAATTTGTTGAGCAAATCTATCTCGCTTGATCTCTATCAGTGACATGCATTTTAATTACAAGTGTTTATTTGGATTTGTGGGGTTGATGCAGGGGCATCGGAAGCCTCATAAGCATGCATTATGTCAATTTTTGGTTTTTAGTGTATTTAGGTGTTTTTGAGTTTGATAAGATCATTTAAGACCATTTGGAATCATTTTGATCCATTTTGGAAAGTTTGAGGTCAAGTTGTTCCAAATTGTAAAAGTTGCACAAAAGTTGTCATGTTGCAACAAAAGTTGTCAAGCAACTTTGTCAAAGTTGTTAAAATTGTTGTAATCTTTAACATAATGGTTGGTTGGTCGGTTGGGCAATTGGAAATGATGCAACATATATAGATTGTGCTCCCAAGTCAAATTACAAGGTTGGAGGATTTGTATAAAGAGGTTTTGATGAATGAAGCATTGGAAATTCTGTGCATTCCACACGTTGCAGTCTAAAACTCGCAATTTGAACAGCCTATACTTTCATATACTAATTTGCACTTGTGTGGCTTTGAGAACCTTGTGAATTAACTCCATTTTTATTTTTGTTTCATTGAATTTCATAAAGTATTGTGCAAGTTATTGCCATTTCTTTGTAGACTAGTAGAAACCCTACCTAGGGTAACCAACGAGGAAAATAAATGTAGAACTTGGCCCTCCACTAGTGAAAATCCCCACAAATGGGTGGAGAGGCCTATAAGGATGCATTGTACCATAATTCAAATGTGCAGGTTCCAAAGTTGAGGGTGGCATGTGTTATGATCTGATAGAGGGTCTGATGTCAATTCGTATTAGACTGTCAAGACAAAAAGATGAAGGGTTTGATGTAACCAGTCAATGAGTTGGTGCTATTTGACATAAGTTGGTGAAGGTAGAGGTGTGGAGAGGTCCTATAGACCTAAATAAATTTGTCTTATTCCCCTAAGTAATGCTTAGAGCAATTTACACAATAACAGACCCTAAAGCACAATATATGACTAGTTAGAACAACGAATGAGAGGTTGAACAAAATTAGTTCAAAGTTGGTTGAATACTCATAGTATATGTTGGGAAGAGTCTTAGAATGGTTCATAGACTCTGTTCAAGTGTGAGGGAATCAAAATTTCATTGTATAATAGTGTAGTCCTAATATTCCTACCATGAGTGGAGGGTTGCTTTCATGTGTTAAGTTGTACTTGGAAATAAGAAGTGGGTTGGTACTAGGAGTCATGAAGCCTGAGTAATGTTACAAACAAGAGTGTGCCTTGTGAGTGTTGAAGTGGTCCTAATTGAAAGTGGTTTAGAACAAAGGAAGGCCTAGTTCATCCAAGTAATTGGATGGTAATTTGAAACACCATGATCTAAGAATTTTTGTTATTGTTGTCCTTCATCTACATCATTTTTGGTATCAGAGAAAGGAAGATTAGATAGAGAAAGTAAGAGAACATAAGAAAGTGATTTGAAGACAAACCAAGATGCCTCCAAGGGTAAGTGTGGAAAGGGAAATGGAAAGAATAGCCTGAGAGATGAGAGAATCTCTCACCCAAGAAATGAGAGGATTGAGAGGAAACCTTGATGCGAGACTCACGACAATTTAAATGAATCAAATAAGAGGAGTGGTCACAGGATATTTTAGTGACCAAGAAGAAGAAGTGGGTGAAGACAATCCATGACAAAAAGAACCTCATGAAGAGAGAGATGTTTAAGAGGTAAGGTTGGAGAGATTGCTAAAGGCAGTCAAGGGAGAGGGTTCCAAGGTGAAGATGGAACTTCCAGTGTATTCAGGCAGTTTGAACAATGAGGATCTTCTTTCTTTGGGTAGGATAACTAGACAAGTATTTTGAATTAGATGATGTACCTGAGGAACAACAAGTGAAGTTGGCTAGAACCAAATTGAAGGGTCATGCCTCCCATTGGTGGGAATATGTGAAAGATGAAAGGAGGAAGAAGGGCAAAGAAAAAATCTCCTCTTGGGACAGAATGGTTGCAAAATTGAAGGGTAAATTTCTCCCTAGTGACTATGCCACCCAGTTGTATAAGAAACTACAAAATTTGAGACAAAAAGACATGGATGTGAAAACCTATACAAATGAGTTTTATAAGTTGAGCATTAGATAAGGCCATATGAAGATGATGTGGATAAAGTTGCAAGGTACTTGAATGGGCTAAAGCCTAGTTTACAATATGATTTGAGTCTCACAAGCCCAAGGACTTTTGAGGAATGTTACTAGTTAGCCATGAAGGCTGAAGACAAGTTAAAGAGGAGATAAGAGAGACAAACTAGAACTAGGGGAAGGACATTTAGAAGAAGAGGAACCTTTGTTGGTAGAGCATAATCCAAAAAGTATCAAGGAGAGTCAAGTAATTCACAATAACAAGCCTCATATTCAAGGGGCAACTTTACAGGAAGAAGATCAATTTTTAGGGGCAAATTTGGGATTAGAGGAGCAACAAATGGATTCACTGGAAAGTGTTACAAATGTAATAAATTTACTAGTCATAAAGCATGGTGTTGGTGTAATTATTTATTCATGTTGGATATTATTACACCTTACTTAAGTTTACTTAGGATAATGCATTTCATAGTAGTTTGGGTATGAGACACTTGGATGTTTGTGCCACATTGGGATAGTGTGTGTAGGAGAATTTCCACCTTTTGTGGTCTTGTTGTTACATTCCACATTTGGTGGGTGATCCACCTCATGTGGAATATTATATTGTTTCTCCTACCTACCCCTACTTATCCCTACCTACCCTTGTTTCTTATTGAGCCGCATGTCATGTTTATGTGCTCACATATCCATATAGCCTTGCCTATATAAGTAGGCTCATATTCATTGTATGTAATAACAATTGATCATTTATTTATTGATGAGAATACAATTTATTCTTGTCCTATATTTTGTCTCTCTATTTTGTACTTTTCATTGACCTCTTGATCTTGGCAAAATATCACAACATGGAAATGCCCGAAAGAACAATTATCTATTTCTTTTAGAAGTAAAAGGAGAAATCAAGTAACACAAGGTGGAGATGTTGAAAGTGTGAATTCTTCACCACAAATGGCATAACCAAAAGTTAGAGAATCTTTATTGATGAGGAGGACTTTGATCAAAGCACCTATGGAGAAGGAGCCACCCCAAAGGAAGTCTTTATTAAGAACTAATTGCAAATGTCAAGGTCAATGCTATCAAGTGGTCATTGATTCAGGTAGTACAAATAACTTGGTTGCCATTGAAATGGTTGATAAGTTGAATTTGAAGAGTTTACCTCATAATTCACCTTATAAGGTTTTATGGTTTAACAAGGAGAAACAAGTGTTCGTGAATGAACAAATGTTGGGTTGAGTTTCAAATAGGGGGATATAAGGACAAGGTCTTGTGCAACATTATTCCCATGGATGTATGCCACTTTCTTCTTGGTAGACCATGAACATATGATATAAATGCTAAGCATGATGGAAGGAAGAACACATATGTGATAGAGAAAGATGGAGTCTACTATGCTCTAACACCATTGAAGGATGAGCACAAAACACCACAAGTAGGATCTAGTGTGATGTTGCTAGGAGAAAAGGTATTCATAAGAACCATGCAAGAGGAGGAGATAAGATTTGCTATCATGATCAGACCAAGGACTATTGTGACAGTAACAAAGGTTGATGATTTACCTACAGAGATTCAAGATTTGTTGAACAAGTATGTTGACATTGTGGTAGATGAACTCCCAAACTCTCTACCACTAATGCAAGATATTAGCCATCAGATTGAGTTCATAATAAGGGCTAGTTTTCTAATAAGGAAGCCTATAAGATGACACCACATCATAAAGAACAAATTAAAAGTCGAGTGCAAGAACTCTTAGACAAGGGGCTAATCAGAGAAAGCCTTAGTCCATGTGTGGTTCGCATTGTCTTAGCACCCAAGAAAGGAGGTGAATGGAGGATGTGCATTGATTCTAGAACAATAAATAAGATCACAATCAGATATAGGTTTCCAATCCCAAGGATAGAAGATCTAATGGATTGCCTAAGTGGAGCAACCTATTTTTCCAAGATAGGCCTTAAGAGTGGCTACCATCAAATTAGGATTAGACAAGGAGATGAATGGAAGACAACCTGTAAAACAAATTAAGGGCTCAATGAATGGCTAGTAATACCTTTTGGGCTCTCAAATGTACCTAGTACCTTCATGAGGCTCATGAATGAAGTCCCGAAGCCTTTTACTGGTAAGTTTGTAGTGGTATATCTTGATGATATTTTGGTTTTTAGTTCTAGTAAAGAAGAACATTTGCATCATTTGGATTTGGTTTTAAGAAGGTTAAATGAGGAGGAACTAATGATTAACATGAAAAAGTATGATTTTACGAAGACAAAATTATTATACATTGGGTTTGTGATCACAAAAGGGACATTGAAGATGGATCCCAACAAATTTGAAGCCATTATAAATTGTCTTGCACCTAAGTCAATTTAAAAGGTAAGAAGTTTCCATGGGATTGCAAGTTTCTATAGGAAATTCATAAAAAAATGTAGTCATGTGTGTGCACCAATGATCGATACTATAAAAGGGGATAAAAGGAAGAGATTTGTTTGAAATGAACAAGCTGATGAAAGTTTTGAATATCTGAAAAAGAGAGTGGTAGAGCAACCCATCCTTGCTTTACCTAATTTCAAGAAGGTTTTTCAAATCGAATGTGATGCTAGTGGGTATGTGTTAGATACTTAACCAGTCCCAAAGACACTGAGAGGGGGGGTGAATCAGTGTCTAACAGGTAAACAAAGGATTTAAACTTGATTGCAACTTTATAACCCAAATTAATATACCGGTAAACAAGTAATAATGCAATAAAGAGAATAATGGTATAACCATCAATGCACACCATAACACAGATATTTTTGGCGAGGAAATCCAATAGGGGAAAAACCTCAGTGGGATTTGTGACCCACAATATTTACTCACTGGCCAATATGAATAAATATTAATTATACAATAGGGGCCTGCACATGCAGGAAGGCCAACAACCTAGAGCTCACTTCTCAATACAAAAATGGAGTCCCATTGACTACACAATTGGATGGTTAAATCCAATGATAATGTACTGCTCAAAATAGCATATACAATGCTGGATTCAGTACCGGTTTAAGCTTTGTCAGATACCTCTGCCATAAACCTTGCTTCGCTCTTCTCTGCTTTTATTCGCTCATAAAATAATTACATCATAATGCATATATAGTTATTCACTCTGATATACCGCTTACATTCATTACCTATACACATTTCACCTACTTACAAAATGACCTACAAGATCTCATACATATATGATTCTTTAGAATACATCATGTTGGCTATATAATATAATTACAATACAAAACAATATTTTTTCCATGTCGGCTTAGAGTGCTGGTGTGATCTACTGTCGGTCTGGATGCCGATGCCGGTAGATGATGTTTGTTGCCGGTGTAACCTGTGAACCATGTTACCAGTTGGTTTCCATTAATGACAACATGAACTATTCTCATTTGAGTGTATAATGCCAACAATCTCCCCCTTTGGCATTGATGGCAACACTCATGAGAAAAATCCAAAAACTTATATTCAAAAATGAAGTCCAAAACTGATCCAAGAATAAGAGTGTTCCCCCTAAGCAAATGTTCATTTTGTACATTTTTCTCCCACACTACTCCCCCTTTGACATCAATGACAAAGGATGTCAAATAGAATCAAAGAATTGAAAATTCTACCTCAAAGCCTGTAACAAGTTATGTACAATCTGAAATATATCCACCAAAATCAGATTAAGACTCTGCATAAATTTAATGTTGTCAGAAATAATGGTTTTAGTATGTCTGATCATTCTGACCAGATAATGCATTTGTTTCTCCAATGATCTTTCTCCTTTAATGGTTTCTTTAGATAGTTCAATCCGTTGTGTTATAAGGTTATCCAATCTAGGACCAAGTTTATTTTTCAGCTCCCGTGCCTTCATTCTTATCCTTGCTTTTTCCTTTTCTAATTTCTCAATCTTTTCTTGAAAAACTGCCATTTCTTGATCCAAAACTGAAGTAAGTTTCGAAGAACCTATCATGTTATCTGCTATATCATCAATCTCTTTTTGTGTTTTCCTTATCTCCTCATCAATGTCCTCTATTAGGTGGTGAGGCTTGCATGCTTCCCTATACAATTATTTATATTCCAAAATAGTGGAATTAAGTACCAGTAATAAAGAATCAATATGCCATGTACATTCCTTAATAGTCTTATCAAAGAATTCAAATTTCTCCTTATTCACCCTTTCCTTAACAGTCTCTTCATTAATTTTATCTATAGTTAGAATATTTGAAGCAATGAATTTGGACAATGTGTCCAATTTACCTAAAGATCCATCAATATGATCAACTTTACATGCCGATGCAATCATTTTCAAAATTGGTAAAGTATCATCAATGGCCTTAAATGATAAGGCGTTGCATTCACTGATCTTCTTTATGGAATCTAAAAGTACATATGTCACATCAGTAGGTCTGTAATCCATAGTGGAAGTGCTAGGTTCTGTAGTTAGTTTCTTCTCATCTCCAAATGTCTACCCATTAACCACTTCCGCTATCTTGTTTCCATCTTTGACTTCTTCCTTATGCTCACTCTATTTTTCAACTTTATTTTCATCCTTACTATCATCCTTACTAACTAAGGTTACCATCTTGGGTTATTTCATTGATCGACTCTTCTGGTGTAAGAGTATCCAGAGTTTTAGGTTCAGATTTCTTCTTTGGAGTTACTTTCTTCTTCGGACCACTGGGCTCTCTTACAGCCTGTTGTTTCTTTCTCTACGTCCTTGAATTCTTGGGAGATGGAGTAGGTGCCAGTGAGGGTTTTCTTTTCTTCCTGTCCACTCTCTTGAATTTAAGCTGCTTGATTAGTGTCAGAATCAGATGAAGTAACCACAGGGGAAATGTGAGTTACCAGTTTCAGTTCTGATTCACTTTCTAACATAACAGCAGCAATACCACCAAGATTCATCAATCCTTCTTTAACATCCTTTACCATCTTAGAAGCATCTTTCCTTAGTTTCTCTCTTTTCTTTCTCTACTTCATCATAGCTACACCACTTTCAATAGTTTCAACATTACCAAATATTCCTTCTGTTGGTTCCAGTGGAGCATCTAAGAGTATTTTAGCATATGAATCTACCATGTGAGAATCCACCTCATATCCCATTTTGGTAATCCAGATAGTTCTGGGTTTAACTGCCTCCATCCAAATTTCATCTCTTTTCACTACAAAGCATATATGTTTATCATATTTATCCACAATGTTTTGGGGAATCCTTTCCCTTTGTCTCATTTTAGCTTGGAAATTCTTGAAGTAGTCTTTTACCAATTCATCACCATCAGATCCCATTCCGGTAATTGCCTCCTTTATCTGTTTTCCAATAGAAATATCATAGGCAAAATCCTTATGTCCTATACTGGGGATCTTTTTTGAGAAGTAAAGCATTAAACACACTATCAGATTTTCAAATTTGAAGGTTCCTTTCTTATCACCTTTGATTTTGTGTAAATTATCTAACAGTTCATCCTTTAACCATACACAAATATCAATCTTTGCATTGTTCAATATAATCTCATGTGCACTATGAATGCATGAACTTGACACAGAATTCAACCTATTTGTATGACCAATTTTATATCCAATGATCATGCTAGAAAATTTAACATTTGTATCCTTTATATCATTGACCCTAAGTGATCGGTTGTCAAATGTAGCTCCAGTTAAGCTCATAACCTCTTTGTTAGGGATTTTCTTCTTCTTGTTAGGCCTAGTGCCGGTGGATGGTAAACCAGTAATAGCCCTTATAGCCTCTTTGGTAATCTTAAATACTGAGTCCAACCACATAGACTCACCGTGAACGTTGCTAAGAACATAGCAGACGACTTCATCTGAGAATTCTGGCATATGGAGGATATTTATGAAACCTAAATCCTCAACTATGTTATGTTTTGGTTTCACTACCCCATTCTTATTAGTGATTACATTCATGTACATGTTCATCAAATCTTTGGACCCTAAACTTTCTATGTAACAATGTATGTATGCCCTAGGGTCTTCAACAAACGCAACTCCTTTTAGGATTCTAGAAAATGCACCAATGGAGTCATCCAGTTTTGCTATCTTAGGAATGATCTTGAAAACAGGTCTAGGTCATTTTATGTTCTCCACAATGGTAGGGTTTGCTATGAATTCGGGAATAGAAGATGAAGATGCCATTACGAAAGATAAATACCTTTTAACTGAGAAATCCTTGAATGCTCTGAAAAGACCTTTACTGCTTTGGCTTTAGAATGCCTTTGCTCAATTTCTCTCTCTTTGAATGCTTGGATTCTTGGTGAATTAAAATGAGAAGTTACCGAGCCTTTATAAGTAAAAACTAACTTACAAATGCAATAAATGCTTCATCGGTGAAGTGAAAACTCCACATATCTGCCGGTAAAGAAGAAATATAACTTCTTACTGTAGACACCCAAAATTGTCCAGTCTAATTAAATAAATATTTTATTTATTTAATTACTTTAGCCTAATTCTTTTATTAATTAAATAAATCTTTATTTATTTAATTAATTCATTTATCCTCTTCTAGCCTTATTTCTCATTTAAATAAATACATTTATTTATTTAAATTATCCTTTTCCTAAATTAAATAAATATTTTTATTTATTTAATTGATCCCACTTCTTCTATTAATTAAATAAATCTTTATTTATTTAATTAATTCATTAGCCTTTTCTACCCATGACACATGTCATTCATCTCTTAATTCATACACTACCTACCCCTTTCATTATTTTATTATTTCCTCTACCTACCCTCTAATCATAGCCGACCTCCTTTTACACCTCTCAATCTTATCCCTCCATTTTATATAGTGTCTTCTATATAAGGAGATGCTTTCCTTCATTATCAAACCCTAATCGTTCTAGGCATTCTAATCAACTTATGCAGTTGACTACACTACAATCCTACTTGCAACCACATTCCGTCTTTGTTGAGCTCTTGTGCACATAAAATCTGAGAGCAAATATATCAAGCAAGATCAATGGAGATAGGAAGAATGAAGATCAAAACCCTATTGGACATGTGATGGTATAATCTTTGTGATTTCATTTGATTTGCATTGTCTTAGGTAATCTTCATATGTTATGGTGGATCTTTGTTGATTGTTGGGCTAGGGTTTTGTGGTTGAATTCATTTAGCCTTTTAATATTGTTATTATTGTTATCCATTTTCACCATATACATTTTGGCATACCCGGTGGGACTCTTGTCCCTTTTGTATTTAACATTTTTGTTGCAGATGTTGTGTTTTGAAGTTGCAGATCTGGCGTTTTCGACAACATTTTCGACATTCCCGTGTCTACGCACTTTTGGATCGTGTTTTTGTTTTTCTGGCGCGTCTGCGACACCTGGATCTGCGTCTGTGTTCTGGCATTATTTTATTTTGCAGGTTTCAGGAAAACGCGTCTGTGTTGTAAAGTCGTGTCTGCGTTATTTTTATCCGCGTCTGTGTCCAGGAAGCACGTCTGTGTTCTGTAGGCGCGTCTGTGCTCCACAGAACCGCATCTGTGTCACCCAGGCACGTCTGTGTTGAGGGTAACCGCGTCTATGTTTACCAGTTTTAAATTTTGGATTTTTTATTGATTCAATTTTTGGATTTTGCATTTAGGGTTTCAGATCTGGTTTATTTTGAGCTAACATTTTCAGATCTAGTTAACGAAATTGGTGCAGCTTGTCTTGAAGGCTAAATCGTTTGGTTGAAGGCCCCTATTTTCACAAAGTCTTTTGAGTTTAAAATTTACCTAACTTGTGTGCTTGCAAGAAGGGGTGATCATTTGAAACAATCCAAACTACTAACAACTCTTTGTTGCAGGTCCTTGACAAGGGTTTTTGGATTTTTTATTGTGTGCCTTGTTTTCATAGACTAGCAAACACTTCCATTGGTGCACTAAAATTGAATCATTGTCTTTTGTGTCTTGAGCAATAGGCTCTTTTTGTTTAATCTTTAGAGGGCCTGTCTTCCCGTGTGGTCATTAGGACTACTAGTGAGAAGAGAACGACCCAAGTGGTAGCGAGGAAAACCCACTTCATCCGAACCACTATAATCAAATGTATTCATGGTGAAAACTATGAATAACGTGTGCTGATTAGTTCATACCGACACTATGTCTCCCCATAAACCCGTTTGATCAAATTTATTTGATCAGTTGTAGGGCGTAACCCCTATCGGCTGGGAGCCTTCTGTATTTACAAAGCTGAAAGTGCCGCATGTATGGCCACACGAGCGGATGCCCTTACTAGCACCATTTTGTTTTAGAGGCCCAAATCCTTCTAGTTGTTGGGGCAGGAGGTCGGACCTCTGGTAGCGGCCCACACACATACGGTTCTTAGTAGAGATACAAAGTTCACCACAGGGAGTTTTCATGGGGACTGATGCTTGGCTGACCCGAGAAGTGAGTGCTGAGGGTGGAGCTAGTGAGGTCAAACATCTAAGTATCCGCTCTAAATAGCGTAGCCTCGAGGGTAAAACCCCATGTGGGATCAACAACTATTGTCTTGGCCAGCCATAAGAATTGTGCTTGACTTATGTTAAACATTCAAAACATTCAAGACCAAACAGCGAAACATTGTGTCTTTTGTGTCTTCAAGTGTATGCAAAACATTTTTACATCAAACAACACACTTTTCTTGTAGTCATTTTGAAGTCTAGACACTTGCAAACATTGGGTCTTCATCAACACTATGTCCTCTTGTCACGAAAAACAATCAAACAGTCAGATTTGGTCACAACAAAACGACTTCACAGATTGGAAAAAATTGCACAAATTTTACAGAAACGCGTCTGTGTCGAACATAATAGCATCTGCGTCAGGAAACCACGTCTGTGTCGGGCATAATAGCGTCTGTGTTGTCTAGCCATGTCTGTGAAGGGCAGAATCGCGTCTGTGTTCCAACAGTCAACATCACACTTTGCAAAAAATCTCAGAAACGCGTCTGTGTTAAACAGAGCCACGTCTGTGTCGGGAAATCGCGTCTATGGAGTATACAGGCGCGTCTGTGTTCAGAATTGAAAAAATGTTACAGTCCAGCAAACATACACAGTCAGTTTTGGAATTCTTGAGATTCCTAGATCATTTCTCCAGGGTTTCATCTAGCATTCAACCTGTACTTGGGTCTCATAAAGTCCATCATTGCTTCACATCTCACTTTACATACACAATTGTCTAAACTTGAGTCAAAAGGTCACTTGCTTGTCCTCATCATACTTTGTCAACACACTACATACAACAACACTTTGCTAAGTGGTCCCTCATCAAGGTTTCTTACCTTTGGGTCTCATTTGGTTTTACTTAGAGTTAAGGTCAACTTACCTCATCAAGAGAAACTATCCTCTCTTTGGAAGTCACACCTACTCTACTACATACATACTTGGTCTTACACTTTGGACATTGCAAGTACACTTCAGATTCATTTATATTTCATCCAACTCTTGGTCTTCCATACTTTTTCCATTTTTTCATCTAGTCTCACACATCTTGGTCAATACCTAGTTCATGGTTGAAACCCATCTTCAAAAATCTAGGAGAGAAACTAAAGAGGCTCAAGAGTCCGCAAACATGAGTTCTTATGAGTATGACAATGAGATCTTTTTCAATTCTGATCACACGACATTACCTGACATGGATGCTTATAGAAAAATTCCAAATGTTGAGAACATGGACACTATAAACAACAATGCTACACATAATGACAATGTGGACAACTTTTCCGTACATTCAGCAGATGTGGAAGAATCCATTATGAATCCCCATTTCAATCGATTGGTTGAGGAAATAATGAGGAGGGATAGACAATACTTTTTACAAATGATGGCACAAAGTGGAGCCAAGATACCTCATGATTTTGACATGTCTCAAATAATGGAAAATCAACCTTTGCAACAACCTCACTCCAACATGGATTAAAGGAGACCTAATAGTGGAGGAAATAGAGGACCATATACGGTACCTGAATCACCATCAGCTTTGCTTCAAAAACCAGAGGTCCCACATACACATGGTCAAACATATGATACTCATCTTCGCAGACCATTATGGAAGTCTTATGGAGAAAAATATGCTCAATCACATATCAATGCTAAGGATCAACCACCAAAGCAATGGGATATTCAAAGGCATGCTCAAAATTTGGACACAAGGAAACCCCGTGTCAAATTTGGGGGCAATACAATAGAACATGACATGCCTGTAGAGTATGGTATACATGCACAAAATAGATATGGTGTTCCTCAACATGAATCTATACCAAGTGGTCCATATATGCAGCATCATTACAGACCTCCTCCATATGAACACGTGTATGATCAATATCATCCATATATGCAACATGTTCCTCCTCCAATGGGTACCTCAAACATAGGATATGGTCCAAGAAGTCGATCTCCACCTAAGAGTAGTTTGGAACAACAAATCAGGGACTTACAAAAGAAAATGGAGGACATAAATGCACCAAAGCCAACATACACAATGAGAGACATATGTCCTTATCCATTTGACAAGAGCATTCCAATGCCTCCCTTTCCTACACACTTTGTGATGCCTAAATTTGATAAGTATAGGGGAAAAGGGGATCCTAAGGCACACATAAGACAGTTTTTCATAGCTTGCATTGAGGTAGCAACAGAAGAGACATATTTGATGAGATTATTCCCACAAAGCTTAGGTGATCAAGCTATGGAATGGTTCTCCCAACTTCCACCTGGTATTAAGTCATGGGGTGATCTAGTAGAGGCATTTATTCAACATTTCTCTTACAACATAGAGACAGACATATCAGTCACTACTTTGTGCAATACCAAGCAAAAAGAGGGAGAGTCTTTTGCATCATTCTTACAAAGATGGAGAAATCTAGCCAGCAGATGCTCTTGTGAAATTCCACAAAAACAAATGGTAGAAATGTTCACCCAGAATGTTAACAAAGACATTGGCTATGATCTAAGAAAAGCTTGTTTGTCCACCTTCAAGGACGTTATTGAAAAAGGCTTAGCGATAGAGAAGGTCCTAATTGAACAAGGAGTCATTAAGATATTCAAGGAAAACAAAAATGACTTTAAAGGAAAAGACAAGCCAATATTTTGGAATAAAAACAAGAACACAGTCAGTGATGGTGTTGTTGATGCCAACACAGTGCGACCCAAATTCATCTTTTCGGGATCAAGTTCTACAAACAATCAAGTGAATACTCAAACAACTTCTAGATCACGAAGGAAGTACACCCCATTAGGAGAACCACTTGAGTCAGTTTTCAAGAAGCTTGTGGCAAACAAAGTAATCACAGTTCCAGGTTTTCTCCATATGAACCAAAGGTTAAGCCAAATTGGTGGAATGATGATGAAGATTGTGAATTTCATAAGAGCAAGGGTCATAAGACAGGAAATTGTCATCGGCTGAAGAACATCATACAAGATCTCATTGATAGAGGTGACATTGAGATTGAGGGACATTCGTCTAATCAAGAACATGAGATGTTTAAGGAACCATTCCCAAAACATGACAAAGGAAAAGCTAAAGCCACAGAGGATCAAACCAATTATACCAGAGCATCCTATAACTATGATTCAACTATCAATCACATATCGATGGACAATTACGTCTCTACTATTATCATCAAGGACAAAGCGTCTGAGAATTCTACTCAGAGACCCAAGATTGTCCTAAAAGGTGTTGGATCTTCTTCGGAACCTACCTCTGAATGTCATGTTACAACTCGCCGAAGTAAATTCACTTTGCAAGGTGCTCCAACTAAAAACACCGCTTCTTCATCAACCAAACTTGAGTATGACCTTGTAGAACAACTAGGGAAGACACCCGCGCTCATTTCAATCCTTGAGCTATTACGCATATCCCCCACACATAAAGCCATTCTTGACAAAATCTTGAGAGATGCTACCGTCCCTACTGATCTAAACGTGGACCAGTTTCAAGCCATGGTGGGATACCTTTCCATTCCACACTCCCTTACATTCACAGAAGCCGATGATGCCTCTGTAAGTCAGCCGCATAATGCACCTTTGCACATTAAAGCTTTCATACACAAACATCGAATAAAAAGAGTCCTGATAGATGGAGGAGCAGGTCTAAACATTTGCACATTAAGCACTATCACACAATTGGGATATTCTGATAAAGCTGTGAATTCTACAAACAAGATCACCATTAAAGCATATGATGATGAAGAGCGTTCATCCAAGGGTACAGTCATCTTACCTCTCAAAGTTGGGCCAGTTAGAAAGGATGTGGTCTGTCAAGTCCTGGATTTAAATCTCACTTATAACATATTGCTAGGACGTCCTTGGATTCATGAAATGAGGGCAGTCCCATCCACATATCACCAATGCATTAAGTTTCCTCATAATGGAGTGGAAGTAACAGTTAATGGTGATCCTAATCCATTCATATACTGCAATAACCTGAAATCAAAGACTGAGACCATCATTCCCAGTAATCGTGAGGCTGTTCCTTCCTTATCATACATTGATCCTGAGTCATTAAAACCTTCGACATCAAAACAAGGTGAGCTTAAAGGCAAGTTTCAGGACAAAGGCATGGGGGAATATACTTTCAATCAGACCATGTACTTAAGACAAGTCATGAGTTCCCCAAAAGAATATGGAAGACCACATCCTAACAAGCAAATCTCCATTATGATGCTCAAATGGGACCCTACTACCTTTCAAAGATGGGGTGAACTAGAAGAGGAAGATTTATACCAAATGCTTTTCAGAGACAATGAAGAGGAAACACAAGACCACATCAATCTACCATGTGAGAAATATGGCAAAGGCTTCAAAATCCTACAAAAATTCGGGTATGATGGAAAAAGCCCTCTGGGATTACAAAAGGAAGGCATCATTGAACCTTTACAACCTGAATTGACTTTCAAGAAGGAACGCTCGAAAGGACTTGGTTTCTTAACTTCCAGGGTCCACACCCAAAGGACAGAAGAAGCCTTACAAATCAAAGCTGCCAAAATTCAACAAGAGAATTGCTATTCCACAGATTCCAACGAATGGGAATGGGGTTCCGACAAGTCTTCTAGTGACTACGAGCTCACCGAGACATTCAGAGAGCCAGGTGAACCCACAGAAGAAGAGGAGTTTTATAACAAATTCAGAGTTGGTCAAGAAACAACCCATGAGGAGTCTACACAGTCCTTGTCTCAAGGTTCTAGGTTGAAATCACATAGGATGAGAACACCTGTCCCAGAGTGCGCTACTAGTGATGATAATTTGGATTCGCTCGCGATCGAGACTGATGAGGAGAGTGCCATCGATGACCTCGATAATTACCTTGACATACCCGAATATAACCACATCTTCACTCTTAGCCCCGCTAACTTCGAAGACATTAACAACCTTCCCCTTGTTCACCACCAACTCATTGACTGGGATCATGAAGGACCTGCACAGTTTGATACATTCCAAAATGATGAAGCTTTTATAGACTATCTAGGCATAAGAGATGATCTTCCCCCTAGAGACCATAAAGCGGGATACACTATAGAACTCAATAGCGTGGCATATTTTGGTGAGGGTGTCGGACCTTCGAGTCGCAAAAATGTGAAAATAAGAACAAATCAAGGGTCTTATGGTGAAAACCACATTGTGGCGCTATCTGACCCCAAAAAAGTAAAAAGAAAGGACGCATTTGAGGGTGAAAACCTCTCTGAGGCACCCGAAGATGGAAGGCTCGACATTCTCCCAGCATCATATGAGGAAAAGTCATCCATGTTGGTAGAGGAGACTATCAAAACAAACATTGGTACAGAAGAGGTTCCACACAACATATTCCTAGCTCAATCATTGACAGAGTCCGAAAGGTCAAAATTCATAAGTTTCTTCAAAGAACGACAAATCAACTTTGCCTGGTCATACGCTGATATGCCTGGATTAGATCTGGATCTGGTAATGCATCATTTGACAGTAAAACCGGGGGCAAAACCAGTAAAACAGAAACTAAGAAAAATGCATCCACAAGTGGCATTACTGGTCAAAGTAGAACTTGAGAAATTACTCGATGTCGGATTCATACGCCCAATTGATTATCCTGAATGGATCTCCAACTTGGTACCTGATAGTAAACCAGATCGCAGCATCAGAATTTGCATAGATTTCAGAGACATCAACAAAGCTTGTCCAAAGGATGACTTCCCATTACCAAATATTGACTTGATTGTTGATCTCACAGCAGGTCATGAAATGTTATCATTAATGGATGGATTCTCTGGTTATAATCAAATAAGGATCGCACCCGAGGATCAACACAAAACAACATTTACTTGTCCGTGGGGAACTTTCTGCTGGAATGTCATGCCTTTCGGGCTAAAGAATGTAGGCGCTACATATCAAAGAGCCATGACTACTATCTTTCATGATCTCATGCATGTAACTGTGGAAGATTATGTTGACGACCTCTTGGGCAAATCAATAGATAGAAATACACATTTGGACATACTTTCAGTCGTCTTTGATCGGTTGGAAAAATACAAAGTAAGATTAAACCCCAAGAAATGTGTCTTTGGAGTAACCTCCGGGAAGCTCCTAGGATTCATTGTATCCAAAAGAGGAATTGAAGCTGATCTAGCAAAAGTTAAAGCCATCTTGGAAATGCAACCTCCAAGGAATATCAGTCAACTTCGATCCTTACAAAGCAGACTCCAGTCCATCTGAAGATTCATAGCACAACTGGCAGATAAGTGTAATCCTTTTCAGCACCTACTACATAAAAACATCAAATTCAAATGGGATGATAACTGTCAACAGGCTTTCTAGACGCTCAAAGATTATCTTCTGAACCCGCTAGTTCTGATGCCACCAGTTCCAGATCAGCCTCTGTTACTATACATATCAGCTACTCCAACAGCACTAGGGGCACTCTTAGCACAACAAATTTCTCAAGGCAAGGAAAAAGCAGTATACTATATCAGTCGCACATTGGTAGGATATGAGCTAAACTACACACCAATTGAGCGTGCATGTCTCGTTGTGGTCTTTGCTTCGCAGAAATTACAACATTACATGCTCACTCATAAGACTAAGTTAGTTGCAAGAATAGACCCATTGAAATACCTTCTTAATAAAGCGACACTTATTGGGCGACTGGCCAAATGGGTAATAATCCTGAGTGAATCGACATCGAGTATGTGGACAGAAAAGCAATAAAAGGACAAGCCATCGCAGATCAATTAGCAGATGCTCCCATGATAGATGATGTTCCTCTAAGTTCAGAATTTCCAGACAAATCCATTTTGACAATGTCACATGCAAAACCATGGCAACTGTACTTTGACGGCTCATACACATAGCATGGGGTAGGAGCTGGCATCCTCTTTATAACTCCTCAAGGGGATTCTATACCAAAATCATACCACTTATCATTTCCTTGCACTAACAATATAGCGGAGTATGAGGCATTAACTACAGGATTACGAATTGTAGTTCAATGGAAGATCCAGGAACTTCATGTTTTTGGGGACTCCCAACTTGTCATCCGTCAAGCAACTGATGATTACCAAACAAAAGATGAAAAGTAAATGCCTTATAAACAACAGGTGGATGATCTGAAACAACACTTCACAAAGATAGACTTTGAGCAGATACCAAGAGAACAGAATCGCGCCGCAGATGCCATGGCTACAATTGCTTCACTGATCGATCTACCTCCACACGAGACCCGCTATGAGTTCTTGGTGGATAACCTTTTGGTCCCTTCATATGAGATCATGCCTACGGAGATGATATGTGTTGTCGGTCCCGAATCCCAGTTATATGGTTCCATTTTCACATACCTACGTGACAATACTTTACCTCCTGATCTATCAAATAACCAACGTCACACTTTCATTCGCCAATCCTCTCGATATGTCATTTTAGCTGATATCCTATACTGGCAAGGTCTAGATGGCACTCTTCTTAGATGTTTAGAAAGCGACGAAGCTCAGATTGCGTTACGGGAAGTGCATGAAGGGATATGTGGTCCACATGCTAGTGGTCCTACCTTGGCCAAGAAACTCATCAGGACTGGATATTACTGGCCCAATATGGAGAAAGACTCATATCATTTTGTCAAGAAATGTAAGCAATGTCAAATTCATGGAGATCTCATACATGCGCCAGCACAAGAACTTCAACCACTGGCATCTCCTTGGCCCTTTTGTCAGTGGGGACTCGATCTCATAGGCAAGATTCACCCTTCTTCTTCCAATGGTCATAAATTCATTATCACTGCCACAGAGTATTTTACAAAATGGATTGAAGCTGTGCCTCTCACTCAGGTTATGGGAAAACAGATTGCTACATTCATCCTCAACTATATCATTTGCCGATACGGTATTCCTGTTTCCATTATCACTGATAACGGGCGTCCCTTCAAAAATCAGGATGTTCGTGAACTCTGTGACCGCTTCCATATCTCCCATCATTTCTCCACACCATATTACCCCCAAGGTAATGGCCAAGCTAAGGCGTCTAACAAAACAATCCTTAAAATCCTAAAGAAGACAATCGACGATGCTGGTCGTAATTGGCATATCCAACTTAATCCTGCACTTTGGGCCTACCGCACAAGTGTTCGCACACCTACAGGAGCTACACCCTATTCACTTGTCTATGGCGCTGAAGCTATCTTGCCTATTGAGGTCGAGCTACCCTCTTTATGGGTTTCTTTGCAAAACATCATCAGTGATGAAGACTATAGGGTCTCTCGCTTACAAGAGTTGGAACTACTGGATGAACGACGACAAATTGCTTTCAATCATCTCAAGGCTTACCAACAACGAATGAGTCACAACTACAATCACAAAGTCAAGCCTCGCACATTTGAGGTAGGTGACTTAGTTCTCAGAGAAAATCCTAAAAATCAACAAGATAGAGAGAAGAAGGGCAAGTTCGAACCAAACTAGCTTGGTCCTTACATTATTACAGCAGCATATGGATCTGGTGCATATCAGCTTTCAACTACAGAAGGTGAACCTTTGGAGGATCCTATCAACAACATGCACCTTCGCAGGTTCTACACATAGCTCTTCGGAATATCCTAATTCAAAAATACAAAAAAAAAAAAATCAAAAAAATTCAAAAATACAAAAAAA
The DNA here is from genome assembly GCF_030272615.1 of Cryptomeria japonica. Classification (NCBI taxonomy): domain Eukaryota; kingdom Viridiplantae; phylum Streptophyta; class Pinopsida; order Cupressales; family Cupressaceae; genus Cryptomeria; species Cryptomeria japonica. The sequence continues at coordinate 430,491,876 of NC_081413.1, read as the reverse complement.
TTATAAAACAAAAAAATCGTTACTTGGTGAAAACCTGGCAAACAGGCGCCTTGTGACACAAAAAACATTGAAAAAATTGAAAAAAGTAAAGAGAAATAATTTCATCCAACGGTGAAAACCACTTCGGTGGCACCCTGGGCAAGTACCATGGTGAAAACTGGGTCACCAGCGCCATGCATAGAGACATTGCTCCTCCCTCCTTCAGGATTCACTTTCATCCTTTCACTTTGCACACACTCACAACTTATTCATTCATAATAAACTTTCCCATTCCCATCATGGCTTGTTATTGATCTACCCAAGATTGGTTAGCCATTCATAATACACATTCCTAAACCTCCCTTTCCATCCATAATAAATCAGATCCTATCTGTGGCTAAGGCAAATCCTATGTCTAGTAATGGGTGTGGAACTGAGAACATCACATGTTTCGAGGAGTACAGTTTCTTCCAGCTTCCTTCAGTCTATCCGCGCACAATCCGCAATAAAGAAACATTTGCATCACAGATCCGCAATAAAGTTTCATCTTCTTTGCAATAAAGTATCAGTTTCATGGATTCAGTCAGTTTCAGATGAGACACAGCAGCAACAATGGGCTTCAACAAATCAAATCTTTCAACAAACTCAGACAACATTATGGTTCAGTGCTATCTATCCTTTCTGTGAAAGTAAACATTGTGACCACAATCAAATAAGACTTATACAAGTGACAAGAGACACTAAACTTGAGGACTATAGTGGATGTTCGTGTCGAGTCTTGGTTTTCTTTTGATTTTATTTTTTGGTGACATGTCTTTTAGCTTTTCCGGGATGTCTTTGACTAGAGATTCTATCTTCAGGATGTCTTTGACTAGAAAGGCGAGGATGGGGTATCGTCACCTATTTTTCTTTTGCTGTCTGTGGATTGTCTTTTAGTAATGCTATGACTTGTCCAAGGATATGAGGACACTGTGAGTCTAGTATGAACTGGGGCATTTCTTGTTTGTGACTGTCTTATCTCCATGCAAACGGGTACAATGACTTTTTGGGTCAAACATATGCCTCGATTGTCATAGCCTACTTGCCATAATAAAGCTCAATGATGATAACGCACAAGAAGCTCTTTCACTTTCATATCTTCTATCTTCCATCCCCCTTCTTGATTGACTTCCATCGTCCTTCTCGAGTCCGCATAGCCTGCTATCACATGACTGAGTATAATGACACACCAAAAACATTTGCATTTCATGTAGTTTGCACCTGCATTATCACATGTTAGCATTTCATACGTACATATATATATCACAATTGCATCGCATCCTGCACACAACACCTGTTAGCACAATAATCATTTCCATTATCATATTCATCTGCATTACATACATTTACATTTGCCTCATGCATAACAGTTTAAAACATAAAAGAACAAAAATATTGAGTTGCATCATATACATATTTGCATCCATCTCATAAACAAACATCACATAAGAACATCTCATCACATAGGTACACATGTATATAGCTGCCGCAAAGATGAATCATCTCATATATATAAATAAAGTGTCATGATACAATGATGTCAAAATCATATGGCTACAAAAGCACCTGCAGGTGTCTACAATACAAAAATAGTACAGTACTGATACATAGGGAGCCCTCTAAGGCTATGATGAACTCCCTCCCTCGGAGCCGCCTGGCCTCGGTGGAATTTGAGCCCCTGAAGGACCTGCCCCAGGATCATCCCGCTTGTCCCCTCTATCTAGTGGTGGTGGAGGACCCATAACCCCACCACTCGATGCCTGTCTCCTCTGACTCCCTCCCATAGCTGTCGCTGTATGCGATGGTCTATGGAAGCTCCTCACCCGTTGATCTGCTGGCACTGCACCATAGTAGAGGTCCCTCCAGTAGGCTATCTCCTCTCCTGCCCGCAGGACATAAGCGTATCCTGCCCCTGTTTCCTCAGCTACCTGTCTCCCTGCCCTCAGTGCTGTCTCAACCTCTGTGTAGCGCTGGATAACCTGATCTCACTCCCGCTCAGTATCCCTAAGCCTCATCCTGAGCTGATCCCTCTCCCTCTCCAGCTCCTGAATCTCATCTGCCTGGCCCTGGCAGATCTCCCTCAGATCTAGCAACTCCTCCTCCACTGGGTCACCCCCCTCTGCCTCTGCCTGTGGCTCCCCCTCTGCGGGTGCTTGCCCCTGTGCCTGTACCTGTACCTGCACTGGTACCTGTCTCTGTCCCTGTCCCTGTATCTATACTTGCCTGGGACCCTGTGCTGCTGGCACCTGTAAAGGCAATCCATCGCGACCCCGCACCACCCGAGCCTGCCTCTCCTCTCCACCCTCCCTTCGAGGTGCAACCCGCCTCTCTCCAACTACTCCCCTCCTTCTCCGTCGGCCTTTGCCCCCATCACCTCCACCATCATCATCATCTCCCCCCCATCTCCCTCTAATGCCTCTCCTGGATCTGTCAACCGTGGGAACGGATGCTCTGCCCAATAAGCTGTATACTCGGCATCCATGCCAGCATCCTCGATCTCTAGCCACATGTCCCAGGGTAGGGGTATCATCTCCACTAGCTGAGTCACTGCCTGATCATACGACAACAACGGCCCAAACTGTGCCTGATCTCTAACTATGCGGGCATACATGCCTGAGCCCTGGGGCATCCTCTGAATCCGGCCAAACTGTCGGCCAATCCTGTCCACAAGTTGTCTCTCTAGTACATAGGGCATCCGCCCAATCAGGTACCTGCTCCGAAAGGTGTACGACAACTCAACTGCGTCATCCTCCCACTGCTCGCAGCCCAGATATGGTCACCATATGACCTCGTCAATGTCATCAATCACTCGCCGCCAATACTCTAGCCTACCAATCCGTGGCTGCGATGTGATCATATCGTACAAATGAACAAAGCTGCGTCCATGTCTTCTGCCCCTGAAGTGTATCGGTCGGGTAACCGACAGATGCTCGTAAGCCCATACCTGCAGCAATGTAACTCTGCAGCCCAATCCTACTGATCCATGATAAACGAACTGATCAAGCTCATAATACAAGTGGGCCAGCACACATGGTCCCCAGGCATATCTGGTGTGCTGCATCACCAGAGTCTCCAGTGCTCCTCCCTAGCCCACAGCCAACCCCTGTGTCGCCCTATCCGGACACAGGAACCCACTGATAGCTCCTCTGATCACTACCGACAATGCTAATCCTGTGGCTGTCATGGTATCCCATGCCACGTGTCCTGCCCTCATCTCCAGTCCTGGGTCCTGGAACACTCGTCTCAAGGCCTCTCTGTCGCTATCTTGATTGTATGGGATCAGCTCCGCCTCGATCGGTATCCGCAATATCCTGTATACATCCTCTAGGGTGACTGTCATCTCACCCATCGACAAATGAAACGTGCACGTCTTAGAGTGCCATCTCTCAGCTAGCGCAGTCAGCAAATCCATGTTTGCCTGAAACTCAGGCACATACAACACATGTCTCAATCCCATAGCCTTGATTGCAGCTCACTCCTCGACTGTCAGCTCAGGTTGCAATCTCTGAGTCGATGGGAATCTCTCCCGTGACTCCAACACAAGCAAATACTCCTGCAGTCAAGCAAATCAATCATGTCAGTCATCGTGGCAATAACTGTTCATCACAAAATGCTACTTTTTATCCAAATGCATATTGCTATCTACCCTAGTGACACTCATTGTTTATCACAAAGTGTTGCTTCTACCCTAGTGGTACTCCCTGTTCATCACAAAGTACTACGTGTTTTGCACTCCCTATTCATCACAAAGTGCTGCTCACATTTGCACTCCCTGTTCATAACAAAGTGCTGCTCACATTTGCACACACTGTTCATCACAAAGTGCTGCTCATATTTTAGTACTCGCTGTTCATCACAAAGTACTCTATCTTGGTACTCACTGTTCATCACAAAGTGCCTTGATCTATCCTAGTCTTCCCTAGAGGACCTGCTTGAGTGTATCCTCTCAGCAGCTTATCCAATCGACAACGTATGTTCATCACAGAACTGCCGATTTGACCTATAAGACACAAATTCACATTTTTGGACACAAATGCGCTTTCCTGACATAAACGCGCATTTATTACATTACCTAGCATGCATTAATGACAACAATAAATGTATCAAAGTACGAGGAGGTTTGGTGGTACTTACCGGCTCTCCTGCCTCTGCTGGCCTCTGGAATCGATGAACGTGGTTGAATCTGTGAGTGAAAGCCATCGCTGCTGAATGCTCCTGCTCTATTTTTGCTTTGCAATATGCTCTCATGGATGTGTAGATGACAATGAGGATGTATTTTCCCCTGTGGTCTATCTTATAGACTACCCCTAGCCTTTGTTTCCCAAGTCAGTCTTCTTTATCCCATGACTTTGTCACTTCATCCGGTCAGTCCATTCTAGCCTTTCTTTCTTATCGAGAGATTGTCTGCGATCTTTCCAGACATTGCGATCTTTCCAGACATTTTCATCCAATCTCTCGAGGGGGCATATCCTTCCCAATCCTGGGGCAACTCTATATCAGTTTCATCTTATCTTCTTTGAAACAACGTGACAAGCTGCATTATCTCAAAGAGGGGCAAAATGTAGACACCCAAAATTGTCCAGTCTAATTAAATAAATATTTTATTTATTTAATTACTTTAGCCTAATTCTTCTATTAATTAAATAAATCTTTATTTATTTAATTAATTCATTTATCCTCTTCTAGCCTTATTTCTCATTTAAATAAATACATTTATTTATTTAAATTATCCTTTTCCTAAATTAAATAAATATTTTTATTTATTTAATTGATCCCACTTCTTCTATTAATTAAATAAATCTTTATTTATTTAATTAATTCATTAGCCTTTTCTACCCATGACACATGTCATTCATCTCTTAATTCATACACTACCTACCCCTTTCATTATTTTATTATTTCCTCTACCTACCCTCTAATCATAGCCGACCTCCTTTTACACCTCTCAATCTTATCCCTCCATTTCATATAGTGTCTTCTATATAAGGAGATGCTTTCCTTCATTATCAAACCCTAATCGTTCTAGGCATTCTAATCAACTTATGCAATTGACTACACTACGATCCTACTTGCAACCACATTCCGTTCTTTGTTGAGCTCTTGTGCACATAAAATCTGAGAGCAAATATATTAAGCAAGATCAATGGAGATAGGAAGAATGGAGATCAAAACCCTATTGGACATGTGATGGTATAATCTTTGTGATTTCATTTGATTTGCATTGTCTTAGGTAATCTTCATATGTTATGGTGGATCTTTGTTGATTGTTGGGCTAGGGTTTTGTGGTTGAATTCATTTAGCCTTTCAATATTGTTATTATTGTTATCCATTTTCACCATATACACTTACCACCAACCGAGGGTAAATGCATGATCTTGAATTTGTTGCCTTACCCCTAAGGATTATTTCTTAGTTGGATGAAGAATCTCCTGCCGGTGAAGGATTGCTCTGTTTTGTCGGTGTAGTGACAGATTCATCAATTCTCTGATCTCTCTTCCTAATCCATTGTTTAGAAAATTATTGCTTGATTTCAGTCACCTTTTCTTTGTCTTTATCATTAGATCCTTTATTGTTCACTGATATAGTCTTGCTTCTATAAAATTTTGCAATATTCCCAATCTTGTTACATGCATAACAAGTTACATTGTTTCTTTGAATAGCCTTTCCATAACCTTGACTAGTTTGAGTTCTGCATTGATTAGATAAATGTCCAAATCTACCACAAACATAGCATTTCATATTCATTCTGCAATTGTCTGAGTTATGACCATTTTTATTGCATTTGGAACATTGACTGGTGGGTAAGTTTGTATTCTGATTATTGCTAAATCTACACTGATTTGGTCTATGACCAAATTTGTTGCAATTAAAACATTTCCCATTAAATTTATAAGCATTAGGTTGTCTTACCGCTTTACTGTGATCATGATTGTTTGCAGTCCCGAAACTTTCTCCATGTTCAAATCCAAGTCCAACTGTTTCTCCATCAGGTTTCTAACTTTTCAACATATCATCAAGATTATCTGAACTCTTCTTGAATTTGTCTTTGTATTCATTTGAAGTGACCAACTCACCTTCCAAAGTGCTAACTTGTCTTAAAAGTTCGTCTTTGTCATGTTGCATGTGAATCAAAACTGTTTTAAGCATATCATTTTCATAACTAAGCCTTTGAGATTCATCTGATCTTTCATTAAGTCTTTTGGCCAAATCTTCTTCATTGCTCTTTCTATCTTCAATATCTTTGCATAATCTCATGGTTAAATCTTGTATCTCATTTTTCATGTTACTGTTCTCTTGTCTCAATTTCTCTATAATATCTCTAAGAGTTTCTTTTTCTTTATCATCTTGATTTTGCAATTGTACATGTAATTCTTTTCTCTTATTCTTTGCTATAACTAGGTTTTTGCTTTGATGAATTCCTGAGTAGTTCTGAGTTCATCTTCCAATTTGATATTCTTAAATTTTTCTGCATCAAAATCTTCAAGAGCTCCTTCCAACTATTGTCTCAAACTTTCCATCGATACCGGTTTCAAAATCTTCCTCAAGTTGTTAGGCTTTTGCAAGTAGAGGACTAGGCTCTAATACCAATTGTTAGATACTTGATTAGTCCCAAAGACACAAGGAGGGGGGGGGGGGGTGAATCAATGTCTAACTGGTAAATAAAAGATTTAAACTTTATTGCAACTTTATAACCCAAATTAATATACCGGTAAACAAGTAATAATGCAATAAAGAGAAATAACAGTATAACCATCAATGCACATCATAACACATATATTTTTGGTGAGGAAACCCGGTAGGGGAAAAACCTCGGTAGGATTTGTGACCCACAATATTTACTCACTGACCAATATGAATAAATATTACTTATACAATAGGGGCCTGCACATGCAGAAGGCCAACAACCTAGAGCTCACTGCTCAATACAAAAATGGAGTCCCACTGACTACACAATTGGATGGTTAAATCCAATGATAATGTACTGCTCAAAATAACATCTACAATGCTGGATTCGGTACCGGTTTAAGCTCTGTCAGATACCTCTGCCATAAACCTTGCTTCGCTCTGCTCTTCTTTTATTCGCTCATAAAATAATTACATCATAATGCATATATAGTTATTCGCTCTCATATACCGCTTACATTCATTACTTATACACATTTCACTTACTTACAAAATGACCTACAAGATCTCATACATATATGAGTCTTTATAGTACATCATGTCGGCTATACAATATAATTACAATACAAAACAATATTATTTCCATGTCAGCTTAGAGTGCTGGTGTGATCTACTGTTGGTGTAGACTGGATGCCAATGTGAATAACTTGTAATGCCTACCGGTGCCGGTAGATGATGTCTGTTGCCAGTGTAATCTGTGAACCATGTTACCAGTTGGTTTCCATTAATGACAACATCAACTATTCTCATCTGAGTGTATAATGCCAACAATATGCTATAGGGGCAGTTTTGAGTCAAGACAATAGGCCAATAGCTTTCTTTAGTGAAAAGTTAAATGATGTTAAAAAAAAGTACTCCCATGATTTAGAAATGTATGCCATGGTTCAAGCCTTGAAAAAGTGGAGACACTACCTTCTTCCAAAGGATTTTATAGTGTATACTTATAATCATGCCCTCCAATACCTCCACAGTCACGGAAAAATTAACCAAAGGCACATTAAGTGAGTGGAGTATCTTCAAAATTTCACCTTCACTATTAAACACAAGAAAGGACAGTCCAATAAAGTTGTTGATGCTTTGAGTAGAAGAGTCCTTATGGTACAAGAAGTTCAGTTACAAAGTTTAGGAGTTGCAACTCTCAACTATATGTGTTGTCCGTATTTTTGCATTCATAAAATTGGACAACCCCTTTAAATTTTTTGTACAAAAATGAAGATTTTACTCTAAGTCACACTTTTAGAGGCAAATTTTTTGCTTCATTATGAGATGGACTAATCTTCGGTTCATCCTTGATCCATGTTTCAAATTTTATCGCGTTCCGAGTTCGTTTGCTTAGTCTTTTCTTCAAAATCGAGTTTTTTCATCTAGACTGCAAGTGGGAAATTTTCCTTCTTTTGTAAGTTAAGATATCCTTTATGTTTTTAAGTTGTAGGGTTTTTTTCAAGAAATTACAAGTGAAAGTTTATTAAAAATGTGTAACTTGTAATTTTCTTTTTCTTTTCCATTTTCCTCCTTTTGTCTTTTAAGTTGTTTTGTAGGAACTTTTTGGTCAAATTACAAGTAAATTTAAAAATACAAGTTAAAGAAAACTTGTAAGTTCTTTAAAAAGTTCCTATTTTCTTTATTGAAAACTTGTAATAGGGATTCTAAAACCCAATTTCAAGTGTTTTATGTGCTCTTAATTCTTTATACCCGATTTTGGAAGAATGAAGGAAAAGTAAGTTTTATTTAAAACTTGTAAGAGGATTTTTAAAACCAGATTACATCTCTTTTTCCAAGTCTTGTGCCATTGCTTGCTATTGAATCTCCAAAACCTGACCACGTCTTTCCCAAGGGCATTGATTTGTGGCTTTCAATTTGAAATCCGACCCAAGAAGAAGTATTCTTGGTTGAATCTGTTTACCTCTTTCCCACGATTTTGGGGGTTTGATTATTTTTGCCACGTTTTGCATATTAATGTGGGGTGTTTTGCTTCCGATTTCTGTTGTGTGTGCTCCACATTTTTGGCGCCCATATTCCGCCATTGTTGCCACGTTTGGCAGACGTTTTCCATCAAGCATTCAATGAAGAGTGTTTGGTGCCAAGTGGGATTTTTCCTTCAAGCCATTTTTTGCGAAATGAGTTAAATGCAAAACAGTTTTACTTTCTGCATGAAATCTCAACGTGGTGGTGTTTTAATCTATTTATAGAGCATTTCAGTTATTCCCAAGCTCATTCATTTTGATCAAGGGCATTCTTCAGGCAAGGTATGTGATTTTTAGTTTTCTTTAGTTTTATTTTATTGTTTTTAGTTTTGTAAATATCTTGCTCTTGCTTGAATTTGGATTTCAAATGATCTTCCCAAATTGATAGGTTATTTGCAAAGCAATTTGTAAATGTGCATGATTTTCCCCCTTTCTTTTTTCCTCTTTACTTGTATTCAGGATTTTAAAACCTGATTACAAGTAAAATTGGTTATGTTGACATTCCCTTTGGTAGAAAGAGTTAACCTTCTTTTCACAAAAATTACAATGTTGAGATTTGCTCTAATTTTGGGTTTTATAAGTCTGGTTGCAAATTGAGTTTTTCCCATTTTTCAAATTGCCAAGATGAAAATGTCCTTCTCCATATTTATCCATTGTCATCCAAGTTTGCCTTCATTGGTCAAAATAGCTCTTTCCATCATTTTCCACATGTGAAAATTCCTATTCTTACCATTACGTTCATTCGTCCCACTTTCATTCATTTTTCCCATTATGAGTCTACTTGCAATTGGGATTTTAAAACATGATTGTAGTTTATGTCTTCACAAAAGTTTTTCCCCTTTTCCATACTTGCAAATACCTTCCAAGATCCAAAATTGGTCAAGAGTCTAGCCTTTAAAGCCTCTTGTTTGTTTATCACTCCTTCTCCATGAGCTTTAGCGCTAGGGTTTAAGTTTTTCCCATTTGAAGAAGCTAATATGGCTTTTTTAGTAGATCGTGATGTTGCATTGACACTTCTGGATTTTCATCGCAACATTACAGATTCTTGTTCAATGACTGATTTGCCAGAATCATCTTCCCAAAAGAAGATGAAGTACAAATACTACAAATATCATAATGAGATCTCTCCTTCACAAGTTTCTTCTTTATTGGATGAGATTAAGGATACAAAAATTGGACATGTGGATATGTCAGATTTCCTTAAAAGGTTTAAAAATCCCGTGGATCACAATATGCAGTTCTTGTTAAATAGTCACATTTATCTTGCTTCCTCCTTCCTAGTGGCTTCCCTAGAGACGAAATTCGTTCTTTCTTGTGCCGCTCACTTTGATCAAGAGACCAGAACCATTAGAGATGATGATGGAGAGGTTGTTATCCGCCTTGATGTTGAAACCATTGAAAATATTTTCAAAATACCTACAACCCTTGTTTATGTAGAAATTTCAAAAGAAAGTGCATCCAAATATTATGCTTAGAGGGAGAAGGAATGCAAGCGTCATATTAATAAATGGATTCATGAACCACAGACCTATCTTACTCGATGGGCCAAGTTGTTTCACTGCTATTTCAAAGGAGAAATTGGTGACACAATTACTCTCTTAAGTAGGATCATGGGGTTAGAACATTCTAATATCTTTGAACCATGGATGTATCAATTCATTATACTCATCAAACAGTCCCAACATATCTTTTGGGGTGAAATCATTAGTGATGCTTTGTGTAAGCAGGTTGCAAAAGTTCCTACCACTTTGTCCTTTTACATGAACTCATACTTGGTATATATAGTAGCATCACTCAGACTTTTCGCTGGTCTTTCTACCAAGGGTGATCATTCGTTTGTGCCTGTGTGGGATTATTATGATCAGCTGCCTTTGAGGACTAGGAGGGTGCATTACAAAAGAGTTCAAGACACTTTCTATGGTCACTACATGTCTTTATTTGATAAAACACCGAAGAATAGAAGGGTTTTAGATGTTGCATGGGAGAGAGTAAATGAATATGGTTGTCTTTTCCTTTAGTTCCCAAATTTTACTTATATGAGAGTTGGATACTACAACAGACATCCATACATGCTTCCAAGATACCAAACGGATAAGATTATCCTTATGGAATTAGGAAGGCAACTCATGGCAGTTCATGCGCAACAATATATTCAACATAAGGTTGGAATGGGAATATCTTCAAGTAACCCATTGTAGATTGGACGATTTATCTCATGACATCTATAAAGGCTAAACTCATGGAGACTAAGATGAAGAGATCAAGCTCAAAAGGTTCAAAGCAAGGGAAAATTTTGATTACCGAAGTATGCAAGAAAGGATTAAGAGATCCTTCACACATGTGCATCACATAGAGGACATATGGATTGATCTTTGCACAGAAGAGGAGATTCTTAGGATGGACTACTGCAGGCTCACACTTGAGTAAATTGTTGATTTGAACCTGGTAAACATTCTTGAAGGAATGGTTGATGATGGAAATGTACTTGATTCTGATTATGTTGAAAAGAGAGTTGATGAAGTGCCACTTCCGTCAATTCAATGGTTACAAAAAGAATGCACCTCTATTCTGGATAGATTCCAGTCTATTTTGGCTAACACCAATGCTTGGCTCAAAAGTAATGGTTTTAGACAAGTATCAAGATCAAGATTGGCAAAGATGATGATTCTACATGGCCTATTTGACGCAAGCCTGAAATCAGAATTGATAACAAGGAGGGTGCATCATCTTCTACTACATGAATTAAATTAAGAGTTAGTAGAGCAATGATAATTCCTCCCAAAGAAGTAACAATTCAAGGAAAAGAGAAACCTCAGCTTCATATTTAGATTATTGATTCTGAAGAACCAGAGGAAGAACAACAACAAGATAATGCCCCTAAATCCGCAACTTTGGAATCACCTCACGAAGTTCCTTCTCAAATTCCTTTGGATATACCTATGTCTCCTCTCAACACTGATGTGGATTATTTTTCCACCATTCACATTGCTCTTGTTCCATTGAGTGTGTCTGCTCAGAGTGTCATTCCAATTTCAGCATCAGAGCCATCTCTTGATCACTCACATGAGGACTTGTCAAACGTTTTTGAGGAGAATCATGCATATGTCTCTTTGCCTAACTTGTCGCTATCAGAAATTGATACTTATGCAATCAATTTTGACAAGTTCATGATGCAATCATCACATCCCTTGGTTACTAAGCAAGCAATGATTGATGTTCAAACATAAACTTCTCCTAGGATAACAACTGTAGTCCAAATGGAACCTGTTTCTTCACCACCTCCAGCAATTTTTGAGATAAGTTCGATGGCTTTACCTCCATGGATAAGCTCCTTCACTCCCAACAAAAAGAATCAAGAAATTTCTCCTGATATATTTGATTTTCAGCAGCTTAAAAAGTCTAAACCCAAAGTCGCTAAAAGGGCTAAGACAATTTTAAGAGTGATAGTTGATAGCAATAGAATTAAAGTTGCATATATTGTTAAACCAATCATGGACAAGCCACATGAAGAGATGCAAGCTTCTGACTACAAAATTAAAAGGGTGGAACTTGGTAAACAAACACATGTAGTTGTCAAGCATGATTCTCAACACTCAGCGACTTCATTGGTGCAATGGTATGATGAACTCCTGGCAAAGAAAGACAAGCTGGAAGAGGAAAATTCATAGCTTATCTTAGTGATCCAAAAGATCACTAAATATTCTGAGGAAGGGGCCAATCCTTCAACATATTTTATCTCAGAAGAATCAGTTCGAGAAGCTGAACGAGCTGCTCAAAAAGTGCGAGCAATTGATTATTGGGTAGATCCGATTTCAGATCTATGTGCTCAAGTCTTGAAGCAGACGTTCCAGGTAATGGTCAAGTTGGAAATAACCAAGGTGAAATTGAACCAGAATTCTAAAGCTTTCTGTATACATCTAAAAATGGTCTGAAGATAATTAATTAAATAAGCAACTATTTAATTAATCCCCCTTCCCAATTTAATTGAATTCATTAACAATTTGATTAAATTCTCCCATTCATCTACTTGTTAATAAATCTGAGGATTTATTTAATAGGTTCATTTCAATAGTCCCCTTTGATTCATTTCTTCTAGTCCCCTAATTAATTAAAACAAATCAATTTGTGAGTTTGTTGAAAGTTAATTAGCCTTTTTCTTATTATTTGAATTTTTAAATTCAAATTCTCCACATGCCTCTAACCTAACCACACCCTAACCTAACCCATTCCACCTAATCTAGGGTTTAACTAACCCTATCCTATCTTGCACATTCTAACCTCCTTATCCTAACCTCCTATGGTGTGGATATTCTCCCCTTGAGACACATGGCACTTTTGCCCCATGTCTCCTCCCTTGGACACTTTCCCTCTCATGAGAAAGGCTCCTTGACACTTGTCACCACAGAGATGACAAGTGTCCCTTCCTCCAACCTCTTCTCCAACTTCCTCAATCTTGGCCCTTGATATCTTCAGATCAGATCTGGATCATTGATTCCTGCCACCTCAGCTTTGGCCTTGGAATTCCTATAAATATCCCCCATTTTGGAGCAATAAGGATCCCTTGCATTCATATTTTTAGCATCATTACTATAAGCAATTTGCATTTCAATTATCTAGTAATTAGAATTTTGGTTTAATCATAGAATGTTAATCTAGTTTCTTAGATCATGCATTTCATATCATTTGCATAATCAATCATGATCAAGTAGCTACTAAACTCTTGAGTTGCCACTTTGGAGGTCATTGCTCCCTTGAGAGCCAATCAATCCAACACCTTCAAGGTCCTCAAGAATAGAAGAAAATGGGACATTTCAAGGAAGGCTTATGGTTTGCATCTTTAATTTAGTTTTCAATTAAGCTTTCCATTATGTTTTATTGTCTCATTATATGTGTATGCCTTTCTATTTACCACATTTTTAGCATCAAATTAATTGGCGCCCACCATGGGGCAATAAGCAATTAAAATGTATACACCTAAAAATGCTCTGAAGATAATTAATTAAATAAGCAATTATTTAATTAATCCTCCTTCCCAATTTAATTGAATTCATTAGCAATTTGATTAAATTCTCCCATTCATCTACTTGTTAATAAATCTGAGGATTTATTTAATAGGTTCATTTCAATAGTCCCCTTTGATTCATTTCTTCTAATCCCCTAATTAATTAAAACAAATCAATTTATGAGTTTGTTGAAAGTTAATTAGCCTTTTCCTACTATTTGAATTTTTAAATTCAAATTCCCCATATGCCTCCTAACCTAACCACCCCCTAACCTAACCCATTCCACCTAATCCTGGGTTTAACTAACCCTATCCAATCTTGCACATCCTAACCTCCTTATCCTAACCTCCTATGGGTTGGATATTCTCCCCTTGAGACACATGGCACTTTTGCCACATGTCTCCTCCCTTAGACACTTGTCCTCTTGTGAGAAAAATTCCTTGACACTTGTCACCATAGAGATGACAAGTGTCCCTCCCTCCAACCTCTTCTCCAACCTCCTCCAATTTCACCCTTGATATCTCTAGAATCAATCTTGACCGTTGATTCATGCCACCTCACCCTTGGCCTTGGAATTCCTATAAATATCCCCCATTTTGGAGCACAAATGATCCCATCTCATATCAATTTAGGCATTGTTACTATAGGCATATCCATTCTATTATATCATTTAAGCATTGTTATTATAGGCAATTGCATCTTAGATCTAGCTTAATTTGATCATTTTCTAGAATAATTGTTGAATCATGTAGCTTAATCAATCTCTATTCTAGCTTAATTGCATCATCATCATCATAGCTTAATCATGCATATCATTAGCTTAATTATCCTCTTGGATCAATCTAGCATAATCAATCTCATCTAGCTTGCATATCATATCATTTTAAATTGTCTGTCTAGGTGTAGTCAAGTCACTGAGATTGCTTATCCAGATCTGAGAGCAAATCCACACTCGCATCTCTTAGGAGGCGATAGGTAGCTTTGTCATAGTTTATCTTTCATTTGATTTCAATTTGCTAACCATGCTTGTAATGATATATTGAGTGTTTGTGTTGCAGTTGTAGGTACCCTACTTCACACACACGACATTAATTGGCACCCACCATGGGGCCTAGTCCCTTTGATCTTTAACAAGTTTGCTTGCAGGAAATTTTATTGACAGGTTGATTAGCTCTTTCGGTGGGCAGATTAGCTCTCTTGGGCTCCCGAATTGCATCTTGGTCTCTATTGTAGCATTCCGACATCTCAAATGATGTTTATGGGAGACTTCTCAACTTTGTTTTATATTTTTCTTTGTTTTAGCATTTTCAATCTATACCTTGGCATTTTTGGTATGTTCTGTAGAGTTTCTCGTATATTTGACAGCGTTTTTAGTCTATTTAATTGTGTTTTTGGTGTGCAAAATAGCGTTTCTGGTGTGCAGAATAGCATTTTGGGTCCATTTGGCAACATTCTTGGCACATATGATGGCGTTCTTGGTTACTTTGATGGCATTTTCAGTTTTTATTGATTTTTCAAATGTTGTATGTTGCAATCCTTATTTCTACTTCTGGACTGTCATTTTCCTGAACCTAATTTGCAGATTGTTGGTTTTACAGGTACTCATTTCACAGTGAGAGACCGGAGGCATAAACCATTTCGCCATCAAAGAATGCAATATAAACTACTAACTTTCTTTGCAGCCACAAGATTTTGTACTTATTTTTGTTAAATTAGGCACATAGACTAATTACAATGGAAATGAACAAACATGTCTTATGTGTTTTGATGATAGGCGAGTATGCTCTCACCTTTCTTAGGTGATCAGAAAGCTAGACTCATCTTTTCCTTTCAATAGTGCATATCTTTAGTGGGCCTACCCTCCCGAGGAGCCTATAAGGCCAAAGCCATTAAGGCCGATGAGAGGGGAACGACCCAAGTGGGAATGACTAATGCCAAGTACTCCAACCCACTATAAAATAAATGTGATTTGATGAAAATCAAGTCAATGATAGTGCTCGGGAATAGCTCTCCTCCGTACCTTCAGATATATCAAACCTTGGTTTTCAAGGTTGGGAGACCTCTTAATTGAGTATATACCCTGACGCACCAAATGAATCCCTTACTAGCTCCAATTAAAATTAGAAGCTACCCGGTTTACCTCCGAACATTATTAAATTCTTAGTGTATGGAGGGGGAAGAATCTCTCCTTAAGATACTCACCATATGTCCCTCTTGAGCATATGTGTGAACTCCCCTTTTGAGACCTTATTTCTAAGCTCATAATGGGACTCCACTAGCTCTCGCAAAGACAAAAACATGGGTGCCCTTTATGGGGTGACAAGGTTGTGTGAGCTGACAGGGTACCAAGTGTGGGCTAAGAACTAATAATGAATCCAATCTCCTTAGGATAGACTGAATGATGTTTTTTCAAATTTTCAAAACCTGTGAAAAGTTGGGCTTTCTTTAAAGCTTCTTGAACATACACTTTATGCGTCCTTTGGGACAAAAATACAATCTGATTTCTATGTTTGTAAGTCAAGTCAAGATATCACCATTGAAATACAACAAAAAATGCAAACTCAAACTCCAAATTGTCAAATTTACAAGTTTCACAACAAATTATCTCTTTCAGTCCAAACAGTTGCACTTATGGTCCAAACAGTTGCACTTATGGTCCAAACAGTCGCACTTATGGTCCAAACAGTCGCACTTGCAGTCCAAACAGTAGCTTTGTTGGTCAAAACAATCACACTTTCAATCCAAAAAATAGCTCTTTCAATTCAAATGATCACACTTTCAGTCCAAACAATAGCTTTGTTGGTCCAAACAGTCGCACTTTCAATTCAGACAATAGCTCTTTAAGTCCAAACAGTCGCACTTTGTTAGGCCCATATAAAATTTCCATTTCATATATGTCCTTGCTTGGAGTAATGCTCTTCTAATCTATTGGTCAAGTCATTTGCTTAATTTTCCCTGTATAACTCGGCCATTGTTAAGTTTCACTGCGTTGAACTTGAACCTTGAACTTGAACCTTTTTGGTTCAAGGTTCAAAGTTCAACGAGTGTTGTTTTGAATGTTTTTCCCTTTCGTGGGGTTTTAAGTTTTTGCTAGTCCTTGTCGACATTTTACATTCTTTGAACCTTGAACTTGAACCTTTTTTGGTTCAAAGTTCAAAGTTCAAAGTTCACGTTTTGTCATGTTAATTACATGTTAGGATTGTTTTGCAATGTTAAGAGTTCATGTATTGGTTTCTCGGAAGACATGTGACTTGGAGCGAGGTGACGATGCACATTTCAAGAGATGATTAACGATCACAAAAGAGAGGGATATTCTTTCTCTAATGATTTGAAATCTATCATTTATAGCAAGTATGTGTGAGGATCTGTAGTGTCAGAAATGAAGTGATCTAGCATTTAAGGCATGCTTCAATACAATCATTTCAGAGTAAGGCCACACGGACAAAGAGTAAGGGAGACAATTTGTGGTAATGATGGGTAAGATTTTCTCGGCTTTAAAACTGAGTAGATGTCACGTCGATATTATTATTTTCTTCAGAAGGTTTTGAGAAGGAGTTTTTGGAGCGGGAGAAATAGACTGCGATAGGGGTTTGCAGAGGACAGAGGAAGGTATGTTCAACAACTTTCTAAATTGTTGCAATTTGTTTTAAAGATCTAGGTATTCTGTTAGCTGTTTGTTTCCATTTCCACTTTCCTTCCTTACTTGGGTTGATTTGAGAAAATCACGAGCTATGAGACCTATTTTGCCCAAATTAGTGAGCTAATCTTCCCTTGTAAGCACCTTACCAGAGTTAGGTGATACAACATTAGTCCAACTAGATTTAGACAATTTTCTAGAAAGAGTCCGGAATCTAGACACAGATCCTATGAGGAGAGATGTTGCACAAAGTGGGTTATTAGAAGCGGTCGCATTTCCTACAGCTGCCCCTTGCCCTGAATTAGTTTTAGAAGATATGAATCACTATGACAAGGGTAATAGATGCATAAGGAAGAACAATGGTGAGGTTTTGTTATCCATAGATAGACAGATAGTAATGGCAGCTATGGGTATCCCACACCGGGAACCTTATGAATATTGGACGATTGGAAAATCCTAAGGAATTTTCTCCGAGAAAAAGCAGTATTACAGAACTATTATTGTGCAGAATTGGCTTCTGAAATTCCAGAAAGGGGGTTCAAGGCTGCCGAGACCTTTAAACCGTGAACATTTAATTCCCGCAACTTGGGACTTGGTAATATTGTTGAGCCGAGTAAAGGGTAATTCCCAGTCCTTTCATTGGGAGGACTGGATGTATTTCTTCATCCAGGTCACTCTAGATAAGAATCGATTCATTGACTGGGGAACTGTTATAGCGGAAAGGTTGCATGAAGGTTTGAGTAATTACCTTGGGATGTCAAACTTCTATATGTCTTCGTATCTGTTAAATATGCTTGCTTGTGTGAGGGAATGGTCTGGAATTTCCCATGCAAAATGGGTTCAAGGTATAAAGATTTATGAGTATCATCCTAATTTGACTTTGAAAGGGCATGTAAATGACTATCTACGCTGGAATGATATTTTCGCTGGGAGGTTGACCTTTGAATTACAAGGTAACTTGCATAGGAGGATGTCTGTAGAAGCCATTGAACTTGTTAACATTTATGGCAGTTTCTTTACACAGTTTAGTCACTTCACTTACCTAAGGGTTGGAGGATTTAAAGGTGAACCCTTTAGACTATCCAGGTATGTTTCAGACTCCTATATTTTGATCGAAGTTTCCAGGCAGCTTGTCTATGTTGCAAGGGATTATGGTGAGGACTCAGACATAGGTGGAATTTTTCCCATTGATTTAGGTCATTATAGCTATAGGTCTGTCTCTCATGCGTTGAACCTCGAGCTAGAATTTAAGGGATTACATTTGAAGACCTTTATAAAAAGGGATAATTTTGATAACAAAGGTTTTATCGCCCAATATGTAAAGAAGATGGTGCCTGATCAACACGTGTCTTAGTTGGAAGATTATTGGGAAGGGTACACAGATGAATTTGAAGTGAGGAAGAGGAGTTAGTCTAGGTTAACCTTGAAGCAAATCCATGACATGAAATTGTCAATGGACACTTCAGGTGTCACCACTGATGATGAGGATATACTTGACTCTGAGTTTCTGAAGCAGGTGCATAATGAGCCTCTTCCAGAGGTGGATTGGAGTAAAAAGATGGAAGACGGTATTCAAATGCGCACCTTCAACGTAATTCGCAGGACCAATAATTAGCTTAGGAGTTGCCGATTTCGGCCAACAAGGGCAACCAGTTCAAGAAGGAAAAGTGGGAAGAGGAATACCACAAGCAAAACTTCTATTTTAACTAATATTCCTATTTCTATTGCAGGAAAAAGGCAGACAAGGATTAAAGAAGAGAAACTTGACACCGAGGTTGGGCTTTCTATTGGTGGTCGAATTACCAGGTCAAGGTCCAAGAAGAGTTTTCAGCTACCGACTCCCCATCTCATTCTTGATCTAGACGCAGAGGAAGCACTATGCAATATGGCATCCCCTGTTTCTGATGCGGAAAAAGTTTCAACCGGTGTAGACACTACTTTCCAGGATTCAGGGATGCTTGATATCCAGTCTCATGCAGATAGTGCCACATTGCTACCCTCAGCAGGATTTCCACCCATGTCATCTAAGGAATTGACTCTGGCACCCAAGTGGTTAAGTGATTGAATCACCAGGAAAAGGAACGTGGTTCCAATTTCAGTATCGATGGAGGATACTGTGAGTAAATGTCTAGGAAAGTCTACAAAGCCCAAAAAAGTTTAAAATTGAGGCCATGATTGATTTTGACGAAAGCACGAAGCATTGGACCGCAGACATTGCTAAACTCGAGTTGAATAAAGATGCTATTATTGCTTCAGAAGCGGACTATGCTATTGAACGAGTTGATTTGGGGGTTGGAACTAGAGCTGTCGATTTGAAACATCTGGAGACTTTGACTAAACGAATTATCTCTCGTACCTGGAAAGATGAAAGAGACAAGGCTAAGTTAAAGTGAAATTTAATGCAAATGGCTCAGTATATTCATGCTTTGCAGAACAACCCATTGCCGTTGTCTCAAAGTTCAGGACCATTTAGCCCAAAATCACCTGGTAATCAGAAATTTTTTGATGAGGTTGAACGAAATAGGATGATTGCTGAGGTCTTCTCAGAATGGCTCACCTCGATCATGCATCAAGTGACCAATTACATAACAGATTTAGTCCAGATCTTCAAAGATGCAAATGAAGTACCAAAGCATTGGAATCCGACTTAATCTCGTCGCAGAAAGAGAAAATTAAATGGGCGGTGATTTCAAAACATATGCATGATATTCAGCGTTATGGTCTGATGAATTTTCTTGCAGAAAATCAAGTGCCAGGGTTAATTGAGGATGTAATGTTTATTTGTAAAGAGAGTATTGAATGGCACAACCAGATTATTAAACAGGGCCATAATGAATCGGCCAGTCTGCATGGCGAATTAACAGCTCTAAGGGCGACCATGAAAAAGGATCTACACTGTGTGGATATTCAATTGCTCAAGGAAGATAACGAAACCCTAGAGGATACCACAAAGATGATTAACCAGTTTAGCAGCCACATTAAACAAATCAAAGTGGAGAAATCCTTGGCTGTGGAAGATTTCACGAGGATTTCCAAAGTGGAGTCGATGCTCACAGTTTGTGTTGATCACCTGGATTCCCACAGAGACAAAGTGCAGATGGTGAAGAGAAAGAAGGAGCTCTGGAAGTAGAGAGTAATTCACATCAGTTTGCCACATGTAACCGTCATTCAAGAATTTTCAAAGGTGCATCGAGAGTGGAGTGCGGCAAAGGCGGTGATGGTGTCTATCCAAAACACCAACCCGAGCGATCACATCGGGACTGAGCAGATGGCATGAGTAGCACTGCTGGCAGTTGTTCGCTAGCGAGTCTAGTCATTTTCTTTAGTTTCAGTTATACAGTTAGGGTTGTTTTTTATTAACTCTTACGAGTTAATTTTACTTTGGTTAAAAACTATTGGTCTGGCGACCTATATATATGTTTTGTAATGACTTTGAAAGGGTTCACTAAGTTTTTGAAAAGACTATCTTTTAAATTAGTTATAGATGTTGTGTATGCAGGAGGTGGATGTTCATCAATGAATGAAAATCTCATTAACAGTTCTCTTCGATTTCAAATCTGTGTGTTTGTTATTTTGAAATTTGATTTATGTGAAAATCTATTTCAAGGAAGGAACCTTTGTACTTTCTATGTGTGCAGAAATTATTAGCGAATTTCATCTTTAAAGGCTTTTTCATTTTGTTTTAGTGTACGTGTGAAGTCTGTTGGCTTTATATAAAGAGTTATATATAAATCAGTGCTTGCACTCATTTTGTATTGACTGGTGAATGCAATTACCTTTTAGTGCTGTCTAGTGAAAAGCATCTTATTGATTGTGTGTAATTTGGAGTTGATTGAATATTTATTAGAGGGAGCTGTACCTAAATTCAGAGGTTAATCAAATATAATGATTTTCCAACTGATTGGTAAAGAGTTTGTCTTTCTTTACGTGCGTCAAAATATGCAAGCTTAAATAAATAAGGAAAGACCAATATGTTTACGAACAGATTTTTGGTGACTCTGCTCAGGAAGAAAAAGAATAATTGATTTTAAAACAAGGTCGTCATTACAATTATGCTTTATTCTTCATAAATGGTATTGCCTCTTGAAGGGTTTTTGCCTGGTCTGCAACCAAATTTAAATTAGGTACAAGAAGAACAAAGTAACATTACCTCTGAGGTGGATACTCTAGCCTGGAGGCATAGAATAATTCGAGCAGAATATGATAGAATAAGTGCTCTTCTCAGTAAAATAGAAAGACAAGCAGATCAACCATGTTAGTTTTTAAAAGGGTAGTGGTTCCTAGGGTTTTCTTTATTCACGTCCCTGATAATCAATTACAGAACCCCAGACGTTTGTTACCCTGATTGTATCACACTGGACTCGAGGCCATATACTAGATCCCAAAGAAGGGAGGGTGTTTCTGATCTCGTCTTTGAAGAACTACAGAATTTAACTTACCAACCTACCTTTTCGTCTCAACAAAGGGCAAGAAGTAGACCCCCATCCTCATTACCATCATCACCTGCATCTCCAGTTTGCGAAGCTTTGGTCCTGCACGGTGTTGCCTTACCAATTTCATTTAACCCTACCCCTCTTAATATCATACTCCTAATGGCAGCCAATAACCCGTGGGGGGCGGCTGTAGGCCCATTGAATTTAGGTTTGAACCTTAACCCCTTACCAAAAGCTACTAGGGATCATTTACCTAAATTTAGCGGAGATGGGACAGTCACTGTAGATGAGCACCTGAATGCTTTTAGTGTAACCTGTGGAGTAATAACAGTTCAACATGAGGATGTGGCTATTAGGCTGTTTATTTAGACACTGACAGGAGTGGCGGCTGATTGGCTTTATCACTTGCTGAATAGTGTGATAACAAACTGGCAGGACCTAAAGACAAGATTTGAAGCTAGATTTAAGGTAGCTGAAGACAAACACTCCCTCCTAGCTTAGTTATCCCAGTTGAAAAAGGAACTTCTTGAATCCATGAGGGACTTCGTAGCGAGATTTGATAAGATCCTACACAAGATTCCAGTTAACCAAAAACCTTCAGATGATAATCTCAATTTTTTTTTTCTTAATTCTATGCCCTCTGAAATAAGGTTCCTGATTCATAGGCAAAGGGTCGCATATTTGAATGCCACTAAAACTCTCGCAGTTGAATTAGAGGATGATTTGATCACTGCGGGCAAATGGAAAAGAGAAGTGCAAACTTCTAATGCCCAACCCACTACTTCCTCAGATCCTGTTATCCAACGGTTAATGAATGATGTAATTGCCCTTAAGAGGCAGACCCCCAAAGCAAGTACCTCCTATTCACAACTATATCAAGACATTCCTAGGAGATATCTTAATCAACAGGGAGGAGGTGGAGGAAGACAATTACAACTACCCCTTGTACAACAAAGACTTGCTATTGAAGCACCACCCCCCAAGGCAAACTCTTGTGTGTTTTATTTAACTGATGAACATGATGGTTCTTCATGTCCAGAGATGGCTCATTTTTCCCAAATGATTAGTAAAGGAGAGACAATCTTAGAAGCTGATGAAGGAAGTTCCCAAAGTATGCTTGGCAACTCTGAAATTCATTATATGGAATATGTCTCTGACTCAAAAAGGGGAGGAAACATGTTGGTTTCTTTGGAAGATTCTTCATACGCAATTCTTACAAGAACTCAACAGAGTTTGAAATCTCAAGACATGATAACACTGGTTCACAACACTGTGAAAGGAAAAGAAGTTTTGACCCATCAGGGAGGTATATCAAAAATTGTTCAAGAGGTTGCTTCTTCTAGTTCTGATTCTTTTACTAACCCTTTTGATATCATTGAATTTTGTAAGACATCTTGTGTTTAGATTTCTCCGGCAGAGTATTTGAAATTAAACCCAAAGGAGCTAGATAGATTGGTTGAATTTGTCAAAGGGGATGATGCTCATGCCTTAGCAAGTGAAACCCAAACACCGGTGAGTAGTGATTCTCGAGTACACGATAATGTCAGCCCTGCCTTAGTAATTCCTGGAAGCTTATCAGAGACTATTCCTCTACAAGGTGATTTTCTTGAACCCAATTTTGAAAATAAACCAAAACCTTTTTATGTGTCCTTATATATTAATGGGCATAAGTTGAGTAATTGTATAATAGATTTGGGAGCATCTGACAATGTCATGCCCTCAGCCATAGTAAAAGCCTTAGGTTTAACCCTAACAAAGACATTCGGAAAGTGTTACTCAATGGACTCCAAGGAGGTTCCTTTATTAGGGAAAATTAAGGATGCGCAGGTCGCTTTAGTAGCACACCCTGCTAAGAGAATCAAATTGACAATCCTAGTGGCCGACATCTCGGGAAGTTATGACATGTTGTTAAGCTGGACTTTTTGTAAAGACATGGGAGGGGAAATTAGGATGGATTGGTCTCAAGCAATGATCACAGTTGGAAAACAAAGAGTCACTCTGCAACCCGAAATAAAAGCTAAATACGTAGTTTTTCCTTCAGACGATCTGAAGGCCCAAATTTTGTATCAAGATTGTGGTTTTGGTAATTACATGATATCAAATGAACCTCAAAATGAGAGTGTGGTAATGGATTCAAGTAGAACTGACGAACTCTAGTTTATGGAATATGATGGGAGTTGTTCATCTTCTGGATTAGGGGCTGGGGTCGTGTTGATACCTCCCCGGGGTAAGGTCATTCCCTATTCTTTCAAATTTGATTTCCGAAACACGAATAATACGGCCGAATACGAGACTCTGATATTAGGTCTGGCTGAAGCGAGGAAATTGCAAATCAAAATGTTGAGGGTGAGAGGTGATGCTGAACTTATTGTTAAGCAAGTGAGGGGTTTATTTGTGGTAAAAAATGAGAGACTGAGACATTATAGGAATCATGTTTGGGATGAGATCGAAGCCTTCAATGCTTTTTCAATTGAAGCCATTCCTAGGGAGTTTAACTCGAAAGTTGATTCTTTGGCGGTATCTGCAGCCTTATTGGTACCACACCCAGATTTCATGACCAACACTTACAGGGTTGAGTTGGTTTATAGACCTAGTGTGCCTAATAATTTTGAATCCTGGCAGGTGTTTGAAAATGATAAACAGATTCAGAGCTTTCTACAATGTGCTGATATTTTTACATCCTTGTTTTATGAGGGGTCAGAGGCGAGTTGTAAAGAATTTTCTCCCAATATGCCGGAAGAAGCACATGATGGAATGTTGCAGCTAAAAGGAAATAAAATCCCAAAGGGTTTAGTTTCTCTTGAACGCATTTTCGACAAGAAAGATGGATATGTTAAGCAAAGGGACAGGGAACCTCCTATAATTCAAAGCTCTAGTGAGTATGAGCAAATTAACATTGGTACCAATGAGGATCCTAAATTTGTTAATTTGGGAAAATGTTGTTCTGAGGTGGAGAGAAGGAAGTTCATTGATTTGCTGGTTGAGTTTAAAGATTTTTTTGCATGGAGCTATGATGATTTGAAGAATTTTAGGGATGGTAAGTTCCAACATCAAATTCCTTTGAAACCAGGTGTCAACCCTTTCCGGCAAAAGTTAAGGAATTTTAATCCGAAGGGAGCAGAAACAATTTTTCATGAGGTTGACAAAATGTTGAAAGCCTGGATCATTTATCCTCTACATCACTCTACTAGGATTGCAAACATAGTTCCTGTTCAGAAGAAAAATGGCGAGATACGAATTTGTGTTGATTTCAGAAACTTAAACCAAGCAAGTTTGAAAGACAATTACCCCCTGCCTGCAATGGATCATATTTTACAAACTGTTTCAGGCTTCGAGATGATGTCCATGCTGGACGGCTTCTCTGGGTATAACCAAATTAGTGTTGCAGAGCAAGACCAACACAAGACAACCTTTATAACCCCCTAGGGCACCTTTGCGTATAACAGAATGCCTTTTGGGTTGATTAATGCAGGGGCAATGTTCCAAAGGGCGATGGATCTTTCCTTCGGGCATTTGAGGGATAAGATTATCGTGGTGTATTTAGATGACCTGACTGTTTTCTCCAAAAGAAGGAAGCATCATGTACGGGATTTCAGAAAAGTTTTGGTGAGATGTAGGGAGCATGGGGTATCATTGAATCCTAAAAAGTTGGTTTTTGGTGTCACAGAAGGAAAACTTTTGGGGCATATCATCTCATAGGAGGGGGTAAAGGTTGATCCATAGAGGGTAAAAGTGATACAACAGCTCAGTCTCCCCTTGAATAGAAATGGAGTAAGGTCCTTCTTTGGACAGGTGAACTTCTTGAGGCATTTTATTCCCGATTTTGCTGAAACTACTAAATACATTGCAAATATGATGAGCGAAAGGGTATCCTTTAGATGGAATGAAGCAGGCAAGAAATATTTTGAAGAGATTAAAGGGGCCATCACACATGCACCTACTTTAGTTAATCCAAACTTTAATAAGGACTTTATTATTTATTGTTAAGCATCTGAGCATACCATGTCTGGGATTTTGGTACAAAAGGGTGAGGGTAATGAAGAGGTGCCAATTTCTTTCATGATTATCCCCTTTAAAAAGAATGAGTTAAATACTCACAGATAGAGAAGCAGGCTTATGCGGTGGTAGAAACTATGAAGCAATTCAGGTATTACATACTTCACTCACATGCAACTATTTTTGTTCCCAATTCTGCAGTAAAAGCTGTTTTGACTCAACAGGATGTCGATATCAATAATAGAGCATCTTGGGTCTCCAAGATTCAAGAATTCAATTTGGACATTAAGCCCACTAAACTAGTTAGAGGACAGGGCCTTTGTAAATTGATAGCAGAGAATAAGTTTAAAGAGGAGGACAGTCCACCACTAACCCTGTTCGTCGGCCATCAGGATTCTTGGTTCACCAATGTTGCATATTATCTTACATATGGAGATTGTCCAGATTATCTTTCTCTTAGGGAAAAAAGAAATCTGAGGTTGAAAGCTGCAAAGTACGTCATCTCAAATAACATATTGTACAAGAAAGGCTTAGATGGCACTTTCCTTTGATGTGTCGATAAACCGCACCAAGAGGCTCTATTGAAAACTTTTCATAATGAGGCATGCGGGGGTCATTTCTGTTCTACGGTTACTGCATACAAAATCTTGAGGAATTGCTATTATTGGTTGGGGATGTTTAGGGATGCATACGCCTGGGTGTCGAGGTGTGAGAAGTGCAAGTTGTTTACAGGTAAACCTCAGTTGGCCGCCTTACCCTTGAGACCCGTGGTAATTGAAGAACCTTTTAAATAGTGGGGATTAGATTTCATTGGTCCTTTGAACCCCATTTCCAGTGCGAGGCATAATCACATATTAACAACAATGGATTATTTCACTAAGTAGGTGGAAGCTATCCCTATTAAAAAAACCACTTCAGAGATTGTGTGCATGTTCCTTAAGGATAATATTCTTGTCAAGTTTGGAGTCCCTCAGAAAATAGTTATAGTTAATGCATCTAATTTTTCTTCATTTGAGTTAAGTCTATTTTGTTATGACCATGAAATTTCCTTGGCACATGCTTCTGATTATTATCCGCAGGGTAACGGTCAAAGAGAATCAAGTAACAAGAATTTGATCAACATCATGAGAAAGTTGGTTAGTGAGAATTTTAGGGATTGGCACAAGAGGTTGCATGAAGCACTATGGGAAGATCAAACCTCACCAAAACGAGCCATAGGGATGTCATCATTTGAGCTAGTATATGGCATTGGCACACAACTCTCTCTTCCTTTAGAGTTAGCAACTTCTAGGTTGCAGACAGTGATTGAAGATGCCTTTTTCCAAAGCTCTCTTGAAAAAAGAATTATGTACCTAACTAGGATCGAAGAAGAAAGGGAAAAGCTGGTTGATAGGATTACAGAGCATCAGATGAAGGTTAAAAGGATTTTTGATCAGAAAGCAAGGCCCAGGAAATTCATGAAAGGTGATCTAGTGTTATTATGGGATAAAAGGAGAGAGCCAAAAGGTGCTCATGGCAAGTTTGAGTCGCTGTGGAAGGGACCTTATGTGATTCAGAAAGAAAAGGGCCCCAACTCTTTTAAACTTGCTTACTGGGATGGTTTTGAACTACCCCTGTCCTATAATGGGTAGGACTTAAAACTGTATCAATTGTAAACAGGCAGTCCCTTGTCATTCTGTACATACTTTCTTTTGTTGTGATAGTTTAGGTGTGTCATTTTTGCTGTGAGTTGAACCTTGGATTAGTCATTTTGTGAAACCAGATATTTCTGACATTCATTACTTGGTACTTTAAAGTCCCAGTCCCCATGCAGAGCCACTGTTAGGCCCATATAAAATTTCCATTTCATATATGTCCTTGCTCGGAGTAATGCTCTTCTAATTCGTTGGTCAAGTCATTTGCTTAATTTTCCCCCTATAACTCGGCCACTGTTAAGTTTCATTGCGTTGAACTTGAACTTTGAACTTGAACCTTTTTGGTTCAAGGTTCAAAGTTCAACGAGCGTTGTTTTGAATGTTTTTCCCTTTCGCGCGGTTTTAAGTTTTTGCTAGTCCTTGTCGGCATTTTACATTCTTTGAACCTTGAACTTGAACCTTTTTTGGTTCAAAGTTCAAAGTTCACATTTTGTCATGTTAATTCCATGTTATTATTGTTTTGCAATGTTAAGAGTTCATGTATTGGTTTCTTGGAAGACATGTGACCTGGCGCGAGGTGACGATGCGCATTTCAATAGATGATTAACGATCGCAAAAGAGAGGGATATTATTTCTCTAATGATTTGAAATCTGTCATTTATGGCAAGTATGTGTGAGGATCCATAGTGTTAGAAGTGAAGTGATCTAGCATTTAAGGCATGCTCCAATACAATCATTTCAGAGTAAGGCCACACGAACGAAGAGTAAGGGAGACAGTTTGTGGTAATGATGGGTAAGATTTTCTCGGCTTTAAAACTGAGTAGATGTCACATTGATATTATTATTTTCTTGAGAAGGTTTTGAGAAGGAGTTTTTGGAGTGGGAGAAATAGACTGCGATAGGGGTTTGCAGAGGACAGAGGAAGGTATGTTCAACAACTTTCTAAATTGTTGCAGTTTGTTTTAAAGATTTGGGTATTCTGTTAGTTGTTTGTTTCCGTTTCCACTTTTCTTCCTTACTTGGGTTGATTTGAGAAAATCATGAGATATGAGACCTATTTTTCCCAAATTAGTGAGCTCGTCTTCCCTTATAAGCACCTTACTGGAGTTAGGTGATACAACATTAGTCCAACTGGATTTAGACGATTTTCTAGAAAGAGTCTGAAAACCAGACACAGATCTTATGAGGAGAGATGTTGCACAAAGTGGGTTATTAGAAGCGGCCGCATTTCCTACAGCTGCCCCTTGCCCTGAATTAGTTTTAGAATGTATGAATCACTATGACAAGAGTAATAGATGCATAAGGAAGAACAATGGTGAGGTTTTGTTATCCATACAGTAATGGCAGCTATGGGTATCCCACACCTGGAACCTTATGAAGATTGAACGATTGGAAAATCCTATGGAATTTTCTTTGAGAAAAAGCAGTATTACAGAACTGTTATTGCATGGAATTGGCTTCTAAAATTCAAGAAAGGGGGTTCAAGGCTGCCGAGATCTTTAACCTGTGAACATTTAATTCTTGTAATTCGGGACTTGGTAATATTGTTGAGTTGAGTAAAGGGTAATTCCCACTCCTTTCATTGGGAGGACCGGATGTATTTCTTCATCCAGGTCACTCTAGATAAGAATCAATTCATTGACAAGGGAACTGTTATAGCGGAAAGGTTGCATGAAGGTTTGAGTAATTACCTTGGGATGTCAAACTTCTATATGTCTTCGTATCTGTTATATATGCTTGCTTGTGTGAGGGAATGGTCTGGACTGTCCCATGCAAAATGGGTTCAAGGTATAAAGATTTATGAGTATCATCCTAATTTGACTTTGAAAGGGCATGTAAATGACTATCTACGCTGGAATGATATTTTCGCTGGGAGGTTGACCTTTGAATTACAAGGTAACTTGCATAGGAGGATGTTTGTAGAAGCCATTGAACTTGTTAACATTTATGACAATTTCTTTACACAGTTTAGTCACTTCACTTACCTAAGGGTTGGAGGATTTAAAGGTGAACCGTTTAGACTACCCAGGTATGTTTTAGACTCCTGTATTTTGATCGAAGTTTCCAGGTAGCTTTCCTATGTTGCAAGGGATTATGGTGAGGACTCAGACACAAGTGGAATTTTTCCCATTGATTTAGGTCATTACAGCTGTAGGTCTGTCTCTCATGCGTTGAACCTCGAGCTAGAATTTAAGGGATTACATTTGAAGACCTTTGTAAAAAGGGATAATTTTGATATCAAAGGTTTTATCACCCAATATGTAAAGAAGATGGTGCCTAATCAACATGTGTCTCAGTTGGAAGATTATTAGGAAGGCTGCATTGATGAATTTGAAGTGAGGAAGAGGAGTTGGTCCAGGTTAACCTTGAAGCAAATCCATGACATGAAATTGTCAATGGACACTTCAGGTGTCACCACTGATGATGAGGATATACTTGACTCTAATTTTCTGAAGTGGGTGCATAATGAGCCTCTTCCAGAGGTGGATTGGAGTAAAAAGATGGAAGACGGTATTCAGATGCGCACCTTCAACGTAATTCGCATGATAGATAATTGGCTTAGGAGTTGCCGATTTCAGCCGGCAAGGGCAAACAGTTCAAGAAGCAAAACTCGGAAGAGGAATACCGCAAGAAAAACTTCTATTTTAACTAATATTCCCATTTTTGTTGCAAGAAAAAGGTAGACAAGGAGTAAAGAAAAGAAACTTGACACCGAGGTTGGGCTTGCTATTGGTGGTCGAATTACCAGGTCAAGGTCCAAGAAGAGTTTTCAGCTACCGGCTCCCCATCTCATTCTTGATCTAGATGCAGAGGAAGCACTCTGCGATATGGCATTCCCTATTTCTGATGCGGACAAAGTTTTAACCGACGTAGACACTGCTTTCCAGGATTCAGGGACGCTTGATATCCAGTCTCATGCAGATAGTGCCACATTGCCACCCTCAGTAGGATTTCCACCCATGTCATCTAAGGAACTGACTCTGGCACCCAAGTGGTTAAGTGATTCAATCACCAGGAAAAGGAACGTGGTTCCAATTTTAGTATCAATGGAGGATGCTATGAGTAAATGTTTGGGAAAGTCTACAAAGCGCAAAAAGTTAAAAATGGAGGCCATGATTGATTTTGACAAAAGCACGAAGCATTGGACTGCGAACATTTCTAAACCCACGTCAGACAAAGATGTTGTTATTGCTTCAGAAGCGGACTATGCTATTGAATGAGTTGATTTGGGGGTCGGAACCAGAGCCGTCGATGTGAAACATTTGGAGACTTCGACTAAACAAATTATCTCTCATACCTGGAAAGACGAAAGAGACAAGGCTGAGTTAAAGTGAAATTTAATGCAAATGGCTCAGCATATTCATGCTCTGCAGAACAACCCATTGTCATTGTCTCAAAGTTCAGGACCATTAGCCCAAAATCACTTGGTAATCAGAAATTATTTGATGATGTTCAATGAAACAGGATGATTGTCGAGGTCTTTCTAGAATGGATCACCTCGATCATGCATCAAGTGACCAATTACATAACAGATTTAGTCCAGATCTTCAAAGATGCAAATGAAGTCACCAAAGCATTGGACTCCAACTTAATATCATGGCAGAAAGAGAAAACTAAATGGGCGGTGATTTCAAAATAGATGCGTGATATTCAGCGTTATGGTCTGATGAATTTTCTTGCGGAAAATCAAGTGCTAGGGTTAATTGAGGATGTAATGTTTATTTATAAAGAGAGTATTGAATGGCACAACCAGATTATTGAACAGGGCCATAATGAATCGACCAGTCTGCGTGGCGAATTAACAGCTCTAAGGGCTACCATGTAGAAGGATCTGCATTGTGTGGATGTTCAATTACTCAAGGAAGATAATGAAACCCTAGAGGATACCACAAAGATGATTAACCAGTTTAGCAGCCACATTAAACAAATCAAAGTGGAGAAATCCTTGGCTGTGGAAGATTTCACGAGGATTTCCAAAGTGGAGTCGATGCTCACAGTTTGTGTTGATCACTTGGATTCCCACAGAGACAAAGTGTAGATGGTGAAGAGAAAGAAGGAGCTCTGGAAGCAGAGAGTAATTCACATCAGTTTACCACACGTAACTATAATTCAAGATTTTTCAAAGGTGCATCGAGAGTGGAGTGCAACGAAGGCGGTGATGGTGTCTGTCCAAAACACCAACCCGAGCGATCACACTAGGACTGAGCAGACAACATGACTAGCACTGCTGGCAGTTGTTTGCCAGCGAGTCTAGTCATTTTCTTTAGTTTCGGTTATACAGTTAGGGTTGTTTTCTATTAACTCTTACGAGTGAATTTTACTTTGGTTAAAAACTATTGGTTTGGCAACCTATATATATGTTTTGTAATGACTTTGAAAGGGTTCACTAAGTTTTTGAAAAGACCATCTTTTAAATTATCTATAGATGCTGTGTATGCAGAAGGTGGATGTTCATCAATGAATGAAAATCTCATTAACAGTTCTCTTCGATTTCAAATATGTGTGTTTGTTATTTTGGAATTTGATTTCTGTGAAAATCTATTTCAAGGAAGGAACCGTTATACTTTCTATGTGTGCATAAATTATTAGCAAATTTCATCTTTAAAGGCTTTTTCATTTTGTTTTAGTGTATGTGTGAAGTCTGTTGGCCTTATATAAAGAGTTATATATAAATCAGTGCTTGCACTCATTTTGTATCGGCTGGTGAATGCAATTACCTTTTAGTGCTTTCTGGTGAAAAGCATCCTATTGATTGTGTGTAATTTGGAGCTAATTGAATATTTATTAGAGGGAGCTATACCTAAATTCAGAGGTTAATCAAATATAATGATTTTCCAACTGATTGGTAAAGAGTTTGTCTTTCTTTACGTGAGTCAAAATATGCAAGCTTAAATAAATAAGGAAAGACCAATCTGTTTGCCAACACACTTGCAGTCCAAATAGTAGCTCTGTTGGTCCAAACAGTTGCACTTTCAATCCAAACAATAGCTCTTTCAATCCAAACAATTGCACTTTCAGTCCAAACAATAGCTTTGTTGGTCCAAACAGTCGCACTTTCAATCCAAAGAATAACTCTTTTAATCCAAACAATCGCACTTTCAATCCAAATAGTAGCTCTATTGGTCCAAACAGTCGCACTTTCAATCCAAACAGTAGCTCTTTCAGTCCAAACAGTCACACTTTCAGTCCAAAAAATAGCTCTTTCAGTCCAAACAGTCGCACTTTTGGTCCTATTAATGTTAACTTTCTCATATTTCAACATTAACTCTCCAAGGTTGAACTTGCTAGGTATAAGCATCATTTTTCTCAGTCTACACATCAATTCTTGGAGTCAAAATAACCATTGTCTAAGTTCCAACATCTTAATTTGAAACAACAAAGGTCCTGGTCTAAATAACAGAGTTTCTGGTCCAAACAACAACTCTTTGGGTCTAAATAGCAGAGTTCCTGGTCCAAACAATATTGTTTCTAGATCAAACAACATCACTCTTGGTCTAAACAATAGAGTTCCTGGTATAAACAATAGAGTTCTTAGTCTAAACAGTAGCTCTCTTGGTCTAAATGTCAGCTCCCTTGGTCTAATCAACAACTCTTTTGAGTTGGATGTCAAATTGCTCATGTTGCAACATTAGATCTCCTAGTTTGTACTTGCTAGGTCTAAATATCAGTTCTCTAAGTTTGAAAATCACAAAGTTGGGTCAAAATTACAATCTCCTAGGTTCAAACACTCAATTTGCTGAGTCTACACATCATTATTTTGAACTTTAGAGTCACTGCATTGCAGAATAGCGTTTCTGGTATGTTTTTCAGCATTTCTGGTCAATATAGCAGTGTTTCTGGTCAGTTTGTCAGCGTTTCTAGTTAGTTTGGAAATGTTTCTGGTCAGTTTGTCAACGTTTCTGGTCAGTATAGTAGCGTTCTTGGTCATTTTGTCAGCGAATCTGGTGAACTGCACCAAAATCAAAAAACAAAAACAACCCATTTCTCAGACAATCAAACATAGAGACTAGGTCATCTTCTTGGGTCATTCAATCAAGTTATCTTCTATCAAAATAAATTCAAGACTAGACACGCTAAAGGTTCTCAAGTATTCACCTCAAACAAGTTTAAAGATCTAACACCTTAAAGTGCAACATCACATTTTCTTTGATAAACCGATCATTCAAACATAGTTTCTCATCAGGATCTATCATCCTTTATCACAAAACTACAACGCTTGATTAGAATAACCTTGTTTTTTTATCATAGGATATATCTTTCCTATTGAATTTGGTCATATAAAAAATCACAAAATTTGCACTCCAAAAAACTAAGATCGAAAATCTTGCAAACAAGCAAATACTTGAAAAGATCATTTCCTCAACAATTGATCACTTATTGCAACACATTATAGAAGATTTAAACCTCGCAAAACATTCAGAACACGTGTATGCCCATTTTAACCAGGGCTTAGAGATGAAAGATTGTAGAAACAAAAATAGAAACATTTGAAATAACTGAAGATTATAGGAACATGGAACATGAAAACAAAATACAAGAAGAAGGGGAAATAATAGAACAACATCTTAGAGAAATCAAACAAGATCCTAAATTCGATAAATTTATGGAGAAAATATTGGAGGGAGACAAAGAAAAATACTTCCTAATGTTAACTAAATTTGGTGCTACACTCCCCCAAGATTTTGATGTGAACAAATTAGGACAAAAGAGAAGTGATTCTTTTCATGATAACGAACGATAAGAGGATATTTTCGGTCACAAAAAGGATGACACATCAATTCCTGATAACACAAGAACTAATGAGAAAACTTCCATTCCCAAAAAGGATGACGTAGAAATTCTCAATCATGTCAAATCTAGTGAGGACACAAGGAGTCGAGATGATATAAGAAGAGATCAAGATCATACTAGAACACACACTCATGGTTATACAAGAACAAATCATGTTGATAATCCTATCACATCTCTTACACAACAAATACAAATGTTGCAAACACAGATTGAAGATGTGCAGAGATGAAATGTTAGAAGATACTCACTTCAAGAAATATGTCCTTACCCATTCGACAAAAATCTAAACATGATACCATTTCCTACAGGTTGCGAAACTCCTAGATACAAAAAATATGATGGAAGCACTGATCCCCAAGATCATATACAAGAATTTTGCACAATGAGTATGGAGTTTGCACCTGAGGATACCTATTTGATGAGATCATTTCCAAAAAGCTTAAGTGGACTAGCTATGGAATGGTTCTCCAAACTTCCACCTGGAATTAGATCATTCGTAAAATTGGTGGATAAGTTTGTTTCACAGTACTCTTACAACATTCAACATGAGGTCACAATGATCGACCTATGTAATACTAAACAAAAGAGTGGAGAACCTTTCATGACCTTTCTACAGAGATGGAGATAGTTAGCTTCACGATATCCTCCTACAGTACCATAATACGAAAAAATGGATATATTCATCGACAACCTAAACGATCAAATAAGTTATAATCTGAAAATGCAATGTCATCAAAATTTTGAAAAAATGATTGATAATAGAATTAGAATGGAAGAAGCTATGGTAAAGAAAGGTGAGTTGAAGCTATACAAAGAAGGAGTTCATCCTCCTAATAACAATGATAAGTCAAAATTTTGGAATAGAAATCAAAATGTTGTCAACAATGGGATAGTGGATAACAACAATGTAAAACCAAAGCAACCAGTTTTTAATTTATCCAATCACTCAACATCGGCTCAACAAAACAACAATCATAAAAAATCAACTGTCAACAATTTCTTTCGATGGAAATTTACAAACATTGGTGAACCACTTGGGTCATCACTAAAAACACTTTTCGCAAACAAGTTAATTGCCTTGCCAGAAGCAAGAAACTTTGAACCCAAGGTAAAACCTGCTTGGTGGAATGCTAATCATTATTGTGATTTCCATCAAAACAAAGGACACCAAAAAGATGCTTGTCAACGATTAAAATATGTCATCCAAGATCTGATTGATAATGGAGTGATAACTATGGGTGTACATACAACAAATGAATCTCACACAACTTTCAAAACTCCGCTTCCTAACTATGAGAAAGGTGAATCATCAACAAAGCATAATGGTAAAGGTAAAGCAAAGGTGAGCTATGCTCATGCATATGACAATGTGGTAAATATGATCGTGGTTAAAGATAAACAACATCAGGAACCCGCTCATGCTATCACACGAAGCAAAGCCAAAGTTATTTTGCTAGATCCTACAACTATTACGTCATCCACTACAAAACAATATAGTCTAGTGGATCAACTATAGAAGACCCCCGCACAAATATCCATCTTAGAACTTTTAAATATTTCACCTGCACACAAAGAAATTCTAGAAAGAGCATTCGTTGATACAACAGTGTCCAAAGATCTTGATATAGATCAATTCCTAACCATGGTAGGACACCTCAGAACCCCTCACTATTTATCATTTACCGAAGAAGACGACATGTCCTTGCAAAATGCCCATAACACTCCCTTGCATATTGAAGTCCTCATTCAAAAGACGCACGTTAAACGCGTCTTAATAGATGGTGGAGCTGGCTTAAACATTTGCTCATTGAGTCTTGTCCGTGCTCTAGGTTATTTAGAAGATGTAGTTGATCCCCAGAAAAAGATCACCATCAAAGCATATGATGAAGAAGAGCGTCCCTCTAAAGGAATTGTGATATTACCCATTAGAGTGGAACCTTTGTAGAAAGACATAACATGCCAAGTTCTAGACTTGGACTTATCATACAACATACTTTTGGGAAGACCCTGGATACATGACATACAAGCTGTTCAGTGCCTAAAATTTTCCTACAATGGGCAAGAAATCTCGATCTCAACAAATTCAAATCCATTTTAGTATTGTAGTAATCTCAAACCAGCTCAAGAAGTCATTGTTCCTCATAATAGGGAGGCATCATCTTCAAACACACAAACCAAAGAAAAATCATTTGCCTCAATTTTTTCAAGTATGGAAAAACAAATGCAGCTAAGAGATTGAGAGAACAAAGAATATTCACTATCCCAATTACCACTTTCTCCTAAATCCTATGGAAAACCATCAAACTCTAAACAACAACCAATTGTGAAACATCTTCCAATATTTGATGGAGCATTTGTTAGTGTTGTGACCTTATCAGAGGAAACAAAAGACAAAGATGTGCTACAGTGGCTATACAAGGATGAAGAAGCCCAACAAAAGATCAACAATGTCAGAATACCCACTGAAAATGTATGGAAAAGGATTTAACATTCTTCAAAAAATGGGATACACTAGAACAGGTCCTATAGGAAAAAGAAAAGAAGGTATCTCAGAACCTATCCAACCTCATACTCAACATGCTACAAACAAAGCAGGCTTAGGGTATGGAAAATTTACTCTAATAGAAGACACATCGTCTAACCAACAACAAGAAGAATATAAAAAATAGACAAGAACAACTTGCAATTGAAGGGGAAGAAGCATTTGCCAAGCATCAAGCACAAGCAAACATGAAATGGCAAAAGAAGCAAGCCTCAAATCAACAGGAAAAACAAACTAATGGTACCTCCCAAGTAGTCTTAAATCTCAATCAAAACAAGCACAAACCTAGTACTAATCAAGGAGAGCTCATAGCAAGGTTGACAAGACTCAATCTCAGTCCAGAAGAAGTTGAATATAAAAGAAGAAAAGATATAGCAAGAAAAATAGAAGAAACAAATCAAACGCTATATGAACAAATCTATAGATTGCAAGTTGCAAGTGAGACAAATTCTAATGAATGGGAATGAGATTCCTATCATTCTGAAGAATCAGCTGAATAAAATTGCTTTGAATAAGATGTAGGAGTCGATGTAGTTCACACGTATGTAGGGAAAATGTTAGGAATTAGCCCACTTGAATTAGAATCACATTCAACTGACTTGGACTTAATCAAGGATGATCATGAGCTCCTTGTGCGAGGTCATTCTCATGAGAGTATCATTCTAGACATTGACATACATATCAAAAAATTTGACATATCTATCATGAACCTTGATACCCTTGAAACATATCAACCTGAGGACCCCTTACCTCTAATCCACCCTGAACTTATTGATTGGGAAAATGAAAGACATATTGCCATTGATACCTTTCCGAATGACCTTGCCATATCCATATATCTTAATGCAATCGAACCCGCAACAACTTTCACCAGGAATTTCAACAACGCATCTTCCAGTCAAGTGGGTGCCAAATCTCCCAGTCGCAAAAAGGAAAATAAAGAAAACAATATGAGGTCTAATGCTGAAAACCATTTCTTGGCAACATTAGATCAGGAAAGAGTAAAAAGAAAGGACACATCTAACGGTGAAAACCTCCTCAAGGCACTAGAAGATGGGAGATTTGACACTTTACCTGAGTACTATCAAGAAAGGTCATCAATTTTGGTCGAACCAACAGAGGTAGTTAACATTAGGACAACAGAGCAACCAAAGATCCTACATCCAACAACTTCTCTGTCAGAACAAGAAATGCAACAATATATGGAATTCTTCAAACGACAGCAAATCAATTTCGCCTGGTCATATGCAGACATGCCAGGATTGGATCTAGAGCTTATTATGCATCACTTACATGTCAGTCTAGGAGCCAAACCAGTTAAACGTAAATTAAGGAAGATGCATCCACATATTGCTCTCTTGGTCAAAGCAGAACTAAAGAAATTACTGGATGTAGGATTCATCAAACCTGTAGCATATCCTCAATGGGTATCAAACATCATTCCTATTTCCAAACCAGACAAAAGTATTAGAGTATGCATAGACTTCCGAGATCTTAATAATGCATGTCCAAAGGATGACTTTCCTTTGCCTAACATTGACATCATTGTAGATTTAACTGTTGGACACTCCATGTTTTCTTTAATGGATGGTTTCCCCGGATACAATTAGATTAAAATAGCACCTGAAGATCAATAAAAGACAAATTTCACATGTCTGTGGGGTACTTTCTGCTGGAACGTTATGCCGTTTGGACTAAAGAATGCATGTGCCACATATCAGAGAGCTATGACAATGATATTCCATGACATGATGCATACATTCATGGAAGACTATGTCGATGACATCTTGGCAAAATCATACAACAGAGAAGAACATATAGAGATACTGGAAAAGATCTTTGACCGGTTAGAATAGTACAAGCTACGACTAAATCCTAAGAAATGTGCCTTTGGTGTCACTTCAGGCAAGCTATTGGGATACATTGTTTCAGTTAGAGGTATCGAAGTAGATCCAACTAAGGTCAAAGCAATCATGTAAATGGCATCTCCCAAGAATATCAGTCAACTCAGATCACTCCAAGGAAGACTCCAGTCAATCAGAAGATTTGTTGCTCAACTAGTAGATAAATGTCAACCATTTACTCATCTATTGCACAAAAAACATTTCAAATGGGACCATAAATGTGAGGACGTATTCAACAAGATCAAGACCTATCTCATGCAACCACTTGTCCTAATGTCGCCAATTCCAAGAAAGTCGTTGTTACTCTATGTATCAACCACCGAAGTATCATTAGGAGTTCTGCTCACACAACAAGATAATGAAGGAAAAGAATGGGCCATCTACTACATCAACAAAACACTAGTGGGATACGAGCTCAACTATTCCCCAACAGAAAAAGCATGCTTGGCGGAAGTTTTTGCTTCTCAAAAATTAAGACACTATCTACTGTCTCACTCCATCAAGTTGATAGCTAAAATCGATCCATTGAAGTATTTGCTCAACAAGGTAACATTAACAGGATGATTAGAAAAATGGATCATGATCCTGAGCGAGTTTGATATTGAGTATGTAGACAAAAAAGCTATAAAGGGGCAAGTCATTGCAGACCAACTAGCCGAGGCACCGCTTCAAGATGATCATCCTTTACACATTAAGTTTCCTGATGCTGATATCCTAATGGTCACCACCAAAACATGGCAATTATACTTTGATGGTTCATATACACAACATGGATCAGGAGCAGGTATTCTATTCATCACACCACAAGGTCATACAATTCTGCAAGCATATAAATTAAGCTTTCCATGCACCAACAATACAACAAAATATGAAGCTTTGGTTACAAGTATCAAAATGGCTATAGAATGGAACATTACATAACTCCAAGTCTTTGGAGACTCTCAGCTCGTCATCAATCAAATTAATGATGATTACCAAACAAAGGATGACAAACTCATGCCTTACAAAAAGATGGTAGATGATTTCAAGAAGTATTTTGTAGAAATAACTTTTGAGAAAATTCCAAGGAATGACAACAAAGCAGCAAATGCCATGGCAACACTTGCTTCTCTACTTCAGACACAAGAAAATCAAGAGCATTACGAATTCTTGGTGGAAGAGTTGTTTTACCCTGTTCATAATTGTCCCGGTTCCTAAACTATCTGTCACCTTGTTGGGCATGATTCCTCCCGCTATGGCAAAACTTATACATACCTAGAAATAACACCCTCCCTCTCGATTTGTCGAAAAATCAAAAGAGAAACTTTATTCGCCAATCCTCCCATTATACTCTTGTCGTGGATACCCTGTTTAAACGAGGTCTGGACGGTACTCTTTTAAGATGTCTCGAACAAGAATAATCTGAGAAGGCCTTAAATGAAGTCCAAAATGACATTTGTGGCACTCATTCAAATGGTCTTACCCTTTCGAATAAACTCATACGCTTGGGTTATTATTGACCAACTATGGAACAAGATTCTTTTTAGATAGCTAAAACATGCAAACAATGTAAGATCCATGGGAATTTGATTCATGCACCAGCACAAGAACTTCATGCTTTGGCAACATCTTGGCCTTTCTGCCAATGGGGTCTTGATCTAGTAGGAATGATAAATCCTTCTTCATACAATGGTCACAAATTCATCCTTGTAGCTACAAAATATTTCACAAAATGGATTGAGGCAATACCTCTCATCAATACCACAAGAAAACAAATTGCTACATTTATCTTTAACTACATCATCTGTCGCTATCGAATACCCATGACCATTATCACTGATAATGGATGACCGTTCAAGAATTAGGATGTCCAAGAGCTATGTGAGAAATTCAAGATCCAACACAAATTTTCCACACCCTACTATCCACAAGGGAATGGGCAAGTAGAAGCATTAAACAAAACTATTTTAAAAATCCTCAAAAAGATAGTGAATGATGCTGGCAAAGATTGGCATATTCAATTGAACCCTTCTCTATGGGCCTACCGTACTAGTATCCGCACACCAACAAGTGCCACACCTTTCTCTCTTGTCTATGGATCATAAGCAATACTGCCAATAGAAGTAGAGATACTTTCTCTATGAGTATCATTAAAAGGCCTTATCCCAGATGAAGAACAACGAGTATCTAGATTGGAAGAGTTAGAATTGATCCATGAACGAAGACAAAATGCCTTTGATCATTTAAAGGTATATCAACAAAGAATGTACCGAAGTTATAATCACAACGTCAAACCATGTGTCTTTCAAGTTGGGGAACTAGTACTAAAGAAAAATCCACGAAACCAGATAGATCAAGAAAAGAAAGGGAAGTTTGAACCAAACTGGTTAGGTCCGTTGTGATCACAATAATATTTGGGTCAGGAGCATATCAACTATCAACACAAGATGAGGATCAGCTTGAGGACCCCATCAATAGCATGCATCTGAAGAAGTTTTATGTCTGAAAAAATAGAGAAAATCCAAAAACAGTGAAAAAGCAGAAAATCCAAAAACAGTGAAAAAGTAGAAAATCCAGAAAGAGTGAAAAAGCATAAAATCCAAAAATAGTGAAAAAGTAGAAAATCCAAAAATAGTGAAAAAGCAAAAAAATCCAAAAAACAACGAAAAAGCAGAAAAATCCAAAAATGGTGAAAAAGCAAGAAAATCCAAAAACGGCGAAAAAGCAAAAAATCCAAAAACAATGAAAAAATAAAAATACAAAAACAACGAAAATAGTGAAAAAAAAATCAAATATGAAAAAGTGTAATAAAAACAGATGGTGAAAACCTGGCAAACAGACACTATCTGTCAGCTAGCTCTTCCATCTATTGGTTCATACATCCTTCCGCTTGCATTCATTTCCATCAATGCTATTCATATCCATAATAAAGCCTTTGTACATATGCATACATCCCAGGTGATTTCTCGTCATGGTTTGGATCATTGTATATATCATAATAAAGTTTGTTTCTAGACTAGGGGCAAAATCCTAAACCTAGCTGAGGGCAAAATTTTTCATCATTTTGAGCTTAATCAAATAGGTAGAAAAACAGTTAGGCAAAACTTGTC
The DNA here is from genome assembly GCF_030272615.1 of Cryptomeria japonica. Taxonomy (NCBI): domain Eukaryota; kingdom Viridiplantae; phylum Streptophyta; class Pinopsida; order Cupressales; family Cupressaceae; genus Cryptomeria; species Cryptomeria japonica. Next base: position 430,450,180 of record NC_081413.1, on the reverse strand, counting down.
AAGTGAAAATTGAGACACATCCAACGTTGTGCACAAGATCAAATTGTCAACCATCAACTATCAAATATCAGTCTAAACATGAAAAACACATATCAATGGATGATATCTTTTGACTAATGATTTTAACATAATGTTTCAACTTATCTATCTTGATTTTCGCTATCATGATTTTTGAGTGACTCTGGGATGTCTTTGACTTGAGGAACAAGGAAGGAACATGATATTTTCTTGTCTACTATCTGTAAATTAATCAAATTTGTCTTAGGACATGATCATTGGAGTATCATCAAAGATATTTTTGATTTGTGTATAGAAATGGTTAATACTGCCTGTTTTACACAAGAAACACTTAGGTCATCTTGGTTCGATTATACCTCGATGCTTGTGCTCACTTGCAATATCAAAATCCAAGAAAGTAGTGCTCAAGTCATCATGGTTTAATTATACCATTGATGTTTGCACTCACTTCCCACATTTTAAAAATCTCAATGATGACAAACAACAATAACCCAGTGACTGGTTTGATCGTAGCTTTTGCATTTAATTTGCATTTAGCTTGCATTTCATTCTTACATGGGATCACAAAATCTCATCTTATCCAAGGACAAATCTATTGCAAGAATCCTCAATGTATCATCATAGGTGTGTACACAATCAGAATGATGACTCATCTCTCTCCAGATATTGTCAACCCAACACAAATCTTATGCTACCCCCTAAAATGAACTCACATCAGCATATATGAATCTTCCCGCAACATGATATCAACAAACTGTTAGTTCTTTATCTAATCAATCTTATCAATTCTATCAATCGATCTCATCTAATCTATTCTATCATATCTTATACAAGATGTATCTTTCCTGAAACCAGACGTTCTGATCAAGTCTTATACAGGATATATCATTCCTGAAACCAGACACTTTGATCATCTTTGTCTTATACAGGAGATGTCATTCCTAAAACCATACTAAATCTCGATCTTATCAATCTAATCAATCTAATCAATTCAATTAAGCTTTATCAATCATCACATCCAAAACCACATCATAGTACATCCTGAAGTTATGATGACAATACCGCAAACTCCCTCGAACCTATCCAAACTTTGTCCTTGGTACATCCTGAACTAATTGACCGTAGTCTCCAAAACCAACCTATGAATGTACCTATCTTTGCCAATGACTATATGTTAGCCTACTACCTTAATGCACTTGAACCAATGGACTCTTCCACCAATAAACATAGTGAGAACATGACTAAAACAGATATCAAGTATCTTAGTTGCAAAAATCAAAAAAATCAAAATAAAAGATCTGATGGCGAAAACCACATTGTGGCAGTGTCAGAATCAAAAAGAGAAAAAATAAAGGATGTACCTAAGGGTGAAAATCTCTTTGAGGAACTTGAAAGTGAGATACTTGATATACTGCCAAGTCATTTTCAGGAAAGGTCTTCTATATTGATTGAACCAACTCAGCTAGTAAATATTGGGAGTCAAGAGACACCACATATCATCCACTTAGCTCAATCATTATCAGTAGAAGAGTTGAAAGATTTTAGCAATCTCTTCCTAGAAAAGAAGATCAACTTTGCATGGACATACTCTGATATGCCGGGTCTAGATCCTGATCTCATCATGGACCATCTTTCTATTAAACCAGGAGTTAAACCAGTCAAGCAAAAACTTTGCAAGATGCACCCTCATGTGGCACTGCTAGTCAAAGCTGAGATATAAAAATTGCTAAAAGTTGGATTTATCAGAGCTATAGACTATGCTGAATGGATTTCAAACATAGTACCTATATCAAAGGCAGAAAAATCTATTAGGGTTTGCATAGATTTCAGGGATCTCAATAAAGCTTGTCCAAAAGATGATTTTTCATTGCCTAACATTGATATGATAGCGGACATGACTGCTGGATATGAGATGTACTCACTAATGGATGGATTCTCTGGTTATAATTAGATCAAAATAGCTCATGGAGATCAATAAAAGACAACTTTCACATGTACATGGGGAACCTTCTGTTGGAACGTTATGCCATTTGGGCTAAAGAATGCAGGAGCAACTTACCAAAGAGCAGTAACTACTATCTTTCATGATATGATGCATAAGAATATAGAAGACTATGTTGATGACACTTTAGTGAAGACTATGAAGATATCCACACATATTCAAGAGCTAGGCCTTATATTAGATAGAATGGAAAAATTCAAGCTCTGGCTAAATCCTAAAAAGTGTGCATTCGAAGTGACATCAGGGAAATTACTTGGCTACATCATTTCAAATAAAGGAATTGAGGTTGATCTTGAGAAGGTCCAAGCTATAATGGAAATTCCACCTCCAAAGAATATCATTCAAATGAGAAGTCTACAAGGATGTCTCCAGTCAATCAGATGCTTTATTTCTCAGCTAGCAGATAAGGCTCAATCTTTCACAAAAGTATTAAGGAAAGGGATAATCTACAATTGAGATCAGGAATGTGAACAATGCCTTCAGTAAATCAAAGAATACCTGTCCAATCCACCAATATTGATGCCACCAATTCAAGGTAAACCATTGATCTTATACATATCAACTACTAATTCATCATTGGGGGCACTTCTGGCACAACATGATGAAAATAAAAAAGAGAGAGCTATATATTACATCAACAAAATATTGGTGTCTTATGAAATGAACTACACTATAATAGAAAAAGAATGCTTGACATTAGTATTTGCATCACAAAAATTGAGACACTACATGTTAGCACATTCCATCAAGCTAGTAGCTAAGATTGATCCGCTCAAATATCTTCTCAACAAAGCAACACTTACAAAAAGATTGGCTAAATGGGTCATGGTTCTTACAAAGTTTGATATTGAATATGTGGAATGCAAAGCCATCAAAGGACAGGTAATTGCAGATCAACTTGCTGATGCTCCACTTGAAGACACTCAACCGCTACATATAGAATTTCCAGATGAATCAATAATGCACCTTACTCAACAATCATGGAAGATGTTCTTTGATGGGTCTTTCACTCAACATGGTTCCAGTGCTGGAATAATTTTTATTACTCCTCAAAAGTATTCAATCCTGAAGGCTTATAAGATTATTTTCCCTTGCACAAACAACATTGCAGAGTATGAAGCTCTGGTAGGGATCAAGCTGGCTATTGAATGGAAGGTTCTGGAATTACACATCGATGGAGATTCTCAGCTAATCATCAATCAAATCAATGATACATATAATAATCAAGATGAGAAACTGATGCCTTATAAGAGAATGGTGGATGATTTCAAAAAATATTTTACTTTTGTATCATTCCAGTAGATTCCTAGATCCGTAAACAGAGTAGTAGATGATATGGCCACCTTGGCATCCATACCAGAGTTACAAGAATCTAATTTTTGCTTTGAATTCCTAGTGGAAGAGTTACATTACCCTGCCTATGATTCTCCTGAGTCCCAGATGGTCTCTTCTATTATTGGACATGACTCATCTCGCTATAGCCACATTTACTCTTATTTACGAGACCAAATTGTCCCAGAAAATCTTACCCGTAATGAGAAAAGGAACCTAATCCGAAATGCTTTAGGGTATATCATCATCGCTAACGATCTATTTAGGCGAGGTTTGGATAGTACTTTGCTGAGGTGTCTAGAAACTGAAGAGTCCCAATGTGCATTATCAGAAGTCCATGAAGGTATTTGTGGATCTCATTCGAATAGTCTTTAGCTCAGAAACTACTAAGGGCTGGCTACTACTGGCCAGACATGGAGAAAGATGGTATAAAGTTTTATAAAACTTGTGAGAAGTGTCAACTACATGGGAATCTCATACATGCTCCCGCAAGGGATCTCATACCCTTCATTACACATTGACCTTTTCAGCAATGGGCCTTTGACCTCATTGGTCAAATATATCCTGCATCATCCAATGGACACAAGTTTATCACAACTGCCACTGAGTACTTCACCAAGTGGGTAGAAGCGGTTCCGCTCATCAAAGAAACCAGTAAACAAGTAGCTCTGTTCATCCTTAACTATATCATCTGCAGGTATGGGATACCTTCATCCACCATGACTGATAATGGAGGACAATTCAGGAACAAAGATCTAGACGAGCTCTGTGAGAAATTCAAAATCAAACAACACTGGTCATCCGTATATTACCCTCAAGGAAATGGACAAGATGAAGCATCTAATAAAAACCTGTTGACTATCTTACACAAAACAATTAACAAATCTGGGAGGGATTGACATCTGCAACTCAATCCTGCACTATGGGCTTATAGAACAAGTATTAGAACACCTACTGGGATACACCTTTTTCTTTGGTGTATGTGTCCGAAGCAGTATTACCTATTTAAGTGGAAATACCATCTTTGAGAGTTTCTTTGCAAGGTCTTGTTACTGATCAAGACTATAGAATCTCTAGATTGTAAGAACTCGAGTTGCTGGATGAACGTCGGCAAGTGGCGTTTGATCATCTGAGAGTGTATTAAAAGAGAATGTCTAAAGGATATAGCAAGAAGGTTTGACAAAGAGAATTTTAGGTTGGTGACCTTGTTCTGAGAGAAAATCCTAAAAATCAACAGGTTCGAGACAACAAAGGGAAGTTTGAACCCAATTGGCTAGGTCCCTACATCATTACTGCAGTCTTTGGCTCTGGTGCCTATTAACTCTCAACATCGGAAGGAGAACAACTCCATGAACTGATTAACACCATCCACTTGAAAAAGTTCTTCACTTAGTATTCTCTGTTCCAGCAACCTGTACAACTGAAAAAAATCTAAAAATCATAAAAAAGTCCTGAAGAAAAATTAAAAAAAAAAATCTTTGCCAAGTAAGTGAAAACTTGGCAAACAGGTGCCTCTTGTACTCAAACACTCCATCTATCAACGCAACGTTGGCATTTCCTGCTTTTATGCATCTTTGCTTTCGCTTGTACATATATTTTAGTCACTTTTGTGACATTCCTAGTTCTTTTAGAACCCTCATGACTTGAAACTGATCAATGTCCTAGTTTTAGGGTAATCGACTGAGAATTTTACATGTCCTAAGCAGAGTCAACCAAGTCATCATTCTGTCAGTGATACCCAGTCGTCCAATCTGAGTCAGTCACTTGTCTCCTAACTACTGAAGAGTTTTATCATTGAGTACAAAAGAAAAATAATATTACTGAAAACAATCACTAAACAAATTGAGATATGAATGGAATCTTTCTTTGTGTGCTGTCTTTTATATTGGTTTTCAATTATTGTTCCCTCTGAGTAACTCGAGGAAGTCTATCTTGACTAAGAGGAGCAAGGATTGGGGGCATAATATTTTTTTTGTTTTCTACTTGTAGGAATGATTCTGATGATCTGGAAACATCTAATCAGCTGGGTGTCTGTGATAAGAGCCTTCACATCAAGGTGAAATCGCCACACATACCTCGACTGCGCTTATTTGTATGCTACATGGAGGTTCTCATCATTTCTTTGTCTGTTTTGAGGGAATTTCTTTAAATGTGCAATCCGGGTCCATGCGTAATCTGTCCAAGGATATGAACGAAAAAAGGGTATTGCGGACAAGATAATTCATATTGCACATGAAAAGGAAGGAACTCTATTCTGCTTGCTATATTTATAAATGCTCAGTGATGAATATTAAGCATTCCAAATCCAGTGAATAGTTTAAGTTGCATTCATTATGCATTTTCCGCATTTAGAGTGATTTCTGCATGATAACAATGATCTCTTTATCTTCTGAATGAGAGTTTTAAGTATCATCATTTCTACGCTAAGTGGTCTCTGTTTCATCATTTATCTGATTGAGTACTTGTGTATTGAGATGTTAGCTGCATACATAAGCATTTTATATAGATTCATACATTCATTTGCATTCACATTATTGCATAATTTTTTTTTTTTTTTTTGCATTACTCATTATTCATTTTCATCATTTATTTGCATATGAAAAGAAACAAAAACAAACATTCATATTCATTTGCATTACATACATCCATATTGAACATATATGCATACATATAGAACAAAGCATATAGAAGAAAACATCTCATAAATAAATCGACACAAGTACAATGAAATCAAATCAAGATCTCGTATATAATCATCAATATCTCAGAGTACAAGTGATATAACTGTCATATACAATCTTCCATCGGAGCAAGAATCGTATGGGCTACAAAAAATGGGGTATCTAACAAAATCTAAGAGCTATAAAAAAATCTATCTCTTTGCCTCTCCCTCATCGCCAGGTGGTGGAGGAGGTGGAGCCTACTGACCGACATCCTGTCTCGGTGCCCGAGATCCCTCAGATCGAGCCATATATTGGGAATATGGAACAACCTGCTGCGCTATTGGAAATGCTATGCTATAAGCCGCAATGTAATAAGCCGCCCAACTAGTCTCATGTAAGACCTCCTACTGAAGAGCGTCTCACTCTGCCCTCATCTCTACGACCTGACGATCACACTCTGCCCTGAGCTCCACCAGCTGACGATCACGCTCAACTTTGACCTTACCTAACTGATGATCTCTCTCTGCTCTAAGGTCCGCCAGTTGTCGGTCTCGCTCTGCAAGATGCATTTGAGCCACTGTCAACTATGACTGCAGACCTGCTACTCGTACTCTCATCGACCGTGCTGCATCAGCTGCTCCCTGCTCCCTCACAGGCTCTCTGCCTCCATCTCTGCCTCCAGATCCACCCTGCTCATCCCTCCTCTGTCGTATCTATCTAGGAGTTGCTCGCTCGTCCTCTCCTCCACTCTCTGTTGTCCTAACACCACTCATCCTCACACCAATAGTCCCTAGAGACCCGCCCTCTCCTCTCTGCTATTGTCTCCCCTTAGTTGGTACCCTGTTGCTTCCGGCACTAGGATCACCACCTGCCTGCCTAGGAGCCTCTGCTCTCCGTCCCTATCCCTATCCCTATCCTGGTGCAGGTGCAGGGGAATCATCCTCAATCTCCTCTATGAGAGGCACCTGCTCAGTCAGATCTGTAAATATAGGGAACGAATGCTGCTGGAACCAATCCCTATACTAGGGCAATACCCTCGCATCTACGATGTCCTCCAAGCAATCCCACCTAAGTCGCTGTAACCCTGTCAGTGCCTGCATGCTCAAAGCATAAGACAACCTAGGGGCCCATCCTCACCTCTCCTCATCTGCATATCGAGCATATGTAGTAAACTCTTGTGAGATCCCCTAAGGCCTACCATACTGCCTCATCACCTGAGTAACAACAAAGCGCTTGATGACTGTCACTGATTTGCCGATGAGAGGACTAGTCATGAATAGATCTCTGCGCACAACTCTCCAATCGTCCTAAAGCTCTAGACCCCTGTATGGTTTCCATACGACAACTATCAAATCATCTAGTTGTCATCTCTAGTACTCTGTCTTGCCCAGATGAGGTTGAGTAATGTATCCAGAATATCTATAAATAATAGACTGTTGTGGATCTCTAGTGTCATCCACTATAGGTCTGCAAATTGTGATATGCTTCCAGGCCCATATCTGTAAAATAAATACCCATGCAACCATACTCTTCCCCTCTCTGTATAAAATCTCATGCATCTCACGATACATGTGGGATAATAAACACAAACCCCATCCTAATCTCTTAGGGTGATCCACAAGCCTCTGCAACATCTTAGCCCAGCTGCATAAGAAACCCTGTTGTCCCCTGTCCGACATAATGAAACAACCAATAAATCCTACCAAGACACAAGCCAATGGAAACTGCTCATAGTACCTGGTCATCATCTCATCCCAGCTGATAGCCCACATAAGGATGTCCTCATTGTGAAATACCTGTCTCAAATCTAGTAAGCCAGGTTGCTGTGCAGAATTGTAATCAACCTTATCCCCAGTGAATGGAATCCTCAGAATCCTATAAACATCCTCGAGAGTGATGGTCATCTCCCCAACTGATAAATGAAACATGTTATGCTCAGAGTAAAATCTCTCTACAAGTGCTGTGAGCATCTTGTGATTCACATGGATATCTGGCATCTGTAGAAGGTGAGTAAACCCACACTAATCAATATGTGCCAAATCTATATCAAATAACTCACGCACTAGTCTCATAGTAGGAGGATAGATGCATCGGAAAAGAACATGTGGTAATCGCACCTGCAAGAAGCAAACAACAGAACATCATAAACTCATCCAAATTCGCTACAAGACAACTTAAACATCACACAAATCTAACTACATTAATTGCAAAATCAAATTTTCATGTTTGCACCCTTAAAAATGCTCACTATCTTTCATACGACATTTCACAGAGTAGGCATAAACTCGTACGAGTCAGGAATAGGTATGGGACAACAAAAGACTCTGATACGATACAAAACAAGCATTAGCATGGCAAAATGGTCTCTTAATGAAACACTCATACGATACAAGGGAAGGTATAAAACGACAAATCTAATGGACTTAAATGAAAAAACAATACAAATCAGTTTGTCATACGACACAAGATGTCATCTCCCACGACAAAACAACAATGGCCAACTTGAACAAGACTAAAATTAAAAAAATCAACCAAAAAAATTCAAAATTGATGAAATGAAAGGGCTAAAAATTAGACTCTTATCACTGGCTCGTAGTTTTGAGGTCGATTATGACGTCTCTGGCACTCAAATCGGTGCTCCTAGATTGGAATGACCATTTTTCTTCGTAGAAGGATTTTTGAATTTTTAAACTTGGAGAGGTTAAAATGAATTGAAAATGACACTTTGACCCCTTATATAGCCAAAACCCTAATTTTTCAACTTGCTCCGATGGACATGAAAAATTATACCCTTAGCTAATTTGCCCGTCTTGATTCCATTTTTGGGATCGAAATCAAAATTCGAGATCATTCTTCTAGTCAATTTCGCACAACCTAGACCACTTAGCACTTTTTCATCAAATTCTCATTCTTTTCTTCAATTTGTGCTCAATTTCACATCAATCATTACTAAATCTTCAAATGTTCCTCTGACTCAATCTTTGTGTTCAAATAAATTATCATTGCCAACAATTGCCTAAAATCATGTACTCTCGCTATCTTTCGATTTTGCTCCCGAGGGGGCATAATCGTGACCTCATGACTCTACATCTTCAAGGTCAATATTTTTTTTCAAATCTTCATCAAAAGTTGAGCAAAAATATTTTCAACTAAAGAAAGTCAAACAAATCCTTATCGCTGAGGGGCATCTAAGCTTTATCGCTTCATATCAAGTTGAGATTTCTTGATCATCTGAATCAAATCAATCGCTAGGGGCATATCAGTTTCATCTCTTCAAATCAAGCTGATATTGGTTTTCATTTGAATCAGTCTCTTAACGTTAATCAATTTCATCGCTTTTCATCAAGCTGATTATTCGTTTAAAATCAATCAAAATTTTAAAGAGTATCTTTGATCACGCGCTCAATCTAAGCAGGTGTTCAGTTTCATCGCATCAAATCAAGTTGGACAGTTTATCTTCACTCATCGTGTCTTGATCCATCAAGTTCAAGATCAATTTTATCTTCGCTCACTGTGTTTAGTTCAATCAAGTTCTAGAGCAGTAAGATCCGCTTCTTGATCAATCAAGTTCAAGTTCGGTATCTTTGCTCTATATCGGTCCTAGTTCAATCAAGTTTGGGATCGATTTCACTTTAATCAACTTTGTTCAGTTTCATCGCTTCAAATCAAGCTAAACACCTTGCTCTTCATATGGTTCGTGATCAATCAAGTTCAGAATTGGTATCTCCTAGACATCAACATATTCTTTGAACCAATGCACTGCTCGCACATTAATTCAAAGAGGGGAAAATGTAATACCCTAAAATTGGTTACCTAAACCATGGGCCCCTAATTTCGACAACATCACCAAGGTCCTAACCAAAGGCAATTAAATCAACTTTGAGCACACAATAATTAATTCTTCAATCATCAAATGTCACATGGCAAGTGAATTGTTCTCTATTAATTAAATATTTATTTAATTAATTAAATCATTCCAAGTAAATCATTTTGATCTATTATCCTATTTAATTTGTTAAATATCCTAACATATTTAATTAATTAATAAATTTGCCATTTAGTCATAAAAAAAGAATTAATTTACTGCAAAAGAGGAATTAATCACAAAGCAAGAGTTAAATTGAAAATAAAATAAAAGAATTGAATTGAAAGAGAAATCAAACTTGAGATATTATTTCTTTTTCTAAATTGAGAACTTGAAATCAGAAAAGCAATTAAAGGAATTTTAATCATTCTCTAAAATTGGAACTTAAAGCTTTTGAGAAAAGAAGTTCAGTTGCATTGAAAAGACTCTTTTCTTGAATAAATCAAAGAATTACTTATTTTCATCTCAAGTGCATGGAATTAATTGAATTATATCTCTAATGCAAACTCAAAATTCTTTTCTGAATGCATTTCAATTAAACTATAATTGGAATCTATCTCAAGGTTAATTGAATCCGATTTCTCAATTATTTCAATTATCCTAAATTGTGCTTTTTCTTGTTCTCTCTTGTGATTCTCTATAAATTCAGCCTTCATCTCTCATTCAAAACACCTTGGAGATTTATTGTTATTATATAGTTTTTGCTCTGGAGTCATTGAAGATTTTTGTGCTTGCTTTTTGAGATTATTGCATCTTAGTTTAATTTCTTTTTGCATATTTTCATGATTGTTTGAATTCATATAGCTTACTATTCATCCAACTAGCATAATCTTGCATCCATTTAGCTTAATCTCATGCTCATATAGATTAAATCCTTCATCTTGTTGTAGTCTAGTCACTGGTATTGCTTATACCAATCTGAGAGCAATCTTATACTCGCATCTTTTAGAAGGCAATTAGTCGATTTGTTATGGTTTTCATATTCATGCTTATATCTGTCTAACCATACATGTAATGACTTAATTGAAGTGTTGTGTCTTGCAGCTTATAGACTTATTCCACTTTTTCACACACACACCCATTGAATCCATTCATCAACAAAGCCAAAGGCTGTAAGGATATTCTGGAGAAAGGACCAATAGACTCTATCATAAGCCTTAGCCATATCCAACTTAATAAACATAGCTTTTTCCTTGGAAGCCACCATAGAATGAATGGCCTCACTAGCAATGACCACACCATCCAAGATTTGGCGACCTTCCACAAACCCACTCTACTCCTTTGAGATGACATCCCCAAGTCAGTTCTTCAACCTCTCCGCTATCAACTTAGAAATGATCTTATAGATCACATTACAGAGAGAGATAGGGCAGAACTGGCCTAACCGGTCAGCCCCATCACACTTGGGGATTAGTGCAATGAAAGTCGCATCCAAAACACGAAGCGTCTGCTTATTCCTTTGAGAATATTGGATCACCTCCAATAAGTCCAATTTGATAATATCCCAAAAATCTTGAAAGAAATCATCTTTTAACCCATCCAGACCAGGGGCTTTTCCTTTCCTCATGAGAAAAACAATCCTCTCAAGTTCTTCCAGCAAAATAGGACCTATAAGCTTCTCATTCATCTCCCTAGTAACTAGAGAAGGAATACAAGCAAGAACTTGATTCTCCTCTTCTGATTCCCCTTGAGAATCATCGCTAAAGAGGGACCAAAAATACTGTAAAGCCTCCCTAGAGATCTCCTACAAGGATAAACACTGCTCACCTCTACCATTGACCAGAACAGGAATAAAATTGCCATGTCTTCTTGCTTTCACTGAATTGAAGAAGAACACAATATTCTTGTCCCCCACTTGAAGCCAATCAATACGAGCTCTTTGTTTCCAATAGATTTCCTCCCTAATCTCCCATTCCTCTAAATCCTTGACTGCCCTATTTTCCTCCCTAAGCAAGGCTTCAGACAAACCATGCTCTCTTATTTCCCTGGTAATGTCATTCAACACTATTTGAGGAACTTTCTTAGCATAAAAAATACTCCTGAAACACTGGTGGTTCCATCGTTTAAGTCGAACCTTAACAAATTGCAGCAGCTTGGCAAAAGTGTACATAGAAGTGCCAAAGGCTGGCCTCCCTATCCTCCACCAATCTGCAACATGATCCTGCAAAGAAGGATCCCACAACCATATAAGCTAGAATTTGAATGAAGGAGTACGAGCGACTCGAGCAGAAGAAGACACCAACTTTATGGGTCAGTGGTCCAACCCTCTCCAGTCAAGAATCTATGAACATGTGGACCACCCCCCACCAACCCAAAAACTAGAAACCAGAAAGTGGTCCAACCTCTCTGCAATCCAATACTCCCCTACCCTCCTGTTGTTCCAAGTGAACAAACCATTACTAGGCTTAATGTCAACAAGATGCAATGAAGATATACTATCCCGGAGAAGGAAAGAAAAAGGTTCCAAACACATAACACCACCTTTCTTCTCACACAACTCTAAAATAGCATTGAAATATCTTGCCATAATCCAGGGATGAGAAGGGAATAGCCCTCACATAAAAGAAATATGAGACCATAAATTCTGCTTACCCTAGAGATCAGTGGGGCCATAAATGTTAGTAAACAAGATATATTCTCCAGTCTCCAAACTAGACGCAACCCCGAACAAAGAAGATTTGGAAGCAACCCACCAAATCCGACGAATCCTCAAGGGGTTCCAAAGGCAGGCCACCCCTGCAGAGGAGCCAACTGTCCCAATACATTGACACTCAGTTCGCCCCCAAAGATTTGACACCACACCCATCATACTTTCCACAGAGAGTTTACTTTCCTTCAAGAACAAGACATCACATGAATGACTCCTAATCAATTCCCGAACAACTTTTTGTCTAGGGCCACTGTCCAAGCCCCTCACATTCCATGATAGCACAATCATTTTGGAGAAATGGAAAGGTGAGAATCCAAAGTCTTTACTGACCCTGACTCAACCAAATTCTCCCCCATCAATTTGATCCTATCTAAATCCTTCTTTCTGCCAACCTTTGAATTCTTCTCCGAAGCACCTTTCTTAATATCTTTTTGATGAAGACCCAGGTGTACATAGGTCTTATTTGACCCCAGCAGGTTCCAATTTCTGAGCTGCCGGAGAACGCTCCTCCCCAACCAATGTCACTTCCGCACCAGAAGTGGGTCCCAACTAAACCACTACTGGCTGATCCATCTCCATTTGTTGGCTTCCAGCTGTTAGTCCCAACCGATGCTAAGAGGGGAGGGGTGAATCAGTACATTACCATTTTTTACCAATTGATACTTTTGCTTTAAATATGAACTAATTAACCATTCACCAATGTAGACATTTACTGCAGAAGATTAAGCATACATGAAAAGACACACAAAGACACAAAAAAATTATCTCGTGGAAACCCAATAGGGAGAAAACCACGGTGTGAGTAGAAACTCACAAACTTTGTACTCTTCTGGAGTACGCCCGGTGAAAAGCCATCCCTGTTAGGAGATTACAAAGACACTGGTTAGGTGCCACCCAGTTAGGGGATTTTGATCAAGGCCGGTTAGTGCCTTTACCCTGTTAAAGGTAGCCTAGTTAAAGGACTTAGAACATCAGTTAAGATGTTACTCGGTTAAGGGATTTATACAATGGGACCTGTTAAATTCCACCCAGTTAAGGGATTTATATTGCAGTCATTTCAAAACAACAGATAAATGATCAGATACATGAAGCTACACATTAGCTTGATTAGATCACAATTAGGCATCAGTCTTGGTCTGCATCGATTGTGGCTGTCCTTCACAACTCTGCCTTCTGGCAGTTTGCCAATACTTGAGTCTTGCATTGTCGGTCCTTTGTCACTTGAGTCACTGCTATGTGAAATCCTCACTCTACCGGTCTTTTGTCATTCGGCTCTACACACTCTAAAAATCTCCTTGTGTCCTTTTTCACATTAACTTCATTCACCTTGACAACAACCATTTCAAGTATGAGATATGTGTATTTATAGACCCTTAAGTCTTTCACCAACTTTTCCCTCCAAAAACATACCTTTCAAAATTCCATTGTCAAGCCTTAAAATGCGCTTTTGAAATCATGCATGAATCTCTGTCAATATTGTCGAACATGCCGATATGTCCGTTGGTTGACTGAGAGAAGACTTTTGATTTTACTAGTTGTAACTGAACGTTACCAGTCTGTCGATTACCGACTTTTCCGGTGAGCCGATCACAACCTTGTGTAGCCTATTTCTTCCTGTGTACCGGTTTAGTCTTTGCTTAGCAGGTGGACGTCTTCCTTACCGATCTACTCACCGCTACCCGATCACCTTACTGCTTGTCGGTCTACTGCTTGCCGATATACTTACTGTCTATCAGTTTACTCATTGCTCGATTTGCTTACTCCCTAAGGATTGAGAAGACTAAGGAGATGATGTTGCCAACAATGACAACCATATCATTTACCAATCATACAAAATTGCATCAGAATGCCAACAAACTCCCCCTTTGGCATTGGTGGCAAATTCTACAAACTACTGTGTCGGTCCCATGGCCCCTATTCTTGACAAGACTCCATAAAAGCCAAAATTTCCCCTTTTGCCATCAATGGCAAAGACTATCGAAAATGATTTGTCAAAATAAAGAAAAAATTTCTTGAAAGGTTTCTTGAGCAACTTTTAAAGAAGATTCCCATGAAGATTGAATTTGTTTCATGGTAGTAAAGTGGCCATGTAATATTGCAATGAAGACCTCCATATCGTCAACTGTCTTGCAGTCAGGTGCATGAATTAAGTGGTTTGCCTCTTTAATGTTTAGTTGCATGAAGTCTATAATTGGTGCTAAATAGCACTAGATCTCTAACATGCTAAGACTTCTTTTGTCTTCTTCATCTTTCAACTTTCTGAGTTGATGATTGAGCATTTTGATTTTTCCAGTGAAAGTTGATGTTGAACTACTAAGAGGATCAAATGAGCTTACCAGATCCCGAATCTCCTTTTGAATCTTATTTCTGTTATCATCCAAATCTTTGATTAAGATAAGAAAGTTTGAAGATTTCATTAGGAGTTGACCAACTTGCTGAAGTGTGGTCTTAACTTCTTCTGTTCTGGTTAATAGAGCAACTTTTCCAACTGATATCTGTTCCATTAGGTTATCTCCTCGCTTTGTCTCATATTGTCTTATTGCAACCTTCTCTAGATCAGTTGCCTCTGAACTGATTTCTTTGACCAGAGTATTCAACTAATCAATAATGGGCGCAGTATCATCAACTGCAATGTCCGGGATGAGATCAGAGAATTTTTTTGGCAGAGGTGAGGATTCTTGCCTTCTTTTTCTTTTCTCTCAGTTTTACCTTTTCAGCTTGGATTCTTAGTTTTTCAGAGACTTTCATCAACTATTTAGGGGTCATTTTCTTTATAGCTATAACTGAATCACCTTCTTCTTCTTCTTCCTTTGCTCCTTCTTCAAATTTTAAGGGCTCAACTTTTGATCTAGTTGTTGTGACGATTCTTACCTTTTGCTTTACATTTTCCCTGTCGAAGTCTAATTTTCTTTTTACCAGAGGGGTATCCAACACTACTGTGTTATCTTTTATCATCTCTTCCTCTGCTTTCTTCTCTTCCTCTTTTCCTTCCTCTATTTTCCTTCCTTCCTTTGTTTTCTTTTCTTCCTCATTTCCTTCCTCTGTTCTCTTCTCTTCCTCTTTTTCTTTCTCTGTTCTCTTCTCTTCCTCATTTCCTTCCTCTGTTCTCTTCTCTTCCTCTATCTTCTTTTCTTCCTATTTTCCTTCTTGAGAGAGATTAGGATTTGGTGTTGATAAGTTTCTATGAGGTGTATCCTCATAAGGAATGTCTTCAACTAACACTTCAGCTTGACCTGATAATTTAGTTTTATCGGCTTCCTCTACTACTGAAGTATGAACCGGTTGTTCAATACCTATTGTCAGATTGGGGATGTTTGACACAACATATCCTATGATGTCCTCAACATAGAACGTATCATATCCTTCAGTGGAGTCTTTAGCTTTTCTTTTATCAAGGACAACTGACCCTTTGTCCTGTTTAGTTTCTTGTTCAATTTCTTCTTCAACCTACTTTTGCTGGTCCATAATTTCCTTCCACAAGGCAACACCTTCAGCGTGCACTTCTCTAATTTCACCTACTGCCACTCTTCCAGTTTTGTTCCTTATCTTGAAATGTTGAATGCACGCTTCAACCACCAGTGAATCTTGATCAAAATCTAATTCAAGTTGCACTTCCATGAGTGTTTTTATTCTGAGCTCTTTTTCAATAGCTAGAGCAGTCTTCCATCTTCCTTCAATTTTATCCAACAAATCTAATTGAATAATGTCATACAATTCACTGGGAGTTCTACAAAAGGTGTGCAAGTTCCAGATCAAAGCTTACTCAAGTTTCCTCTTGTCTTCATCATTACTAAGAGAATATCTCCTTCCAACACCGGACAAACCTCCAAATTATTTGATGCCATGCACCATCTCATCAATTGTTGGAGCTTTATTCCTTTCACTTCTTCTGACCTCTTTTATTTCCACATTTGACCCAATGTCACCTTCTTTCTTATCCTCTTTAATTTTTGGGTCACTCTTTCTCTTTCTGGTATAAGTTACTCCTACTGGTCTATCTTTGCTTGGTGAAGATACTAGAGTACCTAGATTCTTTTCCTTTGTGTATGTTGCCAGTTTAGTTGCTGCAGTGCCCTTTGGTTTTGTTTTTGTCACTTTCTTCTTTTCACTAGTCAGTTCTTCATTTTTGGCAGGTGTGACCCTTGCTTGCTCACTCGCACCAGTGGAGGTAGTGGCACCGGATGCTTCACCTCCATATTTCTTGTCAAGGGTATCAATCATTTTCTTTACTTTTCTTTTAATGATAGGCACTTGAAGTTCTTGTTTATTTTAGAACTTGCCTCTTCATATGTTCCAAACCTCTTTGCCTTCAAATCTACTAGTTTAGATAGAAGCATATTGATATGAATTTTAAGTAGATCAACTGCAACCTCATACCCCATAGGTGGAATCCAAAAAGTTCTAGGTTAAACTGCTTGGACAATACAACAATCTATATCTACAAGAAAATAAATGTTGTTCTTGTATTTCTGCACTATTCCGGTTGGAATTATTTCCCTCTTGTGCATTCTAGTTTAGAATTCTTTGAAATATCCCCACATTGATTCCCCAAATTTATCTCCCAGATCCCTAATCATTTCACCTATCCGAACCATGATAAGTTTCTCCTGTGACCATACTACATTACCCTTACCGGGAAAATATTTTAGCACATAGAAGAATATACATACCAATTGTCCTCCATGGTCCTGGATTGTTTTTCTGACCCTTCCTCATTCTGCATGTTTCAACAACATGACCAAAATTACCACACATGAAACAGGTGGCATTCAACCGATTACTCCTTTTGTTAGGACTAACTGGTTTGAACAGTGGTCTTGATACCTTTGTCTTGAACTTGCATTCTTCTGATCTGTGTCCAAACTTATTGCAAGTGAAGCAATGTCCATTAAATATTTTTTCACTTGACAGGCTACTTGATTGAGATCTACACTTATAAGCAGTGTGACCATACTTATGACAATTGTGGCAGCAACCATCAAAAGTAAAAGTCTTCTTTTGATTAACCGGTTTATTCCTACAGTCATTGGTCTTATGACCCGATTTTCCACAATGATTACAAGAGAATTTGAAAGACTTCATACCTCTTGATTCTGATTGATTTATTTTATCACCCTTCATTCTTTTGGATTTAGATGATTCTCCAGTTTCCATAGGACCTGAACCGGGGTAACCAAGACCGATTGTATCCTTTGTTCTTCTCTGAGCCTTCATCTATCTATCTACCTTCTCAGAGCTTTCACTAAATTTTCCCAGCTTCTCATTTCTCTCATTTTCAGTTTTCAACTCACTCTTGAGTTGTTCAATCTCTTTCATCATCCTCTCCTTTTCTTCTGCATTGTCATTAAGTTGTTTATGTATGTATTCATTTTCCTGAGTGAGAACTCAAATCTCTTCATCTTTCTTAATCATGATTGCATCATTTTCTCTTAGGGCATCTTCAGCATGTCTCTTGGCTCTTTCAACTTTTGACAGATCTTCTTCTGCCTCTCTCTTTCTTTCATCAACACTTCTGCTAGCTTCCAGTATCTCAGTCATTCTCAGGGCCCGACCTTCATGTTCTCTTTTGAGATGTGTGATTTCTTCAGTCAACTTCTTGTTCTTTTCCACGAGTTCTGAGACTGCTTCTTCAACTTATTTAGACCCACTCTGTTCAAAGAGTTGATCTATGATATCTTGACTCTCATTTTTTTGTTGAGACAATTCCTTCCTTTTAGCAAGAGATTTTCTCAGTCTCTCTTTCAACTGAGCAATAATCTCATTGGCTTCATCAATCTGCTTCTGATACAGGTACTCTTCCATGATCTTTATCCTCAAGCTGTCAAGCTTCACTTCAGAGGAACTGAGATCTGATACCAATTGTTAGTCCCAACCGGTACTAAGAGGGGAGGGGTGAATCAATAAATTACCAGTTTTTACTAATTGATACTTTTGCTTTAAGTATGAACTAATTAACCATTCACCAATGTACACATTTACTGCAGAAGATTAAGCATACATGAAAAGATACACAAAGACACACAAATTTATCTTGTGGAAACCCAATAGGGAGAAAACCAAGGTGTAAGTAGAAACTCACAAAATTTGTACTCTTCTGGAGTACGCCTGGTGAAGAGCCATCCCTATTAGGAGATTACAAAGACACTGGTTAGGTACCACCCGGTTAAGAGATTTTGCTCAAGGCCGGTTAGTGCCTTTACCCTGTTAAAGGTAGCTTGGTTAAAGGACTTAGAACATCAGTTAAGATGTTATCCAGTTAAGGGATTTATACAACGGGACCTGTTAAATTCCACCCAATTAAAGGATTATATTGCAGTCATTTCAAAACAACAGATAAATGATCAAATACATGAAGCTACACATTAGCCCGATCAGATCACAATTATGCATCAATCTTGGTCTGCATCGATTGTGGTTGTCCTTCACAACTCTGCCTTCTGCCGGTTTGCTGATACTTGAGTCCTGCATTGTCGGTCCTCTGTCACTGCTTTGTGAAACCCCTACTCTATCGGTTTTCTGTCACTCGGCTTTGCACACTCTAAAACTCCCCCTGTGTCCTTTTTCACATTAACTTCATTCACCTTGACAACAACCATTTCAAGTATGAGATATGTGTATTTATAGACCCTTAAGTCTTTTGCCAACTTTTCCCTCCAAAAACATACCTTTCAAAATTCTGTTACCAAGCCTTAAAATGCACTTCTGAAATCATGCAGGAATCTCTGTCATTATTGTCAAACATGCCGATATGTCCATTGGTTGATTGAGATAAGAATTCCGATTTTATTGGTTGTAACTGAACATTACCAGTCTATCGGTTACTGACTTTTCCAGTGAACCGATCATAACCTTGTCTAGCCGATTTATTCCTGTGTACCGGTTTAGTCTTTTCTTAGCCAGTAGACGTCTTCCTTACCAATCTACTCACCGCTTCCCAATCACCTTACTGCTTTCCGGTCTACTGCTTGCCAGTTTACTTATTGTTTTCCGGTTTACTCATTGCCCGGTTTGCTTATTCCGTAAGGATTTGGAAGACTAAGGAGGTGATGTTTCCAACAAGGACAACCATATCATTTACTGGTCATACAAAATTGCATCAGAATTCCAACACCAACCACTTGTAGAGCCTGGGTAGAGTCCTCGATCCCACTTTCCGAAACCACCCCTAATGCACCTTGATCCAAAGGGATTAACCCCAGATTCACTTCTTGTTGGCTAAGGTCATCTAAGGCTTTTAATCTGTTAAAGGTATCCTCCTCTTGTCTCTCCTACAAGGACCTCTTTTGTCCTTGATTCCTGTTCTTTGTCTTAACTGAGACAAAACCATCAACACCCACTACCTCGTCCGACATAGAAAATTTTCCTTTATCAGCCCCATCTAGGTTATGGGTCGGTTGTTGAGGTTGGTGCACCACCGGTTTATACCTAGGGCACTTGCACTGTAAATGACCATACTCATGACACAAACGACACCGAAATGGTAAAGTCTCATAATCCAACTGCTGAACCCAAGAATAAGAGCCCGCACACATATCTATAGCATCTGGCAAAGGTTTACTAAAATCAATTTCAACATAGATACGAGTAAAATTCATTACCTTTCTCCCCAAGGTTTGTGTTGAAGATCCCACTAGCTTCCCAAGTAGTGAGACAAGCATCCACAACACATCCTCCCGACAATATTCCACCGGAATACACAGTAAACGAACTCACACTGGAACCCCATTCGGGAGCTCCTCTGAAGGGTTAAACCCCGCATGCCAAGGTTTGATGAACAACCCCACCTGGTTGTAAAAATACAAGCGTCCTTCAAAAACCCTATTGCGATCCTCCATGCAGTTGAAAGTAACCATGAAGTAGTTGTTTGCCAACAACATAATCTCCATTTCCCCTTCCGGTGCCCAAGTCCTCTACGCCCAGTTATCCAAAAACTGCAAAGAAACCCTCATCCCCAAAAACTTGCAGTATAGCGAGTGTTTTGAAAAGTATTCAACATCTTCAGCTATCATCTCCAGAGGAATAACCAACCTCAACCTCTCTCTGCATCTCTCCAGACATCCATTAATCTTCATAATCTGAGAGCCACCAGCACCACTAGACCTTGAATCTGAGGTAAAAAGATTATTATTAAAAGTCTTAATACTTTGGGATGGGGATTTTGAACCCACCGCAACACGAAAAGTCCATGGTAGGAGGTGCCTTCGAGGCTTCTCCACCAATACTTGACAATGGACCTCACAAAATAAAAACCCGCACCCCAAATGGGACAAGCAAGGAAACCTAGCAACCAAGAGCACACCCCTCCCAAGCACCACCAAAAGGCAGAGCCGACTGCAACCCCCTGCCCCACTGGCTAAGCACGGGCCCGCAGAGAACCCCAAACCCCAACCACGAGCAGCACAACCCCCCTCCCGCAAACTACTGCTCAACCACCAACACCCGCAACTCCTCCCCTCCTTGCACAAACCTCCACTTCCCTCCCCTTGACGCACCAACAGGCAATGACCGCCCACAAGCTAGGGCATCAGTGCCCTAGCTTGACATCCTGCAGTCTCCCTCGCGCACGACACCATCCTCATCCGATCACTCATAATTAATAAAAGACTTCATTATGCTGCTACCATATAGTTTCTAGTTTGCATGCCAAGTGTTTAATGATTTGTCAAGTAGTTGTAGTTACTATTTTTAGTCACTTAAATGCATGTTAAAAGTCAAAATCAATTGGCATATCATTTCTATGATATTGTTAGTCAATCTTTCATGGTTAGAGGCATTCAAAAACATCAATTGTAGCATACAAGACCAAAACAATACAAAATAAACTCATAACAAGTTCAGACACTGTATGCAAAGTGTTTGATAATACTCCTTGAGGGTTTAATCAGCAACTTGAGGTCAAATTAGTCAAGGGATACTACAGTGGTATTAGAGCGGTTTCCTGCCATCCTGTTGGGGCTGGAAATCATTGAGCTCACACAATTGATATAGAGTAACCAACACTCTTGTTTTTGTTTCAGTCATGGGAAAGACGAAGTCCATTGAGGAACTTATGGTAGAATTCATGTAGGCCTATCAAAACTATGATAAGAATTTAACAAGGCTTCTACAACATCTGGAGATATTGGATCCTTTGTTTGCAAAAGAAAGGAAAACAAACGATAATGCAAATGATTTTACCAATACAAAACATGCATCCAAGAAGGAGGAAGACCTTGGAAATGTTGAAAATATGGCACAAAGGTATGACAATAATTTTGATTTTTGCAACTGCAACCAAACTATTGAGTATAATCATGATGTAGATGTGGAGGTACATGAGGAAAATGTTGAGGAAGGATCTACAAATATTGGCATGCAAGTTGGAAGTGTCAAAGATGAGAAATGTGCAGAGGATACAAGCTCTAACAGTTCTAATTTCTGTAGCAGTAGGCAAAATTCTTTGCATTATCATGAGGTAGCAACCATTTCACTTAAGGAACATGCTTCTAGTTTGTTGCCACATGAAGGTACTCTAGATTTGGGTGCTAAAAATAAGATTGATGATGTAGATTCATGGCATGATGAGTCTGATTTTGCAAGCCAGACCTTGGAAAATAAATCAGAAAATTCATTGGTTGGCAATGAGTCCCTAGACCGAGTTTTGGATGGACATGCAACTACTGTGGAAGAGGAAGTGTGTGAAGACTTTGTCAAATCAACAGTTTCTACAATGTCTTTTGAGCCATCCTATGAGATAAATAGTAGTATTACCTTAGTTGTTGATGTGCGTGCTGATCATCACACACACAATGCTTCTTACCATGACATGAGTGATGTGGATACAACCTAATATCACAATGCAAATTTTGGGTCAGAACACTTGCATGGGAGTTATAAGTTTCAAAGTCCTCATCATTTGGTTGGGTAACTTAAGGTTAATGAAAATATGATTGCAACAGTATTAGAACATTTTGATGTAGCTCGTCAGATGTTGGCAACTCAAGGTTGGAGTAATCCTATGACAGATGAGAACTGTGATAGTGGCCTTTCCCTCGGAGAGTTTCATACACTTCAAGAAGCAATTGGAATAATGAAACAAAATTACCTAAAACTACTTGCAGACATAGATTATCTTCTCGAGTGGGATGGTATCTGTTATGATGCCTTGAAGGGAAAATAAGAGGAGGTTAATGAGCTCACTCATGAGCTTGAGGTAACCATGGGCTCATTGAAGAACGCTTAGTTGGCCCTTCATGAGTCATAGTTATAGATAGAAGAGCTTACCATGGAGTTAATTTTGGCATAGTCTTCACCAACTACAAATACAGTACAATTTCCTACAGTGGAAGTTGGTGATGATCTTATATTCACGGGTTATGGTGATGGATGTGTTGAGGATGTGGCTACATCCATCATAGATACAGGTGTAGTAGTCTCAGATGAGATGAGTATTTTGGTTGAGAGTAGTAGAGAACCACTTGTTGCATCAGGTTCTCCCAAGGTTAGTACTATGCCATATGATGTTGGTGAGATTGTTGATAGCTCTTGTTTGGCAGTGACGGATTCTCCTGAGAGTTGTGTGTTAGTTCACAATGTTACTCCATCTTCACCGGGGACTCACAGAGTGTCATCTGGTTGGGAGTATGGTTCTCATGTGGATTTGTTTCCCTCTCTTGGAAACAAATATGTTACTTCATCCCATGCAACTGATTATGAATGCTAGCTTGTTATGTCGCAGAGTCGGTGTGGTCAGCTTAAGATTGCAGAAGAAAAGATTGATTCTGCCTCATATTGTTTTTACGACACAGATTCGTTTATTGAGTACCTACTTGAGAATCCGGAGTTTCAAGAGGGACCATTTGGAGTCACTAAGGATACTCTCATCCAAGGTTCATGGGGCATTCAACATTTGGTGGGAGCGATTGTAGATACTCTGACTACAATTCTTCCTCATAGAGATTTTGTGGTTGGGTTTGTAGAGAGGGTTACTAGAGCCCCTTCCCAATCAGTTGTTTGAGGTTGGAGATTGGAGCTATCTCTTGATTCCGGAGTTGTTAGTGATGAGCCATTGATAGAGGTTGGAGCTTTCTACCCTAACTACATAATGAGGAGTGCTCATCATTTTTCTTTGGATCCACATATGGAGGACTTGATGATGCATCGGTGTGGATTGGCTCCAGGATTATACCATCCTTTGTAAGATGGGCATTCACCATCTTTAGTAGATGGAATCAACAACTGCAAGCTGGTGGGGGACTACTTGCAGAGTCAACACATCCATGACAGTTTAGCAGAGGATGGAGATAGTGGTTGCGACAAAGACACCTTCAGGAGTTCTTATCTCCAGAGTATAGATGGATGTGAGTCTTGGTTGCATTGGGACCTAGGTGGCGATAGAGTTAGCACTGCAGTTTGGGTGGGTCATGTTGGTTGGCTTCACCACTTCTAGTATGGTGATGTTGGGATCAGTGTTGAGAAACAAAAGATGGTTGGTGGCATAAGGGACATTACATAACACTTCCCTTGGGATCTTGGTGGAGTGTTGTGTTATTTTTTGTTGAGATTTCTTGGGGACAAGCAATTTCAGGGAGGACAGACTGTAATGTCCCCTTTTTAGTTGCTCTCATTTTATGATTAGTTAGCCTATCATTGGCCCTTGTAAACTAACTCAGATGGTCAGAGGGTCCCAATTGACAGAGATCAGTGTGTTATTTCTCTCAGAGCTCAGTATGGGTACAGGTTTGGCCTTCGTTGGACTCAGTTTGGTATACTTACTATTTATAGTAAGTCATCATTTCAGGAAAGTCATGGTTTCTATTTATAGTAGGGCACCTGGACTGGCTATGATTGCAACGTCGATCCCTTGCACAACTAGTTTGATCAGATAATGAGGGATTTACTATTTAAAGTAAATAAGTGGTTGATAGAGAGGGACTCTTACTATTTTTAGTAAGGCGATTGGATGTGCAGTGGACATAATGGTTAACTCCCAAGTTCAAAAGGAATGGAGAAATAATGATTATTTGTGGAGATATGTTATATTAATTTTTAATAAAGTGATTACTTGATTAATAATTATTTACTAAGTGTAGTTATAAAGTTATATAGTCACTTTATACACAATGGGGCCACGACCCTCAATTTAATGATTTAAAAGTGAATTAAATGATTATGATTTATGGGGCCAAATATTAAAGTAATTTATTATTTATGAGTATGAGCGCCCAAGTTTGAAATTATTATAAAGTTTTATTAAAACCCTAAGAGTGGATTTCAAAATGGAATTAAAGGCATTTAAGAGTTGAGAGGATATAAAGGGTTTCAAAAAGCCAATCGAACTCCTTCTTGAAGATTATAAACTTGTGCTTTTTGATATGAGAGTTGTGTGTAGAAATACACAAGGGTTTCAGTCATTTCCAGCATTGGAGAATGAAGATTCTTCAGTGTTTGTGCAAATTTGAGGCTGTGAGATGCTAACTGAGATTATTGCCTGATTGTGGGCTTCATCCAAGAGTCCAATTTGTGCTAACAGGTGGGAGATTTCATCTAGGGTTTGATGGATTGGAACGTAAATCTACAACAGTCTTGGAGATTCATATTGATTGCAATTATACATTAGGAAATCAAGCATTTAATTGGCAGATTATATACAGCTGCAACAGGGACATGTTTAATTGGCAAATTACATGCATTGTAGAGTGGAGACCATAATTTGCAGCAGACATTTTACATACCAGGTTCTCTAATTTTGTTGTCTTTTGGGAATTACATGCTATACCCTTGTAACTATTTGGTGTGAGAATAATCAATAAAAGACTTCATTATGTTGTTGCCATATAGTTTCTAGTTTGCATGCCAAGTGATTGATGCTTTGTCAAGCAGTTGTAGTTATTATATTTAGTCACTCATATGCATGTTAAAAGTCAAAATCAGTTGGCATATCATTTCTATGACATTGTTAGTCAATCTTTCATGGTTAGAGGCATTCAGAAACATCAATTGCATCATACAAGACTGAAACAATACAAATATAAACTCATAACAACAAGTTCAAACATTGTATGCAATTGTTCGACAATATTCCTTGAGGGTTTAATCAACAACTTGAGGTCAGATTAGTCAAGGGATACTACATCCATTTGCTAAAATCATCCCTTTTAAAAAAAAAATGACAACTTGGGCATATGGCGCCAAAATTGAGTAAACAAGATGTCACAATAAAATTTGTTTTAAGCGCCTTTTTAATGGTATAGGTCTTATTATCAACTTTTCTTATTGGTTTATTTTATTCTTAGTCAAAGTTAGACATCGTTTTCTACTTGCAAGCTGACAATTTTTAACCAATATCTTCAATTTTTGTGGAAAGTTAATTTAGAGCTTGTTAGTTCCATCCATTCGCTTTTTTCAGAATCTACGCTAAAGTATATTTTATTTATTTATTTATATTGTCACATTCTAATAAACTACTTAGACATTTTGGCACCTGGAAAGGATTTGTTGCACGAGATGACTTTATTTAATCTCTTTTACATGCTCTGAGGTTATTGGCTTTGATTTTTTTATTTGAGGAGGTATCATGACTTTTTTGGTTCACCCTTTTCTAGTCATCATAGCAAAGGATAAGTATGAGCCTTGGGGAAATGACATCCTCACATCTCAAGTGGATTTATATTTAACCTAATCTATATGGACTCGGGTAAATCAGCTTGGGGTAACACCATTGAGCATGTTGTAGGGTTGATTTTCTC
Organism: Cryptomeria japonica; assembly: GCF_030272615.1. Classification (NCBI taxonomy): domain Eukaryota; kingdom Viridiplantae; phylum Streptophyta; class Pinopsida; order Cupressales; family Cupressaceae; genus Cryptomeria; species Cryptomeria japonica. The sequence continues at coordinate 430,423,923 of NC_081413.1, read as the reverse complement.
TAGTTTTGATCCTAACTATATGTGTCTTGTATCATGCACTAATTGTTCTCACACACTTTGGACTAGACATTGGGAGATCCATTGAGACTCTCATATCTCTCCATTCTTAGATGATCTTGCTAAATATTGATTCATTCTTCTTGCAGATGCGAATTGCATAACCTTTGATGATGATACTTTAGAGGAGCTTGAGTATTTCAAAGATCTTACATGTTTTGATGGATCAAAGGCTTGTCTCCTAGATCCTACTCCTCACATTGAGACCCAATCTCCATCTTCTATTGTTCTTGATCAACTAGGTATCACCACATTCGTGGTCCCTATTGATTTAATGTAGTTGGACATACATCTTCTTCTAGACATGGTTACTTGGGATTCATATCTTGTAGACATGAATCTTGTTTGTGGAGTCTTAGATTGCAAATTTGGAGGATTCATTTGAATACATTCATCTCTTCTTTATTGATACCCACATCATTTCTATTAGCCATCCATCTTCATTGCTTTTGTAGCTTGCTCTACACTAGTCTTCACAAGTTTCTGGATTGACATCATCTCATTTAGACATGTGGATATTTGAGTAGTTTTCCACAACAAACATCATTAGGCCTTTTCTCTCATTGTTCATGGAGTTGCTTCTACCTTGCCCATTAGATTCGTTACTTCCTAAGGGGGATAAATAGTTTTCTACTCTCAGATCATCATTAGTACTTGTCTTCAAGCATTAAATATTTGCATTGCGGCTTCTTCCTTATGGGGTGATACACCAGGTACCTCTTCTCTTCTCTCCTATGGGGGCGATCTTGATTGTACTTATGTAGACGAAACAGTACTTGGGAGGACATGTCAAGTCCTACTTTCTTGTTAATGTATGTATTTTACATCCACATTTTATTTATTTATTCTTTCTTTTGGAGAGGAGTTATTTACCATGAGGTTTTCTCCTTTTCTTCAGTTATGAGAGAGTACATTTGTTTGTACATGGGTACCTCATTAGGCCTTGTTGTCAAGAACCATCCTTCATGCATTCATGCATCCATATTTGCATTCAAATTTAGGTTTTTAGCTTCTCCTTAAGTTAGTCTTAAGGGGGGGTGTTAATGTAATAGGTTAATTACCTAATTAATTAATTAAGCCCTCTTTACTTTATTCACTTGAACTAAACTTAGGAGTGCTTGTTTCTTTAATTAAATTGAGTTATATTTGGGTCATGTTGTCTCATTGCATGGGATGAGGACACTTGTTCTAATTTAATCCTCATCCAAAGTTTAGATCTAGGGTGTCTTTATCCTTTATATAAGGATTCATATTTCATTGTAACCATCATTATTTGGTTTATGTATCAATACAATTCTTTGAACAAATCTTTTTTGCTTGATCTCAATTTGTGACAGCAATGTTTCTTGACAATTGCTAATATTTGTGGGGTTTAATAAATGACTCTAACACTCTATTGCTAGAACCACATAACACCTCTATGTATCATATGTACTCGATAAATATGTACCTAATATCATAGGTACTTGATAAATATACCATATTTTAAATATGCTATCAAAGCTCGATAAAATACTGTCATGAATCTTAAGATAGTGAGAAGGAACTGGGCATGACCTCTTTATCCTTGTGGCGGAGCAAGCCAAGTTTATTCCAGATCAGAGTTCATAAGGCTTCATCGACACTTATCATTTGTGAGTGAAATTGATACATACTCCCGGTTACTTGAACTTGAATTGGCACTTTCATCAAGTATTTTGTTATTTGCCACGCGATCTCTCTACAAGGCTAGGCTTACACATCTCCTTGTGGAGACTTGTCGTCATACTTATTCATTGTTCAGTGATTGGATTTCTTGTGTGAGAACCAGTCACTGGATAGTTTCATTTGCATTTTAGAGGCATTGAATCGCATGGCTATGTGATTATCCTCTATTGAGACAGTGTTGTTCCTCGGTGTGGAGATCTCTTCAATAGAGACGATTACGAAGAGGTCTATCTCTGTCCATTGTTGCATCAGCCAATGTTGTGTGGGTCGATCGTTTAATCTCTGCAGTAATTTGCCATGCGTTGTCACGATCCATTTCATTTTTTGTGCTATTTTATGTGGTGAGACCCCATTCACTTCGAATTGGAGGCACGCGGTTTATACATTAGCCTCGATATCATTGGCCCTTCCTCAAGATCGAGTAGCTGGTCATTTTGTTTGATTAGATCAGTGTCTATCTCTGTGCATTCATATCAGCTATTTTCTCTTGTCGAGTGCACAAAACCCAATATATGTTGGCTAGTTCTATTTTGCATATCCACTAATATCCTTGGCTTGACATGTAAGGGTCGGCCAACAGGCAGTAAGAGTTTTATTGTTTCATAATAAGATATTTTGTGTCAATGCTAAGTTGTATTAATTTATTTTAGAATGGGGTTTATTTGATGAGTTATTATTTGTTATAAATAAAGGTGTCATTATTTTTTCTATTTTAATTGGATGCAAGGGGGTAGATATTAGTCATATGAAGATTCATTGTTGTAGTTTAAAAATCAAGTTGTGTTTTAAATGGAGAAAAATAGTGTATTGGTAGAAAAGTTTCAAGGTTTAGAGTTTCACACATGGCAGATTAAGTTACAGTTAATCCTTATTGAAAAGGATTCGTGGGATATAGTAAGTGGAGCAACAACAAGGCCAACTGATCCCGACGAAAGCGCAAAGTGGACTGTGAAGGATCAAAGAGCAATGTCTTTTATTGGTCTTACACTTTCAGATGCATACCTTCACCACATTGACTTATCAAAGACCTCAAAGGAAGTATGAGAGAATTCGAATGCTTTGTTTGGATCAAAAGCATCAAGTGCAAAGATGGGGTTAAAGAAAAAATTGTTTGGGTTGAAAATGATGGAGGTGACAACATTGTTCAACATATCAGTAAGTTTCGCTCCTTATTGAATCAACTAGCTGGGATAAAGGCTAAAGTAGATGATGAGAATTCAAAAGCTATTTTGTTAAATAAGATGCCTCCTAGCTATGGAAACATTGTTTTCACATTAAACAAAGTAGATGCTACATTAGAGAAAATACTATCTACTTTGATTGATGAAGGAATCAAGAAAATTGAATCAGTTATAGAAGAAATTGCAATGTATAGCAAAAATAAGCCTAACCATTCTTCCAAATCTAGTTCTTCTGCATCAAAAGACAATCATTTCTTCAAGAACAAAATCTTGTGCTACTATTGCAAGAAGAAGGGACACATTGTTGTGAATTGCACTCAGCGTGCTAAGGATCTTCTTGATGACAAACTAAATACAGATAAGGCATTAGCTACAGATGATGATGAAGAATGCCTTCATGGGATGGCTATTGAAGACCCTCCACATAAAGATAGTGAAGAGGAATATGTTCTCTAAATAAAAAAGACTGGAGGTTGGAGGTACAAGAGGGTGGAGGAAATTTAGTGACCTTGCCAGTCACTAGCAATGGGGTCATGAAAATGCATTAGTGACAAAATAACTTGTGCCAAAACAACTAAAGCCAAGATCAACTTCCAAGTGGCAGCGACAACCATCTCATATTGATCATTTATGATCAGAGTGACAATGATCTACAATGGTGGCTGCATATGTGACAAGGACTTGGTTTTCAAAGATTGCATTTATGATTGGATGTGTGTGTCCCCAATCATTATTGTTGGTTGTTTGTGAATGGATTTGTTTGTCCCCATTTACAATCTATGGTGTATGTGATTAGAAGTGTTTGCCCTAGTCACATTTGTTGGGTAATTATGATTGGATGTGTGTGTTCCCAATCGCAATTGTTGTGAGCAAATGTGTGTCCTTGTTCATGACCGATTTTGGATAGATGTGTTTGTCCCTATCCAAATTTGATGTAATACCTTGGATAGATGTGTTAGTCCCTATCCTTGGATGAAAGTATACTAAGCATAGTGAGGCTAGTTCCACTATTGCTTGAACATGAGTAGATGTGTATGTCCCTACTCTTATCTTAAATCGTTTTTGGTGAGCTACTATATGTGGTCATCAAGTAGTGTGTTGTACTTTCACCCCATGTTCACACTAAGGGGGGTGTTTGGAATTAGTGTTCACATCTAGGTGTTAGGAATATTAGAATTCATAAATAATTTGGTGTCATAATATTAAGTTGTTAATAAACAACTTAATATTATTAATAGTCACAAGGTTTGTTCAATAAGTTATTTTATTAGTGGTACGTAAACAACTCAACACAATAAGGAAAGTAGTTTAGGAGGTTTCCTATAAAATAGGATATGGAACTCCTATATATATGTAAAAGTATTGAACAAAAATAAGAAGTAGCACATATTATTTTTGTTTAATTTTTTGCAGCCCCCGTTTATCTCTACCCATATTTTTAATACTAAATACTCTATTGTTAGGTGATTAATAGATTATAAAAGTAGCTTGGATGAGTCACATGTCCTAGTGTGCTCTGTTGTTAGGTGGCTCATATGAAAATACAATATTGGGACTTACATTTATTAGTGCAATTTGTTGTTAAATAATTCTAATAAGAGTGGCTAAATCAAACCATGTCTTTGTACTTAAGGCCACAAGCTATTGATGCTAACATAATGTGTGTGTTTGCGCATTTACACGTGTGGGTCTATATATATGCTCCCTTAAAATAAGCGCATTAATCAAAGGTATACAATTAATTTTAAGGTAGAGAATAGGTACAAAATTACAGGGAGGAGCAATCAAATAAGGCTTTTGACCCTTGAAAAAATAAAAATAAAAATAAGTTTTATTTGTCCTCAAAATATGCATAAGAAATCTTGTTGTGCTTGCCCCTGCATCTAGTAGAGATGAGAATGATACAAAGAAAAATAGTTACATTGTTATCAAGGAAGATGATTGTGTTGTTACCAAAGATGAGGGATGAACTAGAAATTGTGTTGCCACCACATGATAACATGTTAATTGAGAAAGCAATGAATGCCACATAAAAGATAACGATATTGTATACAAGGGTAGACATGAGAATAAGGTGTGCAACATGAAGAATAAGACATAGGATAAAGAAGAAATGAAACACGATGCTTTGGAGTGAGCAAGATAGAGGTGGTTCTCATGTTATGATAGAAGTTATCTCTATGCCATGGCATAGGTTATCTCAATGTCATGTGTAGATGGCTAAAGTGACATAATAAGTAAAACCAATACTTTAGATGTTGGATTAACTAGATACAGGGGATTCTCAATGTTATGTATCATATGAAGAAGGGAAAGGTGCATAAATAGAAGGAATGATGATGACAATTGTATCAATAAGGTTTTGTATCTTATCTTTTGATTCTTGACATTGATTGGTGGAATGGCCTTGTATTTTATGATATGCACAAGAGATGTAATTTCCCCTTTTGAGGAGTAGTAAAAAATGACTAATTCATGTAGGCTAATTCAAGATTAATCAGGGAATAAATTAATTAATTAAATAATGTTGTCTAATAAAGAAAAGTTTTCAGATGACTTTAATTAATTTTACAAAGAAAGCGAAGTGATTTAAACATAGAAATATTAAGAGCCAATTTATAAAGGTGCTTAGTGAAATATTTTCAATGACAAATTCAAAGGTCCCTTCAAGAAAGCTCCATGGGAAAATATAAAGGAGGATTTAAGAGTGCATTTGTTCATGCTTGGTTATTTTTCTCTCTTGTGGACTTTGAGCTTCTTGTTGGAGCAAACCCTAGGATGAAAACCATAAGGGAAATAAGTTTTAGTGGTGAGGTATCTACCCTAGCTGATTGAGGACGAATGAAATAAGTTTTAGTGGTGAGGTATCTACCCTAGCCGATTGAATTGAACAATTGAACAATTTTTGAAGTCTCACAAGAAAGACAAATTGCTAGAGTATTTGCAAAGGTTGGACACAATATTGTAGATTTGCGGGGCGATTGTTGCTTCTTCCTACTAGACAACAATCTTCTATTGAGTTGAGCGTTGGGTTGTGAGGTGATTTTAGTTGACTGCCATGCCTTATTTGGTTGCCATTGACCAACTTGGTTAGGCATGTGGATATATGTGCAAATTATGGGTCCTTTGGGCACTACATATTATCCATTTGGTGGACTAGGAGTGTGGGTTCTCTTTTAATAATGGAAGCCATACTACGAGGAGTTATTGGGTGCTTTATACCTTCATTTCCGTGATTTGCATCCATGGTTGGATGTGACTGTCTTGTTTAGTTGGGCGAATAAGATACAATGCTAGACGTGAGGCTTTGTAGCGACATTTCAAGCATTTAAAAGTACTTTTTGGCTAGTCGATTAGCTTTCTAGGGTTGACATGAGGAGAGTGGATTGCCCAAGTTGGGAGTGGTTGTTTATATTGTTGCTGGGACTAATTTTGGGCAATAAATCTACATTTGATAGTGTCAAAAAATTGCATTTGTTCATACCTATAATCCAACTTACATTGTAACAGTTTGTTATAGCAAATGTTAGCATCTCAAACCTATGGTTTAATGCCACCATCTACAATTTCTATCTATGGATTTCGTAAACAGTGAACTATCATATTTCCTTGGTTATTATGCATGATGAATGTGATCATTGTAATCATGTGAGATAAATGAATACAATTCATTCCAAATCCTTAACATATAGCTAAATGAGTTTTAGATAGAAGATATTTGCCAAGTTGCATATTAAAAATGTTTGGTAAATTGCCTAAACATTAACATTGGATAAAGTGCAAAAAATTTGCGCTTGCTTTAGCATGGATCTTTACAAGGGAAGTGTCAACTAATTGTGTTTAGGGCATTTATTGCATGTAGGAGGAAAAGTAGTCAACTAAGATTCTAAGAGAATTCACAAAATATGTTCAAGAAGATGAGCAAGTTGCGTGGGATGCCTTTTGTTAGGATGTGATAGAAGAGAGTCAAATATTTTGAAGTGCTTTAGAAGAAATAGATAGATCAATAATTTATTCATGTTGTTGTGGAAGAGGTAATTCATGAGAAAATTCATGGAAACATCATCTAATGGAGAAACAAAAAATTTAGGTGGATGAGGAGGTTGGCAACCTAAACCCATAGTGGAAAGGTGTGGTGTAGGCTCCAAAAATACTTCAATTCCTTGCCCAAGGTAGTCAAGAACATTTCCATTACATCCATGCTATAAAGTATTTTGATTCTTTCATTGTAACAATATTCAAATTCAAAAAAAGGAGGATCTATGCAATTAGGGTTGACAAAATAAGTTTATCTATTCACATGTGAGAAATACTAGCAAAATTGATAAAAGACGTGGAATGATTCTACCATAAGAATGCAAGTCCATGGATCATATAGGGATGTCAAAGAGAGTGAAGTCAACATTATGTTTACCAATAGAAGGTGTAATATCTAAGGAGCTCTACTCATCATTAGGACAAGCATTAGAAAAATCATCATTATCAATAGATACAAAGTTGATAGCAATAGGTATTGGCAACGTATCATCTCAGAGTGAAGAAGATGTCATAATGCAAGGGATAGGATAATTTTTGGTTGGTTCAGAAAATGTCATGTCAACAATTTGATATATTGAAAGGGGTTAAATTCTACCTAACTCACAAAAAACTACCCTCCAAAAAGGAATTACATAGATTGATACAGAGGAGATAGAACAAACCTCATCACATGAATCAATAGTTTACCAAGAAGAAGATTATAAGAAAGGTTTCTTAGCAATAACATTGACTATAGTTGGGAGAGTAATATGACTTATTGAAATAGGTAATGTAATAGTACATAAAGGGTTTCAATCAATATTACCAAAACCTTTAATAGATACTTTAGTAGGAAAAATAATAGAGGTATTGCTATGGATGTGTTTTAAAAAGTCAATGATACAAACATTGAGTCCAAAAATATTGTTAATTAATGTTCACTTAATGTCCATCAAATTAGTAAAAATTACAATGAATAGAGGGAGATTATGTTGTTGAATCTCATAAGAAGGGAGCTCAAAGGAGGGAAAGTGATCTTGGTTAGATCTATTCAATTAAAGAGGCTATTTTAGCCAAGTTTGTAGAAGAGGAAACAAAATCTTTTGTTAGGCTTTTTGAAGTAGCTCATGCTAAGAAGGAACATTTTGAATACAAAAGTAAATATTGACTTTCCTATCTTGAAGTTGTTCAGTAAGATCATTACCCCTTAGTATTTTTAGGTGGAATATGAGGAGCTAATAGAAGAATGAGTAGGAGGAAGGTAAATAAGAATGACACTAGTTTTCTTGTTCTACTACACATTATTGGTATGATCTACTATATGAAAGTCAATAAAAGGAGTCTATATGATCTACTATATGAAAGTCAAATAAAGGTATTGTTATCAATTGAATGTGCACTCTTGTTGAACTACGTTCAACCATCCACTGAAGCATGGGAATGATCTCTAGAGTGTGGACTCCAATACTTGAGATCACACCTCCAGTTAAAGAGTTAGCTCTCTTTGGGACAATCACCTAAAACTACTGCTTGCTAGGAAAAGGGGAGAAATAAATGCTTCAAATAAATCCTACACTACGATGATGCACCAAATTGACTATCCAAAACCTATACCTGCTGATTGATACACACAATTGCCCAATTAATCAGTTGTAACATGACACAACTCAAAATTTCTTCATACCTATGCATAAGTGTTTCATGGAGAGGTGAAAATACTCACAACTCAAGAAGGAAAATGAAACTTCACAACTAGTTGTTTATAACCATCATATAGTCATATGACTTGCCTAGAAAATATGTTTTATCTTGCCTAAAGGTGTTGAAAGAGACAGTGTTAAAAGGAAATATGAAATTTCACAAGTATATTCATCCATCTTTACTTTGCACACAACAAGACAAGCTTTGAGAAGGTAAACAAAATCATTGAGAACATATGTTTTTACAGTTGTGTACAAGTCTGAAAATGGAGTGACAATGCTATTCTCTTGTTGGAAAGAGTTTGAAAAAGCTACAATCTTTACAAGAAGAAGAGAAAGAACACCCTTAAAAATGGAGCCTAAGGTTGAGCTTTATAGCTACAACAACTTGCGACAACAAAGGAATATATGTTGAGAAATAAATGACAAGAAAGATGTATGTTACATTGATTTTGCTTGGTCAATCCTCCTTGGGCATCCAAGTTGTTTGTTGCTATTTTTAGGGCTCTAAAAGTGCTCCAAAGTGATGTCTACATGAAGAAAAGTTTTCAACATTGGTCCCCTTATTGACGAGGTTCATCAATCAACTCCTAAATGCTCTGAAAAGTCTTGAAAAAGTCTTCAAACTACCCTTCTAAATCTACTCCACTGTTTGACAAGGTTTTCCAATTGTCCTAGATCTTCTCAACCACTTGACAAGGTCTTCCAATTGCCCTAGATTCTCTCCTTGATTGTTAAAACCTCCTTCCATGGTAATGGGGCATGTGTTTCTATACTTCGAGCTAAAAAGGTCTTGGGTCGGATGGGAATGAAGTAGGGCATTTAAGACTTCCAAAACTACTCTAAACTACATCATTATAGCTCCAAACTGCTTGTTGAATGCATTCATATCCATAAAGGACATTCTTCATGTCAAAATGACACCTAAGAGTCATAAAACTGCTCTTTTTCTCTGCATTTTATACATTTTTTAATTGTCTCTGAAGGACCCTTTTTGACAAGACTATAGCATTTTGAAACTTTATTTATATGTTGAGGCTCCCTTTTAAAAAAGGAATAACATGATTTATGGCCTTAAACATAAACCAAACACCTTATTAACATTTACACTTGATAACATTTAATCTTTTGCAAATGCTAGGACCAAACTCAAGACTTACTTGTAGGGAAAAAAAATAGGCTAATAGGTATAACCATGGGAGAAGAAAAGGATGAAGCAAAATGAATTAACGTGGGAGAGTTCTTAAGTTCATTCAACAAACTATGCATAGTGATAATTGGGCAAGAATATGGCAACTAGATAAGAACCCTATGCACAAAAAAAGTAAGAAAAATAGGAGAGGTTACATTGGTGGTTATGTTGATGGTTTTATGGTTAAATTCACATGAGAATAAGTCTACTTGATAAACATGCAATACCTGGGAGGATTTTTGCGTTAAAAACATAGTGTAGAGGAAGGAGTTATAGAGTATGTTCTATATCTTCTAGCATATCATCCAATGTGAAACTAGAGTCAATATGTGATAATGCATCATCAATGAAAAGAAGAACATTTGGATCTAGAGCAAGTAAGGTGATGTTAATAATGGTGTCATGCTCTAAATTATCCTTAAGAAATATAAAATCCTCCTTTAAAGAAAGAGAACAAGAAGACAAATGAGAGAAGGACAAATCATGAGACAAGGGAGAAAAGAGACAAGGTTCATCATCAAGAAAGGTAGAATCAAAAGAAAAGTTACTAATGGGGAGATTCGATGCCCAAAATGAGGGATGGGAACAAGTAGTAAGGGTCTCCATATTGAGGTCAATAGAATAGAGCTACATAGGAAGAGTTAAATCACCTACATGGATCCGAGGAAGTATCATCATTGCAAACTTAGTAAGAAAAGCTGGAAAGTGATGTAAGAAAAGATAAAAAACGTGTCCATTATTAAAGATAGAAGGAGAAGCTCAATTAAGAAAGTTGCAGACAATTCAATTGAAGACAACCATTTTTCTCCTTTTAAGACTGTCAAACAAAGATAGATGAAGTTCCTTAAATGTTTCTTTTAGTTTAAGGAATAAATACTTTTTGATTTGATTTTGTGAAGAAAATGGAAGGAAAAATAAAAGATTTTTGTGTTTAGATGATAAGTTTACAAAATGTAATAGATAGATTTTAAGCTACTTGTACCTAATTAAAAAATTCTTTGAATTAAAATATTCATTTCATCCCTATAAACCTCTTGGAATATGTATGCATTAGTTGTTGGATAATACTATGGATATCTTTTGCATCTTGTCCATGGAAGATTGCACAATTGGCACCTTAAGGTAGGATTAATCACTGCCTAATTGGTTAGGAATTTACATAACTTGATGACTTCTACAACTCTCCCTTTATATTATGTTTCTTTTCCCCTTTCACTACTTATATTTTGTCTTTATTTACATCTAATTAATGACAATTAGCTTAGGACTAGATTAAATTTATTTTCATGTTGAGATGGTGATAAATCTTTTTTTGTTTCAAAAACACACATCATTAGATATCTTTGATAGAATTAATAAGATACAACATATCTTAAATAAACAACTCATCTCAGTTTTTCACAACCACAACAATTTCTTGGAAGAAAAACAAAGACACACACTTCTAGCACTTAAGTGAGTGTGCCTTAATAGTTTTTCAGTCCTTGAGGGGTGATTTTTCCCTATTCAAGAAGAAAAATTGTTCCATAAGTTGATGTGCCAAAAAATACACCAACAAACCCCATGTTCAAGAACGGACAAGAGATGATTAGAAACCCTAGTCTAGTGCCCCTTGAAATTCCTCTTAGCACACTTGGCACAACCGATATTTATTCTCTATGAGTTATTTTTTGGTTTCTTGCAAAGTTATCACTAGTTGCAAAAGGGGTTTGGTGGTATCAAATGAACCCTTTGCATAAATTTTTAAGGCAGCAAAATAGCATTCAGAAGGGCTACCTCCCACTTCACATACAACACTCCACCCAACGCATCCCCAACATCTATTTGATTTGTTTGTTCAATCTCAACCTCTTCACCAAGATAATTCTCGCTGCTGCTCATCTTTTGTGAAAAGGAGAAACAAAAACTAAACTTTCTATTAAACACAACAAACAAAAAATAGCAAGAGTTTGAAACCTTAAAAGGAAAGAGACAAATAAAAAATAAGTTAGAAAGAATAAACATTGGATGTCAAACTTACCTAATGAGACAGTGCTGATACTGTCCGATTTTCTTCTCATTGATGTTCTGTTTTGTTCTCCTCTCTCTTTTCTTTTCACAAAGAGGCAAAATGAACGTGGTTTAATTGTAAGTGGTTCTTTTATATCTTGGCCATCCAGGTATCTCCTCTCTCTTTTCTTTTCACAAAGAGGCAAAATGAACGTGGTTTAATCGTAAGTGGTTCTTTTATATCTTGGCCATCCAGGAATACCTGGATGACCTCTAGATGGTTGATGTTTGTCACAGATGTCCCTGACCGTCGTAATGATGGCTATACATTCCCCCCACCATCCCAGTCATTTCCAACAGATTTCTGGTCCAGCCAGGGGCTTGGGGATAACTTTGGAAATGTTTTCAAAGTGTCCCTGCATCCTTGAAACATGTTGGGGGCGTGGATTCCTGGAAAAGTCTCAAGGACAAATTCCTGTGTAAAATAGAGATATAAACATCCTATAGATAACTGTAGAAAGAAAAAAAATTACATCAATTTTCAATAAGGACAAGCCAATATTTAATGCGAAAAATAATAAGCATGGAAAACATTACTCTTATTTGTGTAGTTAACCTTTACAAATAATACTGTACATAAAGCAGCTTTTTCTGCTTAAGAATGGAACACAGAGAATAATAACTCAACGAATCAAGCCAATGCCAGTAGCTAGGGCTCAACAAATCACTTCAATTTACATTTCTCGTTACAATGAGCTGCATGGCACTGAATCGATGCTTAGACCTTTACTGAGCACAACTAAACCTAGGGACAACTGCTTTGCAATGGAATAAACAACACTTTAGAATTACACAGGCTTGTGCATCACATTGTATCATCAAACAATGTTAATTAGAATTAAAGCTAGGAGGCACATGTCTGTGCGTATCTGTGAACTCTCGAACAATCTGCTTTAATGAACGGCCACCAACACCTTGCATGTATCCACGATTCCCTCCTCCTTGAGATTTCTTGCTCTCAAGGTAATCTATGGCTGCACCTTGAAGAGCTTTCAACCATGTTGGAACTAGAGTTTCTGCTTCACCTGGCTTCAGATATTCAGCTGGCAAGGCATGCACCTGAAAGAACCAAACCAAAAACATTGCTTATCTCAACTATTCCATAAATGCAAGTAACATATATATAAAAGGATGTACTGATTTTACAAAGATAATTTACAATCTATCCTTAATTCCAAGATGATGACAAGCTGTCTGATCAATATCAATTATTTCCTACAAAATTTCTACATCAGTTGGTGATACACGCACAAAATGAGAGAAAGAGAGAATACCGTGCTAAGAAGCCAATTCTGTAAAGAGTTCCAACAAATGATTCCTTTTTTGTTTGTTCCTTCACTTGCACTGCAAATGGCAGCGAGTTGTTGTAGGATAGTTGTGGACTTGTGGACCTGATTGGCAAGAAAATTAATAAGATTTTGTGAGTGCAATAATTGAAAGCAGTATCCAAATATCATCAGTCAATCTATTCTGACATTGTCACACTCGTAGATACTATCTAAGACATCAGTTCTGAAGCTTATTGAAAATGAAAAACATAAGACCTCTCCAGCGTTTATCCCACTGACAAGATCTTGGTGCTTTGTAAACTAAATTAGGATAACTGCACTTGGCAAAATATAAGAAAATGCACTGCATGTCTTTTATTTTCTGTGGAATCTCTTAAAGGTTTCCTACTACAAAAGTGCTACAGGAAATTCATTGCAAAGAGGAATGACTCTGTGATTTACACAGAACAATTTGCTGTTTCGGATTGTCTTTGAAATTGCTTTTGGAATCTGTCATAACCAGGACTGCTGCAAAAGTTAAAATTTTGGGCCATCACACTATGCAATAAATGTTAATTTCTTTTTATCTTTTCAGAAGTTCGAGAGTTTGGTGTATATATATATATATAAAATCAAACTAACATATTCAATGACAACTAAAGCTGGTAAATGTGTTAAAAGCAAGAAAATATGTTAGACCAAAAGTCCAAACTGGTCTAGGGAGCAAAGAAATGGAACCATGTAAATCAAAGTACATAAAGCAGCTCTAAGTTCAAAAGGAAGATTGGAAACAAAAAAATAAGAAAGTAGAAAAGTTGAACAGTAGATGTTAGAATTGAGAACCATAAAGCTGTCACTGATAGTCTGTCCAGCCCCACTCTTCCAACGAATATAAATGCCATCCAAAAATGATGATGTCATATTGAAAAGTCCAGTAACAAGGGTTTTGCATAAAACAAGATGGTTTTTTGCAGAAAACACATTTTTCACAATGGAGATGTCAGTAATAGCAGATTTTGCAGATCTAGATGATGGTCATGTAGATCTAAAAGTGTAAGAGACATCTCTAGCTAAGGCTGAACCATCTGCTGTGGACATTATAAGCATACAGAAACTATGTTATCTTTACCATATTGAATTAAAAGCATTACAAAAAAGGCTACAGGAAATAGAATGAAGTTTCAGACAAAGGCATTTTAGTTCTTCATCCTTTTTAATAGTTTTATACACTAGGTGCAAAAAATATATGCGACATAAAACAGGTTACACACATCAGAAACTTAGGCGTAAAATCGTAAATTAGTTTACAAACTAATGTCTTTTAAATTTCAAAGGTGATATTGGGTCATGATGTTAAGGTCAGGTCACCCTACAGAGTAACATGTACACACCTTTTCCTCCAGAAACCTAACATTTCTGACCTGTTAGGCATAGAGACCACCTTCAGACAAGTGGGTATCCTCTAAAGAAGCAATGTTTTCCCAAGGTTCTCAAATTGAAACGAATTAGGAAAGGTTAGAAACAAAAGGTGATGAGAAAACATACTACTTGCTACTAGTTATATCATCCGTTCCTGAAGAAATATACTTATGATATAACTGCACACCTATATAAGTTATAGTTATGATATAGTTATACCACTTCTTCTAAGTTTCCAATGTCTATCAAACCCTTATGATGCTTATTTCAAAGTTTGGAAAGACCATAACACCTAGTTTCTGACAGAATGCATCATGTCCACCTGCTTCAGAGCCTGTCAAGAAAATAGTAAAAAAATAAATTTTCCAACCATTATCTCATGACTAAAAAGTTATCCAGCTACCAAACTTGCACAATTTCAACATTCTTGTTCACTTCCTGATGAATTTCTTTTGTCTTTCTGAACTTCAATTAACTTGTGTCCTAAATTATTTTAGATCAATGCAACTTCTGAACTTCTACCAGTATAAGCGCAACAGCAGTCTGTGTACATATCAATCCAAGTCTAAAAGGGCCTTCTAGTGTGTCAGCTACTACCTTAGGTTATAACTTATAAGTGGTCATGGGAAAAGTTAATTGTAATGGCTAACAAAATGATCAAAGCGAATTGTAAGTGCTCCAGTTAACTTCATTTGTTGTGTTTCCCTTAAAATTATGTTTGCCTCAATTTGTTAGCTGCATTTTTTCCCATTATAGCATAATAATCTTCTTGAGGATAACATCATAACCAACTTTTGTTTCATAGATAGTTGACCCATAGATGGCATACCCACTGAGTAAAATACAAAACGAGTTTTCAAGCCATTTACTTGCTAGAAAGACTCGCAGACTTTCTGGCAAGTACACACCAGATTTTTGGTGAGTACTCACCAGAAACTTGATGAGTTTGATAATAAAACTTGTTAGGCACATTCAAATGCGAAACACAAGAAATCAGAAAAAATAATAAAAAATGTCATGATTTTTCCGTATAAATGCATGAAGACTCCTCACACTTCCTCACAGACCACTTGGAGAGAACATTCTTCATAAAAATGTGCCAAATACCTAATTTCTTCTTAAGTGATAAAATTGTGAAATGCTATGCGACAAGAAGTTTTGTGTGGTTTCAAAGGCCTTAATTAAACTAAAGACTTTGGTAGGGTGAAGTCTCAAACCCGATAAGGAGTAAGTGATGATGAAGTATCAAGCAACTATTAAGGAGCAAGGAATGACAGGACAAATCAGGGACAGAAGAGATGAACAAATGCAATTCTGGGACAAAAGAAGGAATAAAACAATATGGAAAAGTGGAAATTTAAAAAGGCAATCTCTACCAAAAATTCCTCTTAAATCATCAAAACTGACAAGAAATGATTGACAAGAAATGCTTAGCGCACATTTTGGTTGGCCAAAACTGAATTTCTGTCAAAATTAGCATAATGGAAAATGCACATGTGTCTTCTGCCAAAGGTCAAGATAAAAGGCTAACGTGGAGCAAGCATGCACCTAAGTTGGCTTTGCCAAGGGTTTTTAAACATGGCAAATTGAGCATGAAACAGTGCCCTGGTTAAAGATGAAAGGCTGACTTTCAGTAGGTTGCACATGAAAGTGGGTTAAGAAAGGTAATTCTCCACGAGTCATTAAAAAAAGTGGTAGATGTGTGAGTGATTTACACCCAACCAACAAAGATGGAAGAATAGAAAATAAGACTGTATCTTTTGAGTGGCTTTGCCACTTGTTTCTTCTGCTTAAAGGACATAAAACAGGGTGGATACATTGGTTTTCTTCTGCCAACTCACAAATGAGAGGAAAATTAGAGAAGAGCTTACTTTTTGGTGGGTTAACCCCTTGTGAATCTTCAGCCAGTCATGATGGGAAGCTGGCAAATGGTTATGTGAATCTGCCAGGGACTAGAAGACCAAAAATAGATGCCCATTTGCCTTGCCTCTGCCATCTATTTTATCTGCTCAAAAATAGTAAAAAATTGTAAAGTTATTAGTGATCTGCACCAATATTGGAGGACAGACTTAAGCTGCAATGAGGCACACTTTTTACAGGGTTTGGCCACATTTTTTCCACACCAAGCTAAGGAAAAATGGCTAAAAGGTTAGTTAACTCTACCCAGCTCTATAAAGTGAAGAAAATCTGGCCTGAGCACACCTTTTGCCGAAATTGTTATTCAACTGAAGTTATTGTGAAAATTATGTTCATATTTCATCAAGTATATCGAAAGGAGATTGTAATGGGTCAGGCTTGTATTGACCACAACTGTCTATTTAAATTTTAAATTTGAATACAGTTTAATTGTTTACTTCTTGAATTCTTTTGTTGTTATTCCTTCAAGATCTTATTTGCAGCAAAGCACCGGTCTTTGATATAGCTACGAGGAAGTTGTGTTTATTTGTTTTTAGTAGTTTATTTACTTCAGCATCTGAAAATTTTGTATGCAAGGCTTGAATGTTAGTAGTCCGGTGAATGCATTTGGAGCAAACATAGGCACTTAGTATTTTGTGTATGGAAACCCTCTTAGCAAAATCCTGTCTGGTGTGCATATCTTTAAATTTTGTCTATAATTTCAGTCTAGGGTTACTTTTAGGTTTGCTTATGTTTTACGGAGTTCTCACAATCTGAAAAAAAGTTCTATTGCACACAATGTTCCATTTTGTGTCTTGCAAGAAACAAATTAGAACACTATACTCGAGTTATACTTAAAATTTATAGATAGAGATTTACATGTAAAAATGTCTTAGAACTAGTGTTTATTAAGTTGTTGGAATCAAAATAATACTTGCAGTTGCATCAACAAGATAAAACACAACAAGAACATCAAGCACAAGTGTGACAATAATTTTACCCTAGAAACCTAGTGTGGGGAAAAACTAGTTGGAAGTGGCGAATTGCTCAACTTGCTCTCAATTGGACAAAAGCTTTTACAAAGAGCTCTTGATAAGGTGTATATAAGAACCTTCCTACCATTACACTCATTCTTTTCATTAAATAGTTCTGCTCCTACAACCAGCTGGAACTCCCAACTCTTCCTCTCCTACTCTCTTTCCTTCTTGGGCTCATGTTTTTACATTGTAAATTTCCCCTCATGTATTGAAGAACTTCAATAGTCAAAGAATGTGAAAAGTCATTCTTTTTCCCACTACTTTGCCTCATGTTTGAAGCGAGAGTAAGTACTACATCTAGCAAGGTGATACCACCATACCACAAATGCAATGGCCTTGACACTTATGAAACGCAATGGCATAAGTTATAACTGCAACCACACTATCACATGTGACACCGTTCTAATAATAATGAAACCCTCATTGCGTTTATTGTAAGGTTTGTTTTTTATTATATAAGTAGGGAAGGGCCCTGATCCCATAGAACATAAGCAGCAAAACTAGGCCATTACAGCCTAGACCAGATCCGAGATTACATCACTAGGAACAACCAACAAAATGTAGATAGGCCTAACAATGACTAGACAGGCCCAACTACTTAACAAAACACTATAACCATAGTAACCATAAGCAATAAAGCAGTCGAAAAGAGAGTCAAGTACTAATAATAACCAAAGAGGCATGTAGGCCATAATACCAAAAAAGGTTTTTGACCCAAAAAACAACAAGACATAAGAACTTGAAAAAATACATCAATTTTTGGGAGCAGTGATCATGTCCCAATTCTTAGTGTTGTAAGAGACTCCACCCATCCAGTCATGGCCTTTTGTTCCCATCCTTTACAAAATATTTGTTCTCTTGGGTCCTTCCATTTTTCTTCAGTTGCTTCCTGATCTTAGACTGCCCAGACACAATAACCATAACAACCTTTTTCATAATGGCATCAGTGATAGAGATGATGGTCCAGATGGCATTCTCCATCTGTTTGAATTTCTACCTCATATTGGCTCCCTCCACCTTAGTGTCCAGATCTCCCATTCTAACATGTAAGTTTGCAATTTGAGCTTTAAGGGCAGCAATGGTGTCATTATCATTATTCTAAGCATTCAAGGCATCCAAATTCTCCTTTGTCTAATTTCTATTTTCCTCAGCCTAATCCACATTAACCCCATTAACTGTAACCTCCTTATCAACATCAATTTCCTCCTAGGCCTCTTTTATGTCATTATGCTCCACCTAAATCTCCTCCTCTTCCATCTTCTGTTCACTATTCTCATCACTATCAATCTCAATACTATCGTTGTCCTTTCGGGGAATAAACTCTTCCTCAGAAGACATGTCATACTCATCCTCCTCTTGAACAGGTTTTTTGCCTTTTGCATCTTTACCTTTCTCATTTGAAGACGCCTGATCCACTTGAGCAAACCGATGACCCTCCAATTGGGAAGAACCAAAAGCACCCACATTTTTGACAATCTCACCACCTTTATTCTCTCCTTCTTGATCATCAATGATGTTAATGGTCACACCTTTACTTTTGGTTCCCTTAAAATCTAATTTTATCATTTTCAAAGAACTCGAAAGAAAGGAAGAGGGTTTATGTTTATCCGGGGTAATTTTCAACAATTCATTTTCCAAGGGAACAGGGGCAGCTTCAATTTTCTTTTTGTTTTTGGCTCTAATGTCCCCCCCCTAAGGATTGGGTTTTATTGGGAGAATGGGGCTTACTTTCTACAAGCTCAATCCTAACAAAGCTACCCATGATAAGAGGGTTACCATGTGGGTTAATGATAAGAACATATTTATACGTTTCCATCATGAGGCCCTAGTGTAGGGGAGGAGAAGCAACTTTCTCAATGCATTGTTGGAGACACAAAAATGAATAAAAAGGAACATTAACTATTCCATTATGCCTAATATGATTCAAGATGGGGAATTGATAACCATGCACAGTCATATAGCAATCCTCACGAGTGCAATAATGCATAACATGAAGACTCACTAGAGAAAAAGGAAGTAAATTCACCCTACCATAGCCATTCTGGAACCTTTTTGGCTTCTCCCCATTTTCAAAGAACTTGTCAATGAATCATTGATAATTTTCGGAGCTCCTTTTAACAACCTTCATACACTCGCACTCCGACCTACTAGCCTCAACAATCAACTAAGGAGTGACGATGAACTGCAAACTACCAATAGTCACTTCTCCCTTAAACTAGGAATTACAAAACTTTGAAGTGTCATTGTAGCCTTGCATCACTTGGAAGAACAGAGTAAAACCAGCCCTAAAAAAGAGATCCTAGAGTTCCACATTCCACTGGAGAGTATCTCACGTCATCGACTCTGATCGTTTCCTAGGCCCACCCATAATTCCCCACACCCACACTTTGCAAGCAATCTTTCTCAAAGGAATCTTCCCAAAATCCTCACCAAATACCTTAGAATGGAGAAGCAAAGCACAATGACCATTGCCAGTTCAATTGAAACTTTTATCTTTTAAAGTAGAGAGCCATCTTTGAGTCTGTCGGGAAATAAATACTAATATTTGAACTTTCTAGTCGTCACGAAAAATGAGATTTTCAATAACACAACTATTCACCAAATCCTTCATATTAATTTTTGTTATCAATAGTAGTCTCGATCAAGCTGCTTGAAAGGTCTTTCAACATGTAAGAGGTGACAAAATCCCATAAGTATAAATGGGCATCAAATTTCAAAAAATTAAGGCTTTCCAAGTAATCATGAATAAGATTGCTAATTAGATCAGTCATCATACTAGGCGTACAAACACCACCTTCCTTGCTAGTAAATTGCATAGCTTTATCAATCATAATTAAAACACCCCAGCACTCTCAATGAATAAATCAATCATCGCCATCCATACAATTATTAAAAGATAAATTTGACCCCTATCTTTCATTAGAGATAATATCCTTAATACTTAAAAAAATTTGAACATAGTTCCAATGTTCCCAATTTTGATAGTTTAGAGCAACATTAGAAACATCAGCTGCCCTATTACCTTCCCTATAAGTATGCACTATCTTGGACTGAAGGAAGCTCTAACCAATATTTTTGCTTTCATCCATCATATCCCTAATTTACCATGAACCAATAATATCCCTTTTGAGAATCTACACAATTAGTTTAGAATCACCTTCTATAACAACTTTAGTAAATCCCAGATCCTTCATCCTTTTAATACCCTACCAAGCAGCTTATTAGCTTCAGCAACATTATTTGTACACACACTAAGGTTTTTAGCATATCCTTCAATTAACTTCCCATGATGATCTCTTATAACTCCCCCCACACTTGACATCCCAAGATTCCCCTTAGAACAACCATCAAAATTGCACTTCACCCATCCTTCCTTAGGAGCAGACCAAACAGTATTATTTCTTATGATGTGATTAAACCAATTTATTTTGGTTAAGTTTTGTTTTATCCCCTAGATTTGATTGGTTCAAAGATCCTTATAAGTAGGCATATCCTTTGAATAACCATAACAATAGCATTTATATTTTCCTGAATTTGTTGTTTTATGCTCAAGAACACATCCTTGTTAATTCTCTTTTGATCCCAAGAGATTTTATTGTTCCTTTCCTTCCATAATCCTCAAACAACAAGAGGGGGGATTTGTCAATATAGATCTGAAATGATATTATGAGAGAAAGGGCATCTATACCAACTCTCAACAAATTGTTTAAGAGAACTATGAAAAACCCAATCAATCATAAGCAAAGAGAGAACATGAGACCAAACCTCTCTTGAGAAAGACAAATGAAAAAACAGATGATCAATATTCTCCATATTTTCATAACACAAGGAACATCTATTAACAAACTGAAAGCCTCTTTTGTTAAGATTATCAACGATAAGGATATTATATGGATAGCAATCCACCAAAAGCAATTCACCTTGGGTATAAGTTTAGTATTCCACACCTGTTTCTAGTCAAAGTCGCTAGGGCCAATATTAGGTTGGACAAACATTCTCAAATTTGCTGATTTAGATGTTGTAAAGCAGCAGCCCAACTTTGTTGTCTTCCACCTCTAAGATTTCTACCTCATGTAAGCTATTCCCAAAAATCTTTCCAACTTGGCATCTCACCTTCCATTAAATATAAACATGAAGTTGTCTCCCATTTTGTCTTATTAGCATTTCTTTGATTTGATTTAGATCATTAAAAGAGGATAGAGGTGGGCCAATATTCCAAGCATCATCCCAAAAAGAGGACTTCCCAATACCAACCCTTCTCCACATCTCTTGTCTTAAGATATTTCTGATCTTCAACAAGTTGTTCCAAATAACAGAACCGTAGGGTAAATCATTAGCATGGAGAAAGCTCCCTTGATCCTCATTCCTCAAAGATTTACCCAATCTTTTGCTCCTTCCAAAAATTGCCAACCAATTTTATCAAGGAGGGCTTTGTTGAAAAGTTTTAGCCTTCTGATACCTACATCTCCAAACTCTTTAGGAGCACAAACTTTATCCCAGCTTACTAAAGCAATTCTTGAATGTTCTTTAGTCCCATTCCAAAGAAACGTCCTTTGAATTTGCTCTATTTTATCAGCTATAAAAAGCTGGAATTTTGAATAGAGGTAGATAATAGAATGGAATATTTTGCAAAGAGGTCTTCAAGAGTGTGATGTCCCCACTTTCAAATAGAATTTAATAATAAATAATGAATAATAAAATTAAATATTGAAAAAGTTAAAAAATATAAAAGAATATAACTAACTATAATCAAGGTTTAATTAAGTTAATGAATAGTCAAAAGACATAAAATGAAAAGTTGTGGCTCCCTCAAATATGAGATATAAAAGGGAGAAGAGAACTTCATTTGAGAGGGGCATAATTTGGGAATGAGAGGTGCAGGTCTGATTTAAATAAGAAGTACAGATCTGATTGTGAAGGTTGTGTCCCTTTCAAAGGGCAGAAATAATGAAGAGTTGCTTATGGTGAAAGGGTGTGTCTCTTTCCAAAGGGCATACGTGATGAAGAGATGTGACCTCTCCCTCACATTAAGAGATATAAAGGAAAGGAATCAAAAGCATCCAGGGAGATCACCATTGATCAGATCCGATCAGAATTGTTATTAAGTTAGAGGCAGTAACATCCTCGTTCTTGGTGGTATGCATGGGGATGTGCTTAATATATGCAGCCTAATAATATTCTTTTGCAGAATTTAAAAGTAATATCAATAATATTAATATAGACTGCAATATGTATGATAGTCACACTTAATATACATTCATAATAATTGAAAGACAAATATATTCAGTCTTAGTACTTAATCTATTCTGATTCTTCTATTCCCCCAGGGAGATAGGTGTTGCTAAGGAAGGGTAGAGTAAAACCACTTCAATAGAAAGCCCCAAGGGTTAAAGGACTCTTCCTGAAATCTGGGCTGCAGGCCCCAAGGGTGAATGGACTGAGTTCTGGTAATTTGGGCTACATTAAGGAGGTGGTGTCAAGCGCCCTAGGCAGCCAAGCCTCTTCTGGGAATAGGGTCAGATTGGTTTGGGTTTAGGCATGGTTTTAATGGCATCATAAGCTATATTAGAAAGAATTAGTTAGTTATGCTCAATTAATAGTGATAGAAGGTAGTGACATAGATGTTGCTCTTGGGAATTGACAGTGTATAAATAGGGGACATTACAAAGAGTTGTAATTTCCCAGCTTGGCAAAGGAGTTTACCTTTCGACCCTGCTAGCTTCTTTTAAAACCTTTCAATGATATGATTCCAATAATTATTGTTTGGCTTCTTCGAAATTAAAGGACGCCCAAGATAGGAGGCCAAACGAGTAGTAGTTTGACAACCTAAATCCCCATAACTTTGTCTTTAATTAACTGGTCCGCATTAAAGAAATAGAGCTCACTTTTGTTATAAGTAACATACTGTCCAGAAGCCATAGCGTAGTCCTCCAATATAGACTTCCAATAACCAGCTTCAATGACTGAAGCATCCCCAAAAGGGATAGCATCATCCACAAACTGTTGGTGAGAAGCCAGAGGAAGAGAAGAAGCCACCCTAATCCCCTTCAACAACCTCTGATCTAGAAACTTCTAAATGCTTCTCCCAAGAACCTCTGATCTAGAAACTTCTACAGGTTTGACATATACTAGTTGTGGGTATATTGGCATACCAAAATTTATTTTGAGATTTTCAAAGTTAATTAAATCTTTCCATCATATAAAATGCAATAAATAGAAACATGTTATTTAACAAAGGTGGATATTATTGCTACATACATATAATTGGATTTTCAGGTGCAATCAGATTAGACTCACATTTGTCATATTTTCTAAATATTGTTTCTAGGTTTTTTTTGACATGTACAATGTCAATTATTTAATTTGCTCATTTAATTTTGTCTTCTCAAACAATATACCCTTGTCATTGCCGAAACACCTAGCAGAGCATATAGCAGACCCGATATAATGCCCTCCCCGGCACGGGAACATATCTTCAGTGCCACATCACTAAGTGAACTTTCGAGAATGCAAGATCCTGATTCCAGTATTGATGATAGACTGACCTCCAGAAAACCTGTCATGATATTTCAAATTCACAGATTACAATTAGTATACAATTAAAATGGAAATGCATTCACAAAAACTTAAACATTTTGAAAAGGCATACACCAACATAAATTGGCCTCAACAGATCAGGCGAGGTATTTTTATCAGAGCATTTGAATGAACTAAAATATAGCCAGATGTTTCAGACAAGAATCCATAATTGGTTAGTTAAAATGGAATGGCACTTTTCAGTAAGAATCAAATTGTGATTGAATATGAGTTTTTAAACTAGCATAACAGTACCCATTGCAACAAATACAACCTGTATAGATGCATATTTTCAATAACTAAGGCTTTATAATAAAAAGGGTATGACAAAAAACATATGGGCTCATCTTTTGTTCAATATAATGAAGAAGAAAATAAATAAGCCTATAGTTTGATTGCTTTTTCCCTTATTTGTGAGTCGAAACGGTCCAATTGACCAGTCAAATATGAAATATGCGAAGACATCCAAAATGAAAACCTCTTTAACATTGAAAACACATCAATGAAGATGCAATGCCCGAGTCAAACATAAAAAAGTTACAAATATGAAAGGTTCACATGCAAAAACCTGTACTGTGCCTTTGAGGGAGACTGTCTAAGGATGTCTGGACCTCTCGGAAGACCCAAAAGCTACAGCGATGGAGACGAATGGAGAGAGGCTTAAATATGCCAAATCCATCACAGGCTAATTGTGATGTTACCATTCAGTAGTGGTCAATGGTTGAATACAGGTTCAGATTGCACAGAGGTCAGCTATTACAATTGATGCTAGCTGAACTCATCCAGTAAAATTTCTGAGGTATTTGGTAATTACAAAATAGAGTTATTTTTCAGAATTATTCAATTAATTTCAGAGTAATGGTTATTCTTAAGTGATCTAGGTTAAATTTTCAGAAACAAAGGAGGGAATCTCATGAGGTGACTCTGAAGCCAGTGACTTAGGAGCATCATCGGATTGTTGTCCTTCCTTCGGATTATCGAGATCAATCACATGAATGTGAACCTGGGACTTTTCTTTTCCACGAACTGTTGCCTGCTCAGGAGGAAGTACTATTGCCCAACTAACCTGCAATTTGATCCTAGTGCCTGAAAATGATGCACCTTCCTTGTTGTCAATCTGAATCTCAGACTTACGTCCAAGAGGCCCCGTAGAGTCATCTTCTTTTCCAACCTTGATCTTGATGTGTCTAACACCATTACCTTTGAGCCAAGTGTTGGTGTTAGCTAAGATAGGCTGAAATCTTTCAAGAATGGAAGTACATTCTTTATGTGACCATTGGATTAAAGGAAGTGGGGCTTCCTCAACCCTTTGTGAGACATACTCTGGATCAAGCACATTCTCATCATCAATCATCCCTTGCGGAATGTCCATCAGGTTCAAATCAATAACCTGCTCAAGGGTAAGCCTGCAGTAGTCCATCTTGAGAACCTCCATTTTTGTACGAAGATCCACCCAGATATCCTCAATACGATGCACACGTATGAAGGACTTTTTGATCTTTTCCTTCATATCTCGGTAGTCAAAATCTGCCCTTGACTTAAATCTTTTGAGTTTAATCTCCTGCATCTCAATCTCCATAGCTTTGACTTTGACGGATGTGACAAGAGAATACCGGCCAATCTTCAATGGGTTAGTTGTAGAAATTCCCATCCCAACCTTATGTTTGACAGATTGATGAGCATGCACAGCCATGATCTGTCTTCCCAACTCCATAAGAATGATCTTATCGGTCAAGTATCTAGGAAGCATGTATGGTTGCCCACTGTAGCATCCGACTCTTACATAAGTGAAAGTCGGGAATTGAAGGAACAAGCAACCATACTCATTCACTCTTTCCCATGCTTCATCTGACACCCTTCTAGTTTTTAGAGTCTTGTCAAATTGGCACATGAAGGCATCTTTAACCCTCCTGAAATGTAATCTGCTGGGTCTTAAGGGCAGCTGATCATAATATTCCCACACAGGTATAAGCGAGCGATCACCCTTGGTAGAAAGACCAGGGAAATGTCTAAGTGATGCTGCTAAATACACTAAGTATGAATTCATGTAGAAAGTCATGGTAGTAGGGATTGCTGGAAGTTGTTCGCACAAAGCGTCACTGATAATCTCTCCCCACGATATATGATGGGACTGCCTTATGAACATGGTAAATTGATACATCCAAGGCTCAAAAACATTAGAGTGCTCCAGACCCATCATTTTGTTGAGGAGAGTAATGATGTCTCCAATTTCCCACTTGAAGTCACAACGATACAACTTAGCCCACCTTGTGAAAGCGGCTCGTGGCTCATGAATCCACCTGTTAATGTGGCGTTTGCAGTCCTTTTCCCTCTTGACATAGTACTCAGCTGCACTATCCTTTGAAATTTCCATATAAACAGGTGCTGGTGGTATTCTGAAGACTTTCTCAATAGTATCCGCATCAAGGCGGATTATTGCCTCACCATCATCATTTCTAATGGTTCTCGTCTCCTTGTCGAAGCGATGGGCACAAGCAAGAACAAATTCAGGTTCTAGGGCAGCCACTGGAAAAGAAGATGCATGATGAATGTGGCTGTCCAACAGCCGCTGCATATTACTATCTTGCGGACCCTCCACCCTTTTAATGAATTCTGACATGTCAACAGGCCCTATCTCCGTATCCTTGATATGATCCAAAGGAGAGAAAACTTGTGAAGGTGAAACTTCATTCTGGTACTTGTCATATTTATACTTCATCTTCTTTGGAATGGGAGATGATGGTAAATCTGACATTGAAGAACAACTTGGTATGCTGCGATGAAGACTTAAAAGTGTTAAAGCAACATCATAATCAACTGCAGCTAACATTTTTCCTTCTTCAAATGGGAAGAACTCCAGCCCTTGCACTTTACAACTTTGTGAGAGAAAGATGGGAAATAAATGGGAATGCAGGAAACTTGACTTTGACCAATTTCGGATCTTGGTGAAAGTTTTACAAGTATACAAGTGGGGAAGAACGAACATGCAATTGGATTTTTAAAACCCGAATACAAGTATACTTGTAAAACGGAAAATGGAGAAATGAGTGAAAAATGAGATTTTGACATGTGG
This sequence comes from Cryptomeria japonica, assembly GCF_030272615.1. Lineage (NCBI taxonomy): Eukaryota > Viridiplantae > Streptophyta > Pinopsida > Cupressales > Cupressaceae > Cryptomeria > Cryptomeria japonica. The sequence goes on along the minus strand of NC_081413.1, from coordinate 430,396,751 downwards.
GAAATGACGTGAATGGAATGTACGGATAAAGGCAATGAGTATGAACAAAAATGGAAGGATTTTGGGAAGATCATCTTTAAGAAAATGGGAAGAACTTTCAACCTGCAATCCGGTTCAAAAAACCCAATTTTGGAAGAATGGGTATTTTTCATTTTTGAAACTTAGAATTTCAACTAAAGATGGTTGAAATATTACAACCATAAGGGAAGATCAATTATTTTCATCCTACTTGTAATTGAGATTTTAAATCCCGAATACAAGTAAAGAGGGAAAATGGGGAAGATCAATGTAATTCACAAATTGCTTTGCAAAGGGGAAAATCTCTCACAAAACCGATTTTAGAGCAAAACCAACATACATACAAATTTACAACTAGAAAGAATAAATAAGAAGAGAAAATAAACAAAGCAAGAAAGCAAAAAACCAAAAGAAAACTCACCTTTCTTATCCAAGACGTCTTCCAAGAAACAATCCTTGAAAGAAGAAAGAAAATCCTTTAAATAGAAACCAAACCGTACTCCAAACCCTAGCCACATTTTGAAAAAACGCCCTATGGATCAAGATGCCCATCCAAAGCATGAAGAATCGGTCAAGACAAGCATCCAACCTCCACGCCTAGACAAGACAACTCAAAACGACTTGGGAGAGTAAAGATTCGTGGCACTCGAATCAACCAAAACGTGGCATGGAGGAATCACGTGTTTGCTGCCAAAGCACCATAAAACCAGCAACAATGTCTTCCAAATGGCATGAAAGGAGTTGAAAGATGCATGAACATAGCAAGGAAACCAAAACGCCTTCCTCCTCCTAAGATTTCTCCACAAAAATCGGTGGAAAATGTCAGCCAAATCCTTCAACAATGCTGGTCGAGTTCTTGGAAAAATGCAACAAGTTTCATTTTGCATGTAAGAATGAAAATCGGGTTTTTAAAACCATATTGCAAGTTTAAAATGCCTTTATTTTCATTCATGGAGCAAATCGGGTTTTTAAAACTCAATTGCAAGTTTAAAATGTCACTTTATCTCCATTCTAGGCAAAATCGGGTTTTTTAGAGAGAAATACAAGTTATAATAACTTGTAAGAGAAAATAAAATCCCCTCAACAAGTTTCAATAACTTAACACATGTAATGGGGAAATAAAATCCCCATTACAAGTAAAAACACTAAAATAGGAACTTTATAAAAGAATTACAAGTGAATTTTTAAATTTGCAATTCAAAATTAACTTGTAACTTATCCAAAAAATTCCTATTATGACTTAAAAAGCTAAAAAAGCATCAAGGGGGAAATAAAAAGTAACTACAAGTTCTAATTTCAAAAAGTGCACTTGTAATTAGCTAAAAATTTCCCTGCAAAGACTAAAACAAAGGAAAACATTAAGACTTGCAACTTAAGGAAAATTTCCCACCTGCAATCAGGGAGAAAAAACCCGAAATTGAAGGAAAAACATAGCAAACGAACCCAAAATGTGATGAAATTTGAAACGTGGTTTGAGAATGGACTGAGGATTAAGCCAGTCCAAGGGCGAAGCAAAAGTCTGCCTCGAGAAGCGTGCCATAGAGTAAAATTTTCATTTTTTGACAAATACTTTATGTAATGGTCTATCATTTTTGTTTTCAAAAATGAGGACAACAATATTATTTCATTAAGTGTTATATTTTTATAAGGTCACTTTTTTTACCCTAAAGTGGATGCCTAGGGGAAGGGGACTTGCACATAAGTCATTTTAACATTTCAAAATGAGATTTTGATAGGAAATGAACTATTTTAAAGTTCAAATTGACTTAGTTTCCCTCCAAACTCCAAAGCTATAAAAGGAGGTCTGCACTCTCAGTTTGCTTATGCTAAAGAGTACACATGATGAAATGCTGCCAGATTGAACCTGAGGATCTCTAGTTTTGGATTTGAAAGATAATCCCTAGATGGTTTGGAGTGGTTCTACTCCGGATTCACCATTGTTCTTCATAGAGTTTGCATATTGGGGTTTCGAATATGAATATTTATTAAGTATTTTGACTTGCAGACTTGGGAAGTGATTTTGTGTTGATTTTCAGCGATTTTTTGGTGTGTTTTTGATGTATTTTTTATTTTTCTGCCCGTACAGATTAGGGGTTTGAAGTGTGCCCTAACTAGCTGTACCATTCATTTGTGCCTGGAAAGATGGATTTCAAGATCAGAAATCATTCAAGTCTGTGCTAAATGGTGTTTTTCATTGCTAGGTGACCCTTTTTGGGGTGTTTTGGGAGGTTGTTTGGAGACTTTCTGATTTCCTAGAGAGTCGTAACACTTAATAGTGACATTCCTAAAGCATGGAGTGAAGATGCTAGGGCCAAGTTGTAGGAATCACCGCTACCATTATGCCAAAATCTCGAGCTGTCAACGAACGGGAGAGCAGCCAAAGACAAGGATCCACGGGAGGCGGGAGGAAGCACATGTCACGAATCCCGAAGGAGGTGCTAACCAAGTCAACAATCTCCCCCTCAGCACCGACTGAGGGTTCCGCTCTGACGGAATGAAGGAGGCCTCTTGGGATTCGAACCCGTAACCCAGCGCTTTGATACCATTTGTAGGAATCACTACTGCCGTTATGCCAAAAGCTCGAGCTGTCCACGAACGGGAGAGAGGCCAAAGACAAGGATCCACGGGAGGCAGGAGGAAGCACATGTCGCAAATCCCGAAGGAGGTGCTGACCAAGTCAACACAAGTGTTGGGGTTTTTGTGTGTTTTTCCTTCATCACAAGTGGCGCCCAGTAATTGGTGATATTTTTTCCAAAGATTGGCACTGAGCAAACAGCATTTGGTGGAGCTGTGAAATTTCTATTTGTAGCCGCCCCTGTTCCAGTGCCCTAACAGTGCTGAGTGTGACTGAGGCTTTATAGCAGACCTGTAACTGCTTATTTCAATGCAATTTGATGGTGTTTTGTGAAGCTGGGTGTTCATGTTGCCTACTACTAACGCTGGGAGATGTTTAACGCATTGGAGGGTGATTTTGATGGTTTACATGGCTGCCATGACCCGCATCTTCAGGACAGCAGGTTTTACTTAATGACAGACCTGCAAGTTGATATTTGTTGCTGTTAGGTAGCACCTTGGTGTTTGAAAGTGGTTTGCAGGACTTTATAGGTGGATTTGTTGCTATTGGGGGTCATATTGATGCTGTACAGCCTTGTACTTTCTGCACTAGATAGTTGCAGGTGATACTAGGTCTGCAAATTGACTCTACTTTGCCTTTTAGGGGCTGTTTGACAGTTCTGGGCATGTTTCCAGTAGTTTGATTTGTTTGGAGGTAGATTTGGCTGCATAGGAATGAGTTCCGGAGAGTTTTGTGTCAGTTTGGTCCTGTAACAGTGCTGTAACAGACCTGCAACACATTAAACAGTTAATATAGGCCTGCATTTTTGCAAATAGCGGCTCTAATGTGTATACCCTTCTCATGGCGATCATTCCAACTCACACTTTAATGTATTTTCCTTAATTTGTTTACTTCTGGGCATTAGTTTCATCCGTTTGTGGCAACCTGGAAAGTGTCATTCCTCTGAGCTGCTCTGTACCAGCAGTTTGCTTAAACTTGTAATCTTGTTTTGTCATTATAACAGCAGAGAGCACCGTTGTTACAATTTGCATGTGATATTATACATTATTAAAAGGTAAACAATAAAAACCAAGGCAGTTATTACAATATCTGATTGATGTTATGATTGACCAGTAATGAACAACCAGCAAAGTGTTTTTTTAGAGATATCTGTTGTTTCTGCATTCAAGGAAAAGGAAAGGGAAGGTGCTTGTTGGTAAACTCATGTGTCTTTATTTTGTTTGCTTCCCCTCTGTAGCCCTCTGCCCAGAACCATTCATCAGGCTGCCACATCACCTGTGTGATTTTATATGATGGGTATACTAGATTGATCAGCTTAATTAACAGTGCAGCTTCCCATCTCACGAGGGTCCATGTTATGGGCTTGTAAGCTCTTTCAATACAAGGAGTTTTGTATTTAAAATTTATCTCTAAAATTCCATGTCCTTATTTCACTCTCAAAGAATCATTCCATTGAATCCTTCCAGTCAGTAATAAGCCATTTTAACCAGTCAGAAAGAAGCTATTGGGTTTTGAAACCATTGTCAGACATCATTTGGGACCCCTTCCCAAGACACACACATCTCAAGCTCTACCCCCACGTAACTAGCAGTATAGTATTCTAATCTCTTGTTTTGAAAAACTAATTTAGCTTAAAAGTATTAACTCAGGGAGATGCTTTATCGCCTATTAACTGGATCAGGATGTGCCTTACATGTTGATGTGCCTTCAAGTACCCTTGACAATAATTGGTCACCTAAAACTATTTACATAATTTGAATTCAATTGTAAACCAAACCTTGCAAACTTTTGGCATATATAAATCTAGTGCTGAACATACTGTCATTCTTCCAAAATTCCTCAATTGTTGATTCTTAAACTGCTGAATAGTCATTGACTAAATCATTATATAACAAACATTTAATCAATAATAGGCATATTGTACATGTAACTATGCTTACAAGACATATATGACATGGCTGAAAGAGATGCTCCACGATGCATGGCAGTGCAGCATATGGCTGCTTTTTGGACAGAAGCTTCAACCAATAATTCAGCTGCCGCCACCACCTCCTGCCAATGAGTTGAGAGATTGCAAGAAATTCTATTTTAATTTTTGTGATGCTAAAAATAAAATATTTGAATCTAGTTAAATGCACCTGAATTACTATTGAAAGAGAGGCCACATGTTACAAACCATATTAATTAACAAGTTTGGAAAAAAACCTTAGGGCAGCATCGGACAAATGTTGATGTGAAGCCTGTATATGCCTCAACTAGATCAGGCTCTTGATCACAAACATAAGAGGAATTCAATGCTGAAATTGACTCTGCCGCTGTAAATCTCTGGAATGTACTAATACATAATGATCCAAATTCTTCTTCATGGCCAAACTCCTCAATGACAACAGATGCTGAGACAGATCCATAAAGAAACTGTCCACAGTAAGCACACCAAGAACTAGAAAATGGATAACACAATCTATGCATAAGATCTGAACACGCATAGTGAAGGGCATTGCAAAGTTGGATTACTAACTAAAAAAACATGATATCAAGATCGAACAAATAAAATAAATGAGAGTGCAAACATGAAATTTCTTCTAAATGATTCCTGTGATATATCCTTACAAGAATTGATTTACAAAACACAAAGTTGAGTGCTTCTCAATCATCTATGTGAATAACACCTCGTTACCATGTACATGAAGTTTTTTGTTTTCATACGATTGCACCTTAAGCTTGACATATTAATACTCTTTTATGGTGCAACAGATTGTTGCCACTCAATGACCATTTGAGAATCTGATATAATGGCATTTGGCCTGAAAAGAAACATTAAGGACGATAGAATGCAATTTGGTAACTAGCATTGATTGGACTTAACACAATGCAGTGTGCAGTAATCCAATTGCAAGGTCCATCTCATAATAATCAAACTGTCATATTTCTTTAGTGAATACACTTATGATCGATGTCCATTTAAGCTTCATCATGCAATTCACTCAACCAGGGTCTAAAAAGGGTTATGGAGTTGATTAATAATTTTTTGAACCATTAGCACAAGTAACTAATTGTTGGTTGAGATTTTTGTACACCCGAGAAGGCATTCAAAATTATGGTTTCAGCCAGAGTGTGTTAGTTTAAAACTCTCCTAATTCGAAGGAAAGGCTCCCCCTTTCCTACTATTAAAAATTAACTATAATATATAAACAATAATCTAACTTGGGTGGGACAAAATCCTTTTCTCTTAATTCAGAAAAGATGATATTCTTTTCTCTTTTTAGAAAAGAAACTGCAATTAGAGTAACAAATACAGAAATCTAATAAATTTCAAGAACAACAAAGATGCTTCCATAAAAGGAAGCAAAGTTTCTATGAAAGCGCAAAGTCTTCCATCACTTCCCCGGGACGGGAATATAGAAGCAAAGCTCAACGTCTTCACTTGTCTATTGTCCTATCTACCTTCCAGAATGATTAGTATGATAACAATGTACAACTTACAACAGCTCAAAGTCTGTTGATATGGTGCACCTCTAGACTACTATAAATAGGAACAACTACAAGCACAAAGTCTTGTAACCTCTCCCTATTATGAATGCTTAACTACACTAACTTAATCCTCAATATTTGCGGCACAAAGTCTACAAATAATTAGATCAAAGCTCTTTCCAACAACCTCGCTAAAATCTCAAGTATATGCAGAAAAGTATATCACTGTGACATAAGAACACAATAGATATATGAACAACGCTTCAACACAAAGTCTGAAACTCGAATGTCTTCTTTATGTCTTCTTTATGTTGCTCGAGAAACCAATTTACAAGTATAAAACACAGTCTTTATCACTATAAATTTCTACAGAGTTTTCTTGCTAGTTAAAAAGATAAAAATTACAATGAGCGCCCTCCAATATATATAGGAGAGGGGCTAAGAGCAAAAAGTGGGATAAGTCCAACTAACTAAGACTTTTTCCACAACTAACTAACCAACAATGACTTATTCCAAATTACAGTCCTATTGTATTTCAACTTGTAATTTGTTTACATGTAAAATTACAAGTTACAAGATTACAAGTAATGAGACTACTTGTAATTACAAGTTTTGATACTACATGTAATTTGTCAAAAGGAAAATTACAAATGCATAATTGAAACTAATCTAAGAGTCCAAGACACGAATCTATTTACATCATCTTCTGTCTAAGAGGTCTTCATGCTGCTACAAGATGTTGGCACTTGAAGTAATCAAGATCGGTGAAGGCATTTGCCCAGGAACATCAACTTACATCTCATCTTCTTGCTTGGGGTGATACTAATTCTTCAAGAGAAGTTCTCTCTGTGCATATGACATTGTACTCTTTTCAATTTACATCACTATTGTCATCAAAATATGTCCACACTGGCTTTTGCTCACTATCTTTACATGCATTAAGACCCCTTGCAATGATTGCGAGTAATCAAAGTGTGTCTCCTTGTAGTCGGGTCTTAGATACCCAACCGCAAGTATTGATCTTGCAAAGGGAAAACGTGGGAATGAGAGTATATGGAGACAAAAGGCGAATTTCGGATCTCGGGAGGTGAAATGCAAGTGCAAGTGGGTTGCAGTGAACTTGGAATGCAGAAATAGAAGAATGCAAGTTAGGAAAAAAATTTGACACTTACACTTGCAATCGGGTCTTGCAGACCCGAATGCAAGCTTGAATGATTAGCATAAAGACCTGATTGCAAGTGAACATGATTGCAAGGGCGATGGGATAAAATGCTTGCAATCAAGTCTTAAAATCCTAATTGCAAGTGGAAGAGGTTAGTAAGACAGGGACAAACTTGTAATCGGGGTTTCAAGACCCAATTGCAAGTAATCAAATTGAAATGCTCATAAAATGGTGTCTTGCAATAGAGTCTTGGAACCCCGATTGCAAGTGCAATTGAACTATGAAGACAAGGCAACGAACTAGAACATACTTGCAATCGGGCCTTAGAAATCTGATTGCAAGTAAAACAAACTTTATAACAATGAGTTGACTTGTAATCGGGTTTCTAGAACCCGATTACAAGTAAAGCTCATTTACTTGCAATGACAGCAAAAAGTTCCTACTTGAAGTGAGGAACTCAAAACCCAAAATTACACAAAACACTAGCAAAATGAAAGCAAAAACCAACAAAAACTTGGACAACAATGACAAACACACCCACTGATGATTTGACATTAACAAATAGGAGTTTTAAACCCCGTAAAACGTGCCTTAGAGAAGAAAACTACAAGTTTTGAGTAAAAATTTGTAGGTGTTGTCAAAGTTAAAAATTGAGACAACACTAATGTTCAGTTATTTGTTCTGAAAATAGAACAGAAGTTGATATCAAACTTCAACGATAGAGAAGGTACCCTCCACAAGAATTTGTGAGTTTAACAAAGTTACATTGCAATTGATAGCCAATATATGAGGTGACCATATGAAAATTAAATTCCTCCAGCCACTTGAAGATGTAGGTGAGGGTTTGAAAGGCTCTCGTAGAGACTTGGAAGACTGAGGACATTATTTTTTTATACTAGGGCACACAGGTTCTGCAGGTGTAGGCAGTGAGTGGGTTTTACAGGTGCAAGCGGAACAAAACAAAGACAAAGACATAAGAAAACATGTTAGTACAAAACAAACAGGCATGCAGAGAAATGCATGTGCTGTGTGAGTAATATAAGATGCAATTTGCAAACAAATTCACATAATTTGTAGAGAAATTTGCACGATTTGATACTAGGGCATCACATAGAGAATTGCAAGAGAATGGGCACAAGTTTTGTTGATTAGGACACATGGAATGGCAGCCAACAACAGTGACAGAAATAACAAGATTTGCAAAACATAATTTGTAATGGAAATGATTTGTAGGTGGTGTGGGACTATTGCAGCTATTACGGGTGTTGGAAGATAATTTGAGGAGCCATGCTACCATAATGGCAAGCAAGCATAAGGGATTTGGAGGATGACAATTGACAACAAAGTGATGGGGGAATAATGAAAAAATGTATGTGCTCTGCTACCAATGTTAGAGCAGGAAACTAGACTACACAAATTGAAAAATGGAATGCAGTGCAAACGCCAAATTGTATAGCTGAAATGAGAAGTTGTGTACACATATATCAACAAGAGTGACTATTCAGTTCATCCTGAAGATGACTGTTCAGATTCTACAAGAAAACAAGGATTATTTACATAATATTACAATGTAATCATAATTTGGTCCATGATTTAGGGTTGATTAAAAATTGTTGAAATTTTAGTGAGAAAGGCTTGTTTCAGATAGCTTTTTTATAGCAATAACTATTGGTTTGTTTTAGTATTGTGATATTAGAATTAACTGTAATTCATCTCTTTGAAGTATCAAAGATTTCAGTTTCAAAAGATACAATGTTACATTCCTCTTGCAGTCTGAAAGCAAGTAAATGTCTGAGGAATACATCTCTCCAAAAGAGTGAGTAGCAACTCTTTTTCAACAATTTTTGGGATCATCAAATTGGTACTTTCATCTATCTCATCATCAACAAGAGCGTAACTTTAATAAAAAAAGGCTCTGATTACAGTCATTTCCTGCCTGAGGCCCTCTACTTTCATTTTACTGCTAATAGGAGTTTCAGCTTCATCTTGGTTGAGATGATTAGTTTGACTAGGGGGCATTTCAAAGAATGGTGTACAAATGAAGGACCACGACTGGTACTAAAAAAAAAACTAGGAAGTCATATTACGAGCATAGCTAAACAAGGGTGGTTTGAGAGCATTACAACAAAAAGACTTGATGGGATAATGAGTTTTTGATTTCTCAAATGTCAATGGTAAAAGAAGTGACACATGCAATAGATGTGCTTGTGAGGTGTAAATTTGTGAAATACATAAAATCCTCGATGAAAACAAGTAGGAAACATATTCAATCAATGGGTAGCATACATCTACATGGACCTCATCAACAGCAATAATCTCATGGAAATGGATAGTGCCCAAGGAACCTTCACCAGGTCTAATTGCAAAAAGGGAAGTAGTACATAGCATTAAAACTTGATTGCATCCCAATTTCTTCCATTTGAAGAAAACTATACATCCATTGCATTGTTAAGGTTTAGGCATTTTGCTAGCTGTAGAACATAGATCCACAAGGTTTAGGTAAACATGTGGCTCACACATCTGGAATTCCATAGAAAAATCCAAGAATTCTGGGGTGAGCGAAAACACAAAAAGAGTCACTCCATGTGCAGGTTCAATTCTTAAAAAGGGTGAGAAAATAAATGTATTTTGAAATATGTTGTAATTTAAACTAACAATAGGATGGCTAATTCATATCCAAATGCGCGTCAGAGAAGTGAGGCTCAATCAAGGCAGCAGATCAAGAACAAATAACCGTTGAGAAATTTGCAATGATCCAGAGAAGAGGAATGTTATCGGAGGCAATGATACAATTTTAACTAGCTCAGATTGGGGGATGCAAACATGGCCTTCCTCCACAAATAAGTTATGAACAAGCAGCATCAAAATGCAAAAGAAAGATTTAGAATTGACAACAATCAGCATCTTCAGTGCCAAAAGAAAAAATGTATATACCACAAATTTCTTAAAACTGGACAGTAAAGAACCTCCGATGAGCAGAAACAGAAATCCATTGAAAATATAGTTGTCACATTTTACATCTTAGCAGTTTCATTTTTACTAAGTAAAATAGCTGCTGGGTTGTAAGTAAACTTCAGGTTTTGTAAGTTCACCTGTAAGAGTCATTGTATAACGTTTATTTCATCATATTCTTAAATATTTGTTCAAGAAGCATGATTGGAAGCTCAAACATATGTATCACCTGTCATAAAATGTATAGAGATATCGCAATTATAATTTGAAGTAATCTTGCAGTATATAGTTGCACTCTTGAAGTTTGCAGTAGCGCGGAAAGCACTTATTACTAAAGGTATACATCTAGGCTAAGTAATCCTTGTATGGTCTTGAATTGGTATTAGAAGTCAATCAGCAGTGCCTTGGGAATTGCAATAAAACCAACCATCCATTCCATATGCTCATAATGAAGTCCAACTTGATTCTTTGTTAGTTTATGAACTTATAAAAACTGCATCTAAATCTACACTGGTGTTACATGCATACTGATTCCAATGTCAGTGTAATTTTACCAGTTCTTATGAAGCATTCCTGACTTTGGAAGGACAGAAAATTTGTTGATAGGCAATCCATTACTTTTGTCAACAACGATGAGAATTGCTGACCTGGAACCAAACCCGTCAAAACTTTGATTAGAAGGACATGATAATTGATTGAATATGATATGGTTAAAATGTATGCATATCAGGCAGAAACAAGAATACTTGAGAATCTGATCTGAATACCTGAGGCTTGGATAGCTTGGGAAAGAGATTTACAAGCAGCACTCGACAAACCACAATTTTGCATATGAGGAGAGCCAAAAATACGTTCCAAAAGTGGCCAAAAATGTCTGAGTACAAGGAGGATAGATTCCTCTCCTACTGGTGAAGGCAAAGCTGGGTTGGAAAGCTGAAAGAATATAGTACCAATCCTGCAAATAATTCTTTAAAAGTCTTACTACCTTCTCTGAAACTAATCCTTAAAATTTGATCTACCGATTCTAATAGTATCTGTATTCTACATTACATAGAATTATTGAAAGATGAGAAGAATGAAGAACAAAGTAATGTGCTGTTTTCTAGAAAAAGTAAGACATTAATTGCCACCCACTATTAGTATTTACCTTGATTAGAGCATAATAATTTTAGTGAAGCATATATAGTGTGTAGCTGTTTTGAATCCATTATTATGCCTATGTAAACAGGAACATCTTATCATTGAAAATAATATAGCTTAAACTTTAAAATCATTATTTCCTCGATTAAAATTTCAGTCTAGCCAGCATGCCTCCTAGGTATATGAGACTTCCATTGTGGTAGCAAAAGAACATATTCAGTTTGCCTTGCATGTGTGTGTGTATGTGCATGCATATGCACATGCGTGCTTTTAATTTTGTATCCCTTCAGTTTCAACTTCATGACTCCAATAAAAAATAATCTGAACCTTGCCAATCCATCTAGAACAAGAATACTAATCCACTTACATTATGTCCAAGAGAGATTTGAAACTAAGTCATTCCTAAGAGGGTTCAACCTTTTCACCATTAGGCCATTAACTCTTTTACTATTGTCATTGCACAATCCCCTCACATTATATTTCTATGCTTGTTGCAGGCACCATATTACATTTTTTAACATTTATATATTATTATGATAAATTTCAATTAAGTGTATAGTGTACCTAGCTGAGTGCAGTTTAGACAACTCAAAATGCCACTTTTAATAAATTTGCATAAGCAAAAATTGCTCGAAATGATACAAAAGACGCATACCTACAATAAAGATGTATAGAGTATTGGATACAAAAACAGATCGAAGTGTTTTCATTATATTTAAACACAATGCATATAGTTTCCAACATATGCAATCATGCATGACAACTAGGCATCCGTAAAAATTAATGAGACTCTTATATAAAATTTAAATTTGCAGTTATAATATTATAAAAATGTAAAATACCAAAATATAACAAAAGAAATTGTATTTAAAGTTCCCAAATGACCAAAGTATGTCAGAGGTACTCAAAAGTGTAACTACCACTAATTACATTAGAGAAAACTAGGACGTGAGGATCCTAGTCTATGAAAGTTACTAAACAAAATAAAATAAGTGAGAGAAAGGAATCAGTGCAAGAAAAGGTAAGTTTAAAGTGTTTATAGTCTCAAGCAGACATATCCAAGTTAGGGAAGTAACCCCTACTGAAACGATGAAGCACAAAGTTTAGGAAGATCAAAATGTGTGATCAAGAGAGTGAAAAACAGCATTATCTCTTGTTTGCACAACTTTGCAGCAACTCTTGGACTGTAAGAACCAATAGAATCATCCTCAACCATTGTGAAATCACCAATACAGAACATACTAATGTCTGTTACAGAAAGATCCAGAATAAGCAATCCTAAATTTACGCTACCAAATATTATACTTATCAAAATATATTAGCTTGAGATTTATTTACCATTGGCATGTTCTAATATCTACTTAGTCATATCTACTATAGATGCATGCATGCATAGAACACCATTCATCCAACAATTCATTCCTAGTTAAATGAGAATCAATAAAGACAAAGGATGTGATGACAAAGTTCTAATTAGATAAATATATTAGAAAAGGAGAAACAAGGAACTGTAAATACAGCAACCTAGACAAAGTGAAATTTAGAGAAGATCAATTGCACAGAAAAAGAATAGTGAAAGGCAAACATGGGAGACTCGTTATTAATTATATGTTAATTATTTAATAAAGGCGAGTCTTAGTCTGATGAAATAACTTGTAGTCAGGATTGCTACTCTCTTGGATGTCTATTTCATTTACTTTACACCAACACTATTATTATATACTATTCTTTCCTTGCAAAAACAACCTAGAAAATGATCAATTCTGATAACTTTTTCTCTGAGATCTATGATAGAGTTATGTTATTAATTCAAAATTTCAATGGACATCAATGAAAAAATGAGTATCACCATTCTCCTTTAAGTCGCCAAATTGAGCTCAATAAGAAAAACAAACCTGTAGAAAGCCCTTCCAGCCGACTCTAAAGAATGAGCATAACCACTTGAATGTTGTCTGAAAGAACCTTCACTGTCTATTGTAAGCTGAAATAAAAAGGACGATATTCAATTCGTATTTATGCCTCTGTATTCATGCAAAAATCACAAACAAAATACAGAAAAGGTCATATTAATATGCCCATAATTTGATCTTTAATTATGAAAGAAAAAGGGAAGTTATTCTTTGTGGAGGTAGACTGACATGACTTAGTTTACTCCTGAGCTTGTTCATGTAATGTCCCCACTTTAAAATAGTATTTAATAGTAAATAATAATAATAAAATTTAAATATTAAAAATTAAATTAAAATATAAAGAGCATAATTAATTAAAATTTAATTAAGTTAATGAATGGTCAAAAGACATGGAAGGAAAAGTTGTGACTCCCTCAACAATGAGATATAAAAGGAGAAGAGAACCTCATTTGAGAGGGGGGATAATTTGGAAATGAGAAGTACACATCTGATTTAAATAAGAAGTGCAGACCTGATTATGAAAGGTTATGTCCCTTTCAAAGGGCAGAAATAATGAAGAGTTGCACTCTTTCAAAGGGTGCTAATGGTGAAAGAGTGTGTCTCTTGCCAAAGGGCATGCAAAATGAAGAGGTGTGACCTCTCCCTCACATTGAGAGATATAAAGGAAAGGAATCAAAGCATCCAGCAACATCACCATGGATTGGATCAGATCAGAACTGTTATTAAGTTACAGGCAGTAGCATCTTTGTTCTTGGTGGGGAAACATAAAATAAAATCTGCCAGCAAGGATAGAAGAATATATAGAGACTGCCAGCAAGGATAAAAAAAAAGAAGGAAGAAGGCCAGTGACAGGTACATATGTACAGGATTTCTGATTTAATAATGGAATATAACAGCCAGTATTATATATATATATATGATCTTTAATTAAATTAGTGGCATTAATATGATATTAGGTTCAGAAGCAGATAATATATAATTATTAAAACAGCATTAAAATGGTTATACATGACACCACCATTAGACATAAGACACACATATAAATACATATCTACTAATGAACCCAGAAGGAATAAGGCAATCAAATTCAGTCTGTATAAATTGCTAATACTGTACAGTGCTAATAATATACGATGCAGCAATGACAATTAATGAATAATTCTGATTTAAAGTAATACTAACAGAAATAACTGTTGACAATCTGATATAAGACACTAAGATAATACAATATAATGGAAGTATAATAACTATGTCAAGTACAATTGATTATCATAATTAGTTGAACTGAATAACAAATATGACTTCATTGGAATATCACAAATGGTTCATTGTATATAAGGGTCTCTCTTAAGTACGTCACTCCATGATGGATGCCTAACACCTGCCACATGGAGCCAAGAGGGGTGTAGCATCTGCTCTTGGGCTTAAGAGGGAAGGTGGTTGTGATGAGGGGGAACGGCGATAGGATACCTCACTGGGTATGCCACTCCATGATGGATGTTAACACCTGCCATATGGAGCCAAGAGGGACGCATCTGCTCTTGGACCTAGGATGGAGGATCTCTTGGACACCCTGTCCAACTAGCCTACCCTAGTGCAAGAAGAAATTGGATAATGGCAACTAACTTACAATCTGATTTTATCTAACAAATATAATACTAATGGTAATCAATACATCAAAAATTGATATCATTCAATATAATTCATTAGCATATATTTCAGTTTATAAGTATTACTTCATATCTGTTCTCTAATGTTGTGTTGGAGGAAAATGGTTTACAAAGGTACTCCCATAAAACTTAATTACCTATTTTAGATTTGGGAAAATTTAGGATTATTTAAAATATAATTAATTAGGGGACATTACAGTTCATGAGATCCATATCCACTTTACAAAATTTGAGTGATATATATGGTAAAGTAAAGTGAAAAAAAATCCCTTGTTCCCAAAAAAGGGGGATGCATCATACTCTTGTTAGTGTGCTCGCTAGGATGAGAACTTGAAAGTTGCCTTTACCTTACCAAGTTTCTAGATATATAACCATGAAAAAGCACTAAATATAGGTTGTTAAATTCAAGACATAAGCAAATTAGTAATTTCATTAATAATTTTATATTGTCATGACTGGACTAAATGACTTATTCACAATGTTCTTGAGCTTTAATTAAAATTAATACACACAAGAGAAACCTCAATATTGTACTTTTCTTGAAAACAACCATTGAATGACAGGAAAACATTGATTCGCATATTTGTAGTAAATATAAAAATTTGACTTCCAGTGTAATATAATTAAGCTAATTAGGACTAACTGCTCATTTTTTGCAAATAAAAAATCAGGGGATCTTATCCATAGTAAGAAGCACTTGTCTGTTCAAAGAGGAGAATTTAGTGGACTCAATGAGTGGAGGAGGGACCTACATACCAACAATCCAAAGTCTTTCAATGAATGCTGACACAAACACTCAATGGGAAGCTTGCCCCTATAAATCAGCACTCTTCCAGGTCAATGAGAGATATTGAACCCACCCAATCTATTAGTCAATAAGCCGTCAGTCAGCCATAGCCAGCAAAACCAACAAAATCCCTCACAAACAAACGGACTAGAGATTTTGATTTTAGTTAACCCCTAATGTCGAATTAACAACCTTCCCTTCATTTCCTTTAAGGACCTCCATGGGGTAAAGGTACTAATCCTTCAGCTTAAGATCACGTGCGGCCTTTAGGGAAAAGCCTCTATCATATTATACACTATATTTTTGTGGCTAGGTAATAGCTGCCAATAGATGATTCAATTACTCAACATCTTTATTGTCAATCTCTTAAAGTAAAAGATCAAGGCTCCCTCAATTGCATAGGGAAGCCTTTCTTAGGAAACTAGTTCACATAGCAGGGAGTTCAGCCTTACAGCAAGCAAATTGAGTAGAGCATTCTCCTAGAACATCTTGGAAGTGAAACCCAAGAGCAATAACTGCAAATATTTACCTTTCTCCTGCTATGTATGTATTGACACATGCAATAGTGGGTTTTCTGATTTTTTTCCACAAAAAACTATGGAAGGGTTTTGCTTGATTTTTCCGAAATAATCGGGGGGATTTTGTCTCTGTTTACTACTTGTGATGGCCGTGAGTAAAGTTTTTGAACAGATTGGGGGATTTTGTACGATTTTCTACTAAAAAATCGTGGATGGGTTTTCTGATTTTTCTCCACAAAAAATCATGGAGGTCTTTGCACGATTTTCTCTTCAAAAATCATGGTTTCTATATTCATTTTTTGCATGTGATTTTCACACAAAAATCATGGGTTCTTACTCTGCTGGAGGGTTTTTTAATTTTTTCCACAAAAAATCATGACGGGTGTTGCTATTTTCTAGGTTTTCTGATTTTTTCCAAAAACAATCATGATGGGTGTTTTGCGTGATTTTTCATCCAAAAATCAAGGATTTTGAGAAGCTGATCTCGGTGTCTCTGGATAAAGGGAGGGATGGCTTTGTTACCCAACATCAAGTTGGAAGGATTGTGTTAGAAAGATTATGGTAAACTTGGTCATATCCAAAAAATCTGCAGAACCAAGGAGGGTCTCAATAGGAGGCTTATGTCATAGAGCATTCAAAGAAGGGGACAACCTTCTTTGCATTCGTGGCCGAATGACTTGCGGATAAAGTCTTGTCTTTTGTAGGGTAGTTAGTAGGATAATCATTAAGGGAGGGCATTAAAATAATATTGTAATATTTCTATAATGGTCATTATAGTCATTTAATATTTAGAAACTTGCTTTTATGTTTAGTTTTAGGAAGTTTCATTTTTGTCTTTTGTGTTTCTATTATGGAAAGATGCTCTTGTCATTTTCTATGTAAGGAGTATTCCTCTCCTTTATTTATTACAACATCGAATTATCATTTCAGCAGCTTTAGTCCATAACACACATAGCAAGAGTAGACTTCTAGTTCAAATGCACTCTTCTTCAGCTTTCCAAAGAGATTGCATACAAGTTCAATTGCCTGATCATTGTTGTTCGAGTCCTATTGTATCATCAATTCAAATCCGAAATCAATTAGGCTAATCATTGATGCCCAAGTGACCATTGGAAGGAATCCATTTATTGAATAGTTCATACACCGAAGCTGATGTCTAACACATTTATGTCAATTGTTAATAAGGTGTGTTCCAAACTTGATGGGAGAGGAAAATGTTATGTATTGGTTGATAGTACTATGATGACTAATTCAATGTTAGGGATTGACCATTAAATCAATTAGATGATTAAAGTTAATTGCATGCTTATTTTTAGTAAGTCAATATCAAGCATCGACTGAGACAACTAGCAGAGTTACTATTTTTAGTATTGTCGGTGGATTCAATTTTGATTATTATCTCAGCATTTTATATAGTCTTGTGGTTTTAAATAATATACCGACAAGTTATTAATTAATAAAGTCAAATTAAAGATTTAATTTTATCGTTATTTTAATTGTTTTAATAAAGGGACAATAACAGCCAGTTACAAAGTGAAAGATAATTTATTTTAAATGAATGGGGCCCTTTTATATTTGGATGCTACATTGGAAGATTAAAAAGTGACTTTTATTAAATTAAAAGAAAAATGTGAAGATGGTTGAATTTCCTACGAGATCTACAAAAGCAGTTTTGTGGAGCTCAATTCTCATGCTCAGTTTGATATTTGATATTGTCATTTCTTTTGGAGGCGATTGCTCTTCTTTGGTTCATTAGGACAAAATCCCTTGTAAACAACATTCTCCATGTTATTGAGACATAATCTGGAGAATTTCTTGGTGTTTTCATTCACAGAACACAGTTGAGCTGATTGAGGATTCTATTGTTTACTTTTATTGGAGTTTCATTGCAAAATCTGATTGAGAGAGATCGATATTGAGGAGTTTTGTGATGTCCCCTTCCAAATTCTAATAAAAAACAAGACTTCGTTAAGTATTGTATTGCTAACTTGAGAAAGCTCCTTGAATTATCTTTACAAATGAGGATGCATATAAAAGATAGCCAACTAGGAAAGAAGAACTAATTTAAATTCTTAATGCTGGCTGACTCATTGCTCATATTTGGGTCGATTCATATACATAAGACAAAGATACATATTTGAAGGATTAATAGACAACTATGAAAAGATAATATGCAGCGATTAAGTTTGATAGAAAGCAGTGATAACTATTAGGAAGTGATTGATATTAAAAAGGAGGCATTGATTTCCTAATGATAAAAGATGGTAACTTCATTAAACAGTTGGATACAAATAAAGGATATGATCTTAAGGATTAATACTAATAAACCAAAAGATGCAATGATTAAACCAAGTACTTGAACTAAAGAACAGCGATTATTTATGTCAAGGAGAAGACATAAAAGAACAACTAGTGTCCTCTATACTGTCAACTTTATGCTTGAATGCATTCCTTAATAGTCCTTTATGACACATGAGTGGATTAATAAAGTAAGCAAATAATAAAGCAAATAAAGGAACAATGTGACATTATGTGCAGCGATTGAAGTTTAAGACAGATTCTTTATTGATGGAATGATTGTATCAATGGCAGTGATTCATAGTCTGCATCAGTTTGACATTAAGGAAATAGTGATTTGTTCTTGTGTTCATCGTAGAGATATGCCACCGATTCATAAAGCAAATTAAGAATAGCGAATTAGCATTAATCTGCATTAGATGTACTTTGATAAAAGGTTGAGATCTGAAGAGATGCAATTCATGATGCTATGCAAACAAACTAAACAGCGATTCATCAAAAGGTATGAGTTAATTATTAAAGATAACTTATGATTTGTGTTGTCTCAATTTTTTTACTTTCAAAAATTGACAACCCCTACAAATTTTTGAGAATTTGTACTTTTCTTCTCTAAGGCACATTTTACAAGGTTTAAAACTCCTATTTGTTGATTCAAATCATCAGTGTGTGTGTTTGTCATCGTTGTCCAAGTTTTGGTTGGTTTTTGCTTTCATTTTCCTAGCTTTTTGTGCAATTTCCAGTTTTGAATTCCTCATTGCAAGTAAATGAACTTTACTTGTAATCAGGTTCTAGAAACCCGATTACAAGTCAGCTCTTTGTTATAAAGTTTGTTTTACTTGCAATCGGGTTTCTAAGCCTTGATTGCAAGTATGTTCTTCTAGTTCGTTGCCTTGTCTTCATAGTTCAATTGCACTTGCAATCGAGGTTCCAAGACCCGATTGCAAGCATTTTATCCCATCGCCCTTGCAATCATGTTCACTTGCAATCGGGTCTCAAAATCCCGATTGCAAGCTAATGCTAATCATTCAAGCTTGCTTACTTGCATTCGGGTCTTCAAGACCCGATTGCAAGTGTAAGTGTCAAAGTTTTTTCCTAACTTGCATTCTTCTATTTCCGCATTCCAAATTCGCTGCAATCCATTTGTACTTTGTAATGTCCCCTACCTGATCTATTTAAATATACTAAAATTGATAGATTTTCTTCAATAAGTTATTAACAAGTGCTTGTCTATTTTCCTTTTTAGCTGATTAATTTCATTATTCATAGTTCTTAATATAGATATCAAACCCTGCTACTACTTCAGTTTTAAGGGAGAAGGGTTTACATATGTTACCAAAGCGCTTAGAGACCAACTACAATAGGTTCCCTCAAAGTTTACAGATCCAAGCCCTTACCTATATTGGGTCTATACCCTCAAGGCTTATTGGTCGCTGATCCCCACCCTATCTTGGGACTTAAACCTATTGCTTGGATTTAGACTGCCCCTCTTTGGAACATCTCAATCCCATCTTCTTAAATATGGAAAGTAATAACATGATTTAGACTATAAGTATATATATTTCTTATGTATTATGAATACGTATATGAAATTAAGTATGACTATCATACATATTGCAGTCCATATTAGTATTACTATTAATTCTGCATAAGAACAACATTGGGCTTCATATATTAAGGATACTTATTAAACACATCCCCATGCATACCACCAAGAACAAGGATGTTACTGCCTGTAACTTAATAACAGTTCTGATCTGATCTGATCCATGGTGCTCTTACTAGATGCTTTTGATTTCTTTCCTTTATATCTCTCAATGTGAAGAAGAGGTCACACCTCTTCATCATGTATGCCCTTTGGCAAGAGACACACCCTTTCACCATTCCCTTTGATAGAGTGCAACTCTTCATTATTTCTGCCCTTTGAAAGGGACACAACCTCTCATAATCAGATCTGCACTTATTATTTAAATTAGATCTGCACTTCTCATTTCCAAAGTATCCCCCCCTCTTATGTGAGGTTCTCTTCTCCCTTTTATATCTCATTGTTGAGGGAGTCACAACTTTTCCTTTCATGTCTTTTGACTTTTCATTAACTTAATTAATTTTTAATTAATCATATTTAATTATATTATTTTATATTTTAATTTTATTATTATCATTTATTATTAAATTTTATTTCTATCATTTATTATTAAATTTTATTTCAAAGTAGGGACATTACAGTCCGCCCCACCCAAGATTGCTTGTCCTCAAGCAATGATCATGGAGTGTTCAAAATGACTCCCAATATGAAATGGTATTGGAAACACACATGAAATGAAAGTGCTGGAAACATCAGGCATGAACCAAACACGGAGCATACACATGGATATATACAAACACAGAGCATACACACAAATACATGTATAGTTAGATTCTTTCTTATCAATTGGAATGTTTTATTGATTCATGTTTACCCTGCAGGATGGTAGGATCAAGGCTCTGATACCATTTGTAATGTCCCCTACCTGATCTATTTAACATGGAAATCAGAAGTGCAGATCTGATTTAAATAAGAAGTGCAGGTCTGATCGTGAAAGGTTGTGTCCCTTTCAAAGGGCAGAAATAATGAAGAGTTGCACACTTTCAAAGGGTGTTAACGGTGAAAGGGTGTGTCTCTTGCCAAAGGGCATACATGATGGAGAGGCATGACCATCACCATGGATCAGATCAGATCAGAACTGCTATTAAGTTACAGGCAGTAATATCCTTGTTCTTGGTGGTATGCATGGAATGTGCTTAATAAGTATGCTTAATATATGAAGCCTAATATTGTTCTTATGTGGAATTGATAGTAATTTTAATATGGACTGCAATATGTATGACAGTCATACATAATTTCACATATATATTCATAATACATAAGAAATATTTATACTTAGTCTAAATCATGTTATTACTGTCCGTATTTAAGAAGATGGGAATGAGATGTTCCAAAGAGGGGCAGTCTAAATCCAAGCAATAGGTTAAGTCCCAAGATAGGGTGGGGATCAGCGACCCATAAGCCTTGAGGGTATAGACCCAAGATAGGTGAGGGCTTGGATCTGTAAACTTTGAGGGAACCTATTGTAGTTGGTCTCTAAGCACTTTGGTAACATACGTAAACCCTTCTCCCTTTAAAATTGAAGTAGTAGCAAGGTCTGATATCTATAGTAAGAACTATGAATAATGAGATTAATCATCTAATGAGATAAATAGATAAGCACTTGATAATAACTAATTGAAGAATATCAATCAATTCTAGTATATTTAAATAGATCAGGTAGGGGACATTACATACTTGCATTTTGCCTCCCACGATCCGAAATTCACCTTTTGTCTCCACATTCTCTCATTCCCACAATTTCCCTTTAGAACATCAATACTTGCAGTTGGGTATCTAAGACCTGACTACAAGGAGACACACTTTGATTACTTCCAATCAGGTCCTAGAGACCCGATTGCAAGAGGTCTTAATGCATGTAAGGACAATAAACAAAAGCCAATGTTGTCATATGTTGGTGATGTAAATGAAAAGAGTGCACTATCATATGCACACAGAGAAATTCTCGTGAAGAATCAATATTACCCCAATCACGAAGATGAGGTTGGAGTTCATTGGCAAAGGACATGAGATCTATCAAGGATACAAGTTGATGTTCTTGGACAAATACCTTCATCAATCTTGAATACTTCAAGAGCCAACATCTTGCAGCAGCATGAAGACCTCTTAGATAGAGGATGATATAAATAGTCATTTCTCGAACACTTAGATTATTTTAAATTATGTTGGAGTTCATTGGCAAAGGACATGAGGACAATATTGATTCTTCACTATTAAATTATAATAGTGAAGAATCAATATTACCCCAATCACGAAGATGAGGTTGGAGTTCATTGGCAAAGGACATGAGATCTATCAAGGATACAAGTTGATGTTCTTGGACAAATACCTTCACCGATCTTGAATACTTCAAGTGCCAACATCTTGCAGCAGCATGAAGACCTCTTAGATAGAGGATGATATAAATAGTCATTTCTCGGACACTTAGATTATTTTAAATTATGCATTTGTAATTTCCCTTGGACAAATTACATGCGATGTCAAAATTGTAATTGCAAGTAGTCACATTACTTGTATTCTTGTAACTTGTAATTACATGTAAACAAATTACAAGTTGAAAAACAATAGAACTGTAATTTGGAATGTCATAGTTAGTTGTTGAAAAAGTCTTAGTTAGTTGGACTTCTCCCACTTTTTGCTCCTAGCACCTCTCCTATATATATTGGAAGGCGCTCTTTGTAATTTTTATCTTTTTGAGCAAGCAAGAAAACTCTGCAGAAATTTACAGTGATAAAGACTTTGTGTTTTATACTTGTAAATTGGTTTATCAAGCAATATAAAGAAGACATTTGAGTTTCAGACTTTGTGTTGAAGCATTGTTCATATATCTATTGTGTTCTTATGTCATAGTGATATAGTTTTTTGCATATACTTGAGATTCTAGCGAGGTTGTTGAACGTGCTTTGATCTAATTTCTTGTAGACTTTGTGCTGCAAATATTGAGGATTAAGTTAGTGTAGTTAATTTTCATAATAGGAAGAGGTACAAGACTTTGTGCTTGTAGTTGTTCCTATTTATAGTAGTCTAGAGGTGCACCATATCAACAGACTTCGAGCTATTGTACATTGTACATTGTTATCAAACTAATCATTCGGGAAGGTAGATAGGACAATAGATAAGTGAAGAATTTTAGCTTTGCTTCTATATTCCCGTCCCAGGGAAGTGACGAAAGACTTTGCGCTTTTATGGAATCTTTGTTTCCTTTTATATAAGCATCTTTGTTGTTCTTGAAATTTATTAGATTTCTGTATTTGTTACTCTAGTTGCAGTTTCTTTTCTGAAAAGAGAAAAGAATATCACCTTTTTTGAAAAAAGAGAAAAGGATGTTGTCCCACCCAAGTTAGATTATTGTTTATATATTATGGTTAATCGGTAATAGTAGGAAAGGGGAGCCTTCCCTTAGAATTAGGAGAGTTTTAAACTCACACTATGGCTGGAACCATAATTTTGCACGCCTTCCTAGGTGTACAAAATTTTCAACCAACAGTTTGTTAATGAGAAGGTGCAATTATGTTCAAAGAAAAAGGTTTCATATAAAAAATTCAATTTTAATAAAGAAGAGACACAATTGTTTAATGGTTGATGAAAAGTTACAACTTTTTGTGAAAAGGCATATGAAAGGTATAACAAGGGGATGCAATTCATTGTTTGAGTTGTGGGAAGACTGTAACTAGTTATTAATTTCCAGATTTGGATTGCCCTAGTAGAGCAGAGGTTTACAATATGGAAGCACGTATCTCAAGTATATAAATCACAAAAGGCTTCATAATTGTTGCATATTCATAACGATTCTACTCAGGGAAAGCAACCATATTGAAGACATTTAAATATGCTACATAAAGGCATATATATACTTAATTATATTGCATGATTTTAGATTCATAAAATCAGGATCAGCAAACCACCATACAGGCAGATGTGTAATCAGATTGATGCATGAAGTTAAGGACATTATTCTGGAACAGCAATCAGATCTTAATAAGGAAAAAATTTATTCTCTTCAGCACATAAATAAGACTATATTACAGATTCAAGAAAGTTATATTCATTCTTAGTTATCTAACATATTATTATTCATCTTTGATTGTTCATTTGTTCAATCAAGTCTACAAAGTGCAAGTTGGAGGTCGCGTCCCAGTCATCGTCCCAGTCACTATCTGTACCAATCAGGGAAGGTCTACCTCGGCATGTCTTAATTCAATGAACCTGACTCAATAGTGATGGCACAATCTTTGAGGCACCTACCCTTGTTATCTATTGGTTATCCTAAAGTGTTGTAATCATTTCATTGCCCAAATTGAGTTTGTTGTAACAAACCCTAATTAGGGTTTTCATAGTAAAATCTCGGCCATTGATTTCAAATGGATCCGAGCCATTGAATTGTATTGAGAGCATTATAAAAGGCTCAAATCTCTCATTTGTAAAGGTTAGTAGTAAGTAGAATAGTTAATAGCTAGCAAATAGTCGATAGAATGGCAATTAGAATAGAAGTTAGATTAACAAAAGGCAAAGATTGTTGCCAAACCTTGTTGTAAAGAACAATTGATTTCAATGAAGTTATGGTGAATTTGATTTGTTAATTCAACAACTCGCATGATCTTTGCTTCTCAATTTGCTTTCATGTTAATTAGATTGAATGGAGGGATTTGTTGAATGTATTCATGTAGAATCCGCCTAGTCCATACCACTAGCCTCTTACCGATTGTAAGTGTGCCTTGTGTGGTCAACCGGAATACTGTGCACTTAACTTCAAATTGCTATACATCCATTGTTTATGCATTAACTTGAATGCTGAGCAGTGTTCGATGGTAATGATTTGAACATCTTTGAAATGTCTTTAGAAGATTGCTTTGAGCTTGTGTCAAATTGTTCAAGTTGATGGTGAGACCTCGCCTAGTAGGATTCTAGCTAATCATTCAACTATCTTCTTACATTCTAGGCCTTAGTATAAACTCTCTCATCCCTTTAACTTTTGTCATTCTTCCAAACTCGGGTTATTTTAGGAAACAAAGCATCACCATATTGCAACATCAGATGATCAAGTTCCAATGATTTAGGCATTTGAATGTAAGTCCCCTTATGATTCCAGCATATTCACATCAAAACCAATGAGCTTATCCACACGTAGTGACCCTACATCCATGAACCTTGGAGTCTTCTCGAGTGATTCTTAAGCTAATCTTCAGCATCCAAGAGATTTTGTTCAAGAGAGGATAAGATACTTTTGGGTATTTTATTCTGTGTTCGCATGTACGTAAAAAACACATCAACAGTTAGTACTAGAAATAAATGCTCCATGTCAACTAGTTGAAGAGACATTGATAGTCAAAATGTCTCAACCACTAATATCATTCTCGAAATGATATTACAAGAGCACAAGTGGTCACATGGAAAGAGCAAGAGCATGCATCAAGTGATGAACCATGATCCAACAACTAGCAAGATGTATTATGCTATGAGTTCATGGTGACGAGAAAGGAAGAAGTATGGATTCCATAGGCTAGCAAGTTGTATTATGCTAGGTGATCCATGGAAGTAAGCAAGTTGTGTTATTCTAGTTCCACTCGTCCTGAAAATTGAGAAAGACGAGTTGAAAGCTCTAGCAAGTTGCTTTATGATAGTCCCCTCACCCTAAGGAATTGAGAAAGAAAGAGTTGAAAGGTCTAGCAAGTTGTATTATGCTAGTCAACCTATCCCAAAGGAAGAGTTGAAAGGTCTAACAAGTTGTGTTATGCTAGTCAACCTATCCCAAAACGGTGCAAACAGGATAACCAAGCTTGTATGCAAGGAAACTCACAACTTGACTTTGAAAAAGGATAACCAGGTAAAGCATTGTATGCAAGGCAATCCACAATTTGAATTTGAAAAGGATAACCAAGCAAAGCATTGTATGCAAGGCAATCTGCAATTTGAATTTGATAAAGGACAATCAAGCAAAGCATTGTATGCAAGGCAATCCGCAACTTGAATTTAAAAAAGGATAACCAAGCAAAGCATTGTATGCAAGAAAATCTGCAACATGTATTGAACATAAGCAACAAGGAGGTTGTGATGCATGCCCCCCCTTAAGATGTCAACATAGCCTTGTGTTGATGTCTTAAGGCAGAAAGATCAAAATAAAGACACACTCCTTCATCACCAAGGGGATATCCTTTAAGCAACAATGTACATATTTCCAAGCTAAAGAGGCATAACTCTTATGAGCAAGGAAAAAATAGTTCTAAAAGAGATATCTTGCAACCTATGTAAAGGGGTCCTTTTGATGGAAGCCTGGAGGAAGAGATATTTATCCAAACATATCTACCTCCCAAAAGTAGAGGAGATCTTTAATCAAGATGGCATCTTTGAAAGGGGAAGGAGACCCAGTATACAAACCTTCCCACTACTAGGGAAAAGTGGATTCTTAGTGAAGGATTGCACATATTCACTAAGGAGATATTATTCATAAAAAGATGTACTGCTTCAAAACAAGGAATAGGTCCAACCAAGGGACATGTATGTACTCACATGGAGGACCACTCTATGCATGAAAAGACCTCAAGTTATGAAAGATGCAACTCAACAAAGGAAAAAGGCAATCTTTCAAAAAGAGAGAATTTGGATCGAGAAAAAGCATGAGATCTGACGTGATATGGATAAGAGCTTATTACATAAATCTTGAACAAATTCTTTAAAAGCTTTACAATTACCAATAGAATGAGAATAGGGATGATGAAAGAGGCAATACGCACAACCATCTTTGTTCTTATAATTATTGATATATTTCACAAAAGGAAAGGTAATGTTTTTATCATATTTGAGTCTCCAAAAGATTCTTATGGCTACATTTTCTTGGTTGTCAATATGGACAGGTCTTGTCTCTTGAGGTATAGGGCAAGGTGAAGGAGGAAATGATTTTCTTCTTGTGCGAAAAGGATTGATGAGGGAGGGGGAAATCTTACACCTTCTCCAAAATTGTGAGGGAGAATCTATAGGGAACTTAATTCCTTGTTCCATTTTAACATGTCCTTTTCCACTATCCCCCTATTTTGAAATAATATCATAGCCAACCTAATAAGATGTTTTCAATTATGAAGGAGGACTTTCATTATGGATTTCTTCAAAATTTGTTGTGTAAGGACATATTGAAGGGCCAAAAGGATGAACAGATGAGGAAGGAATATCCTTTGTAGGAAAATTCTCCTTTCTATCATTATTCATGTCCACTTTATTAGGTTGGGAAGAAAGATCCTTATCATCTAAGGCTTCATCTTTGCTCAATGTTATACTAAGAGATAGTTCATGAATAAAATGCATCACATTATCTTGCCTCAAAATATGTTGATAATTAAGATAAGCTCTAGGAGAATAAGGAGGATCTAGAGTAATTGTACCAACATATTTACCTTCCCTCCCTTGCTCTAAAGTATCTTTATTAGAAGAGGATGGTTCAATGTTACTCTTCAATATTGCTTCCCCCTTGGAGAGATCATTGATAGGAGTATTGATTCTTAACTTATTAACAAAAGATACCCTAGGAGAGGTACACGCATTGTTCCTTTCAATATCATTTCTAGGATTATCAAGAGTATTGCCCACCAAAGCTTTTATGAGATCTACATGTTCCATTCATTTCCTTTTAAATGTTATTATATAACAACATGAAATATGGATAAAAGCCTTGAAAAATGATTTATAAGTAGGAAGTATTATTGAAACCCTTATTATGCAATATGTTAAGAGTACTACAAAAGAATGTAAGCTACATGAAGTGGAAGCAGCTATTATCCAACACATGATTTTGATAATAGTAGCTAACAAATAATGCAATCACCTGTGAAATAGCAATCCAATCAGATTTTGTAAACTAGGAGATCCACTTATTTCCAACCAAAACATTAAAAGGAGATTGAATTCAATAGATCCAACCTCAATTCTATTAAGAAGAGGGCTGAATACTGATTGGATTATGTTCCCTTTTTTATTGAGTTGAGGATGCAATTGACATGACGTAATTTCAAACCTAGATCTAGGGTAAATGATGGGATTTCGACATAAAATAACATAAAGAACAAGCTACAGACCCAGAGCTAAATCTGAGCAGAAGTAATAGAGAGGCACTTGTGTCCGGGAATTCAGCCAGAAAGTACTAGACCAAGTGGCTCTAGGCGTCTTGGTCCTCTAGCTATTCGATGCAGACAAATAGGAAACTTTCACAATCAAAATGTCACTTAGAATCTGTTCCCAAAAGTTTGTTAGAAATTCACGACCATGTGACTCTAGGTGACCTAGTCTTTGCTTTTCGCTCCTGCAAAAGCTGAATCTAATCGTCATGGAATTCTCTACCAGAATCTTCATCCATAGCTCCTGAATCTATCACCTGTACATAGAAAGAAGGGAAATGGTGTTGTTAATAGGGGTTTGCCTAGGTCAAACCCTGTGTTTGGAATTAACTCTTGAATAGAAACTGAAATTGAAATGGAATTAGTGAATTCGAAAGCTTGCCTTTTGAGGGCAAGGCTAAATCTGAATAGAAAACTTGCATTGAAACTTGATATCTTGATGAATCTAGCTTTGAAGTCTTCATGCAAAGGTTGATAATGTTATGTATAATGTCTTGATCATGTATGCCATCATGAATGCTTGAAATTTGAACTTGACCTCTCCTTCACAGCCTTGATGATGCTTCATTGATTGCCCACTTGATTTTGCTAGAGTGCAATTGAATTCCAACTTGAGAGATTCTAAAATGAGGGGGTTAGACTTGCTTTTATACCTAATTGCAAAAAAACGTGTTTGAAATTTCAAAGTAGATCAAAACGGAGAATGTTTTCCTGCCTTTGAAATTCAACCATTGCAGGGTCCATATTTGGGCCCCTTTTTGTAGGACCATGGTGCCCAGGGCATCCTGGTCCTACAAATCAAGACTGAAATTTGGACACAACCCCACAAAGGTGCTAAAGATGCTGATTTTGGATTAGTGTGAGCAAAATCAAAGCAGAGCAGAGCACAAAAGGCCAAAACGTAGAAGTGATGCCTAGGTGAGGACAAAATTGTATAGGGATACAATTTACGATGCTACACATATATTGTAGATTTTCAGAGACTTGCAATGTTAGTCACTAATATTTCAGGGAGAAGATTCATGGTTCTTTTCATGGATGGGTTGACAAATCCATTGAGAGGTTGGATTAAAGCTCTCAATCCACCTATCTTAAAGGACATCAAAAAGGCTAAAGACATGGAGGCTTCTACTTCTAGAAGCAAATTACAGTCTAAGGGGTTCCCTCATAAAAAGGACAAGGACAAGAAACAACTCCAAAGGGAATTACATCAGCCACAAAATGATTCAAACAGGTTGGATAGTGAGTAGTTGAATTACTTCAAAAGGTAGAAATTGTATTTCCATTGCAAAGAACCTTGGGACTTCTCACATAAGTGCAATATGAAAGCAAAAGTTAAGCAATTGGAGTATATTTTTTCTAAGGAATCTGCACCAGAAAAATCAAATCAATAGTCTGATTCGGAGAGTAGTGAAGAGGAAAACACATCAAAAGAATAGTTCCAAGGATGATAGGAACATTACACAACTTACTAGTACTCTAAAGGCAATCACATTCAAGGTGAGGTGTAATATTGGGGCAGCGAGTAGTTGCTTCAATTAATACAAGAGCGACACATAATTTTATTGATGAGAGATTTGTAGCTAAAAGGGGATTGCAAATTGAAGAGCATGATGGATTTAAGATGGTAGCTAACCAGTATAAGCTTCCTTATACTTAGAAGATCTCTAGTTAGACTATGCAGTTGGGTAATTATGAGTTGAAAGATGAATTCTATGTTTTTGACATGGGGTCCAATGATGATGTTGTCGGTATGACATGGATATTATCACTTGTAGAGTTCTCTTTCAACTTACAGAAGTTGGAAATGAGATTTGAACACCAAGGAAGGAAAGTGGTACTCAAGGTGCTTTCAAATGGAGGGCCTAGAGTGGTATCACTTGAGAGGATGGAACAACTAATTAGACATGATCAAGTAGACTGGGCAGAAGAGTGTCTCATCATGCCAACACTTCCTACAATTTCAAACCAGCAAAAGAACAGTTATCATCTGAATGTTCAAAGGCTGCTATCTAAGCATGGCAAGGTGTTCAAAAGTATCTCTCATGGAGTTCCACCCGAGAGAAGAATAGAGCACGTCATTGAATTGGAGGAGGGAGCCAAACCAGTAATCATTACTCCTTATCAGCATCCTAAGAGTTGTAATACATTAATAAATATAATTTTATCAAAATTGAATATATTTCATTATAATATTCAACTTAAAGTTTTAAGGCTAGTTTGGGAAAGTATTACTTATCTTGATAGATTCTCTTATTTGAAATATGTGTTTCTATATTGCAATCATCCCCTTAGACCATCTGATTGATATCTCACAATTAGTGGGGAATGGGAAGAAAACACAAATAATTTTCCCAAACAAAAATCTTCAATCTTCAACATGTTGTTGACTACTCTTAGCCCATTGTTGACCTTTTGGCAATGCTGATTGTTCAAATCACAATCAATAATCTGCAAGGCTTAAATGGGTCTAAAATAAAAACCACAACCCATATTCAGAAGGCTTCCAAGTGGGTCCCATTCCCTTATGTGGAGCTACTGCTAAAAACACAATAATAATTGTGAAATCTCCAGACCTTTTCTAATTACTGCAAACACTGTTTTAAGAATTCTTTTAGTATAGGAAAATGAATAATTATTGTGTGGGGCCCAAAAAGCACTTTGGCAAGCTATTTCAATATTGATAAATCTGAATATCTATTGAAGTCCTTTTTCTTAAATTCTGATATCTCTGTCAGATCAAAGACCCCCCACGTGGTATTCCTTTATAATCATTATGATATTTCAATCCTTAAGATATATACATATATATAAGTTGAGATATTTGCTTTCAGTAATAAGTGACGTATTATCTTAGATATTAATATGTATGCTTGCAAATGGAGGTGTCCAAGGGCAATGAATGCTCGAACGAGCAGAGCTGATTTAGATACCCAATAAAATGACAATGTTCCTTGCCTTCCCAAAGGATTGGGTGGTCTTAATATATGATGGGAAAAGATGCTCCATGTCTCTTGGCAACCGTTGGTCATTGCCATTTAAACTATTTCCTTTGTCTATTCTTAATCACATTCTTTCATATATTGGCAAATCAGTTAGATGCCCCTTAATAGTGATTAATCATGATCGTATCCTTTCACTATGTTAATGACGAAAGATTAGTCAAGGACTGATAACTGTTTTGCGGTTCATGATTATTCTTTATGTTCTCTCGGATTAGATATGCCTGATTATTATTGTTGATATGATTAAGGGTTGTTGAATATAAGACCGCTGTCTTAACAACTCTTGACTTCCATAATCATTGCTGGCTAATTTTATTAATCTTCATCTGTAATCATCTTCGGTAATATATGAAGCATATCGATACTTATGTTATTGATTGATCTTCTCCAGTATTAGAGGTGCGCGTTCTGTCTATAATTGATTCAATCATTGTTCTATCTTGACTTAGATGCTTTAGATGGAATTTATATTATTTCTCTATCGATGCCCTTCTTGTTTGGTATGATGGTCCATTGCTTAATATTTGTATCTTTCCCTTACATGAATCACTGACTTTAATGGCTTGTTATCACTGCTATAGTCGGCTCCATCAACCTATTAATAGAACTAATGTCTAATCAACTCAGATCGCTGTATTTGCTCTCTGTCCTTTATAATAAATATGAACACTTCTTATTTATACTGCTTTTGTGGAGTTCTTGGGTCGCTGCATTATCATGGAGACATTGTCTTAAGCCTTATGGGAATAAGATGATCTCCTCAATGTGTGCTACTTTGAAAAAGTTATACAGCCTGTTTGTTGTTTTCTAGGTCAAAGATGGGGACATGACAGATCTTATGTTCTTTGACAAAGATTTCTACTGATTGAAGAGAGTTAATTGCAGCAGAATATGCCAAAGATTCATGGGCAACAAGATTTATAGAGGGCACAATTCATGATGACAAGTACAAGGTGACTAATGAGTTGATCATATATAAGGATAGAATTTATTTGGTGCCTTTTTAACAACTTAAGACAAAGATAGTGAGGACTTTCCATGATGCACCTATGGCTGGTCAACCGTGTTTATTTAAGACCTACAGGCAAATCTGAGAGAGGTTTACCTGGAAAGGGCTTAAAAATAAAGTCCTCAAGTATGTCAAAGAGTGTCCCAATTGCCAACAAAATAAGAATGAGCACACTTATCCAGTTAGTTTACTTCAACCCTTACCTATTGCTAATCAAAAAAAGGAATGCATTCTCACGGATTTTATCACAGGGTTATCTAAGGTACAAGGCAAAGATTGTATTTATGTGGTGGTTGATAGGTTAACCAAATTTGCACACTTCTTTGCTAATTCAGTGACTTATACAGTAACATAGGTAGCTGATTTATTTTTTAGGGAGATTTTTAGGTTGCATGGGATGCCCAAAAGTATGGTGAGTGATCGGGACAGGAAGTTCCTAAGTATCTTTTGGCAAGAGCTCTTTACATTGAGTGGGACTGAGCTCACTCCTAGTACGAGCTACCATCCATAGGCAAATGGACAAGGAAATAGTAAATAAATTAGTGGAAAGTTATCTCAAGAACTATGGTTCTAGATAGCAGAGAGCTTGGATTAAGTTGTTTCACATTGGTGAGTATTGCCATCACCCACCTGTCATATGTCTATTAGGCTGACACCATTCATGGCTTTATATGGACATAAGGCTCCCAACTTAGTGGATCTACTTTTTGGGGATACTAGAGTGCCTAAGGAAAAGGACTTACTACAAAAGAGTCTGGACATTATATAGTTACTAAAGGAAAAATTGTAACAGGCACAAAATCAACAAAAGTATGTTGATCAGCATCAAATAGAGCGGAGTTTTGAGGTTGGGGACATGGTTTATCTGAGATTGCAACCGTACAGATAGTCTACTCTCAAGAAGAGTAGAGTGGAGAATCTCAAGCCCAGATTCTATTGTCCAACTCCATTCTGAGTATCTCGACGGGTTGGATAAGTTGCCTATGAGCTTGAGTTACCAGTTACTAACAAGTTTCATAATATGTTTTATGTATCCCGACTCAACAAGGCACTCAATCACAATGTGGTCCCCACATCTATGTTGCCACCATTGGATGAGGTCGAGAAGTTGATATAGATTCTAGAGGCCATCATTGACACAAGGGACCAGACTCTTCGTAGGGGGGTCATCAAAGAATTTTTGGTCAAATGGAAGAACTTGCAAATAGAGGATGCAATGTAGAAGAATGGGCATATTTTGCAACATCTTGAGTTGAGATTGCTTGAGGACAAGCAATCTTGAGAAGGGCGGACTGTAATGTCCCCTTCCTAACCAATTGAGTTGGTGGATTGTTAGCCTATTCAGTTTGGCTCTCATAGGCAAATGAGTTAGGGCTAGGGAACTTTGAAGGCAGTTTGTCTAGAAGTTTGGCATTATTTGATGTTTAGTTGAGCTTGCACCACTATTATGAGCACAATGCCCTTTTTTGGAGTGACTTTGAGTTAGTCTTCCAATACTTACTATTTTTAGAAAGTCAATTTCACACACCGACTGAGCTAGCTGAGAGGGTTACTATTTTTAGAATTTTCGGTGAATTCAATTTTGATGATTACATCAGCATTTTATATATTTTTAAAAAAATGACGATGAGTTATTAATTAATAAAGTTAAATCTTTGTCAAAATTTTGATTTATTTAAAAAAGGAACTATACAAGCTAGTTATAATATGAAAGATAATTTATTTTAAATGAATGGGGCCTTTTTCTATATGGACGTTACACTGGAAAATTAAAAAGTGACTTTTATTAATTAAAAGCAAAGAGTGAATAAGGTCGAATTTCCTAGGAGAGCTATAAAAGGAGTTTCGTCGAGCTCATTTCTCATGCTGAGTTTGATATTTTTGATATTGTCATTTCTTCTGGAGGAAATTGCTGTTCTTTGGTTTGTGAGGATGAAACCCCTTGCAAGCAACATTCTTCACGTTATTGAGAAACATAATCTGGAGAATTTCTTGGTGTTTTCATTCATGAAACACAGTTGAACTGATTAAGGATTCCAGTGTTCAGTTTTATTGGAGTTTCATTGCAAAATCTGACTAATAGAGATCGATATTGAGGAGTTTTTTATTCTTCCTGTTTCTTTTGGGCTGGCTGCACTCTCATATGCTGGTCCTACCTCTTAGTGGTTGGCCATACTCTTTATTTGTTGAGCAACCAGATTTTGAGAAGTTAATAGCTGCTATTTGGAGGCAATTTGGATCTGTTTTATCTTGCTTATCTTCTGAGTGGGTTTTTGTGCAATTTGGCATCCACTTTTGGCACATCCACATTGCATATTTTGTGAACAACCCAAGCTATATCATTGCTGCATTTTCTGGGTATGTTTGAAATAGATATGTAATGTCATTTAATGATCTGAGTTGCTCATAGTTTTCAGAAATATTGTCTATCCAAATCAGAACATTATCTGGAATTTTCAGCCTATCTATTTCTGAGTTTTATCAAATTTCTGAGTTATTAGTTTGCTGCAATTACTTCTATTATCTGCACTTTATTTGTCAATTCAAAACTATTGCAAAACACTTCTCAACAAAAAATCAAAGGCAAAACAGGACAGCATATTACATTGTTGCACAACTTGACAAAATCTCATCAAATGAGGTGGCTTCTACATATGGCATGGCTAGTGGAAGTGGCATTGTAACTCATTGTGGTCCAAATGAAATTAAACCAAATGTTGACTTTGATGCTGTTGATAAAGAGCACTATGAAGATTATTTAATATTGATTGTAACATTATCGAGTATTGAAATTTGACAAAACAATGAATTATGAATTTATGAGTAAATCCACTTTTTCTAATTACGAGGTATTTATATATTTTGTTTATTTGCCGATAATGGCATGATGTGAAAGTTAAATCATGGAGTTGTTGTTCTTGCCACCAAGTTTCAAAACCCCTATTGAGTTGTTATTGTTGTGTGTTCATGTTGGGGATAAGGTCCCTCCTATGCGGCCTCATTGGCTCATAGCTTCAGTTAAAAGCATTTACACCCAATTTGAATATATATATATATATATTCAACGAATCACGACAATGCATTCCCCTGCCCCCCAAAACCTCACATTTCCGAGACGGGGATATCTTTGGGATGCGAGGATAGGGAGGGGACGTCCCCACGCCATCCCTCCACTGGCCAAGATGTTGAAGACTTGTCGAGGACATACAGGCATGTCTAGGTTATCCTAGGGACACCCAAGAGTCCACTGACCGTTTTGGGGATGCCTAGGAGTCTCCCATAGTCCCCACTCAGAAACTCAATCCCTAAGCCAAAAATGGTTAAAATTTTGTGAAAATGGAATCCTTGTCTTTAAGTCAGTTTCATTCTCTTCATTACAATATATACATGAAATATAACATCTAAGTATAAATCAAGTTTGAATATGTCTTTTTCCCCTCTTATACTTTAAGTTATATTTCATGTATACATTGGCAAGATGTTTGATAGTGGTTTCAGATCTCTAGGAGTTATAAAGCAAATTTTAGGTTTTAGAAGATTTATAAATTTTCATACTTAGTCAAATTTCAATAATCAACAAGCTCCTATCAACACTCTCACTTTCTCTATCTCACTCTCTTTATATTTCCTGAACTCTAGACCTATCTCTCTCCTTATCACTCTTCCTCTGTCCCCTCTCTCTATCTCACTCTCTTCTCACCCCCAAGATCAAGACCTCTCTCTCTCTCTCTCTCTCTCTCTCTCACACACACACACACACACACACACAACTCTTAACCCTCGCTAGTGGTGCTACCCTCAACCTCGTTTTGGTGTTGCCCCCCCGACCCCCATGAAACTATAAATCTAAGCAAGTAATAGGCCAATGATGAATCATGATCATAAAAAACTACATAATGCATATCCCTTGTTTGCAAATCTCTACATGTTCATAGTCAAAGCCATAATAAAGACTCTCTCAAGGGGCACTACCCCTTGACCCCAAACCTCCACACAAAATTTTTATTGTTTATGCAGTCATTTCCACGTATTTTATGTTTTTAACTTTTTAAATTATTAGTTTAAAACTTTAAACTTCACTTAGGATGCCAAAGTTTCATTTGCAATTCTTAATACTTATTCTTGGTTTGCACTTTGCTCCCTAAGTTCCAAAACTCTGCCCACCATAGTTAATTTCCAATGCAATCAATTTCATGTTTTTAATGTTTATTATTGTATATTTTACATAGTGTGGAAAAGTTTTATTTGCAATTATTCCTTACACATCTTTCTATAGTTAATTTTTCAAATACTATATGTATTTTCACCACCCCTCGCTCCCAAAACTTAGGCCATTGGTCCCCCTGTCCTTGAAACCAATCTACATGACCCCATGTTCCCCTATCGGGAAACTTCATGGAACATTGATTGTAGTGCCCCCTAGTTAGTTATGCCTTCAAATTTAACCGAAATTTATCCAAATCTAAAATAAGTAAGTTAAGTTTATGGGAAATACCTCTGTTTACTGTTTTCCTGCATAAAAAAACTAGAGAACATATATATAAAACGATACTTATTAAAAACTAAAACACATACTAAAAAGTATATTGAGTGATATACATCTTAATGTATTAATTACCGTTAGTTTGAGATCTATTAGACAAATTCAGATTGTTATATTTGTTAGGTACAGTCTGATTTGTTAGATAAAGTCAGATTATAGATTAGTTGCTCTTCTTAATTATCCAATTCTTTATTACACTAGGCTAGGCTAGTTGGATAGGGTGTTCAAGAAACCATCCCTCCTAGGCCCAAGGGCAGAATACCATATCCCCCTTGGCTCCATATGGCAGGTGTTAGGCATCCATCATGGAGTGTCGTACCCAGCAAGGTGTTCTATCGCCGTTCCCCCTCATCACAACCACCATCTCTCCTTAAGCCCAAGAGCAAATGCTTCACCCCTCTTGGCTCCATGTGGCAGGTGTTAGGCATCCATCATGGAGTGGCGTACTTAAGAGAGCGTCCCTCATAGTCAATGAACCTTTGCGATTCAATTCATCTTATTCATTTATACCTGATATATTTACCATATTATATTATATTAGTGCCTTATGTTAGATTGTCATTAATGCTTTTTGTTAATACTACTTTGCATCAGTATTAATCATTTATTATATTATCCCTTTCATTATTAGCATTGTATGATTTTACAGTTTTACAATAGTTTGTGCAGACGGAATTTGATTTGTCTTTTATATATACTTAGATTCATGCAACGATTGAATATATGTTGGATCTAACAATATTGCCATTTTAATGCTGTTTGAATAACTGTATGTTATTTGTGTTGCCGGGAATAATCTTTATGTTATGTTGTCATATTATGTTTATGTTGTCGTCGGTAATAATGAGTTACGGCAGTCAGTTAGTTAGTCATTCCGAAGGGCAGTTGGACGCGACGGTTGGTCGCACCCCTTTGGGTATTATATATTGCATACCTTCCCTTCGTAGTGGCATCACCATAGTCGTATCTGGGTGTAATGTTATAAGCACTTAATGTACATGGACTGTTGAATTTATATAGAAATTGGTTCTTTAATATATTTCCATTATGTTTTGTGCATTTACTTTCTGCATTTAATCGTTTACCCGTATGTGGCAAACATTTGGCACCGTTGCCTAGACATACTCGGGAAAGGAAGGAGCGGATGGCGCATGGACATGATGGGCCTACCCGTTGGTGAGATTAACCCAGAGGCCGACGACGCGCAAATAGAGCTCTACGATGGAGAAGACATTGCAACGAGGGAATTCTCAATCCTGCTTCAGGTGGCCATCGAGACCAACATCCGAAGGGAGGCCATGGAGGCTAACGTCCCAACAAGTGCAGTGTGGACCGCACTAGAAGTTAGCCCCGTAGTGAATCAGTTGATGAAACACCTCCCCCGGTTGCTTGCACAGGCATCACTGGCACAACGAACTCGCCTGGAGGAGATAGCCCGTGAGGAGCGACGCCAACAAGTCCTCCAACAGTACGAAGAAAACAGTCATCGTTGAGAAGCAGAGCGATGGCACGAGGCCAAGGGGAAATTGAACCCTGAACCTCCAGGAGGAATAAAGAACTATCTATAATAATGGTGTCTTACTATTGACACAAATTATATCCGACGGGATGAATTAATAAAGACGTGTTCTATTTTTATGTGTTGTTGCCATTAATGGAGATGTACGGGAATTAATGCCCAACCTATTAAACAAAGATAGAAATAAGAAGGCAAAAAGTGAGGAGTGGGAGGCCGCACAGAGGGCCTTGATTTTGGAACAACAAGTAGAACGTAGACGGAGGTTGAGGCAACTTGCCGAAGTACGACCTGCCAAAGGGTTGTCCGACGGGAACCAAGGAGGTGTCACGGAGGGTGCACAAGCCGAACAAAATTTCTACGCGTCGCCAGAACACCGTAGGGTGAGAAGCCACGAAGAGTTTTTGGACGAAATTCATAGGTGACGAGAAGGAGGATCCCGTCAGGCACTGCAGAACCTGTGAAACCATATGGGCGAACAATGGTGTCATGAACCAGGACGAATGGATGACGCAATTCCCAGTGACATTATGGGGAGTTGCTATCGACTGGTACTCGGATATTGATAAAACTGCAGTGGCCACATGGGACATGCTGCGGAAAGCCTTCGAGAAGGAGTTCTGCCTACTTCGAGACGACAATGAAATAGTAGTCGAAATCTATGGCACAAAGCAGAACAAGAACGAGACGGTCCGAGCCTATAGTCGGCGGCTCAAGGAACTGTTGGGGAAAATGGAGAGTCAACTAGCAGATGGTTTGAAAAAGAGATGGTTCGTGGAGGGACTGAAACGTTCCCTCCGAAAGAAGATGAAAATTGTTCCACCAACCTCGTGCGACGATGCATATAATAGAGCGATGGATCTCGAGAGCGAGACCAAGACATCCAAGAAGAAAAAGAAGAAGGATAGCTCGTCCGAGCATGATGACTCTTCCGAGGGAAGCAACAATGCTAGCGAGTTCGACAAAAAGGTGCAAGCCCTGCAGAAGGACATGTTGAGGATGATGAAAGAGTTGAAGGTTATGAAGGGAGGTCCAAGTGAGACCGACGAAGGGGAGCTTTGGTGCACAGAATGTAAGAAGGATGGCCACATGAAAGGCTCCTGCCCAAAGAAGGCCTATTGTGATATATGCCAGTTGATGGGGCATCCCACCAAGGAATGCCCCTAAAACAAGAAACCAACAAGTATTGCTTATGCAAGAAAAATCAACTACATCGGGCGGTACCGGTAGCTCCCAGGCGAACGACAATGCAACATCGGGAGGCTACCGAGATAACTGGTGGGGAGGACGAAACAACAATAACAACAATAACAATACAAGGAGTCGGATCCAATACGACTCCAAAGGCTGACTGATGATACAATGCAGAGCATGCAGCCATTGGGGGCACTTCACCCGAGATTGCTCGAAGGGAGAGGCCACACAATATTTGTGCAAATGGTGCGGACCGGGAGACCACGAAGACGCCACCTGCCCGAAGTCCGACGTCAACTTGCTCAATATCAAGGAAACCAAAGAAGAGGAAGTGTTGGCCGTAACCCGCGCCCAAGTCAGACAAGCAACATGCTCGGACTTGGCGACGAAGAAGTGAAGGGTACGGGAAGCACGGGAAAAAATTGAGAAAGAGACACGAGAAAGGGCAAAGGCGAAGGGTACGACGGGTACTTCCAGCCGACCGGAGGTGGAGGAGGCTATACTAAATCAAATTTTAAAACTGGAGGTGCCTGTGAAGGTACACGACCTCCTCCAGACGATGCCTCAATTACGATCGGCGTTACTGAATAATCTCTCCCAACCATGCACCAATACCAACCACCGCACAGATGTTCCTGGGGGGTCTGCAATAGACCCCATGCTGCTGGCAGTTAACACTGGAAGGAACTCGGCCATTGTGGAGATGGGTATCCTTGGCACCATTCTAACCGATACCATCGTCGATGGTGGATCAGGAGTGAATGTTCTTCCAGAAGAAACCTGGCGGAAGCTGGGGAAGCTGACGGTGTGGCCATCTACATTCAATCTGCTGGGACCAGATCATCAAGGAATCAAACCCATTGGGACACTGATGGGCCAGCAAGTTACCTTCTGGACGCAACCCTTCATACTAGACTTCGTGGTAATCCCACTAAAGAAAAAAGGGTATGATGCGATCTTAGGGAGAGGGTGGCTGGTGGCAGCCAAGGCCACCCACAACTGGAAGAAGAATACTCTGTCTATGGAGAATGGAGGAAGGAAGTTTATCATAGACCTTGGGACGCAATTGGTTAGTGAGGAACAGGCATCATCTTCGGA
Organism: Cryptomeria japonica; assembly: GCF_030272615.1. Taxonomy (NCBI): domain Eukaryota; kingdom Viridiplantae; phylum Streptophyta; class Pinopsida; order Cupressales; family Cupressaceae; genus Cryptomeria; species Cryptomeria japonica. Next base: position 430,356,141 of record NC_081413.1, on the reverse strand, counting down.
ATCAGAGGGTGAAGGAGAAGGCGACCTGAGGGACGAAGGACGGGGCTGCAGGGAGCCCAACGACGAAGGGATTCTCAAACTAGGAGAGTGCTCCGAGGATGAGACAGGGTCATTGAACGGGCTCTTCCACTGGCAGATGGAGGATTAAGAAATGTTCCAGAGCTACAAGTTTGAAGTAGAGGAACCAGAGCAAGTAACAGAGGAGCCACAACCTTCAAAATCTTTATTCTTCTTCTTCTTCTTCTTCTTATGTACGGGAAGGAGACCGTGGTTCCTGTAGAATTTATGGTTCTAGGTCTTCGGATGGTCATTGAAAACAGACTTGCCATCAACGGGTCCAAATGGAAACCCTACCACAAGAAGCGCGCAGGGGACCCGAGTAGTCGAAAGGACACTCGAGAGGATGGAAGGGGACTCGAGAGGCGGGGTAGGCAACTCGAGAGGCACGGGACCAACGCGGGAGACTCTCGGGCAAGGGAAATCGAGAAGGATGAAGGGCGATCCCAGAGGCACCCGAGCCGAAGACTCTCGACAATTAGATTAAAAAGTTAAAAAAAACAAAAAAATGGGACACCGTAAGGTGGACCACCGTTGACGGAGCTCACTTGTACGACGGGACACTGTGCGGTGGGACATCGTGAGGTGAGACACCGTACGGTGGACCACGGTCGACAACGATTGGAACCCTGTGTGGAAGGCCATAAACCTCGATGATGTAGATAATCCCAAGATCATTCGTGTCGGCAACGATTGGAACCCTGTGTGGAAGGCCACAGCCTTCAAAATCTTTATTATTCTTCTTCTTCTTCTTATGTACGGGAAGGAGATTGTGGTTCCTGTAGAATTTATGGTTCCAGGTCTTCGGATGGCCATTGAAAATAGACTTGCCATCAACGGGTCCAAATGGAAACCCTACCACGAGAAGCGCGCAGGGGACCTGGGCGGCCGAAAGGACACCCGAGAGGATGGAAGGGGACTCGAGAGGCCGAGCAAGCGACTCGAGAGGCACGGGACCAACGCGGGAGACTCTCAGGCAAGGCAAACCAAGAAGGATGAAGGGCGATCCTAGAGGCACCTGAGCCGAAGACTCTCGACAATTAGATCTAAAAAAAAGTGGGACACCATACGATGGACCACCGTCGACGGAGGTCACCCGTACGACAGGACCACCGTGAGGTGAGACATCGTACGGTGGACCACGGTCAACGGAGGTGACCGGCCTCAGAGGGTGTTCATCTACCATACGGCCAAACAACATCCAGCGTATGAGAGACCAATTATTGTACGACACCAAGCTTCGGGTGACCCCGGTCACTGTACGGCTTAGCCACCGTACAACAGACCACTCCATCGTACGGCAGATAACCTTTGTACGGGCTCAAGACATTACAGTCCGTAGGCCTAAAGGAGCACGGCGATAGCGGCGGCGGTTTAAAGGAGGGTGAAAGGAAAAATACCATTGCATGGCAAGGATAAAGGTGGTGATGGCACGTGAAAAAGAAAAAGAACAAAAAAAAAAACGACGACCAGATTTAAAATCATTCGATGGAGTCTGGAGCCAGGACACTGAAAAATTAGAGTGGAGAAGCAAGTTTTTGGCATCTTAAAATATCACAAAAATGATGTGCCCCCGGACCCAGCGAGGGGTGTTGCCCCTCGACCCCGCTGGGGGCATTGCCCCTAGACCCCTAGTTTATTTTTGAGCTACGATACACTTTTGAGTTGGGCGAAGGCATCAGAGAAGTCATGGTAAGTGTTGGGGTTGTTTCGTACTGTGAGAAAGAAGCCTGAAGCTAAGCATTGGCGGGGAAGCCATAAGCCGTAGAGGGAGACGGATTTGGAGGTTGCGAACAAACAGAGTTTGAACTACAAGAATGCGAAGTCGTACGGCACCAGGGAGTTATTCAGTTCAGTTATCAGCCTTTGGGGAGTGTGATGGACGATTTGAGGCGTCTCCTAGCCTTTGAGCCAGAAGGTTGTGGCCACTTCCAGGCATGAATGGTACGCATTGAGGAACTCGGAGTATGTCTCGACTAGACGTGAGGTTGCCTTGGTGGATGCATAGAGGGCTCGGGAGGAGCTGACCACCAAGTTGGAGGCAGTAGTAGCATGAGACTTAGCTCAACGTACCCAGGAGTTGGATGCCAAGAGGGCAGCACGGGTGGCTATCGAGGACAAATTGGCTAGGGAGACAATATCATTTGAGTAGCAATTGGTGGAGGCCGAGACTAAAAAGCGTGTTTTGCAGACAAGTTTGATGGTAGCAGAAAAGGGTTTTCAGGCAAGGATGCAGCAGGTGTATGAGTTTCGGGCTCGACTGGCGTCAACAGTTCTCTACCTCGGTTCTGTTTAATGTCATCTCTATTTTGTATTAAGTCGTCCGTAGATGACTTCTTTTCTTGGGGGGGATGATGTTGTCGGGAATAATCATTATGTTATGTTGTCATATTATGTTTATGTTGTCGTCGGTAATAATGAGTTACGACAGTCAATTAGTTAGTTGTCTCGAAGGGCAGTTGGACGCGACTGTTGGTCGCACCCCTTCGGGTATTATATATTGCATACCTTCCCTTCGTAGTGGCATCATCATAGTCGTATTTGGGTGTAATGTTATAAGCACTTGATGTACATGGACTGTTGAATTTATACAGAAACTGGTTCTTTAATATATTTCCATTATGTTCTGTGCATTTACTTTTTGCATTTAATCGTTTACCCGTATGTGGCAAACAATTTGCCCTTTAACTTTATATCTGATTAATGTTATCAATCTAATTAAGACTGTCACAATGATTTATATCCAGAGATATTTATATAAGATTTTAGTATATATATAAAATACTGGCTAACATATTTAATGTTAAATCGGGGGGTCATAGGTATCCTGAGTTCAAACTTGTCACTGCTCGTATTATTCTTTTTATCTGCTGGCAGACCCAATCCTTGTTCTTTCTTCTTTGCGGGCAGACTGGAGAGATTATCTTCGTATTTTTTTCTATATCCCGATTGGCACAGAGGGGAGGGTATTTATCCTCCCCCACATTGTGGTGAAAAGCCACGATGGTTTCCACTTGGTAGCTCTTCTTATGTGAAGAGTCGCTACCCTTCTACTTAGCGGGACCCTCCATGAACCGATGTGAAGGTCATCCCAGTCAACCCACCGTTCAAAGAAGATTATCGGGCTTCTAAGGCAATCGGTTAAGTTATAATAAATGTTTTAAGAACAGCATTGTTCAGCACGGTTAAAATGTAGTGTATGTTATATATATGTACATATAAATGTATATTGTAAATATAATGAAATTATTCAATATACAGAATGTAAATTGATATACATTGTAAATATAAATTCAATATGTAAATTGACAACAAAATATCATTTTAAATAATAATGTAATTATCATGATTTTTAATATGGTTTTTACACATTAAATGGCAAAATTTACTTATTCCTATCATAAATGTGAGGACATGACATTGATTATCTTATATGTTCCTCTTAAGATTATCAATAAGTAACAATAACAAACTCATACTCGAGGGGAGGGGGGCAATGTTGTATTGGAAAATAGTATGTTTCATGGTGTGAAAAAACGAGTGAGTACACTTAGCTGGTATTTAAGTGATTATTCCCCAAAGAAATTGAACTACCTAAAGCTATTAATAAAATTCTCCTAGAAAAAAACTAGTGAATAAATCAATATTAATTATGGAGTGAATAGAGTTGTAATTGAAAAATTAAGAAATTCAAATTTTAAAGAGCCAAAATCGAAGTTCATCACTAGATATTAACAAATCAAATAGTATCAATAAAAATTTTGTCTAAAAAAGCCAACAAGATTGTTTGCTTACATAATCATAACCGCGCTCTACTTAAGTAAAAAATACTTATGAGATAGATTAAACCAACATGCCAATAAAACACTTCAATTAATTCAAATTATGAGACTATTAGGTAAGGACATGCTACAAAATTCAAAAAATATTGCAAAGGGTGAGAATATCAATCACCAAGATTCAATATAACCAAAAGTTGAACCTTGCCACAACCTTCATTACCTAGTCTCCAATTTGATTTCAAATATCTAGAATCTATAATATAACAATTATATATGATAACCTTGGCTTCTAATTCAAGTTCTCAAAACAGCTCTTGGATTTTATAAAAATAGTGAAAAAGAAAGCATCGTTTGAGTGATTGTTTGCAAAGTTATTAGATTTCTATCAATATTCATCTAAGATTGATAGATTTGGATTCTCTTCATGGCTACTTTAGAAATTTATCAAATTTATATTAGATATTCTCTTCTACGTGTGGTTTGAGATCAAATTCTTTCCAACATGGGGGGGCATGTTAGAGAGCTACTTAATTAAAAAGTTAGGTAATAAAGGTTACTACAGAGTTATTAATTCACATAGGGCATCATCTTGTAGGGGAGCACCCCATAGCATGTGCCTCTTAATCCATATACGTAATTATCACCTTATTCATTCATACTCACTCATCTATTACATACATTAGAATTATATAGAATGTGCTTGTTGGTATGTGGCAACTGATCATGCTATTGGACTTAAATTTTGGTAACTTTGTCAGCCGCATTTTCCCCCCAAATCAATTAATTGGGGAGTGCAAGGAGGGCACAGCCCCTCCTGCAGGGCCTGAGAGAACTATCCCCTCAGTAGGGGCCCAAGAGCAGAGCCCACAATAGGGACCTGGGGGCTGGGTGCCCGAAGCCAAAATTGCCCATTATTTAATAAAGGAGTCAGCTATTATTTTGGTATGTAAGCTGACCTTTGTAAACCACCAAAAAGGGATTGATAAATAAGTGGCTGTGTAATGTTCAAAATTATCAAATTGTAATTTGCTCTTTGCTGTCTACTAAAAAGAATGTGGATGGCTATTTCTTTGTGAATGTAACCCACATTGGATCAACGATGTTAAATCTGTGTTATAGTCAATTATTATCTTTGCCACTTCTATTTTGCATTATATTTAATATTGTTTGTTGCTCTAGTCTGCCTAAACCCTAACAGTAGGTACATGATATATACTCTTTCCTTTATTAAAATAAGATATAAGTGGGTGCTATATATCATGACTCAGATGAAGGTTTCCCTTGGAAAGTAAATAGTATTCAAGTTGAACTAATAAGATCCCCAATGTATCAAACAATAAGAGAACGTTGTCCAATCTATTAAAATATATATTTTACAGTCCAAACAAATAGCCTTCTAATTTATTAAGCCAAAAGTACATAAATCAATGGTCAAGAAAATGGTCAAGAAACAACAGATAAAATACAGACAGATTAAAATATACACACCAGCATTTCAATAGCCTCATAGCTGGACTTCAACAATCTTTCCAAGGATTTTTCCAGCAGCTCTCTATTAGAAACTGCATTAAGAACAATTGCAACTGCACTAATTACATCTTCTTCTTCTTGTAGAGGTAGATGCATCTTTTCTAGACCCTGGGTGATGCAAACACATAAATAATAATGTGACACAGAATTAGAATTTTAGTGTGTAATAAAGAAAAAATATTTGCAAGAAGAAAATAATAGACAAGGAAATTCAGTTGACTAAAATTGCACCATACACATTGATCAATGCATGACTAAAAGAAACGCTCATCAAAGAACTTGCAGCATCTATGTCTACCTTGATTTCAACCTAGGAAAGGTTCAAACAAACAGAAAATAATTTAATTTTTTTAATAACATTGCAATACAAATTAATATGAGCGTACTTTGTTTTCCATGTTATCATAGTCCATCAAATTTATAAACTATTTGAATTTTTGGGAGAATTCAAAGATCATTTAATCTTTAGAAATCTTGGTATAAGATTTCACTGGTCTAACAATGGAAAATGTTGAATTTATCTACAGCTTCAACAGTATGTGATCATTATCCTTAACAAAACTGCCAAGATGAACTCAGGTTATATTCTTTATCAAGTGTCTGATTCAAACAACCATAACTTTGCATGATGATTAACATTGTAAACAAAGACATGCAAATGAATTTTGACCTCAACAACTTCCTATGCTCGGACATATGCATTTTAAACAGTGGGTTTCTGTAATTAATTTTGAATCAGCTAGAACTGTAGCAGATAGGAAATACTAAAAGTTTCCATAGGAGAAACTGACAATATTGTTATTGTGACAAAGTTACTGAGTTCTTAACTAGTTATTTCAGAATAATGGCAATGCTAATTATTTTGTTTTAACATCTTACCATTATGCTACGAATGAACATATAATATACAACTATTAGCCATAAAGATGAAAAAAATGAAAAAAGATTTAGAAGCATTTGGCATTGATACCCAAAGTTTGAAAAATGAATTCCGAATACCATATCTACCCATCCACAGAAGTATATTGAAAAATTTAAAGTCTTTCTAGACACTTGCCTTTTTTTCCTGTAACTGAACATTATTTAACTCTGATTTCTATTATGATAAAAAGTCCATATGCATTCACTACCTCTCCAATCCATATAAGAACCTCCAAATTTGATGGTTCAGCTATAATTCTGGGAGCATCTTCACAAATCCTACGCAAAGCAGTAGCACATGCGCTTGTTGTGACAGGCCGTGAAAGCCCTGAAGACAAAAATAATCTGAAACAACAAAATGAATAAATAACCTCAGACAGACATCCCTTATCCTTGGCATGGTGCTCCTGCTTAAAATTTTTAATTTTTTTTTAATCTGATACAGATCTACATAGAGAGAAAAGAATAAAGATCAATCCAGCTTCTATGATATCTAAAATGCCAGTTATATCAGGAGTAGATCCTTACAACAAAGGAACAATAGCATGATTAACGAAGCTAACACACTTTGAGTATGACCCCAAAGCATCAGCAACAGATTTTTGCACCTGGTGGGATAAAGGATATTTAAAATTCCTTAGGAGCAATGAACTGTTATAAAGCAATATGTAAAAGTCACTCCAGCAGATCAGACAAGAAAATGTTAGAGGTTTAGAACTTTTATTTAAATACAATACACACAAGCATGGCTTGAATCAGCTGATTATGCTATTCAAATACTATTAACAAAAGCTAAAAAAATTTGCAAAATCAAAGGATAACATGAAAGATATTCAGAACACCTGTAAGAATTTTTCTGCTTTTACAACATCAATGTAAAACCTATAATTGAACTTACCCAAAACATAAATCCTGTTAGTCCAACAGAGGAATTGTTGGACAGAAAAATGACCAGTTGCATTAAGATCGAAAAATCAAAAGTTGGTGAATCTTGCAAAACTATCTCTGCCACCTGAAATTGAACACACAAGTACATAATATCATAGTATAGGGCTCATATATTGCTTTTTCTATGCATTAAGACAATATAAAATAAGTGTAATGTATTTCCCAGTGAATTTTAGTTGCATTTGTAAGCTACTCACTAATAGAAGCCCTAGAATCCACATAAATCACATTTCCAGCTAAAGCAGTGGCATTCTTGAAGATCCAAGAAATCAATTATAGATCTAAAAATTAAAAGGCTGTGCTTTCACATCACTATCTACGAGACCTCTAAAAATTATTACAGATCTTCTTAATCCAACAATTGTTAATTGTACCTAATCTTCTTGAGTTTTCGGTAACCAAATCTGGAAAGTCAGATGACAGAAATTAAAGTTTAACCAGTGAAATCACTATTTTTGTTTTGCAAATTACTGTTTAAGTGTAGTCCTAACACCCATAAAAATCTCAACTACAACCAAGATCAGTCAGATTGAAAAAAGATTCATTCCCTATCAAGAGTACATAAAATCATTACATAGATCAAAGATAGCAATTAATAATCAACTTCATTTTAGTCCTTTCTCAAACTACACACACAACCTTCTTTATGATAAGCCATACAGTATCTAAAATTTTTATGCTGGGTCCAAAATTAAAAGATTTACCATTCACAACTTCTTCGAGGGTTTCAATGTCAACCTTCTCATCTAATGACATTTTCCAATATTTAGAATGTTACAACACAAAAAACACCAACACAGATCATTAATACCACAACTAACAGGCCTAAAAGATCAATTGTGGCTATCAGAAAACAAGAGCAACCATATTCTTGATGTTTCCAATTGGATGAGATATCAAAGCACTATCGAAACACTTTATCTATTTGCTTATTTGGAGACATGTCCCTAGAGGTTTGTGTAGAGTGTATACAATGATTTGGGAATTATCTTCAATTTCAGAATTTCTCCCATAGCTATTGACAATGATGAAGTTCCCTCTTACAGAGCTCTAGCTTCAGAAAAGTTGTTTCACCCACTCCCTAAATTTTCAAGGTAGAATAAAAGGCTTGTTCCATGTCATCCCTGAAGACACTGCATAGTTGACTTTGGCAGTGTCATCAAAAGTAAGCTTCAAGAATTATGTATCAAGCAGTTTCCAACTGATGACATCTCTATTTTGATTTTTTACCAACTCCATTATCAAGGATTAAATATTACAACAAAGATTAGAGTAACAAATGTGCAGAACATGGATGTGGACTTGTGTCTGTGATATGATTGCAGTGAACCTTTATCTCCAAGTGCCCCTGAGGCAAAATGCAGGGATGGGCTTAGACCCATGCACTGCCATAACTACAACCTAAGTCACAAGGTTCGAGTTCGAGTTTGAGTTCGGCAAGGGTAAAAAATTCGAAAAAAAAATTGACATTAACTTCGCCTTATACATTTTTTATAAAAAATATAAATAATAATTTAATTTTTAAATATATAAATAATAAACTAAAAAATAAATAATGTTATATTAAATTTGAATAAATTATAATATATTTTAAAATATTATAATAAATATGTTTGAAATTTAAAAATCTAATTTAAATATATTATAAAAAATTAAATAAATAAACGAATGTCATGGGTTAAAATCGTAAAATATAAAGCTACTAAATTTATAATTTGGAAAAAAACAAAAGGTTAAAAGAAAAACAAAACTTAAAATAAAAGGCCTGTTCATAGAAAACCCTAACAGGCCAACCCAATAGAGGAAGGAGCACACGAGCACAATCTATAGGAGTTTCACGCAGCAGAGACGGAAAGAACCTGCGAAATTCATGGAGGATAGTATGGAAAAAACCATGGCGTGAAGGAAATAATTGAAAGAACGTGGCACAAAGAATAGACAAAAACAACCGTAACGGATAGACGGAAAAAACCGTAACGCATTGACTTTCCATGGAGCGATGTTTCAAAGCTCAACCTGCTCCACACTCAGGGTTTTGTTATTGACAAAGACAGAAAAGAAAAAAACTAAGCCCTTCAGTCATACGAATCTAAGGCGTATTTGAACGAATTTTTAAAGACGTTTTGGAGTTCGCCGAATTTCGAACTTCATGGTTGAAATTCGGCGAACCCTGTGACTTAGACTACAACCCCTGCTTCTAGATGTTCTTGTGACTACAACAAGATGCCCAGGAGTCCCTAAAATGGAACTTGGACTTATTGTGTGAAAATAACATTTCCACCTGATTGCCACAGACTCTTTAGGCTTTTTTTGTAATCTTTTATTTTAAAATGCATGTTACTTGCAGTATCAAAAATTAGGACAACAAGAAATGACAGGCTGCATTTCTAGGAGGTTTTAAAAATCTTGATTTTAGGTGTGATAATTCATTTTAAGGCTACCAATCACTGTACTACTCGGGACAAAGTTTGCAAACATTCACTATTTTAAGAGAGCTCTAATCGGTTGAGTATAGGCAATTAAAACTGAGGTCATCCCTTTTATAAGAACACCCAAAAACCAATTGCTCTCTCTCTCTCTCTCTCTCTCTCTCTCTCTCTCTCTCTCTCTCTCTCTATATATATATATATATATAGCTCGCATGTGTACATGAACATACACATACAAAAATAATTATGTTTCTTGTTTTTAATGTTTTTTTTCCTATTAAAAAAGACATTCAAAATATTTTTGCAACATTATGGGAAATCAGTCCACTATTCATTATATTTCTTCTTCCCGTCCAGCTCAAAAAAATATCAAGCACTTACAAGTGGAACATCTACCAAACCATCCCTCCAGCAACTAACACCACCCAATATTTTCAGTTTTCACATTTGTTTAGATTTGAAATTTAACAGCCACTGGAGATTGAACATGATGTCTCCTGATTTACAGTTTGAGTCCTTCATAAGCAAGTACACGTAAAAGCATACCATGAAATTTGTTAACTATGAATTTGGGCTCTCCAATTGCATTGGGAATCCTTAAAGCAAGGGGGACACCATTACTAGCCGGATATTAATAAGCTTAACCAACATGACTATATCTTTATAATAGTACATTCATTTTCTAATATGGAAGACCTCATATCACAGATAGATCAATTTTCCTAAATGTTTATAATTATGCATCATTTCAAACAGAGATCTCGCAGTATCTCAGCCATTTGGCTATTGTAATGAAGAATGTTAGGCTACCAATTAAACTTAAGCACATCAACAACAAAAAATTTGTAAGCAGGACCCTTAGCCATGCCATCTCCATCTATTCTCAGTTTAACTGAGTGAAATATATGTATCCACCTGATCCAACAAAGCTGCAATAGGTTACCACCTACATCTGCAAGATATTCAGATTTCACTATTTTGGGGTTAGATACAGATTTCATTCAAATTTCCCAATAGTAAATAAGATGTTTCGTTTACCCCTTTCACTCCATCCATATATAATAAGAAAAATGCACAAGAAAAACCAGCCACTCCATCCATATATAATAAGAAAAATGCACAAGAAAAACCAGCCACCTTAATAAAAACTTTGGCAAAAAAACACACCAAAGTCAAGCCAACATATAATGTGTGGCATATATCTCAAACCTCAAAAAAAAATAGCCACACTAAAACATTGAGAAGGATCCTCTTACCATGAAGCAACGCAATAAGTTTTGTCTTTGGGTTTTGAATAGTATAACATAAACAAGGTATTGTGAAATAGAAAGCAACTTGTTGTGAACCACGCCACTTGCTTATAAGTTATAACATATATATTAGAGAATAATTAAAAAATAATAACAACAAATTACAATAATGCAAGGGTTATATACAAACCATGGTTTTCATGCCAATCATTACACACTAAAGGTTCTATTCAAGCTAAAAACACTAAGCAGCGAAACTTTCATACTGGAAGAGATAAAACCATGCAAGCAGACAGAATCCTTAACCACAAACTTGTAAACTTAAAAATCCATTGATAACTAAATATAAAATAAGAAAATAAACTACATTTTAAAGAAGCAAAACCCCAATGTATTTTCATCATTCTGTACTGACTGCAAACAACATGAATATCTATTAAGTTTTATGTTGCAAGGGAAGACGATTCTTACCACATTAAGCACAAAAACTTTCGCTTCTACATCTTGCCATGGAATTGTAGCTTCTGATGAGCTCCATGCTCCAGCAAACAACTAAACAATAACAAAGTTTAAATATGTTCCTTGTTAATATCATATGGCATTCTAGTAGCAAGGAAAAAATTCAGCAATAATCATAGAAGAAACTTTAAAGAAAAGTATTTCAAAATTAAGAACTATATCATTTAAAATTTCCAAGTACATCAGCAATCCAATTTTAAACTCGCAATCAAATAAAAAACTACCGTCTCTTGAATCTTTCAACATTTCAAATTCATATACCATTCATTGCAAAAGGTTGGACATGCAAAGCACCTACAGATCATTCACAGTCAGTGACCCAAAAAATCATTACTCATGTGACTGCATATAATATCTATATTAGCATTTTTCAAGGAAAATATAGAAAGAGCTATCTATTTACTTGATCAGAATATATAGCTTCACAATAAATTGTATATGTCCTACAGCACAACGCATATCTCTTGTTATTCTAATTTCAATATAAACAAATTTATATTGTGTATCCTGAAGCATCTTCAATACTATTCAAAGTTAAAATTTAAGACACTAATTACCAATGTCAGCTACTAAATATGCTCTATGTGACACAGATATGTGTCATAATATATTACATGGAACATAATTATTGTGTCACAAAGACAGCTTTGACAAAAACTATAAACTCACACTAATCCCATGAGCACTTATTATGCGTGGGCTTTTGGACCTTATTATAGAAAACCAAAACCCTAATGACAATCTTCTTCTTGTTTGCTTGGTACCCAAACTTGTTAGACAGGTCATGGTTATTGTGTGGAATTTACTCCATTTTTTCTATTATGAATCACACCTATATTACTGATAGCCTTTGTTGTTACTAGGCTTCTAGTGAATAACATAAATCTGATACAATATTTGGATTCTAAACAAAAAAATTAGCCAGGTTTAAAAAATTGGCACCAAAACTTGACTTACAGTTCATAACTTATGCTTTGTTGAAGTTTCCTCTCTCAGGTGGACAAGAAATGCAAATCTAGTGCACTATTTCACTATCGCTCCGACGGGGATGGTGCTTAGGTGGCATTGATTATTTAGGGGTTGTTAACTAGATAGGGGTACATGGTACCAGGTGGCCACTAGCAATTGGCAACATTCACATGACAGATGTGTTCACGACAATTGATAATTATAAAATACAATGGATTTTTAATTTTAATGACAATTTTGGGAAGCACACCACAGCAAGAGGGCATGTTGAACAAATACACATTCTCAACATTCTATGTTCTGCACTTGGGGATGCACACTCAAAGTGCTGGAGGCACAATAACTAGCTATTTTACTTATATTTTTATTTTTCTCTTCCATACTGCCTTGATTTGCATGTCACACATTTCGAACTGAACAAAATTTTGGCCTCCTACAAAATATGTCAAATATGGATGATGTGACAAGCAACCTTTAGGTGTTAAGCAGCTCTCAAATGAAGTTACCTGCAAAAAAAATCACAAACAAATAGGCAACCTTTAACCCTTATTAGCTTGGCCACAAAAATACTTGCAAAAAGTCACTTACATCCAAAAAGAGCTTCAAAATGGAAACGGAGCTACCCTAGCTGCGAGCTTGCTTTGAAGCTATGTTATTTTCGAAGGACCAATTAGGTCTTGAACCTAGGACTTCCCATGTGCATGTTCAGGTGTCCTACCACTGAGCTACAAACCCTCTATGACTGGGGATTTTTGGTAGGTTCCCCAAGAGGCACATTTTGGTACTCAAGGTTCCTAGTCTAACTCTGTAGTATGCTGCCCTGATTGCACTTAATTAAACAGTTTGCATAAATTTTCTGACAAAATACATTAACTTGCTGATTCATGCAAACTACCAACACAAATAGAAACTTGCAATACTGATCTGGTTTGTTTCATTCATTCACAGCAGATACATGTCTATGGAAAAGCAACATTAACATAATACATGAACCATGTTCACAAAATCAGGATGTTTTGACATTCAACTTGGATATTACAATCAAGTATGCACTTAGCAAATAGACTAAGCATGTGTACCTTCAGAAATATGTGTCTTCTTTCTGCTATAGGTCTCAAATGTCTTCAAATTCACCATCAATTGCTCATACAGAGATTGTTGGATTTGTTTTGTCATTGATGTCTATGTTGTTCTCTGTGCAGTGTTTTGGATTGTGTTTTTATTCAATAGCAGTGTCTGGTGTTCTGTGTCTGCATTCATCCTGTTTGAAGTGGTTCTTGTTCTGCCAAGTGTCTTGTTCAGGAGATTGTGTCTTGTTGCATCTCTGGCATTCCTTTTGTTCAGGTGTTTTGGCAGAAGTTCTCAGAGCCGTTTTCTGAAGTGGTTTTGTAATGGACTCTTGGCTAGATTGAAGTATAACTGTGGCAGCCGTTTCTTTTCAGTTGTGCAGCTGTGAGTTCTCTGGGATTCCTTGAATAGAAATTATGAAAGAATACAATAAGGCAGGAGTTCTCTTTATAACGTGTTCTGTGTGTATCTTTTTGCAGATGGTGTCGTTTTTGACAGTTGTGTCTGCCAAACCTTGCTAAATCAATCTTCTTGATGTGGTTTTGTGTTAAATAACATATTTGGTAAAAATCGCATTTTGGGGTGTGAATATTGTTCGAAGTATTTTTCAAGAGACACATATTGTGTGTGCTGTTGCTGGCACCTGTATGGAGAATTTCCTGTGTTGTCAGCACTGTCAAAGACGTTTTGAATTCAATCTTCCTGATGTTATTCCTGAAGCTGAAACTCTTGGAGTGAGACGTGTTGTTTTTGTTTTTGTTTTGGCGCTTTGTTCAGGTCGATGTTTTGCAAAAAAGTAACGGCGGTTTTTGCTGTGAGTTGTTGAGCCGAAATTATTATTCCTTTTGGTGTGTATCAGCGTATCATGCCTGAGCTTGTATCTATCAGCGTATTGAGAGGATTCTGAACAATATATATGTCTGTGTATGTAGATGAGTAGTGAGGGTATTATTTTAAAAAGGATACGTCTCAAAAGTTGTGCATGGATACTAAGTGTAGAGTTTCAGTTGATTATATGCGGCCATTATTGTGAAGACTGTGAACTTGTTTTTAATAATCTTGGTTAAAAAACACGACATGACTAATTACTGCCTCTGTGAGGATATGACTTGCTTTAGCTCAAGTTTTTTTTGATACACAGTTTACTCTGATGTTAAGAGAGTCATGCTGAGTGTGACTCAATTTAAGACGTGAAGGTTCTTATTACAGTTTTGGTATGATAAGAGTCAACACATATGTTTGCCGTTCCATGTCTGGTCGATTTAGAAAGATTGTGAGGCTTTCTATTTGGATCATCGTCTGTCTTGATTTAATCACAATTTTCATTGGCAAAGCTTCTGTTCTGCTGTCCAGCAGTTGAGAGATTCAGTCAGTTTTTTTTTATTGAGCTGAATGGTTTGCTTTTGACAATGTAATGCTGATACATTTTATATACAGTGAAGTACAGATTATAAGAAGTTGGTTATGAACAGTTCTATACACTGCTTTATCACGTTCAAAGATGAAGCGTGAAGAGCGTCTTTTGATGTAATTACGAAGTTTGTGTTAAGGAGAACTTGCAGGTACTTAACAGAGAAAGTCAACAGCTATCAAAGAGCTGTACGGCTTCTCAAATTTGTAAATCTTTTCTGTGAAGGTTGAAGCCTCTCTGTGTATTGTTGAAGTTTAGAAATCAGATGTTGGTGCTTTGTTTGTAATAGAGGTTGAAGCCTCGATAAGCTAGAGTTGAAGCTCTATACTGTAACTGGGTTGGTGCCCAAACATTTACAAATCAGTGAACAGTAGTTTTTTACCCGAAAGGGTTTTCCACGTGATAAAAATTCTTGTCTTTGTCTTTCTGGGTATTTTGTTTTCAGTTTTATGTCTTCATGAGTTTTAAAATGTTAAAATACTGATTCACCCCATCCCCCTCTCAGTATTTTCTGTTGTCTCTCAAAGATTACTACAGGTCTAACATATATTTCAGTCATATTACAATCCACAAACCACCAAACCAAGCCTTTAATACTCAGAAAATTTAACTCCAAAATCCGCTCCAGCAACTAACTGCAAGAAAAAGTACAGGACCGATTCACATAAGAAATTCCAGTTACTTCTTTTACCCTCCAAATTGATCCATATCTGTTAAGAAACCTTAAATAACCCCCCCTCCCAAAAAATGATTTTGCAGCCTTCAAAAACCAGAAAAATACATCACAAATTTCCACATGCCAATACCCAAGTTGGGTGTTGCCTAAAGGGGTGATATTGACTAGAAAAATAAATGCTAAACCAAAACCCACATTATATATGCATCCTTGTCGCCTAGGCATAAGAAAACCTTTGAGACAATACCCAGAATAATGTGTCTTGTTTTTGGAGATATGAGCAAAAATGTGAATCTTAGGGTAGCTGGAATGGTATGGCCATTATTGGAAAATGTCTCAAAAAACTCTTGTAACTTGAATAGCACTCAAAAAAACCAAAATGCACTATGAAATACCTGTAAGATATCCCCAACAAATACAAACCATGTTGATTGTAATTAGGGATGGCGGATTCCAATTGCCTTGGGCAACATTGGATCCGTCCAAGGGGCCAGCCCATTCTCCAACGTGTAGGGCTGGACCCTATACCTCACGGCATCTCACAAAAACCCCAAGCTACTCCACGCCACATGCAAGTTAACGTGTCATTCATAAATAGGGCCAACCCTATTCAACAAGGCAATTCGATAAAAAGGGAAAATAATAAATAAAGTTAATTACAAAGTAAAGCCGACCTAATGAAGACTTCGCTTCACATATAAATAAATGTCAACCTCACATTCATTACTTACAAGTTCTCTGTATGCGAAATGTACATCTGCTAAATGCAAAGGTTAAAGAAGCAATTACTTTCATACTTCGGCATCCTACAGCAAGGCATCTATGTGTTCAGTGAATCATATTCAGAAGGCAGCGAACCATCATTACTAGTCAAAGAACTTTAGTAGATGCACAACGAATTCCATTGAAGGCACATCAAACACTCTTGAAGGACTGTGAACTAGGTTAGAGGTGCAGCAAACATCATCTAAGTGGCTGCAATCATCATCTTTGTGACAGCAAGCTAATCTTGAAGATAGCTACCTCAATCTGCCATCCTTCTTATGACAGCAACATTTGCATCTTCAAATACTTGAGATAAGTCTTGTGATAATTATATGACTATAATCCATAATCAGATCTGAGGATCTTTTCTGGCTGGGTTTTTCCTCCTAGGAGGTTTTCCCAGGGTAACTGTGTCTTGTTCTCATTTTTGTTCATTTCTATATTAGCACTAAATCTGGAAAACTCTAAATCTTTCAACTAATCAAACTAGTTAGGAACTAAATTTTGATTTCTGAGTTTATATCAAACTGAAAGTATTAAAATTAACAAACCAGAGTAGATCTTTCACTACCATAGCTAGTCTTCTTCAAGAGAGATTTCATCCTCAAGAAGGCTAAGATGGACCAAGTCCAAATCTCCAAAACCACGCAAGGTTTTCTCAAATAGAAATATTAGAAATAATAAACTCAAAATATCAACTAAGCTCTCTATCCCCTTTTTAATAAGCTCTTTAGGAAACTTTCTAGAACCTCCCTTTTAAAATCACTTTATTAATTTATTAAGCCTTTTAACTCCAAAAAGTGATTTAATTTACTTTTTAAACATTTTCGGCACTTAAAGTCACGTTTAAGCATCTCAGCATTTAAAACCTTTTGTTCTCTTTCCAACAAGCTATAACACTATGGTGCCCAGTAAATTATTTTAATTAAAATGGCAACCTTAGTGAAATTAATTGAATATACCTCAATAATACACCCAATTAGCAACAATGGTCGAAATGCATCAGAACTGAAATCTAAATACTGTGCAGGAGTGATCCCGACGATGAAAGATGATAAACGGACCCAACTAGGCGACTTACTAAAAATAGACGCTCGCTCCAAGAATCTTGGATTCCAAACCAGAAGCCAAAATAACATCTAACAGTGTCACATGATTACTCTAAACCATCTGAGCTGATTGGTAAAATCAAATTACCCCTTTGAATACACTGGCACACACCTAGAAAGTCAATGACAACTACACTACTTAAGAACCTAAAAATGGGAACATTGCAGTCTACCCTTCCTGCAAATTGCTTGTGCTCCAGTAATGCCAATACAACCCCAAAATCATTTGACTGATCCAAACTGAAACCAAGAACAATCCTCGAGTCACAAGTCAACCTAGGAGATCTGTAGAACCATCTACACATGGCATTGTCCTACAAAATACCAACAATAGAAAATTAAAAAACCTCCTATAAGAAGAGCAATCAGATATTGCATAAACTCAGTTAACTCCTCAGAGAATTGCTCTTCGAGAGAGCCAAACTGATGCACCATAGGAGTAAACTCCATAAACTCAACACTAGCTCTCTCACTCACATCAACTGCAAAATTGCAAACCAATGTGATCCTAGGGATCCAAATCAATCTTATAAAAAAACAACCATGTTGACAACTCGCCACTCTAATCAAAACTATTAAACGATCATGCCATAACTAAACTCTCCTCTCCTAGACCTCCCAAAAGTAATCATAATAAAAATCCAAACTAAAATCCCTTTGGGGATACCAAACCATACCATAAAACATCGCCTACTAAGGCATCCCAATAAAGTCCATAACTACAATCTCTATATCAAACATGATCTTGGGCAACAAGAAGGAAAGTCAACAACCCGAAAACAAAACTCTGCCACAATCACTGTCACAACTCTAAAATCTACCAACTAGGGAATGCCTCTATTGTCTTCGGCTCAAATCAGATCATCAACACAATCTCCATGTGTTGAAAGAAAGGTTCTGACACACCAACACACCCAAACCACTACAATCAATACGACATCATTTGACAATATGCACACCATCTCCATTACATATTTGTAGTATTTGTCATTCACCGGGGTGGAAGCAATAGATAGATGAATTGTGACCGAAAAAATTCCAATATCCATCTGCCCTAAAGCCTACCAAAGCTCGAAATAAATCTTCTCACAAAAGAATATCACCATAACCAATGTGGAAATTTAAGGACAGTGATAATCAATCTGCAATCCTACTGAAAAGATGGGGGAGATGAGTAAAGAAGTAGGTATAGAGTCATCTCCTATAATCAAATCACCTCCACCAGCCAACCTCAACCACAAAGTACTCAACTGCTGGTTAAAAGAAAACATCCAACTCATTTGATGGCCAAGAACTGAAGTCATATATAGGCTGATCAGAAAGTGGATAGCAATGCTAACACTCACTGTTACAACTCCAAGGACCTCTAAAATATGAACCATAGCATGTAGAAGTTCATTGTCCTGATTCTACTCCAAGAGAAATCTAACAGTCTACTTCACAACCTTTCATAACATGAACTCCCATAGTTTGAAAGGTCTGGAGTAAACAATAACTATTGCTGTTCGTGACTGAAATAAGCAAAGTTCAATCTGATTTGAGAGCTCTACACAGCGGACAGCAGCATACAAACGAATTTCCCAAGTATAAGCATGTGTGAAAAGCATAAGGCTGCACCAAATCAACTCAGAAATGCTTGAAAAACACCTTCAAGCAACCACCAACCAAAAATCCTCACTACCTTGACAAAGAATAGGGTGCCAACTCTCCTGAATAAGAGCAACCCATGAAATAAATTGACTAACTTGCAATCAATCAGCAAGCTCACAACTCTAAATATGAGCCATTCTTCACCAAGGAACACTCCCAAGAGTATTCATTTGATCAATGCTCAAATCCTTACTTAGAATCTTTCTCCAATCCACCTATAGATGAACCAATGGAATCACATAGTGGCTGGTAAGAAAAAGAACAGTACCTTTAAGTCTGAAATTTTGATCCTTATCACTCCAAAGGTCACTCCTATAACTCCCAAGAATGGATACCAAACCAAGAATAATCTCGTGTATACCTAGAAAGATGAACACCAAAACTCCAAATGCCATCCACATTAACATGCACATCAAAGAAATTCAGACTTCTTTGGTAACATCATGTAGCCCATCCATGAAAACATCAACAACTAAGGTGCAAGGAACAATTGTTGTCTTCAAAACTATTCCCTAAGAAAGATTAGTATATGATAAAACATCACTCAATCCAAGGGATGTATTGTCAAACATGTAGATATCATGTTTAGGTCCTTTCTCCAAAGCTGCATAAATGTCAAGCTTGAAACCTTCTTTCCTTACCATGTTCTGAAAATTCCAGCAAGCTCAATCATCCTGTTTGGAAACCTTTCAAAGTCTGAAATGTAAAAGTCTCCAAGAATAAATGCATCCCATGAAGGTACCACGGTACCACCTCTCCAACTACATATGAAGGCATACAATACTACTCATAAACTCAAATAAGGTTTGAATTGTTCCACTTGTTGACCAACTCCAAAATTCAAAACCAATCTTAATGCAAGAATGAAGCAACTCAAATTGAATACCAACAAGGAAATAACTCTCAACTGAAATGATTGATTTGCATACCCAAGTTACCTTCTAGTTTTTCATGTAGTAAGGAAAGATGAAGCCTCCTAGTGTCATATCACTCCAAATGCACTCTTCATATGTCATCTCTTTGCATATTTCATATTTGGTGGTCTCATAGGAGGGTAACCAATCACCCCATAAAGAGAACATAGATCAATATCAGGCTGAAATCCATACTTCAACACAAGTCATGAATCTTCTTCGAATCCAACACCTTGCTATTTTCCATACCTGAAAAAAATAGACATTGTGGAAGATTTTCCAAAAAACAAAAAAAAATAACGACCAAGAAGGGTAAGGAGACATTTTCAACCCGTCCCCCTGTCCGGAAATAAAATAGGCCTAAAAACATGAAATGCATCCCCAAGGTACATTGCTTGAATCCAAATATTTTCAATCAATTTATGTCTTTCCTATTTTGAAGGTTTGAAATACATTACTGATAGAATACTGACAAAATGCAATTTTGGTCAAAGGAATGGTGGGAAATTTTTTGCAATGAAGCCAAATCCTTATTATAGATGGCGATGTGCCTTTTGAGTCAGCCTTACACTTCTTCAATTCTTGAGTATATGAAGTGGATTCAACATATACATTACAAGAGACAAATTATTGACACAAACGTGCACAAATGATTTGGTATTTGTTCACAACAACCATAACCTAAAACTAAAAAAAACGAAGTTAGAAACTACTTACTATGTTGACCTGTTAAATTCTAATTATCGTTGCAACTTGCAACTTTACAATCACAATGTCTCACATCAAGCACATATTTATACATAATGAACCTATACCTTGACAAAATCAAGCAACGGTCAAGATCATAGATGACACACTCGCCGAAAACTTGGCGAGTGACAAAAACTCGCCGAGTTTTTGGACCTGGCGAGTAGAAATGACTTCTACTCGCCAGGAAAACTCGCCGAGTTTTTGGCGAGTTTTTGCCAAAAACTCGGCTAGTTTTAAAGAAAAACTCGCCTGCGTTAGCATAACAGCCAAAAACGGCAAAAAATACATGCATTTTTTGTTTTTCGATATGGTTTTGGGCTGAGAAGGGGTAAACTCACTTGGAAGGGCCACGCCGAGAGCCCACTATGCCCTCAAGTAATCGCCGAGTTTTTTAGTCTGTCCGTCAGGATTCATATATGGAATATAACATTTAAGTATAAGAAAGAAGAAAGATATATACTTTAAGTTATATTCCATATATACTGTCAGGATGTTTGAGAGTGGTTTCAGACCTCCAGGAGTTATAATGCAAAATCTAGTTTTTGGAGGATTCTTCAATTTTCCAGACTTAGTCAAATTTCAAGATCCTTCGGCGATGCCCCTTGACCCCAACTTGGGGGCACTACCCCCAAACCCCCGTCGAAAAATAGAGGGGGAAATTGCACTGATGGAAGTAGGGAAAATTTAACCTCCGAGTCTGATTAGGCTCCATATAACAACATAATTAGCATTGAAGAAATCCTGGTATTATACATTTTAGAGTTGAAAGTTTGAAACTATGAGTATGAATGATGAAAGTTTGAAACGAGTTTTAGCTAGAGTTGGGAAGAGGAAGTTGTATTTACTTTTGGTTTTACAAAAACTATTTACTATTTTGCTTCCAGCCATCAACATTTCTCATAAGGATTCGATTTTGTAGACACTTTGCATTTAAATATATCTAGAATCAGCTTGTTTCTTTTGTGTTATCATTTATTGACTCATTGGATGCATCTTCTCATTAAATTTTGCAAAAAAAATGCATTTTTTATTAAAATTAAGTGTGGTTTTACGTTGCCGAGTTTTTCGCCGAGTTTTTCCGAGTTTTTCCCGAGTTTTCGCCTAGTTTTTTTCTCAGGGGCTTGGCGAGTCGAGCCGAGTCACGAGTAGTTCAACTATGGTCAAGACGATAAATCTATTGACTTTAATAAGATTAATCCAAAATCATCATGGATCATGAACAATGAGTAGCCATTACTTGACAATGAAGACTAGGCCCTCTTGGAGGAGGCATTTTATGTCAATGGCCACAATGGACTGCAGTGAGCCCAAATGTTGGAGGTTAAACATCAATTTTGTAGCCTCCTAGTGGACTATACCCTCATTGGCTTTGTCTAGTTATTTTATAATATTATATTATTATTTGTAAGTTACTAAGTTGTAATTGATATTCTAGGTTCAAATTCTCAGACAAATTACACATTGTAGAGAAAAAATTAATGAACAAATTCCCTATTTCAAGTCTTATGCTCTTGTTTGCTTTCACTTTACCTTTGTACATACTTAGCTTCGCATGAAATAACAAAAACAACATTTTCTTGCCTATTTTTTTTTTAATATTTCAACATTTTTAGTTTCCCAAGTAAAACCCATAGTAATTGAATTCTTATTATACTTATGGTTTGCCAATTCAATCATGGTTCCAAGTAATGCTACTATGATATCAAGTTCACCAAAGATAAAATAGTATGGTCTCCATATATTCTTTAAAAAACAATAGTATCAATCAATATAATGAACAATAAATAAAAATGCATTGTTCCACGACCATTGGGGACAAGGAGACAGGGGAATGTGGGGACAAGCTTCGGGGACGAGGGGACAAAGGGAAAAAGTTTTGGGGACGGGGTTTCAGGGACGAGGGGACTTGGGCCTTGAGAGGGGAAACGCGTTTCCGTGGAACATTGGAAAAATGACATGTTACAAGGCATTTGTAAAATAAAAATAATAATCTTATAATAGATAATTGCTGGCAAACTATTACAAGAATTTGTGACAAGGCATAATAGCTAGGACATAATTAAAAACATAAGACTAAGGACAATTGGAAGGAGTTATAATTGTGATAAGATAATAAGATGAATTAAATAAATCCTAGACTACATAACTCTATGGCCCATAAAAACAAACGCATATATAGTATATTATAAATAAAATTAATAAACTTAGTAATTAAAATGTATTACCAACAAAGTTCCCATCACAATTTGTTGCTGAAAGAAAATATTAAAAGTTAAAATTAAACCAACTAATAGTTACCATATAGAAATGAAGAATATGATCTCTAATGAAATATTCGATGATTTTTACTAGATTGTTAAGCAATATGCATGTAGCATTTATTACTTTGAATTTCTAAACTTGTCTTTTGTTTTGATTAAGGTAAATGCTTTTGATCAGAGCTATGAACCGAAAAATAGGTTTTGAAAGGAAGCTGAAACCTTAATACAACAAAAGAATCACCAAGGAGAAAGGAACAACCAACAAAGAAACAAGCCTAAAATGGAACCCAAAGAACCAACAAGAAGCTACAAAGGCAACAAAGCAAGGATGCTAAATAAAGATTCAACGCAGTTTGAATCCAAACCTCACCAAATGGCTTTGAAGAGAAACATGACCAACATGGAAAGTCTTGCCAACTTTCAAAGGAGAAACTTTAGCTGAGGGACTCAAACACAGCTTCAAGATTTCTTTTCAACTTGTAGGAACCTTTACCACATCATTGAGATCCTTCACATCAATCTCCAACACCTTCCCAAAGTTTAAAGGTCGAGGACACGTCTCAATTGGCAACATGTCTCTTCTTCCAATGGAATCCGAAACCAAACCGTTACAACTCATTTGTAGTTCCCTTTTTCACAATAAAAAGAAATGAAGAGGATTCATAGTGAATTTCTTGCTCCCAAAAACCTATCTTGGACCAAAATTTGATATTGCTAGGAAAAACCTAATCAATTTGGACACAAACACGAAATTTGGCATAACAGAAGCTTTTTAGAGATTTTGTATCATTGCCAATGGCTAACCGTTGACCAATAGCATTTGTTATACCTTAGAAGACACTCCATCCAAAAATTATAGAGGGAGCTCAAGCAAACAATCCTAAATAGCAGCCATCTTAACTTTGGTAGCATCAAAGCCAAGTCCATCTTTGCAAATAAAGATAAGCCATGCCCAAAAACCAAGGACCTCCCTATAGAAATCTTGAATAATCCTCCATGGATTGAAAGGAGAACAAGGCATAACCATTCAACAAGGTTGTAACACAAGGTATACCTGAAACAATCCAATATTTGGATGCCTAGCTACAGATATCATTGATGTTTCGCTGATACTCAAAAAATCTTCCAATAAGGTAAGAATTCATAGTAGCAAAGGTTCCATCCAACAAGAAATCAGGAACTTTGAAGGAGGCATAGGGAAGATCACCATGATAAATTGGCGCAAGAAAAACCAAGTCCTACAAGAGAGGAGAAAAAGTGGTAAAAAAGGGTACCACGATAGAGATTACATCCCCTTCACTGCATTCTTGTGTTGCACACAAGGGAAAATAGGGCTCACAAAGAAAGACAACTTCCCAAGTAAAATATTCCCCTATGGATATTAATTCAGATTACTCTATATTTGTTTCACAAGAACTTCATGAACAATCTGCAAGAATTTAATCTCCAAAACATCCAATATTTTGCAAACAATTTTCAATTTTAAAACACTAATTGCAGTTTAGAACAAGCTCTGAAAGTCATACGAAAATTGCCATTAAATCTTCAGTAGAAAAAACAACAGAAATATCCAATCTCAGCCACAGAATTTACAGTCAGATTGGAATTACCAGCAATATGAACTTGAAGCATAAAGTGAGACACCTAAGTGATATCTCCAACTGACAATGGGATTTCGTCCACTGCCTCCAAGCTCGAGGATTTGAGTCCTCAAACCTGCTGAAAGCCCAAGCTTCCCAAAATTCTCCACAAGAGAACAAAACAAAGCATAATCCAAGCATGCCAAAATGAGCCTCTCCATGCTCTTAAAAAGCACATCCCTGTGACTCTTCGCATAACCTCTGCCAGTCTCTTAGAATTCCCTTTTAATAATAAAGTGACTTTGTTTTATAATTTGATGTTGATATAAAAGTCACTTTAATTTGCTTTAATTAATAATTAAATTGTCTTTAAAGTTATTAAGTTTTGACAACTTAAACTTACTTATTTAATTGATTTTCTAATTTCCCAAAAAGGGGACATTACAGTCCTCCCTCCTTAGAAATTGCTTGTCCTCCAGCAATACCAGGATCCCAAACAAATCTGAAAAATGTTTTAACATTCCTGTGATGTATCTGTATGATACAACTGAACTTGACATCCTTATCCAATTCTGCTAACCGCTGAACAATCCACAAAGAGAAAACCAAGCTGCATATGTTTCCTGGATCCCATGGCCAAGTCTGAAATCTATTGCCCTCATTATCTGGAGAAGTCAACTCATTCTTTATTTCTTCTCTCTATAACCCATTATAACAACCATCTGAAAGATATGAACTGACTATACCGCAAACTGCAAATCCTCCCTCCAAAGAAGTGGACATCTCATACCATGACGAAATATGATTCTCTTTATACCACTCACTCAATCTCTTCCCATTTGCCATCCTAAACAGATACAACCCATCAACTTGCAAGCTGAAAGAGAAATGATATATACTCCTCACAATGCAATCAAGCTGATAAGTACTCCCTTCTTTTTGTAGAAACCGATGCTCATGTACACTAGACGCATACCCATCATGCTTACGCTGCTCTACACTATCAAAATTGAAGTCTGGAAGCCTATTATCACATGAAAACCAGTTTGCAAGCCTGCTTTAACAAATGGTATCAGCACTATTAAATTGATAATCTGATTTTTAACAATTTCAGGAATGCATTTCTTGTCATCTGCTCGTAACAACTTGTCCATGCTCACTTCCCAAATACGAAAGTGACTATATTGAGCACTCACCCTCATGCTAATAGCTCCCAACTTCACTGAAAAAACTATTGAAGGGAAAGGATTCATAATTTCAGCTTCATTCATAACAATTATTTCTTGAAGCAAGTGGTGCTTCTTACCATGATTACTTACATACGGCATATAAATCTCCTTATGTTTATCAATTCCAATCAGCAAACTGTTGTTTGAACTTACATGATCTTTTCTATCTTTGTCTTACTTGAGAATCTCCTCATGCCCCACTTCTTCTAACATCGGGAGATTATTAATTATTTTTATTCCATGATAGAGACAATTCTGAAATCTGCCCCTAGAATCCATTATAACAGCTAATTCATTGTGGCATATTGAGGCATCATAGAAAAATTGGTCATCAAAATTCATGAATGGGTCTTCTCGCTGGTCACAATTTGCTTTTATGCTTATGTGATCATTGTATACTTGTGCATGTGATCAATGTAGCTCCTATTTTATGATATTGTGTCTTTAAGGTTTATTTAATAAAGGGTGCATGAAACATGTTTTAAATCCTTAAAAAACGCTTAATTTCTTGGGTTTTTCACTTTGCCGAGTTTTTGTTGTTTTCTTTGCCATGTTTGGGTCCAAACCTGAAACATGCTTGCCGATTCTAAGTCTCATAGCTATAATATACATGTATGTGTACGTGTACGTGTGTGTGTGTGTGTATATATATATAGTAACCATATCGTATTAAGTTGAATCCAAATAAATATCTACATACATTTCTATCAAAATTTGTCTCTGAAAGGAAATATTAAAATTTGAAATTGAACCAGCTAAAAGACTCTTCAAGAGATGCCTTTGAGAGTGGAACTAAGAAATGGCATTCCATTGCATCATTACAAACTATGACTATATATATATATATATATATGATGATCTTTAGATGTCTCAAATTTGTTTCTCTAATAGCAAAATAATGTGTTATATTGCTTTGATTAAAGTAACAAATTTGGTGAATGTACATGTATGTCTAATTTAATTCTCATGTGATTAATTGCTCAATACTCCCATGATTAAATTGATAGGGAATATCCAAGGTAGTAACGATTAATGATATTTTGGGAACCACAGATAATAAGTTTTATGAGGAAGACAGTCCAAAATCTCCTGTGGATAGGAGAAAGAAGTTCGAAGCTCTTTGTCATGAATTATTGGAAGATGGGGAAGTGGATCAAAAGTTGGCCATTAATTGATGCTAACTGTAACCATGATATAAACCCTAACTATTATCATAACCTTAATCGTAAAACCTAACCCCAATCATAACCCTAACCCTAAACCTAACAATGATGTAAAGCTTAGCCTTGACCATAACAGTAACCTTAACCCTAACCCTAACAATAATCCTAAATCCTAACCCTAACCATAATTCTAAACCTAAACCAAACCCTAACCGTAGCCCTAACAATGATGTAAAGTGTAAACCTTAGCCTTGACCGTAATAGTAACCTTAACCATAACCTTAGCCTTGACCGTAATAGTAACCTTAACCCTAACCCTATATGTAATCATAAAACTGACCATTAAATAGTGTTTTGTATTGTCATTAAATTATATATATATATATAGTACCCATATCCTATTAACTTAAATCCAAATAAATATCTACATACATTTCTATCAAAATTTGTCTCTGAAAGTAAACATTAAAATTTGAAATTGAACCAGCTAAAAGACTCTTCAATAGATTCCTTTGATAGTGAAACTAAGAAATGGCATTCCATTGCATCATTTTGTTATATTATCCAGCGTATAATTCTATTTGTCTCAAGTCAAATTTCTAATAATAAGCATTTAAAAAAATTATTTATTCTGAGCATGTTATAATAACACCCATTAATTTGCTCATGAAATTTAAATTCTCGTGTCTCTTTAAGAAATTAGACCTAATTTAAGCATAACCATTTTTGTTTGTGAAAAGCTGAAGAAATAATCTGTATGATCTAGGAAGAAAATGCAATATGTATTACAGAATCAATTTGACCTCAGCATGCAGCCAAGACTATGAACATTTTCTGTCAGCTAAAAGAATCCCATCTTCCATGCTCTTAGCCTTGTCTCTTTACTGCCTATGGACATTGAAAAACAAATTGCTAGATTCCTTTGAAATCATTTCATTTGGTCATATGCAAATGAATTCAAATTAACTATTAGTGGTTATATACAACACAGAAAAACAGTATGCAGAAAAGACTGCAGTGATGTACTATAGAAGGCAGAAAAAAATTAAGTTATAATAAATATTTCAACCACGTTAAACTTCCTAACACACAACACACTCTCTACCAAAAATGCATTTTTGCAGCAGAAATTAATATATTATAGGTGGTCCTTACATCCTTTGCATTGACAAGAAAACATGTTCGAGAAAATCATTTACCTTTTGAATAAACTGTGTTGGCCCCAAAAGATGACAAATTTCAATCAGAAGCTCCTCCATATTCAATCGGAAATGAGCAAGCCCATCAGGAATGTCAAATAGTTCATCTAACTCATCCACACTCAAATTACTAGTATCAATCTACAAAATAATAATTCAGAACATCAAATGTTGCACAGATAAAATTGTGATGGAAATACAGCCTACACAAAAAACAAAAATATATCTTAAAGTATGCGTTCCACTCATCAAGCTTTAACCTGTACTAACAAAGAAGTCAAGAAGAAACCCAAACTATTTTTACTTCTGAAAAGAGACAACTACAGAAAACCTCCGTGTTTAGCCACAACCATATAGCCTGCAGCTGCAACTATATTCTTATGAAATGTATGCTGCTCCATCAATCTAATTCTGATTAAATTTAAGATTAATGTTAAAGAATGAAGAAACTGTTGAAAGAAAGCAAGTTACCTTAACAGAAAACAAAAATGCCCACTAGAATTTAACACCATTAAGAATATTCGTGAAAGTCTAAAAGGCTTCTTTTATTAACTTCCTTTATCCTTGTATAAGCATAATGAAACACTTCGGAATATCACACCCACAAATTCTAGACCACAAGAGGCATTCATTTTTTATCACAGTTCCTTTTTGTAAAAGCAGTCATCATTGAGCATATTCTTCAGAAACCACTTAACATTTTCTGTTTCAGAGATGTAAGAAAGATCAGAATAATTTTCTGGACACAACACTCTGTTGGGTCAGAATCAAAAATTAATGTGTGGTTCTAGGGGCTATTGTTCTTGATGCGTTGAAATAGGAGTAAAATATTGTGGCTCCAAGTTCTCACTGACATAAAAGTCACAACCAAAAGATGAATTCCCATAAATGTCAATTCTGAAATCTAGAATGATTGTATTTATACTTGTAATTTCATAGTATAGACTCTAGAGCAGTGAAATAACTACTTGTGGGTTCCCAAAGAGCCACCAGGCAAGGCTGATACTACTGTAATTATTTTCTTTGTATCTCCTCAGGGATTGCTTTCCATTATCCCTTTCCAGGGAACTAATTGGTATAACATTGCTCAAACTTACTGAACTGGATGTGCATATTCTTTACACAATCTGAATTTCTGGAATCCTGAAGTCAGCACAATTAAAGTGATTGTATAAATGCTTGCCAGGCTTCAAAACAACATCATGAAAACTGAGGTCAAAATCTGTTCCAACAGTGCAAATGTTGAACCTCATATTATTTGAGCAAAGAAATTTATCGAGTAAGAGAAAGCATTTGATATTGCGCTAATGTCCGTGTTGTGCCGAATACTATTCGCAACATCTATTCCTTTAGATATCACTTTGTCTTGAACCTCACTTCAATCAACAAAAATGATAGTAGTATCTCTCTCAATTTCATCAATATCTTAAGTTTATTTTGCTATTATATCATTCCTCTGAATAAATAATAACAAGCAATGACATAATTTTCTAGCTCATAGCATTAAGAGGAAATATACCTATTTTTTTATTCTATTCAAAATGAAAAACAAAAGCATACTATTTCAATATGGTAAAAAGTTTTCAATTCCTTCCTTTTCCATTGACACTTTCTTCTCTTCTTCTACATTTGAATTCCAATTCATTTTTCTACAAGCGGAATCACCAAAGCTAAGCATCTAGTACATCCATATATTAGTACAATCATATTTTTGATAGTGGGACAAGGAATCATAGTAGCATAAACTAGGAATTACACACAATTAATCATGAGTAATCACCATCCAGTCATCTACTAATGCCAAGTCTAACTGGCATGATCTGGTATTTGGAAACTGAGTCAACACCTGGTCAAACCAGGGTTGACAAGTCAGAAACTTGTGCCCAGATGAAAAAAATATATTTTAATTGTCTGTAGTTGAAAACACGTATAACCAATGTTTTTGGAGGATTTTTCAAAATGCCAATGATTTGTTGGTTATAAAGCCCTCATACTTTGTTTTTGGGTCTTTTTTTCACCTTCAGACTGCAAGTAGACAAATTTAACACATTTCGCAGGCAAATGCAAGCACCAAACCAGACATTTTGCGATCATCAAACTATGGTAGGCACAGTGATACCCAAGCATGTGTTTTGATAGATTGTCAGTTGCATTTCAGGATTTTAGCATACATGTTTTGCCATGGTCTAGAGTTTCCTGGAGTATGATGAGCATGTTAATTTTCTCAGGCATGTTCAGTGTTTTGGTTGATTTTAATTCTTGTTGATGAATTTTGGTCTACGATAGCATGCAGCAGTCCCAAGCCTACCATTACTTTTCATGTGATAATATTTCCAGGCACTTGGTGCCATGTTTGGATACTGGAAGTGCCATTTGGCAGTGCATTGGGGAGCATGTAGGAAAAGGAATGGGCAATTTCACAGCCCACACAACATCACCTAGAAAATAAGTCTTTACATGGCGTATCATTTTTAGCCTAGGTGTGTATTCTTTGGCATAGGGTGCTCAAAGCTGCACAGGATCTGTGATTCACACATAATGTTTTGCATTTGAGGGCACTTGACAATGTTGACAACACAACAGTGGACAGCAGTGTAAAGTGGCATGAGGATTAGCTTTTTGGTGTTGAGGCAGCATCATAGTAGTGATTGAGATCCCTGGCAGTGCCAAAAGCACAATAGTTTAGACAATCTTCTCTGTGGAGGGCACCATACCAAAAAACAAAATAAAAACAAACCTCCGTGCAGTGTGAGGTATGGGTGCTCTCCAAAAATCAGCATGAGGGTGCTGCAGGTGTGAGCAGAAAACAACTCTGAGGGCAATGTCATTGCAAAGATTCGGGCAGTGCTGAATGTCCAGGAGGGCAGATATGGATGCTAAAAACGAAGCACTCAAAAACATAGAAGTTTCAACTAAAATTTTTAATTGAACTTTAGTTGATTGTATTTTGGAGTCTGCCCCTAGAATAGGCACATGGTCATATGATGACTAAGTACTTGTTTATAGGTGCTCTATTTTAGCCTTGGATGTAATGACCCCAGCTAGTGATTAAATTAATTTTGTCCTAAATTAGTAATTCCACAATATAGTTTATCATTTTCTCAAATTATGAGAGTGACTTAATCTAGTCATTCAATAAACATACAAATTGACGAATAAATACATGGATTAATAGTACATATATTACAAAGAATGATAACATTATTTCTACCTATAACTAATCATAGTTTAATTTGGTAGGAAAGCCTTGATAGGGCACCTGTAAACTGCTCCACCCAACTAAGCCCAAGAGTGCACAGCATCCCACTATGACGACTCACCTCTTAGCCCACAAGAGGCAGGAATGTCCCACTATGACAATTCCATCCCTTTGGGTGGCCTACTTAGCTTGGGAGAACCAGTACACTTCCATTCCCTAACTTACTTCCTCCATTCTTTCCTTTGGTTGATTATGAAATAAGACACACATGTATAAATAATCATACATACTGCAGTCTATATTAATATTACTATTAAAATCTGCATAAAAACAGGCTTCATATATTAAGCACATCCCCATGCATACCAGCAACAACAAGGATGTTACTGCCTGTAACTTAATAACAGTTCTGATCTGATCTGATCGATGGTGATGTCACTGGATGCTTTCCACTCCTTTCCTTTATATCTCTCAATGTGAGGGAGAGGTCACACCTTTTCATCATGTATGCCTTTTGGCAGGAAATGCACCCTATCACTATTAGCACCCTTTGAAAGAGTGCAACACCTCATTATTTCTGCTCTATGAAAGAGACACAACCTTTCACAATCAGATGTGCACTTTTGATTCCCAAATTATCCCCCCTTCAAATGAGTTCTCTTCTCCCTTTTATACCTCATATTTGTGGGAGTCACAACTAATCATTTCATGCCTTTTGACCATTCATTAACTTTAATCCAATTTTAATTATATTTTTTATATTATTTAGATTTTAATTTTATTTTAATTTTTATTCTTCTGTATTTTAATTTCATTATTGTTATTTATTATTAAATTATATTTCAAAGTGGGGACATTACACTGGATAACAAGGGAACTGTTTAAAGTTTTAAGCCCCTGGTCTCATGGACAGCCTATGAGGGTCTAACTTGCTTTAACACTTGTTGCAGGCCAAAATCAGGAGTGATATCTTGAGCATCTTGATGGCTTTTTCTGAACAATTTTTAAAACTGTGTTTACCCGAGCTCTATGCATTGGTACAACCAGAATTTGGTTTCTATGCCACCATATTCAGTGCCTAGTTGTATAGATAGCCTATGAGGGGCTAACATGCTTAACACTTGTTATAGGCCAAACTTCTACGAGTGATATCTTAAGCATCTAGATGGCTTTCCCAAGCCACCATTTTAACTGTGTTTATCCGAGCTCTATGCATTGGTACAGCCAGAATGGGGCTTCAATTCCTCCATATTCAGTTTTTCCAGCTGTTTATGGCTGAGGTACCTTTCCTGCTTTCAATGTGTTATTTTGTAGATTATTTTCAGTTATTTGGTGTATCTGGTTTTGATTTGTTAGCATGAGTGTTATTCTCACTCGGTTTTACAAGAAAGACTCATCAAACTTGACATGACAAGACCCATGAAACTTGAAACAACATCCCAGCCACACTGAACCTAGGGGAGAAAAAGTCCACTATGGAAAATCCAAACCAGCAACTTAGATTCACATCTAAGGGTGCACGGTATTTAGAACCCATATGTATGGTAGAATTATAATCAAATAGATTCCCAAACCAAAGAGAAGCAGTTATATGCATTGGCAGATAATAAATCAAAAACATAACCAAAGCTTGAACCAGTATTTCAGAGAAATGACAGTAAGCAAGTCAAATATGTTTCAAGAATGAATCATGATAGGAGTGTTTGGTATCTGCCAAAAGTTCATGTTCATAGACAATAACAAGTCATCCATTCTCTTCTGCACACAGTTATGAATAGCAATATTTTTCTGCAATGGCTTATAAATTCTGGACAAAGTACCTAGTATCTATAAGGTAAAGCCATACTTTCCTATCATGGGTAGGAATCAATTTTTCAACTTAGGTTTCTTGTAATCTAATCTGGTATCAATATATGTATCTGATATTTGTGGACTCTGGAGCAGAATAACAGGACTCACTGATTACCTGGAAGACTCGCCAGGTCCCAAGTCAAGCAGACCTAAATAAGGCCTGCAGATGCAATTCAGAGACATTGAAACTAGCAAGTCTAGCAAGTCTGGGCAAGTCTATGCCAAATTTTTAAACATCCATTTTCTTTAATTTCTTTAATTTCTTTAATTCCTACTTTTCTAGAACTGCCAAGTCTGTACGGAGTTTTTGTGCTGATTCTGAATCCAAATAAAAAATCAGCTCACTGAGTTTGTCTGCCTAGTCCCAAGTCTGTTATCTATGGTCTGGAGTTATATCTAACTGCTGAATTTTTTATAAGCCTTTTTCTGTAATAAAATTTCATTTTGTCTAAAAAAATTGAGTCTCACAATGAGCTATTTCCTTTCAGATGGAAACGACAAATTTTAAGTTCAACTGAGTAAAAAATCATTAAATCTTGTGCAAAACAATTACTAATTTTAACTGAACAAAAACACACACAGAAAATCTCAGTCTTCCAAGAAACTTAGGTATACTAACAATATGATGATGATGATAATCATAATTTTGCAAGCTAAAAAAAATTGATTTAAACAAATTAATTTCTAGTCCAATGCTACTTGAAAGTTCCTTATCATTGGTGATCCTTGAAAAGGATTTTTATGCACTAAATATGGTGTCACACCTAGCAGAAGCACACAGGAAAGACATAACATTCACAGAAGGTAGTATCAATTCAAACTGTAATGGCACAAAACAGATATGCAAGCACTATTTCCGTCTCATGTTTGCAAACCAGCTTGTTTGTTGATTATGTAAACCATTTCCAGTAATTAAGATTACAAAAAAAAAGGACCTGGGAACGAAGCAAAAGAGCATCAAGTAATGCTGTGAAGACAGGGACAAATACAACCAAAGCCATATGTTTGCGGCTTCCTTCAAACTCTGTTCCCAAAATATAACCAGCAAGGCCACACCTGCGAAAGACAAGGAAAATGAAGTTATCTTCAAAAGAACGGGAAAACCATCAAATAGTTCAGTACCAAAGTACAATGAAAATTCTCTAAGGGGGTATAATATATTCCTCATCATGCGTTGAAATTACAATTTAATACTGCTTCTATGCAGTACTCAGATAGCTAGTACCGAACAAACTACTTCTAAAGATAATGTTAGAACACATCTGAAATTCCATACACATTCCCATAGTTGCATAAACTGCAAAGCAACTTAACATAAATTGCATAAAAAAAAACACATTGCAATCCTATCAAAAGTTTCATACGAATTCCTGGTCAAAATTATGTGTATGGAACTGTATAACATAATATTTTTCTCAATTGGCTACAAAAACGACATTATAGAGCAATTGCTCAAAAGATATTACAAAAAAAAGATATGCAATAAAACTGAAACCACAACTAAACAGCACTGTCCACTAGGTACATGATCAGAAACAAAATAACGGGTTTACCATTTTAAAATTCAAAATACTATTTTTGCAAATTGCAACCGAACATCTTTAGCGGGTTACAATGAGAAGAACACAGGAAACATTGAGAGGGAGAGGGAGGGGGAAGAGGGGGCGGGTCAATCAGTGTTTAGATTTATAAAAAAGTTACAAACTCAAAAAACAATAAACACAGAGATGTGAAAGTGAGGGCATAACACAAAGCAAGTACACAGATTTTCTCGTGGAAAACCCTTTCGGGTAAAAAACCACGGTAAAAAGTTTCTTCAATAACTCTGAATGGGCACAACCAGATTACAAAATAAGCAACTATCAGGAGAGCACCAACTGAGATGAATCAAAATACCAACTTCAAAGCATTAGAGAGCTCCAACTCCATTCTGAACAGCCACTTCAAGAAATTAAAAATAACTCTGCTTTACTTGCTGAATCACACTACTGAAAACAAAATCTAAACAATGAACAATAACTCATACACCATCTTCAGCATGAACGATACTTGTTTCAAACCACTTGAAGAACCAAAACTTTGATAGACAACCAACACCCTGCATATATCAATTCCACTAGACACATCCCTCTTCAACGCACTACACCACAAAAACCTTTTCAAAAACCTCATAATAAAGAAAAATGCACGCTCAAATCTAGCACAGAACTTGCTCTAGTATTTAAAAAAACTTTTGTAGCCAACGTCACATCTTGCACCATTCATCCCTTCAATGCATCTACCAAGCAAATATGTAGCTATCGAATTAGTTATTTTTCTCTCTACATGCCCACATTCATACTTCCAAGAAAATCACCGCCCAAAATAAAACATATTTTCATTTTCTCCATAAAGTCGCATTTCCTAAGAAGGAGCTCCATCGCATATTCTCAACTCCGACAGCATCACTCTTGCACAATTAATGACCACGACCTAGAATAATTATTAAGTATGCCATACTCCACATACAACAGTCACACAAAAATCGTTCTTCAGCCGAGAATCAATAAAACGAATCTCCTGAAAAATTTACCGTCAATACCAAAAAGACGTCGAAGAAAAAATGGCTAATCAATTTATTGAACCAACTTAGCACTATTCTGGAACTTCGCATTAAAACGTCCAGCCCACGATATTTCTATTCACACGACCAAAGATTATTTAGGCTCCACTATCAAAAAAAATAAGGAAACGTAGCCGCAGGAAAAACGATAATCCAAAAAAGAATTGAAATTCATAGTCTTTATCGTTGCCTATTACTTCCCACGACTCTCACTCATAAACCACAAACTCTACCAGCTCTACACAGAAGCCACGTACTTTGGTTGTAAATAGTTTCATTTACCTTCCGTTAAATTCAGCATCAATTACTTTTGTTACCTATTCCATCCTGTTTCATCTAAAACTTCATGGAGAATAAGAATAATAAAAATGTAAAATAAGGAAGATCTCATATTTTACAAAAGTCGTAACCAAAAAGGATGTGAACAATACTCCACGGTACATAAAGGTTAAATATAACACCATTCGAACCCAAAAGAAGTTGACCCCTTTGAAAATTCAAAAAAGGTGACTTGGTAAAAGATTTTGACACTTAGCAACACAAGTAGACAAGGAGCCAGCTGAAGTAGACACACAACTAGATGAAGTAGATTGGTAGGAAGCTGAAACACACACCCAACTAGCTGAAGTAAACAGCTTGGCAGCTCAAACAGACAACCAAGCAGCTCAAGCTGCTCAACCAAGCACATAAGTAGGCAGCTCAATCAAAATTTAATAACCAAAGTCTTAACAAAAACATCAAGCATTTGACATCAATGACAACTAATCCAACAAACCCCCCCTTTGTCATTGATGGCAATTCCATTTCCTTCTACAGCGTTCTGAAACAAAGACAACAAAATATCTCCCGCTAAGATCCTGCTACCCTTTTGACATCAACGACAGGTACAAAGCTGCAATCAACTAGCAACTGATAGAAATCCATAAACAAGCTTGCAAATACGAACTGGGGCATAAAATAACACAATAGATACTCCCCCTAAGTAATACAACCCTTCAATGATGGAGTGAAATCACTCCTAACTGTTGTCTTAACCTTTCAAAAGTATCTTTGGGCAAGGCCTTGGTAAAATCATCTGCTAGTTGATCGTTAGTAAAAACATATTCAAACTTTACCTCTTGATCACTGACTTGTTCACGCAAGAAATGATACTTGATCGGAATGTACTTAGTTCTAGAGTGCAAAACGGGATTTTTTGATATGTTAATGGCACCCGTGTTATCACATAAAATAGAAATGGGATGATAGAAATCTACCTTGAAATCTTTCAATGTTTGCTTCATCCAAAAAACCTATGTGCAACAGGACAGTGCTGTTATATATTCCACTTTAGTAGTTGAAAGAGAAATGGAAGCTTGCTTTTTACTGTGCCATGAAACCAAACACTTTCCAAGGAAGAAGGCACCTCCACTTGTGCTCTTCCTATCATCAATTGAGCCACCCCAATCTACATCTGTGTATGTTGTAAGGAAGAAATCATTTCCACTTGAATACCAAGGTACTTGAATATTCTTTTGACTGCATGAACATGTGTCTCCTTAGGGGCAGCCTGAAATTTTGCAACATATCCTACACCCTGCATTATATCAGGTCTAGTGGCTGTAACATATAACAAACTACCTATCATAGACTTGTAGAGAGTGTCATGTCCCCTCCTTGATTGTTAAATATATCCTAAATAAAACAATTACTATTATTAATAAATATAATAATTAACACAAAATGATTATTTGAAATTTATGTACTCATTAAATATTACTTAATTAATATTTAATTCTAATAATACTCTTGATATATTCAAATAAAAAAAAAATTAATATTAAATTATAAACATTACTTTTATATTATAAATTATAAACATATGTTAGTTATGGTTGTTAGTAATCTTAAAATAACTACGGGTTAATAAGAAGAGGTGTCTTTTCAAAGAGTAATAGATATGTCACTTCAATGGCATACATATATATAGGTTGAAGACACTCAGATGAATATACAATTCTGGGATAAAACAAATAAAGATTCACATAATGGTGGAAGGAACGGTGAATCATCAAGTATATATAATAGATTTAAGTACTCAGCACCTCCATAAGATAGCGATCAGACCCAAGATGTAAGTAGCTTATCGATTCATTTCAAGACCAACATGAGAAAAGTAGATATTCGATTGGCATGACAATTAGATTCGGAATGATCACGGATTATTGGATTGAAGATTACTCAATCATTCCAAGGGTGTCGGTAATCATGAAGGTGCCAATAATATGCACCGTTTTAACCAATCTCCAATATTCAAAGAGAAAGCTAATCAACTACATATGAAAGGAGAAAAAAGGGAGAGAATATCT
Source organism: Cryptomeria japonica (assembly GCF_030272615.1). Taxonomy (NCBI): domain Eukaryota; kingdom Viridiplantae; phylum Streptophyta; class Pinopsida; order Cupressales; family Cupressaceae; genus Cryptomeria; species Cryptomeria japonica. The sequence continues at coordinate 430,317,961 of NC_081413.1, read as the reverse complement.
GGAAACACGAATCAGATCAGATCAGAACTGCTAATAAGTTACAGGCAGTAACAACCTTGTTCTTAATGGTATGCATATGAATGTGTTAATATGGATGCTTAATATATGAGGCCCGATGATGTTCTTATGCAGAATTTTAATTATATAAATATTAAAATAATACAATAACCATAATTATTATACTAGTTTCTGGAAACTGCTCTGCAGTGATATGACAATAAACCATATAATAGATAATTAATAAATAGGTTACTGATAAATAAATAAATGATTTATAATATGATATAATTTATTTATTTGTTTATTTATATGTTCAAATCAGAATAAAGACTATATATATATATATATATATATATATAAGGGAATATCAATAAGATTATATACATACACATATACATGTACATATATATATATATATATATATATATATAAAGAAATATTAATTTGAATGAACAAGTAAGGTTGAGATTATAAATCAGATTAGATTATCAAGAAAATATCAGAAAGAAGATTATGTTATCACTAATGGATTCATGTTAAGATAGTTTTGTCTCCCAATCACTTAGTTTAAGCCATAAATATGTTGAGATGGATAAATTAGGGTTAAAATAGGCCTAAATCTAGTAGGGGACATTACACGTGGTATCAAAGCTAAAATCCTGCCAGCCTGTGAGAGTACAGTTGATGCAAACCTATCCAAGGAGATACGGGTAAGCTCAGTTTCAGGTACGTATTGAGTGATTTCTAATTTAATACTAGAATATACCAGTCAATAATTTCTGAAATAAGTCCAATTAATATATGATGACATTAATTAAAATAAATTAAATTAAGTTGATGACATTAATGGGGTACAACATCAAACATTACGGTATAGCATAATCTTTCCAAGGATGAATAAGGCAATTTACACAAATTGTTCTAATACTATAAATCCATATAGTGCTGATGATATAAGAAATGACATAGGGATTGAAATGGATAACGCCATAACAAATTTAATTTTTAACCTATAGATTGCAGTGATCTCATTTTTCGCCCTTCTCTAATACTTGCAAAGATAGGGAGTGTGGGGGGGAAAGGCAGAGTAAATCGATCACATGGAGAAAATTTCCCAAGATGGGTAGGAAACCTTGAGGGAGTTGCATGTAGACTGTGTCATGCGCCCTTGCCATAGTAAATCTTCCATCTTGCAAGGTTTGGGAGAATAGGGAAGAGGAGTCTCATGCAATCTATGGGAAGTAAATCATACAACATATTATAATATGTGGTTCTACTTTTGATTGATCTAGAATAGTCCCAAAGACATTAATTGATTGGCAAACGTGAATTAATCCAATGTACTTTAAACTACATGCTTACTCTAAGTGTACTCTTCATATGTGTACTTGTGTTTGCCTCACACTTGTTTACTCCATAAGGACATTTCTTATGTATGCTTAATGCCTGTTGGTGTGTATTAGAGTGTACTGTTTCATGCTTTATGTGCCTGATGCACATTCAAGTACTTCATGCCTTACGTGCATTTATGATTCATGCCTTGCGGCTATTCAATGAGCATTTGTTTCATATGCTTTAAAAATACTTGTATGCCTTGAAAGAATGCTCATCTATTTGTATGTATGCTTCATGACCTAAATGCTTTGTGTATTCATATGGGTGATTCACACCTTATGTGTATTCATATGTATGACTATGTCGTAAGTGTTTTCATGTGTATGACTCAGCCATATGCATATTCATGCCTTGCAATGTATATGTTTCATGTTCTACATGTGTATGACTGCCTACGTATATGCGTAATGCCTTGCTCATTTTTATGTGCCTTACATGTCATGTGTTTTCATGAGAATACTTTTTGCCTTGTGTATATTCATGCGTACTCTCTATGCCCTGTCTGTATACTTTATGTTTTGTGTGTGTACTTATTGCCTTTAGTGTATACTTGTAATGTCCCTACTAGTTAGAGATTACTGTCCTACAAAACAGATTGTTAGAACACAACATATATATATATATATATATATAAAAGCAATTTTTTAATTTGCAATCTATCTTTTATACTAAATTAACATAATCATAATTTTCATCTAATAAAAAGAATACGAATGCCATATGAAAGTATGTCTTTAGGCAGTCGTGAAGCTCGCCCTCTTGGAACCATGTCCTTAGGCGGCCGTGCAGCTCGCCCTCTTGGAACCATGTCCTTAGGCGGCCGTGAAGCTCGCCCTCTTGGAACCCCTTGGTTCCAAGCCGTCCAGGAAATCGAAGATGAGTTCGAATCCTGTCTTGGGTGTAACCTCTTACACCCAAGCCATCCAAGGAAGACCCTTGTCTATTCCTTGCCTTGGGTGATGCCTCCATCATCCAAGTCCTCAGAGGGGACCGACCATATCCGTCTCTTCTTGGTTGAGTTTAATCAACCAAGCCATACATATGCATATCAGTTTTCAGTATATATACTGCCCTAGGGATTATCATAATCCCTCCTTTAGACTAAGGGAGTTCCCCCCTAAAGCCTCCATCATGTAATCATATTTATAATACATTTTGCATTTTATTACTATTTTCCATTCCACAATCCACATTTACATGTTCCTGATTTACATGTATTTCCTAACATATATTCATAAAAAATGTTCATTATCCAATATTCACATTTATTTCTTAACATATATTCCTACTATTCATTGATATGTATTAATTACTTATGTTCATACATATTCATTAACATTTAAGAACCTTACATTAACATATGTATTCAGATGTTCATTATTTATATTCATTAATATATATATTAAACTATTCATTATATTCATTAATATATATATTAAGATATTATTACTTATATCTATTTACACCTACATTCTGTACATCTCTTACCCTACTAAACAATTAATCTTGTTCTGATTCATTTATAAATCATTTATGTATTTATTAATTACTAGTTACATGAATTATTACTAATATCTAAAAGTATTGTATTAATAGTAATTATGATATTAATATTTATTATTATCAATATCCATATTTACAATATTTATATTATTCCTTATTCTGATATATATATATATATATATATATATAAAATTAACGTCCCACTACCTACAAACATTAGTTATAATTCTGGTTGTACCACTGCCTAATTTCATTTGTTATTATAATTCTGGCTGTAAGAGCAGACAGACCTGACATGTGTCAGATCTGGTCTGCCACAATAAAGAAAATAAATGGCTGACATACATATTGCAGTCCACCTAAATCTTATTATTAAATTCTGCATAATATCATTTCAAACTTCATAGATCAGCCTACGTATTAAGCACCTCCTTCCTTTCCTTCTTCCCTTTCTATATTTCTTTTTCCTCCTTATATCTTTGCAATTAGATTTGGTGCCTCCAAGAGACATGTCCGATGTCTCTTCCTAAACTCATCTTGTATTGCTCCAAAATTAATCGATTGTAATTGCTTAATCACTTATCAATATCCTTATTGATATTAACATGATTGCTTGTGTTATTCATTGGAAACTATACCGTAGCGGTGTCTTAAGATGAAACTATTCCGTGAACTTCCTTAGAGAAGAATCGGCTCCTTAATCTTTGACGTCATTTATGCCATCTGTATTAACCTCCCACAATGCCCATAAATAATAAATGGTATGATTGCATCCTATCTGAAATGTATAAACTATTGATTGTTTATACTTCAAGTCTTAATCGAATCTTTGACCAATGATTGGGCTAGTGAACATATCGTATATCCAAAACTAGATGATTCTTCCTTTGACAATCAAGGTAAACTTATGTGGTAGAATCATTACGACACTTGAATGATGTGATAGTATTTCATTAAAACATTTTATGAATATCATCGATTAACAAATATTAATTAATTTAATAATAATTGTTATATTTATTTTATTATATCATTTGTATATAATGAATAAATTAAAATATTAAATTGATAAACAATTAACAATATTTTAATTCCTATATTTAGGTCATATTTCTTGGTTAGGAAAAATATGGCGATTAAGGATGGGGCATGGCATAGAAAGAATACACCTCCATTTGTGCTCTTTGTAATGTGCACCTTCATAAGTAATATTTAATTAATGAATTTTAATTAATCATTCATTAGTAATTATTATATTAGTTAATAATAATAATTTCTTTATTTAGGGTCTCTCTCTTTCTCTCCTTATATATATATACGATACAGGAGGGGACATGACATACTTCACGCTTTAAGTGTATTCACATACATTATGTATGTTTCTCTTAGATATATGTTTCATGTATATTTGCATGGATTCAATTCTTCTTCTTTCTCTAATACTTACAGAGATAGGGAATGTGTGGAGGGGAGAGGTAGAGTAAACCGGTCACATGATGATAATGTCCTAGATGGGTAGAAAACCTTGCGGGAGCCGCATGTAGATTGTGTCATGCGCCCTTGGCACAATAAATCTACCATCTTGTAAGGTAGAGGAGAATGAGGAAGAGGAGACTCATGCAATCTATGAGAGCTAAGCATACAACAGATTAACAACTATTCACCATATTTGATAATATTTTAACATTTCATTATGGGCGTTCTGTATGGATATTTATGAGAATGCTCAATGTTGTCATGTTTTCAGCATGTATGCTTCAACTACTCTTTGCTTATATACTGTGTATATTCATGTGTTTGCTTTATGTCTAATATGCTTTCAGCATGTATGCCTTGTGTCTTTATGTGTGCCTTATGACTGATGTGTCTTTAGCGTGTTCACTCTATGAGTGCCTTTCTTATACATACTTTGTACCTTATGTATATGTGTATTGCTTCAAGCCTTACATGTCTTATGTACATATTTCATGCATCAATGTATTTGCATATTACTTTGTGCTTACGTGAATGCTCCATGCCTTATGTATATTACTTCATATATCATGCTTTAAGTGCATTGCTTCATGCTTACGTGTCTGTCGTGCATTTATCGCTTCATTCCTTAACATAAATTTGTGCTTTATGAGTTACATGCACACTTCATGCTTTACATATTTGCCACCTAATGTCTCATGTGGATGCTTCTTGCCTTATATGCTTTTGATTTACACCTTATGCGTATTCGTATGTATGACTCATGTCTTCATGTATAGGGTTTGTATATAGAGTGTTTACTCTGTATATACATGCTTTGCACCTCCATGTGACGTGTAGGCTTCATATTTTGCGTGTATTTGTGAATATTGCTACATGCATTACTTATGTCTATGCTTCAAGACTTCCATGTATACTTCAAACCTTGCATGTATTCATGTGTATTAAAGGTATTCAAGGTTCGTGCCTCATTAATTTGCATGTATTGTGTGTATATTTCATGTCTTTATGTATACCTTGTGTTTTAGTAGGAGATGACTCAGCTATAGAAAATTGCTGGAGGACAAGCAATTTGTGGAAAGGCGGACTGTCATGTCCCCTTTTTGATTGTTATATATATCATAAATGAAACAATTACTATTATTAATAAATATAATAATTAACACCGAATAATTATTTAAAATTTATTTACTCATTAAATATTATTTAATTAATATTTATTACTAATAATACTCTCGAAATATTCAAATAAAAAAATAAATTAATATTATATTATAAACATAATTTTTATATTATAAATTATAAACATATGTTAGTTATGGTTGTTAATAATCTTAAAATAACTACGGGTTAATAAGAAGTGTCTTTTCAATGAGTAATAGATATGTCATTTCAATGACATATATATATATATATAGGTTGAAGACAGAATATACAATTCTGGGATAAAACAAATAAAGATTCACATAATGGTGGAAGGAACGGTGAATCATCAAGTATATATGATAGATTTAAGTACTCGGCACCTCCATAAGATAGTGATCATACCCAAAATGTAAGTAGCTTATCGATTCATTTCAAGACCATCATGAGAAAAGTAGATATTCGATTGGCATGACAATCAGATTCGGAATGATCACGGATTATTGGATTGAAGATTACTCAATCATTCCAAGGGTATCGGGAATCATGAAGGTGCCAATAATAAGCACCGTTTTAACCAATCTCCGATATTCAAAGAGAAAGCTAATCAACTACATATGAAAGGCGAAAAAAGGGAGAGAATATCTGGAAACACGAATCAGATCAGATCAGAACTGCTAATAAGTTACAGGCAGTAACAACCTTGTTCTTGGTGGTATGCATATGAATGTGTTAATATGGATGCTTAATATATGAGGCCCGATGATGTTCTTATGCAGAATTTTAATTATATAAATATTAAAATAATATAATAACCATAATTATTATACTAGTTTCTGGAAACTGCTGTGCAGTGAGATGATAATAAACCATATAATAGATAATTAATAAATAGGTTACTGATAAATAAATAAATGATTTATAATATGATATAATTTATTTATTTGTTTATTTATATGTCCAAATCAGAATAAAGACTATATATATATATAATAAGGGAATATCAATAAGATTATATACATACACATATACATGTACATATATATACATATATATATATATATAGAAATAGTAATTTGAATGAACAAGTATGGTTGAGATTATAAATCAAATTAGATTATCAAGAAAATATCAGAAAGAAGATTATGTTATCACTAATGGGATTCAATCTAGATAGTTTTGTCTCCCAATCACTTAGTTTAAGCCATAAATATGTTGAGATGGATTAATTAGGGTTAAAACAAACCTAAATCTAGTAGGGGACATTACAGAGAGTTTGATTAGCATCTGGTGATTCATCATCCTTACTGAGTTTACAAACAATCACCATAGGAGTGCTAATAGGAGTGCAATCTTTCATTTTGAACCTCTTCAACATTTCTCTAATATATTTAGTTTGGGAGATAATTAGACCTTCCTTAGATTGATGAATTTGCAGCCCAAGGAAAAATGACAGCTCTCCCAACATTGACATTTCAAACTACATCTTCATGTTATTTGCAAAAACTTCACACATCTGCACAAAATCATTTCCAAAGATTAAATCATGAACATAAACAACCACAATCAGCATATGTTTACCTTCCTCTTTGATATACAAGTTGTTGTTCGCAATGCCTCTTTTGAACCCTTGCTGAAGCAAATAACTATGCAATCTATCATACCAGGCATGGGGTGCTTGTTTAAGCCATAAAGTGCTTTTCTCAGCTTGCATACATAATCCTGATTCTCTGACAAAATAAAACCATCGGACTGTTCTATATAAACCTCTTCATTTAAATCACCATTCAAAAAGGCAAATTTAACATCCATTTGAAAAACTTTAAAACCTTTCAAAGAGGCAAAAGCTAAGAACATTCTAATAGCCTCTAATCTAGCAACTGGTGCAAAAGTTTCATCGAAATCTATACCTTCAACCTAAGCATAACCCTTACACACTAACCTTGCCTTGTTTCTCACCGCTTGGCCATCCTCATTCAATTTGTTCCCGATGACCCACTTTGTGCCAATCACGTTCTTGTCCTTAGGCCTTGGGACAACTTCCCAAGTTTCACTCTTATGAATCTGATCTAACTCTTCTTTCATAGCTGCAATCCAAAATTTATCCTCTGCTGCCTCTTCAAAAGTCTTTGGTCCAATCATGGACAGCAATGAAATATCATCATCCTCATAGTAATTTACTTTTCTTCTTGATGCTCTAGCTCTGTCCTCTTCCATAATCTGATTAATAGGATGGTTCTTCTCAACAAATTTTGATGTGGACTTGAGAGAAGTTCTGATTGTAGTTGTGTTTTTGTCATGTGAAGTTGTAGGACCAACTGATGCATCTGTTGTACTTGACTGATTGTCCGCTATTCCACCCTCAAAATGTGAACCAGCACCTTCATTTTGATTTTTATTAGGTGTATTTCCAACATTGTTGCTTGCTGTCCCAGCTTGTGGATTGGTAGAAATAGGCTGGCCAACATTTTCAGCTTCATCACCCTACAAGCTATCATCGCAACTTTGCAATCTCTTAGAAGAATCAACAGTCTCATGAATTTTCACATTAGTGTTTACAACTATCTTATGCAATCTCTTATTGAAACATTTATAGGTCTTACTTTTTGAAGAATATCCTAGAAAAATATCCTCATCTGCTCTAGGATCAAATTTGCCTAAATTATCTTCATCTCTCCTAATATAACACGGGCTTCCAAAAAATTTAAAATACTTAATAGTTGCTGCCCTACCATTCCATAATTCATATGGTGACTTGTTGTGCTTTGCCCTTACCAAACTTTTGTTCTGAATATAGACAAATGTATGGACTACTTTCCAAAAGCATTCACTTACCTTAGATTCATTCATCATGCTTCTAGCCATCTCCTAAACTGATTTGTTCTTTCTCTCAAGCACACCATTTTATTGAGGCATCCTACCAGCTGAATATTGTCTTTTGATACCGGATTTTCCACAAAAACTTACAAAATCATTTAAAGTGAATTCACCTCCATTGTCTGATCGTAGACACTTAATTTTCAGATTCTTCTCATTTTCAAACAAGGCTTTGAAAGTTTTGAACTTCTCCATCACTTTTGATTTTTCTTACAAAAAGGCCACCCACGTCATACGTGAGTAGTCATCAATTAATAACATAAAGTATCTCTCACCTTGCATGCTTGCAGTCCTTATTGGCCCACACAAATCAATATGAACAAGCTCTAGAGGCATTGAGCTTTAGTACTCCTTTGCTTTAAAACTCCTACGAGTTTGTTTACCCAATTGACAATCTTTACACACTATGTAAAATGGTTTAGTGAGCTTTGGCAAATCTTTCGCCACTTCCTTCTTGCTAATTTGAACAAGACTATCAGAATTTATATGACCAAGTCTACTATGCCACAATCAAGATTCATCAAGTACACTTAAGCAACAAGTTTCACTTTTAGCATCATCAAGAATATACAAGTTATTCGCTGCCCTAGTTGCTTCAGCAATATGAGTACCATCTTTACTAATCTTACAACAGTTAGTACTGAAAGTTATACTATGACCTTGATCACACAACTGATTGACACTAAGTAGATTATGTTTCAAACCTTCAATAAGCAGCACATTCTCAACTTTAGTCTTACCAATACTCGACATGAGTGTACCTTTACCAGCAACTCTAGCAGATGAGTTTCCACCAAATCTAACCTTACCACCATTGGATTTCTTGAGAGTTAAGAACTTACTCTCATCTTCGGCCATGTGTCTAGAGCAGTCACTATCCACATACTAAATATCTCTCTCATTATGTGCAAGAAGAGTAGTTTGCACAATCAAACACTTAGTTTCAGCCTCTTTCTCTGTCTTCCTCCAAACATTCGTTTCTTTTGCATTGTTCTTAACATCCTTCTTTGAAATATCTGCCTTGTCATTCTTACAAAATCTTGCTCTGTGCCCAATATCATTACATTTATAGGAGACATAATTATAATCTCTCAGAGGAGCAAAAGACTTCTTGTTTGCAAAACTGAAATTATTTCTAAAAGGCATTCTATAATTTGCTCTCTTGTGTCCAAAATAGTTACAAGCAAAACGGTAACCATGAAAGAATGAATAATTAAACCTGGTTAAGTGTACATGTCTAGCACTGAAAGGTTGCCTGAATGCATTATTTCTGGTTCTCGAAGATGAAAACCTTGAGCTTTCACCATTAGAAGTTTGTTCTTCTACCTTCGAGCTTTGACCTTCTTCAAGACCAACTCCGCCCTTGTCTGAGGACTGTTTTTAAGAGATTAAAAGATTGTCCAACGAAAGTGAACCTTTCTGATTTATCTCTTCTTGATTCAGCAGTGTAGATGATTTCTCTATTTTCCTAAGCAAAGATATCTCACCTTAAAGTTTTTCACAACTTTCAGCCTTAACTTTAATCTGATTTTTCAATTCCTCTTCAAGTTTCTTAGCCTCATCAATCTGAAATTTGAGATCAATTACTTGTTTCTCTACATCTTCAAGAGCTTGTGATTTTTTAACTTTTTGTTCAGTTTCTTCCTTAAGCAACAACTTCAGATTTAAGTTTTTCTTCTTAAGACTTTTGATTTCGCTAAGAGCACTTACCAATTCTTATTCAATGTCCACTTCTCCATCTTCTTCATCAAAGACATCTTCATCTTCTTGATTTTCAACTTGAGATTCTTCTAGGGCCATAAACAAAATCTCATCACTCAGAGATTCTTCTATCACTTCCTTCAGAAGAATCACTTTCCTACTTTGAATATAGACTCTTTTTCGATTTCCATGTCTTCTTGTCCTTTCCTCTGAACTTCCTTTTGTAGAACTTTGTCTTATTTTCATTACCGTTGTCTTCGTCATTCTCAAAAGGATATTTAGCTACAAAATGTCTAGCCTTTCCACACTTAAAGCACTTGAGAGGCATCTTCTTCCATTGTTTGTTGAATTCCTTCTTTACCCTTTACATGAACAAAGCTTCCTCTAAATCTAAATCAAGATCAGAACTATAACTTGATACTTGCTCCTTTTGTTTGCATTTCTTTGAGGCTTTGAAAGCAATCTCTCTTTTTGATGATTCTATGTTTGTCCTCATCTCATATACTGTTAATATACCATGAAGTTTGTCAATGGACTGTTTACCAAGATCAATCATCTCCTCTATGGCAGAGATCTTAGCATCAGACCTAAAGATTTTTTGAATAACCAAACTATCATCAATCTTCTCACCAAGACCTTTTAAAGAATTCACAACTTCATCTACTCTCAGAAAGTATACTGAAACATTGTCATCTTCTTCCATTTTCAAACTTCTAAACAGCATTCTATGAGTCTGAAGCTTGGCTTTCTTCACTTTTTCATCTCCTTCATAAGCATTTTTAAGCTTATCACACATAGCTTGAGCATTGTCACAGTGCACAACTTTCACAAACTCAAATTCTAACAATCCACACAAGATATCATTCATAGACTTTGCATTGCTTTCAAAGGCTCTCTTTTCATCAGCAGTGTTGTGAGGTATTCACACATCACCCCATCGCAAATGGGGACCCCCACTTTTTTTCTGCTTTCTAGGTAGTGTCGAGTCTTAGCTATTAGCCTCTGCGTTAGAGAGGTATAAATGCTTAAATGGCTTGGAGTCAGGTGGATAGTTTTGTATAAGTGTGAAGTAAGTAGGTTTGCAAAGTCTAGATATAATGAGTTCAATAATGAGTTAGGAAGATTTGTTATTTAAGGGTCTCTTCAAATGCCACTCTTGGGGAGCAAATTTCACTTCACGAATACTCCTTATGTAAGTAGCTAAAATTCATGTCAAACTTCAGCAGTTGCAACTTTGGAGCGAACTTCATGACTTGGTGTTTTGGAGCGAATCTCCTACTCCACGAATTAAGGAATTGGAGCGGACTTCAGGTTTGACAAATTTGGGGCGAATCTCCTACTTCATGAGTTGTTGTTTTGGAGCGAACTTCTTCATGATGAAGATGAAAGAATGGAGAAATATGTGAACACTCACTTCATGTTGGAGAAATTAAGAATCAACTTCATGAGTTGCATATTTGAGGCGAATTTTACAATTTCATCAAGATGCAAGATGATCATTACAAACTTCATGCTTGAGTCTACTTCATGAGACAACTTGAAGCTAACTTCATTTTTGGGCAATCTGGAGGGAATCACTTGACAACTTCACGACTTTGTATTTTGGAGCAAATCTCCTACTTCATGAGTTAAGGAAGTGAAGCGAACTTCAGGTTTGACATATTTGAAGCGAATTCCATGATTTCATGAAGATGCAAGGAGATCAAAACGAATTTCGTGCTTGAAGCCTATAAGAGAATGTCAACTTCATGTTTGAGCTAATTGGAGCGAAATCCTCTACTTCATGAAATGCTAGGATGGAGCGAAATACAAACTTCATGACTTGACCAAGAGGAGCGAAGTTGATAACTTCATGAGTTTGAGTTTTGGAGGGAAAATTTCCAACTTCATGAGTTTGGGTTTTCAAGCAAAGTTGACAACTTCATGAAGTTCATGATCTCATAAATTGGAGCGATTTACTTCTTTAAGAGTGAAGTTGGGTATAAATGGATGAGACGAATTAGAAAACACAACTTCGTGGGTCATCATTTTGAAGCGAACTTCACGATTCGACCTTTTGGAGCGAACTTGAACTTCGGGAGTTGTCATCTAGGAGCGAACTTCATGAATTTACTCCTTGGAAGGAATTTCATCAATGCATGAGCAAAGTTGAGTGAGAGGATGAAGGATGATCGCCTTGAGTACATACAATGCCAAATGAACTTCATAAGATGCCAGTTTGAAGCGATTTTACTACTTCATGAATTGTAGGATGGGAGCGAACTTCAGGTTCAAGAGTTTTGGAGCGAAATCATTACTTCAAGAGTTGCACTTCTCAAGCGAACTTCACAAATTGCCTTCTGAGAGTGAATTTGAACTTCACAAATTAATGGATAGCAGCAAGATTCATGAATAGAAAAGAATGGAGCAGATTATACCTTCAAGCCTTCGTTGATAAAATGAGAATCAGAGGAATGAAACAAATTTAAAAGCATATCAACATCATGATCTCTCAACTTGGAGCGAAAAACTTACTTCATGAATTGAAGGATTGGAGCGAAGTTCTTACTTCGGAAGTGGAAGGAATGGAACGAAGTTCTTGCTTCATGAGTTGGTGTTTTGGAGTGAACTTCATGTTGGAGTGTTTTGGAGCGAACTTCATGTTGGAGTGTTTTCAAGAGAGCTTCATGTTGGAGTGTTTTGGAGCAAACTTCATGTTTCCACCTCTTGGAGCGAACTTCATGTTTCCACCTCTTGGAGCAAAGTTGAACTTCATGACTTAATGCTTTGAAGCAAATTTAACAGCTTCATGACTTAATGCTTTGAAGCAAATTTAACAACTTCATGACTTGCCTTTTGGGAGTGATTTTTTTTAACTTCATGAGTTGAGTAATTGGAGCGAAATTCACATTTTAAGCTACTTCATGAGTTAAGGAATTGGAGCGAACTTCATGACCCAAGGATTTGGAGCAAATTTCATGCAAGACTGAACTTCATAAGTTGATAATCACAAGCGAACTTCAGGTTGGAGACTTTTGGAGCGGATTTCTTGTTTGAAGCAACTTCATGACTTCATGTATTGGAGTGAACTTCAGGTTTGAAGAGTTTGGAGCCAAATTCACACATGAAGCAACTTCATGAGTTGGAATGATGGAGCGAACTTTAGGTTTGAAGAGTTTGGAGCGGATTTCATGACAAGCAAGCTCAGCAAAGCAAGGTGATTGAGACAAGACTTCATGTGCATACATACCCCTTAGATCGAGATTTACAACTTCATGAGTTGTTGTTTTGGAACGAATTTTGCAACCTCATGAGTTGCCATTTTGGAGCGATTTTATAACTTCATGAGTTCAAGGATTGGAGCGAATTTTCTACAAGGGGAAATTTCATGATTTAGAAGATTGGAGCGAATTTCATGAATAAGCAAGGTGATTGAAACAAGTTACAAGTGCACACAATCTAGAGCAATCTTCATCTTCAGGCCTACTTAAGCAAATGTCAACTTCATGAACTTCACAAGCTCAACATGCAAGAGTAAACTTCATGATTTGACCTACATGAGCAAACTTCACAATTTGAAGGGTATGAGCGAAGTTCAAGAAAATGAAGAAGATTAAGGAGAGGGAAACTTAATGAACATCAAGGATGGGATACACTTCAAGAGCTCCTCTCCAAGAGTGAAAAAACAACTTCAAGTGTCCCTTTATGAAGGCGAATTATCTCTATATGCTTTACTTAAATTTATATATCATGTATATTTGATACTCGCCTGTTTGTTTTGCAGGAAATGAAGAAAGAAATAAGGAGATCACACAAGAAACGTTCAACGACATGAAGAGAGTCACAAGAGAAGGAGTTTGGAGTTTTGAAGGAGAAAGACGATGGTGACATCAGAAGTACATCAATACCTCAAAACTAAGGTCTACACCGTGCACATCTATGATTGAAGCCCTCAAGAACATACTTTCAGAAGAGTTAATCAAAGTTAGAAGTTTAGCATCATCATCACGGAAGCTAGATAATGTTGAATATCAAGAAATATTCCTTCATGATGATCTATCAAGCCTTCAAAGTTCAAAATAAAGGTGGAATCCTAGTCATCGTCCCAATCACTATTCCTCCAATCAGAGAAGTTCTACATCAGCATGTCTAGACACAATGTACCTGACTCACCGGTGATAGCACAAACTCTGAGGCCCCTACCCTTATCATCTATTGGTCATGCCAAAGTGCTATAATTATTTCATTGGACGAACTGAGTTTGTTGTACCAAACCCTAATTAGGGTTTTCATTTTAAAATCTTGGCCATTGATGGAGATTCAATCCTGGCCATTCATTGTAAATGAGCTTTCTATAAAAGCTCAAACTCTTTATTTGTAAAGGCTAATAGCGAATAGTTAATAGTTGGAGAATAGTTAATAGTGAGTAGAATAGTGAATAGAATAGCAATTAGAATAGAAGTTAGAGTAGAAGGCAAAGATTGTTGCCAAACATGGTTGTAAAGAACAATTGATTTCATTGAAGTTATGGTGAATTTGATTTGTTACTTCAACGACTCGCATGGTCTTTACTCCTCAATTTGCTTTCATGTAATTAGATTGAATGGAGGAATTTGTTGAATGTATTCATGTGGAATCCGCCTAGTCCATACCACTAGCCTCTTACTGATTGTAAGTGTGCCTTGTGTGGTCAACTAGAATGATATGAGCTTAACTTCGAATCATTCTACATTCACTGCTTATGCATTAATTTGAATGGTGATCGATGTTTGATGGTATCGATTCGAACATATTTGAAATGTCCTTAGAAGATTGCACTGAGCTTGTGTCGAATTGTTCAAGTTGATGGTGAGACCTCGCTCGGTAGGGTTCCATATAGTCATTCATCTATGTTCTTACATTCTAGGTCTTAGAATAGGCTTTCTCAACCCTTTACCTTTTGCCATTTTTTCAAAATCGAGCTAGTTCAGGAACAAAAAGCATCACCATATTGCAACATCAGATGATCGAGTTCCAACAAATCAAGCATTCAGGCATTCTAATGTAAGTCCCCTTGTGATTCCAGCATAATCACATCAACCAATTGAGCTTATCCACACGTAGTGACCCTACATTCATGAACCTTGGAGTCTTCTCGAGTGATCCTTAAGCTAATCTTCAGCATCCGAGAGATTTTGTTCAAGAGAGGATAAGATACTTTAGGTATTTTATTTTGTGTTTGCATGTGCGTAAAAAGCACATCAACAAGCAATAGATGGAGGATATTGAGGAGGTGTATAGCATGACACAACATTGTTCCACACATCAAATCCAAGAGACATCAAATATGCTCTCGACCTAACACACCAGAAGGCATAATTTGATCCATCAAATAGGGGAGCTCTATTTGTGGCGAGGCCTTCCAGAGCATTCATCTTCAAACACCAACAAGATCAACCCTCAAGCTTTTAAGCCTTAATAGAAGGTACCTGCTCTGATACCAATTGAGAAGCAAACAGGAAACACTAAGAAGGGAGGCGGTGAATCAATGTTTACATTTATAAAAAAATTACAAACTCAAAAAACAATAAACACAGAAATATGAAAGTGAGAGCATAACACAAAGCAAGTACACAGATTTTCTCGTGGAAAACCCTTCCGGGTAAAAAACCATGATAAAAAGTTTCTTCAATAACTCTGATTGGGCACCAACCCAAATTACAAAATAAGCAACTATCAAGAGAGCACCAACTCTCCACTCAGTACCAACTGAGATGAATAAGAATACCAACTTCAAAACCATTACATCAAGAAATCAAAAATAACTCAGCTTTACATGCAAAATCACACTATTGAAAACAAAATCTAAACAATGAACAATAACTCATACACCATCTTCAGCATGAACGATACTTGTTTCAAACCACTTGAAGAACCAAAACTTTGATAGACAACCAACACCCTGCATATATCAATTCCACTAGACACATCCCTCTTCAATGCACTACGCCACAAAAACCTTTTCAAAAACCTCATAATAAAGAAAAATGCATCCTCAAATCTAGCACAGAACTTGCTCTAGTATTTAAAAAAGCTTTTGTAGCCAACGTCACATCTTGCACCATTCATCCCTTCAATGCATCTACCAAGCAAATATGTAGCTATCGAATTAGTTATTTTCTCTCTACATGCACACCTTCAAACTTCCAAGAAAATCACTACTCGAAATAAAACATATTTTCATTTTCTCCATAAAGTCGCATTTCCTAAGAGGGAGCTCCATCGCATATTCTCAACATAGACGGCATCACTCTTGCACAATTAATGACCACGACTCAGAATAATTATTAAGTATGACATACTCCACACACAACAGTTACACAAAAAACATATCTTCAGCCCAGAATCAATAAAACAAAACTCCTGAAAAATTCAACGCCAATACCAAAAAGATGTCGAAGAAAAAATGGCTAAACAATTTACTGAACCAACTTAGTGCTATTTTGGAACTTTGCACTAAAACATCCAGCCCACGATATTTCTGTTCACACGACCAAAGATTATTTAAAAACTATTGATTCCAAAGGAATTGGGGAAATAAATATGCCTCCACAATCAGAAAAATAAGGAAACGTAGCCGTAGGAAAAACGATAATCCAAAAAAGAATTGAAATTCATAGTCTTTATCACTGCCTATTACTTCCCACGACTCTCACTCAGAAACCACAAACTCTGCCAGCTCTACACAGAAGCCACGTATTTTGGTTGTAAATAGTTTCATTTACCTTCCGTTAAAAAAAAACTCAGCATCAATTACTTTTCTTATTGATTCCATCCCGTTTCAACTAAAATATTGTGGAGAATAAGAAAAATAAAAATAAAAAAAATAAGGAAGCTCCCATATTTTACAAAAGTCGTAACCAAAAAGCATGTGAACAATATTCCACGGTATATAAAGGTTAAATATAGCACCATTCGAACCCAAAAGAAGTTGACCCCTTCGAAAATTCAAAAAAGGTGACTGGTAAAAGATTTTGACACTTGGCAACACAGGTAGACAAGGAGCCAGCTGAAGTAGACACACAACTAGGTGAAGACATGCTGAAAGCTGAAGCACACACCCAACTAGCTGAAGTAAACAGCCAAGCAGCTCAAACAGACAACCAAGCGGCTCAAGCTGCTCAACCAAGCACATAAGTAGGCAGCTCAATCAAAATTTCATAACCAAAGTTATAATGTCCCCACTTTGAAATAAAATTCAATAATAAAATTAAAATATTTAAAATTAAATTAAAATATAAAATAAAATAATTAAATATAATTAATTAAAAATTAATTAAGTTAATGAAAAGTCAAAAGAAATGAAAGGAAAGGTTGTGACTCCCTCAACAATGAGATATAAAAGGGAGAAGAGAACCTCATTTGAGGGGGGGAATAATTTGGAAATGAGAAGTGCAGATCTGATTTAAATGATAAGTGCAGATCTGATTATGAGAGGTTGTGTCCCTTTCAAAGGGCAGAAATAATGAAGAGTTGCACTCTTTCAAAGGGTGCTAATGGTGAAAGGGTGTATCTCTTGCCAAAGGGTATACATGATGAAGAGGTGTGACCTCTCCCTCACATTGAGAGATATAAAGGAAAGGAATCAAAAGCATCTAGTAAGATGACCGTTGATCAGATTAGATCAGAATTGTTATCAAGTTACAGGCAATAACATTTGTGTTCTTGGTGGTATGCATGGGGATGTGCTTAGTAAGTATGCTTAATATATGAAGCCCAATAATGTTCTTATGCAGAATTAATAGTAATGCTAATATGGACTGCAATATGTATGACAATCATACTTAATTTCATATATATATTCATAATACATAAGAAATATATATACTTATAGTCTAAATCATGTTATTACTTTCCGTATTTAAGAAGATGGCATTGAGATGTTCCAAAGAGGGGCAGTCTAAATCCAAGCAAAAGGTTAAGTCCCAAGATAGGGTGGGGATCAGCGACCCATAAGCCTTGAGGGTATAGACCCAAGATAGGTAAGGGCTTGGATCTGTAAACTTTGAGGGAGGCTATTGTAGTTGGTCTCTAAGCACTTTGGTAACATATGTAAACCCTTCTCCCTTAAAACTGAAGTAGTAGCAAGGTTTGATATCTATATTAAGAACTATGAATAATGAAATTAATCAGCTAATGAGGAAAATAGACAAGCACTTGTTAATAACTTATTGAAGAAAATCTATCAATTTTAGTATATTTAAATAGATCAGGTATGGGACATTACAAAAGTCTTAACAAAAACATCAAGCTTTGACATGAAGGACAAAATTCCAACATACAAAACCCAATTCCCCTAACCTCCAAGGTCATTATCTCCTCAATAGAGAACTAGCCGAGGTCATTATCTCCTCAATAGACCACTAGGAAATTATAAGTTTGTTCCTAGTCCCAAATCGGTGAGATCATTCAATAGAAAAATATAATAAATCATAAAACCATTCTACATTAAATAGCTTTTACCTTTCAATTATATTACTAACAATCACAAAAATATTTGGACTGTATCGAACTAATACCTATTAAATAAGAAGATTTGAAAGCTATCCCAGGTTCATAGATATTCTGACATATAACCTGTCATGTCCCAGCCATGATGTATCTCCATTGTGCCTTATACAAACACATCATTGTGCATCGGTGAGGAAAATGGCCTTATTAGTAAGACTTTGCCATTTTTCTAAATTGATTCCAAACTGACTACTACAAAGAGGATTGATCACTAGACAATTACTAGACATTAAAGTCATGTATAAACTGCAACTACGTATAGTCATGTCACCACCATTAGCCACACAATCTTATGCTCCCATGTGGATACCAATACAAGACTAATATCGACCAATATTAATGATGACACTACAAGTGGTAATATCGGCTTAATGGAGATTGCCGAATGGGGAATGAAAGGAAGGTTGCGATGAAGGTCATCTATCACTCAAAAAATATTAATGAATATCGAGTAATGATAAGGAATAATATTGGTGCGGAACAGAGCTACGTGGTCTTGAGTCCTATAAGGTTGACTATCACATGAGGAGGTGTGTTAAGAACATAAATGATTTCAATGACCACTAAGCATTCGTAAAACCTACCATTATGATATGACGAGATTACAAAGAGTGATCATTAGTGGCATCGAAGGGATAGACAGCGATTTATATTGACAGTGCTTACCATAGCTATTAACTTAATAAGCAATCGATAATTACTATCAGTCCAAGTCTTAACGATATCCCAAGAGGCGCGATTAATGGTTGCATGAAGAAAGATGAGTATTAAGGGTCATGGGACGTACCTCTTATCAGGGGACTCATCGTCCCAAAGACATCAGATAAGAAGAGAATCATATTCAAGGGGGAGAGGGCTAGACGATGGATGGGAAAAAAAGAATAATAAGCTAGGAAGAAAAAAAAAAACTAGAGAAGGGAAGAGGAATAAAAAAGGAAGATAAAGAAAAGAATAAGAGCAGGAGGAAATAAGTAATACATCAGCAGACTGGGGTAAAAACACTCTGGGTAATAATATGAGGTTTGCTGGTAATATTATTAATGCAATTTAATATTATTAATACAATTCAATATTATTAATACAAATTTAATATTATTAATATAATATAATATTTAATACAATAGGTTGCTGTTAATATAATATCATATTGTTAATACAATATGATGCTGATAATATAATAAAATATTGTTAATTCAATACAACTAATATGACATAAGAAGGGAATGGCAAATACTGTTAATATAATAAAACATAATGGTGTAAATATACCATAATGTTATTAGTGTAATTCGAGGCTAGTGCTGAGGATAGAAGCCTGATATAGTATTTTTTTTTTTTAAGGCAAAGGGCCAAGGCCCACATTATATATTATAAAATAGAAGAAAAAAGGATTACAATAGACATAAGATCATGTTAAAGGGTAGAAACAACTTCAACACATAAATCCTCTTGGAATTCCATAGTAGAATTCCAAGAGACCAACCCTACTCTATCCTAGAGATGATCAAAACTCAGCCTAATATCTGAGTTCGTAAAGTTTACATATTTTCAATAGTCGAAGGACATGATGACACCCTATGCCCATCCATTTATATTTGATTATACAAAAACTTAAACGGCAAGTCCTTCATCACCAGAGAACAAAGAGCCACTGCATTTCGACCCCCAAGTTGATAGACCATCTGCCAAAAGCAAGACCAAAACTGAAGCTCTCCAAAATTGAGACACGGTCACATAGATTGATAATCCTAACCACCAGCACATAGAGAAATACTTTCATGACTTCGAAGTCTATAATCAGACAAAAAGCAAGATTCTATACACCTAAAAAAAAGCCTGATATAGTATTGCTAAGACAGTACAATAACAATAACAACAAAATGTGGACAATTCACTAAGTAAATAATTGACAATGTAATTCAAATAATGCCATATTGAATTTAATTCTTAAATCATAGATTGCAGTGATCCGATTCTTCGTCTTTCTCTAATACTTGCAAATATAGGGAGTGTGTGGGGGAAAGGCAGAGTAAATCGGTCACATGGCGAAAATGTCCCAAGACGGGTGGAAAACCTTGAGGGAGCCGCATGTAGACCACAGTAAATCTTCCATCTTGTAAGGTTTAGCAGAATAAGGAAGAGGAATCTCATGCAATCTATGGGAAGTAAATCATACAGCAAATTAACAATCTATCCATCTTAATTGAAAATATTTTTAACATTTCATTATTGGCATAAGTAAATGATCAATAGGTATGCATAATATTAGCTATGGTTGGATAATATGGAAAAAGTCAATTTGTATAAAGGATGAGCTCCTATTCCTAAATCCTGAAATGATTGCTAATATATGTTTTTAGGGTGAATTTAGGAAGGGGTCATCACATAACCAAATGAACCTAAGTTCTGTGTGACCTTCTTGATGTTTGTATTCAAATCCAATGATTATAACAACTAGAATTTCATCAATGCAAAAACTCCAATAAAACTCATCATATTTGGCAAAACATTAAAAAGCAGAAAGAGATTCACTGTGTTACCCGGAAACGCATTTCCATCCTAAAGGCACACATTCCGGAAACGGAAACGGTTTCGAGAACGGGGGGACCGGCCGAAACGTTTCCAAGCCGTCCTCGATCCACAAAAAATTTCGAAAACCATCCCGAAAGCTCGGAAACGGTCAACTTTTCTTTTGGGGACTGCAGACCATCCCCGGGACAACTAGGGATTCCCAAGCTATCCCCCGACCGCCCCCGAGGTGGCTGGGTACGCCCAAGCCGTCCCCCGACCGTCCCGGGGACGGATGGGTGTTTCCAACGGTAGAGACATTTAAAAAACCAAATATTTAAACAATATTTAGTTTTCATTCCAACAATATTTTCATATATATTATTAAATTTTTATTTTAATGAAATACCGCTAGACTAAATATTTAAGGAAAGCAGTTAAACTTTTTTGAATGAAATATCACTGATATTAAAGAAAGCGATTAAAAAATATATATATTTTTACTAGAACTATAATTCCCTCAAATACGCTAAATAGTTCTAGAATCTTGACTGGAGGGTCTCTATCTTGTTAATATTATATCGATATCACATATATTGATTTCATATGATATCGATATAACTTAAGTCAGTTTTAAAGAAATAAAAGAATCTTTGCAATTTATTATTATCGACAGAGCTTTCACTCACAGCAACGCTGCAAGGAAGAGAAAGACTGTGGAGTGTGAACTGACGAAGTGTGAAAGGGGTTTTCCATCAAAGCAAGGGAAAAGAAGACTTTGAAATGTGAATTTTATTGCTCAAGCACAGACTCAAGACTTCACCTAGAGTTTGAAAAAAAGAAGAAAATTTAAAAAGCAATAGCAAGACTATTTGGGTTTGCCATTTGGAGGGTTTAAATTTCAGATTTGGGGCATTGAAGGTAAGTCCATGCTTCCATATTTGGTTTAATGATAATCATAATGGTTTTGTTTTAAAAAATGTCTGATTTTTTTTTTCCTTCAATTTCAGAATTTTGAGCTTGCATTATACAGTAGACTCACTTATTAAACATGAGTGACAGCAGTAGGAATGATGAAGAATGAGAAGGGGAATAAGTTGAAATTGGGGGTGGTAGTGGAAGTGTTGGGGGTGAATCAGCACATGAACCTAACAAATTTGAAATCCCTTCATCTTCATTAAAACCATTTGCACAAGGCCCTTTTAACCCTAAAAAACCTCTACTTTGCCTTGTTCATCCCACAGATGCCAAAATGAAAAATTCGGGTGGAAGTAGGGTGTATAAGTGTCATGTATGCGAAGGTGAAATTAGAGGGGGCTACACAAGGGTGTGATCTCATTTCTTGGGTGTTACAAGCAAAGGAGTTAAATATTGTAAAAATCTAAAGGAGGATACAAAGTTAGAGTGTTATATATTACACATGGAGGCTGAATGCAAATCTAAAGATCTGCCCTTCGTAATGCCTCAACCCTCACAGCCATCTACTCATATTGTTCACCCTATGTCATCTAGTGGTAGTGCCATTCATATTGTCGGAGCCAAAAAAAATAAAAAAGGAAAAAGGAAAGAGTAAGGCTAGTGATAGTGAGCATCCCATTTCATGTGGCCCGTTCTCCTTAAAGAAAATGATGAAAGACGAAAGTAATATTGGTCCCTTTTTGTACCCCCTGGAGATCATAAACTACGCACTACCCTCCTTGAGAAAGCATATTTGAAGGTGAGTTTGGTGATAGAGGATATGAGGAGTACTTAGATGAAGAGTGGTTGTTCCATTGTGATAGATGGGTGAACCAATATTAGTCATCAGCCACTCATCAACATCATGGTCACATGCACAGTTGGCTCTCATTTTCTTAGAGTTATTGATTGTTCAGGGAAACACAAGGATAGAGATTTTCAGTTTAGCATTCTGAGAGAGGCCATAGAGGAGGTTGGGCCCTCAAATGTTGTTCATGTGATCACTAATTCAGCACATGTGTGCAAATTGGTCGGTTTGATGGTGGAGGGTGCTTACAAGTACATCTTTTGGACTCCATATAATGTTCATGCATTAAAGGATATGGGGAAATTGGATTGAGTAAAGGAAGTGGTGACACAAGGTAGAGATATTCAAATGTTCATTTGCAACCACCACACCTCATCAACAGGCTCCAACTTTACAGTGGGATATTAATCCCGAAGACACCACCCAGGTTGATGAGGACAACACATGGCAAGGATTGCTTGGCATTCCGTTGGATGATGCAACCTTTGAGGTTCAAGCTAATAGTGACAGTGACTTTGATGTGGATCAAGATTAGGGGCAGCAACATACTATTTTTCTTTTCATATTGACTTTGAAGTTTGAGACTTCGAGTCTTCTGACATTATACGATACATTCATACAATGATAATTGAATCTTGACATATGATATGATACTTTAAGTCTAACTTTTCATTTTGTTGAAACCAGCAGCCTTTGCTTATTTAAATATTTTGCTATATGATATGTCATATGATATTTGATAGTGATACTTTTCACTGTTTCAATGAATTATATCTATGAATGTATGAAATTAAAATTTGAACTCACTTGATTCATTTGATCATGATGCTATCCTATGTTCTTAATCTTATTCAATGATGATTCAATTTGATTCGTTTGAAGCGATGTTGTCAGTTCTATGATGATTCAATGATTTTAGATTTAGAATCTAGATTTTGATTTATAAATGTTATTATGTTGCAATGATGAATATTTACTGTGTTACAATGTTATATAAATTTCAGATTTCCATGTATATATATAGCCGTCCCATGTTGTCCCCTTGCTCCAAGAAAAAAAAAACGTCCCAGAAACCCGTTTCCCCATCCCCGCATCCCAGAAACTCAAAGTAACATAGGATATTCATGTTATCCTCATTTTTGTTTCCAAAAATGAAGGACCACTACATAAAATTTTTGTGAAAAAATGAAAAAAAATTACTCTATGACACGCTTCCAGAGGCAGAATTTCGACTAATCCTTGGACTGGCTTAATCCTCAGTCCATCCTCGAACTATCTTTCGAATTTCGTCAAATTCTGGGTTCGTTTGCTATGTCTTTCCTTTAATTTCAGGTTTTAAAATCCTAACTGCAGGTGGAGAATTTTCTTCAAACTGCAAGTTTTAATGATATCCATTGTTTTGGTCTTTGTAGGGGAATTTTTGGCTTATTACATGTGCACTTTTATTCAAGGATGAATACTTGTAATTTGCTTTAAATTTCTCTTTTATTGTTTTTATCATTTTTATTGTTTTTTGGTCTTTCTTAGTTAAAATAGGGATTTTTTGGCTAAATTACAAGTAAACTTGTAGTTCTCTCCAAAAACCCCTACTTTAATGGTTTTTACATGTAATAGGGATTTTAAACCACCATTACATGTGTGGAAGCAATTCTAACTTGTTGTAGGGATTTTATTTCCCTATTACAAGTAAGTAAAACTTGCATTTCTCTCCAAAAAACCCAATTTTACACAAAGAGCATTTTTGACAATTGTAAACTTGTAGTTTGTTCCAAAAAACCCGAATTTGCCTAGTAAGTGAAAAAGTGCAATTTTAAACTTGTCTTTCTCTCCAAAAAACCCGAATTTGGCTTTGTAAGTGAAAAAGTGAAAATTAGAACTTGTCATATGTTCTAAAAAACCCGATTTTCACATGTAAGTGCAAATTCGAACTTGTTCTTCTCTCCCACAAACCCGAATTGCAAGGAAAAATGGTTTTTGAAGATTTCAAAGCAGATTTTTGTGGAGATCTTCTAGGAAGGAGAGGCGTTTTGGTTTCTACCCTATTCTTATGCATTTGAAACCACTTGTCACGCCATTTTGGGTTTGCATTTACTGGTTTTTTGCTCCAAATCAGCAACCACGTGTTTCCAAAATGCCACATTTTGGTGGACCAAATCTCCACGAAGTTGCAGTCTCCTAGTTTGCTTTTGCCTTTCATGCCAAGGTGTTGAGGGTTAAAGAGGTTCCAAGCATTTTCCAAACCACACTACACTCATTTGCTGCCATGTTTTTTATATAAGACGTTTTTTGCAAAACGTGGCAAGGGTTTAATATTGTTGTTGGTCTCTATTTATTGTTTTAGCTTCTTCATTCCAAAGATTGTTGCATTTTTTGAGAAGCATTTTCAGTTTGAAGAAAGGTATGTTCTCTTTCCTTTCTTTCCTTCATTTTATTGTTTTCTTGTTTTCTTAGTTTTCTTTCTTGGTTGCATTTTTGGAAATATGTTGTTCTTCCCCCAAAAATCGGTTTTGTGAGAGAAATCTTCCCCTTGGAATGCAATTTTTGGATTGCATTGTTCTTCCCATATTTCCCTCTTTACTTGTATTTGGGATTTTTAATCCCGATTACAAGTTTGCTGGAAATTCTTGTTCTTCCCTTACGGTTAAGGAATTTAACCATTTTTGGTTAAAATTCCAAGTTGAAAAGTGTGAAATACCCCTCCCTTTCAAAATCAGGTTTTAAAAACCGGATTACATGTTGAAGAGTTCTTCCCATTTTCATGTAAATGACATTCCCGGATTTTCCCATTTCTATCCATTCACTTTTCCCATATCCGTACTTTCCATTTCCGTCATTTTCCGCAAGTCAAATTCTCATTTTCCATCCATTTCTTCATTTGCAAAATTAAGAGTGTACTTGCATTCGGGTTTAAAACCCCGATTGCATGTATGTTCTTTTCAACTTGTATACTTGCGAAAATTTCCCCAAGATCCGAAATTGGTCAAAGTCAAGATTTTCCTATTTCCATATATTTCCCCTCTTCCTCTCACAAAATCGTGAAGTTCAAGAATCGAAGTTTTTCCCATTTGAAGAAGGAAGAATGATATTTGCAGCTGACTATGATGTTGCCTTAACTCTTCTAAGTCTTCATCACAGTATTCCAAGTTCACAATCAATGACAGATTTGTCGGCATCTCCAGCTCCAAAGAAGATGAAATACAAATATGACAAATATCAGAACGAGGTTGCACCTTCCCAAGTTTCTTCCCCTTTGGATCGTATCAGAGATACGGAAAAAGGGCACGTGGATACGTCAGAATTCGTAAAGAGGGTAGAAGATCCATAGGATAATAACTTGCAGCGGCTGTTGGACAGCCATATCCATCATGCATCTTCTTTCTCGGTGGCTGCCCTAGAACCTGAGTTTATTTTTGCATGCGCCCATCATTTTGATAAAGAGACAAGAGTCATCAAAAATGATGATGGCGAAGCTATAATTCGTCTTGATGCAGATACAATCGAGATGGTCTACAAAATACCTCCTGCACCTGTTTACATGGAAATCTCCAAAGAAAGTCCACCAGAGTATTACGTGAAGAGGGAAAAAGATTGCAAGCGACATATCAATAGGTGGATCCAAGAGCCACGAGCCTCCTTCTCAAGGTGCACGAAGTTGTACCGCTGCGATTTCAAATGGGAAATAGGAGACACCATAACTCTTCTCAGCGGGATGATGGGCCTTGAGCATTCCAATGTCTTTGAGCCATTGATGTACCAGTTCATCATGTTCATAAGACAGTCTCATCACATTTCATGGGGATAAGTCATCAGTGATGCCCTATGCGAACAGCTTGCAGCAGTTCCTACCACCATGACCTTCATGAATTCATATTTGGTACATTTGGCAACATCACTTAGATACTTTCCAAGTCTTTCTACCAAGGGTGATCGCTCACTTATACCAGTTTGGGAATATTATGACCAGTTGCCGTTGAGACCCAGCAGACTGCATTTCAGAAGAGTCCAAGATGCATTCTTCGGATATTCAATGTGTCAATTTGACAGAAATCTCAGGAACAAGAGAGTATCAGATGAGGCATGGGAAAAGGTGTGCGAGTATGGATGTTTGTTTCTGCAGTTTCCCACCTTCGCCTATATGAGAATTGGATGCTATGGTGGTCAACCATATATGCTTCCCAGATACCCAACTGATAAGATCATTCTTATGGAGTTGGGAAGACAGATCATGGGTGTCCACACTTTTTAGTCTGCTAGACACAAGGTTGGAATGGGGATCTCTACCACAAACCCATTGAAAATTGGCCGGTATTCCCTTGCCACATTTGTAAAAGCTAAGGCCATGGAGACTGAACTGCAGGAAATCAAGCTCAAAAGGTTTAAACCTATAGCTGATTTTGATTATAGGGGTATGAAGGAGAAGATCAAGAAATCCTTTGTGCATGTGCATCGCATTGAGAACATCTAGGTAGATCTTTGCACAGAAACCGAAGTTCTGAAGATGGATTACTGCAGGCTCACTGTTGAACAAATTGTTGATTTGAACTTGGTGGATATCCCACAAGGGATGATTGATGATGGGCACATACTTGATCCTGAATACATTTCATGAAGGGTTGAGGAAGCTCCATTTCCTTTGATCCAATGGTCGCACAAAGAGTGCATATCCATCCTTGAGAGATTTCAGCCTATCTTGGCTAACACTAACGCATGGTTGAAAAATAATGTTGTTAGACTTATAAAAATCAAGGTTGGAAAAGAAGATGATTCTATAGGGCCTCTTGAACGTAAGTCTGAGATTCAAGTTGACAACAAGGAGGGTACATCATCTTCGGGCACAAGGATCAAGTTGCGAGTGAGTCGTGCAGTAGTGCTTCCTCCTGAGGAGACGACAGTTTGTGGGAAGGAAAAATCACGGTTCCATGTTCAGGTGATTGATCTAGATAATCCAGAAGAAGGGCAGCAATCTGATGATGCTCCTAAGTCTCCGGTTTCAGACTCGCCTCATGAGATCATTCCTCCAGTTTCCATTGAGACGCCTCTTTCTCCTCCTGATTTGCCTGTGGATGAGTCTCCTAAGAATGCTATTCCCATTTCAGCATACAAGCCATCTCCTGATCATCAACAAGAGACTGTGTTGGAAATTCCTAAGGATATTCCTACTTGCATCCAGTTGTCAGAAATTGATACTTCCAATTCTGGTTTTGAGGAATTCATGAGGCAATCTTCATGCCCATTGGTAACTGAGCAAACGGTGGTCGCTGTCCAAACAGATATTCCTCCCAGGATGACCACGGTGATTCAAACAGAAACTGCTTCTCCTTTGCCTACGGCTGCTACTGAGGGGAGTTGATGACTTTGCCTCCATGGCTTAGTTCTTTTACTCCGAAAAGGAAGAAGCAGGAAATCTCACCTGATGCCTTTGATTACCAACAACTGAAACAGTCCAGATCCAAAGTTGCTAAGAAGGCCAAGACTATCTCTAGGGTAATTGTTGATAGCAACAAGATAAAGGTAGCTGAAATTGTGGAACCTATTGCAGATAAGCCACTTGAGGAAATGTCACCTGCCGATTAAAAGGTTACAAAGATAGAGTTGGGCAAACAGACGCATGAGGTCATTAAACATGATGCTTAGTTTTATGTTGCCTCGCTGGTGCAAAGGTGTGATGAGCTTCTAGCAAAGAAAAACAAGCTAGAAGATGAAAACCGACAACTTATGGCAGCCATTCATAAAATCACAAAACCTGCTGCTGAAGGGAGTAACTCCATAGGTTCTTCTGGTTCCCAAGAATCAATTCGTGGAATGGAAAGGGCTGCTCAGAAGGTACAAGCACTGGATTCCTGGGTTGATCAGCTTCATGATCTATATGCACAGGTAATGGAAGACATTTTTTAGATGATGTCTAAGTTAGAGACCATTGAAGAGAAACTAGATCCGACTTCTGATACTTTCAAAAAGAATCTGGAAAGTGTTGAAGAAAGTTTGACAATCTGGCGTACCATGCCCCAACAACAGCTGAGTGTTTTGCAGGAGCATGCCATCATCTCATCCAGGGTCATGTACTTGGAATTTGAAGAGCTCCTGGAAAACAAGGGCGTTGTTCTTAAACCCCTCATTGAGGAGATCAGTCATGCAAAGAGATTCCGGGGTGAAGTTTTCCGAGATATTGTCTCACATTGTGAAAGGGCCTCTTGTAACATAGTAAGTCAGGATGGAGAGTAGATTCTAGAAGAAGAAGTTCTTGCTGATTTACAGATGAGGATTCATAATGAATGGAGGAGCGAACAATTCTCGGCCGCTTCAATTCAAATATTAATAAAACACCAAGCCTTTTTGCATGAAATCCAATCTATCCTGGATAAAAACAATTATGCGCTTCTCCGGTGTCATGACACTATTGTGAAGACCATGGTTGTTGCCAAGAACACCCATGAACCGAATCCCGAGGAACTACAAACGAGCATCCAGAAATTTCAAGGATTTGTGTCTTCACAAAATGCAACTTAAGTGTTCTTTTGTGATCTTTAGTTGTAATTTTGTTTTGACAAGTTACATGTAAAAGTAATTTTTGTAAAAAGCAAGTTACACATTACTTGCACTTTGTAATTACATGCAAGACAACTACAAGTTGTGTTCTGTTAGGACTATAGTTGGAATAAGTCTTAGTTAGTTATTGAAGTCTTTCTTAGTTATTGAATAAGTCTTGATGGTTGAGAGAGTATCTCAAGTTAGTTAGGATCCTCCCACCTTTTTCTCAAGGGTCCTCTTCTATAAATACTTGAGGGGCCTATTGTAATTTTTATCTTTTGGAAAGAAAGCAAAAACTCTGCCAAATTTACAGCAAAGAAGTCTTTGAGCTTTCATGTGTAAATTCAATAAATAAAAGGAATAGAAGAAAATTGTTCAAGCTTTGAGTCTTTGAGCTACATTCTTGAGTTAGTGTTCTATATTATCTTTCTTGCAAGTGTTCCCAAAGAGCTTAATCACTTCTGATTTGCAGTCTTTGTGTTGCAAATAGTTGAGTTTAATATAGACTAAATTAAATATTTTGTTGAGAAAAGCTGCAAGTCTTTGTGCTTTCACTTGTTCTTAAGAGAATTTAGGAATAGATTCTGTGAGAAATAGCTGTAAGTCTTTCCGCTTATACTACTTCCCATTGTTTAAAGTAGAAAAGAATAGTGTTTTTCAGTCTTTGAGCAGTCATAACTCGTTCTTTATAGCATTAGTGTAGAAAAAGGTAGATAGGACTTCACATAATCAAGTCTTTGAGCTTGATATTGTTGTCCCGTCCCAAAAGAAGTGACGGAAGTCTTTGCGCTTTCAGGAAACTTCATTTCCTTTCTCTCATTTCATTTGAAAGTGATTACTGTTGTTTATATTCAATCGCTATCCTTTTCTATGAAGAGAAAAGGATATTGTCTTTCTTGAAAGAAGAATAAAGATTGCTGTCCCATCCTATTTTATTTTCAAAGTTGTAGTTAGATAGCGGGAGCCTTCCCTTAATTAGGAGAGTTTTTACTCATGTGTCATGGTTGAAACCACAATTTTGTATATTTCCCCAAGTGTACAAAATTTTCAACCAACAATTCAATATCAAAGCATCTTGATTTATGTGTTGACACATAGATTTAAATCTTGTGAGCTGCAACTGCAACCAAGTAAATTGCCCACTTCCAGGCAAGTCTCCACAAATTGCATGCCTGAACTTATTGTGAATGCTCAAAGAGTCCAAGTTTGCAACTCAGCCCTATGTTTACAATCACAACTAAATAATGAGATTTTTCTCCTTTAAAGAACAGCATGCACTGATTTCTAACTCACAATAATCATTTCCCTTTTAGCTCTTGCAGCAATTTTAATGATTCTAGAAAAAAAAATCATATATTTTCAAAGATCTTCAAGGTAATCACTTTTCTTAGGTTTTCTTTATTTTATTTTCCAAATTGTTTTGCATTCCTAATTTTTTCCAAGTATTTAGAAGCATAATTTTACACCAAAATTCATGATTTACATGCATTTGAATTTTAAACCTATGCCAGCTAGAGTTTTGCATTTCTGAAATTTGTTGTGCATTTCTCTTTTGTTTACTTTTTACATAGTTGGATTCTACATTTTTTTCAATGCTTCTGTATCCATCATTTTATTTTATTTTTCAATGCTAAGAGTTTTCCCTTTGTATCCAATGAATTAGGAAGTGGAAGCATGCCATAGGAAGGCCCACCCAAGGATAAGTCATTTGAAACTAATGTGGATTGAAAATAAGTAGACACATCAATCCCTTAACATCACCTTGCATTGATTTTGAGCTTCAATGTTAAATTTTGTTCGAACATTGAGTTCACTACACATCCACTTCATCAAGCTCTAGCCAAATGTAGTCACATGTATCTTGCTCCACAAAATATGCCAAATTTGCTTCAAGGTATACATTAGAACATGAAACACATGACAAAGCATGAATGACTTGTGCAAATTTTTGGTACTATAACCACCCTTTGTTCAGTGTAGTGAGAATTTGGTCATACCCTTGACCATTGTAGGGAAAGACTTTAAAGCGCCTAGTTCACATGACTTAGGTGGGTTGTTTCTTCAACTTCATCAAGCTCTAGCCAAATGTAGTCACAAGGATATTTCATTCCACAGAACACACCAAGACAAATATGAAACAGCAAGCATAGTTTGTACAATTTTTTTGTATCGTAACAAACCTGCCATCAAACATTGCAAGAACTTGGTCATAGCCTTAACCGTTGTAGGGAAAGGGTTCAAGGTGCCTAGTTCACATGACTTGGGTGTGTTGTTGCACTAGAAAACATCAGCAAATACAAAAAATTGTGGAAGAGAAAGAAATATTAGCAAAAGAATGAATACACAATATTATCAAATGGGTCAACAAATAGAAGTAATTGCAAATTCATCAACTTTCTACTACTTCAAATGGTCAATTGGTGTTCCTAGGATCCATCAACATCTTTAACAAACTAAAGAATGTTGAGAATCTAAAATGAAGGTTGGAGGATGTTGTTCGAAATGTTAATATAGAAAATGTGGTCCAAATTGTGACAAATAATGCAGCGACGCAACTACTTGAGGAGATGCACCTAACACTTTTTGGAACCTTAACAATGTGGATTCCCTTCATCTTGTATTAGAGGACACAGACAAGCTTGATTGGGTGAAATTTGTTGTGTAAAACCCTAATAATATCACCAAGGTCGTCTAGAATTACCTAGGGTGCTTAGCTTGATGACAGATCACACCAAGGGGAAAAAGCTTGTGTAAGCGAGTACAGTACTTTGCAACAAACTTCTTCACCTTGCACAGCATTTATGGTTTGCTAACACCTTTGAAGCAAATGTTTGTGAGCCAACAATGGATGTCTTTGCAAAGAGTGCTTATCAGATCCTCAAGGCAACTTCAAACTTCTAGTTAAAGTTTAACTTGTGTGTTATAAGTTCACTTTCTAAGTTCCAATTACTTTATATTGTTTGACTTTTCTATGTTTTATTTTTAAATGCAACTTTAATTTGTTTGTAGGTATCAAAACCTTTACTCAAGATTTAGCACTTGGAGGATGGGGAACAAAACCCAATGGAGTACTTTTTTGAGGCCATGTAAAAGCATTATAGAGAAGATTGAAAAAAAATTGAACCCATTAGGCAAATTATCGATTGATGGTGCAAAAATTAATTCCACTAACCCATTGATTCAATAACAAACAACTTGAACCCCAATTTTTTCTATAGAAAGGTCTCCAAGATAGTTGATGGGGAGGTTATGGAGGGCCTCACAACATACATGAAGAAGATGGCACTTAAGCAAGAGGTCAAGAACCAGATTATTATAGATTTGCAGAGATATAAACAGATAGAAGGGGATGATCTTCTCTATGCTAATAGTTATCCAAAAGTGAACCACCCAAGCACCAAGTAATGAAAATTTCAATCTCCATTTCACTTCACTTCAAATCTTTAAAGTGTATGATAATTAGATTACAGCTTATATACAAACTTGTGAATGTATTATTTGCAATTGATTGGTGAAAATATTGGGGCATAAAACCCCAAATCCTCAAAAGCTGGCCCTTTGAATATTGTCCCAACCTTGTAGCACTTTGAGATGCAAGTGCAATCGAAGCCTGTTTGATGCCATACACACAAAGAAGAACAAGAAGTTGACACAAAAGTGTCTCATGCAATAAAACATTTGTTGTCTCAAAAACATGAAGGACACATCTAATAGTCATGTGGTGAATGACATTGATTCTAATAGCAACTATACTGTTCACAATAATAACACATGTTTACAGAAGATGAGACTGCTGATTTTGACAGGAAAGTAAAGGAGGCTGCCGCAGAAATAGAAGTAGAAAGCATTGGATAGGATGTCGCCACGGTTGAGGATGATAGTGTCCCAGGAAACATTACCTTCTAGATAGAGAAGTAGAATGTCATCCATCACTAGGATGTCTACAGCGAGGAGAAAATTGTAAATTATTGGAATGTGTATCAAATTGTAATTTAAGACAATGCTTTTCAATCATCATAAGATTCATATATCATATTATTGGCTGATTTATTCACAAGTTGATGCAATATTCGCCCCATTTTATTCAACTATAATAGAATACACTTCCCCAACATTCTACAGACTCATTTCATATGTTTGAATTGTAGTTTTTGTGAAATTTATGTTTTCTTAGGAATTGAAGTATTTCTTAATTTGCAAGTCACCAAGTTCAACTTAACAATGTGTAATGTCCCTTTTTAGGAACAATGCAATAAACCACAAAATGTAATGCTCTGATACCACTTGTAATTTCCCTTATTGAACAATATATGAATTGTAGGACAATTAATGTCTGATTCTTACAATAAACTTATGTATTTGGAAATAAGAATGCAATTATATAATAAATGATAATGATCAAGCCACTCGCTGTCTCTGATTTATACAATTAAGTTTATGCTTGAGTGAATTGATATCAATTTGCACTAAGTGTACAATTACTTGCTGTTTCAAATAAGACAATATAAATATGCAATGGACTAGAAGTCGATATTGCCAATGGCAATATGAATGGCTGTCACTGATTTGGAATATACAGTACGCACAATTGGTTACAGCTGTTTCAGATTGTGTCTGATGTGAATAATTCTTGGCTTCATGCACACGATATTGGGCCTTTGGCCTTGTTCACACGAGCTCTTCCAAACTGGAATAAGAAACAATACAAAACACAATTGATCATTCAAATGATTGACTTCAATCCTTATATATATATATATATATATATATCATTATTGAATGGTTGCTCTCTAATAGACATGTCTCATGTCTATTCATCAATCACGTCTTTTGTAAGTCATATCCCTTCACTATGAAGACTAATTGCTCCATTTAGTTATCAGTTTGACTTACATGCAAATCGCACCTTCTCATCATATCTGATGATTGACTAGTCAATCGCTGTGACTTAATTAGCAATAAAAATGTTTTAACATTCATTTGCCTTAACTGATATTGTTTTACAAGTCCGCTGGCTCTTGCATGGCCTATTTTGTTCTCTTTTGCTGTCCCCTATACATATGCCTTATTAATTGCGTGTTGTCCCCATTTTTGTTTTCAAAAATGAAGGACCATTACATGAAATTTTTGTCAAAAAATGGGGGGAAAAAAATCTGTGGCACGCTTCCCGAGGCAGAATTTCGCCTAGTCCTTGGGTTGGCTTAATCCTCAATCTATCCTTGAATCACGTTTCGAATTTCGTCACATTCTGGGTTCGTTTCCTATGTCTTTCCTTCAATTTCGGGTTTTTTCTCCCTGACTGTAGGTGGGAAATTTTTCTTGAATTGCAACTTTTATTGATTTCCTTTGTTTTGGTCTTTGTAGGGAAATTTTTGGCTAATTACAAGTGCACTTTATTGAAAAATAAGAACTTGTAATTTGCTTCTTATTTCCCCCTTGATGTTTTCTGGCTTTTTAAGTTATAATAGGGATTTATTGGATAAGTTACAAGTTAACTTGTAATCCTTTTCTAAAACCCCTATTTTAATGTCTTTTGCATGTAATAGGGATTTTAAACCCCTATTACATATGTGCAAGTTATTAAAACTTCTTGTAGGGATTTTATTTTCCCTTTACAAGTAATTTGTAACTTGCACATCTCTCTCCAAAACCCGATTTTGCCTAGGAATGAAATAAAGTGACATTTTAAACTTGCTATTTTGCCCAAAAAACCCGATTTTCTCCATAAAGTGCAAATTGAAGGATTTTAAACTTGTAATTGCATTTTTAAAACCCGTTTTGCCTTGCTGATGAAAAAGTGACATTTTTAACTTGCTATTTCATTCAAAAAACCCGATTTTCACAAATACATGCAATTTTGAACTTGCTATTTCATTCAAAAAACCCGTTTTTGTTGGAGATTTCAAGCAAATTTCGTGGAGATTTTTTAGGAAGAAGAGGCGTTTTGGATTCTTCCCTATTTTGATGCATTTGCAAACACATTCCACGCCATTTGGGGTTTATAATTACTGGTTTTTTGGATCTAAATCAGCAAACACGTGGTTCCTTGAATCCACGTTTTGGTGGATCTAAACTCCACGAATCTTCCATCTCCTAAATCGTTTTTGCCTTTCATACCTAGGCGTTGAAGTTGGAAGGAGATTTGGTCACTTCTTGTGCCATTTTAGATGCATTTGATGCCACGTTTTTTCCACGTGATCCTTCAAAGGCTGCGTTTTGGAGGGTTTTGATGCCATGTGTTCATCTCTCCCTTAGCCGTTTTGCTTTGGGACTCTTAGGCGTGATTCCTCTTTGGCATTTTGGCTCTTCAAACTTGCATTTGATGCCACGTTTTTCTGCCTTAGGCGTTTTAATAAAAACGTGGCTAGGGTTTCGGATTGCGGTTTATCTCTATTTAAGAGCTATTCTTCTTTCTTCCAAAGATTGATCATCTTTTGGAGAGGCATTTTCAGATTGAAACAAGGTATGATTTCTCTTCTTTTCTTGTTTCATTTTCTTGTTTTCTTTTTTTCCTTTCTAGTTGTGGATTTGTATATATGTTGTTCTTGCCCCAAAAATCGGTTTTGTGAGAGAGATTTTCCCCTTTGAAAAGAAATTTTTGAATTGCATTGATCTTCCCCATTTTCCCTCTTTACTTGTATTCGGGATTTTAAATCCCGATTACAAGTTGGATGAAAATCATTGTTCTTCTCTTACGGTTAAAAATTTTTAACCATCTTTTGTTGGAATTCCAAGTTGC
This sequence comes from Cryptomeria japonica, assembly GCF_030272615.1. Lineage (NCBI taxonomy): Eukaryota > Viridiplantae > Streptophyta > Pinopsida > Cupressales > Cupressaceae > Cryptomeria > Cryptomeria japonica. The sequence continues at coordinate 430,281,800 of NC_081413.1, read as the reverse complement.
AAAGATGAAAAATGCCCATCCTTCCAAAATCGGGTTTTTAGAACCGGATTGCATGTTCATATTTCTTCCCATTTTCATGAAAATGTCATTACCAAAATCTTTCCATTTTTATCCATCCATAACGCCTATATCCATACTTTCCGTTCACGTCATTTCCCGAAAGTCTAATTCTCATTTTTCACTCAGTTCTCCATTTACCGTTTTACAAGTATACTTGCATTCGGGTTTTAAAAATCCGATTGCATGTGCGCTCTTCCAAACTTGTATACTTGTAAAATTTTCCCCAAAATCCAAAATTGGTCAAAGTCAAGATTCCTGGCATTTCCCATTTATTTCCCCTCTTTCTCTCACAAAATCGTGATGTGCAAGGGTTGGAGTTCTTCCCATTTGAAGAAGGAAAAATGTTAGTTGCAGCTGATTATGATATTGCTTTAACACTTTTAAGTCTTCATCGCAGTATACCAGGTTGTCCTTCAATGTCAGATTTGTCATCATCTCCATTTCCAAAGAAGATGAAATATAAATATGATAAGTACCAAAATGAGGTATCACTTTCTCAAGTCTCTTCTCCTTTGGATCACATAAAACATACAGAAATAGGGCATGTGGACATGTCAGAATTTCTCAAGAGGGTAGAGGATCCGCAGGATAGCAATATGCAGCGGCTATTGGACAATCATATCCATCACACATCTTTTCCAGTGGCTGCCCTAGAACCTAAATTTGTTCTCGTTTGCACCCATCACTTTGAGAAGGAGACAAGAACCATTAAAAATGATGATGGTGAAGCAATAATCCGCCTTGACGCGGACACAATTGAGAAAGTCTTCAGAATACCACCGGCACCTGTTTATATGGAAATCTCGAAAGATAGTGCAGCTAAATACTATGTCAAAAGGGAAAAGGACTGCAAATGTCATATTAACAGATGGATTCATGAGCCACGAGCCGCCTTCTCAAGGTGGGCTAAGTTGTACCGTTGTAACTTCAAATGGGAGATTGGGGACATCATTACTCTCCTCAGCAGGATAATGGGTCTTGAACATTCTAATGTTTTTGAACCCTGGATATACCAGTTCGTCATGTTCATAAGGCAGTCCCATCATATATCATGGGGAGAAGTCATCAGTGATACCTTGTGTGAGCAACTTGCAGCAGTCCCTTCCACCATGACTTTCTACATGAACTCATATTTGGTGTACTTGGCAGCATCACTTAGACATTTTCCTGGTCTTTCTACCAAGGGTGACCGCTCGCTTATACCGGTATGGGAATACTATGATCAGCTGCCTTTGAGACCCAACAGATTGCATTTCAAAAGAGTTCAAGATGCATTCTTCGGTTACTTCATGTGCCAGTTTGACAGAACTGCAAAGAACAGAAGGGTGTCAGATGAGGCGTGGGAAAGAGTGAATGAGTATGGGTGCTTGTTTCTTCAATTCCCGACCTTTACCTATATGAGAGTCGGATGCTACAGTGGGTAGTCGTACATGCTTCCTAGATACCCAACTAATAAGATCATTCTTATGGAGTTGGGAAGACAGATCATGGTTGTGCACGCTCATCAGTCAATCAGACATAAGGTTGGAATGGGGATTTCTACAACAAACCCATTAAAAATTGGTCGGTATTCTCTTGTCACATCCGTCAAAGCCAAGGCCATGGAGACTGAAATGCAGGAAATTAAGCTCAAAAGGTTTAAGTCCAAAGCTGAAAAGTAATGGTGTTAGAGTCATTAAAATCAAGGTTGGAAAAGAAGATGATTCTACGGGGCCTCTTAGGCGTAAGTCTGAGATTCAGGTTGACAACAAGGAAAGTGCATCATCTTCTGGCACCAGGATCAAATTGCGAGTTAGTCGGGCAGTAGTGCTTCCTCCTGAGGAGGCGACAGTTCGTGGAAAGGAAAACTCACGGTTTCATGTTCAGGTGATCGATCTTGATAATCCAGAAGAAGGGCAGCAATCTGATGATGCTCCTAAGTCTCCATCTTCGGACTCACCTCATGAGATCCCTTCCTTAGTTTCCATTGAGATGCCCCTTTCTCCTCCTGACATAATGGTGGAAGAGTCTCCTCAGAATGTCGTTCCTATTTCAGCATGCGAGCCGCCTCCTGATCATCAACAAGAGAGTGTGCTGGAAGTTCCTAAAGATACTCCTGCATGTATCCAGCTGTCAGAGATTGATACCTCCGCTTCTGGTTTTGAAGAATTTATGAGGCAATCTTCATGCCCAATAGTTACTGAGCAAACCATGATCGCCATCCAAGCAAATACTCCTCCCAGGATGACCACAGTTATTCAAACAGAAACTGCTTCTCCTTTGCTCGCAGCTGCTACTGAAGGAGAGTTGATGGCTCTACCTCCATGGCTTAGTTATTTTACTCCAAAGAGGAAGAAGGAAGAAATCTCACCTGATGCCTTTGATTATCAGCAACTCAAAACAGTCTAGGCCCAAGGTTGCTAAAAAGACCAAGACTATCTCCAGAGTAACTGTTGATAGCAACAAGATGAAGGTAGCTAAAATTGTTGAACCTCTTGCAGATAAGCCACTTGACAAGATGTCAGCTACTGATTACAAAGTCACAAGGATAGAATTGGGTAAGCAAACGCATAAGGTGGCTAAACATGATGCCCAGTATTCCGTAGCTTCACTAGTACAGCGGTATGATGAGCTTCTAGCCAAGAAAGACAAGCTAGAAGAGAACAACCGACAACTTATTGTAGTTGTTCGTAAAATCACAAAACATACTAGTGAAGTAAGTAATCCTTCAAGTTCTACCGAGGCACGAGAATCAATTTGCGGAGTTGAAAGGGCTGCTCATAAAGTACAAGCATTGGATTCCTGGGTTGATCAGCTTCATGATCTATGTGCACAAGTGCTGAAAGACATTTTTCAAATGATGTCTAAGTTGGAGACTATTGAAGAGAAATTGAGTCATACCTCCGATGCTTTTGAAAAGAATCTGTAAAGTGTTGAAGGTAGTTTGACAATCTGGCGCACCATGCCCCAACAACAGTTGACTGTTCTACAAGAGCATGCCATTATCCCTTCCAGGGTCATGTACTTGGAATTTGAAGAGCTTCTGGAAAATAAGGCCCTTGTTCTTAAATCCCTCATTGAGGAGGTTGATGATGCAATGAGATTACGAGGTGAAGTTTTCCAAGATATTGTTTCTCATTGTGAAAAGGCCTCTTGCAACATAATAAGTTAGGATGGAGAGCTGATACCAAAAGAAGTTCTTGCAAATTTACTGATGAGGATTCATAATGAATGGAGGAGCGAACAATTCTCAGCTGCTTCAATTCAAATTTTGATGAAACACCAAATCTTTTTGCATGAAATTCAGTCCCTCTTGGAGAAGAACAACTCTATGCTCCTCCGATGTCATGATACCATCGTAAAGACCATGGTTGTTGCCAAGAATACCCACGAACCGAATCTTGCTGAGCTACAAATGATCATCTAAAAGTTCAAAGGATTCGTGTCTTCACGTGCTGCAGCTTAAAGTGCTTTTCAACACTTCGTTGCGTTTTTCCAGAGTTGCAATCTCTTAGTTGTAGTTTTTCTTTTGACAAGTTACATGTAAAAACCTTTTTGTAAATTGCAAGTTAAGTCATTACTTGCATTTTTTGTAATTACATGTAAGGCAACTACATGTTGTTTTCAATTAGGACTGTAGTTGGAATAAGTCATAGTTAGTTATTGAATAAGTCTTGGTGGTTGAGAGAATTTCTCAGTTTAGTTGGGATCCTCCCACCTTTTTCTCATGACTCCTCTCCTATAAATACTTGAGGGGGTCTATTGTAATCTTTATCTTTTAGAAAGCAAGCAAAAACCCTGCCACATTTGCAGCAAAGAAGTCTTTGAGCTTTAATGTGTAAATTGAAGAATTGAAAGGAATAGAAGAAAATTGCTCAAGCTTTGAGTCTTTGTGCTACATTCTTGAGTTTGTCTTCCATATTTCCTTCCCTGCAAATGTTTCTTTGAGAGCTTAATCGAATCTGATTTGCAGTCTTTGAGCTGCCATTATTGAAGATTAATTTAGTTAAAGTAGAAATTCTATTGGAAAAAGTTGTAAGACTTTGTTCTTAAACTTGTTCTTAACAAAATTTAGAAGTAGATTTTGTGAGAAATAGATGTGAGTCTTTGTGTTGTTATAATTTGTTCTTAATTAAATTAGTATAGAAAAGGGTAGATAAGACTTCACATAATCAAGTCTTTGAGCTTGATATTGGTGTCCCGTCCCGAAGGAAGTGACGGAAGTCTTTGAGCTTTCAAGAAACTTAATTTCCTTTCTCTCATTTCATTTCGAAAGTTGTTACTGCTATTTTATATCAAATCGCTATCACTTTTCTGTGTAGAGAAAAGGATATTGTCTTTCTTGAAAGAAGAAAGATTGTTGTCCCATCCTATTTTATTTTTAAAGTTGTAGTTAGTGTTTCCCCCCGGGGTGTCAGGTTAAGACATTGCATAAATGACAGAAGTACACAGAATATATGGAACTCACAAGTGTTCTATTGATTCATAACAAGCCAGTACATACAATGATAGCAATATGTTCGACTACAATAGCATGTCCAAAGATTGGAAACAGATACAATATAAAGGAGTCTGGTCAGTTACCCGGTGCCAACTGCCGACAATCGACGGGTTAACTGCCGACGCTAACACAATTTACCTTAATGCTTAATTACCCGACAACATCATCCCCCCCAAAAAGAAACATCGTCTCCGGACGACAGACAACCAAAATGGGAATGATGTACAAGCAAAACTGAAACCCCAAAACAACAAATTAGTGGGATTGGGGTAGAGATAGCGTCCCTGATGGTCCTGTGGATGAGGAAGAGGCCAACTGCTCACGGAGCTGCAACACCTGCTCTGTGCAGTGGTGACAATCCCTCTCAGCCACCAAGTGGTGCTCCCGAGATCGTTGCACTCTGAATACGGCCTCCGTCAGCTCGGTATGCTTCTGATCCAACTCTACCCTCGTACTACTCAAACTGGCCTCCAACAACGCTGTATCTACCACCCGTGCGGCTAAGGCTGCTGCTAACTCAGCGCGGACACGAGCCAACTCCTCCTCCATACTCACAGTTCGAGCTCTTTGCTGAGCCAACTCCAACTCAAGTGTCTCCCTAGTGATATCTGCCCCCTGCTGAGCACGACGATGCGCCAAATGACTATCCCGTATGGCCTGCTCGATCCTCCTGAGTAGGCTCTGCACCTGACTCTCTCCAATCTGTCCAGGGTGCTGCCACTCCTCCAACATCACAGGAAGATCCACGCGAGGCCATCCTCTGTCAACAAAGCACTACTGAAACGCCTCAGCAACTCCTCCGGTAGCAAATGCCAGGAGACCCTCCAACACTGGCTGCCCTAGGGTCCCTTCCTCCGTCAAGGCCAAAAGTCTGCGTGCCTCACTCTCTACTGCTGCCAAAAACTGAGTCAACGGAGTGGGTTGGTTCTTTGTAGAACCAGGCATCGGAAATTCTACCTCTAGGTCTGTAGATTCCCCCTATGCACGCATCTCATGAGGAGAGTCACTGCCCTCTAAATCAACCACCTCTTGACGGTGAGGTGTGGCAGGCGGGGGTCCTACTGGGGCTTTCGATTGCACTGAGTATTGCTCCAACCATGAGTTTGTATCATCTCCCTCAACATCACCCCTGTCTAACCTAATCTCTCCACCTCCATCCACTGGCTCTGTCCGAGTAAGGGCTGTGTCCCTCGGTTGAACTACGCTACTACTAGGGACCTGTGAAATCTGCCCAAGGGAGGGACGAGGATGCAGTTGACCAAACCCCGGCACGAGGATTGCTGATATGGCTCCCACTGTCACTCCTGCTGCTGGTAATGGTGTCACGGTCCCATCCGTAGTCAACACAGCGGGTGCATATACTAGCCTCCCTATCTGAACACCCGTAGGTCGGACCACTCTTCCTCCTGGCAGTCCCGCGTCCCCTTCGGTATCTAGCCGAGGGCAACCGTACCACCCTTCTTCCATACACAACTCTGGATACAGTACCTCCGTGTGTGTGAGGCGAAATCTGGTATCCCCACCCAAACAGCGAGAAGATGTCTCCTCCAACTCTGCCCCTAAACTACTCTTGGTGGCCGAATCCGACTCGCTAGCAGAGACTACCTATATCCGGGGCTTTTGCTTCCTGCTGGATGGTGCATCCCCTGTGTGTGTATCCAAATGAGTCTAGTAAAAAATGGAGGGCGCGGTAGGGTCAATGTTGTCCTACGGCTGCCACCCTCGCCTTTCTTCCGGCACCTGTATACGGACTGCGTCCAGGAATAACCCAATGGCGTGGTAGGGCATATAGAATGCCTTGTGCTTTAGTGTGAGGAACTCATGAATGCGGTCTGACAGCACAGTAGCCCAGTTGTACACCGTCCCATTCCGGAGACCATTCATCAATGCAATCATCGCCACGACTGTGTCGGAGGCCCTACTGGCTCCTGTGAGACGGCTCTTCATAAAGTCGAGCAAGCACTGCCATGCACCAAGTACTATGTAAGATTTTTTTAGTCCTCGCCCCTTGGGTGCCTTAATCCTGTCCCACTCTGCTCTGGTCAGGTTATCTCAACATATTTGTTGTAGCAGCTGATTTTTACTCTCGGCAGACATCTTCATCGCCTGCTTGACTACCTTCTTCCCTTCGTCAAGAATGCCAAAAACCCTCGCAAAGTCTTCCGGAGCAAAAGACACGGTAACATCTGTGTCCTGGTACTTGAACGAGGAAGTGCGCAACTCATCATTGTACGATTTTATCATCATGCGCAGGCAAGGCTCAAAATCCCGAATGGCGAATATCGGCATCTGAATGGCCCAATGCACTTGTGCCCTTCCTAATTGTGTTTTCACCAAAATGTCATCTGGCGACGGCGTCTCCAACCACCATTGCCTGCACACATTGCCATTCAACCCTTCGAAAGTGATTGCGTCCGCTGTGACTTTAGGCTGCCTTTCTTTCTTGCTTGTATCCGATACAACAACCTTCCCTTTATCCATAGGACAGTCTGCAGACGGTTTCCTGGTTGTCTTCTCTAAATCCTATAGTCTCCTCCTCCAATCCAATTTTTTCAACTACCTAGCGCTAGACGCCATCAAATGATTTTTTATTTTTTATTTTTTTTTCCAAACTTATATCTTTCCTCTCCTGGGGGCCTTCACATGTTCTTTCTTCTGATTGCGATCTCTTATTCCCCTTGTCTCAATGGTACTTTTAGTTTGCTTCCGTGGTCTGTACGGCCAGTATTTTACTTCTCGGAAAATTTGTTTTCCTTTGGCACCCCTGAATCCGTACGGACTTTTTCTTGACTCTGGCAGCCCCTTGGTTCGTACGGAATTTGTCACGCCAAATTCGGTTACTGGTGAAGGTCGTATGGACTTTGCGTTTGAATTCCGTACGGAATTCTGGTTCTCCACTTTCCGTACAGAAATCTTTGGCACTGTCGCCAAAAAAATTCCGTACGGTTTTGTTCCTCTCCTTGCCACTTTAATTTCGTGCGGACTTTTCCCTTCACTGTTTTAATTTCCGTACGGAAGGTTTGTCTCCCCACCGTACCAGATTCTGTACGGAATTCACTTTTCCTTTGTTGGCACTCCTTCTCGTACTCTAATTTTCGTACGGATTTTTCTTCTGAGATCTGTGGAGTGTTATTTATTGACCGTACGGTATTTCCTTTACTTGTGGAATCCATACGGATCTCTGTCTTTCAATTTCGTACGGACTTACCATGAATGAGGACCCCACGAGGGGCGCTACCCCTCGACCCCGCTGGGGTGTTGGCATCGAACCTCCGTTTGATTTGGTAGGTACATTGCAAGTTGGGCGGTTTTTTTTTTTTTTTTTTTGTGTGTTTCTTACTTGTGTCGTTGGCTAGGTCCTCGCTCATGGTACACCTTCAATTTAGAGCCATTCACTGTGTCCTGCACCTCCTACCCGTCCAGTGTCCACAGCTTGATCACGTCAACCTCGCGAACTTTGAAAGGGCCCGGCCACTTTACCTTGAATTTTTCGGGCTTGATCTCGTTGTGCCCATTAAACTTTAATACAAGTTGCCCTGCGGTAAACCGCATCCTTCGCAAATGCTTGTCGTGCCAACTCTTCCGCCTTTGTTGTGCTGTCTCTGTCGCCCACTGAGCCATCATTCGTCGCTCATCCAATTTGTTCAAAGCGTACAGTCTCTTTCTCAGGCTTTCCATGTCGCCAAGTCGATTATCGATGGCGATTCGGAGACTCGGCACCATGAATTCAATTGGCACCACGGCTTCTTCTCCATACATTAGCTGGAAGGGAGTTTGTCCTGTAGTTACCTTATAAGTCGTTCGATATGCCCAAAGTACCGACGGTAGGCGCTCCTCCCAATCATTCTTCTCCACTCCGCCAGACTTATAAATCACTGTCACAATTTTTTTATTGGTCACCTCGGCTCGCCCGTTCGCTCGCAGATAGTAGGGGCTTGATAAGGAGTGGAAGATTTTGAACTCCGTTGTTAGCAACCGGATTATATGATTTACAAAATGTCCTCCTCTGTCACTCGTCAGTTGGATTGGAATCCCATACCGCGTAATGATTTGTTCATAGATAAATTTTGCTGAATTGACCGCCGAGTTGTCCGGCAAAGCCCGTGCCTCGACCCACTTGGTCAAGTATTGTGTTGCCACTACAATGTATCTGCATCGTCAAGCTCTACTTGGTTTTAATGGTCCGATGAAATCCAATCCCCATCTCTCAAACAGTTCCTGGGTAATCGATGGGTTGAGGGGCATAAAATACCTCTTCAATGGTCGTCCGACCCGTTGGCATGTATCACAGCTCGTCACCCACTCTCTGGAGTCATTATGTAGTGTCGGCCACCACAGTCCTGCCAACAGAACTTTCCTGCCGTGGTGTCGGGCCCCATGTGACCACTTGCGGGCCCTTCATGTGCTTCCCTTAAGACACCCTGAATTTCCTCTTCCAGGACGCATCGCCATAGGACCTGGTCGAGTCCCATTTTGTACAAGAGGCCATTACTGAGTTGGAATGTTCTACTCCTTACTACCAGTTTCCTTCTTTCTCCTGGTGGCATCTCCCTCGGAAACCGTGCTGTCGACAAGTATTCCCCCACGCTTGTGTACCAAGCGGGGAGAACGGCGATGCGAAATAAGTGAGCGTCTGGAAAATCTTCATTCACTCCTTCGGCTGGTTCTCCTGACTGGATTCTCGATAGCTGGTCAGCTATCACATGGCTCTTCCCGGGTCTTACAATAATGTTGAATGTAAACTCCTGAAGCCGTAGCAGCCATCGGCTGATTCGTCCTTGGATAATTGGCTTGTTTACCAGGTACATCAACCCCTAGTGGTCCACATAAAATGTGAACGGGGTGGCCAGTAAGTAATGTCGAAATTTTTGGACGGAGTACACCATCTCGAGGGTTTCCCTCTCTGTGGTGCTATAATTTTTCTCTACCTTCGACAGGAGTCTGCTTGCAAAGTAGACCGGGTGATCTAGCCCGTGATCGCCAACCTGTGCCAATGTGACCCCTATGGCGAAATTGGATGCGTCAACGTGTACATGGAGCTCTTTGTCCCACTCAGGATATGTCAGGATTGGCGCACCCACCAACCGTGACTTCAATTCTTGGAAGGCCTCTTCCTGAGCCGTCCCCCATGCGTACCGTTCACCTCTCCTTGTTAGCTTGTCCAAAGGGCAGGATACTTGAGCAAAATTTTTGATAAACCGCTTGTAATACCCTATGTGTCCTAGGAAGGATTTGACTCCCGTGACATCTGTCGGTGCCTCCATTTCCACTATCACCCGAATCTTGTCTGGGTCAGTCTTGAGTCCAACCTTACACACTATGTGTCCTAACAACTTCCCTTGAGGCACCATGAATCTACATGTTTTGGGATTGAGTGCTAGGCGGGCTCGCCTGCATCTCTCCATGCATTCGCCAAGTGCAACCAGATGTGCACCCTGGTTACTGTAGATGGACCAGTCGTCAAGGAACGCCCTGAAGTTCCCTACTGACATCTTGTCAAATATGTGAAGGATTATTCGTTGCAATGTTGCTGGCGCGTTGCATAACCCGAACGGCATTCGGTTATACGCGTACACGCCATCTTCCACAATGAAGGTCGTTTTAATTTGTCCTCTTCGGCAATGGATATCTGGTTATACCCAGAAAATCCATCCATAAATGAATAAATTTCATGACCGGCCACTTCCTCCAAGATGCTATCCGTAAATGGTATTGGAAAAGGGTCCTTTATGGTGACCGCGTTAAGGCATCTGAAATCCATGTAGATTCGGATCCAGTTTGCCTCCTTTTTAAGGGATATCACTATGGGCGATACCCACTCGTTGGTCTACACTTTGAAAATAATCCCCGGCTTCGAGCATACGCTCGATTTCATCATTCACTCTCGCAGCATAGTTTTTGTTCATTCTGTACGGCCTCTTCCGTACAGGTACGAGTGAAATTTGATGTACGCACAGTTCTGGCGGCACCCCTTTGAGGTCCTTGTACGTCCAGGCAAATACATCCTTGTATTCCATGAATATTTTAAACGTGGCGGCATTCAAAACCGAATTCTAGTCGTCACCAACCAGGATGTTCCTTGGCTCTACTTCTGTGTCGAGGTTTGTAGGTTTTACAGACTCTTCGTACCGGATTGGTTTCGTCATGTCAAACCGATGTGCTGGTGTCTCGTTGACAGGAGCATCCCCTTCCGTGTATTCCCTGTAAGCTGGCGGAAATTCATTTTCATTCGGCTCCTCGTCAACCTCCAACATGTTGCACCCATACAGCAGCTCGTAGTCTTCCATTTGCCAGTGGAAGAGCCCATTAAGGGAATTGGTCTCATCTTCCGAACATCCTTGGATTCCAAGGACACCTTCCTCATCCGGTTCCCTTTCGTACTTTCCTTCGTCAACTCCGCCCTCGCCATCCGATTCCAATTTTGATGCAAGTTCTTCACTTACGAGTTGTGTTTTCAGGTCAATAATAAATTTTCGCCCGGCTTTCTCCATGGACAGCGTGTTACGCTTCCAGTTGTGATTCACTCTGGCCGCCACCAGCCACCCTCTACCAAGAATAGCGTCGTATCCTTTCTTGGTGAGCGGAATCACCACGAAGTCGAGGACAAATGGTTGTCTCCCGATGGCCACTTGTTGCGCCATGAGCGTTCCAAGAGGTTTGATACCATGTTGATCCGCTCCCAGCAAGTTGAAGGTTGACGGCCATAGTGTCGGCTTGCCAAGCTTCTTCCAGGTTTCTTCCGGAAGCACATTCACTCCCAACCCGCCGTCGACAATGGTGTCAGTCAAAATGGTGCCAAGTATTCCCATTTCTACCACCGTCGGGTGTCGACCACTGTATAGTGTCAGGACCAATGGGTTTGTTGGTGTTCCGCCAGGAACATCCGTATTCCGGGTCACCCAACTCTGTGGAGTTACTTGCACCGTACGTAGGAGTGTTGTACGTAATTGCGACATCGTTTCTAGGAGGTCCTTCATCTTCACAGGTACTTCAATCTGCAGCATTTGCTTTAGGATATTTTCCTCAGCCTCAGAGTGGGAAGTACTTGCCGCTTCCTGAGTGTTTCCTTGTGCCAACATTTCCTTCGCCACTTCAGCCTTCGCCTCCAACGCCTGCTGCTTTTTCGTGCGAGGGTCCGAGTATGTGGCCTTCTTTGCCTGTGACCGTGTGATTGCCAATACCCGTTCCTCCATCCTGTCAATGTTGAGCAGGTTCACTCCAGACTTTGGGCAAGTTCCATCATCGTGGTCTCCAAGACCACACCATTTGCATAGTTTTTGTGGAGTTTCTTCTGAGGTGCATTCCCTGGCAAAGTGGCCCCATTGATTGCAAGCTCGGCACTGGATCATTGGCCGTCCCTTCGCATCATATTGGATCTGGCTCCTATTATTATTGTTATTATTGGTCTTCCCCCCTTGCCGGTTGTTCCGATATCGGCCAGATGATGCATTATTGTTGGCGGTTTGCGAAGTTCCGACGGCAGGCTACTCTTGCATAAAGAGAACTTGTTGGCTCCTGGTTTTCATATTGTAGGGACATTCCTTTGTCAAATGTCCGACAATCTAACAAATGTCGCAGAAAGCCTTCTTGGGTAGGACCCCTTGGTGTGTCTGTCACTCCTACAGTTCGTACACCACACGTCGTTTTCTTCAGTCTTACTTGTACTCCCTTTCATGGCTTTGAATTCTTTCAGCATTCGTTCCATGTCCTTTTGGAGCGCGTGCACCTTTTTACTCGATTCGCCACTGCTGCTGCTTTCCCCGTCAGAGTCTTCATCATCGTCGGATGAGTATTTATTACTTTTCTTCTTCTTTGAATTTTTTTGTTCACTCTCTAGGTCCACCACCCTATTATAGGTGTCGTCATATGACGTCGGGGGTACAATTTTCATCTTCTTCCGTAGGGAGGATTTCAACCCTTCAACGAACCATCGTTTCTTCAATCCATGTGCGGGTTGGCTTTCCATTTTACCCAGCAATTCTTTCAGCCTCCTGCTGTATGCCCATACTGTCTCCTCGGTACCTTGTTTGGTATTGTATATCTCGGCTACAATTTCATTGTCATCACGGAGCAACTGAAACTCCTCCTTGAATTTCTTCTGTAGATTGGCCCACGTGGCCACTTTTTGCTTGTCAACATCGGAGTACCAATCTATGGCAACTCCACGTAACGTGGCTGGGAACTGTTGTACCCAGTCATCTTGGTCCATCACTCCGTTGGCGGACCAAATAGTTTCACATGTACGGCAGTGGCGTACAGGGCCTTCCTTGCCGTCCCCTATGAACTTTTGCAATTTTTGTTTACTTGCCATCCCACTGTTGGGTCTCGGTCCTCTGATGCCTTGTGTGCTTGTACCTAGTGATCCTCCGCCTCCGCCTCCTACACCTGACCCTCCACTCGAGGGTCCTCCAGAGAAGGTTGACCCCGAACCCAACAAATTGCTTTCCGTACGGTACCCTTGTGCTCCCCGGGCACCTTCGGCCGTACCGTCACCTTCGGTCGTCTCCCTCCGGTTGGTTATCTCCCTCTGGTTGTCCTCCGAAATGGACAAGTTCTTTAGTAGGTCTTTGGTAGCGTCGATCAGGTTTAGATTTCACCTTGTTTGTTCCACCAACTCCTCGCGACTTCTTATCCTATGGTGTTATTCTGGCGAACTGAGAGTTCTCCTTCGGCACCCTCCGTGACTTCTTTTAGGTTCCCTTCGGGCAACCCTACAACAGTGTAGAGAGTGTAATTCTCTCTGTCTATCTCTGCCTCCGCAACCTCCGTGACACCTCTTGGGTTCCCTTCGAGCAACCCCTCGACCGGTCATCCGTCAGCAAGCTGCCTTATCCTACGCCTACGTTCTATCTGTTGTCTGAGATTCAGCGCTCTTTGTGCCACTTACCATTTGTCACTTTGTATCTTTTTATTTTTGTCCTTATTTAGTATATTGGGCATAAATCGCTTCCGTACACAGCAAGCACACACCATATACACAAAACACAAAAAATAAAATTTATTACTTCATCCCTCATACATAATGTATGTCACTGACATACTTATTACAATGGGGGCGTTCTTATTTATTCTCCCTGGCCATCAGAGTTCATGTATTGCGCTCATCTTCTTGGCGCTCCCTAAATTCCCGTAGAATCTGCTGTCGTCGGTTCTCTCGGTAGATGTCTTCCCTTCGGTTCTGGAGAGCCAAAAATCCTTGTGCCAAAAGGTTAGGCAGTTTCTCATCAACCGATTCACAGCGGGGCTTACTCCGAGCGAATTCTACACAGCATCTTCTGGGACATCTTCGGCTATGGCTTCCCTCCTTACGTGCGTTTCGATTGCCGCCTGTAGGATGCAGGAGAAATCATTCGTGAGTGTCTTTTCCCCCTCGAACAATTCTTCGGGTTCTCTGTCACGGTCACTCGTTCCTTCAGGTAATGGTTGTCCCATTATCCATGTAGTATGTCCTTTTCCCCGTTGCTCCCAGGTTTTTACTTAGGCAACGGTGCCAAATGTTCCCCCCTGGGGTGTCAGGTTAAGACATTGCATAAATGACAGAAGTACACAGAATATATGGAACTCACAAGTGTTCTATTGATTCATAATAAGTCAGTACATACAATGATAGCAATATGTTCGACTACAATAGCATGTCCAAAGACTGGAAACAGATACAATATAAAGGAGTCTGGTCAGTTACTCGGTGCCAACTGCCGACAACCGACGGGTTAACTGCCGACGCTAACACAATTTACCTTAATGCTTAATAACCCGACAACAGTTAGATAAGGGGAGCCTTCCCTTAATTAGGAGAGTTTTACTCACACACTTTGGTTCAAACCACAATTTTGTATATTTCCCCAAGTGTACAAAATTTTCAACCAACTTTGTGACACCTATCTCCCTCGATAATTATAATCATTGCTTCATAATTCATCTATCTCAATCTTTATGTTAACGACACTTTGATATCGATTCTATCAATGACTCATATCGCATCATATGATAATTATATGTTTACCTCTATATTTGGTCAATCTTTTCAACTAGTTGATATTAGTCGCATGTGATGAACTGAACTCCATCTCAAAACGTTCTCATATCCATATGTGTAAACTCTTTGGTATGTGTCGTAAATTTTCTACTCCATCGATAGTGATATGAATCGATGAATCAGTTTCTTTATTCAATTGATGTCGTCCTGCATAGACTACCACTTCTTGGTTTAATCATTTGTAATTTGGTCTTTGTATAATTATCGAATCTATGATATTCGATATCTCTGACTATTCCTTTATTTACAAATTGTCTCATTAATAGTCAACGCAGAAGTAATATGTTTGACTTTTGGTCTTAAATGGTGTTCCTTGGTCTTGCATAGGCTTTAGATATGCTTGATCAAGGTTTAGCATATATACTTTGACTGTTGTGTATTAGTCTTCAGAATACTTGGAATATTTATCCTTTACATTAGTGACATTAGGAGCCTTCCTTTCTTCTGTTTGCCAAAAAATAAGTTTCAATCTTTAATTAAAACTTATAAAGTCGTATATCTTCTAGTTCCTAAATTGGGGACATTACACAACGGATCTGCCGAGTTTTGTCAAGTCATGAGATTTCAAACTTTGGGTTGCTCAATGAACAATTCATGATATGTAAATTCACCTATTCATTTGTCTTCCAGCTTTTGGCCTTCATTTTTTTCTAGCACGAATATTGGGCTTCATTTCATAAAGCATTCAAATAGCATTCAATAAGGGATAAGATCCACAATACTCGTCAAGTATTCAATCCATTTTGAATATGTAATTATGTCAAATACAAGAATTTCTAAATTTAGTTGCTCAATTGATTTTATTTATTGCTCTATTTCATTATTATCACAAACATGTCATAGAAAGTGGCTAAGCAATATTGTCGCTCTCATTCAAAATCAAGTCATAATGGTTTGCATAGATATTATTGTTGTTTGTAACTAGGGTAATATATAGGTTCGGATTGCCTTAAGACAACATCCGAACCCATTCAGGACTGGGCCCTATCCTAAAGGGTAACGTGCCCCAAGATAAGCCTAGCCCTATGCTTCACGCCATCCTAAAACCCCACGCCACATAACAATATTGGCGCCAAAAGAAAGGAGGCCGACTTGCAATAATAAAGGTGAAGAAGCATATAAATAAAGATACTTTGCAAAAGACAAATCATTCATTCATTCCCAGCGAATTAGCTCTGCCTGAATAGTGCGAACTTACTCTTGAAGGGTGCGAACTTGTTCTAGAGAACAAAGGCAATCTTTGGTGCAGACTTAAAAGGCTTACAAGTGCAGATCTGTCATTCAAGAAGGATTCAGATTTGTCAAGGAAGCTAAGTATTGTATTTATATTATTAAGGAAGAATACATAATCTGACCTGTGGGTCTTTAATGCTGGGTTTTTCCTCCTTGGAGGTTTTCCCAGGGTATTTGTGTTTGTAACTTGTTTACTTCCTCCATATCTGAGTTTACTGAATTATGAGTTACTAAAATGTTATAAATCTGATTACAATCTAGGACATAATTAAAGGATATAAATCTGATTACTAATCTAGGGCACAAAATTACATGGTATCAGAGCTAAGGTGTCTCTAACTTCTGATCTTAGTGAATCATTTGTTGCATATAGCTGTTATTTGTTTTCAGATTAAATGTCAAGTTTGAGGGACGAAGATAGACTTGATGGAACCCTTGATTTTGCTACTTGGAAAGTCCGTATTCTATTGATCCTTGAAGAAAATGATCTGCTCAAATTTGTAGAAGAAGAAGGGCTATCTCCTCCAAAAGATGTTGAAGAGCTGAAACAGTTCAAGAAAGACTCCCTCAAGGCTAGGAAGATCATAATTGAGTCCGTCAAGAATCATCTTGTCACTGTCATATCAAACTTTGTGTCTGCCAGGGAAATGATCAAACACTTGGAAGGGATGTATGAAGTCAACAACCTCAACAGGGCTCTTGCTCTAAGACAGCAGCTTTTTCACATGAAAATGAAAGAAGAAGACTCAATCATAGCCTACTTCATGAAGATCAATGGACTAAAGGACAAGCTAAGTACTCTTGATTGTCAAATCTCGGATAAAGATCTTGTTATGATTGCATTAAATGGTCTACCTGATGAATGGGAACCATTCATTCGTAGAATTGGTGGAATAGCCGATCGTCCCAACTTTGAGCGTCTTCAATCTGATTGCATCGAAGAGGAATCTCTAATTGAGGTAAGAGGAAAACTCAAGAACTCTCACAAAGATAATCATGTTCTCTTAGCTAAATCTAGGAAAGGTGGACATTGGAAGAAAGAAAAGAGAAGCAAAGATTTTAGATCCTCCTCCTATGATCCAAGAAAGAAGTCAAGAGATTCCTCTCACATTCGTTGCTTCAAATGTGATAAGTATGGTCACTATGCCAGAGACTGTCAGAATGATCCAAAGGAAAGAGAAGTCAATTTAAATGAAGTTGTCGAACAAAGTGAAGATTACCTTCTTATCTCTGCGCTATCCAACACTGTTCCTACGGACAGTGATACGTGGATACTTGATAGTGGTGCCTCCAGACACATCTCAAGTTTTCGTGAGCATCTCTCAGATCTGATTGAAAAGGACACCAACCTTCATGTGGTAATCGGTGATGATGCTCAATACTCGGTAAAAGGTTCTGGTACTACCTCTTTAAAATTAGACTCGGGTGTTTCCTTACAACTCTATGATATTCTCTTTGTACCTGGTAATAAAAGAAATCTTATTTCCATTTTTGCCTTAGAAGATAAGGGTTTGCAAATAGCATTTTCTGAAGGGAAAGTACTCGCTTGGTCTAAGAAATCTAATTTCAAAACTGCTCGTATTATTGGAAATAGATGCGGTAGTTTATATAAGCTTGCAGCTAACCCAATTCAAGCTCTCGTTCATGAGACCCCTGAATCATGTGAGCTATGGCATAGAAGAATTGGACATCTACACTTTCAAGGTCTTCCCACTCTTGGTAAAATGGTTAAAGGTATGCCTAAACTCAGTTCATCTCATGATGATGCTTGTAAAGGTTGTGCAATAGGTAAGAATGTAAAGAATCCTTTTCATAAAAGCGATAGTAGGGCTAAAGAAAAGTTAGAACTTATTCATTCAGATTTATGTAGTCCTATGTCTGTAGCATCTCCTAGCGGATTCCTATATTATGTTATCTTCAAAGATGATTTCTCTAGGAAAACATGGATCTACTTTCTTAAATCTAAAGAGTCTGAAGAAGTCCCAAACAGATTTAAAGAATTCAAAGCCTTAGTTGAAAATATTACAGGAAATCGAATTAAATGTTTGAGGTCTGACAATGGAGGTGAATACACCTCAAGCAGTTTCTATGACTTTTGTGTTAAAGCAGGAATTAAGAGGGAGTTCCATGTTCCCTACAATCCTCAGCAAAATGGAGTTGCTGAAAGAAAGAACAGGACCATTGTTGAAGCTGCAAGAGCTATGATCCATGATCAAGACCTGCAACCTTTTCTATGGGCAGAAGCATCCAAAACAGCAGTCTATATTCAAAATAGATGTCCTCATTGCGCCCTAAAGGATGTGACTCCTAAAGAAGCCTTTACAGGAATCAAACCTGACATCAGCCACCTCAGGATATTCGAGAGTCCGGTGTATGTTCATGTGCCTAAAGAAAAACGAACCAAGTTGGATCCATCTAGAAAGAAAGGCATCTTAGTGGGATACAGCAAATCTTCCAAAGCCTTCAAGATCTACATTTTAGGTCAAAGGTATGTTGAGGTAAGTAGAGATGTAACTTTTGAAGAAGATATTGCTTTCAAAAGATCTAAAGGTTCATCATCCAACAATAATGATATGGTGATTGAAAATTAAAATTCAATGGTTGATGCTAACCCTGAGATACAGGAGGAGTCTACTGACCTTCCAGATCAAGAAGTTCAGAATGACCCAACAGAACCTATGCACTCTACTGATATACCTCAAGCTATTGTGGTCTGCAAGAAGAGACCACTTTGGATTAGAAACACGATTCAAGATGCTGAAGGATTTGCTGCTCCTAGAGGAACCTTTAGAGATAGCAAGAGATTCCAAAATCACGCCAACTACATTTCTGTGATGTGTAATATCATTGAGTCTGAACCTCACAATGTCGAAGAAGCTATGTCCCATCATGCTTGGAAATTAGCCATGGATGAAGAGTATGGGTCTATCATCAAGAATGATGTTTGGGACATTGTACCCAAACCCAAAGGTAAGTTTGTTGTTTCCTATAAATGGTTGTTTAAAATTAAACATAATGCTGATGGTAGTATTGAAAAATATAAAACTAGGTTTGTAGCTCGTGGTTTTTCTCAAAAGGAAGGAATAGATTATGAAGAAACGTTTGCCCCTGTTGCTAGATATACTTCTATTAGATCTATAATAGCTATTGCTGCAGCCCAAGGTTGGGAGCTGCATCAAATGGACGTTAAGACAGCCTTCCTCAATGGTGTCATTGAGGAGGAAGTCTATATTGAGCAACCAGAAGGTTATGTAATCCATAAAAGAGATTCTCATGTTTGCAGGTTAAAAAAAGCTTTATATGGGCTCAAACAAGCTCCTCGGGCTTGGTATGAAAGAATTGATAAGTACTTACTAAGCTTAGGGTTTCATAAGAATGATGCTGATCCTAACATTTACCTAAAGGTTTATAATGATGATATGCTTATTTTGGTTTTTGTAATGTCCCCTTATTTTGGTGAGATAAAAATAATTAATTAAATTAATTATTTTTAAAGTTGTTCAAATAAGTTAAATATTAAAAGGATGACTTTAATTTAATTAAAAGTGAATTATATTTCAAATATGAAATGAGACCTAAGGCGTAGATTGTAACCTTTTCATATTTAATTAAAAGGAGAGCCACTGAATATTATTTTGGAGATGCCTAGACCTCCTTGGGCGATTTAACTATTTCAAAGGCTTAGTATAAGCCTAAGTCAAATATTATTAATGTGATCGCTTCAATATTTTGAAGACCGACTTTGTGTAAGGTGGCATGGCAAAGTGGAGAATTGTTTGTAAAGTCGAATTACATTAATGGCAAAACTTAACTCCACATGAAATATTTATTATCACATTATGTGATTCGATGAATGAAAAAGGCAAAATAAATATATGAAGTCGGGGGTCGAAACAAAAAAGGTATTCATGTTCATGGTAATTTTATTTTTCACGACTTCATAGAGGCAGTGCAAACTGTTTCACTATGTCTTGGGATGAAACCCTAGCGGCCTCTGCTTCACGGGACTAGACGAAAATCCAGACTCACGTCAGTGAATGCGTGTTGGAAAGTATTGGAAACCACAAACTCCATAGTCTTCACTGCAGTCATCACAGGGTGGTATCGTTGCACACAGAAGAAACACGCCCCAAGCAACACGTTGATGTTTGCTGGTAATACACAGCCAACGAACTTGGTAATCAGTCAATGGGTCAGCATCCTTTAACGGCTAGTCTATTTGAAGGTATCTATCCTTCCCATCGTGGGTGCCCTCCCTGAGATCTGCAAAGTATATCTATTATATATCTTACAAGACCCAACGGGTGCATCCCTTGAATGTCCAATAGACACGTCAATTCCTAAAACTGGCAAATCGATTTATTAAGTAAATCACATCCCTTCAAAATATATCCCAATCGCACTTATTAAACGATCGGTTCATTAACCAATTGCTTCCTCTGATGCATTTTGACTAGTATTGGCAATGTTTGAATATTTAGCTTAATCGCTGTTTGACCAGTTGCATATTTAGGGGGAATCAACATTGATGTTTATTTGTTAGTCTTATATCAATTCTATTATTAATTATAGGTGCTTGTTATTAATCTTATTGCACCATAATCAAAGTGACTTTTAATCCTCCTTATCAAAATAATCACCGCATGTTCGTGATCAGATCCTTTTTGTTGACTCTGTGTGTTTTAACCCGTCTTTCAAAGAAGGAATCTTGGAGTGCTACGTATGTCCGATTGCTTAATACAAATTGGTATCTGTAAAAGCATTACTTATCGAGAGGCTTCTTCCGTTCAGCATATACTCCTTTGTTGATTCTTTTGTAAGCTTAAATCTATTGATTATTTGCAATCTGGCTCATCTTACACATTGTTATCTTTATTTATAAAGATAAAATAAAGAAGTTCCTCAAGTTGTTTGGTTCTAGAGATTTTAACATTTGGATGGGGACATCACAGAAGAAATCTTCATGACCTTGTAGGGTGTAATTTGTAATAATAAATGAAAAAGTAATAAATAATGCAATACTTAAATATAACCTTAGTGTGGTTAAGGAGAGCGTTTAGTTTGTAGTCATAAATTGTTTATTCGGTAGATAGGTTTCTATCAATGATATCGTATTAATACGATATTAGTCCAAATATAATGTATTTTGACAATATTTGTTATATTTTATATTTATTTTATATGGTAAGTGTAATATCATATCATATTTTCAATATATCTATTTTATGTGTTTAATGGTAAAACTCCTTTTAATAGTTAATATAATATTAGTAATTGAAATATGAACGTTATATTAAAGTAAAACGACAATAATAAATAATCATCATAAATAATAAATATTAATATTTGTATATTAAAGGAAAATCGTGAAGTCTCATAAATGAGACAATTTAATTAATAAATGTTTTAATTATCGTCTTTATTTAATCCTATGCCCAAAGAGGGGTTATGACAGTTTTGTATGTGGATGATTTATTTCTCACTGGTGAGAATAAATTAATTATAAGATGTAAGAAGGAATTAGCCTCAGAATTTGAAATGAAGGATTTAGGTCTAATGCATTACTTCCTAGGGTTAGAAGTATGGCAAAAATTCAATGAAATTTTTCTAAGTCAAGGAAAATATACTATTGATATTTTGAAAAGATTTAGAATGATGGAGTGTAAACCTATGCATACTCCTATGGAATCTAACTTAAAGAACTTAAGTGTTTCTGCAGCTAACTCTGATTTTGCAGATCCATCTGAGTACAGGCAGTTGATTGGCTCCTTGATGTACCTAGTCAATACCAGGCCACATATCTGTTATGTTGTGAATGCCCTCAATCAGTTCATGAGCTTACCTAAACTTGTTCACCTGGTTGCTGCCAAGCACATTCTAAGATACCTGCGCGGCACAATTGGTTATGGGCTGAAGTATTCACTTAATACCTCAATCCTCTTGGAAGGCTACTCAGATTCAAATTGGGCAGGAAGTGTCAAGGACAGAAAAAGTACTTCAGGTATCTGCTTCAACTTGGGCTTTGCAGTGATCTGTTGGACATGTAGAAAGTAATCTTCAATAGCATTAAGCATTGCAGAAGCTGAGTACATTGCCGCATCTGTTGCATCCAGAGAAGCAGTGTGGCTTCGCAAGCTCCTTGTTGGATTATTTGGTCAAGCTAGTGGTCCTACCACCATTCAGTGTAATAATCAAAGCTGTATAAAGATGTCAGTAAATCTCGTATTCCATGACCGATCCGAACATGTGGAAACACACTATCATTTCATTTGGGACATGGTGCAAAGAGGCGCCATTCATCTAAAGTACATTAGCACAGATGAACAAATTGCGGACATCCTTACCAAACCTTTATCCAGAGTGAAGTTTGAATACTTCAGAGACAGACTTGATGTTGTGGAAAACGGACCCCTGATTGAGAGGGAGCTCCAATCTCAGTGACTCTATCTGCAGTACTTTGAATCATTCTTTGCTTGTGTGCAAGAATGAATTGTGTCCAATCTATGCTTGTGTGCTAGATGGATAATTGTAATTATGTAAAGACCCACTTGTGTATTACACTTTCTATGCTTGTGCTAGAACCATCCTATGCTTGTGTGCTAGGTGGAAGATGTAATTCTATGCTTGTGTGCTAGATCCATTCTATGATTGTGTGCTAGATGGAACTCTAAAGGTTCAGATTATGTATTCTCTTCTTCCCTAGTTAAGAGGGAGTGTTGTTTGTAACTAGGGTAATATATGGGTTCGGATTGCCTTAAGGCAACATCCGAACCCATTCAGGACTGGGCCCTATCCTAAAGGGTAACGTGCCCCAAGATAAACCCAGCCCTATGCTTCACGCCATCCTAAAACCCCACGCCACATAACAATATTGGCGCCTGTTGTGACCATTTCACACATCGCCCCATCGCAAATGGGGACCCCCTCTTTTTGCTTGTTTTTCGCTCGTTTTCGCTTTCGTTTTTAGGGTTTTGTTAGATAGTTGGTCGTCTGGATTTAGGGCCAAGCCTTAGGGTTTTAAATTCTGCCTTTTCAAGCCAAAATCCAGTCGTTTTTGAGAGCTTTTGAGCTTCCTTTTCTGGAATGCAAATTTTGAATGCAATGAATTCGCCAAAATGGTCTAATTTTCAATTGGAATGTTAATGCAGAGCTTAAATTTGTCTAAGTGTTGGCCGTCAATGTGAATTTTTGTCCGATTGAATATTTTGACCAAATTTTGACTTTTTTGAATTTTGATCCTGGGCATTGGAATTGATTTGTTTTCGCCTCGTGAAGTGTTAAAATGTGAAAAATCGCTCCTCTCCCTCAGTGAAGGACCGGAGCTACAATTCAAATTTCGCCTTGTCCTTGCAAGATTTTCAAAACTTAACAATTTGAAAGGGTCCGAAGGAAGATGCTTTGCCAAATGAATATAATTTGAGATGCAAAAACGAAGGATAATGACCTATATTGACTAAATCGCTCCTGTCCCTCTCCAAGGGACCAGGGCGAGCTACCTTGTAGCTCTCGTCCCTCTCCAAGGGACCAGAGCGATATTCTTCATTGGGCAAAATCCAGGCCAAGATCACGTCAAGTTTACGTTCAAAAACAAGGGAAAACATGAGATGAACGCATTGAATATAAATTGAAGATTTTTGGGACGTCCATAACAGTGTTAAATGCCTAGTTCGCTCCTGTCCCTCAGGAAGGGACCAGAGCGATTTTTGATATAATTGCTTTTCTTGCAAAGTTACAGATGATGTCAAGGCATGGACGAATAGAGTGAAGAGGGACGAGTCCGTTGAATATAAACTTGGAGCCTGGCAAAGTGAGATAGTGACCACAAGAGCAAGTTCGCTCCTGTCCCTCTCCAAGGGACTAGGGCGATACAGTGAGTAGGTTGCCTTTCCCTCAAGTTTAAGACCGATCCAAGACAAGGAACAAGGTGGCAGGAACGTCTTAAGACATTTTTAATCAAACACAAGCATCAAGGTCGTCACGTTGGAAGGGTTTGCGCTCTAAGACCCCAGATCGCTCCTGTCCCATGGGAAGGGACCAGAGCGATATTTCCATTAAGGCATCGATTTCAAAAGACAAGCAAGTGTTAAGCTACCAAGAGGATCGAATGGACGTCATTACACGCATTGAAGATAATTGCAAGTTGATAAAAACAAGAACAAGCTCGCAATGATGAATTTCGCTCCTGTCCCTCAGGAAGGGACCAAAGCGATATTGAGTGTATTGATCAATTCATGCAAAATCACGTTGAGTCAAAGTTTTTTCAAGGTCACACGAGGTTCAAGACATCTTTTTAAGGTGATATTCAAGGGTTTTTTTTAACGTCCAAATGTTACTAATCAAACTAAGCAGTCTATATCGCTCTTGTCCTTTGGACAAGGACCAAGGCGATTATTGCAAAAACACTCATACTCCTTCAAAGACAAGATGGCGAGGGACATTTCAAGGCGTCTTCATCATGCGCAAACACTCAAAGGACGTTAAAATGAAGAAATTGACACCCTATAACATAGATAGCTCCTGTCCCTCAGGAAGGGACCAGGGCGATGTTAGATGCATTGGCCATTTCATGCAAAATTTACGTAAGGACAAGATGTTGCAATGTTCTGGAGGGTCCATGGTATGATAAAAAGATGATAAACAAGAGTTTTGAACGTGAAATGATCATCATTTTGAGCATGGAGACTAGATCGCTCCTGTCCCTCTCCAAGGGACCAGGGCGATTTGCTTTGGATTCCTTGTTTTGCTTCAAGATCAAGCTAAGTCAAGACGTCCTAAGATAGCATATGGTCCAAGGCATCGTTTGAAGATAATTCGCAAGGGTTTGAACGTCCAAACATCGCCAAATAATGTAAAAGCCCCATATCGCTCCTGTCCTTTGGACAAGGACCAAGGCGATGCTATTAAAAACACTCACGTTCCTTCAAGATCAAAGCGAAGCGAGGTTAAACGAGGTAAAGGACGTTATTTCGAAGGCAATAAACAATGAACCAAGGTTAAATGTTACCAACTTGAGCTCAAAATGGAGAAAAAAAAACATGGATCGCTCCTGTCCCTCTCCAAGGGACAAGGGCGATGATCCTTATAGCATCAAAGGTACCTTGCAAAAGCAAGTGGGACGTGCGCGGAATGGACTAGCAATGATGTTATTCGCCTAGCAATGGAAGTTCGAAGATCAAAGATGCAAGATGAACGTGGAAACATGGAGATCGCTCCTGTCCCTCTCCAAGGGACAAGGGCGATGATACATCTAAAGACACTCATGTGCACATGCAAGGCAATCTAATTCGAAGAACCCAACCAGATGATCGATTTGGAACGTGGAAATGAAGGAGTTGAACGTTGAAAACGCAAGAATCTTGACAAAAATGGTGAATCGCTCCTGTCCCTCTCCAAGGGACCAGGGCGATGAGGTACGTCCACTTCATTTTCAAATTTTTCGCACCAAATAAACCTTTTTAAATTCATTTTAATGCCAAAATTCGATAAGATTTAAAGTCCTATTTAATTGGCATTTAATATGGCGTTTTGCATTAATTAATTATTTTGCCTTGATTTAAAAAAATCGAAATTTATTAATTAAAATAAAAGGCATTTAATTAATTAATGAATTAAATAATTAAAAGTCGAATAAGAACGCTCATACATGTAGGTCGGCTTTGTTATTTTATTTAAAAATCGTTTGAAATTACTTTATTTTATCAAGTCGGCCTTGAGGGTGAATTGTGATGTGAGCGCTATATAAAGGGGGGTAAAAACTATCATTTCTACATCATTATTTTACCTTTCTACATGCGAATTGAGGAAGACGAAGGAAGTTGCTGAGTGTGTTCAAAGGTGGTGCGATTTCAAACCAAAGGTGGCGCTAGTATCATCTTGTGTGGAGTGCGAATTACGTTGAAGACCAAAGGTGATGCGAGTTTTATTCATCCAAAGGTGGCGCTTTATACATCAAAAGGTGGTTCGAATTTGAAGACCACACCAAAGGCGAACTTGAAGATCCATCTAAGACCACGTCGAAGGTGCGAAACTTGGAGATTTGTTTGTGCGAACTTGAAGATCCATTTGAGACCACGTCAAAGGCGATAATTGAAGATCACGTTCTCTCCACAGGTGGCGAAGTCAATTTTGAGGAGATCATATTGAAGATTACTTTATACCTCAATTTTTGCCTAGGCGAATTTTGTTTTTGCATTCTAGAGTTAGCTCTCTATCGAGGTATGGCGATTTAATTATTATTGCTTTATTCATTCATCGTCATATTTCAAATTTTGAATTTTGAATTTTGAATCTTTTGGCTCAATCGTTGGTTTTTTAGGAAATGATAACTCTAGGGACTTATCATGAGGTTTCCTAAAATTTTATCTCTCTTATTTACGTTATTTATTGCAAAATCTATTTCTTATAATGAAATGTTGTGTAGGTATGGCGACTCCGAAGGCGGGAGCATCCACCAGTCGTTCAGCTCTCATGAAAGAAGATCAGAAGACCGAAGAAGTGGAGACCAAGATCGTGTCTAAATGGAGCAACATTGGAGATACCAACTTGGGGAACTTTAGCACGAAGAAGTTCCGAGAGGTCCCTTACATTGGCAAGCCATCACCTGTCGCCCGGAGAATAATAGAGAGTGGCATCATTAAGGCGGCCGGTTTTCCTCCAGCTATTCAGTGCCACGAGTTGATGATCGAGTGTGCCCGTCACTACAATCCACAGTCCAGGACAATTGTGTCCAATGAGGGAAACACTTTGGCGTACCTTTCAGAGGAAGCCATAAGTGAAGCCTTCCATCTTCCAGAGCACAGGGACATGATATACAAGAGCATTGAAGGAGCCAGATCAGTGTACGATGATGATCCAGATGCTTGCCTAAGCATAATCAACAAGAACTGGCTACTTAAGAGTCATCCCCGTCTGAGCAAAGTACCGAACACACCACACAGGATTGATTTCCAAGAGGAGTACAGAGATTTGATTACCATGCTCAACAGAGTTACAGGAGCACCTCATGCCTTCTATTTTGAGAAGTGGATGTTTTACTTCATCCAGGTGATTGTTCAAGGAAAGGGTACAATACATTGGGCTAGGATAATTAGCCATTGCTTAGACGTACAGTTGAGAAGACTCAGGGCTACTAAGTCCTTCCACATGAGTTCATACGTCATCTATGCCTTAATCAGGAGCGTTGAGTACGCAGGACTACCTCACAGAGGAGTGATTGGAAGAGGACCCGGCGAGGTCAGAGCTTGTGAATCCTATACCTACTTGCATCATCCACCAGGGAAGAACTACAAGTTAGTCAATGATACTTTCACGATGAACATCACAAGGACGTTGCAAGGAGGGATTCACAACAGATTATCTCAGGATGCCCAGGAGTTCATCAAGAGGTACGGTGCTTGGTTCATTCAGTTTCCCAAGTTCACTTACATTAGAGTGCATGGATGTCCTTTACCTCCATACATGTTGCCGAGGTACCCGACAGACAGAATTGTGTTACTTGAAGTAACAAGGCAGTTGGCAGCATATGTGAAGGCATTCAGACACAGACATCAGAATGGAGTTCAGGTACCTATTATTTTGGGTAATTCAGTTGAGGTATGTCCTAATGTCTTAGCCATGGATGACGCAGAGAAGGAGTTAGCCTTGTATCCTTTTTCATCTTTTGCTTGGAGGAATAGTTTTGATCCACATGGACATTTAGAGGAGACGGTCGGTAGAAGATTTAGACATGAGTACCAAATTGAAGATTTTATGATGAATCTCCTAGATGATCTCGAAGTGAAACGAAAGATACATTCTAGATTGCCTTTGGATTTCATCAGAAAATGTAAGATTTACAGAGTGGCCGACCAAGCCCAGGACAACGGCAGGCACATCCAATCTTCATATGATAGAGAAAGCAAAACAATAAGTTTGAATTGGAATGAGCCCGAGGCCGTGGATTTAGATGATTTGATGGCACCAGTCTTGTCTTGTACTCGCAGATGGGTAGACGTTCAGCATCAGAAGTTGAGAGAACAAGGCATAGCTATGTCTTTTACTTTGGAAGAAAAATCAGCTGAAGGTGGAGCCAGTGTTAGTGAAGGCAATCCTAATCCTAAGAATTCAGGTGAAGGTAACCTTCGATGTGCCAGTGAGGGCAATCTCCATTCAAGAGGTTCGAAGAGAAAGGAAAGATCAGAAAAGAAAGAGTCTTCCAAGAAAAAGCAAGGTGCCAACAAAGATCAAACACCAGGTACTTCTTCCAGACCAGAGGATAGAACAGTTCGAGTGGAAGAGTCCATGGAATCGATGGTACAGAATGACAGACAGGAGGAAGGACAGGCACAGCATGTTTCATCCGATGGATCTCTCCAAGACTATGATTTAGAAGAGGATAACGAAGTAACATCTCCTCCCAGACAAGAAGAAATAGTACATAAAGAAATTCAAGTTCAAGAGACAAGATCGAATATCCCAGATTGGTTGAAGGAAAGATTAACCAAGGTGATCGTAATTGAGGACGAGGACAGTGCACTTGATTTAGAGAGCCTTGTTGGACGTTCACATATGACAACAGAGAAGAAGAAGGCTACAAAGATGTCCAAGATGATTCGAGATGAGACTGGATCTAGAAAACTGCAGATAGCTACACCGGCAGCAGACAAATATGAGGGTGAAATCCTAGCAGAAGACTATCATATACAGACTATTGAGTTAGGACCGTCCACAGCAGAGCAGACTTTAGATGATGCCACCGACACATTTGAGGCATTGAAGGACAAGCTTAGAGAAGAAGTAGAAAAGAATAGAAAGCTTGAGAAAGAGGTCGGTGCATGGAGGACATATTTCAGTCATATCAATGAACCTTTGGGACGTCAGGATCCAGTTAGATCACCAGTGCAGGCATTGCCCCTTCAATCGATCAATGAAACAGAAAGATTCAAGAACCTGGTCCAGCGTACATGTAGTTGGATGGATAGATCTCATACAATGGCCATAGAATTTGTTACAAGGATGTCGAAGATCACCCATCAGGCTATCCAAGTTCTTGAGATAATCCACAGATTGATGGCAACAGTAGCTGCATTTGCCCATACCAAGGACGTTGTCATCCCTGTCTTGAAAGTTATAAGACACACATCCAGAAGAATTTTAGCGCAGGAGAGGATCTTAGAAGGTGATTCTCACAGTTTGTTTCAGTGGTCAACCTTACTCCATATAAAGAGTGTTCTCTTCGAGGACATCAGTGTTAGATGTGGTCAAGTTGAGGAGGTGATCAATCCGATCCAGGACAGAGTATTTGAGGTACTTCGTACCATTCTTGGCAGAAGGATCGAGGTCGAGACAGATGTGGATTTACAAGAATTTGAGGATAGAATCAAGATCATCTTTCGCAAGGACGCAGATGTTACAGATGAGCAGTATGATCAGATGTATGCCACCATGCTCTTGATTGATAGAACAAAGGAACTTGAACCTACTTGGGACACGGCTCTTCTAGATGCATTTGATCAGGTTATCCACTTAGAAGAGAGTATCAAGAATCTTCCCGAGATTCCAAACATAGAAATCGAAGGAATCGTGACAAAATTCATTGCATATGCTAAGAAAGAGAATTGGAAAGGGAATAAGATTCTAGATGAAAGGTTGTTACAGATGACATGACATCCTATTTCTCATTGGTTGATACCTCCTAGATTTTTGTGCCAAATTTAATATTTGGCTATGTATTTAATGTTGTTCAGTAAAAAGGAGGTCATTTGTAACAAACCCTAATTAGGGTTTAGGTGTCATGATCTTGTCCGTTGATTTACTTTCAATCTGGACCTTTCATTGTAACTGGGGATGCTATTTATACCCCCATTTTTCATTTCATTTGGTAACAGTGAATAGTGTAAGAGATAATAGTTGATAGAAGAGACATTAGAGTTAGAAGCAATTTTTATTTTGTAACAAGATTGAGTCTTGAAGAGAGAAATTCAAGCAATTGTTGTATATGATGACTTGGAAATCAATAAAATATTGAAGTTATGGTGTTTTGTTGCAAATTTCTTAAGTTATCTTCATGGTTGTTGGATGTACTTGAATCACGCTCAATCAAAGTAGTTTGTTAATTTGAAAGGCTAAGTGTGAGATTTGATATTTGGTGGGATTCGCAATCCAAACCACTAGCTTCTTGCTGATTGTAGGAACGCCTTGCGTGGTCGACTGGAAAACACTTTGCGTCCTTAACCTTCAAGCATTTTCGTATCTAGGATATGTACCTTCATAGTAGTGTCCTTGGTCTTTGATGCATTGAACACCATTATTACCTTAGAAGATCGCACTAATTTCAATTGAGTTGTTATCTTATGGCAAAATTGAAGTTGGTTGAGTCTTGCCAAATCTCATTCATGCTAAGTCGTTCATAGGGTTAGGCTAGATTAGACTTCCTTAAAACCCTATCCTTTTGCCATTTTTTTTTGAAAGTTCCTTTTTAGATTAGTAAAATCTTCGAGCCTTTGGAATCCGTAAGACGCCTTGGAGGAAACAGCAAATCACATCATACCACTAAAAAAGCTTGTCCACACGTGGAGACCCCACTAAAAGAACCTTGGAGTCCATCTAACTGATCCTTTTTGCAGATCTTCAGCAGTTAGAGACTATTTTCTCAAGAGAGGATAAGATGCCTGTCGGTATTTTATTCTGTGTATGATTGTGTAGAAAATACACGTCAACAGCGCCAAAAGAAAGGAGGCCGACTTGCAATAATAAAGGTGAAGAAGCATATAAATAAAGATAATTTGCAAAAGACAAATCATTCATTCATTCCCAGCGCATTAGCTCTGCCTGAAAAGTGCGAACTTACTCTTGAAGGGTGCGAAATTGTCTAGACTTATGCGAACTTGTTCTAGAGAACAAAGGCAATCTTTAGTGCAGACTTAAAAGGCTTAGAAGTGCAGATCTGTCATTCAAGAAGGATTCAGATTTGTCAAGGAAGCTAAGTATTGTATTTATATTATTAAGGGAGAAAACATAATCTGACCTGTGGGTCTTTAATGCTGGGTTTTTTCTCCTTGGAGGTTTTCCCAGGGTATTTGTGTTTGTCTCTTGTTTACTTCCTCCATCTCTGAGTTTACTGAATTATGAGTTACTAAAATGTTATAAATCTGATTACTAATCTAGGGCACAAAATTACAATTATAACTTTTTTTGCATGCTTCTTACTAACAGTAGGCAAGAAATGTTGAAACATTTCAAGAATAAGGTCTTCACAATCAAGATCTAGCATTATAAAACGTGATCTTTTTTTGCAACAGTTTCTATAATTGTTATGATATCATCCGAACTTTAAAAACTCTCCCAATCAACTAAAATATATCCTTCATGATATTGTTGTTATAAAGATCTTGTGGAGCTATTATTATTTTAATTTCATTAACGCGAGAAGAAACTATTAGTCTCACATCTTTATCTAGCTGTCTCATATGTTGTGGCTTGGCCAAAGAAGTCATTGGAGTCGAAACATATTGCACCCTCACAGAGTCTAGGTGATATATCATAACCAAACAACTCTCTAATTCTTCCAAAATGCAAAGTAGGTCATCCTTTGACTAGAGCAGGTTCTCAAGATTCTTGTTTGCTATATACAACTTCTTCCCCAAATCTTACACTTACAATTGCCATGATTCCGAGACTACAAGAAGCAACTCTAATAATTCTCTCAATGATAATCACTATGGAAACTCAAGCATGCTACTACTGAAACTGTAATATAGCCACTAACATTGGCACGCAAACAACTGACCATTGGCACACCATTGTTGAGACTGACCTTTAGCCATACCATTGAATATTTGCATAGAACTACTAAAAGTCTGTCACAAAACTAATGAAACTCACATGCAACAGATGCAAACTGCAAAATATCATTACTTCCCAAGAAGCTGGTAGGAAAACCAACTTTGATACCACTAAAATATGTTGCGCTATATTCGCTTGTTTTAGCCAATTTTTTGACAAAATGTCACATCAGAATATTCTTACTTTTTTGATGAAAGCTTTAAGTGTTTGACAAAATGCATGAAATGAGCAATTGAAGTAATGACATATATTTGAATTTTTCAACTTTAACCATTATAAATTGAACATGTAAAGTGACGTTTGTTGTTGTCATCACAATATTGAATTTCAAATCTTCAGCTGCAACCTATTTTATGACTTTTGGTTTATCCTCACGTCACTTCCTTTGACAGCCTATCATATGTGTGAGTAGCATTTTGTTTAATATTAATAGGGCTTGTTATCATTTCTTAAGATGTTTGTATCATTTGATGCTACCATACTTGAAACCTATCATAAATGAAAAAGTTGTCTTTAATTGTCAATTTGTATATGAAATTGCCCTAAAACCTTAGTGACTTCTAGGAGGAAGTCTAATCCTAGGGGGGCAGGATGTGAGACCCATTCGCATTGTTCCTAACGACCCTATGTTTTCCTATAGATGATGAGACTATTGCATTGTGCTTTGATTTTTCTAGATTCTTATTTAACTCTTATGCATAGAAGATGTTAGTATGTTGATTGTCGATATCATTGGGGTTCTTGAATATGTGATGGTGTAACATTAATAGGTCTTGTTATAATTTCCCAAGATGTTTATATCATTTGATGTTACCATACTTGAAACTTATCATGAGTTGTGTATGAAATTGCCCTAAAACCTTAGTGACTTCCAGGAGAAAGTCTAATCCTTGGGGGAAGATGTGAGACCCCAGCCACATTGTTCTTGATGACCCCATGTTTTCCTCTAGATTATGAGACTATTGCATTGTGCTTTGAGTTTTTTGTATTCTTATTTAATTCTTATGCATAGAAAATGTTACATTATATGGTGATTGTTACATTATATGTGAAATTATTAAGTTTTGTTTGACATTGATAGGGCTTGTTATAATTTGTTAAGCTGTTTATATCATTTGATCTTACCATACTTGAAACCTATCATAAATGAAATAGTTGTCTTTAATTGTCAAGTTGTGTATGAAATTGCCCTAAAACCTTAGTGACTTCTAGGAGGAAGTCTCATCCTTGGGGGGCAGGATATGATGACCCTATGTTTTCCTATAGATGATGAGACTATTACATTGTGTTTTGAGTTTTTTTGGATTTTGATTTAACTCTTATGCATAGAAGAAGTTAAATTCCATGTTGATTGTGGATATCATTGGGGTTATTGAATATGTGAGTGTAACATTAATAGGTTTTGTTTAATATTGATAGAGCTTGTTATAATTTCTTAAGATGTTTATATCATTTGATGTTACCATACTTGAAGCTTATCATAAATGAAATAGTTATCTTTAATAATGTCGAGTTGTGTATGAAATTGCTCTAAAACCTTAGTGACTTCTAGAAGGAAGTCTAATTTTGGAGGGGTGGGAATTGAGACCCCACCCATATTGTTTCTGATGACCCTGTGTTTTCCTATAGATGATGAAACTATTGCATTGTGTTTTGAGTTATTTGGATTCTTATTTAATTCTTATGCATAGAAGATGTTACATTATATGTTGATTATGGATATCATTGGGGTTCTTGAATATGTGATGGTGTTTGTGAATTATTATCAGTGATGGATACTTATTGTGTTTTCTAATGTTTTACTTATGCAAAATACTAAGTAGATATTCTAGCATGAGAACTAAGGAAATTAATGGTGATGGATAGATATATGGTATTTTATGATAAGTATCTTTAAGATGATAGATGTCATAGATGTTGTTTGAGATGTGAGCTTGATGCTTTGGCTATTGATGTAGTTAATTATATGAGATATTGAGACTTTTTGTTGAGTGAATAGACATTATAGCCAATGGTTACAAGGGGGTAGTTTTGTAGTTGTTTCTCACAAACAAAATTTATGGTTGTGTTTTTATCTAAATAGTGTAGGTTGGAGCTTTAATAATTGTTAACTCAAGTATATAGGTGAGATGTGTTGGTTGAAAATTTTGTACACCTGGGAAGAAGTACAAAATTGTAGTTTCAATCACAACGTGTGAGCACGTAGCTCTCCTACTTCTAAGGGAAGGCTCCCCCTAACTAACAGAACTACTTGACTCTAACCCTTTAAACTAACTAATATTGATGATATTATACCTTGTTCTCCTTTTAGAACTGGTGTTTCTTTTCTCTTTTTTCAGAAAAGAATACTTGCAGAACAATAACTCTAAAGATGTTACAGCAACTTTTTCAGAATGATTCAAGATAAAAGAAACGAAGTTTCCATGAAAGCACAAAGTCTTTTGTCATTTCTTCGGGATTGGAAACTAAACTAAAAGCTCAAAGTCTTTTAACCTTACCTTCCTATCAACCTTCTTAAGACTGGCTGGAGCCCTTCTGCTCAGAGGACTGAGATGACTAAGATTTGCCTTTATCCTTGTGAAAGGATTTGGCTGCAAATGCTTGCTTTGAGGAGGACGAAGTGGCACCGCTACCAAACTGTTGTTTCCAACGATCCTGTTGTAAACGTTTGGTGCAGAACTCTGGAAATTTCAGATCAACATTCATAGACGTAATGTTGAGAGTCCTATGAAGTGCTCGTAGGATTTTGGTAGACTCTTCAGTGTTATGACTACCATATCCTCTTCCTCCATTTTCCGACCAATAGCTTCGAGCTGATCTCGAATGTCCTTAATCTTCGTAAGATGCTCCTGTAAGGACATGCATTCATCCATCATGATGGAGAACAACTGGTTCTTCAGGAAGAACGCTAGTCTTTTGTCGGATGTCTCATGCAATTCTTTCAGATGCGTCCAGATTTCTGATGCTGATTTGCCAGAA
The DNA here is from genome assembly GCF_030272615.1 of Cryptomeria japonica. Taxonomy (NCBI): domain Eukaryota; kingdom Viridiplantae; phylum Streptophyta; class Pinopsida; order Cupressales; family Cupressaceae; genus Cryptomeria; species Cryptomeria japonica. Next base: position 430,247,190 of record NC_081413.1, on the reverse strand, counting down.
GGAATCTAAGGTAACTAGTCATCTGTGACAGATAGCTTAAGAAGCATGACAGCTTCGCGATTGCGATCATCAAATTTGTCCTGATCTGATTCGGCTGCAGTAGGACGGGATTCTTTTCCAAAAACCAGATCATCAAGTCGGCGATATTCAAAAATAGTCAACATGCGCTGCTTCCAAGTGTTATAATTTTTGCCATTAAATTGCTAACTGCCTTCCAACATCAAGTTGGTCAACGATGCCATCTTTCATGTTTCCCAATGCACTGAAAAAAAGAAAATTTGAAAGGGCGTAAATCTGAAACAGAGGTAGAAGCAGGTACAGATTTCAAAAAATGTACGGATGGCACGAATTTCGAGTTAAATCCCCAGGCACAAAAACCAAGGCACGAAAAAACAATGCACCCAGAAAAATTTGACAACGACCCAGTTGATGTCTCAAAAAACCCACAAGGAATCTATAATCAAAATAATTTTTCGACTACAAATGAAGGGCAAAACCCTAGCCGAAGTTATAGAGAAACCTTAGGTCGTCGGAGAAATTTGTGTAGGAGGCTGAAAAAACTCTGGGTTTTGAAGAAGAAAAATCCGAAGATTTAAAAATCCCTAGCAGATGCCCATTAACAAGTACCAAGCTGTAGAAGTTTCGCAAAGAAAAATATTAGCCATAGTGAAAAAATGCAAAGAAAATATTAGCCGACGCAGACAAAAAATCACCCAAATCGCACGAACTGAGAAGGACGCAAGAAATCGTGGAGAAATCCATCGCACTTAGACACCACGCGTGATTTTATAAATCGTGTCATGAAAAAAATACAGGAGGTCGCATCGAGTTGCAGCAAGCAGACAGAGGGGTGTCGCAGGAAATCGCGAAATGCAGATAAAATTGCCAGCAGCGAGTCGCAAATTTAAAAATAGCGCAAAAAAGATCGCTGCTTAAGACGAAAAATCGTGATTTCAGTCCTGAAAAGAACGAGAGTTTTGAAAAAATCGATGCCTAGAATTTCCGTTGCCAACAAAGAACTCCGCAAAAGTGAAAAAATCTACAGAAAGGCGCGACTAATTGTGTCTAAAAAACAGCCTCAAAAAAACCCCAAACATGATACTTCTTTTTTTTTAAAACACGAATTTCAGAAACCACGAAAAAATCAGGAGAATAGAAACACGAGGATCAAAAAAATAACAAAGATTGATTTCCAAGTTTCTTTAGAAAAAAATTATTTTCGAATTTTTTTTTGAAAAACGACCTTATTTTCTTTCCTACTCTGATACCATATTACTGAGAAGTAATTGGTAAAAATTTAGATGTTATTTACAAATGATCAAACGATCATTAAATAATGTACAAGAGAACAATGTTTCTAAATAAGAAACAATCGTAAATAGAAAGAATCTAAAAATTACAATATTAACATTACTTTACATAGTTGACCATTAATAAACAATAAAGAATATTATTCTAATAACCTCCTTACTACTACATCTTCTCTTTCACAAACTACCAATTTTCCACCATCAAAGAAGAAAAAGCCCATTCCAAGCGAATCATCACCTTTCTTTTTCAAACCATTAATACCTTCCACTCCTAACATGGTTGTTGCTGCTGCCGCTGCCCCTGCTACCACTGTCGCAAGTCCCTGGGGGGCAGCTTTTGGTCCGCTAGCTTTAACTCCATTGCTCCATCCTCTTCCACAAGGTTCTCGGAGAAACGACGGAAGACTTTGTGCTTTCATGGAAAATTCATTTCTTTTATCTTGAATCATTCTGAAAAAGTTGTTGTAACATCTTTAGAGTTAGTGTTCTGCAAGTATTCTTTTCTGAAAAAAGAGAAAAGAAACACCAGTTCTAAAAGGAGAACAAGGTGTAATATTATCAATATTAGTTAGTTTAAAGGGTTACAGTCAAGTAGTTTTGTTAGTTAGGGGGAGCCTTCCCTTAGAAGTAGGAGAGCGACGTGCTCACATGCTGTGATTGAAACTACAATTTTGTACTTCTTCCCAGGTGTACAAAATTTTCAACCAACAAGATGAATGAAATGAAATGAAATATTTTAATGATGTCCACGAGACTAACCAAACTATGGGACCGAGATCAATCCTTGATTTATCTTTAGATTCTTTTCGATGTCAGATCTCCTACTATTAATTTTGACTAGGAGTTGGTTGTCCGGTTAATCCTATGTTCCTCAAATAATTGGCACATGTTGTCAACCATCAATCCATTTTTGTATTGAGTGTGGATATCCTCATAAGCCATGCGCTCCATGATGAAGTATCATTTTGTTTCCACTACCCCCTTATTGCAAAATATGCAGGATCTTTCCTCCCATGTTTCATTGGGTATCTTCCACCTACTGATCTCACACCTATGATGATGTGATCCTGTTCTCAATCGTGCAACTAGCATCCTCTCTTTCCCTTCAATAGCTGCCCCTAAATATGTTTTTCACTATGGTCCTTTGTTGGGTTAAACTCTTTGATTTAGTATGCTTTTTTCCACCTAATCTACTTTGTCCACATGGCAGTTCGAAAGTTTTCGATCATGTAACTTTTTATTTCACCATTGGTGTTAGGACACTCATGCAAATTGATGCCCCACTTGTGCATTCAATTGTTGTTCTACTTCATCCAAATTTTCTTCCTCCGCTCTAGCATCTCTTCCACAACCATTTTTGGCCAGTGATGCTTATCCATATTTACAACCTTCTTTAAATAACATATCAAAGGGGTTAACACCGATGCTTCCAATGGAAAAGTACCTACTTCAGCTAACAGAATTTCATCAGGTTAACTTTGAGAATTTCAGCTAACAAAGATGATGAAGTGAAACCCCATAGACCTTCTGTTCTATTCCCAAAGGGATTGGTCTTTGGAAGGATGGTGTAGCATTTTTAGTTTTCATAAAAGATTAGATGTACCATGTTCTACAAATGTAACAAAAGTCTTCTTCTCAGATCTAAATAAAATACTCATAGAGCTGATATTTTTGTAAGAAAATCCTTTTACTCAGATCTTAATAAAATAATCGTCTGAGTAATACCTTCTATTTTCCCTTTGAACTATCCTACTGTATGGGTATTAAAAGACAGGCTCAATTCCAGCTCTTATTAGGGCCTTAGGTAACTTTAAAATAGCAAATGGAAAATTCTATGTTCAACTGTGAAGTGTTATCATTTAATTCTTTGCACCTCATATCTGAACATAAATATTTGATGGTCACCCTATCGATTTTACACCTTTATGCACCTTATATATTGTGTTGTTATAATAGTTATTGTTCCTTGTATAGTTTTACAATTTATATCATTACATTTTATATTGTTATGCTTTTAAATTACTTTTACTAATTAAAAAAATAGGGTCACCATACACCGTCTGGAAGTGGTCTCAGACCACCTGAAGCTACCATTTGAGTTAAAAAATTTGAAAATACGATCTGTTTAATACTGGCTATTTTTCAGGATTTGAGTATTCAACATAAGGTTCCCAAAGGTGTAGCTTTCACACCTGCTATTCATTTTACAAAAATGAATAATCATTTTATAGGCCTCTAGATTGACTTGTAAAGTTTCTTGAAGTCCCAAGCACACCAAATGTAAACTTGGTGAGTATGGAATCTCTCAAACTATGTGAAAAACAGAAATTTAACTGCAGATGTATAGAAGTATATGCCTTAAATTTATTCAAGTGTGAATCTGTCATATAAATATTTTCTTTTTGATAAAAGATAATATTATGTGTAAAATGGTAAAGTTATTAAATTCCCATGAGGCTTCTGTAGCAAGCTGCAGGAAGTAGAACAGCGAAAAGACTACAATTATCAATGATTACATAGAAACGGTTATAAAACCAAATGGTAACTAAAGTAAAAGAGCCACATAAAGATATCAACTTCGACTTCAATATATATCACCTTTTCAAAATACAATTTTCAATCACTCAATAGGTAGAAGAACGGTCTGTGCATCTTCTAAAAGGTAGTTGGAGATTCCATTCCATGGCACCTGTTAAGAGGGTACATCTAGGCAACTGTTGCTCTTGCCTCCAAGTGATGTTGTGGCCAACTCCAAACCCTTCCAGCACTTCTCTTACATGTTAATTGCACTCAATCATATTCTATTCCTCTCATCTGAACGAAATCTCAGAAGTGGAGAGCACCATGGTGTTGGTCATATAAAAGAAATTATATAATGTTTCTATAATGGTCATTTGGTTAGTTAGTTTAGGATATTTCCTTTCCGTAGTTGGTTCTAATTTAGAATGTTTCTTTTGGGTCTTTCATTTCTATTTTAGAATCTTTGCTTGTAATTGCTTATTTAAGGAGCCCCTATCTCCTTTGTTAATACAACATCAAATTATTATTTCATGGTATCAAAGATTAGGTTCTTTTTTAGAGAATTTTTTTAGTAAAAAAAATCACGGCTTTACTGATTTTTTTTACAAAAAATCATGGAAGGGTTTTGCTTGATTTTTTCCATAGAAATTAGGGAGTTTCTATTTCTATTCACTACTCGTGATGGCCGTGAGTAAAGTTTTTGAACAGATAGAGGGGGTTTTGTATGATTTTCTCCTCAAAAATCGTGGATGGGTTTTCTGATTTTTCTCCACAAAAAGTCATTAAGAGTTTTACACGATTTTCTCTTCGTGTTTATTTGTTCGTTTTTTACACGATTATTGTGTGAAAAAATCATGAATTCCTTCTCTGCAAGAGGGTTTTCTGATTTTTTCCACAAAAAAATCATGCAGGGTGTTTGTTGTTTTTTGGGTTTTTCCATAAAAAATCATGGTGGTGAGTTTCTGATTTTTTCCAAAAAAAATCATGGTGAAGGGTTTGCCGATTTTTCCACAAAATCGTGGTTTCAGTTTTTTGCCGATTTTTTTATCAACAAAAATCGTTTTTTGAGAAGCTGATCTCAGTGCCTCTGGATGAAGGGAGAGATAGATTTGTAACCCAACATCATGTTTGAAGGATTATGGTAAACTTGGTCATATCCAGAAGTTCTGCAAAACCAGGAAGGGTCTCAGCAGCAAGCTCATATCACAAAGCATTCTAAGAAAAAGGGGGCAGCCTTCCACACATTCGTGGCTAAATGACCTGCAGATTATGTCAAGTTTTTTGTAGAGAAGTTATTAGAATGACCATTACGGGAGCGTATTAAAGTAATTATATAATGTTTCTATAATGGTCATTTGGTTAGTTAGTTTAGGATATTTCATTTTCGTAGTTGGTTCTTATTTAGAATGTTTCTTTTGGGTTGTTCATTTCTGTTTTAGAATCTTCTCTTGTAATTGCTTATTTAAGAAGCCTTCATATCCTTTATTAATACAGCATCGAATTATCATTTCAGGTCAGAATTTGAGAGGCATTTGGTTTCAGTTTCACTGAATTACATCAGCAAGCTGCTCCTTGCTTTTCATGGAAAAAATTTGTTCTATAGATTCTTTCCTACTCTGAAAACTTGCATTGTTTTGCCTCAAAAGATTGAGGCTCTCAGAGTGGCTTTGGACTGTAAAATCCCTTCTTATTTTTCTTCATTTTTTGTGCTTTCACTCAGTAACATTTTGTCAAATGGTTGACAAGCATGAAAGCTTGCTTGCAGATTTATGTGTTTCAGGATTTACAGTAGTTTCATTCCATATTGAAAATTTATATCATACATAAAATTTCAACACTTCATTCAATCGTGAAACTAAATGCAATACAGAAATCTGTCTTCAATACTCAGTTTTACAAATTAATTCCATAAAGGATTGTTCACAGGAAAATATAAAAACAGATGACTCAATTCTCACCTGTAGTTGCTGATTACAGTATTCTTGGAGATTACAAGCTTCTGCCAATGAATAGAGATTTCAAGACTATCTCAGATGTCCTGCAGACTTAGGATTTGCTGTCCAAGTGTCTGCTACTCTCAGCTGTAGCTTCCAGTGCCAGTTTTAAAATCGCATTACTGTTTGTTGAAGACCATGGCCTGTCCAGGGGAGTCACACCAAGCCAGCTCCAAACCCCACAACTTGACAAACTAAAATGCTTCAGCCAGCTTTGAAGTCTCAGTCAACATCAATACTCATCCCACACTCAGTTTTGTTCAATATTTACGCCAGAATAATATTTGTGTTTCAGCATTTAAACAAACTATCACTCAATTGACCAGCAATCAGCTCAATCACATTGACTCAGATCTCAACCCTCACACCATAAGAAATATTAGTTTCATGCACAGAAATGAAAATAGGTGTGCCCAACTAAACTTCAATCGTCACGCCTTGCGTTCGCAATATGATAAACCCTTCGATTGCCCAGCTATAACTTCACAATGGCATCCAAATAGCCCTACCTGAAGCTTTCCACAATGAACAACTCATAATTTGTCTTTGCAAAAGACTTCAGAAAATTTGAATCTCCAATTGTTGAATGCAAATACAAAACTTGAGTGATTCTGCTTGTAACCAGCTAGGGTAGATTGTTTCACTACCAAAACTGATTGCCCAAGGGTTTTTGTCCCAAGGTTTCTGCTCCACAAATAGCTCTCCAAAATCCAATAGATAAAAAAAAATCCAAGCATCAAGAAATGAGCCCCAAAATCACCTTATATAGGAACCGGTAGAACATTCTTGAAAACCTTTTCAAATTCCCATTTCAAATAATTCCTTGAAGTCCAATTAATACAGTGACTTTAATATTTCCCTTTGAAATTTTCACTTAAGTCACTTAATGTCAATTTATCAAATTAATTAAATAAAGTTACCTTTAAAATGTACTTTATTGGATAACATTAAATAATTAATTTAATTTACTCCGTTATGACCTGACTTTAGCCTATGGGAATTAAATAGGATAAGTGGTCACTTGTAACTATTCCTCGGAAGAGGACATTACATGGACACATTCCCAAAAGATGTGCAAATTTTATTTTTCTAATGGACGTATGTTGCTAAAAAAAGTGACATTAAAAGATGATTTAGTTTGGATTTCAAGACGTATAACATATGCATATGATAAATATTAAAAGAAATATTTGCTACAGTGTTTATTGAAACCCATTCACACATGTATATTGGTAGTGTAATCACAGTGATGCTACAAGCAAATTATAAATCCAAAGAGTTGTGCAGCGAAATAGCCAGAAAGAACATTCCAAATAGAAAGCAACAAAAAAATTATAAGGAAGCTAAGAAATCATTAGTGATAGATAAACCCAATTAACAGCTTGACCATGTTACTTCTATGTTCTATTTTTTTCCAAAAAGTATATTTTTAAGGTAATAAGGTGAACTATCAAAACAACAAAATAAAATGTTACAAAATGACAACAATATAAAGTCATGGTCCCAGATTCAATATTGATAATACCAAAATTGCAAGGTTGAATCTGCTATATCCCAATCCTCAGTTGGATAAGCGACGCATCTGTAAAATAACAAAGAGTTTGTCAACTTTCAATCAACTTTCAATCATTAGATTTCACTCAACATAACAAAATCAAGTCTATACAACTAGTAATTACCCAAAGCAAGCCTATTTGATATCAAGAACAACAATTGAATGAAATTAATCACCAATAAAATATTAAAAGTAGTGTCAAATAATAGACAAACGAAGCTTATTCTTCAAATAAATCATATGCCACAAATAAGACCGCAAGGGATGGGCAATAAACTTGAACTACACAAGGGAAGGACAAGTACTTATATTGATGTATATACAAAACATTTATTGAGTTTAGAAAGCCATCCTTTTAATCTCTGATTTCATTTTCCAATAGACAAAAATGGCTGTTGCCTTGAATTCCTTCAAAGTGCCCAATATAAGTTTCACAAATACCTTATGTTTTTTCTCTCCACCACAAAATAAGCTTTCACTAATTCTGCTCCTATAAAATAATCAACTACAGCTCCAATCGCTACAGCTAATTATCATTGTTTTTCTGAGTCTCTAGGATTGTAGGAAGTAGGAACCAATGTGGGGATGAGGTTTCAACGACGGCAAAAGATTTCAATAATTTTTAGGATGGCAGGGGGGTGGCATAGTGTTGACATGTATTTCATACACAATCATACACAGAATAAAATACCGACAGGCATCTTAACCTCTCTTGAGAAAATAGTCTCTAACTGCTGAAGATCTGCAAAAAGGATCAGTTAGATGGACTCCAAGGTTCTTTTAGTGGGGTCTCCACGTGTGGACAAGCTTTTTTAGTGGTATGATGTGATTTGGTATGATGTGATTTGGAGAGGGACGAGAGCTACAAGGTACCTCGCCCTGGTCCCTTGGAGAGGGACAGGAGCGATTTAGTCAATATAGGTCATTATCCTTCGTTTTTGCATCTCAAATTATATTCATTTGGCAAAGCATCTTCCTTCGGACCCTTTCAAATTGTTAAGTTTTCAAAATCTTGCAAGGACAAGGCGAAATTTGAATTGTAGCTCCGGTCCTTCACTGAGGGACAGGAGCGATTTTCCTCCTGGAGGCATTTCTGTGCTTATGAAAATCTTCAATTTATATTCAATGGAAAGATCTTGCCGTTCTCCATCACTTCCAACTTGAAATTTGTCTGGACTCTGCAGGGATGATGAGATATTCGAAAATGAGCTCCCGTCCTTCACTGAGGGACAGGAGCGATTTTCCTCCTATAGGCCAAAATAACATGATTTTTCACATTTTAACACTTCACGAGGCGAAAACAAACCAATCCCAATGCCCAGGATCAAAATTCAAACAAGTCAAAATTTGGTCAAAATATTCAATCGGACAAAAATTCACATTGACTGTCAACACTTAGACAAATTTAAGCTCTGCATGAACATTCCAATTGAAAATTAGACCATTTTAGCGAAATCATTGCATTCAAAATTTGCATCCTAGAAAAGGAAGCTCAAAAGCTCTCAAAAACGACTGGATTTTGGCTTGAAAAGGCAAAATTTAAAACCCTAAGGCTTGGCCCTAAATCCAGACGACCAACTAACTAACAAAACCCTAAAAACGAAAGCGAAAACGAGCGAAAAACAAGCAAAAAGAGGGGGTCCCCATTTGCGATGGGGCGATGTGTGAAATGGTCACAACATCTGGCGACACCACTGAGAAATGTTGCAAAACATTTGGGAATCAATCCTTCTAAAAGAAAACTCAGAAAACTTCCCTCAACAAATCCAGGAGTTAAGAAACACTTACAAGAAGAGACCATCATATTGAGACAAAGTATCAAGTCCACAGTTACCCATGTGTGTGCAAATGCGTTAATTCCCCTCAACAAGACAATCATGATCTTCAGGTTCCCCTGTGATAAGCTACGTAGTTCGTCTAAACTCCAAAAGCATCCTGGATAGAGCCTCGCTGCCAGTCAGACGTCCATAGTCCCGACGAGGTTATCGCCACAAGCTCACGAACATTGCTCCATTGCCAGCCAGGCGTCTATAGCCCCGATGGAGTTATTCGTAAATTCCCTTTTAGCCAATTTGATATTTCCTTTTAGCTCATTTCTTTTTTTTTGATTTTGTCATTTTTTCAACTTTTCTCTTGATACTGCTTTTCAGTTCTGTCAATTCTTTGGCTCGTGAGTAGTGAAACTCACTAGGGTTTGAGGATTGCGGTGGCGCTGAAGCTAGACTTTAGATTTTTCACTAATCACAGCTTCGCCTGTAAACCATAATGGCTCGGAGATTATAAGTATGTGAAAATATAATAACTGAAGGACAAAAATACGTGAGTTCAATAAGCTAATCTACTTCAATGCAAATATATCCTGACTCAAAGCTTCATTAAAAGAAACTCCCTTGGTAATTCCAAAAGACCTCATGATTTTCCAAATGCATCCAACAATCCAGCAGGAAGTCAGAGCGTTACATAACAAAATCACCCAATCTTAAACAGATACCCCTCAGGACAAAAACAACCAACCTAAAAACAAAAACACCTAAACTAAGAACGAAAAACAAAAGGCAAACCAAAGCGAGAAAAACAAACAAACGGAAAACGACGAAAGCAAACTAAACTAACTATGTACAAGGGAAGGCCTTGGCATTTTAGGATTGGAAATAATGTTTGAGATATCTCCCATTGACAGGCAACGGGATGTCTTCTCCAGTTAAAGTCTGCAACCTAAATGCGTTCTCTCCTAATATCTCTGAAATTTGATAAGGGCCTTTCCAAAGCCTATCAAACTTATCATGTTCTCCTCTTTTCTCATGTGCTTTGTCCCAATACAGGACGAGATCTGAAATTCGGAACGCCTTGACTCTTGCTTGTCGATCAAACTATCTCTTCACCACTCCTTGGTGTTTAGCAAAGTTATCTAGTGCTTGATCTCTTTTCTCTTCTAAATTCATCAACTGTGTCAACCTGGCCTGCACTGCATCAGTATCTTCCATGTACTCCTGAATGAATCTCAAGGTCGGAATCCTGAGTTGCATGGGGAAGACTGGGTCTTGGCCATAGACTAGAAAATAAGGCGAAATGCCTAATGCGTTCTTTGTTCTGATTCTGTCTGCCCATAAAGCAAATCTCAACTGGGTATGCCATTCTCTTGGACTTCTCTCTAATAATTTCTTGATAACACTGAGCAAATTTTTGTTGGTGGATTCTGCTAATCCATTACCCTAAGGATAATAATTCGATGAAAACTTGAGGGTTATTCCGTACTCAAAAGCCCAATTTGAGAATCTCAATGATGTGAATGCCGATCCATTGTCACAAACCAATGCATAGGGGCATCCAAACCTCGTGATTATGTTCTCCTCTAGAAACTTGATTACAACTTCAGTAGAACAAACCTTAAGTGCCTGTGCCTCTGACCATCTGGTACAATAATCTGTAGCTGTAATGATGTACTTGTGTTGTGCTGAGGATGCGGGGTTGATGACACCAATAAAGTCCATTCCCCATTTAGCAAATGGCCTGGCTTCAATCACGGGATTCAGTGGCATGGCAGGATTTCTTTCTCTAATAGCTGCGACTTGACATGTGTGGCACGTCTTAATGTGATTGAATGTATCTTTAAAAAGCGTAGGCCAGTAATATCCTGCTCTTAGGATCTGGTGAGCTGTGGCGAGGTTGGCTCCATGTCCGGTTCCAAACTTGGAATGGAAATGTTCAATTATCTGCTTTGCTTCGTCTTTGCCAACACATCTCAGGTACACTCCTTCATAGTTTTTACGGTATAAAACAGATCCTTGAAGCATGTAATGTTGACACTTTAATCTTAATGCTCTCTTTTGTGTAGGTGTCATATGAGCAGGACATCTGTGATTAAGCAAATATGTCACAATGTCTTTGTACCATTCATCAAGTGTGACATCCTCTAATTCATAAATTTGTTGGACTAATCCTGGCCCATCTATTGCCAATGTCTGTGCCAAAGCTTGTCCTCGAACAAGTTTCATGGGCTGTATCTCAATATCAAATTCTTGGATAATGGCGACCCACTTTCCTCTTCTTTCACCTAATTCATTTTGCATGAGAAGAGTCTTGACTGCCGCATCAGGCACTATTGCATAAATCTTGGCTCTCAGGAGGTAATGTCTGAATTTCTTAACTGCCTTTACTAATGCGTATGCTTGCTTTTCAACGTTTGGATATCTGAGTTCCGCATCTTTCAACGGGGTGCTCATGAAAGCAATCGGGTTTTCATCCCTCTCTTCACTTCTTTGGGTGAGAATGGCGGCACAAGTGTAATCGGAAGCGAAGGAATATAAATAGAATGGCCTGAGATAATCAGGACTAATCAAAACTGGCGCTTCCATGATTGCGGTCTTTATTTCTTCAAATGCCCTTCTGGCTTGTGGAGTCCACTCGACCTTTGCATCTTTCTTTAACATTTCATTCAATGGTCTGACAATCTCGGCAAATCCGATAATGAATTTTCGGACGAAGTTGATCTTGCCGAAAAATGACTTGAGCTCTTTCTTGCTTGCTGGCAAATTGATAGTAGATATGGCCTTCACTCTTTCAGGATCAATAGATATTCCTTTCTCTGAAATGACATGTCCTAAAAGCTTTCCTTCTGTGACTCCAAATATGCATTTCTTTGGATTAAGGGAGACACCGTACCTTCTACATCTTTGGAAGACTCTTCTCAAATCGTCCACATGATCTTCTCTCTGTCTGGAAAAAACTGTGATGTCATCCATATATATAATAATGCTTTTACCAATTAAATCTCTGAAAGCGATATCCATAGCTCTCTGGAATGTGGCCCCGGCATTTATGAGTCCAAAAGGCATTCTCTTATAGGCAAACGTTCCCCATTTGGTGGTGAAAGCAGTCTTCAGTCGATCCTCAGGTTCGACTAGGACTTGATTGTATCCTGAATATCCGTCTAGGAAGGACATCATCTGTGATCCATTGACGATCTGCAATACTTCATCTAATGATGGGAGCGGATAGTTGTCTTTCTCTGACGCTCTGTTGAGATTTCTAAAATCAACACACAATCTGATCTCTCCATTTTTCTTTCTAACAGGTACCAGGTTGGCGACCCACGTCGAGTGTCTTACTGGGAAGATGATCTTAGCTGTGAGTAACTTCTTCACTTGTTGGTATATCAGTGGTTCCAACAAAGGATTGACGGGTCTTTGTCTTTGCCTGAATGGCTTGCTTCCTGGCTTCAACGGGATTGTGTGAGTGATAATTGCAGTGTCGTAGGTCTTAAGATCTTGATAGCTCCATGCGATGACATCTGGGAAGTCCCTCATGCTCTTTAGGATTCCATCTTTTTCAGTCGCTGTGCAGGACTTTCCAATGAAAACATTCTTAACTTGTGTCTCGTCACCTAGATTGATCGCGTCACACATATTGCCTTCTACATTGTGATTCTTCTTTTCTTTCAACTTGTCAGGATCAAAAATCCTTTCTAATTCAACCATTCCTTTCGGAATAGTGTTTGTCTTTAAGTTCAGGACTCCTTCGGCATCGAACTCAGCTTCACCTACTTCATCTTCATCTATGATCTGTGTTAAGAAGACGTCCGTGCTGGTTAGGAAGTCTAGGATGTGCTTGTCATCTTCGAACACTTGGAAATTGGTAATGTTATCTGGGACTGAAGGAACTGATACTAACTCGATTGTAAACTTCTTTAATCCTTCCATTGCTAATGGAATCAATGAGCTGGCGGCCTGTGCAAGTGAATTGGCCACTTGATTCTGATGTCTATAAATCGAATTGATATTGAAAGCATCAAAACTTTCAATTAGATCCCAGACTCGATTTCTGTACTTGGTTAGCCTTTTGTCATGGCAAACATATTGCTTCCTGATTTGCCCTATTGCGATTTCTGAGTCTCCATATACTTGCAGTATCTTTGCCCCCTTTTGGATGGCTAATAGTAATCCACGAACCAAAGATTCATATTCTGCTACGTTGTTAGTGCAAGAGAACTGCAATCTATGAGCGGCAAGGTATGTTTCTCCCTTAGGACCAATCAATTCATATCCGGCTCCGGATCCTTGTTTGGACTTAGATCCGTCGAACCTTAATGTCCATATCTGATTTTCTTGATTGTCTGTTTTTGGACTCTCATGACTTTCATTTGTTGTATCGGACGAAACTTCAACTTCCACAGAACTCTCGGTGTCTGTAGAGCTTTCATTCTCTAAATCTTGAGTTTCTTCTATAATTAATGTCTGCGGGACTCTTTTGTTTACTTGCTCCAATGCGGTCTGGCATAAAGCACAAGATAATTCTGAGTGGACGGCATTGTGAATTCTACACCAATTCGGAAGGAGCAAATCTCGGACAGATGCTAGATTGCCAAGTTGCACACTTTGCTGGGTGTTTCTTTGTACGAATCTCCTGAAATTTTCAAACATGCCTTCGTCCTCTTGGTCGGATCCTTGATCGCTTTCAATGACTATCTCCGTCGATTCCATGACCTCTTGCTGGGTATCCTCATCTCGCACATCTTGTATCATCAGGATTTCCTCCACTTTTGGCTTGTATGTTCCTAGGTCGGACTCTAAAAATAGGACTTCATTGTCTTCCCCATATTCAGTTATCATCAACCTCAACCTTGGGGTGCTATCAATTTTAATCTGGTTCGGGACTCCTCTCCATGGTAGCCACATGTGTGCAAAATCGGTCGACACATATCCATTCAACTTTCGGGACCAATCTCGACTTAGGAGCATTCCATATGAATCTGGAATATCCACTACTGATATATCTATAAAATTCTGGACTCTTGGGTCTGCGGCCAATTGCATATGAATATTGTTCAATTCTCCCATGACTGGAACTTCTGTCTTGTCAAGCTGAGTGACCTTTCTCTTGGTAGGTGCGGGAGTTATTCCAAGCCTTTGACAAACAGCCAGGGGCATGACATTGCTTGAGGCTTCGGAATCATAAAGGCAATTGTGTAATAGCTTTCCAAATATTCTGACTGATAACAGGAACGGGGCCGGTTCGTCCTTTCCTTGAGAAGGAGCTGAATTTTCTTCACTTGATTCTTGATGTTTAACTTGATTAATCTTTGAATGATCATCCTTTGCTGGGCTCTCCTCTTTCGAGTGACTGGCTTTGCTTGTAGATTTATCCCTCTTTACAATATCTTTCTTGATTGCGACTTCCTTTTCGGGAAGAACCAAGTTAGTAGTGAGGTTCTCTTTGACTGTAGGCTGAGCTTTCTTGGTCTCGCCTCTTTTGAGTAATACTTTTCCTTCCAACATATCTTCCTTTTTAGCTGGGAAGGTTATAGTTTGAACCATGCACTCATTTTGTTCGGGTTGTTCTTGAGAATCGGCCTCCTCTTGAGTCACACTGATAGTGGCTTGAACATTTGACCTTGTTGTACTAGATTCGCTTAAACTATTGATCACCGCATCTTTAATTTCAGACACTTTGAGCAACTCATAGAGTGGTAAACTTACCTTGACTTTCTTAAATTCATCTAACACCAAGGCGGTCAATCTTTTCATTTCATTGCCCGCGGGAGGTGAAATATTTCTTTGTCTGTATTCTTGAGTGTTTTGCGGGTACTCTGGAACATTGCTGGCTTGGGGATCTGGCGGAGTTGAAAAATTGTTTGGGGGAATCGATGTTGTTAAAGGTTCAGGATTCCTCTGATTCCTGTGATAAACTCTTTGGTTGACTCCTCCTGATGATTGGTGAAACACTTCCTTTATTCCCTCTACTAAGACACTGTCGTTCAATGGTGGGAAATAGTATTCTGAATCCTCTACAGGTCCATTTGCAGATGCTGGCGGAAACTGAGATCCTGGTGGTACCATCGGCCCATTGGCCGATTCTGGAGGAAATCTCCCATTTTGTACTTGACTAATTTCTTCTTGTGAATATCTGCAGGTTTCAACGATCATGGCTTGACCATACTGCATGGTTGGAACAATTTCGTACCCTGTGGTGGGAGGATTTTCAGGTGGATTGGTGGTACGCATTTCCTGTTGGAAAATGTCGGCCGCAATTTTGAACTCAGGACATTGCAACTCGGAATGTTGGTTCGTGTTGTGGAGTCTGCACCAACTAGACAAGGCTACTTCGGCTAAAAACACTTTGCTTGAAGAGGAATTCTCTTGACTTTACGCATTTGGTGGGTTGTCCAAAGGCATCACCACATTTCCATTGTTTGGAGTTGTATTCCATGGTCTCCTTTGGAAACCTTGATTGTTATTTCCTTGATAATTGTTTCTAAATCCTTGATTATTATTTCCCTGGAAATTCTGATTGTTCGTGTGTTGGCCATGGTTGGCCCTCTGCATGCTCTGGAGTTGATTATTCTGATTCCTCAGGTGGGTTACCTCGGTTGATAGCCTCTTGACTTGCTCAATTAACTCTTTCATTTCATCTTTCTCTTCTTGTGTCCTTGACAAATTTGTAGCGTTTTGCAGGTACACAGGTTGAGCGGGTGGGGCTTGAGAAATTGGAGCTCCTGGGTGAAGGACCAACTGATTTGCCGGCTGTATGCTTGGGTAGGTCGCTTGCGGAATTCAGTTCATGACTGGAGTTTGGTTGGCCAAAGCTGTGCCAACTGCTTGCATCTGGTTCGGTGCTGCGACAGGTCCCATATGTAGTAGCGGTCCAGTGATGTTTTGACCCATGTGCTTACTCACTTCAATGGCCTTTGCATAGGCCGCATTTAGATCATTCGGAGTCGGATGTGTCCTCACGAACATAGCTGTGAGATGATCTAAGGCTCCATAGTAAATCTCCCTTGGATCTGCAATAAGATAAGGAGGACGTAGCATTGTGTATGCTCGGTGAAATCTGTTGTTGAAGGAAGTAATAGGTTCATGCTCTCTCCTTCGAACCTCAACAAATTGTCTGTATAACTCCGCTGGCGTAGTTGGGATGCCAAATTTGGCAATGAATGCGTCTTTCATCGCGTCCCAAGTCCTGATGGACCCTGTAGGCAAATGAATAAACCAAAAGTATGCCTCTTCTCCCAATGAGTAGGGAAAAAGCCTACATGCCACATCTCCATATTCAATTTGTCTGTTACGAAGAAGGTCCTCGAACATCTTGATGTGATCTTCTGCCGTGTGATGGAAATCACTAACATTGAATTTGGAGCAAAAGTGTTCTGGATTCATCGGCATATCATGATAAACTGCAAATTCCAAAGGTGATGGATTGTTGACTAGCCAAGTCGCACCATTAAGTATATGAGGAGGAGGAGGTGGAGGTGGAGCACGTTGTGCCATTGTACTGTTTGAAGCTGGACGTGATGAACTAGCTTGGCTCTTTGTTTGTGAAATTGCCTGGATACTAGATTGGATCGCCGCTTGGACTTGTTCTTGAAGAACTTGTGATGACTCAGGAGATCCTTCCAATCTTAGTTCGAACTCTTTGGGAGTGTCCTCTCTCTTAGCTCGCTTTGCTTTAGAAGTAAATTGAAGTTCACTTAGATTCTTCACGCCTGGTGTGGACCTCAACAACCTTTGATGTTTCTCGGGCGAGAAAGAACCAATGCGATCCAGCGTGAAGTCTTGCAAGGATTATTGTGGGTTTCTTTGATTGCGAAGATTCCTAGCTATGACCCTTTGATGTTCTTCGGCTCTATCTTCCTCTTGCTCTAGGATGATTCTGACTCTGTTATATTCGGCTTGACTTCTCCTTGCGTTCCAAGCTACTTGATTCAATTCAGAAATGATGTCCTCTTGGGTATTGCCTACTTGCAAATTGGGTTGCACTACTTGATTCAGTCCTTCATTCGGCAACACCATTGTACTTCATGATCATGCTTGCAATGTTTTTATCTTTTCAAAATTTTCGGACTTCGAACTTCGGAAACTAGCCCTCCTTCTAGCGCCAATTCTGTTGACGTGTATTTCATACACAATCATACACAGAATAAAATACCGACAGGCATCTTATCCTCTCTTGAGAAAGTAGTCTCTAACTGCTGAAGATCTGCAAAAAGGATCAGTTAGATGGACTCCAAGGTTCTTTTAGTGGGGTCTCCACGTGTGGACAAGCTTTTTTAGTGGTATGATGTGATTTGCTGTTTCCTCCAAGGCGTCTTACGGATTCCAAAGGCTCGAAGATTTTACTAATCTAAAAAGGAACTTTCAAAAATAGCAAAAGGACAGGGTTTAAGGAAGTCTAATCTAGCCTAACCCTATGAACGACTTAGCATGAATGAGATTTGGCAAGACTCAACCAACTTCAATTTTGCCATAAGATAACAACTCAATTGAAATTAGTGCGATCTTCTAAGGTAATAATGGTGTTCAATGCATCAAAGACCAAGGACACTACTATGAAAGTACATATCCTAGATACGAAAATGCTTGAAGGTTAAGGACGCAAAGTGTTTTCCAGTCGACCACGCAAGGCGTTCCTACAATCAGCAAGAAGCTAGTGGTTTGGATTGCGAATCCCACCAAATATCAAATCTCACACTTAGCCTTTCAAATTAACAAACTACTTTGATTGAGCGTGATTCAAGTACATCCAACAACCATGAAGATAACTTAAGAAATTTGCAACAAAACACCATAACTTCAATATTTTATTGATTTCCAAGTCATCATATACAACAATTGCTTGAATTTCTCTCTTCAAGACTCAATCTTGCTACAAAATAAAAATTGCTTCTAACTCTAATCTCTCTTCTATTAACTATTATCTCTTACACTATTCACTATTCGCTATTACCAAATGAAATGAAAAATGGGGGTATAAATAGCATCCCCAGTTACAATGAAAGGTCCAGATTGAAAGTAAATCAACGGACAACATCATGACACCTAAACCCTAATTAGGGTTTGTTACAAATGAACTCCTTTTTACTGAACAACATTAAATACATAGCCAAATATTAAATTTGGCACAAAAATCTAGGAGGTATCAACCAATGAGAAATAAGATGTCATGTCATTGTAACAACCTTTCATCTAGAATCTTATTCCCTTTCCAATTCTCTTTCTTAGCATATGCAATGAATTTTGTCACGATTCCTTCGATTTCTGTGTTTGGAATCTCGGGAAGATTCTTGATACTCTCTTCTAAGTCGATAACCTGATCAAATGCATCTAGAAGAGCCGTGTCCCAAGTAGGTTCAAGTTCCTTTGTTCTATCAATCAGGAGCATGGTGGCATACATCTGATCATACTGCTCATCTGTAACATCTGCGTCCTTGCGAAAGATGATCTTGATTCTATCCTCAAATTCTTGTAAATCCACATCTGTCTCGACCTCGATCCTTCTGCCAAGAATGGTACGAAGTACCTCAAATACTCTGTCCTGGATCGGATTGATCACCTCCTCAACTTGACCACATCTAATACTGATGTCCTCGAAGAGAACACTCTTTATATGGAGTAAGGTTGACCACTGAAACAAACTGTGAGAATCACCTTCTAAGATCCTCTCCTGTGCTAAAATTCTTCTGGATGTGTGTCTTATAACTTTCAAGACAGGGATGACAACGTCCTTGGTATGGGCAAATGCAGCTACTGTTGCCATCAATCTGTGGATTATCTCAAGAACTTGGATAGCCTGATGGGTGATCTTCGACATCCTTGTAACAAACTCTATGGCCATTGTATGAGATCTATCCATCCAACTACATGTACGCTGGACCAGGTTCCTGAATCTTTCTGCTTCATTGATCGATTGAAGGGGCAATGCCTGCACCGGTGATCTAACTGGATCCTGACGTCCCAAAGGTTCATTGATATGACTGAAATATGTCCTCCATGCACCGACCTCTTTCTCAAGCTTTCTATTCTTTTCTACTTCTTCTCTAAGCTTGTCCTTCAATGCCTAAAATGTGTCGGTGGCATCATCTAAAGTCTGCTCTGCTGTGGATGGTCCTAACTCAATAGTCTGTATATGATAGTCTTCTGCTAGGATTTCACCCTCATATTTGTCTGCTGCTGGTGTAGCTATCTGCAGTTTTCTAGATCCAGTCTCATCTCGAATCATCTTGGACATCTTTGTAGCCTTCTTCTTCTCTGTTGTCATATGTGAACGTCCAACAAGGCTCTCTAAATCAATTGCACTGTCCTCGTCCTCAATTACGATCACCTTGGTTAATCTTTCCTTCAACCAATCTGGGATATTCGATCTTCTCTCTTGAACTTGAATTTCTTTATGTACTATTTCTTCTTGTCTGGGAGGAGATGTTACTTCGTTATCCTCTTCTAAATCATAGTCTTGGAGAGATCCATCGGATGAAACATGCTGTGCCTGTCCTTCCTCCTGCTGTCATTCTGTACCATCGATTCCATGGACTCTTCCACCCGAACTGTTCTATCCTCTGGCCTGGAAGAAGTACCTGGTGTTTGATCTTTGTTGGCACCTTGCTTTTTCTTGGAAGACTCTTTCTTTTCTGATCTTTCCTTTCTCTTCGAACCTCTCGAATGGAGATT
This sequence comes from Cryptomeria japonica, assembly GCF_030272615.1. Taxonomy (NCBI): domain Eukaryota; kingdom Viridiplantae; phylum Streptophyta; class Pinopsida; order Cupressales; family Cupressaceae; genus Cryptomeria; species Cryptomeria japonica. The sequence goes on along the minus strand of NC_081413.1, from coordinate 430,227,374 downwards.
GCCCTCACTGGCACATCGAAGGTTACCTTCACCTGAATTCCTAGGATTAGGATTGCCTTCACTAACACTGGCTCCACCTTCAGCTGGTTTTTCTTCCAAAGTAAAAGACATAGCTATGCCTTGTTCTCTCAACTTCTGATGCTGAACGTCTACCCATCTCCGAGTACAAGACAAGACTGGTGCCATCAAATCATCTAAATCCACGGCCTCGGGCTCATTCCAATTCAAACTAATTGTTTTACTTTCTCTATCATATGAAGATTGGATGTGCCTGCCGTTGTCCTGGGCTTGGTCGGCCACTCTGTAAATCTTACATTTTCTGATGAAATCCAAAGGCAATCTAGAATATATCTTTCGTTTCACTTCGAGATCATCTAGGAGATTCATCATAAAATCTTCAATTTGGTACTCATGTCTAAATCTTCTACCGACCGTCTCCTCTAAATGTCCATGTGGATCAAAACTATTCCTCCAAGCAAAAGATGAAAAAGGATACAAGGCTAACTCCTTCTCTACGTCATCCATGGCTAAGACATTGGGACATACCTCAACTGAATTACCCAAAATAATAGGTACCTGAACTCCATTCTGATGTCTGTGTCTGAATGCCTTCACATATGCTGCCAACTGCCTTGTTACTTCAAGTAACACAATTCTGTCTGTCGGGTACCTCGGCAACATGTATGGAGGTAAAGGACATCCATGCACTCTAATGTAAGTGAACTTGGGAAACTGAATGAACCAAGCACCGTACCTCTTGATGAACTCCTGGGCATCCTGAGATAATCTGTTGTGAATCCCTCCTTGCAACGTCCTTGTGATGTTCATCGTGAAAGTATCATTGACTAACTTGTAGTTCTTCCCTGGTGGATGATGCAAGTAGGTATAGGATTCACAAGCTCTGACCTCGCCGGGTCCTCTTCCAATCACTCCTCTGTGAGGTAGTCCTGCGTACTCAACGCTCCTGATTAAGGCATAGATGACGTATGAACTCATGTGGAAGGACTTAGTAGCCCTGAGTCTTCTCAACTGTACGTCTAAGCAATGGCTAATTATCCTAGCCCAATGTATTGTACCCTTTCCTTGAACAATCACCTGGATGAAGTAAAACATCCACTTCTCAAAATAGAAGGCATGAGGAGCTCCTGTAACTCTGTTGAGCATGGTAATCAAATCTCTGTACTCCTCTTGGAAATCAATCCTGTGTGGTGTGTTCGGTACTTTGCTCAGATGGGGACGACTCTTAAGTAGCCAGTTCTTGTTGATTATGCTTAGGCAAGCATCTGGATCATCATCGTACACTGATCTGGCTCCTTCAATGCTCTTGTATATCATGTCCCTGTGCTCTGGAAGATGGAAGGCTTCACTTATGGCTTCCTCTGAAAGGTACGCCAAAGTGTTTCCCTCATTGGACACAATTGTCCTGGACTGTGGATTGTAGTGACGGGCACACTCGATCATCAACTCGTGGCACTGAATAGCTGGAGGAAAACCGGCCGCCTTGATGATGCCACTCTCTATTATTCTTCGGGCGACAGGTGATGGTTTGCCAATGTAAGGGACCTCTCGAAACTTCTTCGTGCTAAAGTTCCCCAAGTTGGTATCTCCAATGTTGCTCCATTTAGACACGATCTTGGTCTCCACTTCTTCGGTCTTCTGATCTTCTTTCATGAGAGCTGAACGACTGGTGGATGCTCCCGCCTTCGGGGCCGCCATACCTACACAACATTTCATTATAAGAAATAGATTTTGCAATAAATAACGTAAAATAAGAGAGAAAAATCTTAGGAAACCTCATGATAAGTCTCTAGAGTTATCATTTCCTAAAAAACAACGATTGAGCCAAGAGATTCAAAAATTCAAAATTTCAAAATTTGAAATATGACGATGAATGAATAAAGCAATAATAATTAAATCGCCATACCTCGATAGAGAGCTAACTCTAGAATGCAAAAACAAAATTTGCCTAGGCAAAATTGAGGTATAAAGTAATCTTCAATATGATCTCCTCAAAATTGACTTCGCCACCTCTGGATAGAACGTGATCTTCAATTATCGCCTTTGACGTGGTCTCAAATGGATCTTCAAGTTCGCACAAACAAATCTCCAAGTTTTGCACCTTCAACGTGGTCTTAGATGGATCCCCAAGTTCGCCTTTGGTGCGGTCTTCAAATTCGCACCACCCTTTGATGTATAAAGTGCCACCTTTGGATGAATAAAACTCGCATCACCTTTGGTCTTCAACGCAATTCGCACTCCACCCTTCAAGCACACTTCGCACCACCTTTGCTTTCCTCAATTCGCATGAAGGAAGGTAAAAAAATGATTATGTGAAAAATGAAATCTCTCACCCCTTATATATAGCGCGCTCATCGTTCACCCCTTAGGCCGACTTGATAAAAATAAAACCATTTTTTAAATGATTTGCAATAAAATAACAAGGCCGACTTGCCTAATTGAGCGCTCAAATCGATTTTTATATTAATTAAATAATTAATTATTAATGCCTTGCGTTTTTTAAATGAAAATTTCGATTTTTAATAAAGGCAAAAAATAATTAATAAAAGATAACGCCATATTAAATGCTAAATAAATAAGATTTTCAAATTTTAAATCGATTTAGCATTTAAGGAAATTTGAATTGTTTAATTTGGCACCAAAAATTTGAAAATGAAGTGGACGTACCTCATCGCCCCGGTCCCTTGGAGAGGGACAGGAGTGATTCACCATTTTTGTCATGATTCTTGCGTTTTCAACGTTCAACTCCTTCATTTCCACGTTCCAAATCGATCATCAGGTTGGGTTCTTCGAATTAGATTGCCTTGCATGTGCGCATGAGTGTCTTTAGATGTATCATCGCCCTTGTCCCTTGGAGAGGGACAGGAGCGATCCTAAGGTTTTTGCTTGAAATTCTCCATTTTGATACGATCCTTTCCTTGTATCATCTTCCAAATGCTATTTAAAACCTTGTGCGTCCTTGTCTTAACGTGATTTTCAAAGAATATCATGTGTTTTGCCTAACATCGCCCTTGTCCCTTGGAGAGGGACAGGAGCGATCCATGTCTTTACGTCTATCTTGCATCTTTGATCTTCGAACTTCCATTGCTAGGCGAATAACATCATTGCTAGTCCATTCCGCGCACGTCCCACTTGCTTTTGCAAGGTACCTTTGATGCTATAAGGATCATCGCCCTTGTCCCTTGGAGAGGGACAGGAGCGATCCATGTTTTTTCTCCATTTTGAGCTCAAGTTGGTAACGTTTAACCTTGGTTCATTATCTATTGCCTTCGAAATAACGTCCTTTACCTCGTCCATCCTCGCTTCGCTTTGATCTTGAAGGAACGTGAGTGTTTTTAATAGCATCGCCTTGGTCCTTGTCCAAAGGACAGGAGCGATATGGGGCTTTTACATTATTTGGCGATGTTTGGACGTTCAAACCCTTGCGAATTATCTTCAAACGATGCCTTGGACCATATGCTATCTTAGGACGTCTTGACTTAGCTTGATCTTGAAGCAAAACAAGGAATCCAAAGCAAATCGCCCTGGTCCCTTGGAGAGGGACAGGAGCGATCTAGTCTCCATGCTCAAAATGATGATCATTTCACGTTCAAAACTCTTGTTTATCATCTTTTTATCATACCATGGACCCTCCAGAACATTGCAACATCTTGTCCTTACGTAAATTTTGCATGAAATGGCCAATGCATCTAACATCGCCCTAGTCCCTTCCTGAGGGACAGGAGCGATCTATGTTATAGGGTGTCAATTTCTTCATTTTAACGTCCTTTGAGTGTTTGCGCATGATGAAGACGCCTTGAAATGTCCCTCACCATCTTGTCTTTGAAGGAGTATGAGTGTTTTTGCAATAATCGCCTTGGTCCTTGTCCAAAGGACAAGAGCGATATAGACTCCTTAGCTTGATTAATAACATTTGGACGTTAAAAACCCTTGAATATCACCTTAAAAAGATGTCTTGAACCTCGTGTGACCTTGAAAAAACTTTGACTCAACGTGATTTTGCATGAATTGATCAATACACTCAATATCGCTCTGGTCCCTTCCTGAGGGACAGGAGCGAAATTCATCATTGTGAGCTTGTTCTTGTTTTTATCAACTTGCAATTATCTTCAATGCGTGTAATGACATCCATTCGATCCTCTTGGTAGCTTAACACTTGCTTGTCTTTTAAAATCGATGCCTTAATGGAAATATCGCTCTGGTCCCTTCCCATGGGACAGGAGCGATCTGGGGTCTTAGAGCGCAAATCCTTCCAACGTGACGACCTTGATGCTTGTATTCGATTGAAAATGCCTTGAAACGTCCCTCGCCACCTTGTCCCTTGTCTTGGATCGGTCTTAAACTTGAGGGAAAGGCAACCTACTCACTGTATCGCCCTAGTCCCTTGGAGAGGGACAGGAGCGAACTTGCTCTTGTGGTCACTATCTCACTTTGCCAGGCTCCAAGTTTATATTCAACGGACTCGTCCCTCTTCACTCAATTCGTCCATGCCTTGACATCATCTGTAACTTTGCAAGAAAAGCAATTATATCAAAAATCGCTCTGGTCCCTTCCTGAGGGACAGGAGCGAACTAGGCATTTAACACTGTTATGGACGTCCCAAAAATCTTCAATCAATTCGTCCATGCCTTGACATCATCTGTAACTTTGCAAGAAAAGCAATTATATCAAAAATCGCTCTGGTCCCTTCCTGAGGGACAGGAGCGAACTAGGCATTTAACACTGTTATGGACGTCCCAAAAATCTTCAATTTATATTCAACGCATTTAACTCATGTTTTCCCTTGTTTTTGAACGTAAACTTGACTTGATCTTGGCCTGGATTTTGCCCAATGAAGAATATCGCTCTGGTCCCTTGGAGAGGGACGAGAGCTACAAGGTACCTCGCCCTGGTCCCTTGGAGAGGGACAGGAGCGATTTAGTCAATATAGGTCATTATCCTTCGTTTTTGCATCTCAAATTATATTCATTTGGCAAAGCATCTTCCTTCGGACCCTTTCAAATTGTTAAGTTTTCAAAATCTTGCAAGGACAAGGCGAAATTTGAATTGTAGCTCCGGTCCTTCACTGAGGGACAGGAGCGATTTTCCTCCTGGAGGCATTTCTGTGCTTATGAAAATCTTCAATTTATATTCAATGGAAAGATCTTGCCGTTCTCCATCACTTCCAACTTGAAATTTGTCTGGACTTTGCAGGGATGATGAGATATTCGAAAATGAGCTCCCGTCCTTCACTGAGGGACAGGAGCGATTTTCCTCCTATAGGCCAAAATAACATGATTTTTCACATTTTAACACTTCACGAGGCGAAAACAAACCAATCCCAATGCCCAGGATCAAAATTCAAAAAAGTCAAAATTTGGTCAAAATATTCAATCGGACAAAAATTCACATTGACTGTCAACACTTAGACAAATTTAAGCTCTGCATGAACATTCCAATTGAAAATTAGACCATTTTGGCGAAATCATTGCATTCAAAATTTGCATCCTAGAAAAGGAAGCTCAAAAGCTCTCAAAAACGACTGGATTTTGGCTTGAAAAGGCAAAATTTAAAACCCTAAGGCTTGGCCCTAAATCCAGACGACCAACTAACTAACAAAACCCTAAAAACGAAAGCGAAAACGAGCGAAAAACAAGCAAAAAGAGGGGGTCCCCATTTGCGATGGGGCGATGTGTGAAATGGTCACAACACATAGGGACAGCTATTAAAAAAATTTAAAGAAACTAAAATGCAACTGAAATTTTAAAAAGTAAATATAATGTGCTGCATTTGCAATCATGCTCATTTTTCCCTCATAAATTCACCTTTTTTATTTTTATGGACCAAACAGAGCAGAATGTGCAGTCCTCAAAAAAGCATGCATCCCCTACGAGGCCTCATGATGCCTAGAACATTGGAGAAAACACCTAAAACACCAGGGACGTGTCCATTGAACACTACAACAGAATAATTATACTGTAGTAACTTGAAAACTACTGTCTATAGCCATACAGATTTTGGGCTTCAAGTTGACTAGTGTATTCCACAAGGTTGAAGTTGAACAATGGACATGCTATGAATGGTCATTATTTCGTTGATCTTTTCTTTAAAAAAATTAAAGCATAGAATAAATATTGCCTTCATCCCAATTGAATTAATTTAGATCTTCTCAAGTCCAAATGCCAAAGAGTTGTGCAAACACCATCAAATCAAACAATCTTCAATGCAGCTACAAGTGTTGATAAAACAGTGATTATGAATCCACCACCACAAGTTGGTACAAGGATTACATGGATATCCTAGTCATCTCATACACATACTGGGAGTTATGAATCTATTTGTACACAGCATTAGAGGTCATCTAGTTTTCTTTGACCATAGCTTAGGGCACAGGAACATGTACATGTATTCTCTCTAATCATGATGATTTGTCACCCTTTAATGTTAGAAGCTCTAAGGTAAAGTACCTTGCTTCCTCCTAGGATTGTTCAACCCATAGTTCCCAGACTCGGACTTGACTCGGACTCTGCAAGGCCGACTCGACTCGTGACTCGGCTATGACTCGGCAAAATAAAAAAAACCCTTGAAATTAAGAGATTTTTAACGATTTAAAACTTGTTTCATGCAACCATTATTGAATAAAGCCCAATTAAAATGTGTGCTAGCTTGTTATGCCATGAAAGGCATGCTGGTAGAGTATCTACTTGTTTGGGGCTTTTGTTTAGTATTTTCTTTGGCCAAATTGAAATTCTGGGAGCACCAACATGAGACATCATGAACATCTTCACTTGGAAACTGTAAGGAGTGCTTGTGTATGGTAGCATTAAATAGTGTGCTTGTTGAACTTAGGTTTTACCTTGGGACTATAGTTAACCTTGGTCTTTCTTGGACCTCTTAGTTTTTAGGCTATATATATGTTGGATGGAAGGGGGGATTGTGAGGCCAAAAGGGTTTGAAAATATGCTCCTCATAGACATGTCCCTTACCAAAAATAACCTTGTGCCCCATGGGGGGATTTTTTGGGATGTGGGGATAGGTAGGAAATGTAAAAGATGTTCAATTTACATTCAATATGCAAGTTATATTTCTATTATCTGATATGTATTATTAAGTTCTGATTGTATATGTCTAACTATCTTCTTGCTTGCAGCAAATGAGAGGAGCATTTCATATTTTCTATGTCCTATCTCAAGAATGCCACTTACTATAAGTATATGACAAAGGAGGCACGATCAAGCAATGCCTTGATCGGTCATGACCGATCAAGACATTACTTGATCATACCTTTTTGTTTATACTAACAAAAGGCATGTTAAGGTAAATGCAAATCGGTGATCACAAGCGAAGTTCATCGGTGTATTTAACCCAACGCTAATGACCGATAGTATATCGGTGGCTGTCAATGCTTACAACCGATAGTTATCAGTGTGTTAGCCTTGACAACCGATAACTATTGGTGTAGACTAACACACCGATAACTATCGGTGATTAATTCATTGCCACTTGATATATATTACGATATACTTTATATGCAACCCGATATAATATTATATGCAACCCGACATAATATTATAAACCCGACATAATATTATATGCAACCCGATATAATATATATTCAATTCGGTATATATTAATCGGTGTGATCATTATTTATGTTTAGTTGATATTCATCTAAATACAGAATTCATTGGATAGATGAACATGTGATTATCAATAGATTGCTCATATGCAAATATAGAATCGCTATCAAGGATGAATTAATTGCTTGATGGTTTTATCATAGTTAACGATATGATAAATGATTGAATGAGAGACTTCAGTTATCTCTCATTCAATCATTTATCTTAAAGAAGCTATTACGTATTAACACTCCCTCTTAGCTAGGTAAGATGAATGTAGACAATATATTCAAGCATCATAATTTAATTGATAGTAATCATTTTGGTCATTCATGGGAATCATACCATCTAATCATTTGGTATGTAATATCACCTAAACACGTGATACTAAAGTTCATCACATCAATCTTGCGATTGATAGGATATCACCTAAGCATGTGATATCAGTATTGCCTACACGCAATACTTAAGGATAATCATATGAGAAAGCTTAATTTCTCACCTTATCCTAGTTGTGATAAGTGCACTAACACTTTATACAAATGTTTTATTACAACACAATCATGGCACATCCATGACATACCAGAGATCCAACATGATAACTGGTTTGGACATTATAAGATCGTCACCTTATAATGTCCCCATACAAGTGTTCACTATCTTGAGAGATCGTCACCTCTTAGATGTGAACCCAGGGGATATAATCCAAAAATTGTCCTAACATGACAAAGAGGTTTACACATTAAACATCTTATAGGTATGCAAATATAGATTACAAAGCAATTTACCTTTCTGTCATACCTAAACCTTTTCTGAAGTGATCAACCTTCACTCTGGAAAGGGGTTTGGTCAGAATGTCTGCAATTTGATCTCCTGTACAAACATATTCTAGTTGGATTGCATTCCTATCTACCATATCTCGCACATCGTGGTAGGGAATCTCAATATGTTTGGATCTGTCATGAAACACTGGGTTTACTGAAAGTTTTATGCAACTTTGATTGTCACAGTGTATAACAGTGGGTTTCACAAGTTCTCCAAACAGTCCTACAAGTAACTTCCTAAGCCATACTGCCTCTCAGGCAGCCATAGAAGCTACAATGTATTCCACCTCGGTGGAACTTTGAGCTACAGAAGACTGCTTCCTGCTGATCCAAGATATCATAGCTGAACCTAGACTGAAGCAACACTGTGAAGTGCTTTCCCTGTCTGTTACACTTCCAACCCAATCTGAATCTGTAAATCCATGTAAGTCTATCTCAACCCTCTTCTATTTGAGACCAAGATTTAGAGTACCTTGTAGGTACCTCATAATGTGCTTCACTGTAACCAGGTGTATCTCCTTTGGTTCACACATAAACTGACTTAGAGCATTGACTGCATAACAGATATCTGGTCTTGTATTTACCAAATACATCAGGGACCCAATCATCTGATCAGTGGGTTGTGACTCTGTTGCTGCTTCTTTAAGTTTATGTAAGTTGGTTTCCATAGGAGAGGTCATGGGTCTACAACTTAGCATTCTGAATCTCTTCAAAATATCCAAAGTGTACTTTCCTTGATTTAGTATGATGTTGTCAGAATTCTACCATACTTCTAACCCTAGGAAGTAATGAAGGAATCCTAAGCCCTTCATATCAAATTCTTTAGATAGATCATTTTTGTATTCTTTTATAAGTTGATCACTTCCTGTGATTAATAAGTCATCAACATATAAGATCAATATTAGCATATCATCTTTATTTCTTTTGTAGTAGAGATTAGGGTCTGCATCATTTTTTGGAGAAACCTAGTCCTGAGAGATAGGTGTCTATTCTTTCATACCATGCCTTGGGAGCCTGTTTGAGCCCATAGAGGGCTTTTTTGAGTCTATACACATGAGACTCTGTGTCATGAATTTCAAAGCCTTCAGATTGCTCTAGGTAGACTTCTTTTGAGATCTCGCCATTTAGAAAAATTGTCTTAACGTCCATTTGGTGTACCTTCCATCCCTTTGCTGCTGCAATGGCTAATACAGCTCTTACTGAGGTATACCTGGCAACTGGTGCAAATGTTCCTTCATAATCTATAACTTCGCTTTGTGAGAAGCCTCTAGCTACAAATCTGGCTTTGTGTTTTTCAATACTGTCGTTTGCAGCATGTTTGATTTTGAACAACCATTTAGATGAAACCACAGATTTCTTGGTTGGTCTAGGAACAATCTCCCAAACATCGTTCTTCATAATGGATTGATACTCTTCAGACATGGCATCCTTCCATACTTGATGTTGAAGTGCATCTGATACATTGCTTGGTTCAGCTTTAGAGAGGTCATTCATAAGGGCAACATAGCTAGTAAATTTATTAGGCCTTTTGCTTTCTCTAAAGGTTCCTAAGGGAGCAGCAAACTTCTGAGCGTCTTCTACAGTTTTGGTGGCCCATAGTGGTCTTTGCTTGAGGTTTTCTCTAGGTGGACTTAAAGTTTCACTTATAGTTTCCTCAGGATTCTCCCTCTCAAGCTCAGGAGTAGGATCTCTATCTAAGCCGGGGTTAGGAATATGGATTTCAGGATCTAGAGAGCTTTGGGCTCTTTTGAAGGCAATGTTTTCTTCAAAGATCACATCCCTACTTAGTTCAATGTTTTTTTGGCCGGGTATATATATTCTGTAGGTTTTCGAGGTTTCACTGTATCCTACAAAGATTCCTCTCTTTCTAAAGGGTTCTAATTTTAATCTTTTCTCCTTAGGTACATGAATATATACTGGACATCCAAAAATCCTAAGGTGGATAATATCTGGTTTTGATTTTGAAAAGACTTCTTCAGGGGTCTTGTCTTCAAGGTGATAGTGAGGACATCTGTTTTGAATGTATACTGCAGTGCTGGTTGCTTCTGCCCAAAGATTGATATTTAGATTCTGATCAAGAATCATGGCTTTAGCAGCTCCAACGATTGTCCTATTTTTACTTTCTGCTATCCCATTTTGTTGGGGGTTGTAAGGTATTGTTAACTCCCTCTTAATCCCTGAATTTTTACAAAACTCTTTAAATAATTCTAATGTGTATTCCCCCCCATTATCAGTTCTAAGTGTTTTAATTTTGTTTCCTGAGTAGTTTTCTGTTAATGATTTGAATTCTTTAAACCTATTAAGGATCTCTTCTGATTCTTTGCATTTCAAAAAGTAGATCCAGGTTTTCCTAGAGTAGTCATCGACAAATATCACATAACACAAAAATCCCCCCAATGAATTTACAGACATAGGTCCACATACATCAGAATGAATTAACTCTAAGACTTTACCTGTTTTCCTAGTACTACTCTGGAAAGCACCCTTAGTACTTTTGCCGAGGGCACATTCTGTGCATGCCCCTGAATGATATTGCTTTAGCTTAGGTAGACCTGTGACAAGGTCTCCCATTGATGATAAAGCTCGAAAATTTAGGTGGCCTAGTCTTCTATGCCAGATTTCATTGGCATCTGTAGTTTCATGAATTAGGGCTAAATTGGGATTTGTGCATAGTTCATATAGGTAGCCTTGTCTTTGACCAATTGTACTAGCTTTCTTGATAGATGAGTTCTTTGGCCAAGCCAACACTTTGTTGTCCATGAATGTCACTCTGTATCCATTGTCCTCCAGTGCTGATATTGAGACAAGATTCCTCTTAATGCCTGGAACATATAGCACTCCTTCAAGTTGTAATGATACACCTGACTTCAGTTTGATGGTGCAGTTTCCAACTCCTTTGACAGGGTGTGTGGAGTCATCTCCGATGGTTACCTCTTCATCATTTTCCCCTCTCATAAAGTCTACTACTTCTCTAAATCCTATGATGTGTCTGAATGAGCCACTATTGATTACCCAGGAATTCACTTTGTTTGATGTTCGATGTGTGAATGCTGAATAGAGCACATACTTCTCGGAGTCCTCTTCCCTTTTCAATTTTCTTGATTTGGCAAATGTGGCTTGTTTAAATCTTTCAAGACATTTGGCAACATAGTGCCCAAATTTGTCACATCTGTAACACTGAATTTGAGAGAGATCCTTTTTGAAAGAGTTCTTGCCATGGCGAATCTTTCTCTTCCTGAATTGCTTCTTCTTGCCCTTTCTATCTGAGTTCGTAGTTAGAACTTGAAGATCTTCATCTATATTCTTTTAGTATCATTTGAATTCTAAATTTCCATGCGGAGAAATCGTCACCTCCTGCAAGGTTGTTTTAAAATCTGATAGCGTTGGCCATTGATAGGATTGTGATGTTGAACATATACTTGATTTGAATTTTACGTAAAATTAAACAGCCTCAGGTTCGATTTAACTATAGCTCTAATACCATGTAAAAGATGTTCAATTTACATTCAATATGCAAGTTATATTTCTATTATCTGATATGTATTATTAAGTTCTTATTGTATATGTCTAACTATCTTCTTGCTTGTGGCAGATGAGAGGAGCATTTAATATTTTCTATGTCCTATCTCAAGAATGCCACTTACTATAAGTATATGACAAAGGAGGCACAATCAAGCAATGCCTTGATCGGTCATGACTGATCAAGACATTACTTGATCGTACCTTTTTGTTTATACTAACAAAAGGCATGTTACGGTAAATGCAAATCGGTGATCAACCGAAGTTCATCGGTGTATTTAACCCAACGCTAATGACCGATAGTATATCGGTGGCTGTCAATGCTAACAGCCGATAGTTATCGGTGTGTTAGCCTTGACAACCGATAACTATCGGTGTAGACTAACACACCGATAACTATCGGTGATTAATTCATTGCCACCTGATATATATTACGATATACTTTATATGCACCCCGATATAATATTATATGCAACCCGATATAATATAACATGCAACCCGATATAATATATATTCAATTCGGTATATATTAATCGGTGTGATCATTATTTATGTTTAGTTGATATTCATCTAAATACAGAATTCATTAGATAGATGAACATGTGATTATCAATAGATTGCTCATATGCAAATATAGAATTGCTATCAAGAATGAATTAATTGCTTGATGGTTTTATCATAGTTAACGATATGATAAATGATTGAATGAGAGACTTCATTTATCTCTCATTCAATCATTTATCTTACCGAAGCTATTATGTATTAACAAGAAATGTACCCAACTCACCCCCTTTTTTCAAAATTTTAAGAAACATCCCTGTTGTGAGGTACCCACACATCGCCCCATTGCAAAAACAGATAATACTATGCACAGTAGTATTATGTCTTCAAACTAGGGCTAACACAACAATGAAGAACTTATCTGCAATACACAAGATGTTCGCTGCCACAAGGAAGTTCGCTGTCTCTTGAATGGAGTTAGCTATTCCTAGGATGAAGTTCGCTGTCCCCAAAAGTAGTTCACTGACTCTAGAAGATGATTCGCTGAACACTGCTGAAAAGATCGCTGAATGAAGATATTCGCTGATCATAGGATGTATTCGCTATATGAATGATTGTGTTGCTACAATGATTGATGCCTTGTATATATAGGAGACTTAGCCTTCTAATTCACCTAAGTCGGCTTACAAGGAAAGCATATTTAATTACAATTCAATGCATTAAGATTGGCGCCAAAATATAATTAGCCCCACACGTTACAAGCGACCTCAACATAGGTCAGCCCCAACACGTTTTGATACAAGTTATGATTATGCATATGAGACGTGACTAAGCCCAAGGGTCAATTAGTCACTTAAACATGCTAGGTTGGCCCTAGAAGGGATCTGACCTAGCTATAACATCAACACTCCCTCTTAGCTAGGGAGGAGACCTTCTCAAGATCCGAGTCACATAGTGACAACCACCATGGCTACTCCCAGAGGGTGGGTCCATCATGGCTACATCCATGAATGAAGACAAATGGACACAAGTGCCCATCACGCAATCGTGATGTCGTCATCTCAACATGACGTTCACCATAGCTACTCCCAGAAGGTGAAAAAACACAAGTGCTAGATCATGGAATTTCCTCCATGACATCCACCATACCTACTCGCAAAGGGTGGATCCACCATGCCTACTCACAAATGTTGGAAGAGAGCTTTCACCTCAAAATTCTCCTAGAGAAGAGTGCATTACCACCATGCCTACTCGCAGAGGGTGGTTCCACCATGCCTACTCGCAGAGAGTGGAAGATACATCTCAATGTATCACTGATGCTAAAACTCCCTCTCAGCTAGGGCTTCATTCTCCACAACTCCAAGCTTATTTCGAAAGTATGCAAACTTCACTCGAGCAAGAGGCTTGGTGAGAATGTCAACCGTCTGCTCCTCAGTGCAAATGTTTCTCAACTGAACAGCGTTCCTCTGTACCATATCTCTGATGTAGTGGTACTGAATCTCAACATGTTTTGATCTGTCATGGAACACTGGATTAACCAAAAGCTTCACACATCTTTGGTTATCACAATGAATAGTAGTAGGCTCCAACAATCGTCCGAACAATCCTGCAAGGAGCTTCCGAAGGCACACTACTTCGCGAGTTGCCACACATGCTGCAATGTATTCTGCTTCTGCAGTACTCAATGCCAATGAAGATTGTTTTCCTACTACACCAAGAAATCATAGCAGATCCCAAGCTGAAGCAAACTCAAGAAGTGCTCTTACGATCAATGACACTTCCTGTCCAATCAGAATCAGAATAACCTTCCAAGTTCAGTACCGTGTTGGAAGAGTACTTCAATCCATATCCAACTGTGCCACGCAAGTATCTCAAGATATGCTTGGCTGCAACTAGATGTATTTGTCTTAGTTCACACATGAACTGACTAAGCGCACTCATTACATAGCAAATATCTGGTCTAGTGTTGACTAGATACACCAAGGATCCAATCAACTGCCTATACATAGAAGGATCCACAAGATCTGAACTAGCTACAGCTTCCCTCAATTTCTTCAAATTAGTTTCCATCAGAGTAGGCATGGGCTTGCAATCTAACATTCCAAACCTTTTCAAGATATGAATGGTGTATTTCCCTTGACTTAGGATAATCTCATTAGGCCTCTGCCATACTTCCAAACCTAGAAAGAAGTGTATGAGTCCTAAGTCTTTCATCTCAAATTCTGAAGTCAACTCCTTGCACCTGTGGATGAGATGATCTTTCCCTGTAACAAATAGATCATCAACATATAATACCAGGATCAACATGTCACCATTAAATATCTTGAAGTAAAGGTTCGGATCAGCATCATTCTTGGAGAAGCCCAAGCATGTTAAGTATTTGTCAATTCTTTCATACCATGCACGAGGAGCCTGCTTAAGGCCATAAAAGCTTTCTTCAATTTGCATACATGAGACTCTTTCCCATGAATCACGAAACCCTCAGGTTGCTCAATGTAGACCTCTTCCTCAATCACGCCATTGAGAAAGGTTGTCTTCACATCCATCTGATGTAGCTTCCATCCCTTAGCTGCTACAATGGCAATGATGGTCCTGATGGAAGTATATCGAGCAACTGGAGCAAATGTTTATTCATAATCTATCCCTTCTTTCTGAAAGAAACCACGAGCCACAAATCTATCCTTGTATTTATCAATGCTTCCATCAGCTGCATGCTTGATCTTGAATAGCCACTTTGAAGATACAACTGACTTGCCCTTAGGTCTCAACACAATATCCCAAACATCATTCTTAAGGATGGATTGATATTCTTTGTCCATGGCATCTTTCTATACTTGTTGATTTGTGGCTTCCTCAACACTAGAAGGCTCAGTCTCAATAAGATTACACATCGAAGCAACATAACAAGCGAATTTCTGAGGTCTTTTACTTTCTCTGAATGAACCTCTAGGAGTCGTGAACTGTTCTGCCTCCTGGATAGTGTTCCTTGCCCAGAGAGGTCTTTTCCAAGTTACAACAATATCTCTAGGCCCATCAGTAGGATCCATAGGCTCAACTAGATCATCGTGCGCCTCAAGTTCTGAAGGCTCCCTCTGAGTCTCAAGATCATGATTAGTATCCATGTCTTGAGGATGGACTTCATCATCTATAACCTAAGTCACAGAGTTCGCCGAACTTCTGGCTTGGAGTTCGGAATTCAGCGAACCCATAAACACTGCAAAAAAATCGTAAAAATACGCCTAAAGTTCGTCCCAGTTTTCAAAGCATTTTTTTGTGGGCGCTTTTTAGGGTTTACGTCATTTTTTTTTAATAAATATGATGCCCATTTCGTGTAAAAAATAATTAGTTCGCGCCGCGCAGAGTAGGGTTTTTTGTTTGTTTTTCCGCTCGCATCATGCCTATCCGTCGCGTGTTTGTGCCTGTGCGTGCCGTGTTCGTGCCTGACCCTGCCGTGTTCATGTCTGACCCTTCATGTTCGTGCCTGTGCGTGCCATGTTCGCGCCTGTTGTTGGCGCCTGTGTGTTCGCACCCTGCGTGATCTCCATTCGGGCCTGCGTGTTCAAGTAGGCCATTATTTCTTCCCACCTTTTTTTTTTATATTTTATAATAATTTATTAGATATTATTATATTAAGATATTCTATATTTAGATTTAAATGTTTTTATATTTTATATTTATATTAAGATATAAAGATATTTTATATTTATATTAAGATATTCTATATTTATATTTAAATGTTTTTATATTTTATATTTATTAGATATTAAGATATTCTCCAATCTTTTATATAAATGTTTTTATATTTTTATGTTTTATTAGATATTAAGAAAAAAATTATATTTTATAATAATTTGTACTTTAGATAAATTTTATGTTTTCTAATTTATATTTTAAATAGATGTTTTTATATTTTATATGTTTTATATTTTATGTTTTATGTTTTACATAAAAAGATAAAACATGTTTTAGAAGATATATTCAGATTTTATAAAAAAAATTGATATATTTTTGTTTTATGCTTATTGAAATATAATTTAATATTACTTTTCCTTTTTAGAGTCGAAAGTAAAAATTTCATATATTTAGTTTTGATGTTTTTTAAATAGAATGTAAATTATTTTAATACTAAATATTGTTTTTCTTTTGAAACATTATAGATTGTAACAAAATGCCTCCTAAAAAATCAGATTCTCTAGTATGGAAATATGTAACACGTGATGGTAATGAGCTCTTTTGTAAGGAATGTAAGAAACCTTTCAAAGGAAGTTTAACAAGGGCAAGAGACCACTTACTTGGAATCAGTGGGGGTAAAGGAGGAGGTGTTACTGCATGTCCAAAAGTGACTGCAGAAATGAGAGCTGGTTTAGAAAGAGAACAATCCACTTCGATTGTAGGAATGCTCAAGATGACACAAAAAAAACAAAGAATTCAAGAGGATGTGTCCAGGTTCACATCTATCTCTTCCTCTTCCAGTTTACCCAATGCCTCTTCCAGTTTACCCAAGGCCACAGGTGCATCAGGAGAAAGTGGAACATTAAAAAGCTTTTGGAAACCAGTAGAGAAACAACAAGTGGATGATGCATTGGCTGATTTGTTTTATACAAGTGCCATTCCATTCAACGTGGCAAGAAATCCTCATTTCTGTAATGCAATTCAAAAAGTTGCAGAGTTTGGCAAAGGGTACACACCTCCAACTTCAGAGGCTTTCAAAACAACTCTTTTAGAGAGGTCAAAAGATACAGTGACAGAAAAGTTAGCTGAGGTCAAAGCTTCTTGGAACGTAACAGGTTGCACCATATTGAGTGATGGATGGTCTGATAAATGTCAAAGGCCATTGATTAATGTTTTAGTAGCTTGCCCTGAGGGTGTTGTCTTCTTGAAAGTGATTGACACCATGAACCAAAAGAAAACTTCAGAATATATTTTTCAGATACTAGATGAAGCCATTCTTGAAGTAGGGGTGGAAAATGTGGTTCAGGTGGTTACTGATAGTGCAGCGAATTGTGTGGGTGCTGGGAAGCTGATTGTAGAGAAATACCCACAGATATATTGGAGCCCATGTGCAGCCCATTGTCTAGATTTGCTACTTCATGACTTGGCGAAATTCCCATGGATACATGAAGCAATCCATAGAGGAAGAGCAGTGGCAAATTTCATTAGAAACCACCATCTCACATTGAGTCTATACGGGCAACATGCATCTAGGGAGTTGTTGAGGCCTTGTGACACAAGGTTTGCTTCATTTTATATCACTTTGAAAAGAGTGATTGAAGAGAAAGCAGCTTTGAGATTGGTTGTTTGTTCCAATGAGTGGGAAAGTTCAGCACTTTCTAAAACTGCTAAGGGGAAGAACATAGAGCAAATCATTTTGAGCAGCAACTTTTGGGAGAGTGGAGCAAAAGTTTTGAATATATGTGGACCAATTGTTGATGTTCTTCGTATGGTGGATGGTGACACTCCTTGCCTTGGCATGCTTTATGAAAACATGGACCGTTATAAGGAATCTATTCAGCGAGCACTAAATAATGTAGAAGCTGAGTACATGGAGATTTGGGAGACAGTTGATTCCAGATGGAAGATGATGCACACACCTTTGCATGCAACAGCATGCTATTTGGAGCCTAAGTTATTTCATATTGATAGACAAGCTGATCCTGAAATCATGCCAGGGTTTTATGAAGCCATTAGCAGGTTTGAACAAGATAGAACAATTGCAGGTCTAATTAGAGACCAAAGTTGGAAATACAAGAGAGCAGAAGGGTTGTTTGGAATAGAAGCAGCCCGAGATGATATGACACGAGATGAGGTACCTAGCTATAGATGGTGGATGAGCTATGGAGCACAAAATCCTGAACTACAACGCTTTGCCATTCGAATATTGAGTCAGGGAACCAGTTCATCAGCTTGTGAGAGGAACTGGAGTTGCTTTGACCACATCCATTCCAAAAAGAGGAACAAGTTGCTGTCCAGAAAGTTGGGAGATCTTGTCTACATTCGGAGCAATTTAAAATTGTTCATGAATAGATCAGCAAATGACTCCACATCTTCTTCACAACAACGAATTTCAGAAGGCATGGTAACTGGAGTTGCAGATGAGCCTGAGGATGACTTTGTGGATGATGAATTGGGCAGTGATACTGATGATGATGATGATAATGCTACAGCAGCAACTCAGCCATGTGCTCTTGATGACCTGGAGCTTTTTTGAAGCTCTATAGTCTTGAATTTTGATTATACCTTTTTGACTAAAAACATCTTCGCAGTCTTGATGACTTGTAGGCTTGTAGCTTTTTTTAAGTTCTAAAGTCTCGACATTTGATTGTATCTTTTTGATAAAAAAAAACTTGACAATCATGATATTCCTATGGTTTATATTAAGAATGTTGCATCTTTCTATAATGATTTTGAATCTATTCTGCAATCTTAAGTATATTGATAATTTGTTGGATATATTACTAATTTAAAAAAAAAAAAATATAAGGCAAATTTGATGCCGAATTTTTTTTCCGAACTTTTTGCCCTTGCCGAACTTCATCCGAACTCCATAGCTACCGAACTTGAACTCGAACTTGAACCTTGTGACTTAGTCTATAACCATGCATGGGCCTTTGGATTTTTTGAATGCAAGATCTTCCTCAAATGTAACATCTTTGTTGAACTCAATGTACCTCTGACCCGGAATGTAGATTGTGTAGGCTTTGGAAGTTTCATTGTAGCCCACAAATATTCCTTTCTTGCCAGAAGGTTCCAACTTGGTCCTCTTGTCTTTAGACACATGTACATATACTGGACATCCAAAGATCAAGTGACTGATATCAGGCTTGATCCCTGAGAAGGCTTCTTCTAGAGTCATATTCTGCAATATCCAATGAGGACATCTATTCTAAACATAAACGGTTGTTCTAGAATCTTCTGCCCATAGAAAAGTCTGAAGATCCTGATCATGAATCATGGCTTTTGCAACTTCAACAATAGATTTATTCTTTCTTTCTGCAACCCCATTTTGTTGTGGGTTGCAAGGGGCACAGAACTCCCTCTTGATCCCTGCCTCAATACAAAAATCATGAAAACTACCCGAGCTGTATTCACCTCAATTGTTTTCTACTAAGGCCTTAAACTCTTTGAATCTACCTAGGACTTCATCAGACTCTTTAGACCTTAAGAAATAAATCCAAGTCTTCCTACAGTAGTCATCTATGAAGGTTACATAATACAGAAATCCACATAAATCAGAATGTAAAAGAGCTAATATTTCTTTAGCCCTACTCTCACTACTATGAAATGGACTCCTAGTGTTTTTACCCGTAGCACAACCTTTACAAGTATCATCATGAACATGACTGAGTTTAGGCATACCTTTAACCATCTTATCTAATGTTGGAAGAGCCCGGAAATGAAGATGTCCAAGTCTTCTATGCCATAGCTCGCTTGAACTGGACGAGTAATGAAGGAGAGCTTGGACTGGACGAGTGGAAAGCTTGTACAAGCTTTCATACCGATTCCCAATCACACGAGCAAATTTGATGCTAGATTTCTTCGGCCATGCAAGGACTCTTCCTTCTGAAAATGCTACTTGGCAACCTTTATCCTCCAAAACTGAAATGGAGATAAGGTTCCTCCTGATTCCTGGCACAAACAGGACATCATTGAGATGAAGAGAGATTCCCGAATCAAGGTTGAGGGAAGTAGCACCAAACCCTCTCACAGAATAGCATGCATCATCTCCAATGATCACTTGGAGATAAGACTCCCTCTCCACCAAATCTGAAAGATGCTCCTGATAGCCGGTGATGTGTCTAGAGGCTCCACTATTGATCAGCTAGGTGTCCCTATCCGTGGGAACGTTGCTTGACAAGGCTGAAATGAAGAGGAATTCATTGGAGTAGTCTTCCGCTTCCTTCTGATTTGAAACTTCATTAATGTTGGCCCCTTGTTGCTTCAGTGTTGACAAGCAGTCTCTTGCGAAGTGACCAACCTTGTCACATCTGAAACACTAAATACGGGAGAGATCTTTCTTCTTCTTCTTCGAATCAGGTGCAAATTCTCACCCTTGATCTTTGTTCCTCTTGAAGTTGCCTTTCTTCCAATTTCCTCCTTTCTTCTTTACAGATTGGGTAGCAAGAACATGAGAGTCTTCACCATGAGAGCTCTTGATGATTCCTCTTGCTGCCAATCTTGATTCCTCTTGGATGCAATCAGCACGAAGGCAGTCAAACTTGGGAAATTAGCATCTCCCACTTATGCCTTGGATAAATGGCTCCCATGAGTGAGGAAGACAACTCGATGCAAGTATGACTAAGTCTGTGTCCACAACTTCATCTCCAATGGCATTGAGTTGATCTCTCAATTCTGCAATCTTCATGAAGAAGGATGTAACCGATTCACCCTTGGCCATCTTGACTTGATGAAGTTGTTGTCTCAAAGCAAGTGCCCTACTTGTGTTGTTAATTTCATACATCCCTTCCAATGTCTTGAACATCTCTGGCTGAAGACATCTTGGAGATGATAGGAACAAGATGATCTTTCACGAAGTCAATTAGAATCTTCTTGGCCTTGACTGCAATCTTCTTGAACTGAAGTTTCTCCTCTTGATCTTCAGGTTCAAATTATTCCTTTCCTTGCACGAACTCCAAAAGATCATTTTCTTCTAGGGTAACAAGGATTCTAAATTTCCATGAGGTGAAATTCAATGCTCCTTCAAGTCTGTCCTCAACTTTCAGACCATACACCATCTTGAATGCTGGAAATGGCGTGAAGAATGTGAAGTAGGAGCGCTGCTACAAAGTCTGATCACCACTGAGACAACCTTAGCTCTGATACCATGTTAATTTTGGATCAGATTGTAGCAATATAGATAGCAATAACAGATAATCAAATCAATGCACACAAAGAACACCAAAATACCCTGGGAAAACCTCCCTCTTGGAGGTGAAAAACCCAACCATAAATCTCAGATCTTATTATGCAATAATCAGTAAGTATATGTCTTCAAACTAGGGCGAACACAACAATGAAGAACTTATCTACAATACACAAGATGTTCGCTGCCACAAGGAAGTTTGTTGTCTCTTCAATGGAGTTCGTTGTTCCTAGGATGAAATTCGCTGTCCCCAAAAGTAGTTTGCTGACTCTAGAAGATGATTTGCTGAACACTGCTGAAAAGATCGTTGAATGAAGATATTCGCTGATCATAGGATATATTCATTGTATGAATGATTGTGTTGATACAATGATTGATGTCTTGCATATATAGGAGACTTAGCCTTCTAATTCACCTAAGTCGGCTTACAAGGAGAGCACATTTAATAACAATTCAATGCATTAAGATTGGCGCCAAAACAAAATTAGCGCCACACGTTACAAGTGACCTCAACATAGGTCAGCCCCAACACATTTTGATACAAGTTATGATTATGCATATGAGACGTGATGATGCAGGAGCATCCATTCAAGGCATTCAGGGTACCAAGGTGAAGAATGGTACAAAGTCATCGAATGAAGCAAGGAGACCTATAAGGTCCTCACATGATGTAATAATGGCCATTAGAGCCAACCAAATTGGAAAAATGTAATAGGAAACCCAAAAGTTGAAAATTGCCAATATGTGCAAAATTGACAATTTTGGCCTAGAACTTGGTTTTTGGGTAGGAGATGAATTTTATGAGTAAAATAGGTTTGGAGGGTCATATAATGACCATAGGGACTGATTCCATGCATTGGATAAGCCATTTGAGCAAGTTGACAACTTTGTGTGACAACATGACAACTTTTTGTGCATTTTTTTGTTGTCAAAAGTTGCAAAATTGCATTTTTGGTGGTTAGAGGGTAGTTATCCATTTGGATTCGGTTTGGGATGATCCAAACACTATATAAACCTTGTAATCAATCCCTTAAAAAGAGAGAGAGGGGATTGGAGACCGAAATACAAGTTTTGATGCTTCAATAAAGGTGAAATAACCCTGTTTTTCTGCATTTTATCTCATGGCAGTCTGAAACTCTTTAATTTTCCCTGCATTTATGAATTGATTTCTGTTCAAACTTGATTGGAGGTTGATCTATGATGTCTTAGCTTCATTTTGATACCAAGATTGATTGATTTGGTGTCCATTTGAATAAGTTATAAGCATTTTTCTATAACCGGTTAAAACCCAAATTTAGGGTAAGCAGCAGGCTTGTAAATGTAATTTCTTTCATTTCATTGCATGTCTTGACCCCAAACTTGGCAAGGGGCTTGGGGAAGATGTATATTACCTTGTCAAACCATTGGTTTGAGGTTTTGCAGGGTTGACATCCTTGAAAGTTGCAGATTTGCAGGGTTAAGCATGATGAAGATGCTTGGTAGGGTATTGGTTTGACCAATCTACCTTAAGGAGGGTACCTTTTTATGAAGGAAACCATCTAGGCAGATCCTAGGGATGGTGTAGGGTCCATCAATTTGATGGTAAGGTACCTGGAGGTCAGACATTGACCAAGCCCTAGTTTCCAAGGGTCTACATGCTCAAATTTGGGGCTTTCTATGTTGCAGGTGGTTTGAGTCTAATTCCTCTCATATTTAAGCATTTTATAACATATATTGCCACTGTCCAAGAGATGGAGTTCAGGGGTTAAGATTTGAGGGGTGTTCCTTTGTTAAATGACCCACTTTTATGCCATTTTGCAGTCCAAAAGTTGTAGCAGCAGAGACATGGTCCAAAACAACCCCTATCAAGTTTCACATATGTTGAAGAAATTAAAAAAGGGTATCTGAAAAGCCAAACACTTTGTCCAGTCACTTAAACGTGCTAGGTCGGCCCTAGAAGGGATCCGACCTAGCTATAACATCAATATGTTGTTTATAAGATGCTATGTGACATGCTAATCTTAATTTATGCTTATAGGCTGCATAATATATATATATATATATATATATATGTTTTTGTACTAACGAACCCAAACCCCTTTTCAAAATTTTGCCATACCGGCATACCGGTTCTTTGAACCCGAACCGGCAACTTAGGTTATATTTTTGCCTTTTGAAATTTAACTCTAGCCTTTCTTCCAGATCTTAAAGGTTCTTTTACTCCAACACTAAATCGTAATTTAATGCACTTTCAAGTTCCATGGACATACTTTGTTCAATCATGGACATTGACATTATTCCTCTATTTCATGGCAAGTCCTACCAAGATAATAACAACACAAACAAGTAAGTTTCCAAAGTTCGATTACATTTCTAATCTACAATATATTAAGAACCACATCATGTAATTTTTAAGAATAGCTACACACATAGATGGAATGCTCGCAGAGTACTCGGCGAGTTTTGAAAACCTCATGAATTTTTTTGCGTGGCGAGTATTTACACCATTTACTTGCACAAAAAACTTGCAGAGTTTTTACTCGCCGAGTTTTTGGCAAAAACTGGCAATTTTTCACAAAAACTCAGCGAGTCTCTGGCAAAAATTCGTTTGCATTAAAAAAAGAGGCCCAAACATGCCAACAAATTATCTAAATTTATTTTTTCAAGTCAATGTCTCATTCTCTTCATCAAAATATATACATGAAATATAACATTTAAGTATAAGTCACATTTTAATGTCTTTTTCCTTTTCTTTCCTTTAGGTTATAGGAAAAAGACATATTAAAATGTGACTTATACTTTAGGTTATATTTCATGTATATATTGGCAAGATGTTTAAGAGTGGTTTTAGATCTCTAGGAGTTATAATGCAAATTCTAGGTTTTAGAAGATCTTTTAAATTTTCAGACTAAGTCAAAATTCAGTAATCATTAGGCTCCTATCAGCATTCTCTCGCTCTCTTTATCTCACTCACTTTATCTGCCCCGAATTTTAGACCTACCTATCTTCCTATCACTCTTCCTCTATCCCCTCTCTCTACCACTCTCTCCTCTCTCCCCCAAGATCTAGACCTATCTCTCTACCCCTACTCTCTAACCCGCAAACCCCAACAAGGGGTGCTACCCTCAACCTCATTTCGGTGAGGTGGAGGAGCCACATCGGATTCCTAGGACTAGACCCTCAGTTCTATCTCTCCCCTATTTTTCACTAGAGCTGAGAAGAGGGAGATGTAAAATGTTTTGATGTAATATTTAGTTTTACTTTTAGTTTTACAAAGACAATTTGCTAATTCAATTTGTTTCAGTCTATCAACCATTAGTATTCCACAAGAGGATGCCATTTTGTACCCAATTTGCTTTTAAATCAATCAAATATATCTAGACTCAACTTGTTTCTTTTGTCTGGATGCATTTCCTCATTGAATTTTGCAAAAAAAAATGCATTGGTAATTAACTTTAAGCATTTTTTTTAGTTGTCGAGTTATTTGCCGAGTTTTTTTCAGGCCTTGGTGAGTTTTTGGTTTTGGCGAGTAGTTCAACTATGGCTACACATATAACATAAAACAAAGTTTAGAATCTAAAATACTCTTCCCGATATCCATTGTAATCATTATCAATATTATCAAAGTTTATGTTTATTTATAACCAACTAGACCTTCATCTACAAGTCACCTAAGGCCATTGTTCAAGGGATAGCATGTTAAACTGCATTTTCATCATAATGGAGAGGCGGTCTAAAACTACTACTAGGATTACCAACTATTAAATCTGTCATTTGGCATGATGAATTAGTTTGCAAAAATAGAATTAATGTGTGTTTAGAGGTACAAGTTGCATCCACACGTGAAAAGTCAAGGAAAACCATTTCAAAAGACTATATACAATGAGGTCGATCAGCATTATGCAAAATAGTATCATGTTTCATGCTCCCACAATATTGCATCTACGGAAGTAGATAATTCCTTATATTACAAATAAATCTTATGGTTGAATAACATGTTAAAAAGGAGTTAAAGATTGGAGCTGCTAAGTTCCCTAGTAACAGGTAGGGGTATCAGTTTGGTTACAGAATGGTCAAGTTTTTGAGACCTCGGTTTGGATCATATTGGAAACATCTGCACCTAAACGATACAACAAAAAAAAGCATTATTAAGTTCATAATCAGCATCATAGTTTAAAATAAACAAAACAATGAACATTAGTAACTGATGAATGAAAATATCATCATCTGCCCAGAATCAGAGTTATCTTAGTAACATACTTCTGTTTTTTGTTTCTTCTTTTCTCTCTAGCAGAGTCTCCTCAAAATTCTGTGGATCCAGTTATCTTGCAAAGAATATTCTGCACTGAGATCAAAAGCAGATTGTTCAGGTTCCAGTAAAGGAAACGAGGAGAGCTGAGGATGGGAATCAGAGGGATCCAGTCATGTAGGCTTGAATGTTAACTAGATTTCTGATCAAGAAATTACTATATAAAAATTAAGATGATCCAAGATCAATTCATTGCTTCTCAAAAGGCCATGGCCTTGGTGTTGTAACCTTATTAGTCAAAGGAAAGACATCTCCAACTTGGAAAGCTACTTCACTCAAACACACAGCTTCAGAAAGCAATGCACATCAAAGACTTCCTAGTATAATGGCTACAAGTACTTTGTCATAAAGCTTACAAGGTAATCAATGCTCAACTTAGCAAGCATGTTTTCCTTAAAAACAAATTATCCAAAGGGCTCATAAAAGATCGGCAAGATCCACAAAACAATCAGGCATCAACAATCTCAGCACATTGGCTCCTATATCAAACAAGACATAATTCTTCACTAACAAGATGGCCAGGGTAGCTCAACAATTTTAGAGAGATGAAAAAATATTGCAAAATTGTTCTTGATCCTGACCTATGTCACAAGGTTTGTGTTTGTGTTCATGTTCGTGTTCGTGTTCGTGTTCGTGTTCGTGTTCGTGTTCGACAAAGACAATTTGGAAAAGAAAGTCATAATTAAATTCAATAATATAAATTTGTACATTTTTAGATAAATTAAATGAAAATTATTAAAAAATAAAATATAACCATTAAAAATAAATAATACTATGTTGAACTCCTGCTTTGTTTATTATTCTGTCCTCCACATTACTAAACTATTATATATTAAATTGTTATATTATGATTTTAAGATAGCATTATAATATTATTATAAAGCAGTTACCTACGGTGACGTTTATTTAATTTAAAATTTCAAGATAGCTTTATAATTAAATTATAAGGCTATTATCCATATACATCCAAACAACTGCAAATGCCTGAAACTTCTCCAGGTAATGCCCAAAAGCATCTCTTGCATCATGCTTAACCCGATTGTTAGATATATGATTGAACAAATAACATCTTAGTTTAATGTTTAACCTTAATTTTGTTTCAATTTATTATATTTACTTTAAAATATTTTATTAAATTTTTCAAAATGCTGCATTGTCATTTCCTATGACAATTCGTAAATAGGTCAAGAGTCTCACCCTTCTCTAAACTGTCTCTGCTCCTTAAGTGTTTCCTTACTTTTGGAGACCACATGGTCATCATAATTCCATGAGACAATGGCTTCAATCATGACTAGTACTCGCTAAAATTCTCATGCACTACTGACTTTGTGCTAAGTCCAGTGAAATCCCATACAAATTGCAATTACATGCTCACCTTTAATAACTGGCAATGTTAAATAATAAATATTAAAATGATTCAATGTTTGAAATATCAAAACCTAAGTTACCGGTACTTCCTAGTTTGCTCCCAAATCCGGATACGATACGTACCGGATTCGGATTCGCCATGGAATCCCTGTGGATTCGAACAGGGTACTGTTTTTTTTAACCTAAAACGTATCCGCGTTTTTAGACACGAACCCCGACGCATCCGATGTAGACGTGGCGATTCCGTAGGGTTTTTTTGCCGAATCTGCACGTGCAAAAATGTCGAAGGTTTTTTCACATCGTTTTAAACCCGAAAGTTAAAAAAAAAAAAAGAAGAAACATCCCACGAAAGCGCAGGAGGAGGGCACGGGAGCCACGAAAACATAGGAGGCCGCCACGGGTTGCACAGAAGGAGGAGGCCGCCGCCACGGGTTGCACAGAAGGAGGCCGCCACGGGTTGCGGGTTGCACAGGAGGAGGAGGCCGCCACGGGTTGCGGGTTGCACAGGAGGAGCCACGGCAGAGGACGCGCGAAGGAGCCACGGCAGAGGTCGCGCGAAGGAGCCAAGACGGGAGGTGCCATTTCGAGCTTGCAGGTAGGTTGTTAATTTCGAAATTTTTATAATAGTTTGTTAAATTTTTTATTTTTATTATAGTTTGAATTTATTAATTTTAAATCAATTAATAGTTTGTTAAATTAAAAGTTAAAAAAAAAACCTAATATAAATTAAAAATTACAATTTTCGATTTTTAATATTAAATAATAAAAGACTAAAAACTATAAAACTATTTTAATAGGTTAATAATTTATTAATTATTATTATTTTAAATATGAATAATTCATATTTAAAATAATAATAATTAATAAATTATTAACCTATTAAAATAGTTTTATAACTTTTATTATTTAAAATTAAAAATCGAAAATTGTAATTTTTAATTTATATTAGGTTTTTTTTTTTAACTTTTAATTTAACAAACTATTAAGTGATTTAAAATAAACAAAGTTCAAACTATAATAATAAATTATAAAACTATTTTGCTAAATGTTAAATATATAATATTAAATATTAATATTTTTTTTTTTAATTTGTTGTAGAAATCATAATGGCAACGACTAGTAGCTCTACTCCTCAACGGACTTTCAAAACTGACCCAAATTCACCTTTATGGAAATATGTCAAAATAATAGACCAAGTAAAAGGTGGTGGAACATTTTTATGGATATGCAACTTCTGTAGTACGAAAAAAACTAGCTCCTACAGTCGTGTCAAAGCCCATTTTTGTGCCATTCCCCAACAAGGAATCAAACCATGTCTAGGAAAGAATGGAAATGGGATGTCACCTCAAGAAATAGCAGGATATATTAGAGAGCAAGAGGAAGCAGATGCAAGAGTTGGTCGTGCCTCAAACCATCCTTTGTTGACAGGAAGAGGAAGTAAATCAAAGAGGCCCCCTACTTCTCCATCTTATAGCGATTTTCCTGATATCGTGGTAGAGAGCCACCCATTCTTGGACCCAATTAGTGAAGACCCTGTTATTGTGAAGAGAAGCAAGGGACCATTAGAGAGAGCATTTAAGAATGATGCTAGAGAGATTGCAGATCAATCCGTTGGAAGATGTCTATATGCAAACGGTTTGTCATTTAATGTGGTACGATCACCATATTGGAAGGATATGTTGAAAAAGGTAAATGAGGCTCCACAAGGGTACACAGGGCCAGGTTATGAGAAGGTGCGTAGCACCTTACTAGCAAAGGAGGTAAAAAACATAGACAATGCATTGGCTCCCATTAGAAATTCATGGAAACAAACAGGGGTGTCCATCATTTCAGATGGATGGAAGGATACCAAAAATCGGCCATTAATTAATGTAATTGCAGTGTGCCCTAAAGGGGCAATGTTTCTGAAAGCTGTGGATTGTGAGGGACAGGTGAAGGATGCACAATTTATTGCTAACATCCTTATACAATGCATTCAGGATGTGGGACCTCAAAATGTTGTCCAAGTAATAACGGACAATGCAAAGAATTGTAGAGCTGCAGGTATGTTGATTGAGACACGATTTGAACACATATTTTGGACACCTTGTGCTGTCCACTCTCTCAACCTCATGCTACAAAAGATAGGCAGGAAAATAGATTGGATCAAACAAATTTATGTTGAGGCTGAAGAGATCCAAATGTTCATCACAAACCATAACATGTCACAGGCCATTTTCAGATCATTTTCACAGTTGGAGTTGCTAAAGGTAATTGAAACACTTCAATTTTTAAAATCTACATTTCACTTTGATGGTTACTTAATTTTTATTTTTTTATCATGTCTTCTTTGTATTCTAATTTTTATTTTTAATTTTTGAATAGGTTGCCGAGACCCGATTTGCATCCAACACAATCGTCTTGAGGCGACTTGTGAAGGTGCGACAGCCACTTGCTAGCATGGTAATTAGTCAAAGTTGGTCCCTATGGAGGCAATCCAATACTGAAAGGGCAGCAAATGTAAAGCGCATGATCCTAGATGACATTTGGTGGGATCGAGTGGAATATCTTTTGAGTTTCACTGAGCCCATCATGAGTATGATCCGTTATACTGACATGGATCACCCATGTTTGGGAGAGGTATATGATGGCATTGACTCGATGATTGAGAAAATGAAAGCCATCATCAATGCAAAAGAGCAAGATCCCAAAGAAACTTTCTTCAAAGAGGTTCAATCAATTTGTGTTGAGCGGTGGAACAAAATGACCACCCCACTACATCTTCTTGCATTTGCATTGACTCCCAAATTTTATAGTGATGAAATGCTTGCTAAGCCATCAAGGGTACCACCATATAGAGATTCAGAAGTCAGTGAAGGGTGTAGGACAGCACTTACTAAACTCTTCCCAGATTCTGAAATGGAGGATTTAATGACAAGTGAGTTTGCTGATTTTGTAGCCTCCAATGGTCAAAGTGTTTCCGCTCTCCGTGACAAGTATAAAAAGGATTCTCATGCTTGGTGGTACCTCAATGGCCATACATCACCAAACCTTCAAACTCTTGCAATCAAAGTTTTATCGCAAGTAAGTTTCTTAATTTTTATTGCTCTCTAAATTTAGATTTTTTACTATTTTATAATTGTCACCCTCTCACTTTGTGTCAATCATTCAATAGGTTGCTAGTTCCTCTTCATCTGAGCGAAATTGGAGCACATACTCCTTTATCCACTCAGTGAAACGCAACCGACTGGCAGCAAGTAAGGCAGAAGAGCTCGTTTATGTGCATTCAAACTTGCGCCTTCTTACTCATAAACAAAATGAGTATAAGGATGGGAGCACAAAGTTTTGGGATGTAGATCCAGAGCGAACTGATTTGGATTTTTCAGCTGCCACACAATCTTTACTTTCTGGGGAGTCTGATAGCCAATGTGCTGCTAGTGCAAGTGGCAGTGAGGCTGCATGTGGTTCCAGTACTCTACCTACATCATCTAATGTCAATGATGATGTTGATCTTGATCTTCCTAGTGACCCATATGATGCTATTGCTGATTATTAGTTGTGTTATTTTATTGTTGAACGGTTGAGCCAGTGAACAATGAATTCGATATCTATCATAACATTCAAAGTTTGTAATTTTGTTATAGACTTATAGTTATATCAATATGAATCATATATGATAGTTCCAAGTTTTGTTTAGCATATGGATGATATGTGGGATTCTAAATTTAATTTTTGTTTCTACTTATTAGAGTGTATATATGTATATATTTATGATTTTTACATTTTTTTGTACGGACGTACCCGGACGTACCCAGGCCCCCCCTAAAAAAAATGCCGTACCAGCGTACCGTACCCACGTACCCGTACCCGTACCCGTACCCGTACCGGCAACTTAGATCAAAACCATTAGTAAAGTCTTCCGTACAAGGAAGGAATCATAAATGAATTTAATATAAAAATCATCAACACCTTCATATGGCACACTAAATTGATAGGCCACCTACAAAAGCACAGTACTGTGGAAGTGGTATACAATTCTCTTATCATTGATCAAGAATTTAAGAGATAAACATATGGCTTTTCTTGATCCTGAGATATCTATATCTTGTAAGTTGTATGCTCTAGTCAATGAAAAATTACAAAATGGAGTGCTGGTTTCTATTTGCCCTTTATACCTTCCATTTGTTAGGAAGTTCCCATGCTGATGCCACAATTTCACTATCATGATGCTCATGCAAACAAGCAACATAAAGATGGTTTTATAATATCCAACCTAAGTAAATTATGACATACCCAAGAAGCACATTAGAATATCTCAAAAATAAAACTGATACTGAACAATTTCTTACTCAGAATGGTATTCTTTCCTAGGATTACATAAGTCCTACAGAGAAATATAAGGGTTTAAAACTATGATAAACTACCTCAAAAGAGCATCGGCAAGTATAATGGCTTCTGGGCTTGCCTCTGCAATCAGAGCAGGAGCCTGGAAGAAAAAGATAAATGTAATCAGGGCATGGATAGATGTCTACAAGTTAATCACAGCCATTGCATTCTACAAGATGCATTGATTCTTAAATTATAATAGAAAAATGCAGAAATCCTCGTTAAAAATTTACTGAATGTTGACTGTAATGTCAGCAATTCTTTGTCAGTTCCTTTATTTGTTTACAACATTGACTTAAATTCTAGTACAAAATCTTTACTTCATTATTTATTTCTTTAAAGTCTAACAAGTTGTCCAACTGCATGACAGGTGGAACTCAGACTCGTCACAGAAAGAAAACAAACATACAGCTTGCCCAATTTCTGCCATCAAACATGCAAGACCGCTAATAATCTTTTCATTTCCACTTGCCAGTGCTGGCACCAATAATCCATCTTTAAACGATTGTATCCTAGAAAGAAATACTTGTGGTAGACCCTGCATTCAATACCAATCAATTAAAAACCGTGAAAAAAAAAGGAAAAGAATAAAGAAATATTATTATGTAAATACACTTGAAGCCCATCATTTGGTATACACCAACTATAATGAAGTTTTGAATTAGTGCAATAGTTAATTTTACAAAAGTTTATTGAAACATTTTACTCTTGGTTTCTTCTGCCTATGGAACAAGCATATTTTATGACTTGTCATAATGTATAGACATCTAGAGATTGTTTCAATTAATTTGATTACTACTATACATGTAGGAAGTGCATTATATTCAGATTTCAAATTATAAAACTCTGGGCAAATAAGATAAACAAAACTGATCAAGAGCAATGCATAATATTGTAGAGCAAGTATTTCGTGCCCTTGTTTGAGTCCTTTTAGTAACACGCCAAACATGTTGCCAGTTTCCGGCTTACTACTAGATCTGCCAGTTCAAGCAATAAAATAGACCAAAATATACTGTTCGAACTGGGGTCAAAAGCACTATAATAATTTGATGGTAGAGCAAAATAATCAGATTTCATTTGGATATTAACAATTATTCATTACCTCATGGCGACTCACAAGCTCAGTAAGAACTTCTATTGCCAAGTCAAATGATGAGGAGACCTACAGTCAAAACTCTGATAGTACTATAAGAAACAAGTTAACAAAAATAAAAATGAGAACAATTTATGTGTGTGTGTGTGTAAAGACATATATACACATTATGTCATTCAGAATGATAGCTTAGTTACAGAAAGTGTCAATATATGTTCTTTCATTACATGTCAAACCAGAAAAGCACTCTGCAATTCAGTTCTTAAAAGCTATTTGCAGAAGCTTGCAAATGATGCTCAAATAATGAAATCAATGTTTCCCTCTGGTCTAAATAACACTAGGTAAATCCTAAAGTTGGACATAGCTGAAAACTGTTACCTGCAAGGAATTGTACACAAAATTTAGCAATGGATGTGCTGGCAACACATTTTGGGGAATCTCCATAAAGCAGCCAACCCGAACCTGTCATGACCATTTCAATAAAAAAATTGAATTAAAGATGAAGAAAATACAGATTATTCACTTTGACTTTTCCCACACTAACGGAAACTATAAAAACAAAAATAACCACATTAATATTATTTCTAATAAATATATTATATACTAATCTACAACCATTTAACATACTAGTGTCGACTACAGTTACAAGTACAACCACCAAAGTTCCCACCACAGTACTGAGCTATGGCCTCTTTAGAAGACTCTGTAGCCTCTTCACTCCCTTCCCTCATATCACAATATTTACACCAAACAAAGGAAACCCAAACCAAAATACCTTATAAATCTTCATCTTCATCTTCATCAAACCCTTATCACCAAACTTCAAGCAAACACTGAAAAACTCTAACTGAAATCAAAAACCGGCTAGGGTGGATGTTGCAAAACCAAAACTAGGCTAACTAAAGAGTTTTTTGTTCTCAACAATCCAAAGAACTCTCCAAGTTTATTTCAACAGCATCTTGTTATGTGTGCACATGCAGAATAATGCAAATCTGAGCACCAAACCTCTTTATATAGCTTTTGGCAGCTATTTTAGGAAAAAGCATCATTCACGTTTTTGTTGGATTTTTGAAAAAAAATATATGCTTTTTCGTTGCCTTTTCGAAAAGCACTTTTTTGACCACTTTTTTTAATTTTTTGCCATTTTTTTGGAATTTGCCTTTCAGCAGTTCTCCTTGATTTATATTATATTTACAGGGTGCCCTATCAGCAGTTCTCCCTGATTTATATTATATTTGCAGGGTGCCCTATCAGCAGTTCTCCCTGATTTATATTATATTTGCAAGGTGCCCTATCAACAGTTCTCCCTGATTTATATTATATTTGCAGGGTGCTCTATCAGTAGTTCTCCCAAATTTATATTATATTTACAGGGTGCCCTATCAGCAATTCTCCCTGATTTATTTTAGGTTGTTATCAATGCCTTATGTTAGCTCTGCTTTATATCAACATTACAAGCTTGTAATGTCCCCTACAAGGATTTGGTCTATTTTAACCATAATTAATCTATTTCAAAGTACTTGTGCCTTAAACTAACTTAATTAAGAGTCAAGTCTATCTTAACATGAAACAAATCTGTGATATTCTATCTTTCTTTAGTTTATCAAGTACTTGCTAATTTAACATACTAGATAATTAATCTTACTCTAATTCATTTATAAATCATTTACATATTTATTAATTACTGGTTATATGAATTATTATGTAATACTGCAGAGCAGGTTTTCTAAAAGATATTATATTAATTATAATTATTATATTAATATCTATTATTATGTCAATACCTATATTTATAACCCTTATATTATTCCTTATTCTTATTTGAGTATATATATACATAAATAAAAAAATGAATTAAATAATATTACCAATAATTTATGTATTTGCTAATTACCCATTCTATAGATTATTAATACTACCACTGCTTAAAAATATTAGTTATTAATACATTTAGTGGCTGGTAAAGGCAGACAGCTCTGATGCATGTCAGATCTGGTCTGCCACTGTTATGAAATTAGGTATTACTATAATAAATATTGCACTCTTTGTTAATATTATTATTAAATTCTGCATAAAAACATTATCAAGCTTCATATAGTAAGCATACTTATTAAACACATCCCCGTGCATACCATCAAGAACAAGGATGTTACCGCCTGCAACTTAATAACAGTTCTCATCTGAGCTGTACGGTTCTCCTCCTCCACCCCCTCGATGATGGGATTCAGACACTCCCTTTATATCTTAATCTCCTACTGGTCATGCCTCTTGGAGGAGTCATGTCTTTTCCTTCAATAATCGTTGTTTATTAGTTTAGCAAATTGTCTTCATTAATGACTTTAACACCTCTTGTTAGTAATTCAAAAATATCATTCAATTGCACCTCTTAAATAATCATCCTTTGGTATAAATCTTAACAACTAATTTTTATTTAATTAGTGTCTGTTGTTTATGGCAGGGTCAACATAATAAGTCACTAATTATCCTTAATACTTTGATGCCTTCCCCAGAAATAATTGCTGATTGTATATAGCCGTACCAATTGATGTGTATTTTGTACACGACCAAACACAGAATAAAATACCTAAAGGTACCTTATCCTCTCTTGATTAAAGTCTCTGAATGCTGAAGATGTCGCGAAAAGGATCAATTGGGATGACTTCAAGGTTCTTTGTTGTAGGATCTCTACGTGTGGATAAGCACCAGTGGTCGTTGTATATGTTGTTTCTTCAAGGGGCCTTACGCACTTTCAGAGAAAGCTTGCCCGCGTTACTTTCTTTCCAAATGCAGGAACAGGATTTTCCTAACACTAACGGATTTTCAAAAAATGTCAAAAGATAAGGGTTTTAAAGAAGGAATACTTGAACTAATCCTAAGAATGACTCAATGAAAACTAGACTTGATAAGATTCTACCAATTTCAGTTTCGCCAAGAAATTACAACTCTACTGGAATTGATGCGATCTTCTAAGGGGATTCAATAACTTTCAAATCATCAAGGATATAGATACTATCATAGAGATACATATCAATACTTCCAAGAATGATTGAATTCTTAATCAATCTCAATGTTTCCAGTTGACCACACAAGGCGTCCTTACAATCAGTAAGAAGCTAGTGGTTTGGAATATGAATCTTATCAAAGATCAAACACAACACTTTGTCCTTCAAACTTAGAACTTAAATGCTATTTCTACTGAGAGTGATTCAAGAAAATAAACAATCATGAAGATTGCCACAAGTATTGCAATAAAACACCATAACTTCAATATTTTATTGATCTCATAACCAAATGGACAACAATTGTTCAAAATTCTTTCTTCACCACTCAACCTTGCTACAACAATAACTTTCTAACTTTCTTTTCTCTAAGCTCTCTCTCTTTTTCTAATTTTTCTAACTCTTTAAAATGAAATGAGTGAGGGTATATATAGCATCCTCAAATACAATGAATGGCCCGGATCAAAAGAAGATCAACGGCTGAGATTTTGACACCTAAACCCTAATTAGGGTTTGTTACAAAAAAGTCCCCATTTAGATAAACATCACTAATCCATAGCCAATAAAGAATTGGCACAAATACCGAGGAGACATAGACCAATAGGAATTAAGTTGCCACATCATCCTATAACAACTTTTCATCTAGAATTTTGTTCCCTTTCCTATGCTCTTGTAGATCATGTCTTTATGGTCCGGAAGATGAAAAGCTTCGCCTATAGCTTCCTCTGAAAGGTAGGCTAAGATGTTCCCGTCTTTGGTTACGATCGTCCTTGATTGTGAGTCATAGTGGTAGGCACACTCGATCATCAGCTCATGACACTTGACTGCGGGAGGGAAACCTGCAGCCTTGATGATGCCACTCTCAATTATCCTCCTTGCAACAGGGGATGGCTTGCCAATGTAGGGGACCT
Organism: Cryptomeria japonica; assembly: GCF_030272615.1. NCBI lineage: Eukaryota > Viridiplantae > Streptophyta > Pinopsida > Cupressales > Cupressaceae > Cryptomeria > Cryptomeria japonica. The sequence continues at coordinate 430,191,030 of NC_081413.1, read as the reverse complement.
CTCGAAACTTCTTCACATTGAAGTTTCCTAAGTTGGTGTCTTCGATATTACTCCACTTGGACACGATCCTGGTCTCCAATTCGTCGCTCCTCTGATCTTCCTTGATGAGAGCCTGCCGACTAGTAGATCCTCCGGCTTTGGGGTCGTCATTTGATGCCTACACAAAAATTTAAAATTAGTCTTTAAGCATCATACCTTAAAGCATAGAATTTAAGACCTTCCAAGGGAATAATTCAAAACATTAATTTGAAAATGACATGATTTCTCAAATTAATTATGAATGAAAATTAGATCTTCAAGATTTAGACTTTAAAAATTTGCTATGAAAATCAAAACAAGTCTTGAATAAGAACTTCAAACATTTTGATTCTTCATACCTCTTTCTTTGAAAGCTTAACCATGAACCTTGGAAAATGGAAGAAAGAAAATCAGATTTTGCTGGACAAAAATTGAATTTCTGGCCCTCCTTGGATGAATTATGTCTTGATTAACCTTCAAAAGAACTTCACCTTCACTAGCCTCCAATACTTAGCAAATTCTGGAAATTTAGCCTCCAACTTGGTAAGAAATTCGCCTCCAATCTGCTAGATTTCGCTCCTCCAATCTGCTCCTCAAAATCGCATTTAGAACAATGAATGAATGATTTGCATTTTGAAACAATACTCCTCTCTTATATAGGGCGCTCACCCTAATTAACCATGAGGCGGACCTAGGCTTTTAGCAATAAAACAAATAAAATTCCCTTTAAAAAGAGGCTGACTTGCTTGTAAAAGCAAATAAATGCATTTTGAGCGCTCACCTATATTTTTTAAATTTTAAAATTGATTTTAAGGCCTCCAAGGTGGATTTTATATTTATATTAAGGCTTAAAGATGTAAATTTAGGAAAATGGAGGTTTGATTGAGGCTTAATGAAATTTCCTTTCTCCTTAGGCTTTGAAATATTCCAAGTGATGAAGGTCTAAATTCACTTCAAGACTTGTTTGAACCCCTTAGCCATGCTTGTTCTCTTGATGAAATTGAAATTTTCTCAACCTACATTTGCAAATTTCCATGTCTTTGTCTTTACAATCTTGCAATTTGCCCTAAACTTAATCAATCAAGGTTGAATGATAGGTTTTTCGATGATTTCGCCCTAGACCCTCTGGAAGGGTCAGGAGCGATTTTTCAAATTAGGTCTTGAATACCTTATTCCCTTCATTCCAAAATCTCCCAAAACGCGAGTTCATGTTTGTTTTGCCCAGATCAAAGTCTTGCATTTCAATTTTTAGTCTTTCACATGAGGAAATTAGGTGAAACTGTGAATTTCGCCCTGGACCCTCTGGAAGGGTCAGGAGCAATTTTTACATTATAGGCCAAAATTCACCTAATTTTGATCATTAAACTCCTCCAAGGCAATCTCCAGGGTTCATTTATCTCCATCACTGGATTAGCTCATCAAAACTTTGAAGGAAATATTGCATTTTTGGGAATTTCGCTCTGGACCCTCTGGAAGGGTCAGGAGCGAAATTCTCTCCTGAGCTCAAAATTCTTATTTTTGAAGGTCCAAAACCTCTTCAAGGCATTCCAAATAGGTTCTTTCATCGTAGTCCAAGCCTAGTCTCACTCAAATCAAGAAGAAAAAAGGTGACTTTAGGGTTTTTCGCCCTGGACCCTCTGGAAGGGTCAGGAGCGATTTTTCTTGCTTAGGCTTACTCCTTCATCATTTTGTCTTGAATCCTTCACTCAAAGCTAGGCAATGGTCTTCTTCATTCACTCCACCCAAGCTTGGTTTGATCTTACAAGGCAAAATAGGGGATTTTGAGATTTTCGCCCTGGACCCTCTAGAAGGGTCAAGAGCGATTTTCCTTCGCTGACCTAGAATCATCAAATTTTGAAACAAACATCTACTCACAAGTGGTCTCAAAGGACTCTTCTACCTTGGTCTAGTCTTGCCTTAGCACAAACTTGAAAGGAACATGTTGGTTTTAGGATTTTCGCCCTGGACCCTCTGGAAGGGTCAAGAGCGATTATTAGGTTTTTAGGGCAATTCCTTCATCCTTTCATCTTCAAATCATTTCCAAGGCATAGAACATCATGCCTCACTCCTCTTTAAGTCCTGAAAACCAAAATCTTATTTTAAATTTGGAAGGAAAAAGGAGGATTTGGAAATTTCGCTCTGGACCCTTTGGAAGGGTCAGTAGCGAATTTCCCTCTTAGCTTCAAAATTTGCATTCTTAGCATTCCAACTCCACTTCAAGGCAACTCAAATGTCTTCTCACACCCCTGCCTAAGCTTAACTTTGCCCAAACTTTGGAAGAAAGGATAGTTTTGGAGATTTTCACTCTGGACCCTTTGGAAGGGTCAAGAGCGAAAAGTCCAGAGCGAAAATCATGTTCTAGGCTTGATTGCTTCCTCTTGACAATCTCAATTATCTTCAAAAGGCAAAACACACTTCCTCACACCCATTCAAGCCATAAAAACTAAAAAGTTGCTTTGACCTTGCAAGAAAATAGGTGTTTTTTAGGAATTTCGCTCTGGACCCTTTGGAAGGGTCAGGAGCGAAATTCACCATTTGGCTCAATTCCTTCACTTTTTGGTGATTTCTTGCAATCTCAATTTACTCCCAGGGACAATTCTTTTTGTGCTTCACCTTATCCCATACTTGGCTTAGCAAAATTTGATATCAAAAGGTGATTTTGAGGAAATTCGCTCTGGACCCTCTGGAAGGGTCAGGAGGGAAATTACAATCTTGACCAAAAATCTTCATTTTTTCACCTTAAAACTTCTTTGCCAAGTGGGATTTCATGTTTCATCATGCTAGGATTAAGGTTTCATATCCAAGAAAGGCTAAAAAATGTGTTTATAAGGAATTTCGCTCTGGACCCTTTGGAAGGGTCAGGAGCGAAATTGCCTTTCCTGCCTTAATCCTTCATTTTCTTCATTTCTAAACATGCCCAAGGTTTTGAACATGCACATTCTTCCTTTCATCATGCCTTTGACACTTCAATTCGACCAAACTGAGCAAGAAATGTCTCCTATAGAGATTTTCGCCCTGGACCCTTTGGAAGGGTCAGGAGCGATTTTTAGGTTTTAGGCCTATTTCATCATCAGTTCAAATTGAATTCACCTCTCAAAGGAAGAAAACACTACTCCTCTCTCATCCAAACCATAAAAACCAAAGAGTGACTTGATTTTGCAAGAAAAATAGGTGATTGAGGAATTTTCGCCCTAGACCCTCTGGAAGGGTTAGGAGCGAAAATTCTCCTTTTGGGCAAAATCCTTCATTTTCCAAGTTAAAACATCTTCAGGAGGCAAAAGCAAGTTATTCTCGTTTCATTCATGCCCAAAACTTGACCTTCTACCCTGCATAATAAGAGCTTTTGGGAATTTCGCTCTGGACCCTTTGGAAGGGTTAGGAGCGAAATTTCCCTTCTTGTCCAAAATCTTTCATTTTGCAAGCTTCCAAATCTTCAAATGTGACAGGAACGTCCAATCCTCCCTCCAAGATAGCCTGCACATCAAAACTTAGCCAAAGTTAGTGAAAAATAAGCTCCAATAAGATTTTCGCTCTAGACCCTCTGGAGGGTCAGGGGCGAAATCTCCATTCCAGGCCAAATTGCTCAGTCTTCAAGTTTCAAACCACCTCACAAGGCAAAGTTAGATCATTTTCTAAGCTAGGAACAAGATTGCAAGTCTATCAAAGGCAATAAATAGTGTTTAGGATGAAATTCGCTCTGGACCCTTTGGAAGGGTCAGGAGCGAAAATCCTCTTCCATGCATTATCTTGCTCTTCAAAAAACAATCAAATCCCTCTCCAGGCAAGAACATATCAATTCACCTCCAAACATGCCCTAGAAAGCATCACTTAGTCAAAAATGAGGAGAAAAAGAGGTTTACAAGGATTTTCGCCCTGGACCCTCTGGAAGGGTCAGGAGCGATTTTGACATTTCCAGGCTAGATGTTACCTTGATTTGCTTTATCCTCCATCAAACTTAATCAAACCACCTCCTTTTCTTCACTGGCTCTGCTCAATTGACTTAGACAGGGAAACAAATAGGATCCTGACAAGAAAAACCCTCTTTCAATCTAGACCTAACCTAAGACCTATTCTCCCTGCTCCTTGATCTAACCAACTTGACTCTCCTGAAAAGCATGCTTCATTCTGGCAATGCTTCAGGCAGACGACTAACAACCTCCCTAAACAAGACCCTAAAATGAGCTTCCAAGGTTTAGCCCTAAACTAGCCAGCCCAGGCAGACCACTCACTCACTCAAAACCCTAAAAGCAAAGAGAAAAAAACAAGCAAAGAGAAAGCAAAACCTAAGGCAAAAAGAGGGGGTCCCCATTCTAATGGGGCGATGTGTGAAATGGTCACAACAGTACCCCATAAGGAAGTTGCGTATATGGTGACACTAATGTCTGATTCATACTATCGTATCTCCTACCTTGTATTTGCTGCTTGTCGTTGTCTTAATTTGATATATTAATCTCGTGTTTTCACTGAGAACCCCCTCTTAATAGAAACACGATTTCTATGGTATTATCATGCTGATCCATGATTGCTATGTTTGATGGTTGCCAATACAAATCGTATATGTTCAAACATGATTCGTGTTACTTCATATTGCAATAGAAATCGCTGATTATATTGATCATGCTAAATATTATCAATTGCTAGGCAGCTGATAATTATATGAGATATTGTAATGTTTATAATAATATTGAATTTTTCATATTTGAATATTTTCAGAATATTATTATTAATGAATATTAATTAATAAATAAACAAGTATTTAATAATTTCAATTAATCTTTCATTAATAATTATTATTATTTCATTTAGGATATATATATATAATGATCAAGTAGGGGACATGACAGTCCGCCCTTCCCAAAATTGCTTGTCCTCAAACAATTGACTCAAACTGAGTCACCTCCTAATACAAGGTATGCGTATGTGTATATGAAGATATGAAGCATACATGAAGTATATACATAATGCACATAAGCTAATGAGTCATGAAGCCTGAATATATGTAATTCACTTGAATACATGCAAAGAATGAAGCATGAGACCTAAGAGTATGTAAGACATGAAGCATCTATGTAGCATATATGTATTACGTGTGAGTTAATGCACATAAATAAAGCACGAATCATACATATGAAGACATGCAAGACATGAATCACAGAAACATGAATTATACGCATGAATACACTCGAGGAGTGTAGCATATGTAATACATGTGAATACAATTAAGGCATGCAGCATACATGTGAAACTAATGCAGTACATAAAGTATGGAATATACACTTGAATTCGCTTAAGTTAAGTAGCATGAAGTTCGCACATGAATTCCCTTACGTCAAAAGAGCATACAATGCATGAATTAACACACGTATGAATCACATATGGAAATGAATCATCCACAAGAACACATTCAAGGCATGAATAATTCATAAGGCATGTAGACATATAGATGCATGTAAGGCATGAAGTATACATGTCAAGGGTAAAGCAATATGACAGGCACACAAGGCATGAAGCAATATTCTTAGATACATATCAGACATGTAGTGCAAAAAAAACATGAAGTACACACATGAAGCATGAAGTAGCACACATGTAGACATTAAGTAATATACACAAGGCATGGAACATAGATGTAAGGCATGGAGCATTCACGTAAAAGTAATATACACTAAAGCATGAAGTATGCGTATAAGACATGTAAGGCCTAAAGCAATACCCAAATATACATGAGGTACAAAGCATTTACAAGAAAGGCACTTATGGAGTGGACACATAAAGACACAAGGCATACATGCTGAAAAACATATCAGACATGAAGCAATCACATGAATACATGTAGTAAAGAATACATGGAGCATACATTAGGAAGGTACACGATATAATCATGCTGAAAACATGACAACATTGAGCAATCTCATAAGTATTCATACAAGACATACATATATAATGGAGCAATCATGTTGAAGACACATCAGGCATATAGTAAACACACATAAATATTTGCAAATATACATGAAACATACATTTAAGAGAAACATAAGGCACATGAATACACCTGAAGCATGAAGTACACACGTAAAACATAAAGTATACACACAGGACATAGAGAATAAGCATGAATATACTTAAGGCAAGAAGTATTCGAAGTATAAATTATACATGTAAGGCACATAAAAATGAGCAAAACATTAGGCATATACATAGGCACTCATACATATGTAGAAAATGAAACATATACATTGCAAGGCATGAATACACACATGGCTCGAGTCATACACATGAAAACACTTACGACATAATCATACATATGAATACACATAGGGTGTGAAACACCCATATGAATACACATAAGGCATATAAGACAGGAAGCATACATACAAATATATGAGCATTCATTCAAGGCATACAAATATTTTTAAAGCATATGAAACAATTGCTCATAGGAATAGCTGCAAGTCATGAACCATAAATGCACGTAAGCCATTGTTAGGGGTCAATAACACATGTTAGTTGTAGTTGGGATGGATGTTTATGCTTGGTTATGTCGGAGTTAGTGACGGTTGGCGATTTGGCCAACCGTCGAGTCTATATATAATGCAAATGGAACTTCGGAAAGGATGGTATTGTACTGACATATTCTTGAGAATTCAATAAAGATATCATTCTTCTGGTATAGTTGTTTGTTATTGTTATTTATGCTTTGATATATGAATGTTTTGTTACATGACTAGTTGGTACGTGTGGGAAATCCTTGTTTTATCCGTGAGTTTACCAACCTCACATTAAGGACTAAACATTTTGGCGTCGTTGCCTTAACGAACCTGGAGATAACTATGGCGGCAAGCGGAAGGAATTAATGGGTCGGCCATTCAACCAACAATTAATTGTCGTGGACAGCGACACACACGAAGAAAGTACCGCGGAAGAGGCACGAGAGGATCAGTTGACGGCATACTTGGTAGAGTTGTGGGACGTGTCGGTCACGCAGTACATGCTGAGGGAGGCTCAGGAGAGAGCCGTCTCTGAAGGCACAGTACGTGGTGAACTCACCATCAGCACTCCCGTCTTTGACCTGCTCAGAAGTATTCTAAGGTTACTCGCCAAAAATCTGATTGCACTTCAAGACCGAAGGGAGGCAACTACACGGGAACTCCGTTGGCAACAAGTAATCCAAAGGTACGAAGAGCGCAACCGTAGGGAAGAAGAGGAGAGGGAGACAAGCCGACACTGTACCTCTGGCACTTAATGCCCCTACGGCCAAACAAAGACACACGTACCACTGCCACCGAAGGAGTAGACGAGGGAACTGTACGGAGATCTCTCCATATAAAAGAACACGCCGAGCGGAGACGACAGCTAAGGGAGGTTTCTGACTCGAATAGCCCTGAGAAACATAGCAGAAGTCGGAGTGTGAGTCGGATTTGTAGTCAGGAGAGACAAAGGCCGTGTATGTGGAAGGAGTTGGCGGAGGTCGCCAGGAACCTGCCACTTCCAGACGTAGCGGAGGAAGATCTCGCCGACCAAGCCCCACGCTCGACGTCGAGTGAAGAAGACTCTGGAGCCGAGTCACAGAGCAACCCGTCAAAGTATTCTGAACAAGGAGAGGAGGCGGTACGGGACATGCACGAAGAGGTCGCCAATATTTTTGAAGCAACATTATCCGGCATTAGGAATTTTTCCTTGTCAAAGGAAACCAAAATAGGAGGATCAGATCCACAAACCCCAGGAACAAGGGACTATAGGAGCGAGGGTGACCAAAGCCCTGCGGACAGGGGTCCGACTAGGTCAAGAGCGTACGATACCTTCCAGACACACATTACCTTCCAGGCATATAGTAACTTCCAAGCGCTACATAAAACCCTCCAAACAAAAACAATGGCACACACCCCAGAGAAACAAAAGCTTCCAAAATTCATGGGCGACGGGTCGGAGGATCCCGTACGACATTGTAAGACATGCGTGACCATTTGGGAAGCAAATGGCCAAGACGACCGGGATTACTAGTTGAAGGCATTTCCAGCCACTCTGGGAAGAATAGCAATTGATTGGTATACAGACCTGGATGCCCAATATAAAACGTCCTAGAACAATCTGAAGAAGGCTTTCCAAGAGGAGTTCAAACTCCTACGGGATGACAATGAAATTGTGGTGGAGATTTACAATACCAAGCAGGGAAAAAGTGAAAGTGTGCGGGCATATAATATAAGGCTGAGGGAACTACTCAACAAAATGGAGAACCAGCCACCTGATGGCCTCAAGAAGAGAAGGTTTGTTGAAGGACTGGTACCGTCTCTCAGACGGAAGATGAAGGTGGTCCCTCCGCCCTCGTATGACGAAGCATACAACCATGCGATGGATATTGAAAGTGAAAATAAGACATCCCGAGGGAAGCATCGGGTGAGCGATGGTGACAGTACGGATGAAGACAGCGATGGGGAGTCCAAAACGGTGCAAGCACTCCGAAGGGATATGATGACGATGATGAAAGAACCAAAGGCTGACAAAGAAAGTGGCAAAGAAGGAAAGGAACTATGGTGCACCGACAGCAAAACAGAAGGGCACACTAAGGGGAGTTGCCCTCGTAAAGCTTTCTCTAGCATATGCCAAGTAATGGGACATTCCATTAAGGAATGCCCGTACAACTTAAAAGCACAAAGCACACAAGTGCTCTACGCCCAACCCGACCAAGTCACACCGCCAGGGACACCTTCGTAGCCGGCAGCAAACTCTGACGCCTCTCCTGGAGGGTACCGAAACAACCAGCGGGGTAACAGCAGGCACAATACTAACACACCGTGAAGTGGAATTCAATACGACGCAAAGGGATGACCCATGATCCAATGCCGGAAATGCAACGAATGGGGTCACTTTAAGCGGGAATGTCAAAATGGAGATGACGCAGCAAGTTTGTTGTGCAAATGGTGCGGTCCAGGGAATCATGAGGACATAGAGTGTCCAAAGCAAAAAGGGGTGAATATGCTGGAGGTAGAAGAACCGGAGGAAGGCGTACTAGAAATCACAAGATTGCAAAACAAGAAAGCCATGTATCCTGACCCTCGCACGGAGAAGTAAAGACTCCAAGAAGCCAGGGCAGATATTAAGAGGGCGATGGCAGAAGAACGGAGGGCCTCGCACCCAGCTACCAATACCCCACTCCGGTCAGGACCGAAGAAAACTATCATTAAGCAGATGTTACAGACCACCATACCCGTACGGGTATCCGACCTTCTATAGACCATGCCACAGTTGAGAATGGCCCTGACAAATGCAGCCGGTGACATCACTGTTGGCCAGGAACACCGGACGGCGACAGAACCACCTAGTGCAGCTCCGGTGAAGGAACCTGGTACGGATGCCATGGACCCTATGCTGCTCACGGTAAGCATTAGACGGAAACCTGTCGTGGTGGAGATGGACATAATGGGCCAGAAGCTCACAAACACCATTGTGGATGGCAGGTCTAGAGTCAACGTGCTACCGGAAGAAACTTGGAGAGGTCTGGGCAAGCCTACCCTCTGGCACCCAACCTTTCACCTCGTCGATGTGGATCAGCACGGCATCAAACCCCTCAAGACTCTCATGGCATAAAAGGTGGTGATCGGGATACAACAATTCCTCCTGGACTTCGTAGTCATTGCACTAGAGAGAAAATCGTATGACGCCCTCCTGGGAAGCAGATGGTTGATCATGGCTGGAGCCAATCATAACTGGAAGAAGAATACACTCTCAATCGAGAGTGAAGGTCATAAGTATGTTATTAATCTGAGGAGTCAGTCCGTCAGTGAAGAGCTTGCGTTGTCTAACTCCGACTCGAAGGACTCAAATAGATGGGAGTGGGGTTCCGAAGGAGACAGAGGAGGGAAGGAGCCCAACGAAGGAGTGTTGGAACTGGACGGATGCTCCGAAGATGGAACTAGTTCACTGGTCGGACTCTTCCATTGGCAGATGGAGGACTACGAGGTCTTCCACCCGGAGTGCCACATGCTGCAAATATGCGAGATTGGGGAATCAAGTGGTGGTATGGAAGAAGTCATTTCCTCCGGAGTACGGTAGGTAACAGGAGGGAATGGCACGGATGGACGACACACCAGCCCACCAATTTGAACAAGACAAACCCTTCAAGTACGAGGAAAGAGATGTGAAGAAAGTTAATCTAGGTAATGACAAGGACCCGCCGGTGATACTCGTAGGGGATGACTGGAACCCTGTACTGAAGGCAACGGCTTTCAGGATATTCTTGGAATACAAGGACGTCTTTGCCTGGACCTACAAGGACTTGAAGGGGGTACCGCCGGAACTATGCGTACATCGCATAACCCTCGTACCAGGAGCCCAACCTATACGAAGGAGACTGTACAGGATGAACAAGAACTATGCGGCCAAGGTAAATGAGGAAATCAACAAAATGTTGGAGGCAGGGATCATATTCAAGGTGGAAACTAGTGACTGGGTTTCCCCAATAGTCATTTCTCTCAAGAAGGAAGCTAATCAGATAAGGATATGCGTGGACTTCAGGTACCTAAACGCAGTAACCATCAAAGATCCATTTCCGATCCCATTCACTGATAGCATCTTGGAAGAAGTAGTTGGGCATGAGATATACACATTTCTGGATGGGTTCTCGGGATATAACCAAATAAGTATTGCGGAAGAAGACAAGCTAAAGACCACATTCGTGGTGGAGGAGGGGCTGTACGCCTACAATCACATGCCCTTCGGGCTATGTAATGCACCCGCAACTTTCTAGAGAATAATTCTACACGTTTTAGACAAAATGTCTGTAGGAAATTTCAGGGCATTCTTGGATGACTGGTCGATTTTCAATGACCAGGACACCCATCTAAAGGAACTCGGAGAATATATGGAGAGGTGCCAGAAAGCTAGGCTGGCTCTTAACCCAAGGAAGTGCAGGTTTGTGGTACCGCAAGGGAAGCTCCTTGGCCACATTCTTTGTAAAGAAGGGCAGAAGATAGATCCGGATAAAATAGGACTGATTGTCAACATGGAGAATCCAACTAATGTGACAAGGGTGAAGTCATTTTTGGGCCACGTCGGCTACTACCGAAGATTTATCAAAGGCTTTGCACAAGTCTCCTGGCCCCTAGATAATCTAACAAGGAAGGGAGAGTTGTTCGTATGGGGTACGGAGCAGGAAGAAGCCTTCAAGGAATTGAAAGATCGGCTGGTGAGTGCACCAGTACTGGTATACCTGGATTGGAATAAGGAGTTTCACGTACACGTCGATGCCTCCAAATTTGCGATTGGTGCTACCCTAGAGCAAGTAGGGACGCAAGGACTGGATCATTCTGTTTTCTTCGCCAGCCGACTTTTGTCAAGGGTTGAACAAAACTACAGCACAACAGAGAGGGAGGCACTTGGGATGGTGTACATCATGCAAAAGTTTCGCCACTACCTGTTGGCTACGTCGTTCACATTTTATGTGGACCATCAGGCACTAATGTATCGGGTAAATAAACCAATTATCCAGGGTTGAGTAAGTAGATGGCTACTACTCTTGCAAGAACTCACCTTCACCATTACCGTACGGCCAGGCAAGTCTCATGTGATAGCCGACCAACTATCAAGGATCAAATCAAGGGAACCGACCGAAGGGGTGAACGAGGACTTCCCAGATGCACACTTGTTCCAGATTGCAATACTACAATCATGGTACGAAAAGATTGGTCGGTACCTCTCTACTTCCACATTCCCAAAGGAGATGCCTCCAAGGGAACGGCGGAAGCTGGCACTGAAGAGTAAGACCTTCCAACTAATTGATGGGTCATTATATAAAATGGGCCCCAACCAAATCCTGAGGAGATGTGTTATGGAGGAAGAAATTCCCGGTGTGTTGAAAGAAGCACACGACGGGTTAGTAGGCGAACATATGGGACCAGATGCAACTGTCAGGAAAGTACTTATGGCCGGTCTGTGGTGGCCAACTCTACACACTAACGCCCGAGAGTGGGTGGTCGGGTGTGACACTTGCCAACGTGCAGGAAAACCACTCAAGAGGGACTTCATGCCCCTCCTTCCCTTGCAGCCACAGGAGTTATTTGAACGGTGGGGTTTGGACTTTGTAGGACCCTTGAAGCCGAGTAGCATGCACAGGTGCAAATATATTGTAGTAGCTACAGAATACCTCACCAAGTGGGCAGAAGCGAGGGCCTTGCCAGATAACACGGCTCTGAGTACGGCATGGTTCTTGTATGAACATATCGTCACAAAGTATGGGATACCCCTTCAAATCACCAGTGACAGGGGAGTGCACTTCGTCAACCAAGTAATCCGTACCATGCCCGTAGAGTTCAAAATCTTTCACAATCTCTCTAGTCCGTACTACCCTCGAGCTAATGGACAGGCCGAAGCAACCAACAAGGTGTTAGTGTCAATAATTTACAAATCGTGTGGGGTGGAGCAGGAAGATTGGGAGGAAAGGCTACCAACCGTACTGTGGGCTTACCGCACAACTTACAAGATCACCACAGGGCATACCCCGTTCCAGCTCATGTATGGGTAGGAGGCAGTGGTACTGGCCGAGTATACCGTACCTAGGCTCCGAGTAGCAATGGATAATAGACTCGGTGATGAAGAAAGCTTGAGTGCAAGGCTTGACAGCCTGATGAAACTGGACGAACAAAGAATAATGGCACAATGGGCAACGGAGGTAGCGCAACGACGACGAAAGTGCTGGCATGACAAGCACCTGCAGCGAGTCAACTTTCGGCCGGGGCAGTTGGTCCTGAAGTATAACGGCCGGAACGAACTCTGACCAGAGAAGTTTAAAGTTCATTGGCTCGGACCCTATATGATCAAAGAGGTCGGCGAGAACGGAGCAGTGAAGCTATCTACTCTGGATAACAATCCAATCAAGGACCCAGTGAATGGTTCAAAGCTGAAAATCTACAAAGAACGGAACAAACCTGTGATCGAGATTAACATGCTGGGATACGCCACCAAAGGGCACTGGACCATTGGCCAAAGCAAGGAAGTCGAAGAAGACCCGGTTGTAAAAGAACCCTACCGGAGAGATGAAGAGTGGGCAAAGCCTTTTGCAGCCATGGAAGAGCGGCTTGTGCCAAAGCAGGTGGAAGGTGTTGTGGTTCCCAGGAACCACAAGCACCTCACAAACGCATATTTTGGGGAGCCAGGGGTATGGGTGCAGGTTTCAGGACATTGGAAGAAGCAGGCCCCATATGAAGGTCTTCGAGAAGGGTACATAGCATACGATATCGATGAAGAGGTTGAAGCCTGAAGGAAAGCCGAGAGTGCAAATAAAGAGGAGAAACCTGGAGACCTATAGGCAGAACTGGACTTGGAGGAGTACGGGGCAACCCTGGGTCCCTGTTTAAAAATGGTGCTGAAAACAAAAGATTTATTCATCATCGCCTCCCAGCCAAGTGAAGCGGAAGCCGGACCCAATTCATTATACCGGGTGATCCCTAACCCCGTAGGACCACCGGAGGTTGATGGCGAGAAAGTAAAATGGTACCAACAGTACGGAGGCCGTTACATTGACAGGCGATATAAGGGAATGAAGGCAAGATCAACATTGGAACACACCTTGACGGGTGGTGGATTGATGGAGGAAAAATGGATCTCAAATTGTGAGATTTGGATGGAGGAATAGCTTGGGATTTTGGGACATAAGGGCCCAAAATGGAAGAAGGAGGTGATGGAGGAACAAATTTGAGAGGTTTGGATGGAGGAATAGCAACTTTGGATGCCAAGTTGGATTTTTCTTTAGGCTTTTGTGCTTCAAGGAGCCGCTTAGGGATCCACATGGTTTTTTTATTTTTCATGCTTTTGTGGTTCCTTGGAGTGCATTGCTTGCACAAGGGATTTAGGAACCCATATATATTTTGACTTTGCTTGATTTTGCTCAGTGGGCCTTTGTGGCCTTTTGGGTATATTTCTTTCTTTATAGATCATATTGTTCTTTGTTTTGACATGTCGATTATATTCGACATGTTGATCCTTGAATACATGTGGATTGCTAGACTTATGACTTTTATACTTGGCATCCAAATTGCTTGGAGGGGGAAAGGAATGCATGGATGGATATGAATGAAATGGACTTCTTTTGGATTGATGAAATTTACTCAAGGATGTGTGCCTTTGCTGACCTTGCATAGAGGACAAAGGGATATAAGGACCTAAGATGGATGGAAAGTATGATGGGGAAGGTGTACGTTTTGATTTTGAAGAGATGTTGGATTTTGTAGGGGTACCCACATCTTGAGGAATTTCACTGAGGCCATGACCCTTAATATTTTTCTTTAACATGAAGGGATTCTTGCTTATGAAGATCTACTCCTTTGCCTTTATGAATATCTTGACTTGTAGGATACTCTTTTCTTTGGGAAGAAGACGCGAGTCCATTATGAGGTGGATATGATATGAGAGAAATAATGAGATCTTGAAGTGGATCGGATTGCACCAAAGTGGAAGAACCCATTATGCATGTCGAGGGTTCATGAACATCTTGCGCTGACACGTTAGAATCATGAGGGGGATTAGGATCATGAGGGGGACTAGGATTGTGTAGTGGACATGGTTCAATGACAGGCTCTTCAAGAGATGGAATGGGAGAAATAATGGGATCATCAAAAGAAATGCGATCTTGGAGTGTATATGGAGGATTAAGACAAGGAGATGAAGGAAGAAAAGGAATAATTTGATCTTGACAAGGGGGAAGATCATTGGAATCCTCTTTAAAGGTGCTTTGCTCTTGACTTTTAATGGGATCATTGGAAAGAATGGAAGGGATATCTTGATCTTTCTTAGGAAGTGGAATGCCAATGGGATTTGAAAGGACATTTTTTCCATGAAATGGAAGGGGATCGTTTGGGATTGGATGGACTGGGATATCTTGAGGTGACTATGGACTCGTTGGAGAGCGCTCAGTCAGCCCTTCGTGAGTCACAGTCACAGGTTGGGGAACTTACCGTGGCGTTGAGTTTAGCACAGTCTTCACCATTTGTGGATACAGTTGAGTTTCCTATAGCATCACTTGGTGATGAGTTTACACCCACGGGTTGTAGTGATGGGTGAGTTGAGGATGTGGTTACATCCGTCACTGATGCAGGTACAGGTCACTTAGCTGGGATGAGTATTTGGGTTGAGAGCAGCAGAGAACCACTTGTTGCATCAGGTTCTCCCGAGGTTAGTGCTATGACAGATTATACAGGTCAGATTGTTGATAGCTCTTGTGTGGCAGTGGTGGACTCTCCAGAGAGTTGTGTGTTAGTACGCGACGTTACTCCATCCACTTCACATGGAACTCGCATAGTGTCATGTGGTTGGGAGTATGGCTCTCATGTAGATTTGTTTCCCTCTACTGGAAGCAAATCTGTTACTTCATCCCATGCAGCTGATTTTGGACACCAACTTGTTGTTTCTCAAAGTGAGAGTGATCAGCTGCAGGTCTTCGAGGATAAGGTTGACTCAGCCTTATATTGTTTTCACTGCACAGATTCATTTATTGAGTACCTTCTCAAGAGTCCTGAGTTTCGAGAGGGTCCATTTGGAGCCACCAAGGATACTCTCATCCGAGGTTCTCTCGCCATCAGGCGTGGTGTGGGAGTAATTATTGATACTCTGACTACAATGCTTCCTAATAGAGATTTTGTGATTGGGTTTGCAAAGAGGGTTACCAAAGCCCCTACCCAATCAATAGTTCGGGGTCAGAGATTGGAGCCATCTCATGATTCCAGTATTGTTAGAGATGAGCCCTTGACCGAGGTTGGAGCGTTTTATCGCAACTACACAGTGAGGAGTGCTCATCACTTTTCTTTTGATCCACACGTGGAGGACTTGATGATGCATCGGTATGGATTGGCTTCAAGATTATACCATCCATTGTGGGATGGAGAGTTACCATCTTTAGTAGATGGAACTAGCAGTTGCAAGTACCCAACTCAGTTGATTGTTGGTGGCTACTTGCTCGAGCAGTGTTCAGTTTCCCATCATGTTGATGTGTATCCGGTGGAGATTGTTACTCCTATGACACAGAGGCTATCTTTGGATACATGGCTTCAGAGAGACTATGGTGACAATGGACATGATGGTTTAGTTGGATATCACATCCATGAGGGTTTAGCAGAGGTTGTGGAGAGATGTTGCGTAGCAGATGTTTCCAGGTACTCCTATCTTCACAGTACAGATGGATGTGTATAGATTGCACTGGGATCCAGGTGATGACAGAGTTAGTGTTGCAGTTTGGATAGGTCCCATGGCTTAGCTTCACCACATCTCGCATGG
Source organism: Cryptomeria japonica (assembly GCF_030272615.1). Classification (NCBI taxonomy): domain Eukaryota; kingdom Viridiplantae; phylum Streptophyta; class Pinopsida; order Cupressales; family Cupressaceae; genus Cryptomeria; species Cryptomeria japonica. Next base: position 430,174,752 of record NC_081413.1, on the reverse strand, counting down.
TGAAGTGGCGATCAATGTTGAGCAGCGAAAGTCTGAGGGAGGTTTACATGGCAGATTTCTACCCTGGATTTGGAATCCAGGTATACCATGTGGGACACTAGCGAGTATGTCGAGGGATCCTTTGTGCGCATCCGAGTTCTGGTTGGTGTTCCCTGGTAGGTTTCATTGCATGTACATGGTGTGCATCGTTGCTAGTCTCATTTCAGGTTCTCATGTACATGATTTGTCTCAGATGCATAGTTCAATTGCGCATGTGTTAGATGATATGTTTGGCAGCTTATCTTGCGCAGTTTTGGGAAGCAAACATTGTCAGTTTTCAGAGTTGCTTCCACTTGATGTTCATGTTCTTATGACACCTGCTATTGAGGTTGATTTAGTTTGGCAGGTCTTGTTAGTTGTGCCCTTGGTGTGGGCATTACAGGAATTGGTTGGTAATACCAGGGACATTACACAGGTCTTCATTTGGGATCCAGGTGGAGGAGTTTATTTGCAGTCGATATTGCTTGGGGACAAGCAATTTCAGGAGGGGCTGACTATAATGTCCCCATTTTAGCAGACATGGTTTTATGGGTGATTAGCCTATCATTCTGACCCTCGTAGGCTAATGAGTATGGATAGAGGGTCTTCCGAGGCTTGTATCGCCTCCAGAGTTTAGTGTGTTTCGATCTGGCTTTCATTTGGTATCATTTGGACTTCATTTGCTATACTTACTATGTATAGTAAGTTTGAGATGTTAGAGATGGACCCTTTCTATTTTTAGCAAAGGGGTATGGTCATATGCAACTTCATCATGTCAGCTCCCAGTTCAGACGACGTCAAAAATGTTGAGTATTAATGGAGATATTAATGTTTATATGTTTTGAGCTTATATTATTAAGTTATAATATAATTTTATATTATAACTTAAGGGTCCAAGTATCATTAAAGGGGACCATTTAATTAATTAATTAATTGTGGCTCTTTTACGAAGGTGAAATATTAAATGACAAAGTGAAAATATTATATCATTAAATGTCATTTAATATCATTAATTGATTTAATGCCTTATTGGAGAAAATCGAACCTTCATGGGAAATATATATAAGGCTTTTGAAAAGAAGATAAGGGGGATTGATCATTGTTATTTTTTATGAGAAGACTTGTCTGTTGGCTTTGGAGAAGAAGTTGGGGTTTCTGCAACTTGTCCAGAGTATCGGCATTGGAGAACGTGAAGACTTCATTGCATCAGCAATCTGAGGGTGTGAGATATTCATCTGAAGTTGCTCCTAAGGTTGGCTTCATCTAGAAGTTGACATTGTGCTGATTGGAGATTTATTTTCAGATTTATTGGCATAGCTGAGGGCATATGTATATGGCAGACTGAGAACATCATACAGAGGGTTTATTTGCTGCTATAGTGTCGCGCTACAGTAAACACTACAGTACCTTGCCAATTTTGTGGTCTTTGTGGAGACCAAATTGGAGATGCTTGTTCAGATTTTTGATGAAGATTGAATAAGGAGTCTTTGGTTGCTTCTTCTACATTCGGCAAACCCCTGTAGCCGCCTTCATCACCTACAGATTGGGGTCGATTGATATTCCAAGTGACATTCAACATGGATCAGCCTCTTAGCTTTCATGCCAACTGTTTGCTTAAATGCCTAATGGTTGTAGGTGTACTTTGGGACGCATGGCAAGTGTTTGTCTTAATGTCTACTAGCTGTACTAGTTAATTTGAGCCATTTCATGTGTGTGTAAGCTCTAAAACAACTAGCATATCATTTCTATAACAACTTTGCATTGTTAGAAGCTTTCCATAACTTCATTTGCAGCCTACAAACCCAAAGAAGACAAATAAAGAATTCACTACATCACTCACCTCGTGATCAACAACATCATGTGTGCAATCAATTGTGCACACATCAATATCTAAGGTATTACTGTTATGTACCTCATAGGATGGCTCAACTGGCAAGGTAGAAGTTGTTGTTATGACAAGATCTTCACACACTTCCACTTCCAATGTAACTACATGGCCATCCAACTTATGATTCTGGGATCCTATGCCAAAGCATGAATCTTCAAACTTGTTTTCTAAGGTCTGATCTGAAAAATCAGACTCTAAATGACATGAATCCACATCACACATTACCCCATTAGTACCCAAATCTCGAGTACCTTCATGCGGCAACTTAATAGAAGCATCTTGCACATGTGTAGTCACAGCTCTCTCATGCTGATGCAAAATTTCATCACTGCTGTCATGTAGATCAAAACTCTTATGAGCCAAAATTCCCATGCAATCCTCATTCTTGCCACTTGTATCACGAGTGCCAATACTCAAGGTCACTCCCACAACACTTTTTGAACTTTCCATGACTTTCAAATCATCATTATGCTCAAGTGTAAGGCTACTGTCATGAAAATCAGACTTGTTATCATGACTGTTAACAACTTCTTGAGTGCGAATAATCACTACATTCTCTTCAAGTTTCACCTTTTTATCCTTAAAAATAGATGTCATATACCGAGCAATTCTATCAAGTTTTGCAGGGTGTGAAATCAATTCATCCAGCTTCTTCTAGTTTTGTTTTAACTTTTCCAATGAGGAATACACTTGCTTCCTATTCTAGTCCAACTGATTCTGGGTACTTGAAGTAACCATGATTAACTAGCTGAATCAATCTACCCAACAGGTTGGCAGGAAATCGCTCTGATACCACTGTAGGGAACCTTCCTAGTTCTGCCCTCAAATTGTTGATTAAGGACTTCAGGAATATTGTCAAAAAATTCTGATGTAAACTTTTAAATTACTGGTCTGTGGTTTCAGTCTGGTATATTGGCTTGAAGATTATGATAAAATGTTCCAAAGACTTATAAATCAATGCTACAATGACTAAACTATAATCTGGAAATGAGCAGCAATTAAAACCCTTGAAGAACCCTTGAGTAGACTCAACTAAGATGCAATATACTGTAGCAATTACTGTAGCGCAGTACTGTAGTGTTTACTATTCACGGGTACTGTAGAACACTGTTCACGCACACTGTTCATGACACTGTAGCAGCAAATAAACCCTCTGTATGATGTTCTCAGTCTGCCATATACATATGCCCTCAGCTATGCCAATAAATCTGAAAATAAATCCCCAATCAGCACAATGTCAACTTCTGGATGAAGCCAACCTTAGGAGCAACTTCAGATGAATATCTCACACCCTCAAATTGCTGATGCAATGAAGTCTTCACGTTCTCCAATGCCGATACTCTGGACAAGCTGCAGAAACCCCAGCTTCTTCTCCAAAGCCAAGAGACAAGTCTTCTCATCAAAAATAACAATGATCAATCTCCCTTCTCTTCTTTTCAAAAGCCTTATATATATTTCCCATGAAGGTTCGATTTTCTCCAATAAGGCATTAAATCAATTAATGATATTAAATGACATTTAATGATATAATATTTTCACTTTGTCATTTAATATTTCACCTTCGTAAAAGAGCCACAATTAATTAATTAAATGGTCCCCCTTAATGACACTTGGACCCTTACTTAAGTTATAATATAAAATTATATTATAACTTAATAATATAAGCTCAAAACATTAATGTTTATTTAAACTAAATAAACATTAATATCTCCATTAATACTCAACATTTTTAAACGTCGTCTGAGCTGGGAGCTGACATGATGACGCTGCATATGACCATACCCCTTTACTAAAAATAGAAGGGGTCCATCTCTAACATCTCAAACTTACTATAAATAGTAAGTATAGCAAATGAAGTCCAAATGATACCAAATGAAAGCCAGATCGAAACACACTGAACTCTGGAGCTGATACAGCCTCAGGAGACCCTCTATCCATACTCATTAGCCTAAGAGGGTCAAAATGATAGGCTAATCACCAAAAAACCATGTCTGCTAAAATGGGGACATTACAGTGGGACCTGCTCCGTTAGTTGACAAGATATGGGACCTGGAGTACGTAGGGTCGTGTTGTGCACAAGAATGCTATAGGAGGTTGTCGCACGTCTGTATGTGGTTGCACGATTCCGAGATAAAGCTGAAGACTCAGAATGACCCCTCAGGAATGAAGAGGAACATTGGAGATGAGGACGCCGACCAAGGATCAAACAAAAAATGGAAGGAAGACAGGTCAAGTGACAAGGGAAGAGCAAGGAAGAAATATAGTACCCGAACAACAAAGAGGAAACTAAGGGGGCGGAAAAATCATTTGGCAGCATTGGTAGAGGCAATAAACTACCCTGTGGATCACAAAGGGCCATCTAAACGATGCAACCTAACGTCAGGATACCATGGTAAACTGAAGGTACGAAGAATTACATTTAAAAAGTGTTGCCAAATAAAGGAATTAAAACAATTGATAAGAGACGGGATGTTAAAAATAAAAAGAAAAGAGTATATGGAGGAGATAAAAAGGCGAGGGTTGGCGAGTATTAAAAAATTAAAGTGTCGGACAAAAGTAAGGGAAATAAGTAAGGAAAAAATACGATTGATAAAAAGGCAATTATTTTGTAAAAAATTAATGAAGTATTTAAGCCTAACCCTAACCCTGAAAAGAGCGAATGATTATAAAAACCCCCTAGAAGTTCATTTTTATACAACACACAAGCAAGATTGTGCTGGTGACAGCAGAAGGACCAATAGAGAGGGAGCGAGTCCAGAAGAAAGCGCAGCAAGGAAGGAGAATTCGTACGACATACGGATTACACGTACAGAAGCATCCAAGACTAGACAAAGCAAGTCATACGGCGTTGCAAGTGAACCGTACGGCGATCATTACACAACGTACGGGAAAGTCATACAGAGTTTGGTAACTCAAAAGTCATACGGTAAAGCCGTACAATCCAATGAGCATACCTGGAGGCGAAAACGTACGGTGAAGTTGTACGATACACGAGCAGACGACATCAGGGAAAGCCGTACGGAAAGGAGGTGTCGTACAAAGAAGACAGCCAGAACTCGCGCACTGGAATTATGTACGGAAAGGAGGTGTCGTACGAAGAAGACAGCCAAAACTCGCGCGACCGTACGGACAAGGGGGTACGGAAGACAAGGAAAATAGGACACTGTACGAAGGAGATTGCACACTGTACGGCCAACGTACGGAATTGAAAGAAGGTTGTAGTGCGATACGTACGGTATTCCGTACGTGACAAGCAGCACTATAGGAGAAAATTTTTGCCATCCGTAAGAAGTTGGGTACAGAGTTGGCGTGCATTAGAAAAGTCGTATAGTCAGGGGAGGAAAGTATATGGGCCAATCAGTATAGTGTAGAAGCAGCAGTTGGTCTAATGGTCCATACCAATTGGCGAGCCACACTTGCAGACAAAGAGAGGAAAACAGGGCAAAACAGTTGCAATGCAACCATGACAGCTGCAGATCCAGCTACAACCAGCAGCAGCAAGAAGCCCAAAACCAGGCCAAAAGTGCAGAAGGATCCAGAGGGAATCACGGCGGAGAATGTAACTGTCGAGAGTGTGACTAGCAACGAATGTCGTACCTAGTGGGAGGAAACTTCCCCCGACCATGTGATAAAGGATTCCCTCATAAAAGCTCAGGTAGACCATGCCATCCAAATGCCCACATTCAACATCAAGGATTTTGAGCCGGTGCTACGGACTATGGTATCCGGATACAACCGACAGGAAACCACTTCCATTATTCAGTTCCAGGGATGCGTACGAGTTTCATTCAAACCAGAAAACTTCAGGAGGGTATTTGGTATACCCAAGAAGGGGGCATCTACAGCAAAACCAACCAAGAAGCTCACCAAGGAAAAAAAGAAATGGCTGATGGATTTAGTATGCAAGGATGACCTCATAGAAGAACAATGGAAGAGCGCTTGAACTGACAATAGGTGGTTGAAGCGTGCGTTTTTCGCACCAGGAGAATGGAGAATGCTGATGGACTTGGTAAAAAGTCGCCAAACAGGAGCCAGTCGTACATCCGACATAGCCGTCTGGATGATAGGGTTAATGAATGGGATTAAGTGTGGTAAAATGTACAACTGGGGGCAACTTCTGGCGGAAAGAATTCATGATTTTCTCAAGCTGGAACACAAGACATTTTACATGTGCCACCATGCCATCAGCCTATTCCTAGATGTCGTACGCCTACAAATACCGCTAGAAATGTGGGGAACCTTCGAACTGCGCGGACGGGTGAAACCTAATAAGCCAACCATGCACTACTATGCCCATTTGGACACACTGGGTGACACCGCGCAGCCGGCAAAAAGGAGGAAGTTGGACGCGTCCGTAGAGGTTGAAGATGTCAGCAATACCGAGGATTCTGAGGAAGAGGCAGAAGAGACTAAGGAGCAGGAAAGTGGCGATGAGGGGTTCTGTATGGCACCACACACAGCTGTAGAGGATGAAGGGGAAGCAGAATCGCAACAGCGGGAAGAGGAAGAGGGAGATCAGCATGGAGGGCTACGAGCACAATGGAAGAGCACGAGGGTGAAATTCACACCCCCAAAATTATCTTTGGCACACTTGGTACCACAGGAAGCACTTACAGTGGCCAGTCCGATGGGGGACGTACAACCAGTAGGGATGTTGTTCCGAAAAATCAATGAAGGAGAACCACCGGCACAACGGCGGGTGTCACTACCACAGATCAGCTTAGTTGTACTTGCATCGGAAGCCGCGGAATGTACCAATAAGGCAGACCAGACAATTGCAGGGGAGGTCGTACCAAGGAAAGACGAGGTCGCTGTACAAGGAATTGGTACTAGTACGGCAGGTTCAGGTACTGGTATGGAAGGCACTAGTATGGTACCAGCAGGTACTGGTACAGTACCAGTAGATACTACTACGATACTGGCAAGTACCAGTACGCTAGGTCTTAGTACGATACCAGCGGAGAAAGATGAGGCAGGGGATGTACCGATGACGAGGGATGGTCTGGAGGATGTGAGGATGTCTGTCGACGAGAAGCATAGGGCAACAGGAAGTGGTGGGCAGAGCTGAAAGATCAGCAATGATGGGGAAAGCAGGTCGGAAGAATCATTGGCAGGACTTCACCTCACTCCACCAAATCCTAGCGATCGAGCAAGCCCGCTCCAACGGTTCCTTGGAGAGGTACAAGGGATCTCAAATGTTGCATGTGGAATGGCACAGTTGACTGGGCAGATGGAGGTCGACAACTCCGCCGACACTGCGAAATTGTTCCACTTCATGACTTTTGGGTGTGCAAACAAGTTTGAGCGCCACTTAGAGCAGCAGGGGTGGCCAGACAGTAGTACGCCGGAGATGGTACAGGAATGGACGTGCATGCGCCTGGTGGAAGGAGGGGGCACCTTGGGCACCACCTTCCACAGCATGGAGGGAGCCTTCCGAGATGTGTACCTGCAGATGCGATGGGGTCAGATAGAGCAGGAGGCCCAGCGACTATATACAACAAAACTGGAGAAGGAAGGGGAGAAGCATGCACAGCTAGCGGTAGTAGAAAAGAACCTACGGGATGAGCTAGAAAGGAAGGTGACTACTTATGAGGCCCATTGCAGCATGCAGAAGGAGGTGCAAGTACTGGCAACAAAAGTGGCCGAGCTTACCTTGAAGATAGAGCAAAAAGACAAAACTATTGGAGGTCGTGCACATGGTGAAAAAGGCACGGGAACGACAGCTGGTAGCAAAGAAGAACCTTCGGCTTCACACAGGGCAACAGCCTTCTTCGACCACTACAGGGACGCTTCCTCCCTCTTCTCAGTCTTAGTCTTTTGTTAGTATTCCAGCTCCTATGGTCTTAGTCGTCTGGAACTACTTTTTGGGGGGGTTGATGTTAGGGGTCAATAACACATGTTAGTTGTAGTTGGGATGGATGTTTATGCTTGGTTATGTTGGAGTCGCCGAGAGGTTCCCGTGGGATAGTTGGTAGTTAGTGACGATTGGCAACTTGGCCAACCGTCGAGTCTATATATAATGCAAATGGAACCTCGGCAAGGATGGTATTGTACTGACATATTCTTGAGAATTCAATAAAGATATCATTCTTCTAGTATAGTTGTTTGTTATTGTTACTTATGCTTTGATATATGAATGTTTTGTTACATGACTAGTTGGTACGTGTGGGAAATCCTTGTTTTATCCGTGAGTTTACCAACCTCACATTAAGGACTAAACAGGCATCGAGTGCATATGTCAGGCATAAGGCAATGAATACACATTAAACATGATCTTAAAATATCCTAATTATGATGTTACAAATCTCAGTGTAGGGATTAAGAGAAAGTAAGTTATAGGTCTTAGTAGGAATTGAAAGTAACTACCTTGGTCTCTACTACTCCAAAACTGCAAAACAAAGTTAGAAGATAGAATTCTAATTACATCCTATGAATGATTACCATATAAGAAAGAAAAATAAAAGAGAAAAGAAAGCAACTAATTATGATTGATGAATCAGAGAATTGCAACTAAAGAACTACTATAATAGAATTAGTCAATTATGGAGAATAGAAAGTTTTGGACTATGATTAAAAGAAATCCAATTGCCTTATCAGGGTGTCTTAACATACGGTTCTCCCCGATCAAGACATGCAGTGAGGGTGTCTTAGCGAGAATTCTCCCTCAAGGCATACAGTGAGGGTATTGTCATCACAAAAGCTTGCACCCTTGCTGTGCTATCAACTCAACAACCTTGTGAAACATGGAAACAACCCCGAAGCGTGGGACCTTGCGCAAGGGGGTTGAATCTCTGAAGAAGGCCGGCTTCCTTCTCAATCCAAGTGCAGGTGTTGAACCAACTCAACAATCCAAATCTTACTTCTAAACCTATCCTAACAGCTTGCAGAGGAAAAAGGAAGAGAGAAATGCTTAAAATGAAAGGAGGTGATGCACCAAGATAAGAGATGTTTCTCTCCCCGCCCAAAATGGCACAAAGAATCAACTGAAATACCCAAGAGATGCACAAACTTCGGTTGCATGAATGACCTTAACGCACATATGGAGGTTAGGACTTGTTGAATGTCAAGAGGGGAGAAGGTTTCCCACAAGTCACACCCAGAAACATGTTAACACGGCATATATGTGAAAGAAAGCCACAAACATACACTTACAATGAAGGTAAGAACACATACACAACATACATAAGTTGAAGTAAGGCAAGAATGATGATTTCAATTCATTATAAGGCCAATGACCAAACTTACAGTTGAAGAAATGCAAGATAAATACAAGTCTTTAAGAGAAGTGAAAGACCATAGAATAGCTCAAGCCAGCAGGGAGAGAACCCTTTACAATGAGGCTTAACAGCCGTTATATAGAAAAATGGTTACAAGAGTGATCATGACCCCTATATGTCAGTCTGGGAGTGCAGGGAAGTGCATGCACTTGACTTCTGTGCATGCAAGCAACCTAACCATACCCTGAACAGGCAACCCTGGGAAGGGTGGATTGACTGACCTTCCAAAGTTAGAGCATGCAGACATGACATAAGTCACCACAACAAGCATGGCCCCGTACCTCTCCTGATGGAAATCGTGCCAAAAACATTAAATGCACCCTTGTGGCTCCACAAAAGAAGGTGCATAAGTCACAAAGTTGTCGAAGCATTTAAAGCCTTGAGTGTCGATCACGCAATCCGGAAGTGTCGCCAATCGGAAAGAAGTCCGGGGACTTTGGAATCTCGAGTTCCCGAAGTGGGGAAGACAAGGAAAGAACCTCGGAACCTCAGGGTCCCGGGGTCCCGGGAAGGAGAAAAGAGAGCAACAGGGAACTTCAGAACCTCGGGGTTTCGAAGTCCGAAGAACTGAAAAAAGGGGGGAAGGAAGGAACCTCAGAACCTCAAAATTCCGAAGTTCGGGGAAGGAAGAAGGGAAACAAAGGAAGAGAACTTCGGAAACTCAAGGTTCCGAAGTTCCGGAGAAAGGAAGGAAGAAAGGCTAGGAGGGGTTTCTGAAGTTCCTAAGAAGGCAAGGGAACGAAACTTCGAAACCTTGGGGTTCCGGAGTTCCGAGGAACTGAGAAGGAGGCAAGGAAAAGGCGGAACTGAGCAAAGGAACTTCGGAACCTCAGGGTTCCAGAGTTCCGAGGAAGGGAAGAAGAAAAGAAAGGAACTTCGGAACCTCAGGGTTCCGGAGTTCCTGGCAAGGAAAGAGAAAGGGAAGAAAGAGGAACTTCGGAAACTCAAGTTTTCGGAGTTCCGGGAAAAGAAAGGAGAGGCAGCAAAGAAAGGAACTCCGGAACCTCGGGTTCTGGAGTTCCGCGGAAGGGAAGAAAACAAACAGGGGTTCTGAAGTTCTGGAACTTGGGAACCTGGGGGTTCCGGAGTTCCGGGGTTGAGGACTTAGGAACTTCGGAACCTGGGGGTTCCGGAGTTCCAAGGTTGAGGAATTAGGAACTTTGGAACCTGGGGGTTTCGGAGTTCCGAGGTTGAGGAAGAGAAGATTTAGGAACTTGGGAAGCTAGGGGTTCCGGAGTTCTGGGGTTGAAGACTTAGGAACTTGGGAACCTGGGGGTTCCGGGGTTGAGGAATTAGGGACTTGGGAACATGGGGGTTCCGGAGTTCGGGGGTGAAGGAATTAGGAACTTGGGAACCTGGGGGTTCCAGAGGTTCCGGGGTTGAGGAAGGGAAGACTTGGGAACTTGGGAACCTGTGGGTTCCGGAGTTCCGAGGTTGAGGAAGAGAAGAATTAGGAACTTGGGAAACTGGGGGTTCTGGAGTTCCGGCAAGACAACACTTCACACTTCATGATTCCATTGTTTCTCTTTGATCAACTAAGGCAGCACTGGTCCATAGAACATATCTCTGATCAGTTCTCACTGATGGACCAAGGGTGTCATAAAATGACAACAGGTGTCTTAGAAACGATTCTCCCTCAAGGCATACAATGAGGGTGTCTTAGTGACGGTTCTCCCTCAAGACATACAGTGAGGGTGTCTCAGAGACGGTTCTCCATCAAGGCATACAATGAGGGTGTCTTAGAGACGAATCTCCCTCAAGGCATATAGTGAGGGTGTCTTAATGACGGTTCTCCCTCATTTATATTTACAGGGTGCCCTATCAGCAATTCCCCTGATTTATATTATGATTGCTATGTTTGATGGTTGCCAATACAAATCGTATATGTTCATACATGAATCGTGTTACTTCATATTGCAATAGAAATCGTTGATTATATTGATCATGCTAAATATCATCAATTGCTAGGCATCTGCTTAATTATATGAGATATTGTAATGTTTATAATAATATTGATTTATTCTTATTTGAATATCTTCAGAATATTATTATTAATGAATATTAATTAATAAATAAACAAGTATTTAACAATTTCAATAATCTTTCATTAATAATTATTATATTAATAATAATTATTTCATATAGGTTATATATATATTGATCAAAGAGGGGACATGACACACACTGCCACTGCAGCTAGTTCGGTGGTTGATGAGATTGCATTTTATCGCCTTAGAATTTACAAGAGCGGAGATAGATTTGTTCCGCATAAGAGTGTTGAAAGGATCAAGGGAGAAAGATTCACACATAAGGTTGACATTGAGGATTACTGGGCTAATCTCATTGATGAACAAGTAGTAAGAAAGAGAATGTGGTCCAAAATATCAAATGATTTCATGAGGAAATGTGAACTTTTTCTCATTCTGGATCAGATAGTAGATGATAGTGATCATAGTCACCCGCAGTATGAGAATGAAGTGAATAAGCCCATCCTTTTGCCTAATTGGTCACAGCCAGAAGTGGTGGATTTGAATGTGCTTCTGAGAGAGGTTATTGATTTCTCCAGAGAATGGGTAGACAAGTATATGAACAAATTGATAGATATGGGTGTTGCCTTCACTTATGAGAAAATGACACAAGAGGAATCTTATCTTCAAGATGATCAAAGAACAATCAGTGGTGTGAGGATTCATGCAGATGAGGAGAGTCATGCTCCAAAATGAAGGAAGAGTATGCCCACAGAATCCAAGACAAAGGGGAAGGAGATAGTTAGTCAGCAGTCAAAGAAGCAGCAAAAACCTAGCATTCCTTTGTCTCCCCTTAGTTCTTCATCAGTGAAGGAGGTAAATGTGCCAAAGAGGAGCAAAGAGTTTGAACAATGCTCCAATACAGTGATTTTGCCAAAGAATATTCAGGAGTTACATGCTACAACAACATCGGCACCACGGCATGAAGATGTAGAGCAGCCAGGATCTCCCAATGTCCAATTGGAGGTTAGTTTGGGCAATAATGTCTATGATTTGACAAAAGACAAGGAGGATGATGATGCTATCTCAGCATTGAGGGGACTCGATCGAGAGATGTTTCTTGATGATGCAATGGAAATTTCCACCATTCTCGATTAATTGTTACGAAGCATGGAGAAAAGTAAGAAGATGATAGAGGCACAACCTATTGATGATATTGATGACTACTTAGCCAAGAATGATAAGGAGAAAGAACCAAAGATGGCTAAGATATTTTCCAATATATCTAGAGATGAAACAAGCGTGCGAATTGCACAGGTGGCTATCCCAATGGGTGATGTGACCAAAGATGCGGCTACTCCCATGGATTACCAAATCACTTCAGTAACCCTTGGACGGACTACAAAGACACAAGAGTTCTAGTAACTCAATGATAAAATCCGAGCAATCAATGCGAGATTGGATAGGGAGATAGAGAAGAAAAACATGTATAAGGAAGAGAACATGAAGCTTAAGGAATATATTGCAGAGATGAGGTGTGAAGATCCCACTTTTGTCTCACTTATCGCAGTTGATCGTGGATTTCACTTTGATCATGAGGCAGTGAGGAATACACATGCAGAATGGGAAGTGGATTGAAGATGTGACAAAGCAGGCAGATGATTTCCTAACTCACTTTGTCCAAGCATTTGACAGGACGTCAATGCTCGCATTCAGGATACAATATTTGGAAGGAGTTTGGAATGATTTCCAGCCTATTCAGGAGAAGACCATTCCCCACCTCAGAGTGTTGAAGAGAATTCCTATGCGCACTTTGATCCATGAGGGAGTTATTCATGAGGGAGATATCTATGATTTCCAAGGTTGGTATTGTTCATTGGCCATGCAGAAATCTACTTATGTGCATGCATGGAAAGATTGTGCAGAGATGGAAGGGTCAATTCAGGAGATCCAATCAAAGATCCTTACATCCATTGAAGAATTGTCAAGGGTAGATGTCAGTGCTTCCAACAGTCTACACTTAGAAGAATTGAGAGACAAGATGAAGTTCATGTAATTCAGCTAGTTGGATTCTTTGAAGAAGAATCAAATTGATGATTTGGTTTCCCTGCTGATCCATGTCGATAGTTCGCAAAAGCTTATGCCAGATTAGGAGAATGTTTTGGATGCTTGTTCCGATGCGTTGGATGTGATTAATGCTCAACAATAGGCTTTGCCCAGCATAACCATGGAGTAGCTAGATTCAGTTTTGGCTAGATTCTTGGAATATGCTGCTAGAGAGAGGAATGCAAGCCGGAATCTTCTAGAAGATTCCCTATTTGATGATTAGGCGTCATTATATTGGATCACATATTGGTGATTCCTTTTTTGATGTAAACCCTAATTAGGGCAACTTTAGGGCTATGTTGGCATGATCTTGGCCCTCGATTCTAAGTGAATCTTGGCCATTCATTTCTTTTGACGCTCTATATAAACCCCATTGCCTCTCATTTGTAGGAGAGATTTTTGAGAATTGTTGTCTACATGCTGCAGAATTCAATAACAATCATTGAAGTTTGATGATTTTGTTTAAGTGTTGTATGCATTTGTGGTTCTCATTGCCTCCAAGTTAGATTAGAATTTTAGATTAGAATTTGTTTTCAAGCATTTTAGATTGAATGCATTTGTGTGGAATCCATTTAATCCATACCACTATCTTCTTGCTGATTGTATTTTAGCCTTGCATGTTCAACTGGAATTTTATGTGAACTTAACTTCAATTGTTGCACGTCCATTGTTATGCACTACTTTGATGGTATCAATGTCTGATGCTAATGATTTGAACATCTATGAAATATACCTTAGATGATTGCACTAAGCTTGTGTCAAATTGTTCAGTTGATGGTGAGACCTTGCCTAGTAGGATTCCATTAAATCGTTCATTGCCTCTTGCATTCTAGGATTTAGAATAGAAAATCTTAAACCCTATTCCTTTTGTTCTTTTTTTAGAAATCCTTGTTAGATTAGATTAAGAGCTCAATCACAAAATCCTAAGTTATCGGCATAGCATATTCCAAATCCATGATAAGATTAATTCTTCCGAACAATTGTGTAATTCCCCGAGTGAAAACAGCAATATCACATCAAGCCATTGAGTTACCCGCATGTCAAGAATTGACCTTAGAATCGTCTTAGTTAATCAGATATTTGGCATCTGAGATGATTTTGTTCAAGAGAGGGTAAAATACTTTGGTAATTTATTCTGTGTTCGTATGTGCATAAAACAAACATCAACACCATGCACCAAAGAGCACTCTGCACACACCATGGCTGGAAAAAACTTAGCAACATCTGCTTCATCACCATCCTCCTCTACGTCAACTTCTGCAATGCCTCCACCTTTAGAAACCCTAGCTCCGCCACTCGACATACTTGTTTTATTAAAGGTTGGTTGTTCACACTCGATATTATTATTTTTTAACTTTAATTTGTATCATGGCATTCAAGTTTGAATAATATTTGACTATTAATATGGTGGTGTATGTATATATTTCTGATTTTATATGTTTTTGTACGCACAAACCCATAACGAACCCAGCCCTAAAAAATATTTGACTTAACCCGCAAATCAAACCATCAAACCCAAACCAATAACTTGTGTCGGAATTTGTCTAAGGTAAAATCTAAGTTGCAAGGTTCTTCTAGTAGCACCCCTGCCCCCACCACACACCTATAAGGGTTTGGTCCGGAGCTAGGACAGCTCTAGGCTTGCCCGTTGCTCCACCCCACCCCACCCCATGTGGGCAAGGTGAGCATACTGAGACTAGAATGAGGACAATAAATATAAGTAGCAACTTATTGGTGGTTGGCCAACCAACACAATCAATCAATGCCAAAACGGAAATGTGTTAATGACAAAATGGCAAACTAATCACCTAATTCTAATTCATGCCAAATTGGCAGACAATGATATGAAAACAAATGGATCCAGCAGATAAACTGACCAAGCTCTTACAATAATCGCCTAGATCCAATGATAAACTGTCCAAGATCTTAATAATAATAAGCAAATTACTAGTGATAACCATCCAGTCTATTAGAATGTAAATAATAAGCATGAAATCAAAATTTTAGAAATCACTGGAAACTACATTCTAACTGCCTGCCTGTATTTGCTTTAAACTTACAAGGTGATAATCAAAACATAAAATGATGTGCCTAACTATAACATCTGTAACTAATCATAGCGAAACACAACTCAAGAATATTAATAATTTGATAGATATTAATAGCTCCAAGTTGTAGTAAATTCCAAACATCCTATAATATGGATTTTCTTTCAATTAACAAACTCACCCAACTTTGAAAAGTTAAATGGTAAAAAGAATGCAAATAGCAAACTCACCCAACTTAGAAAGCATCGCAAAATTTTGCGATTCTTCTCATGCCTTTGAATGTTATCCTCAACATTTCCTTCGGTCTGGTGCAGTAGAAACTCAAGGACAGCAGTAGTATGTGAAAGAAGCTACCAAGAAAAATTAAAGTCAGCCACAGTGAAACAAGGAAAACTGAAAAATATACACGTGAAAGATGACCTTCAGAAGCTAAAAGATACTGAATTAGGGACTAACAATACCATACAAGAAGATCTTAAATACAACTATCATTACATTCTTGAAATAAGAGGTAAAGGATGAGGCAGCACTATACTACATAGGATACAAGCCTTAATATATTTGTAATTTTTTTCTTCTTTCTGAAACTCAGTGGACAGGAGAGGAAATAATCACCTGCTAATAATGAAAACACTAATCTATCATTTATTATAATTAAATCTTCAAGGAGGTCTGTGAGGCATACTTCTAGTCATCAAAGAGAATAAATAAATAAAAGCGCGAAATATAAGTGAACAAGTTTTCTACACTATAAAATAAGGCAACTGTAACTTTACTAGATTCTAAAAAAATTGCAAGGATATATGGAAGCCATTGGGTGACATAAAAAAATGGCATGAAAAAGCAAAAGAGATAGCTGCTAAGACTGAATACTTTACACTATTCATTTGTATGGATTGTATACATGTACAAACATGAGGATGTGATGGCATAGATTAAAAGGAAAATGCATTAGTGTTATCTTCCATGCAATCAAACATGGCTTCAGTGGATTGGGACATGTAAAACATTAGAAAAGTTACAAAAATAGATATATTTACAAGATAGCGATTCCCTGTGCTGCTGTATATGTGGTAGATATAGGAAAGAAATGAGCAAATTTTGTTAATCTGTCAACCACAACATAAATACAGTTCCTGCCTTGGGCTTTGGGCAAACCCATGATAAAGTCCATCGAGACTCTTTCCCATTTCTGATTGGGAATGGGTAGGGGCTGTAACAATCCAACCGGGAAGGAATGCTCATGTTTATTCTGCTGGCAAGTGGGGCATTCCCTTACATATTTTAAGACATCAGCTTTGAGCCCTTTCCAAGTAAACTGTTCCCGAATCTGTTTGTAAGTCTTGAAGTAGCCTGGGTGGCCTGCTAAGGGAATGTCATGAAAGGCTCTCAAAACTTTCTTCGTCATTGCTGATCCTGGTATCAATAGTATCCTCTCTTTGTAAATGATGAGATCATTTACAACTATATACCTGTCATCCCGAATGGTACCATCTATAATGTCCGAAGCCCATTTGTCTTTTGCATATTCAGCTGAAATCCACTCTTTCCAATCAGCTGCTATCTCACCTAAGGAACACAAGTGAGGTCTCCTTGATAGTGCATCAGATACAATATTTTTCTTTCCCTTGACATAAACTATGTCAAAATCGTAAGATTGTAATTTGCTTACCCATTTTTGTTGTCTATCATTAAGGTCGCGCTGATTTAGGAAATGTTTAAGACTGTTATGATCGGTTTTAACCACAAATTTGCTTCCTACCAAATATAACGATACTTAGCTAAAGCATGCATTATGGCTAACATTTCTGCTTAATAGACTAACCTTGTAAGCAGTAAAAATAAATCAGCAACCTGTGCTGCTGTATATGGGTTGAAATAGGAAAGAAATGAACAAATTTTGTTAATCTGTCAACCACAACATAAATACAGTCCCTGTCTTGGGCTTTGGGCAAACCCGTGATAAAGTCCATCGAGATGCTTTCCCATTTCTGATTGGGAATGGGTAGGGGCTGTAATAATCCAACCGGGAAGGAATGTTCATGTTTATTCTGCTGGCAAGTGGGGCATTCCCTTACATATTTTAAGACTTCAGCTTTGAGCCCTTTCCAAGTGAAAAAACACCACATAAAAGGGAACAGCCAGTTAACCAAGGTGAAACTAGTGGATCTACCATTCACCAAGATAGGCATATTGATCAAAATGAAGGGCATAGTGCAAGGAGATCTTCAGGATCAGAGTTTTGAGACCCCTTCAACCCACCTTCACAAGAAGGGATGACACTTCACCTCCACCTACACAAGAGACACATATGTCCTTAACCGAAGAAATTAGATTGCATCATACAGAGTACATGACTCTACCTCCTGATATCCGGGACATGTTAATCATGGAGCAGTTTCTAAACCAAAAGAGGCAAAGACACAATGGGGTAGGGAGAATGGAATATAGGCCCCCATATGTGCAAAGAGATTTATCTATGCTAAGTTGCTAACATTTCAATATTTGGTAGGAAGCAAATTTCTGTAATGTCCCCTCCTTAGCCAATTCTGCTTACAAGGTTAGTCTATTAACGGTCCTCGTAGACTAACAAGTTGGAAAGAGGGCCCAAGCAGGTTGGTCTCCATGAAAATGTGTCAGGAGGGTCCTTCTTGTTTCACCCGAGCATTAAACTAATCACTCCAATTGAGCTACTTCGAATTTCATAATCTCCTCTTGGGTCACCCAAAATACGTTTATAATATTAAGTTTCACCCTTCCTAAGTTCTTATTTTTAGAGAGAGAGTGAATGGGGAAGTGAGAGATAAAAAGTTGGTTTAAGTGAAAAGGCATATGACCCAAAGTGAGCACTTCTAAGTGGGATATTATAATGCGAAAAAAAGTAATCAATATTAAATCATTAAATCTGATTGAGGTGCTAGGGTTCAACCCTAATTAGGGCAACTTTGGAAAGTATTAAAAGGCAAACTTAGGGGAAAAGTTATTATGTTGATATTATTTTCTCCTTCTCGACTCCTTTGAGGAGCTTGTGGTTTGAGGCTCTTGGACACGTAGCCCTCCATTGCTGCTGCATACCTACAGCTGTGAGAGACCAGCCAAGGGTGTGAAGAGAGAAACTCTATTCCAGGAGTTTCCTTGGGGCTTAAGGTGAATGAGTTTTGAAGTTTTGTGACCTCCTCCTTGCTTGTGAGAGTAGTTGTACCATCTTGGGAGGGATTAGCAACATATTTTGAAATCCATCTTCACACAAGGTTATAGCAGCATATTAAGGCAAAACTGTGAGAAGACGAGGCAGTGATTAGAAGGACTTTGGAGCAGCTAAAGGAATGGTGTTGGTGGCTGAGTGAGGTGGTTGTGTGCTAGCTGAAGTTCCATCTATAGCACCTTGGAAGCCATTTCAGACACATACTTCTTTCTAATCAGTCCTTTATTAGTAGGCAATCAATCTCCTACACAACAAACCAGTTTGCGTGAAGATTGCAGCAGTTAAAGAGGTCTGGAAACCATAAAATCAGATTCATATCAGACCGTACTGACTGAGGATTTGGAGTTTATAAACTATTCCCACTCAAGCGATAACCTCCGCCTATTTATTGCAAACCCATTGTCCCCAGCAAACTACCTTATGACAGCGATCTGGAGTGAAAAGGATCAGATTTCTGATCTCTGTGAGCTGATTTTTGGGGTAAGCACCTCATTTCTGAGTGAGTTGCTTGCTCTGTGTTCCAACCAAAGTTCAATTTTCTCCTCCTCCAACCACCGGGTATGTTAGTAGTGGGTTAAAAGACTTCATTGTTTGTAACTGAACTATTATCTGGAGATTGATGTATTTAATTTCAATGGAATATTAGTAATAGTGTTGAACTTAAAAGCAATTTCAATTCTGTTCCAATTACTACTTGAAGGCATTTGTTTCCTTTCTTCAAAAAAATACTTCAAACAAAAAAAACAACATCTTCTGCAACTTTTGTCTAGTTCTGAAAGATCACATTCAAAAGAGACATAGTATTATTAATATAATTAAAGAACAAGCAGGTGTTCTTCTACTGTTCAAGCTTTCAGTATCCCAGAAAGGGTGGGACACTACAAATAGATAAAAAGGAAAATGCATTAGTGTTATCTTCATGCAGTCAAACATGGCTTCAGTGGATTGGGACATGTAAAACATTAGATAAGTTACAAAAATAGATATATTTACAAGAGAGTGATTCCCATCATTCCCTCCTTGCTGAAAGGAACCCTGTAGAGATAAACTTTCCATAGAAGTAGCCCCCAAGAACCACTTGACCTATGTCACTAGAGCACCTTTGCAACCAGCCAAATTGAATAAATGTACAAAGATGAAGGTGTGATGGCATATATAAAAAGATAAAAGCACTTACTTTAGTTTATCTTCCACATGCATCGAGCTCCATGTGATTTGATGATATCCAAAAGCTAAGTTAAGCTTGGTGATGTACATGGCACCCTAAAGATTATCACGCAGGATCCTCACATTTCCTACCATCCTCAACCCAGAAACTTTGTAGAACATAGCTATCTATAGATGGACAAGTCATCATCCTAGGTCTTGTAGATCAAGATTACATCCAAGCAGACAAAGTAATTTCCAAGATGGGGCTTGAATACATCATTGGTGAGGCCAAAGGCTTCATCAAATACTCAAAGAGCCCAAACTTCTCTTGCAGTCTATTTTACAGATGTCACTGGGCTCCCTGTGACTTGGTGATATCCAAAGCCAAGTCAATCTTAGTGATGTACTTAGGACCTTAATGCTGATCAAGAAGGTCATGGATCCTAAGAAGTGGATACCAGTCTTTCACAATGATATGGCTATCTGCCACTTATTATGGTCATTCTTTGGCACACCTAGGGAAGAAGATTCACAAGAGGCATCGAGTTGTATCTTGCCCTCTTTGAACAAATGAGATGTCTTGTGCTTGGTATTCTAAAGATCTTTAAAAGGTAAGAGAGCAGCATAGAAGTGAAGTTTATAAAAGCAGGCCAATATTAACCAAAGATGCTATAAGATGAAGAGATAAATCCTTGACACAGTACTATATCTTGCTAACATAGAAATATGATTACAGACAGCTATATAGCCAAAAAAATATAACAATTGTAAGTGATCAATATCTTCAAGGATTAGTTATATTAAAAAGGCGGTGTTATTTGTAGTTGTGAGGGCTGACAGCTGATCTTCCTTCCTCCTGCCAACTCCATCTTATAGTAGGTCCTCCTTTCCCACCGTACAAATTACCCCATGGGTTTGTAGCAACTTAAGGTCACTGTAGTTCATGTTCTTGTTGCTTGATGAACATTTAGCAGCAAACCATTACTAAAATTGCTGAACAGCTACCAAATAGTCCCCAACCTTTCAATGTTCAGAATCCTCTAATGGCTTCTTCCGTATTAAGGATGTTTTGATAGCAATGCCTAAGAATAGCAAATCCTTCCTCTTATTTGTTAAGGCAATTGATAATACCTCTTTGACAGTCTTTTATTTCTTGAAGATTGTAGATCAGCAAGTCGAAACACTCGTGGTAACTCACTTGCTCCATGTTATTATCTTCATAATTTTGATAAAACCTTTGAGAGAGTCATTTATATTGGCAAGCGAAAAGTGGATACCCTTTGACTGAGGTTCTTTAGCTAGACCATCCTCCTTGTTAGCATTTTGAGAGCCACTTTCTTGTACCAAGATAGGATTTTCTTGCTTAGATATTTTGTCACACAGTTTAAAGTGGTTGTAACAAGGAGCAGACTTTAGGGACTCTTTTAAGGTGATTTTCACTATCTTTTTAGCAACTACACTCTTCCTCCACCTGTTGTATGTTTGCAGTGGGTTCCTGCTAAATTTGAGACATATATTGACAGCAGAAAAAAACCCCATTTATTGTTTTTGTAAAGAGTCTTAAGCTTTTACTGGTCCAAATAAGGACAGCAATTTAGTTCCACAGAGGAAATGTCAAGTCTAAAAGGCCTCTTGAATTTGCTACAGTAAATGTACAATATATGATTAGTTGATTGCCCTAAGCCTGATGAAGGACCAGTACAATGTCAATGCATTCCTTGTTTGAAATAATCATTAAATGGTCATGTCAGCAATTGAAATCCCATTGTACTAACTGTTGTGTGTTTTGTGACACTTCGAACACAGAATAAAGTATTGAATATTCTATCCTCTCTTGAACAAAATCTTCCCAAATGCTGAATTGAATGATCACTTGAGATGATACCAAGGTTTATACTGTTGAGTTTTAACATGTGGATAGTCTAAATGGTTGATGTGATTGCTGGTAATCCAAGGGGGCTTACATAATGGTTCTAAGAGATGATCTCAAAAGCAAGGAAATGCCCTATGAGTCTAATTTCAAATGATTTTCAATGACGTGCTTTGCTTACTACAACTAATGATATATGAAAAAAAGTGAAAAAGGATAGGGTTCGAGAGGAATCCTAATCTAATCCTAAAATGCAAGAAACAATGGACGATTTAGTGAAACTCAACCATACTTTGTTTCACCATGCAAATGAACAACTAGGCAAAGTTGGTGAGATCTTCTAAGGATAGCTAGTGATATTCAATTTATTACTAACAATCACCATAAAAGGTATGCATATCAATGAGTGAGAAGCAATCGAAGTTAAGCTTATTTTGAAAGTTCAAACTAACCATGCACTACAACTTAAAATCAACAAATTGTATATGGTATGAACATAAGAGTTTCACAATACATCATGCACAAAGGCTTCCATTTAACTAAACTGACTTAAGCAAATTTAAATTTTGACTTGAGAAGGTAGAAAACCATGCAAATACTCCAAGATAGCATATAAAATCACCAAGCTTCAATGTCTTATATTAATCTAGCAGCACTATAGCAACAATTCTCCAAAATCTCTTATGAGTTACAAATGAAATGAGGCAGCTTATATAGAGCTCCCAATACAAATGAAAGGCCAAGATCGATCTAAAATCAATGGCCAAGATTGAGCCACCTAAACCCTAATTAGAGTTTGTTACAACAAAATACCTAATTTGCAACTTTATTAAATAACAGCTAACGAGAAAGTATCAACTTTCTTGGCACAAACTACAAGGATGAATCCTCCAATGAGAAAATTCGATGCCACATAGGATCATAACAAACTATCATCTAGAAGTTTGTTCCCCTTATCTCTTTCCTTACAAGAAAATTCGATGAATCTAAACATAATGATGTCAAGCTCTTCCATTGGTACACTTGGCATAATCTCCAATTTGTTTTCCATGAATGCTAAGTCAGCCAAGAATGAAGCAAATACTTTTTCCCAATCAGGTCCCAAGTCTTGAACATTGCTCACAAGTGTCATGAATGCCTTAATGTTATCTAGATGCTCCTCCGAAATTGCTTATGTAGGCTTGAAGAATAATGTGATGAACCCTTGCTAGTTCAATGCTTCAATCTGCTGTAATTTAATATTAATTGTGTTTTTGATTATTAGAGATGGTGTTTCAGAAATAGACAGAAGTTGCAGAAGGGGTTTCTTTAATTTTCAATACACTTTGAAAGAATACATGGAATTAATCAGCTGAAACAAGAAATTGGAGAATTTAGAAGCATACCCGTAGATCCTTAGCCAATTTTTTTGAAATTAAAAGATTCAAACCAGCAACTTACAAAGTTCTGATTTTATACTGAAAACAATTCAGATCTGTTCTTATTTAATAATAAGATGCCCAAACAGTAAGAAGATGGCGCCAATAAATGAGCAAGCTGTGTGTTTGGGAAAGAGACTTCCAAACCACAGAAAATTATCAGCAATAACAACAAATAGAAAACCTACAACAAATCTGCCTTGTAAGAAGCCAAATCTGCCCCAATTTGATTCAATTTGACTTCTAAATGAAGCCAACCAAGCTGAAACAATTCGATTGATCTTTCACAATCTCAAAGCTACTGAATTTTGAAGAATGCACGCTCTCCAAAATAGATCCAAACCCTAGCCGCCATAGCCAAGTGCTCAGAAGAAATGTCAAATGTTCAATATCCAATTAATGAGGTCTAATTTCATCTTGGTCGCCTAAATAACCAAATGGTGCGATTTTAGCATTAAGGGTTTTAAAAATAATAACTTGCTTTTAGGGTTCCCAACTTAACCCTAAAAGGGACGCCCAACTTAGGAGATAATAAATTGATGCACTTTATGATTTTATTTTAATATTTCATTAAAACATTAGTTGCCTGCGAGAATCACTAAAAAATTCATATTTCCCTCATATCGCTCAGAAACTAAATCCGTCAGAAGCTGAGGCCACAGTTCGCCATGCCAATGAAAATAGGACCATGTCCATTTTTAGCAGTTTTTCCCTAAAAAATAGGAAATCCTCATATAATGTAAGAAACTGATGAAACGAATACCAGAACTGAACTCAACAGTGAGCTAGAACAAATAGAATGGCCGCTCCTCAAGATACTGCATCAGTGACCCCCTTATCCATACCTTGTTAGCCTACAAGGGTCCAAAAATAGGCTAACTCCTCAAACCACTGCCTGTGACTAGGATGGGGACATTACAATCCACCCTCCCCGAATTTGCTTGTCCTCAAGCAAACTCAAAGTTGGGTGTTGGAAAATAGTATCTCTCTCCCATGTAGCATCCTCTATTGGAAAGTCTTTCCACTTAACCAAATATTCCCTGATGACACGCCTCCATAGATGACGCTCTCTAAATTCCAAAATGGCCTCAGGTACTAGCACTAACTTTCCCTCATCATCCAAGGATGGTAAATCTGCAGAAGGAACTATGTGTTGTCCCAAAGCCTTCTTGAGGCGCGATACATGAAACACATTATGTACCCTACTGTCTGTCGGTAACTCCAACTCATAAGCCACCTCACCATCACGCCTAACAATCATGAATGGTCCATAGTAGCGTGGCTTGAGTTTCTCCGCACCCTTCTTCCTCGAGATGGACTGCCTGTAGGGCTGAAGCATCAGATATACCATATCTCCAATCTCAAATGCTCGCTCAACCCTCTTTTGATCAGCATACTGCTTCTGCTAATTCTGAACCTTCTAGATGTTCTCACGAAGAGCTCTCATAATGTCCTGGTTCTCCTATAACGGATCCCCAACACTAGGCACTCTGCAATCCCTCAACAATAAATCCAGGAAACTCGATGCATCATAACCATACAAAGCTCTGAAAGGCGTCATTTGAATAGTCATGTGGTGAGTGGAATTATAACAATACTTCCACAAGTGTAACCACTTCACCCAAGCCTTCTACTGCCCTGAAATGTAGTTCCGCAGGTATCCTTCCACCCATTTGTTGACAATCTTTGTCTGTCCATCAATCTGGGGGTGGTAACTGGTACTCGGAGTGAGCTTTGTCCCACAAAGTCTGAATAACTCCTACCAGAAGTGACCCATGAACCTACTATCCCTATCACTGACAATACTCCTGTTGTCCTCATTTTTGTTCCCAAAAATGAAGGACCACTACGGTGAAATTTTTATGAAAAAATGGAAATTTTTACTCTATGGCACGCTTTTCAAGGCAGAATTTCGACTAATCCTTGGACTGGCTTGATCCTCAGTCCATTCTCGAACTACGTTTCGAATTTCGTCCAATTCTGGGTTCGTTTGCTATGCCTTTCCTTCAATTTTGGGTTTTAAAACCCAGACTGCAGGTGGAGAATTTTCTTCAAACTGCAAGTTTTAATGATATTCATTATTATGGTCTTTGTAGGGGAATTTTTGATCAATTACATGTGCACTTTTATTTTAAATATGTCACTTGTAATTTATTTTAAGTTTCCCCTTTAATGTTTTTATCTTTTTATTGTTTTTTTGTCATTTTTAGTTAAAATAGGGATTTTTTGGCTCAATTGCAAGTAAACTTGCAGTTTGTTCAAAAAACCCCTACTTTAATGGTTTTCACATGTAATAGGGATTTTAAATCCCCATTACATATGTGCAAGTATTTTTAACTTGTTGTAGGGATTTTATTTCCCTTTTACAAGTATTTTTAAACTTGCAGTTTGCTCCAAAAAACCCAATTTTGACATGAAAGTGCATTTTTGACAATTTTAAACTTGTCATTTGTCCAAAAAAACCCGATTTTGGCTTGATGAGTGAAAAAGTGAAAAATTAAACTTGCTATTTGTCTTAAAAAACCCGATTTTGACATGAAAGTGGGAAAAGTGAAAATCGAACTTGTTATTTTCTCTCTAAAACCCGATTTGCTTCATTTTGGACAAATCGAACTTGTCATGTGTCTCCCAAAACCCGATTTTCATGCAAAATTGATTTGTTGAAGATTTCAAAGCAATTTTTTGTGGAGATTTTTTAGGGAAGGAAGGCGTTTTTGCTTCTACCCTATTTTCATGCAATCATCAACATCTTTCATGCCAAATGGAGGTTATATTGACTGGTTTTTGGAGCTAAATCAGCAAAAACGTGGCTCTTTAAACCCACATTTTGGGCGCTTTTTACTTCATAAATTTGCACACTCCTAAATCGTTTTGCCCTTTCCTACTAAGGCGTGGAGGGTGAGAGGTTTTTCACACCATTTGATGATGTCGTTGGAGTTTATTATGGTGGCCACGTGATTTCCTTTGGCCACGTTTTCTCCCTTTGGCAGCGTTTTCAATCATTTGGTGTCATTATTTCTTCTTCTACCTTAGGCGTTTTGCTTGGATGCACACTCTCATTGGCATTTTGGTCCTCCAAGTTTAAGATTGCTGCTATATTTGGGGCATTTTTACAAAAAACGTGATAAGGGTTTGATATTCCGGTTTTGCTTCTTCATTTCAAGAATTGTTGCATTATTGGAGAAGCATTTTGCATTTTTAAGAAAGGTATGTTCTCCTTCCTTTCTTCTCTTCATTTTATTATTTTCTTGTTTTCTTTATTTTTCGTTATTAGTTACATTTTTTGGCATGTGATGTTCTTCCCCAAAAAAATTTGGTTTTCGTGAAAGAAATCTTCCCCTTGAAATGCAATTGTTGAATTGCATTGTTCTTCTCAAAATTCCCTCTTAACTTGTATTCGGGATTTTTAATCTCGATTACAAGTTCGCTGGAAATTTTTGTCCTTCCCCTACAATTAAGGAATTTAATCATTTTTGGTTAAAATTCCAAGCTTGAAAAGTGTGAAATACCTCTCCCTTGCAAATTCGGGTTTTAAAAACTGGATTACATGTTGAAGAGTTCTTCCTATTTTCATAAAAATGACTTTCCCGGATATTCCCATTTCTATTCATTCACGTTCCCCATATCCGTACTTTCCATTTCCATCATTTCCCGCAAGTCAAAATCCCATTTTTCGTCCATTTCTCCATTTTCGAATTTACAAGTGTACTTGTATTCAGGTTTTAAAACCCCGATTGCATGTATGTCCTTTCCAACTTGTATACTTGCGAAAATTCTCCCAAGATCCGAAATTGGTCAAAGTCAAGATTTTCCCATTTCTACATATCTCCCCCCTTCCTCTCACAAAACCGTGAAATTCAAAGACCAAAGTTTTACCCATTTGAAGAAGGAAGAATGATATTTGCAGCTGATTATGATGTTGCCTTAACTCTTTTAAGTCTTCATCACAGCATTCCAGGTTCACAATCAATGTCAGATTTGCCAGCATCGCCAACTCCAAAGATAATGAAATACAAATATGACAAATACCAGAATGAGGTTGCACCTTCCCAAGTTTCTTCTCCTTTGGATCGCATCAGGGACACGGAAATAGGGCACGTTGATATGGCAGAATTCATTCACAGGGTAGAAGATCCACAGGATAACAACTTGCAACGACTGTTGGACAGCCATATTCATCATGCATCTTCTTTCCCAGTGGCTGCCCTAGAACCTGAGTTTGTTCTTGCATGCGCCCATCATTTTGACAAAGAGTCAAGAGTCATCAAAAATAATGATGGTGAAGCTATAATTCGTCTTGATGTGGATACAATCGAGAAGGTCTTCAAAATACCTCTTGCACCTGTTTATATGGAAATCACCAAAGAAAGTGCAGCAGAGTATTATGTGAAAAGGGAAAAAGATTGCAAGCGACACATCAATAGATGGATCCAAGAGCCTTGTCCTTCCTTCTCAAGATGGGCAAAGTTGTACCGTTGTGATTTCAAGTGGGAGATAGGACACCATCACTCTTCTCAGCAGGATGATGGGCCTTCAGCACTCTAATGTCTTTGAGCCATGGATGTATCAATTCATTATGTTCATACAGCAGTCGCATCACATTTCATGGGGTGAAATCATCAGCGATGCTTTGTGCGAACAACTTGCAGCAGTTCCTACCACTATGACCTTCTTCATGAATTATTATTTGGTATATTTAGCAGCATCACTTAGACACTTTCCAGGTCTTTCTACCAAGGGTGATCGCTCGCTTATACCAGTTTGGGAATATTATGACCAGTTGCCATTGAAACCTAGCAGACTGCATTTCAGAAGAGTCCAAGATGCATTCTTCGGATATTTCATGTGTCAGTTTGACGTGGATCTCAGAAACAAAAGAGTATCAAATGAGGCATGGGTCAAGGTGTCTGAATATGGGTGTTTATTCCTGCAATTTCCCACCTTCACCTATATGAGGATTGGATGCTATGATGGACAACCATACATGCTTCCAAGATACCCAACCGATAAGATAATTCTTATGGAGTTGGGAAGACAGATCATGGTTGTTCATACTTTTCAGTCTGCTAGACACAAGGTTGGAATGGGGATCTCTAGCACAAACCCATTGAAAATTGGTCAATACTCCCTTGTCACATCTGTGAAGGCTTAGGCCATGGAGGCTGAATTACAGGAAATCAAGCTTAAGAGGTTCAAACCTAGAGCTGATTTCGATTATAGAGGTATGAAGGAGAAGATCAAGAAATCCTTTGTGCATGTTCATCGCATTGAAGACATCTGGGTAGATCTCCGCACGGAAGCCGAAGTTCTGAAGATGGATTACTGCAGGCTCACTGTTGAGCAAATTGTTGACTTGAACTTGGCGGATATCCCACAAGGGATGATCGATGACGGGCATATACTTGATCCTGAATATATTTCACGAAGGGTTGAGGAAGCTCCACTTCCTTTGATCCAATGGTCACACAAGGAGTGCGTCTCCATCCTTGACAGATTTCAGCCTATCTTGGCCAACACTAACGCATGGCTGAAAAGTAATGCTGTTAGACTTATCAAAATCAAGGTTGGTAAAGAAGATGATTCTACAGGGCCTCTTGGACGGAAGTCTAAGATTCAGATTGATAACAAGGAGGGTGCTTCATCTTCAGGCACAAGGATCAAGTTACGAGTTAGTCGTGCAGTAGTGCTTCCTCCTGAGGAGACGACTACTCGTGGGAAGGAGAAATCACGGTTCCATGTTCGGGTGATCGATCTGGATAATCCAGAAGAGGGGCAGCAATCTGACGATGCGCCTAGGTCTCCAGTTTCAGACTCGCCTCACAAGGTCATTCCTCCAGTTTCCATTGAGACGCCTCTTTCTCCTCTTGATTTGCTCATAGATGAGTCTCCTCAGAATGCAGTTCCCATTTCAGCATACGAGCCTTCTCCTGATCAACAACGAGAAAGTGTGTTGAAAGTTCCTAAAGATAATCCCACTTGCATTCAGTTATCAAAAATCGATACTTCCACTTCTGGTTTTGAAGAATTCATGAGGCAATCTTCATGTCCATTGGTAACTGAGCAAACCGTGGTTGCTATTCAAACAGATATTCCTCCCAGGGTGACCACGGTAATTCAAACAGAAACTGCTTCTCCTTTGCCTACGGCTACTACTGGAAGTGAGTTGATGACTTTGCCTCCATGGCTTAGTTCTTTCACCCCGAAAAGAAAGAAGCAAGAGATCTCACCTGATGCCTTTGACTACCAACAACTCAAACAGTCCAGATCCAAAGTTGCTAAGAAGGCAAAGACTATCTCTAGGGTAATTGTTGATAGCAACAAGATGAAAGTAGCTGAAATTGTGGAACCTATTGCAGATAAACCACTTGATGAAATGTCAACTGCTGATTATAAGGTTACAAGGGTAGAATTGGGCAAGCAAACACATGAGGTCATTAAACATGATGCTCAGTTTTCTGTTGCTTCACTAGTGCAAAGGTGTAACGATCTTCTTGCAAAGAAAGACAAGCTAGAAGAAGAAAACCGACAGCTCGTGGCAGCCATTCATAAAATCACAAAACCTGCTGCTGAAGGGAGTAACTCCATAGGT
This sequence comes from Cryptomeria japonica, assembly GCF_030272615.1. Classification (NCBI taxonomy): domain Eukaryota; kingdom Viridiplantae; phylum Streptophyta; class Pinopsida; order Cupressales; family Cupressaceae; genus Cryptomeria; species Cryptomeria japonica. The sequence goes on along the minus strand of NC_081413.1, from coordinate 430,145,217 downwards.
TCTTCCGGTTCCCAAGAATCAATTCGTGGAGTGGAAAGGGCTGCTCAGAAAGTACAAGCACTGGATTCCTGGGTTGATCAGCTTCATGATCAATGTATACAAGTGGTAAAAGACATTTTTCAAATGATGTCTAAGATGGAAACCATTGAGGAGAAACTGGATCAGACTTCTAACACTTTCAAAAAGAATCTGGAAAGTGTTGAGAAAAGTCTGGCAATCTGGCGTACCATGCCCCAACAACAGCTGAGTATTTTGCAGGAGCACGCCATCATCTCTTCCAAGGTCATGTACTTGGAATTTGAGGAACTCATGGAAAACAAGACCCTTGTTCTTAAATCCCTCATTGAGGAGATCAGTGATGCAAGGAGATTCCGGGATAAAGTCTATCGAGGTATTGTCTCACATTGTGAAAGGGCCTCTTACAATATAGTAAGTCAGGATGGAGAGCTGATTCCAGAAGAAGAAGTTCTTGCTGATTTACAAATGAGGATTCATAATGAATGGAGGAGCGAACAATTCTCGGCAGCTTCAATTCAAGCATTGATGAAACACCAAGCCTTTTTGCATGAGATCCAGTCTATCCTGGATAAAGACAACTCCGCGCTCCTCTGCTGTCACGACACTATTGTGAAGACTATGGTAGTTGCTAAGAACACCCATGAACCGAATCCCGAGGAACTACAAGCGAGCATCCGGAAATTTCAAGGATTCGTGTCTTCACAAAAGGCAACTTAAGTGTTTTTCAACACTTAGTTGAATTTTCCCTCTTTTGTAATCTTTAATTGTAATTTTGTTTAAAGACTAGTTACATGTAAAAGTAACTTTTGTAAAATGCAAGTTACACATTACTTGCACTTTTGTAATTACATGTAAGACAACTACAAGTTGTGTCCAATTAGGACTGTAGTTGGAATGAGTCTTAGTTAGTTGGAGTAACTCTTAGTTAGTTAATGAAGTCTCAGTTATTTATTGAATGAGTCTTGGTGGTTGAGAGAATCTCTCAAGTTAGTTAGGATCCTCCCACCTTTTTCTCAAGGCTCCTCTTCTATAAATACTTGAGAGGCCCATTGTAAATATATCTTTTGGAAAGCAAGCAAAAACTCTGCCAAATTTACAGCAAGAAGTCTTTGAGCTTATGTATGTGAATTGAAGGTTTTGAAGAATAAGAAAGAAGGATTACTCAAGTTTTGAGTCTTTGAGCTACATGTTTGAGTTTGAATCTTTTTATTTCTTCTATGCGAAGTGTTTCTAAAGGAGCTTAGTCCAATCTGATTTAAAGTCTTTGAGCTGCAAGTAGAGAAGATTAATTAAAATAGGAAAATCTCTAGAAGGAGCAGCAAGTCTTTGAGCTTGCGTCTATTCTTGAAGAAAAATTACTGTTTGATAAGAAATAGCAGCAAGTCTTTGAGCTTGCATTAGTTCTTGTCTTTGTGTTAAAAGAATAGATTATTCCAGTCTTTGAGCTGTTATCTTTTATTCATTGTAAAAATTTAGTATAGCAAAGGGTAGATAGGACTTCCAATAGTCAAGTCTTTGAGCTTGATATTGCTGTCCCGTCCCAAAGGAAGTGACGGAAGTCTTTGCGCTTTCAAGAAACTTCATTTCCTTTCTCTCATTTCACTTGAAAGTTGTTAGTGCTGTTCATTTTCAATCGCTATCCTTTTTTGTGAAGAGAAAAGGATATTGTCTTTCTTGAAGAAAGAAGGAAGACTGCTGTCCCATCCTGTTTTTATTTCAGTTTTAGTTAGATAGGGGGGTCTTCCCTTAATTAGGAGAGTTTTTACTCGTGTGCTGTGGTTGAAACCACAATTTTGTATATTTCCCCCAAGTGTACAAAATTTTCAACCAACAACTCCGAGGTAAACCATGCAATTTGAATACCTCATGAAAGAAAAGATCGGCCACCTATGCAGCTGAATAAGTAGTCGTGATCGTGAAGAAATGTGCATACTTAGTCAACCGATCAACTACCACATAAATGTTGTCTCTCCTTTGAGCTTTTGGCAATCCCGTAATAAAGTCCATAGACACGCATTCCCACTTCCTGTCAGGAATAGGAAGCGGCTGAAGTAACCCTGCAGGAAAGCTATGCTCCTGCTTGTTCTGCTAGGAAACAGGACACTCTGTGACGTACTGAAGAACATCAGACTTGAGACCCTTCCAAGAGAATCTCTCCCGAACCTGCCTATAGGTCTTAAAGTAACCGGGATGTCCAGCCATAGGTGAATCATGGAAAGTCCTCAATACAATTTGCTTCACCCAAGAACTTGGGACTAGAAATATCCTCTCTTTGTCAATGATAATGTCATTCACAAGAGAGTACATGTTGTCCTGTACTGTCCCATCATTAATACTAGAGGCCCATGGATTCTTGGCATACTCTGCTATAATCAAGTGTTTCCAATCCTCAGAAACAACTGCCATGGAGCTCAAATGGGGACGGCGAGATAAGGCATCAGCAACAACGTTATGAGTCTCTTTGACATAGGAGATGTCAAAATCATAAGACTGTAACTTGCTGACCCACTTCAGTTGATGCTCATTTAGATCCCACTGTCCAAGGAAATGCTTCAAGCTATTACAATCAGTTTTGATACAAAACTTGCTGCCAACTAAGTATTGCCTGAACTTAGCCATTGCATGCATGAGGGCTACCATTTCCTTATCATAAATACTATAGCTCCTCTCAGGACCCCTAAGCTTCTTGCTCTCGAAAGCTATAGGATGACGATCATGCATAATCATTGCACCAATATCCTCTCTACATGCATCACAATGAAGCTCAAAAGGTTTGGTGAAATTTGGTAAAGCTAGAACTGGACATGTAGTCATCAATTGCTTGAACTTCTCAAAACACTCATGTGCTAGAGGTGTCCAAATAAATGCACCCTTGGTCAAATCAGTAAGTGCTGCAATATCCCGTGAGAAACCACTAACAAACCAACGGTAGAAGGCACATAAACCAACAAATCCCCTAAACTGAGTCAAGGTCTCAGGCGTAGGCCAATCAACAGTGGCACGAACCTTATCAAGATCCATGCAAACTCCCTCTCTGCTGATTATGTGACCCAAATACAAAAGTTCTACCATTCCCAATGCACACTTGGACTCCTTGGCGTAAAAGGACTCCCTGTCAAGTATGCCTAAAACAGTATCCAAGTGAACTAGGTGCTCCTCCCAAGTTCTACTGTAAACCAAAATGTCATCAAAGAAAACCAAAACAAATCTCCTCAACTGAGACAAGAAGACCCTATTCATAGTGGACTGAAAGGTGGCTGGTGCGTTGGTTAACCCAAAAGGCATAACCAAAAACTGATAGTGTCCACAATGACATCTGAATGCAATATTCTCAATATCCTACTCCCTGACACTGATCTGATGATAACTTGTCCTCAAGTCAATCTTAGAGAAATAACAAGCTTCGTGAAGCTCATCTAACAACTCATCGATGCGAGGAATGGAATACCTGTTCTTTATCATCCTTCTATTCAGCATACGATAATCAATGCACATTCTAAGTGTGCCATCTTTCTTCTTCACCAAAACAACTAATGAAGCAAAAGGAGACTACTCGGCCTTGTGTCCCATTGCTAGAAGCTCTTTGACGGTTTTCTCAATTTCATCTTTCAGCCGCTTGGGGTGCCAGTAAGGTGTAATCATGATGGGCTTGCTGCCCTCTTCAAGCTCAATAATGTACTCTATGCCTCTATCAAGAGGCCTACCAGGAGGTATGTCACTAAACACCTTTGTATGCTCGACTCTAAGCTCCTGAATATCTGAATGCTAAGGTGTTTTATGCTGCTCCTCATAAGTAGGCATTAGTTTACACTCTGCTGCCCAATCCACCATGTAATGTTTGATAAGTCTCTCCATTCTTTTAAGAGTGATTAATTTTAAGTTGCTGGCCTTGATAGCTTTAAGAACATGATTAGTCCCATCAACCTTGAATTTCATCTCCATATCTCTAAGGTTGAGTGTAAATTCACCTATTGCATGAAGCCACGTCATGCCAAGGACCACATCCATATTTCCCATGTTAACCACATAAAAATCAGCTTTGAATTCGTAATTATTGAGTTTCATGGGTAAGTCTGAAATCATTCTATCACAAGTCAACACATTACCATCAGCAACTTTCACCCTTATGCCTTCAAACTCTTGAGTTTGAATCCCACGCTTCTCCACCAACCATGCATCTATGAAGTTATGAGTTGCACCTGTATCGAGTAGAGAAATGACTCTTTGACCAGCCAAGAGTCCACGCAACCTAAAAGAACCTTCTCCCTGCATGCTAGACATATGAGCTTCCCGTAGATCAAATTCTCCTTCATTTTCACCTCCTTTCTCCGAATTTTCAGTCTCTGAACCATCTTGATCAGCTTGCTGGTCTATGTTATCAGTCATGTTTTCTCCCTTATAAAACCACTCCATATGCCTATTTTGACCCTTAGGCTTGAGGGGACAATCATGGTTTTGATCATAAGGGCCCTTACAATGAAAACACAACTTCCTTCTACGCAAGTCATTAAGTGTTTCCCTATCCAAAGGTGCTGCAAACTTCTTCCTTTGATCCACATTTTCTGATTTCTTTGGATCAAACTTGCTGTCATTAAATGATGAGGACAGTTTGGAGTTGTTTGGAGTGAACTTACTACGAGGAGCGGTAAGTTCCATGCTACGTGCCTTCCTCATGGCTTCTTGCAAGGTAGGGGGGTCAAAAGCCTTAATCCAACCCTTCATAGGCTCATAAAGACCTTCAACAAAAAGAATGACCAGCCTTCTCTTTGAGATGTTAGTTACCATAACTGAAAGCTTCTGAAATTCACTAATGTAAGATTCCAAGCTGCCCACTTGTTTGAGCTGAGCTAAATTCCTGAAATACAACTCTGGATCTCTTTTATCAAAACGCTCAACCAATCTGTCAGTGAATTCTTAGTATGTAGTAATAAGGTCATGATATCACCATCCGATGGTGCCACCAATCATGGGCTACCCCATCCAAATGCAAAGCTGCAAACTTAATAGCATCTTCTTCTGACATAGGATGTAGGGTCAAGAAGGTATCCAACTTGCTAATCCAAGCTCTGGCTATAACTCTACCGCTGCCATCAAAAGTAGAAAGTATGAGCTTGTTGATTGCATATTTGAGATCATTAGTTTTGCTCCAAGGTTTCTGATTATTCCAATTCCTGTTATGATCTCTCTTTTGACTAATCAACCTGTCAAAGTTAAGGTGATCCTTAACTCTCTGTGGTAACCTATCCCACTCATCATGCATTGCCATGATATTGTCACCAAAAACCACGCCATCTCCAGCTTCAAAATCAACCTCATCTTCAAGTTCAGCTCTGACAAAAGTGAAGCGTGTGGGTCTGTCATATGTGTGTGTGTTAGTCACACGAGCTCTGGAGCGACCAGCAATACTGCCATTCTCTTCTTGATTCTGATCATTACCTTTAGGTATGGAAAGTTGTTGTATGGCAGTAGTTGGCTATTGCAACACTGTTGCTACCTGTTGTTGTCCAGTTGCTATACCTCTCATGACCTCCCTTGCCTCATTGTCATCATTCTGTGTAGTGTTTCTGGTGGCTTCTTCATTCCTGTCACCCATATTTTAAATTTGGTTTTGGCCAAATTGATATTGGTTTCCCTGTAAACCGAATCTCCTGCGGGTATAAAACTTGTGATACCCAAACTGTTGGTGATGCATATGAAATCCCTAACCCTCCAGGATGGCAGGATCGGAACTCTGATACCACTGTGATGAACCCTTGCTGGTTCAATTCTTCAATCTGCTGTAATTTAATATTTTTCGTATTTTTTATTATTAGAGATGGTCTTTCAGAAATAAACAGAAGTTGCAGAAGGGGTTTCTTTAATTTTCTATACATATTGAAAGAATACATGGAATTAATCAGCTGAAACAAAGAAATTGGAGAATTTAGAAGCATACCCATAGGTCCTTAGCCAATTTATTGAAATTAAAAGATTCAAACCAGCAACTTACAAAGTTCTGATTTTTATTCTGAAAACAATTCAGATCTACTCTTATTTACTAATAAGACGCCCAAACAGTAAGAAGATGGCGCCAATAAATGAGCAAGCTATGTGTTTGAGAAAGAGACTTCCAAACCAAAAAAAATTATCAGCAATAACAGCAAATAGAAAACCTACAACAAATTTGCCTTGTAAGAAGCCCAATCTGCCCCAATTTGATTCAATTTGACTTCTGAATGAAGCCAACCAAGTTGCAACAATTCAATTGATCTTTCACAATCTCAAAGCTACTGAATTCTAAAGAATGCACACTCTCCAAAACAGGTGCAAACCCTAGCCACCATAACCAAGTGCTCAAAAGAAATGTCAAATGCTCAATATCCAATTAATGAGGTCTAATTTCATCTTGGCCACCTAAATACCCAAATGGTGCGATTTTAGCTTTCAGGGTTTTAATAATAACTTGCTTTTAGGGTTCCCAACTTAACCCTAAAAGGGACGCCCAACTTAGGAGATAATAAATTCTCACAAATAAATTTAAGTGATGCACTTTATGATTTTATTTTAATATTCCATTAAAACATTAGTTGCCTGCGAGAACCACTAAAAATTCATGTTTCCCTCATTATCTCTCAGAAACTGAATCCGTCAAAAGTTGAGGCCACAGTTCGCCATGCCGATGAAAATAGGACCATGTCTATTTTTAGCAGTTTTCCCTTAAAAATAGGAAATCCTCATATGATGTTAGAAACTGATGAAATGAAGACCAGAACTGAACTCAACACTGAACTAGAACAAATAGACTGACCACTCCTCAAGATAGTGCATCACTGACCCCCTTATCCATACCCTGTTAGCCTACAAGGGTCCAAAAATAGGCTAACTCCTCAAATCACTGCCTGTGACTACAATGGGGACATTACAAATAAGCATCTCACTCTTTCCATTAGCTTATCAATAGCCACATCCTCACCTTCTTTCAACCCTCCTTCGAGTATCACATCAGTTGTGATGAGGACTCTATCATATATATCCTCAATCATTTCCTCAACTCGTGCACAATCTGTATTGATTTCGTCAAACATATCCTTCTTCATCCTAAGTATGCAATACCATCTATAGAAATCACATGCTTGGTGAACTTCCATCACTCCACCATCCACTAAGGTTTGTCTAGCGATTTCCACCAGTACTTGTAGCCGTGGAATGGTTAGCTCCTTGATACTGCTGAATTCCTCATATGAGGTAAGTAGAACTTGGATCATGGCTTGGATAGAAGAGGCTCTAAAAAATATGCACCAATTCGCCAACAAATTCTCTTGCCTTAGCAAAAGCATTATCCATCCATATTCTCACAACCTAGGATGTAGTTCTCATTCCCTCCAAGTCTTGGACTGATTCTAATGGAAGCACAACTAGGGAAATGAATGAAGCATCAGCTTGTCGCATTGGCTTCATGAGTTGTCGAACTGGAACATGACCCTTTAGGACATCTACTTCCTTTTCCAACCACCTCTTATCTTCCTGTACAATCTTTAGTCTCTCCTAGATTGCCCTTACAGAATCATTAAACTCTTTAATCTCTTGTCCGGATGTAGTACGCCCTAAGTCAATGGTTTCAACATCATATTCATCAAGAGTGATTTCATCTTCTGCCTTATCCACCCTTGGAGTAGCTATTTGCAATGTGCATGTCCCTGTGTTGTCCCTTGTGATCTTAGAGAATTTAGTAGCTTTCTTTTTCTCAGTTGTTCTGCCAATTCTCTCCAAGAAACTGATTAAGTTATCTATTGTATCCTCTTCCACTGTTATTACCTTTTTAGTCATTATATCTCACAGCCATGCAAGGATAGTTGATTGTTCTTCTCTCTCTTCTAGCTCCTTAAGTCCTTGACCTTCTTGTAGAGGAGACTCCTTCATTCACATCCTCATCCATGATGTTTGCATCCTCATTCACTACAGTTGTATCATCTACAATTTTTCCTTGCACAACCGGATTAATCTCTGGTGGCAATCTTGCTTCTTGGGTTGCTCTTTTGCTTCTATTATCTTGTATGGTGGACTCTAAAGATTCATTCACACCTTGACCTTCACTTTTCTTCAACGATTGACTTCTTGTGACTGATGTCCAGTTCATAGCAATTTCTTGAAGAGATGAAGCGCTAGTGCCAAGATCATCTCCACTAGTCTTTTGACTCTTGTTGTGATCCTTCCTTGTGACTTTCCTTCCTTTTAGATCCCTTAGGATGAGATGTTTGGACTGTCCCTTTCCCTAAGCTCATACTTTATGTCTCATCATTGGATGAGTGAGAATCCAAATTCCCCATCATATCATAGGTTGATTGTGCATTTTGTTATTTGAGCTTCTTAACTTGTATATTGGCCCACCTTTGTGTGTATGTTAGGACAGGCTTCATCACTTCCTCCAATTCAGTGATTTCTATTTCATTCCAATTAACATGTATCTCCTTTTCCTTCTCTTGTTCAAAGGCATATTGTTGGTGCCTTCCACCATCTTGCACTTCATCTAGAATGGGGAAGAGCCTGCAAGTTCTTATGACATCAATGGGTAGTCAAGAAAACATCTTTCTCCTAACTTCAAAGTCATCCTTAGCATTCATCCAATAGTCTTCAAGATGTGGCTTATGTTTGTGCCTGGTTCCATTAATCTTCCTTATGTTGCCATATGGATCAAAGTTAACTCGTGGTGGATAGATGACAAGAGGATAGAACTTCAATTCTTCTTCTGATTTTGTAATGTCCCCTACCTGATCTATTTAAATATACTAAAATTGATAGATTTTCTTCAATAAGTTATTAACAAGTGCTTGTCTATTTTCCTCATTAGCTGATTAATTTCATTATTCATAGTTCTTAATATAGATATCAAACCCTGCTACTACTTTAGTTTTAAGGGAGAAGGGTTTACATATGTTACCAAAGCGCTAAGAGACCAACTACAATAGGTTCCCTCAAAGTTTACAGATCCAAGCCCTTACCTATCTTGGGTATATATCCTCAAGGCTTATGGGTCGCTGATCCCCACCCTATCTTGGGACTTAACCTATTGCTCGGATTTAGACTGCCCCTCTTTGGAACATCTCATTCCCAACTTCTTAAATACGGAAAGTAATAACATAATTTAGACTATAAGTATATATATTTCTTATCAATATGAAATTAAGTATGACTGTCATACATATTGCAGTCCATATTAGTATTACTATTAATTCTGCATAAGAACATTATTGGGCTTCATTTATTAAGCATACTTATTAAACACATCCCCATGCATACCACCAAGAACAAGGATGTTACTGCCTGTAACTTAATAACAGTTCTGATCTGATCTGATCCATGTTGATCTTACTAGATGCTTTTGATTCCTTTCCTTTATATCTCTCAATGTGAGGGAGAGGTCACACCTCTTCATCATGTATGCCCTTTTGCAAGAGACACACCTTTCACCATTAACACCCTTGGAAAGAGTGTTTCTACCCTTTGAAAGGTACACAACCTTTCACAATCAGATCTGCACTTCTGATTCCCAAATTATCCCCCCTCTCAAATGAGGTTCTCTTCTCCCTTTTATATCTCATTGTTGAGGGAGTAACAACTTTTCCTTTCATGTCTTTTGAATTTTCATTAACTTAATTAAGTTTTAATTAATCATATTTAATTATATTATTTTATATTTTAATTTAATTTTAAATATTTTAATTTTATTATTATCATTTATTATTAAATTTTATTTCAAAGTGGGGGCATTACAGATTTTTCAACAGCTTGTATTGATGGGCAGATCTCCACTGATTTCCCAATATGATTGGAAAAGATATTTCAGCCTTGTGTCTATTCCCTTGGATTTTATCATATGAAACCAATTGTCTCAAGAGCTCCAACAACACCATTTTGTCGTTCGGGTACCTTGGAAGCTTGTAGGGTGAAGATGAACATCCTTGAACTCTTATATATGTAAACTTGGGATGTTGGATGAACCGTGCTCCATACTTCTGCACTAGCTCCTTTGCTGGCTGGGATAACCTTTGATGAATGCCACCTTGCAAATTTCTTACTATATGCATTGAAAAGGCTTCATTGACTCTTCTAAAGTGTGTCGTGTTGTGGAAGTGTAGCTGTGGATAGCACTCACACACTCTTATTTCTCCTTTGTTGCTTCCAATTGGACCTCTATATGTCAATCCCTTATATCTATAGGCTCTTGCCAATGAGTAGACCACATATGAGCGCATGTAAAATTGCTTGGAACGCTCTAGCCTTCTCAACTGTTGATCAATGTTATTACTTATTAGTTATTATCCTTGCCCAATTGACCATCTCATCATCGGCTGTCATTGCTTCCACATAGCAGAACATCCAAGTCCCAAAGTATGATAATTGAGGGCACCCCATGATTCGATTCAACAATGTGATCAAATCCCCACATTCTTCCTTCAAATCTGATTGGTGGAGTCTTTTAGGCATCTTGGAGTGATGAAGTCTCGGCTTGGATATCCAAAACTTGTTGATGATCTCAAAGGATTTCTCGGGGTCTTCATCATATACCATTTGTGCTCCTTCCTTATTTTTGTAGACCATCTTGTTATGATCAGGTATATCAAATGCTTCACGAATGGTTGTCTCTAATAGATATGCTAACACCTTGCCATCAAGAGCTACTATTTGTCTTGACTCAGCAACATAGTGTCTTGCACACTCAACTATCAACTCATTGAACTGAATGGCTGGAGCAAAGCTAGCTGCTTGCACTATCCCATTCTTGATCATCTTCTTTGACACACTGGAAGGACTACTCTCATAGAAAGGTCCTCGGAACTTCTCCATGTTGAACTTGCCAAGGTTGATATCTCCTATATTCGCCTAGTATGAGACAATCTTTGACTCCGAAAGCATGCCTTTCAAATCCTCCTTGATTTGAGTCTGTTTAGACACTCCTCCACTCCTTTGGGCTGCCATCTATCTCCTTCTATGAGCCCTAACTGATAATCAAATGATGCTTCAAAGCTTGCTGTTGCTCAGAAATTTGCCTTCAATGCTGGTGGAATCTGCTTGACTATTGAATGGTGAGATGGAATTCACTAGAACTTCCTTTTGATGCTGATCAAAATCGCTGCAAGAACATAAAATTTGCATTCACATTAGGGTAATGAATGCGCTTCAGGCTTGCTTCTTGGAATTTCACCTTCTAATTCTCCTTGATGCTGATCAAAGTAGCTGCTTGCTGATTGAATTGATTCGCTCTGCCTGATGAAGGAAAATCGCTTAGATTAATGAAGGAAAATCGCTTAAATTAATGAGCAAATCAAATACTCAATCAATCTTAAATAGATGTTTTACCTTAAGTCATGACTCTTGGCTGTTAGTTTTCCTAAGCAGCTGACCCTTATTTAAATGTTTTGCAATGTTTCGATTTTCAAGGGAAAGCCGACTTGTTTAATTCTTTTTCAAATTTTATTTGAACAACATTTTTCCTTCCAAAAGGCCGGCTTGTGTATGATTGCCTTAGCGCACCCAAGCATCAATGTTGCCATGCTATCCTAGGTGGTGGATTCCTTGGAGTCAAGGAATATGAGATGTGAGGTCGAGGATTCCTTGAGTCCAAGAAAAATGAGATGTGAGTTCGTGGATATCTTGAGCCCAAGGAAAATTTCATCACATTTGAACTTCTTCCTTCAATTCCATTTTATCATTCCAGCCTACCATCATTTTGATCAAAGGTATTTTACTTGCAATTTTCTTGAAAATTCTCAAGGATGAACTTGGATAACATAAATTTCATTTCACCTCACCTCACCTTCATGTCTTGGGCATGGATTCCTTGGGGTCAAGGAAATTGAGATGTTACTTCATGGAATCCTTGAGGTCAAGGAAAAATTTCACTTCATCCTTCAATCGTTCTCTTCACTTCAATCAATCGTTTCCAATGATAAGTTCGATCAAGGCAATTTTCATCTTTTATTTCAGCACTCCCCAAATCATGGATTCCTTGAGGTCAAGGAAAGTGAGAAGCTAGATCGTGGATTTCTCCACCTCAAGGATAAAATTTGCTAGTTTTCTTCAAAAATCACTTCTTTGTTCAACGTTGATTTCACCAAGTAAAAGGTAGTTGCTTGCAAGTTTGATTGGAGATGATCTCCCTTAGTTGAAATCAATAAAGCCTCATCAACTTATGTATTTCACTTAACACTTGAATGATTGATCGTCATTGATTTGGACAACTCGCCTTCAAGACCCTAAAGTCGTGGATTCCTTGGGGTCAAGGAAATTGGAAAGTGAGGGCGGGGATTCCTTGAGGTCAAGGAAATTGAGCACTTGAGGGCAAATCTCACTTCACTCTTGCAAATTTGGATTTTCGCATTTGATCATTAAGTCATCGAAAACTTGCTCACTTTGACCCTCGCCTTAGTGCAACATCCACCTCAACCTAGCTCCTAAAATTTCCAAGGTCTGGATTCCTTGAGGCCAAGGAAAATGAGAAGTAGAATCGTGGATTCCTTGAGGCCAAAGAAAATGACCACTTTGGCCTTTTTCCACACTTGTAAAATTTTGATGTTCATTCCTCATCAACAAGTCTTTCATCAACTTCTCCTCTTTCTCACTCAGTTTTTGAAGTGCTTCCACTTGCTTGAGAGTTGCTCATTACTCAAAAAACCTATCTCATGGCTTAGCCGTTTTCGCCTGAAGGTTGCATTGTGAATCACTACTCAACAAAGCTCTCTACTTTCATCTAGCACTAACCTGTAAATGAGGATTTTTAAATCCTACTTGGACTATTTAAATGACAGATCATCCTCTTTTCCATTCACTGGAATGCAAGGCACCACTATTTTTGGTTGGGAGGGTTATTGTAGGGTCAAATCATAGTTTAAGAGTGGCAGCATTTGAGAACAAAAGATTGTCCCTGACAAGACTTGTTCACCATATTCTTGCAGAGCAGAGCAACCTACGTCAATTGTGTTACATTTAATGTCTTCTAAATGTATCTTCATTCTTTGACAATTGGTAACAAATTTGTGAGTCCTTTAAAAGAATGAATGAGACCCACGAAGGTGTAGCCCAGCTGTCACTTTTGTGCTTTTTAATTAAACATCTATTTATGGTTGAAAAGCAATTGTTTTATTCATATTGTGAGTCACTTTACTATTGCAAGGGTATATTTGCTGTTAGAAAGGATGTAGTGGAGATTATCTTAAGTGACATTGCATAAGTTTCCACATCACTTTTTTCATCTTCAACAAAATATTTGCCACATCATTGGTATTGATGAAAGAAAACATACGCAGTCTACTATACAATGATCTGTATTGGTGTTCATGGATTTAGAATAGAGGATGAAATCATGCTAGGTTGAAACTCGTGATGAGTAGGACAAAAAGTAACCACTTTTGTTTACTGTTTCATCATGGAGTTTTTGGGTGACCAAGCATCCCTAGTTTAGGTTTCATCGTTTCTTTGCAGATGTTCTTGGCATTGATGCATAGTTTTAGATTGAATAGGTTTTTGGAGTGTAATTGAGATTATGTTGTGTTGTATTTTGCCTTTGGGGGTGGGGGGCAGGGATCAAGGCTAGGAGGTGGTATCATGTGAAATATTCTGATTATTGTTGTGGTTCTTTACTTTCGGCCCTCAAAAAAAATTGGTTGAGCTTTTTTATTATAGTTTTCCTACTGGAGAAGCTCCTTTTGTACCTTTAATCATGTATTTCAATCATCATTTGTTGTGAGGTCCTCCCTCAGTTATCAGTCACTGCACAAAACATGAGAGTTGTGCCAATTCTCTCAAATATTGTAGTCGTTCCCTATCATTGAAGTCTATACTTCCTCCATTAACCAGAGGATCTGCTATTTTGTTTGTAGATATTCATTGATTGTGACTTGTGGTGTCTACAAAACCTCTAGGAAGGTCAAAATTGTGTTCTAATTAGTTCCATTCTCAAATTTCAACTGTACTCAAAATTCTTAAAGCTTTTATGTAATGTCCCCTACCTGATCTATTTAAATATACTAAAATTGATAGATTTTCTTCAATAAGTTATTAACAAGTGCTTGTCTATTTTCCTCATTAGCTGATTAATTTCATTATTCATAGTTCTTAATATAGATATCAAACCCTGCTACTACTTCAGTTTTAAGGGAGAAGGGTTTACATATGTTACCAAAGCGCTTATAGACCAACTACAATAGGTTTCCTCAAAGTTTACAGATCCAGGCCCTTACCTATCTTGGGTCTATACCCTCAAGGCTTATTGGTCGCTGATCGCCACCCTATCTTGGGACTTAACCTATTGCTTGGATTTAGACTGCCCCTCTTTGGAACATCTCAATCCCATCTTCTTAAATACGGAAAGTAATAACATGATTTAGACTATAAGTATATATATTTCTTATGTATTATGAATACGTATATGAAATTAAGTATGACTATCATACATATTGCAGTCCATATTAGTATTACTATTAATTCTGCATAAGAACATTATTGGGCTTCATATATTTAATATTAAGGATACTTATTAAACACATCCCCATGCATACCACCAAGAACAAGGATGTTACTGCCTGTAACTTAATAACAATTCTGATCTGATCTGATCCATGGTGCTCTTACTAGATGCTTTTGATTCCTTTCCTTTATATCTCTCAATGTGAGGGAGAGGTCACACCTCTTCATCATGTATGCCCTTTGGCAAGAGACACACCCTTTCACCGTTCCCTTTGATAGAGTGCAACTCTTCATTATTTCTGCCCTTTGAAAGGGACACAACCTCTCATAATCAGATCTGCACTTATCATTTAAATCAGATCTGCACTTCTCATTTCCAAATTATTCCCCCTCTCAAATGAGGTTCTCTTCTCCCTTTTATATCTCATTGTTGAGGGAGTCACAACCTTTCCTTTCTTTTCTTTCGACTTTTCATTAACTTAATTAATTTTTAATTAATCATATTTAATTATATTTAATTATTTTATTTTATATTTTAATTTAATTTTAAATATTTTAATTTTATTATTATCATTTATTATTGAATTTTATTTCAAAGTGGGGACATTACATTTTATTATTTTAATGATTAGGCGAGTCAACTTCTATTTCTGGAAGAAAATGATTGTGATTAGGCTAGTTCAATATCCTATTTTAAGGAAAGAAACTCACCCATGTTTATTTGTGACCCAGGAACTGGATGTATGCTCTAATAAATGACCCATTCAAATGCCTTAGTTTCACTCCCATCATAGCAAGACCTGGATTGTGTTAAGAAGCCTTGACCAGTTCAACTTAATCCAACCAATTGAACCAAGGATCCAGTGGGGTTTGGGAATCCATGAAGTAGCAACTGTTGTAGAAGACAAACGATGAGATCCTTGATGTCAAAGGAGAACATCATTCCATTTTTTTGCCAATATAGGTAATTGTTATGGTTATGGGCTGGTTTTTATTGTTTTTACTATCAAGTCTTTCTCACACTAAAATTCAGAATTATCAAATATTCTATTGATCCATATCTTTCCATGTATACCAGACTACATACCATTAGTTAGCTTGTGGATGAGTTTTACCACCAGCAGCAATCTTGAATATCTACACCAATTTTTACTCGTTTCTCAAATATTATTTGATTTATTGAGGGGCATTTGAAATGTGAATGCACAATCTTTCCATATGTTTCAAGCAAACAAACAAATCATGAAAAGATGGCTTGTTGTTTCTATACTCTTCCTCACTACTACACTATCAAAGAAATGGAATACAATTAAAAGGAACAGTTCATATCGAATTTGATTGTATGAGAATAATATAATTGATGATTAATTGAAGGTCATGTTTGATTACACTCCCTTGCCCCAGCAAGACTTCAAACTCCCTCCAAGACACCCGCCACCTGCCATGACACTATAACCTCCTTAAGATCATTCCCAAGACCTCAACAACCCCCAGCAGCAAAAATACAGTCTGAAACTGAAACAGGGTAGTGACTGGGTTAAAAGGGGGCTCAATAGCAACACACAGCAGCACCTTCATAGTCACCAAACTCCAACTTAAACCCTTCAAACTGATTGCTACCAATTGCTGTCACTATCTAAAATGTTGGCGCCTATTTTTGATGAATTTCCAACCCCTAATACCTTCAGGAATCTCTGATACAGCTTCAAAAACTCTACTTTAACTTGGACAGCCTACCGGATAGGGTGATTTGCTTTAGGAAATCATTGTTTGATGAAAACCCAAGAAAGAAGCATACCAAAGGGTCACCTAGGACTGAGGATCACTCAGCAAAAATACCCATTTGCAGGGCTTGCCTCCATTTAGCACAGTAACCCAAAATATGAGGTTCAACCCAACTTGTAGAGATGTACAGCTCAGTCAAGAAACCTGCAATCTGCTTGAAAAACCACACTAAAACCACCAAAAATCCTTTGCAAGCACTCTAAAATAGAAATGCCAAAACTTACTTCAGGAAACCTTACGAAAAGCTTGAAAAGACACTGGAAATGGAAACCCATTTGCACTGAAGTGAAACTAAAGTTGAAGAAAGATGTATGGCGCCAAAAACAGCACTTACTAAAAATATCACTGCTATTGAAACATACTGAAAACAAGAAACTGAGCACAATGAAGAAACACAAAGTCCCCTAACCACCACCAAATAACCTATGAGAACCCAAGAATAGGCTAACAAGAAGCAAAGCTAACTAGGTGCAAAAAAGGGACAATACAATTTGGAACATGAAAACTGAAATGTACCCATTTTCCTAATTTGTCATTTATCGGAGACCGTTATCCTAGTTTATTCCTGTAGGCTAAGAGGAGTATTTTAAGCGAATGATCAATTAATTAAATTTAAATGGTCTTAAGCTTCTCGATGTTATTTATATTTAACTAAATAAAAACTAAACCTTGGTTATTTCAATAAATGGACTTTATTTTATGTCAATAGAAAATTATAAAGTGGGTCACTTTATCAGTGAAAAAATGAAATAAAAAAAATTAAATTATATGATTCTCTAAAAGATGGATATAAAAAAGGATGAGAGCCAAAACGAAATTCATTCTTGATTTGTTATTTTCCTTAAAAGCTTTGTGAGTTTCTGCTTTCAGTTGAACAAACCCTACAATGGAAACCCTTGGGTTCTTTCTCGGTTGATTGGCTGAAAACCTATTTCAGCCAACCTTGGTGGATTTGCACAGAATTCACAGGTGCATCTATAGGATAGGATTGTCTTTAGTGGTGCAAGATTCCTCCCTAGCTAGTTTGCAGGTGAGATCCCATAGATCTCATGCAGGGAGTTCAATGATTGAAGATTTGATAATTTGTGGAGTCTTTCAGGCAAGACAGATTATCAGAATATTTGCAAAAAGACTTACAAGAGAGATGATGAATGCCATATTTGAAGATTACAGGAAATCACAGGACAAATAATATTGCATGATTGCTAGTTTTGGCTGCTTCAAGTTAGACACTAGGAAAGGAATTGTTGCGTTGGTGTGGATATTGGTTTTTATTGGGCGTTGAACTTATCCATTGCTGGGTGTGGGGTTAGAGTAGGTTAAAGAATTTTTTGCTGGCCACCATTTTCAGACCAAGTTGGACATGTGAAATGAGGTGCAGGTCATGGGTTTAATGCATTCAAATAGAAGACATTAATTGGTGTTTAGCTTTACATTGCAAGTTGAGGGTTGTTTGGCATTCCAACATCTAGGAATGGAGTAGATTTGAGGCATTTAGGGCCCTTAAAGCAGATCGTCCAACTTCAGCTAGGTGGTGTTAACTGTTTTCCAGGTCATAGTTCCAGTTGGAGCAGACTTTGAGTCCATTTGCTTCCTTATTGCTGAGAAGCCATCTTCCCTAGGTTTCGCATGAGGTGTGGAAGGAGTATGGGCTGGTTTAGTGCAGGTGTATTAATGTCTGTCCAGCTTCAGTTCTAGGAATAAGTGTATGAGCAGTGAATTGTCAAGCAAGTACAACAGCAATGAAGAGGTCAGACATAAATGAATTTTTGTATTTACTGAACAGCAATGTATCAAATTTATTACTGAACCTTTGATGATAAAGAATTCCTTGCCACGCATTGATATATTATTTTGAGTCTGTATTGTGACGTTTTCACACATCGCCCCATTGCAAATGGGGACCCCTGCTTTTTGCTTTCTAGGGTTTGTTTTCTAGGTCTTTTAGGGTTTTGTCCGTTAGCCTTTGCATTTTGAGTGTCGCCCAGGGGATCACATGGATAGCAAGTCCGGCTTGAGTGATGTCCTGATCCTGAAATTTGGCTAAGTCTGAAAGTCCTGATCTTGAAATTTGACTGAGCCTGGAAACTGAAAAACCTCCAAAAACTAGATTTTGCAATATAACTCCTGGAGGTCTGAAACCACTCTCAAACATCCTGAAAGTATATATGGAATATAACTTAAAGTATAAGTGACATTTCCTAATGTTATATTCCATTAAAATTATCCTGATAGAGAGTTCAAAAAGTCAAATTTCGCTCCTGTCCTTCACTGAGGATCCAGAGCGAATTTCGCTCCTGTCCCTCTCCAAGGGTCCAAGGCGAAGCGCTCCTGTCCCTCACCAAGGGTCCAGGGCGAAAAAGCTGATTGGAGTCATTCCTGACCTGGTTTGGTCAAATTGAGACATCAAAGGCATGGTGGAGGACGAAATGAACATGGTAGAGCATCCAGACTTGATCAAAGACGATGAAATGATGGAGTTTTTGTCTAGAAAGGTAAAAGCGCTCCTGTCCCTCTCTGAAGGACCAAAGCGATTTTCTTTATGTACACAATTTTAGACCTTTTTGGGACATTAACTCTTATTCATAGCGTGAAGTAAGATGAAATCTTCCCTAGCAAAGGAATTTCGAGATCAAAAGTGAGACAATTTGGCCTAGAAGGTCAAAAAGTGCTCCTGTCCCTCACTGAAGGACCGGAGCTTGAATTTCAAATTTGCACTATTTTTGCAAGATTAAAGTGATTTTACGATTTGAAGAGGTCAAGGGAAGCATGTTTTGTCCATTGAATATAATTTAAGTGGTCCACAAAGGAGTAAATCAACCCAAATGACAAAAAGTGCTCTGGTCCCTCACTGAAGGACCATGGCGTCTTTTCCAAGATTCTCCTCTTTGTTTGAGATTTTGAGGCAAAGCCTGACTTGGATAGGAGGGAGCAATGATGTTTTATGCCTTAGATACGATTGAGGGTTTAAAGAACAAAGAAATATGCCAAGATGTAAAAAGGCGCTCCTGTCCCTCTCCAAGGGTCCAGAGCGATTTTCTAAAAAAGTGCAAATTTCTTGCAAAAGACAAGGCAAGTTTGTGATTGAAATGAATGGAATAAGGCATGATTAGCCCATTGAAGATAATTTAGAAGGCTAGCAAAGGACAGACAAGCTTGAATTTACAAAAGCGCTCCTGTCCCTCACCAAGGGACCAGGGCGAAAAACATATTATCTAGCTTTTCTCGCCAATTTTGGACAAATCTAGGCCAAGGCGCAAGTTTGAAATAATGTTTAAAATGCTTCGAGGTGGAATTGAGATGCAAGAGTTGCAAATTTTGATGACAATTGGCAAAAGCGCTCCTGTCCCTCACCAAGGGACCAGGGTGAAATTTCCAAATATGCCCATTTACCTTACATTTTGAAATGCTATTTTTGTTTCCAGGACTCAAGAAGGAGTGGGGAATGATGTTCTACGCCTTGAGGGTAATTTGAAGTTGATGTGATTAAGAATTTGTGCAAAAAACTCAAAAGCGCTCCTGTCCCTCACTGAAGGACCAGGGCGATTTTTACAAAACCAATAACTTCCCTCCAAAATTACGCTAAGGCAAGGTTGTGCAAGATGGAAAAGGTCTTCTAAAGCGTGGTGAACAAAGATTTGCCTTCAAAACTTGATAATCCTAGCCTAAAATGCAAAAAGCGCTCCTGTCCTTCACTGGAGGACCAGGGCGAAAATCTTTACAACACCAATTTTGCCTTGCAAAAACAAGTTAAGCATGCATAGAATGGACGAAGGGGATCATTGCTTACCCCACAACGAGAATCGACAAATAAAAGGTGAAGGATCAAGACCAAAAGTGAAAAATCGCTCCTATCCCTCTCCAAGGGTCCAGGGCGAAAAAAAATCCTAAAGGCACTTTCCTCCTAGAAATCAAGTGAAATTAAACTCAAAGCTCCAATTAAAAATGCCATTTTAGATGCCTAGATGAAGTCTTGGACAAGAAAATGAGGAATGCAAGGCCTAGATTGAGAAAGCGCTCTTGTCCCTCTCCAAGAGACCAGAGCGAAGTAAATGGCATTCATTATTTTTTACCATATTTGGGTGTTAATATCCTCCAAATCGCATTAGATGCCAAAATTGCTAACTTTGGAATATTTGAAAAAATTAATTAAATTGGCATTTAATAAATTAATTTTGGGCCTCAAAAAATCGAATTTCTATTATAAAGGCATTTAAAATTAATTTTTGTGAAATTAAAAATTAAAAGTTGAGCGCACAAGGCATTATTTTGCCTTTATTTGACAAGTCGGCCTACTCCTTTTGAGGTTTTATTTATTATTTCACCTTTTATTTGCTAGGTCGGCCTCATGGGTAAGTGGAAGGTGAAGCGCTCTATATATTGGAGGTGTTTTTTCACAATTTAAATCATTCAATCATTCTTTCAAGTGTGAATTTGGAGAGCTAATTGAAGGTGCGAAATCTAGTTGGAGTGGAGCGAATTTCTACCAAGTCTGGAGACTAAGGAGGGCGAAATTCATCTTGAAGGCTATTGGAGAGGCGAATTTCTTGCTAGATTGGAGGATAATTTCCAGATTTTTTTGAAGGCTAAAGGAGGCGTACTTCATCTAAGGGATGGCGATAAATCTTGCCCAACAAAATCCGGTCTTCTTCCTTCATTTTTCAAGGTTTTGTACTTGAATACTCAAGGGAAGGTATGAAGAATTACTTTTTTGAAGTTCTTATTCAAGACTTATTGTGATCCCATTGCAATTTTGTAAAGTCTAAGTCTTGAAGACCAAATTCCATTCATGATTAATTTGAAAATGTATAGTTCTTGATTTATCATGACTTTTTTCAAATTAATATCTTAAGTTTTACCTTTGAAAGGTCTTAAATTTCATGCTTTGAGGTTTGATGCTCAAAAGACTAACTTTAATATTTTGTGTAGGCATCAAATGGAGATCCCGGAGTTGGAAAATCAAGCCAGATCAAGGACGGTCTCCTCCAAGAAGATCAAGCAAGGATAAGGGCGACCTCCTCCAGTCTAGCATCGACAAGGACAACCTTCTTCGATCCAGCATCATCAGGATCAGGGCGATCTCTCCCAATCTAGCATTCCAAGGCGAGGTACATCATCATCCTGCAAATCAAGGACACAAGAAGTCAGAGCAAGGGTTCGTTGAAGAAGCAGATAGTTCCAAATGAATTAATTAAAGCTAACTTCTCAACGTTACCAAATTGAATATCTACCAAGTTACAAGTGTCAGACAAGGTGGCATCCTAGTCATCACTTCTCCAGTCGGTGTGGTCCACCTCAGCATGTCCAGATTCAATGTACCTAACTCATGGAAGGTGGCACAAACTCCGATGTACCTACCCCAACTATCCATTGGTCGATTTTTCCAGAGAAGACATGTGTCCAATTAATACAATTTTATCATTGGTCAAGCATTAAATGCTATGTAATGGTTGTAACAAACCCTAATTAGGGTTTTCATTGTTGAATCTTGGCCATTGATCTCGAATTGATCTAAGCCATCGAATTGTATTGAGGGCACTATATAAGCCCTGGCATTTCATTTGTAAAGGCAATTGGAAGCAGTTAGAAGACAGATAGAGAGTAGTTAGAAGGTGATTAGCTAGTTGATAGAATAGCAATTAGAATAGAGTAGAGAGAGAAGGCAAAGATTGTTGCCAAGATGTTATTGTAAAAGACTTGTAAAACTTCATTGAAGAAATGGTGAAATTTATGGGTCGATTCAACAATTTGCATGGTCTCTATACTTCTCATATTTGATTTCGTGTTATTAGATGAGTGGAAGAAATGTGCTTGATTGATGGTGGAATTCGTATATCCATACTACTAGCAGTTTGTTGATTGCAGACTTGCCTTGTGTAGTCAACTAGAATCACTCAGCTTAAGCTTAACTTCAATTGTCGCTTCTTCATTGATATGCATCAGCCTGATGGTGTCTATGCCTACAGTGATGATTTGAACATCATAAAGCTTTCCTTCGAAGATCGCACTAACCTTGTGGAGATGTTCCTGTGATGTCAAAACAAGACTTAGTTAGAATTTCATCAAAGATCATTCATTGCTCTTACATTCTTAGTGTTAGGATTAGATCCTTTCCTCACCCTCATCTTTTTTCCTTTTTTTTTTCAAATCTAAGGCAGTAAAATCCTGTGTTCCAGCAATATTCAAAGCAAATCAGAAGTTCAGTCATCAAGTGTAAGTCCCCTTGTGATTCCAGTAAAATCACATCATACCACAGAGAGCTTATCCACACGTAGAGATCCTACAACGAAGAACCTTGAAGTCACAATGATTGATCCTTTTCGCGATATCTTCAGCATTCAAAGGCTTTACTCAAAAGAGGATAAGGTACCCTTGGGTATTTTATTCTGTGTTTGATAGTGTACAAAATACATGTCAACAGAATTGGCGCTAGAAGGAGGGCGTGATCGCGATGAATGCCTAACACCTGAAAATCCAGATTCTATCAATTCATAATTTACAAGGAGCAATCTTAAAGACTTTTTCTACCCTCCTCCACGCTTGACAACATTAAGCAAGGTGAGCGAATACGAACTCTTGAAATCCAAGGAAGATCAGTGGAAGGCCTTTTCTCAAACACTCGACAGAAGTGATACAAAGAAGGAAGGTGATCGCTGGATCGTCAGTTGGACTTACGCAAGAAGGAATCAAGCTGGAATCAATTGAACGTTCAAGTTGAATCTGAGATATTCAAGATCTCTCTTATTCCAGAAAATCCAAAAAAAAGTGAAAAATCAAAAATCAAAAAAGAAAAGATTTCTCAATGGAGCGGCAACGGTTTCACGAGGAGCAACAAGTTGATTTTCCTGAACTTTGGTGGAGATTAGATACACAACTTTACCCACGAAGATTGTCTAAGTTTGCAAGACCAAGGCAGTGTCGACTCCACGAGACAGAGGAACATGATGAAATGCATTGCTTGAAGTACTTATCAAGGATGGAATCGGCAACGCAGGGAAAAATCTTCTTTTGGGATGTCCCCAGGCCAGAGACAGAAGAAAGCAACTTCAGTGTCCCAGAGAGCAAGGATCCTCTTCTAAGCTTCATGTGGATGATCGAGAGTCAACTCATTTTGGATGGCGAAATGCGCTTAGAAAACATATTGCTACCATTGTGGTGTAGAATTCACAACTCACCTCACTCTGAATTTACTTGCTCAATATGTGAAATGGCTATCAATCAAGTCAGAAACCAGTTTGGAATGCCAACTTTGTCCGAGGAAGAGTGTATTATGAACAAATCTTGGGGTGCACATCTCGCAACCGAATTCAGGAGAACCTATGAACAGGACATTGCTCCAGCATCTAAATGTGAGAAGGATCACTTGTACGTTGACGATGCCAATGCACCTGAGGAACAATGTATTACAATGGATAGCTCGCCATGCCATGTACCTGAAAAGGAATACCATGAAACAAAAGTTGAAGAATCAGTTGAGAATACTCCGGCAGTAATAAAGGAAGATCCAAGAGTTGAACAAGCAATCAAAGGAGAAGAGGACTCATTCCTTGAGGAATTCTCGATTATGCTACAAAGGGAGATCCTTGAGATTGAATTGCAGGAGGTCTCAAATGGCCTCATTGAAGAAGACAATCAAGTTGAGATGTTGTTGTAAGAGACTTGTAAAACTTCATTGAAGAAATGGTGAAATTTATGGGTCGATTCGACAATTTGCATGGTCTCTATACTTCTCATACTTGATTTGATGTTTTTAGATGAGTGGAAGAAATGTGCTTGATTGATGGTGAAATTCGCATATCCATACTACTAGCAGTTTGTTGATTGCAGACTTGCCTTGTGTAGTCAACTGGAATCATTCAGCTTAAGCTTAACTTCAATTGTCGCTTCTTCATTGATATGCATCAACCTGGTGGTGTCTATGCCTGCAGTGATGATTTGAACATCATAAAGCTTTCCTTCGAAGATCGCACTAACCTTGTGGAGATGTTCTTGTGATGTCAAAACAAGACTTAGTTAGAATTTCATCTAAGATCATTCATTGCTCCTACATTCTTAGTATTAAGATTAGATCCTTTCCTCGCCCTCGTCTTTTTTCCTTTTTTTCAAATCTAAGGCAGTAAAATCCTGTGTTCCAGCAATATTCAAAGCAAATTAGAAGTTCAGTCATCAAGTGTAAGTCCCCTTGTGATTCCAGCAAAATCACATCATACCACAGAGAGCTTATCCACACGTAGAGACCCTACATACAAGAACCTTGAAGTTTCTCCGATTGATCCTTTTCGTGATATCTTCAGCATTCGGAAATTTTACTCAAGAGAGGATAAGGTACCCTTGGGTATTTTATTCTGTGTTTGATAGTGTACAAAATACACGTCAACAATCTGCATGTTTGAGAAATGCCAATAATCTTCCATCTTCACTAGACAAGGGTAATTAAAAATTGTAAATCAGGAAAGCTCTGTAATAGAATGCATGCAAACTGTTTGAAACTTTGATGTAATGCCTATCATTTAAGCTTGGGAAAAAGAGAAAAAAATTGGTGTAGGAATTGGTTCAGGTCTTTATATACCCCTTGCTACCAAGGAAATCTTAAGGAAATAGTTCTATTGGTATTGTACGTCCATACAAAGACATCCTTGTAGTCCATGAATACCTTGAATGCTATTGCTTTTAATACTAGATCCCTATCATTACCAACCATGATCATTCTTTAACTTCTTTTCATCTCCATCCAGTTCTTTTGATTCATTTATCTCCATTATTTCAATGAAATAGTAATGAGGGAAAAATATTTCAGTGTTCCATTTGTCAATAGAACAGACAAATAAGGGAATTTGTTTCATCTTTAGTACATGGATGCAAATCCAAGATTCCTTTAGTGTTTCGGTCCATGGGACCCTGATCATTTTGGCCACTCCTCTCCAAATTCTATATCTGATGAATCCAAGGAAGTTCCTCACACATTGTCAGATTCCTTAGATCAGATATATCCTACCATCATTTTCAATGGGGAGTATTAGCATTTTCCAATTATGGTAGCCTTTGGCTACTACTAGACAACCCAAACCCAATAATCCATTGTATGCCTTTTCACACAATGAGATGAATAGAAAGTTCAACAAAAATGATTGATTTTCATTTGTCAACTTTTGTGTCATCAAAAATTTAAGCATTTCTATCCCTTGTTGGTTAACCCCTATCAATTGGAAGCTGGAGACCAAGTAGTCTACTTGCCCAAGCTTCAACAAATGTATTCTAGAAGCAAATTCACAAAGACCCACTATTGATAATAGCATTTATCAAGTTCTTCATGAGATCTCCATATGTACTTTTGGTTTGCAACCCAAATTCATCATAAATGACATGGGATCAATAACTTAATCTCTTGACAATGGAGGTTCGATTATTGGATCTTCATTATTCCCACTTTCAAATACTAAATTAAATAGGATGCTATAGCATTCCTCAGATTAGGAATGATATGTAAAGCCTGCTACTTTTTAACTAGTACAATGGTTTACTAACTCAAGTCGCTTCATTACCATATTTGCACGTTCATAAGAGTGGCAACGCTCATTTGCCATGTCATGCACATCAACTCTTGCTTCAAAGAGGTTCTCTTTTTCTATACATGGGTCCAAATAAAGAGATTCTTGGTTGGGCATGTGTAATACCCAATACTTCTTTCTCCTTAGCTACATCAAACATGTGGATGATCATTTTGGATTTTTTCTTAAAATATCTAGTATTATCATGATCATCGGGTACACACCATCTACAAAATAATCTTGCACTGCCCTAACTTCTTGGGCAATCCCATGTAAAAAATAGCCCTTCACTGCAATATCACAATGTATGATAGGCACATCTTTGGAATCATACTATATTCAACTCTAACCTCCACCCCTACCATTGTTATTGTAATGCCTATAACATTACTATTCCTCTAGTTGTAGCCATCTAGAGATGCACTTTTACTGTTGTACGATTTCAGAGTTGTAGTGGGTGAGGTTGACAAGTCTCCCTAGAAAAAAGAACTTTTGCAATTCTATTTTTCAATTTGTACAAGCAAACTTTAATTGAACAGTCAATCCTTTGGCAAATCTCCAATCACATTTTTTGGATAATTAGTCTTTGTGTGACCTTCCATTTTGCAATCTACACAACATAGGTCACTCGGCTCTTTGTGTGACCTTCCATTTTGCAATCTACACAACATAGGTCAATCCTACAATAACATTTATAATTAGTCTTATAAACTTACATGTTCATATTATTATAAATTGTTTTACGGTAATCACCAGATGATATTATTATAAATTGTTTTACGGTAATCACCAAACAATAGCATTAATGATTAATCGTATTACAAATCAACGATTGCAATAATCGAATTAGGCATAACTATATTAATTATCGGCTGGGAACGATGACAAGGTTCACCGCCAGCTTGTCGAGTGGGCACACCTCTTCGCGGGGTACAGGCACAGCACTTCAAACCAAACAGGCACAATGGTAACATCGTGGCTTTGGCAAGCACGGTGAATATAAGTAGATGAAACTTGCGATAGTTGGGAAAAAGGGAAGAGTCGAATGGAGGAGTCTCTGGGGAAATCACGCCACAGGGAATATCGACTCTGCTACAACGTTAGCCAAACGCATTACCTACTCCGCATACAATATCAGAGGTATGTACGTCTTCCGCAAGATACTGATAAAACAATTAAGTTATTGTAATACTGCATAATGTTAAAATACTCTTAATTTACAGGGTAGAAGATATCAGTTTAAATTATAATCTGCAATCACTGAACTGTAGCGTCATAATATGCCATCCTTACATAGAACTGTAGTGTAGGGAATGTATCTGCTTTTATATAAATTCACAGTGGATCCTTAAATCAATTCTTTATATGTGTCACTTATATTAATAAGCAATAAACTATTTAATTTAATCATACAAATTGGCAAACGAACAAATTAGAGCAATTAATTAAGTCAAGAACAAATATTAATTTCTTAACAGTTGGTATAGTAGGAGGGTTGCGTGAATGAATAGGGAAGGGGCTGTGTAAAACCATCGGGCATCTATCTCAAGATGGGTAGAGATCAGCGACCCATATAAGTCCTTGAGGGTGTCGTCCCAAAATTAGGCCTGGGCTTGGATCCAAAAACCCTGAGGGAAGTCGTCACGCTGAGGTATCAAAGCGTACTATTCAGGAACGTAATCCTTCCCGAACTTACATTGGTAATAAGGTTTAAAGTTGAATTCCACCTTGAGGTTAATTTCTGTTTCACCTTTCTATTGTTTGAGAATATAGAATTTATGATGTCTTAATTGGTTAAACTTACTTGGGGACATTACACAAGCCAACTTAGTTAAGGCATATATCCAAATATGATATAATGTTAACCATAGTAGCAAAAATCTTTCAATAAATCAAGATTTTCACAATAAATTACCAGAACACAAATAGCAATCCAATTGAAACAGATCGTCAATTTTTCCTCATATCATTGCCATACTTAAAGAGGTTGTAGTTTTTTCTCTAATTTTCGTCCTAATTCCCCGAACCAATTTGGTCGCAAATTAACTATAGTTTTTTCATCTATTTTTTTAATTTTCTTGTAAAATACTTTTTTATATTTTCCATCGAAACCTCATTTTTACATTGCAGATTTGAATTTTGTTAGCCAAATATTGGGCTAATAAGGGCACACTTGAGGTCTCTCATTCTTCAACTAAAATCCATCCAATCTTATTCAATTAAGATCTAATCATTGATTTACAGCCCCAACAACCACATTTCTTGAAGACTTTGGAGTTTAGTTAGAAGTAATAAAATTATGAAAATTGGCATGTGCCATGAAGGTCCATGTGGCCTCAAAAGCCTTAATTGGTGTTGATGGTGGGGGCTCCATCTCTCAACCTCTCCCGGTATCATGCAAAGGAACATGTTAAGGGCATTGCCCCCAAATCCTACAAGGAGGTGTGATCTCTCAACCCCACTAGGGGCTGCCACTCCAAGTCCCTGATATGGCTACCGTTGTTTAAAAGGCAAATAATAAAAAATGTTTTGGTCTGCACCAAATGGAAATGCAGCATTTTTTGTTTTCCATTTACTTGGCATGAATTTTTTTTTGAATAGGTTTTTTTTTTTTTTTCACCAATTTTTTTGTGTTTTTTAGATTCCCAATTAGTTGCGAAAAATTGTACCTTTGGTTTGTTGAGTCAATCACAAAAATTATTTTTGCTAGTATTATGTTCACCTTACACATGTAGGCCACCTAATGAGAGAGACAAATGCAGCCAAAAGGTGTACCACATGTTGGTAAATTAATGGGAGAGACACAAGAGGGGGCACAAGCCAAATTTATGATCTCCAACATTTGTCTGTAAGCTGGGATGGATATTCCATATACATAGTTATCAATGAACGAATTATAATGCTAAGACCTCATAACATGCCTTGAAAACTATTTCTACTATATGCAATGGATTCCAACATTCAAAAGGCAAGTGCAATATAACATAACAAAGATTTAAACATCTACACAAACATGTTCAAAAACTGAAGCAATACAATGAGAACTCCAACAAACCTTAAGAGGCCCAAACACAACTCCTCTACACTCCCCTATTACAATAGTTAATTACAAAATATGCTTGCTTTCATTCAGCATGGCTCTATTCACCACTAACAAGAGTGTCTAACATCTCCCAACATAGGGAAGGGTAGTTAAGACCTCCCCTCAATGTCCCAAAGGTGAGTAAATGAAAAAACCAACCATCAAAAATGGAAATGAAACATCTAGCATTCCAATTGCTAACTCATTACCCTCACAAAGACATGTTTGCCACTTTACCAGCATATAGTTTGCCACTTTACGACAAATCCATTCGGACAAACAACATGTTCATTAATGGCGAATGTGTTCACTAGGACGAACATGTGTTCACAAATGTCTTATTTTCCAATTGCTAGCTCACTGCCTACATCGAGACACATTTGTCACTTCAGTAGTGTATAGTTCACCACTTTGTGTGAGTTCATCGTACCGAACAGTGAGCTCATCAAGGCAAACAGTGAGTTCTAAACATGTGTTCATCACTTGTACAACCAGCAAATTCATCATTCTTCCCTTTCTAGACAGTTTTCAGTTCTATAATTTTGAACAGATGCATTCCAACGATGTCCTATTCCATCACTAACTTGCACCAAGTCTAATCACATTCCCTACATACCAATTTGGTGAGAAAATCCCATGTTAGGTTTCTCAACAACACCCCAATGAGCTAGCAACACCAAGACCCTCTATTGGTCTTACACATATAAGACCAGAACTTATGGATCAAACATCACCCCTTAAGATTGTCTAGAGTCTCTAAGGAACAAACTGATTTAGTCATCCTCTTCTAAGAGGTGCCCCTGAAGCTCAAAATTAATCCCAACGAAAGAAATGAAGATGTGCTGATATACACTCCTTTCACTTGTGGATATACAAAAATCAAACCTTGATTCTTGTCATAGATAATGGCAGTGTCCAAGAGTGTTGACTTTCGTCTCACCAAATACATGTATTGATAGTTGATTTTTGTCTCATGCATGAAATAAGCCAAATCATGTAGCTGTGTAGATGGTTGACTTTCATCTCACCTATGAAATAAGTTGAATCCCTAGAAATCTAACCATTCTGATGAAGGTCTGTGTCCTTAGATAATACCATTATTAATCCATGCATATCCCAAGGTTGACCACAAATTGCTATTCATGAGTAAATAAATCCCATAGAATCAAAAAAATAAACAGTGCCATTGGGACACACCAAGTACATCTCCTACATGCTATGCAAAAACATAGAATAATGATCTAAAAGGTATCAAAGTTCACATAAATATGTAGATCTCTGAATCATCCTTCCAACACTTCAAAAATGGACTCAATATGACCTTTGGAAGATGAAGTGCAAAACAACACTGTGATGTCAAAATGAATGCCATATTTAAGCTGAATATTCAATGCCTTAAATGGGCAAATTTTGGGGGAAGCAAAAAATAAACCCTTGCTTTTTTGTATAATTTCCAGATCGATAGGCAGATTAGTGCAATTCAATTATATGTATCCCATACAATAAAATAACCCAAATTGATAATGAAAGTTTCGCTCCGACTCTAATACCATGAAGAAATTTGCTCTAATATCATGAAGAATTTGATAACCATTTGTAAGAAAAATGAAGTGATATTGCTCATTCAAATTACAAAAGTTAGATACTCCAAAATGAACAGGGAACATGAGACAATGAAGAACTGGAGAGAAACTTCTGATTGCCCCTAGGTACCAAGGGATTACATTAGGTACCAGAATCTTTGAATAAAGAAATAATTGACTCACAATGAAATGGATTGGATGAAATAGTGAGAGGAATGCCATCTATTTATACACCATTACAACACAAGAACATAGGATTACCAACTTAGTCAAGGCACATCCCAATATAATAACATAATGTTATTTAGACATGTAGGCCACTTAATAAGAGTGGTCATGCTAAACACACGTACATCATATACTAGGTACAAAGTACCAAAATAAGAGAAAAGGTAGCCCAAAGGTATACCACATGTTGGAAGCTCATTGACCCCAAATAGAAAGAGGGTGCAAATCAAGATTATGATCTCTAACACAAAAGAACAAAGTTCCACTCCATACATG
Organism: Cryptomeria japonica; assembly: GCF_030272615.1. Taxonomy (NCBI): domain Eukaryota; kingdom Viridiplantae; phylum Streptophyta; class Pinopsida; order Cupressales; family Cupressaceae; genus Cryptomeria; species Cryptomeria japonica. The sequence goes on along the minus strand of NC_081413.1, from coordinate 430,114,255 downwards.
CAGCTATATTTTCACTATTTCAGAAACCATGTTATGTAATACTCAATTATCAAATACTCCAATATATATCACCCATTTTTTTATATCCTTCGACTTCAGCTAATAAAAAAATTTATGCCTAACTGAACTGTAATTTAACAAAATCATCTAACCAGATTGTGCTGGCAGTATTAAAGACTGTTGAGGGGGTAAAAGAAAACTTTACCATGCCACATTAACTTTAAATGAAACAGAACAATTTGGTTACATGCAATTTGCAAAATGGATCATACTCAAAACAGAAATACTAAGGTGTTCTCTGCCTTCTGAAAATTTACTGTTACTCACTACAGTCCACTAGTTCTCAAAGCTTATTTTGGGCTTCAATTAGGGAGGGTACATTCAGAACGCATTGTGCTTGAATAAAATGACTCAAAGACTTTAAAACATACACTGATATGGAGGAAAAATCTAATGAAATGGTCACATTTCAAATTATTTCTCAACACACAACCAAAGTGGAGCCCAGTCATTACATGAGCCCTGTGACGTGCAAATTATTCATTTAAATCAATTAAAGATCTACAAGAGAAGGTGTAGTAAATACTTCTTGACTAAATTGCCACCTTCGAGCTGAACTCACTGTACTATTATTCTTTTGGTCTTCAATTACTTCTTCGGGTAAAACTGTAAGCAATTCCAAAATTGCACTGCTACCACTTCCTTGTCCCTGTAGTTCATTCAAACTTGCAAATAACTGTTCAATTGGTTTTTTCAGTTCTACTGATCGGAGAACAAGCGCTGATAATGCCAAGCAGATCTGAGTTAAGAGCTGTTATGCAGTGGAAAACAAGTTAAAAGATAGCAATCATTGCAAGTACTGAGATTACAACCCAACAGTGCACTTTGATGCGAATCTTCACACACATGAAAGTTTGCTGTAAAAGACCTTAAATACTAGGAAAAAAAAATAACAATTCCTAAGCAATTAGCATCACAAAGTAAAATAATGGCCAAGTACCGAAGGAGGACCCAAGCTATATCTCTTTGTAGCCAAAAGAAGAGCAGTTTGCAGGGCGTTTCTTGCTTCAGGTTGTAAGCAGACTCCTTCATTTTGAATCTGTCAAAACCAAAAGTTGTGCAAGAGAGACATTTGTCAGCTTTTCAAAGTTCCATGTAGAACAATGCCATTGGTTAAGAAAACATTAACTACAACACTGGGTAAAATGGAAACCACTTTTTTCTTTTTAAAAACTCACTTCGAACACAGGGATACTACTTTGAAGACACTTAAAAAATACACCTACCAGTATAAAATATTAAACTTCAAAATTAGTAACTCTCACTTAATCTATCACAGCTTCCTATAACAGTCATGGCACCATTACTTAGCATGGCCCAAAAATTTTCTGTATCTCCTTAATTATTTCAAGCAGATATATAAAAAGGATATTTTAAATAAGTGCCTAAGGAAAAAGTAACCAATTACTAAACTTAAACTTTCTATATAAGCATTTAAGTGGACAAAAATGCTTATATTGTTGGAGACTAAATTGTACAGTACAGGATCATTTGTGCTCCCTAATCACTTGTAATATCCCCTTTTTAGCGCAACATGATATGGGGTGTCGTTAGCCTATTCTGACACAGTCCCGAAGGCTAACAAGGACATTGGTGGGATCCTGAGGTGTTTTGGCCTAGGTGTTTTCAGTTTCAGGCCAATCGGTGCTGCTCTGACAGGGTTTCTAGACACTTACTATTTATAGTAAGTTAGTCTCCAAGCAGTGACTTGAAATTTTTAGTGTTTCCTTGGTTGGCATAATTATCAGTAAAAATATATTTGAAGGCGACAATGATTTAAAGGGATTATCAACAATGTTTTAATATTTAACGATAAAGTGTAAAGTTAAATTAAATATTTAACTTTATCGTTATATTATAAGGTTGGGAATATAAAGTAATGTTTAAAATATTAAAAGTTCCCTTTAATGTGTACATTGTGGGAAATAATATTTTATTCTAAAATGTATTATCCCACATTTAGGAAATGAAGTGTTTGCATCCAGGAAGAAGATATAAATTGAGGTTGAGAGCTCTTTTTTGGGATATGCTTGGAGAAGATTTAATATCTTGTTGTTGGATTTCTTGAGAAATCTGATTCGTTGGGCTTGGAGGACGAAATCTCTCTTGGTCAACATTCTTCTCGCTGTTGTGAGATATAGTCAGGAGAATTTATGGTGTTTTCATTTAGGAAACACACTGGGTTCATTAGATTTTCACAGGGCAGATTTAAGAAGATTTTGGAGCAGTTTGAAGGTGATAGTGAAGATATATGAGTTGCTATGAGCAGTGCGTGAACAGTGCCATGAACAGTAACGTGAACAGTGTCGTGAACAGTGCGTGAACAGTGCCGTGAATAGTGCAGCTACAGTGTGTGAACAGTGTTTTCAGCAGGTTCTATACTTGTGGAGTTCAGGTTTGAATTTGTTTATTATCATATGGTCTGTAATATTCTTCAGATCTGATTTGTATGCTTGGGGTTGGAATTAAATAAATACCATCAGCATTAATCTTCCTGTTTTTGGTATTTGATATGTCTGGTTGTTTTTTATATTGAATAAACTTTGAAAGCTTTACAATAAATATCAATTTATCCAATTTATCCTATTGCAAATCAAGAACCAAAAAAATCCAGTAGTCAGCTTGTAAGCCAACTGTTTGACAAAATTACACTAAGTAAAAAGAACATAAATTTAGTGCCGAACAGGGGGGTGTCCATTACAGTGGTATCAAAGCAGAAAATTCTGCCATCTTGTGGGAAACTTTCAAAACATATTGCAGAAATAAAACAGGTCCAGAATGTATGATTGAGCATGCGACAAGGGCATTATAATTTCCGCAATACCAGGGCCAGACGAAATAGAAATCCGGATAGTCAGAGTGAACAATCCAGTTCTTCCATTCAAATTGATATTGAGGATAGTCACACGGAATCGGAAGAGATTTTCTTCGAACAAAACATGGGTGAAAGAGGGGACCCAAATGAAGAGAGGTTCTTCAATATGATGAACCAATTCATGCAGGTTCAGCAGCAGACAACTCAGAGAATGGACATGATGTTGCAAATGATGGCTAGACAAATGGGCCTCAATGTGAATCAGGGAGGTGCTAATAATGGCAACAACAATGGTAATAATGACAATAACGCAGCTCAAGGCAACAATAATAATGGCAATCATAATGGAAATAATGGGGGACAGAATGGTAATGAAGCTGATAACTTCAGACATGTTGCATGCCCAGCTCGAACAGCGAGTTCCAGACCTTTATTACCTACCTTTCCACCTAGAGTTCCGGTTCCACCAGCAAACGAACCTCAGATCACAGAGCTTCAGGACCAATTTAGAAGGGATTGGGAAGGCAGTGGACCCGACTTCCAAGCAGCCATAACACTCAGGGATTATATGGACGTGAGAATGAGACACATGCCTAGAGTTGGTGATAGAAATCAAAATTTTGAGTTGAGGAAGAAAGTAGGGAAACTCTCCCTACCATATTTTGATGCTACAGGGAAAACTACAGCACGTGCTTGGGTGCAAAAAGTGGATACTTATTTGCAGATGAATCCTATGCCTGAGCAGGAGGCCATTAAGTATGCTGCTATACACTTGGATGGTATTGCACACGAGTGGTGGCATAATGGCATGGTGACTTTGGGACACAACCAGATTACATCATGTGTGGAGTTTACTGAGAGGCTGATTGAGAGGTTTGACACTAAGGATCCTGAATTACACTTCAAGGAATTAGCTCAACTCAAACAATGGGGTCCAGTGTAGACATATATAGCTGAGTTCCAGCGTTTATCAGTCCTTGTTACTGACATATCAGCTAGGAGATTGGTGGTACTCTTTGTTGACGGATTAGCTGAGCCACTTCGTGGTTGGGTTAAGGGACATGATCCACCCTCTCTCTTGGAGGCCATTAGGAAAGCTAGGGACTTGGCACCATCTTCACAGAGAAGTAGATTTCAGTCCAAAGATTCCCACTTCAAGAAGGATAAAGATAAGAAGAATCCCCAGCCCAAAGAAGAGTCTAAGAGATTAGACAATGAGACACTTAATGACCTTTGAAAGAAGAAGTTGTGTTTCCAGTGTAGAGAGCCGTGGGATTTATCTCACAAATGTCCTCTCAAGGCCAAGGCCAAACAGATGGCGTACTTCTCAGCTGAGGAGTCACTGACAGAAGGGGAGGATCAGCACTCTGATTCAGATGAGAGTAGTACTACAAAGAGGAGCAGCACTACTGGGGATGATAGATCATTGGCACGGTTAACAGGGGCTCAGAAGGCAATCACCTTTAAGGTGAGAGGTACTATCCAGGGACAGAAGGTGATCTCTCTTATCGACACTGGGGCTACACATAACTTTATAGATACACAGTTGGTAGCCAGGAGAGGCTTACAGACAGAGGAGCATGATGGTTTTAGAGTCATGGTGGCTAATGGCCAAAAGCTATTATGTACTCAGAAGGTTTCAAATCTTCACATTAGATTTGGAGATGGCTATGAGTTGGAGGATGATTTCTATGTTGTGGACATGGGAGATTACGACGTCATCCTCGGTATGACATGGATGGCATCGCTGGTTGAGTTCACTTTCAACCTAGCGAAGTTGGAAATGAGGTTTCAGCATGAGGGTAGGACTGTTGTACTCAGGGGACTTTCAGATGGGAGTTGCAGGGTAGTCTCTTTGAGGAGAATGGAGACTTTTTCGGCATAATGATATAGAGTGGGCAACAGAGTGCTTAGTTATGCCATCTTCACCGAAGCCTCGGGTGAAGAGTCATCCACCAGATATACAGGAGATTCTTGACAGACATGCCAAGGTATTCAGTGATATTCCTCATGGGGTTCCTCCTGACAGGGGTGCAGAGCATGTTATTGAGCTCGAGGAGGGAGCCAAACCAGTGATGATCACTCCCTATTGTCATCCTAAGAAACATAAAGATGAGATAGAAAAGGCAATTAAGGAGTTGTTGGAAATGGGGCACATCAGGCCTAGCAAAAGCCCCTTTGCTTCAGCTGTAGTTTTGGTAAAGAAGAAGGATGGGACAATGCGCATGTGCATCGATTATAGGGCATTGAATAAAAAAACAATAAAAAACAGATATCCCATTCCTCAGATTGATGAGTTGATTGATGAATTGCATGGAGCATGCTTTTTCACCAAAATAGACTTACGGTCTGGATACCATCAGATCAGGATGAGGGCAGAGGACATTGACAAAACTGCTTTCCGGTGTCATTATGGTCACTTTGAGTTTCTGGTTATGCCATTTGGGCTAACCAATGCACCTGCTACTTTTCAGAGTTGTATGAATCAGGCATTCCGAGGACAGTTGAGAAGATTCGTCTTGATCTTCTTTGATGACATCTTGATCTTCAGTAGGACTTGGGAAGAGCATCTGCAGCATCTTGAGGAGGTGTTGTTCATTCTAGAGAGGGAGTCATTGTATGCCAAGGAATCGAAATGCGAGTTTGGCATGACCGAGCTTCTCTACCTTGGGCATATCATTAGTACAGATGGTGTTCGGGTTGATCCCGAAAAGATTAGAGCTATAGTAGATTGGCCTACTCCCACGAACCTCACACAGCTTAAGGGGTTCTTTGGTTTATGCGGGTTTTACAAGAGGTTTGTTAAGGGGTTTTCACAGACTGCAGCACCTTTGACAGACCTCACTAAAAAGGGAGCCTTCGTATGGACAGAAGCATCGCAGCGATGTTTTGACCACTTCAAACAAGTGATGTCATCTTGTCCAGTTTGCTCTACCAGATTTCACGAAGCCATTTGAACTTCAGTGTGATGCTTCGGGTGATGGGATAGGGGCAGTATTGATGCAGGAGAAACATCCCATTGCATTCGAGAGTAGGAAGCTCCGAGGTGTTGAGAGGAGCTATTCAATCTATGACAGGGAGATGTTGGCCATAATGCATGCATTGGCCAAATTCCGATCATACTTAGTAGGTGGACGGTTTGTGATCAAAACTAATCACAATAGCATAAAATATTTCATGAGCCAGCGTGATCTTAATGACAGGCAGCAAAAATGGATCACTAAACTGCAGGCTTATGATTTTGACATAGAGTTTGTCAAAGGGAAGAAGAATGTGGCAGTCGATGCTTTATCCAGGAGACCGCATGTTTGCGCTCTAGTTGAGATTTCAGGGGATTGGAGAGATCGGATTATAGCAGAGTATGCAGGGGATACTTGGGCTTCTGGGATAGTTGCAAGTACCATACAGGATGATAGGTATATGGTGTTGGATGGGTTGATCGGATTTCAGGATAGGATTTATTTGATTCCTACATCACTGTTCAAGGGGGAAATTTTAAGGGCGTTCCATGATGCGCCTACAGCTGGACATCCTGGGATCTTCAAAACTTACAGGCAGATCCGTGAAAGGTTTACTTGGAGGGGACTTAAGGATGATGTGCAGAGATATGTGAAGGAGTGTGCAGTATGTCAGCAGAATAAGGGAGAGCACACTTTCCCTGCAGGGTTGCTTCAGCCTTTGCCCATTCCAGATAGGAAGTGGGAAAGCATATCCATGGACTTCATCACCGGACTACCTAGAGTGCAAGGGCGAGATTGTATATATGTTGTGGTAGACCGCTTGACAAAGTTTGCCCATTTCTTCGCTATACCATCTACTTACACAGCAGCGCAGGTGGCAGACCTCTTTTACAAGGAGATATTCAGATTGCATGGGTTGCCCAGGTTTATAGTGAGTGATCGGGATAGCAGATTTTTGAGTGCTTTTTGGCAGGAGCTCTTTCGGTTGTGTGGTACGGAGCTCACACCCAGCACTAGTTATCATCCACAGACGGATGGTCAAACAGAGATTGTGAATAAGTGGGTTGAGGTTTATCTGCGAAATTATGTGATTGCACAACAGAGGGCCTGGGTGAGATGGTTACACATGGGGGAATATTGCTACAACACGACATATCATATGTCTATCAGGATGACACCCTTCATGGCACTTTATGGCTACGAGGCGCCGAGCTTTGTTGAAATAGTCTTGGGGGATGGCAGAGTACCCAAAGCCCAAGACTCATTGCAGGATAGTCAGGACATCCTGAGGGAGCTCAAGGAGAATATACAGCAAGCACAGAATCAGCAAAAGTTGTATGCTGATCAACACAGGGTGGAACGCAGTTTTGAGGTTGGTGACATGGTGTATTTGAGGTTACAGCCATATAGACAGTCATCGCTCAAGAAGAGCGGAGCAGAGAAGTTGAGACCCCGGTTTTATGGCCCCTATAGAGTCATTCACAGGGTAGGTGAGGTTGCCTACGAGATAGAGCTTCCAGAGGGTAGCCGTGTGCACAATGTGTTCCATGTATCGAGGCTTAAGAAAGCCATTGGTCAAGGTGTGGTGCCTTCAGCAGATTTACCTCCGTTAGACAAGGAAGGGAGACTAGTGTTGATCCCTGCAGCTATTCTGGATGTCAGGGAAAGGACACTCAGGAACAGAATCGTTAAGGAATACTTGGTGAAATGGAGAGACCTGCCAGATGAAGATGCTACATGGGAGAATGAGCAGGTATTGCAACATTCAGGACCGAATTTGCTTGAGGACAAGCAATTTCAAGGGGGGCGGACTGTAATGTCCCCTTTTTAGCGCAACATGATATGGGGTATCGTTAGCCTATTCTGACACGGTCCCGAAGGCTAACAAGGACATTGGTGGGATCCTGAGGTGTTTTGGCCTAGGTGTTTTCAGTTTCAGGCCAATCGGTGCTGCTCTAATAGGGTTTCTAGACACTTACTATTTATAGTAAGTTAGTCTCCAAGCAGTGACTTGAAATTTTTAGTGTTCCCCTGGTTGGCATAATTATCAGTAAAAATATATTTGAAGGCGACAATGATTTAAAGGGATTATCAACAATGTTTTAATATTTAACGATAAAGTGTAAAGTTAAATTAAATATTTGACTTTATCGTTATATTATAAGGTTGGGAATATAAAGTAATGTTTAAAATATTAAAAGTTCCCTTTAATGTGTACATTGTGGGAAATAATATTTTATTCTAAAATGTATTATCCCACATTTAGGAAATGAAGTGTTTGCATCCAAGAAGAAGATATAAATTGAGGTTGAGAGCTCTCTTTTGGGATATGCTTGGAGAAGATTTAATATCTTGTTGTTGGATTTCTTGAGAAATCTGATTCGTTGGGCTTGGAGGACGAAATCCCTCTTGGTCAACATTCTTCTCGCTGTTGTGAGATACTGTCAGGAGAATTTATGGTGTTTTCATTTAGGAAACACACTGGGTTCATTAGATTTTCACAGGGCAGATTTAAGAAGATTTTGGAGCAGTTTGAAGGTGATAGTGAAGATATATGAGTTGCTGTGAGCAGTGCGTGAACAGTGTCATGAACAGTAATGTGAACAGTGCCGTGAACAGTGCGTGAACAGTGCAGCTACAGTGTGTGAACAGTGTTTTCAGCAGGTTCTATACTTGTGGAGTTCAAGTTTGAATTTGTTTATTATCATATGGTCTGTAATATTCTTCAGATCTGATTTGTATGCTTGGGGTTGGAATTAAATAAATACCATCAGCATTAATCTTCCTGTTTTTGGTATTTGATATGTCTGGTTGTTTTTTATATTGAATAAACTTTGAAAGCTTTACAATAAATATCAATTTATCCAATTTATCCTATTGCAAATCAAGAACCAAAAAAATCCAGTAGTCAGCTTGCAAGCCAACTGTTTGACAAAATTACACTAAGTAAAAAGGACATAAATTTAGTGCCGAACAGGGGGGTGTCCATTACATCACTTTGGATGGTACAATTGTTGTTTCTATCAATTGAGGACTTCTCTAGAATTGTGCTAAGTGCTAACCATTTCTCTATTTATATTCTAGCTTCCTACTCCAGAATTAACTCATCTTCTTGTGTGCTAGCTTACAGTCACAGGTCTAAACACAAACACGGGAAGGGCTTGGCACCCAAAGCATGAAACTCATGCTCTGAACTTTTAATCTACAACAAAATAAACTACACATGCAAGACTAAAAGTAAAGCATACTTTAAAAAAAACACGCACACAGACATGAAGAACCAGCTTCATTCATATTAATTCTCTCTGAATTTACAGTCTCAAAGCTTCTCTCTACAAGTTAAAGTTTTCTTGCTCATTACAATCATGGGCTTCTATAGTGCTTGATGACTCGAGTGCTAACAGACTTAGCATAAATCACTTATATCACTTACATTTGTGATTATCACTTACAAATAGGCACAAGAATTAGTTATCACTTACAACTAATTATGTGCACAAGAATCAAATCCCTTAACAATTGTGCTTGCTAACAAACTATCATGCAAAACACAGGGGACATTATATCACTTACATTTGCAATTATCACTTACAAATGGACACAAGAATTAGTTATCACTTACAACTAACTATGTGCACTTTACAATTGTGCTTGCTAACAAACTATCACGCAAAGCACGAGAGGCACTATTTGGTGCCACCTTTATCCTGGCACAAACTACGTCCGGTCCTCTAAACGCATCAAAATGTAAAAACACCCAAAATTTCAAAAAGGATGCATAAAAGCATCATTGTGCAGCATCATTATCTGTGACTTCTGATGCAATCTCTTTGGGAGCTTTTGCAACTACCTCTACAGGTCCCATATTTTTTAGTCTAGATTCTTGAGCCACTAATGCTATTTGTAGCATGACATCTCTTCTTGCGGGACATGATGCAAGCATGCACAAATGTTACAAAATTCATCAACCAAAAACTTGGCCTAAGCAATCATTGAAGTGCATGTGCATCTCCCCCAACTATAGTACATTGTGAAAAATAAATTGAATGAATGATTCAATAATCGAATGATTAAATTGAACGATATACACACGTATATATAGAGGTTACAAGACGATGTTCTATAATTAGAACATAACGTTGAAGTAAAAAATTAAAGAGCTAAACGCTAAAATAAGCGTGAAAGCTAAATTAAGCGTGAAAGCCAAATTAAGCTTAAAAGCTAAATGAGTCGACCAATAAAAATAGAAGATGACCACTAAAAATAGAAGATGACCATTATAGAAGATATTAATATTATTTTAACACCCTCCCTAATGGTCATCGTACTCAATACCCTATAGAAAACACTGCAGGTGTTATCATCACACATGCAAAGAACACTCTACTGCTACGGAGACCCTCCCAAGATCTGCAGAATGTAAATGACCAAGAGTACCAAAAGCCATCCAAGCGAATGTAGCCTTCACACGCGAATTAGAGATCTGGCACACACGAATTACTGAAGCCTGAAACAATGATTTTGAGGAAAAAATCAGCAAACCCTTTTGCAAAAGAGTACCAACTCCAAAACTAACTGCAAGATACCACGGTTGCAGATGTTCCCCTTGACAGGTGCGACCCAAACTGACTGCAACAAAGCATGATTTTTGAAGAAAAAAATGAATCAAAACCAGAGAACTTCACGAATTACAAATCCCACGTGAACTTCGCGTATTACAGATGATTTTTGAGGAAAAAATCGTAAAAACCAGCAAACAATTTTTGAAGAAAAAATTGTGAAAACCTAGAAATCCCACACAAGCTTTGCGGATGACAAATAATAATTTTTAAGGAAAAAAAATTCTAAACCCTGAGAACAATTTTTGAGGAAAAAAATGTGAAAACCAAGAAATCTGAGGTTACAAATCATCGTTTTTGTGGAAAAAAAGGGTAAAACCTAGATAACTAAAATCTTACGCGAATATCGCGGATTACAAATGAGATAATTTTTAAGGGAGATTATAAACCCTGCAAACAATTTTTGAGGAAAAAATCGTGAAAACCCTGGTACCTGTAAGACGAGGTCTGGCCTAGATCAATCTGATAAAGGTAGCGATATTCAGATATCGTGAACATGCACTGTTTCCAGGTGTTGTGGCAGCTATTGAACTTTTGACTGTGTTCCAACATGATGTTAAATATGCCATCACGAAAATGGAGGTTGAACGAGGTCAACCTAGTGAAAGCATGAGACAGAAGAATCTGATTTGATTTAAAAATCAGAATAGAAGCAACTGCTGAAAAAATCTGAAACCTTGGAGGAGAATTCTGGCACAAATTCTAAGGCGCAAATTTTGAGGTTTGGAAGAAACCCAGAAATTAAAATTTTTTGCAAATTTAAAATAGCATCAACGGTGCCCAAAAGACAGCAAAATTCCCGACGTCCACAAAATTAGCAGAAATTGCGGATTGTTTTTAAATTCCAAGGCAAATTCGCTGACACAAAATTCGAGGCACAAAAAACGATGCACTCAAAAAATTTGACGACGACCCAATTGAGGTCTCGAAAAACCCACCAAGAATCTGTAACCAGAGTAAAAATTCGACTTGAACTGAAGGGTTAAAACCCTAGTCGAAAATTGCAAAAACCCTAGGAAAATTTTCAATCTGCAAAAAAAAACTCCAAGTTGCAAGCCCAAAAATATACAGAACCCTAAAAAAACATGAACTGCTTCCCAGCACAAAGAAATTCGCCCACGAACCAGAAACCCTCGAAACCCTTAAAAAGCCTTCAAAAAAGCAAAATCGTTTTTTAATAAAAAAAACAATTAAAAAAATCTGGAAAATATTCCAGAAGAAGGCCATGATTTTTTATTAAAAAATTTGCCAAACTTAAAGAATCCCATTGACCCGCTCTGATACCATGAAAAATAAATTGAATGAATGATTCAATAATCGGATGATTACATTAAACGATATACACATGTATATATAGAGGTTACAAGACAATGTTCTATAATTAGAACATAACGTTGAAGTAAAAGATTAAAGAGCTAAACGCTAAATTAAGCGTGAAAGCTAAATTAAGCGTGAAAGCCAAATTAAGCTTAAAAGCTAAATGAGTCGACAACTAAAAATAGAAGATGACCACTAAAAATAGAAGATGACCATTATAGAAGATATTAATATTATTTTAACACATTGCTCATTTAAACTTAGGAATTTTTGTTTCAAGTTCATGTACAGTTGAGCAATGTTTCAACTTTAGAAGATCGGCTTGTTTCTTGCTGCTGAGGCCTTGTAAAGACAACATGCCCATAATTTCAATCCACGAACACTAGAATTTTCTCAACTAAAACTCAAAATAGACTCCAATATAAAAACTTGACAACACATGTATCATGGAACATAGTGTACTTCACAGTACAAGCATTTTATCCATCCTTAAATTCTCTGAAGATGGATCTTGGAAAGGATCTAAAACATTTACATATGTAGTTGACTCCAATTATCTTGGACATTATATCACACTGCAGAAAAGACAACTTGAAGCACTAAAACTTGACTGCAGTTGCAGAATCTCTCCAACAGACCCAGAAAACATAATAGATTTTGTATCCAATAGTCTAGCATTTTCTTCTCTCTTACGATTTTGCAACTCAAAATTCCAAGTTCCAACCAAACCAATACTGATTCCTCGAAAGCAACCAAAGTTTAATTTGAGGGTTCTTCTTTGGTACAGAATTGAACAACTAACAAACAAATTCAGAATTAACAACTTCAAGGTCAACACAAATTTCATAATAATACTGATTTGACTTAAAAATCAACTCTCAATTGCTCACTTAATATGTAACACTTTAACAAAATCACAAATAATTTGCATGAGTTCTTGATCATCCCACTTGTCAAGGATTTTGTTCCAATCCATTGGACAAAACAGAAATAAATTAAACTTCAACAGTAGGTAGACTACTCATATCTTATGTCATCTTGATCCACAATTAGTTAGTCCATTAAAAAAAATCATCAAACATATTGGATGGAACTAAAGTACTTTATCTCTCAGATTCTTAACTCTTTTGATGCAAAAGAAATGAAGTACAGATTGTGTCGACCAAAAGATCTAAAATCTCTAACCTCTGTGTGCAAAGGAACCTGAATATAAGATGTGTTACTGGTTCAGGCCCTAGGACCTGCCAATTCAGGTCCAGTTCAGGTCCAGTTTGAGTTTGAACTAGGGATTATCCAAGGTCCCATCTCAGACCTATGGGTCCATCTCGGATGAACCTAGGCGGACCCACAATGAATTTCACTGCCTTTCAACCCAGCTGATGAATTTGGGCATATTTTTTAAAAAATCTTCTAATTTGACCAAAACTACATCTGCAAACACGAACACATGCATTCCGAGACTTTCTGAAGACAAATACAAATTCATTTCTTTTATTGTGAATGCAAAACAAAAATACCATCCATCCTTACTGAACTTTCATTATTGCTTGCCATTCATGAATAGAGTTGAATATTATGAACGTTCCGAAGTGGTTGATTTGCTATTTCTACACATTTGCAAAAGCCAATTTGTTGCCAAGGAGATCATACAAGAAGATATCTGCAAAAAAGCCAGGTTTTTTTTCAAGTTTTTGGTTTTTATTTTTTTATGAAGGACCTCTCTTGTTTTGTTTTGTTTTGATTCTTTTTTTAAAATGATTTAAGTTGCATACATAGTTTTTTTTTTGTTTTCATTTGTTTTGATTCTTAGAAGGTGTTGTTACATAGTTTTTTTTTGTTTTCATTTGTTTTGATTCTTAGAAGGTGTTGTTTATTGAACTTCTTGTCATAGGTATTCCAATGGCAACCAGTTCTAGCTCCATCATGGGCTGGCTCAACTTCAAAATATACATAAATTCTCCCCTTCGAAAACATGTTGAAATGATACAACAGCTTCCAGGTGGTGGAAGTTATGTTTATATTTGCAGTGAGTGTGATGTTAGGTATTCAAGCTCATTCAGTTGAGTGAAAGGTCATTTGTGCCACATCCCTAGACTAGGCATCAAAGCTTGCCCAAGAAAAAATGGTGCACCCATTTTAAAAGCACAAGTCATGGTATTTATTAATGAGCAGGAAAGAGAAAATCGAGCAACAAGTCACAGATCAAATCACCATTTGTTAAAGAAAGAATATGGAGGAATGAAGCCCCCCCCACCCCACCTTCTAATCTTCAACTTATGGAGAGCCACCCATTTTTTGTCTCACCAAAAGAACAACCCATGGCCTTTCCACATAAGAGATCAAAGGGACCCTTGGAAATGGCATTCAAAACGAATCTCAAGAGATTGTCGATCAACACAAACTGAGATGTCTCTATACAAATGGATTGGCTTCCAATGCCATTCATTCATCATATTGGCAACAAATGGTGAAAGCAATTAATGAGGCTCCAAAGGGTACAAGGGCTTGGATTTTGAGAAAGTGTGTAGCACCTTATTGAAAAAAGAGGTGAAGTTAGTAGAGGGATCACTAAAGCCACCAAGGGATCCATGGGCCAAAACAAGAGTGTCCATCGTTTTCGATGGATGGAAAGATACAAGAAATCAGCCATTGATCAATGTTATTGCAATGTCCCCTAAAGGGGCACTATTTTTTAGAGTAATGGATTGTGAAGGGGAGATGAAAAATGGTTCATTTATTGCGAAAATTCTAATGATAGCCATTGAGAAAGTAAGACCTCAAAACATTGTCCAAGTCATAACAGAAAATGCCAAAAATTGTAGAGAAGCTAGGTTATTAATTGAGGTGCATTATTCACATATTTATTGGGTACCTTGTGTTGTCCATTCCCTCAACCTTATGCTACAAAAAATTGGCACAAAAACTTATTGGATCAAACAGGTGTATATTGAGCCCAAAGAGATCCAGATATTCATCACCAATCACCATGCATCACAAGGCATATTCAAAACCAAAGTTCGCAAACTCGGACTCAAGGAGTAATCGACAAGCCCAACATTTTCAACTCAGAAAAAAATTGGCAACTTGGAAAATACTAAAAATTAAAATTTTTTAAAGAAACATATTCATTATTGCAAAATTCAATTACAAAATGTATTAAATTAAAAATTGACATCTCAATCGAGAAAATGCATGGTTAGATAGCAATGCCAAAAACAACATGTGAAAAACATGTTTTAACCAATGGTTTACGTGCGTCGACATTTTTACCCACATTTTTCCTGCATCTATAAAAACTTGAGAGTTAAACTTGTAAAAACTCGCCCAACAAAAAACATAGAGTACTCAACAACTCAGAGAGTACTTGCAAAGTTTGCAAACTACATTCAAAACCTTGTCAAATTGGAGTTATTTAAAGTAAGTGAAGCAATAAGATTGATTTTAATAAATATGTTTCACTTTATTAAAAAAGTTAAGTTTTTTTTATCATAATTTCTTAATTTTGATTTTCATATAAGTTGTTGAGACCCATTTTGCCTCCAACGCAATTGTCTTCAGATGACTTGTGAAGCTTCGTGAGGCACTTTCTAGCATGGTCATCAACGCAAATTAGTTCATATGGAGGCAATCTTGAACAATGGCAACAAATATTAAGCGGATGATCCTAAATAACGTTCAATGGGATCATGTTAAAAATCTCCTCCTAAGCACATATTGAGTATGATCAATTATACCAACATGGATAGGTTTTGTTAGGGAGAGATATATGATGGCATCGACTCAATGATTGAGAAGATGAAAGCCATCATAAATGCAAAAGAGTAAGATCCTTAAGAAATTTTCTACAAACAACTACACAAAATGATTGAAGAGAGATGGAACAAAATGACCACCTTGTTACATCTTCTCGCCTTTGCATTGAGTATCAAACATTATAGTGCTGAACTCCTTTAGGTGTCAACAAGAATTGCTCCATATAGAAATGTTGAAGTCAACCAATGGTACAAGGTGTTAATTCTGGTAACCTCGGTCGCACAATTTCATAATTCTGATGCTTACATGTTAACATATTAGTTTATACGATAAACAATAAATGTTATCTTATGCCACCGGTTACACCCCTTCATGTTATCAGGCTGGGAATGTTATCTTATGCCACCGGTTACACCCCTTCATGTTAACGGGCTGGGGTTAAACGATTTATAATAGATCGCAGTCAATCAAGCAAGCAAATTGTTTGTTAACGTGCAGTGACATTAGGAGTGGTACGTGGGGAAGAGATGTGTCTTCCCACGTGGGAAGACATATCTCTTCTCTACGAACCCTCTCATTCACATATATAACATGCATACAATGGGAGGGGGACAATATCAAAATTAATAAGTGTTGTGCTTCCGTTCCATTCACACTACTACAGTTCGAAGTAAATTCCAGACTATATCTTCATCTGTTCTAGCCTCTTGATCACAGAATTTAAATAAACTTAACATGGTATCAGAGCTACATTAAGGAAGATCAAATTAAATTTTGTAATGATCATATAGACCTTCACCCGGCTCTTAGTAGATCACATTCCTATAATCCTAATGGCAACCGGAGTTAAGTTTGAAGATCGACTAGATGGAGCATCAAATTTTGTATCTTGGAAATTTAGGATCATGCTTATTTTGAAAGAAAATAAAATTGACTCCCATGTCAAAAGTGAAATTCCTGAACCCTCTGATGATACAGAGAAAATTCAATGGAGCAAGGACAGTGAGAAGGCTCTTAAGATAATTGTGGATTCACTGAGAGACCACATTGTGCCAGTTATTTCTAAATAGGAAATGGCTTTTCAGATGTTCAAAGCCTTAGCTGACATTTATGAAATCAACAACACTAGCAAGGCTCTCACCTTGAAGAATCAACTACACCATATGAAGTAGAATAAAGGAGAGACAGTTACATCCTATTTCTTGAGGATCACTGAGCTTAGGGATCAACTATCCACTATTGGACATCTAGTAGACAACAAAGAACATTCTATGATGGCCCTAAATGGACTTCCTACCTCGTGGGAATCGTTCATTCAAGGAATCAGTGCTCGTTCTAAATTTCCTAAGTTTGATAGATTGAAAACCGATTGCATTCAAGAGGAATCTCGGCTTGTCACAAGAGGAATAAAACAAAACAATGGTAATGAGGACATTCAAGTTCTAAACTCTAATTCCCACAAGAAAGGAAAGAAGAAGAACTTTAAGAGAAAGAGGGACAACGGCTCAAATGGAAAGAGGTCTTCAAAGAAGAAGAGAGACATTTCTGAAGTACAATGTTTCAGATGTGACCAATATGGGCACTACGCAATGAAGTGCCCAGACAGGATCAAGCAACAGGGTTCAATGGTAGAAGTTAAAGAAGGAAGTGATTCCGAGAGACTAGTCTTCTACTCAGCCCTCTCTAGTCAAGTCACCTCCAGTTCCAACACATGGGTGATTGACAGCGGAGCATCTCGACACATCACTGGATTTCGTGAGAACCTACATACACTTGTGGAAAATTCAAATGAAGAAGTGACAATTGGTGATGACTCAAATTATCCAGTTATTGGAATAGGAACCTACAATATCAACCTAAAGTCAGGCATATCCCTACAGCTGACTGGAGTTCTATTTGTACCTGGTATAAAGAGAAACCTTGTCTCAATTTCTACACTTGAAGATAAGGGTTACAGATTAACCTTTATGGAAGGAAAGGCACTTGCTTGGCCAAAGAACTCCACCATTAAGAAAGCCCACACCATTGGAGTAAGACAAGGGAGCCTCTACAGACTTTGCACCACTCCACCTCAAGCCTTGATTCATGAGACTCCAAATTCAAATGAACTCTGGCACAGAAGATTAGGGCACCTTCATTTCCATGCCCTACCTAAGATAGAGAAGATGGTGATTGGCTTACCCAAGCTATGTCACAATTCTGAAGGAGCCTACAAGGGGTGTGCCTTGGGAAAGAATACTAAAGGGTCTTTCAATTCTAGCAACAGTAAATCCAAAAATGTATTAGAATTAGTTCATTCTAATTTATGTGGACCCATGTTTGTACCCTCCTTAGGGGGATTTTTATATTATATAATATTTGTAGATGATTATTCTAGGAAGACCTGGATATATTTTCTGAGGTACAAAGAGTTTGAAGAAATCCTTTCTAAATTTAAGGAATTCAAAGCTCCTGTAGAAAACATGATAGGTAAGAAAATCATAACCTTAAGAATAGACAATGGGGGGGAATACACTTCTGATAAATTTAAAGATTATTGTATAAATATTGGGATTAAGAGGGAGTTAATTGTACCTTATAACCCACAACAAAATGGGGTAGTTGAAAGAAAGAATAGGACTATAGTAGAAGCTGCTAGGGCTATGTTGTTCGACCAAAATATAGAAACCTCATTTTGGGCTGAAGCATCTAGGACAGTTGTGTACATTCAAAATAGATGTCCTCATTCTCTTCTTGATAATAAAACCCCTAAAGAAGCCTTTACTGGTAACAAACCTAACATAAGTCATCTCCGGATCTTTGGGTGTCCAGTCTATATTCATGTTCCCAAAGAAAAGAGATCAAAGTTAGAACCTTTTGGAAAGAAAGGGGTATTTGTTGGGTACAGTGAAACCTCTAAGGCTTACAGAGTATACATACCTGGACAAAGGCAAGAAGAAGACAGCATTCAGGAGGTCCAAAAGCTCTAATGAATTAGAACACCAAGATCGTCCTACAAGCATGGATGAGGATCCCACCCCTGAGATTCAGAGGGAGACCCCTAAAAACGTTGAACATGAAGTTCAAGACTTACCTTTGGAAGAACATTATCCCGAAACTAGGAAGAGACCACTTTGGGCTAAAAAGATGCTTCAAGAAGCTGATAATTATGCTGCTCCAAAGGGGACCTTCACAGAAAGTAAGAGACCTAACCTATTTTCCAGTTATGTTGCCTTGATGAGTGAGACCATTGATGCAGAACCTTCCTGTGTTGGAGATGCTCTCAAGCATCAAGTTTGGAAAGATGCTATGTCAGAAGAGTATCAGTCAATTCTGAAAAATGATGTCTGGGATATTGTGCCTAGGCCTAAAGGCAAATCTGTGGTATCTTCTAAATGGCTCTTCAAAATCAAACATGCAGCAGATGGCAGCATTGAGAAGCACAAAGCAAGGTTTGTTGCCAAAGGTTTCTCACAGAAAGAAGGTATTGACTATGAAGAGACATTTGCTCATGTTGCCAGATACACTTCTGACCGAGCAGTTTTGGCTATAGCAGCATCTAAAGGATGGAAAGTCCATCAAATGGATGTTAAGACTGCTTTTCTAAATGGTAAGATTGAAGAAGAAGTTTATTTGGAGCAACCTGAAGTTTTTGTGATTCATAAGACTGAATCACATGTCTGCAGATAAAAGAAAGCCCTATATGGACTGAAACAGGCCCCTAGAGCATGGTATGAAAGAATTGATCACTATCTCTTGGAATTAGGGTTTTCCAAGAATGAAGCAGATTCAAATCTCTACTACAAAGTAATCAATGGTGAATTATTAATTCTTATTCTTTATGTTGATGATCTACTGATCACAGGAGAGGATAATCGTATTTCTCGGTGTAAGAAAGAATTAGCCTTTGAGTTTGATATGAAAGATTTAGGAGTTCTTCACTACTTCCTTGGATTGGAAGTTTGGCAGCAGGCAGATGGTATAATCCTTAATCAAGGAAAATACACCATTGATACACTCAAGAGATTTGGAATGATGGATTGTAGATCCATGACCACACCTATGGAGACAAATCTGCACAAGCTAAAGGAAGCAGCTGCAGAATCAGAGTTAGCAGATCCTACCCTCTACAGACAAATTAGAGGATCTCTGATGTATTTGGTAAACACAAGACCTGATATAAGTTATGATGTTAATACACTAAGTCAATTCATGTGTGAACCTAGGGAAATACATCTTGTTGCTGCAAAGCATATTCTGAGATATCTTTGAGGAACTATTGGTTTTGGTTTGAAATATAAACATGTAGACCTTGACCTACATGGATTCACTGATTCTGATTGGGTTGGAAGCGTAGTTGACAGGAAAAGCACATCAGGATGTTGCTTCAGTTTAGGATCAAGAATGATCTCATGGATATGTAGAAAACAGTCTCCAGTTGCTCAGAGTTCTACAGAAGCTGAATACATTGCAGCCTCCATGGGAGCAAGAGAAGTAGTATGGCTCCAGAAATTGCTTGTAGGACTGTTTTGTCAGCCCTTAAATCCTACTGTCATCTATTGTGACATTCAAAGTTGCATCAATCTTTCAATGAATCCAATATTTCATGACAAGTCTAAACACATTGAGATTCCTTATCACTATGTTCGAGATATGGTGGAAAGGAATGTGATCCGACTGAATTATATTAGTACAGGTGATCAGATTGCAGACATTCTTACCAAGCCTCTCTCTAGGATCAAGATTGAACACTTTAGAGATAAACTTGGTATGGTTGAAAATGTTATTTAATTTTGAGATAGAGTCTCATTTATTCTGATATACTAATATATTTAAGATGTTTAATGTGTAAACTCTTTCATTTGTCATGTGTGTGACTCCATGACTTCATGGGCCCCCTGTGAACATTATTGAAGGGTGACGACTTTTCAATAATGAACACTTGTTTCAAATTGATATTGTAGGGTGACGATTTTACAATTATCAATTTATCTATCTTGATGGATATCATGTGACTTGATATCTGTGGACATGTCATGATAGTATATATCTCTGAGACATTATGGTAGATATCAGTTGGTTGGTATCATTAAATAAACCATAATTATGATAGAGATCTTCATGGTGAATAATAAGGACATAATATTCATGGACATGCCATGAATCATTATCAGTATGGTAGGCATCATGTGACTTGATGTCACTGCACATACCTTACTTGATAACTATGAGTTATGGTGAGTATCATGAGACTTGATATTCATTGTTGAACCATATCTCTGAATATCACTATGGTGTGATATCTCTTCTCTTCACAATCAATGGATGAATTGTGATGTTTTCTCTAAACATGAAATATGTCCTCCCTAGCTAAGAGGGAGAGTTAATTCTGGTAACGTCGGTCGTACAATTTCATAATTATGATGCTTACATGTTAACATATTAGTTTATACGATAAACAATAAATCTTATCTTATGCCACCGGTTACACCCCTTCATGTTATCGGGCTGGGAATGTTATCTTATGCCACCAGTTACACCCCTTCATGTTAACAAGCTCGGGTTAAACGATTTATAATAAATCGCGATCAATCAAGCAAGCAAATTGTTTGTTAACGTGCGGTGACATTAGGAGTGGTACGTAGGGAAGAGATGTGTCTTCCCACGTGGGAAGACATTCTCTTCTCTACAAACCCTCTCATTCACATATATAACATGCATACAATGGGAGGAGGACACTATCGAAATTAATAAGTGTTGTGCTTTCGTTCCATTCACACTACTGCAGTTCGAAGCAAATTCCAGACTATATCTTCGTCTGTTCTAGCCTCTTGATCACAGAATTTAAATAAACTTAACACAAGGCAGCACTTTGTACACTCTTCATTGAACCTGACATGTGGAACGTAGTGAGGATTGAATTCATGGATTTTGTACACTCCAACAAATTTAGTATTGTTTAATGTCCCCTACTAGGAGGCTGCCAGTTTCCCAATAATCAACATCCATTACTTAAAATTATCATGCCTTAAATTAATTTATTAAATTAAAAAACCATATTTATTCATAGTACAATTGATAGTGGCTATATTCAAGCCCCTTACTTCCTTTCTAATCCTCAACCCTAGATGGGGATTTACTTGTCTAGGGCACGATGACACCAGCTCCATAATTGGGCACAGGTTTCAAGAACATTTGTCCAGACCACCCTTGGGGCTCACCTAATTTGGGATGGATTTACTCCGCCTCTCCCTAACAACACCACGCCTCTCCTTATGGGAGGGGCAATAGAAATGATTAAGTAATTGGGTTATGAGTAAACTAACTTTTAATGTATTGAAAATAAATATGTAAACAATTCAAATTAAGTATGATTGTCATACATATTGCAGTCTCTTTTAATATTACTATTAAATTCTGCATAAGAACATTATCAAGCTTCATATATTAAGCTTACATATTAAGCACATCCCCATGCATACCACCAAGAACAAGGATGTTACTGCCTGTAACTTAATAACAGTTCTAATCTGATCTGATCGATGGTGATCACCCTCGATGCTTTTGATTCCTTTCCTTTATATCTCTCAATGTAAGGGAGAGGTCACACCTCTTCATCATGTATGCCCTTTGGCAAGAGACACACCCTTTCACCATTAGCACCCTTTGAAAGAGTGCAACTCTTCATTATTTCTGCCCTTTGAAAGGGAGACAACCTTTCACAATCAAATCTGCACTTCTTATTTAAGTCAAATCTGCACTTCTAATTCCCAGAATTATCCCCCTTCAAATGAGATCTCTTCTCCCTTTTATACCTCATATTTGGGGGAGTCACAACTTATCATTTCATGCCTTTTGACCATTCATTAACTTTAATCAAAATTTAATTATATTTTAATTTTATTTTTATTTTTATTCTTTTGTATTTTAATTTTATTATTATTATTATTATTCATTATTAAATTATATTTCAAAGTGGGGACATTACATATTGATGCTCTTCATGACAAGTATAAGGTTGATGTTCATAGTTGATGTTACTTCTACAACCAATCGTTCACACACCTACAACCTCTTGCAATCAAAATTTTATTGCAAGTTTTATAAAAAAAATTATTTTTAAGTTTCATTTATATTTAATAATTTAAATTTTAAGCCTATAGCTCTGAACTCTCTAATTTTGTTTTAATAGGTTGCTAGTTCATCACATCTAAGAAGAATTGAAGCACATACTTTATCCACTCAGTGAAGTGCAATTGGCTACACTCAAAAAAGGTAAAGGACTAAGTGTATGTGCATTTAAACTTGTGCCTCCATTCAAAAAAACAAGTGGCTACAAGGGGACACAAGGAAGTGGGATAGCAAGCCAAAGCATATCTTGAAATGCTTCCACCTCCCACCTTGCTGCATTTAATGTTAAAAACAAGTCAGCTAGCAAATATGAGAGTACCAATGTTGGTGCTAGTGCTAATGCCAATTGCACTATTTGTGGTTCTTCTAATTTACTTGTACCTACATCATCTAATGTGAATGGTGATGATGAAATTTTGAAGACCCATATGATGATACTTAACCCGTGATGGCTAATTGTTGTAACTTGACATTATTATTTTTAAATTTATATATATATATATAATATATCAAAATGTTCAAGTGTGTGTGTGTGTGTGTGCGCGGGCGCATGTGTGTGTGTGAACCCAACCCAAAATATTATTTCACCAAACCCACGAACCAAACCCCCAAACCTGAACAGAAACTAGTACCAAGATCAAAAACTTAGCATATAAGCATAAGAAAACATATACCCACAAATATGACATGTGGTTACATAAATAAAGAATATTGAGAAGAAAATTCCCCTAGCAAAACTAGAAGCACCTTAAGTTAGAAATCTTCACTAGTAAAATCAAGGGCCACAAAAAAGGGGAAAAGAAGGATGCATCATGGCCGGCATGCAATAAAGTGGCCTCATGGATGAAATGCCACTTGGATTGACCCTTCTATCTGTTGTTCCTATCAGACAGCTTTTTCATTCATTTTCCCCGTTCTTCTCCCTTTACACATGATCCATTCAAAATCACACCTACTTATAAATGGGAAAGTTTTCTTACCACCCAAAATTTGGATTCTCACTGAATGAAGAAAATTAGCCCTCACTGCCACAATGATTGCCCTACAACTTCCCCTTAAACAAAATCAACAAGACACATGCCCACCAACCACATCAGTGTCACTATACTTTGCAAAACCATGTCCTCGATTGTTTTTTTCTTCTAGGCCAGATCTTCTACTAATGGCAATGTCTACTCTATCTAGTCATCTTCCTCCAACATGAATAGGTTAAACCAACAAAGCTAAAACACAATAAATAATTGCTCGCAAGGTACAACAATCCAAGTCTGCTCAAATAATTGATTATTTTACAAACTTTGGCATGTTTTCCTACAAGCGATGAAATTGGGATTTAATCACAAATAAATGAAAAACTTTATGCATTTCAACCCTCATTTTTCCATATAGAATTCAAACTTTTCAAAGCAGATAGAAGAGCAAATTTAGAGTTTGAAGAGGCAACATAACATTGGAGCAGCATTGCAATTTGCATCCAATTGATCCATGTAAGGCCCTCTAAGGGCCCTTCTTCAAAAAAAATTATTAAACAAAATTCAAGTAAAAACCCTAGCATTAAACATAACAAAAAGTAAAAGCCCTAAAATTGAAATGATCACCCTAATTATTATTATTTAAGGACATGGTTAGATTTTTTTTATTCAAATTTATACTAAATGTAACAGCTAACCCTAGGATTAGCCATTGAAATTTTAGTAATGCCTTTTAAATTTTTAGTATGTACTAACCCTAACCTTAAGCCTTAATTTTTAGGGGTTTATGATAGGAGTTGGCAATATTTTTTGCATTTCAACCCTCATTTTACATTACAATTTGATTTGCAGATTCAAAGGCAAATTTAGAGTTTGATAAAGCAACATAAAATTGGATCAAATCCAATCAACTAGGGTCTTCAACAACTTTGAAATTTGTGTCCATTTGATCCAAGACCCACCAAGGCCCCCTTTTTAATTTCTTTTACTATTTAAAACCATAAACTTTATACATAAATGAAAACCCTAAACGATAACCCTAATTATTATTTTAAGGCTATGGGTTAGATTTTTTTAATTTAAATTTATAATAAACATAACAATTAACCATAAATTGGGGTTGACCCTATGGTTTAATGGTGAAAAAGTGGCATTTTTAATGGTGCCACAAAGGTTCAAACCCCACAAAGGACAGAGAGAGAAGGAAGAGAAGGAAGAGGAGGAGAAGAGGACAAAGGAGGATGCAAAAGAGGACATGCGTTAATGTTGGAGAAGAGGTCCCCTATTTGTGGCCTCACCTAGAGCAAGGGCCAGGCTAAAAATCCTTGCGCTTCACGAATCACAAAAAACAATTAACCATAAACTAATTTTTTGGGTCTAGGATTATTTGTTGTAATTCTTTTAAAATTTTAGTAAGTCGTTTAAAACATTGTGTACTAACCCTAAACCCTAATTTTTAGGGTTTATGATAAGGGTTAGAAAAAATTTTAGTTTCTAGCATGTGACTACCAACCTTGACCCTAAATCCTAATTTTTGTAGGGTTTGTTGATTATGATTTTTTTAAAATTTCAAAAAATGAAATTGACCCTAACCTTAAGCCTTAACATTTTTTGGATTTGTAATGTCCCCTATTAATAGGTTGTCAATTCCCAAAGGGAAACATACGTTACTACCTACCATGTTACAGTAATTACATGTTAATGATTAGGGTTGCTCATATTACAGTTAGGCGTTGTCCTTATTCAGGCCTAATCCTAATCTCCTTCTAATTTCTAATCCTAGATGGGAGACTTGCTTGTCTAGGGCGTGATGATACCATGTCCCTAAAGCAGCCCAGATTACTGGAACCTCGGTCCATTCACCCTTGGGGCCCGCAGCACAAATTTCAGGATCATGAGTTCTTTCACCCTTGGGGCTCATCTATCACGAGATGGTTTTACTCCGCCTCTCCCTAACAGCAGCAAACCACTCCTCAAGAAAAAGAATTAGAACTAGTTAAGAGCTTGGAACTGTAAATATGTCAACAATTGAAATTAAGTATGACTGTCATACATATTGTGTTAATGCATTAGTAGCTTCTGCAAGATAAGACTTTCCTAACCCTTTAATCTCCTCTATTATGTTTTGGTTTACTCATCTATGTTATTAGATTATCTGATTTATGCTTTCCGAACTGAATATGTTTATCAGATTATAACATTGATCATGATTATGATATTGACATTGGATAAAGATTGACGACTTGCTTAACATAGTTAAGCATCGATCTAAATGCTATCGGGCTAGATTCATTTATGAATCGGCATTAATATGCTATCGGGGTATTAACCCGATAGCATATGTAATGCTTATTGTTATCGGGATAAACATTTATTCGGGCCATTAACAAAGCATCATAACTAACACCGTTTCAACCGAGTGTTAAGTATTAAATGTCAGTTAACAAACATAACCGAAATCGGGATGTGCACCGATCAAGGTGCCTTGATCGGTCAGTCGAGACATCTATTGACCGGTCTTCTAAACATATAAAGCCCGACATGAATCATTTGGAGAAGACATATAAAAATATTAATGATCTCTCTCCTTCTGCTTGCAACAAAACAATCAGATTATTAGACCATATAATCATATAAAATTCTCACATATATAATATGTTCTTTTATTGCAATTGAATAAAACTTTACATGGTATCAGAGCCAAGTTGATCGAACTTGAGGCTATTCAATTTTGTGAATAATTTAAGAACAAGGTTATATACTACATCACATTTCTCCAATGGCCAGCGCTATTAGATTCGAAGACAGACTCGGAGGTGGCAATGATTTTTCAGCCTAGAAGTTCAGAATCCAGATGATCTTAAAGGAGAACAAAGTGGATTCATTTGTTCAAACTAAAAATGATCAACCTGAAAATGAACCTGACAAAACAGCATGGATTGAGGGAAATGAAAAGGCCATCAAAATAATAGTTGATGGGGTGAGAAACAACATAATGCCCATCATAAGAAAACATCAGACAGCCTATAAAATGTTCAAAGCACTTGAAAGCACATTTGAGATATCAAATGCAAGTCGAACTCTGGCATTAAAACGAGAAATAAATCATATCACCATGAACAAGGGGGAGACAATCAACGCCTACTTTATGCGGATATCAATTCTAAGAGATGAACTAGCAACTTTGGATTACGAGATCCAAAGCAAAGAGTTAACATTCATTGCTCTAGATGGGTTGCCTAGTGGATGGAGTACATTCCTCCAAGGCATCAGTGCAAGGTCCAAGTATCCTAAGTTTGAAAGATTAAGGGACGATTGTCTCCAAGAAGAATCAAGATTGAACAAGATGGGAATAAAACAAAAGAACATAGACGAAGACCTTCAAGTTCTAAATACTAACTCAAATAAGACAACCAAGAAGAAGCAATTTAGGAAGAGGAAGGGTCATCAAGGCAAGAACACTTCAAAGAGAGACCTATCACATATTCAATGCTATAGGTGCGATAAGTTCGGGCACTTTGTTGCAAAATGTCCAGAGAGAACCAAACAAGCCACATTTGCCAGAGCAGGAAAATCTAAAAGAGAAGATGACTTCCAGAACTATATCCTCTACTCAGCACTTACAAGCCATGCATCAAATAAGTCTAACTCCTGGGTGATTGACAATGGCTCATCCAGACACATTACAGGGTTTAGAGAAGTGCTAGACTCCATGACAGAGGATAATGATGAGGAAGTAACCATCGGAGATGATTCCTCACATCCAGATAGAGGAATTGGTTCCTGCACCATCAAACTGAAGACAGGCATATCATTGCAACTCGAAGGAGTACTATATGTCCCTGGCATCAAGAGAAATCTAGTCTCCATATCAGCCCTAGAAGATAATGGATACAGAGTAACCTTCATGGAGAACAAGGTGTTGGCTTGGCCAAGAAATTCTTCCCTCAAGAAAGCTAAAGTCATTGGTCAAAGACAAGGCTATTTGTATGAGTTGTGCACAAAGCCCAACCTAGCCCTAATTCATGAAGCAACAAATGCAAATGAGGTCTGGCATAGAAGACTAGGCCACCTGAATTATAGAGCTTTATCATCTATGGGAAACCTTGTCACAGGTTTACCTAAGTTGCAGCAATATCATTCAGAGGCATGCAAGGGTTGTGCCCTAGGTAAAAATATCAAGGGTGCCTTCCATAATAGTACTAGGAAGACAAGCAAAGTTTTAGAGTTAGTTCATTCTGATATATGTGGACCCATGTCCGTTCCCTCTCTAGGAGGATGTTTGTATTATGTAATATTTGTTGATGACTACTCTGGGAAAACTTGGATCTACTTTCTGAAGTGTAAAGAATCAGAAGAGATCCTTAGTAGGTTTAAAGAGTTTACATCACTGACGGAGAACTACTCAGGAAATAAAATTAAAATCCTAAGGACTGATAATGGGGGGGAATACACATCAGAATTATTTAGAGATTTTTGTAAAAACTCAGGGATTAAGAGGGAGCTAACAATACCTTATAATCCTCAACAAAATGGGGTAGCTGAGAGGAAAAATAGGACAATTGTAGAAGCTGCCAAAGCCATGATTCTTGATCAGAATCTAAATATCAATCTTTGGGCAGAAGCAACTAACACTGCTGTGTATATACAAAACAGATGTCCTCACTCACATCTTGAAAATAAAACTCTTGAGGAAGTATTTACCAAACTAAAGCCAGATATCAGCCACCTTAGGATATTTGGGTGCCCTGTCTATATACATGTACCTAAAGAGAAAAGACTAAAACTAGAACCTTCTGGAAAAAGGGGAATACTTGTAGGATATAGTGAAACATCCAAGGCCTATAGAATATATATACATGGTCAGAGAAATATTGAACTTAGTAGGGATGTAATCTTTGAAGAAGATTTAGCCTTCAAAAGAGCCCTAAGTACAATAGAGCCTAAAATCTATATCCCCAATCCTAACATAGAAGAAGATCCTACTCATGAGCTTCAGAGGGAGAATCTTGAGGAAACTATAGGTGAAACTCCAATCCCACCTAGAGAAAACCTCAAGAAAAGACCTCTATGGGCCACCAAGACTGTAGCAGAAGCTCAGAAGTTTGCTGCTCCTTCAGGAACCTTCAGGGAAAGCAAAAGACCTAATAAATTCACTAGCTATGTTGCTCTTATGAATGATCTCTCTAAAGCTGAACCAAACAATGTATCAGATGCACTTAAACATCAAGTATAGAAGGATGCCATGTCTGAAGAGTATCAGTCCATTATGAAGAATGATGTTTGGGACATCCTTCTTAGGCCTACTAAGAAATCTGTTGTTTCATCTAAATGGCTTTTTAAAATCAAACATGCTACAGATGGCAGTATTGAAAAGCACAAGGCCAGATTTGTAGCTAGAGGGTTCTCTCAAAGGGAAGGAATAGATTATGAAGAAACCTTTGCACCTGTAGCCAGATATACCTCAGTAAGAACAGTACTAGCCATTGCAGCAGCAAAAGGGTGGAAGGTGCACCAGATGGATGTTAAGACAGCATTTCTTAATGGTGAGATCTCAGAAGAAGTCTACCTAGAGCAACTTGAAGGATTTGAAATTCAGGGTGCAGAGTCTCATGTGTGCAGACTCAAGAAAGCTCTCTTGGGCTTAAACAGGCTCCCAGGGCCTAGTATGAAAGAATTGACACCTATCTCTCTAAACTAGGCTTCTCTAAAAATGATGCAGATCCAAATCTCTACTACAAACAAAATAAAGGTGATATGTTAATATTGATTCTATATGTTGATGACTTACTAATCACAGGAGAAGATCACCTCATAGATCAATGTAAGAAAGATTTATCTAAAGAATTTGATATGAAGGACTTGGGACTCCTTCATTACTTCCTAGGTTTGGAAATATGGCAAAATTCTGAAAATATTATACTAAACCAAGGAAAGTATACCTTGGATATTTTGAAGAGATTCGGAATGCATAACTGTAGACCTATGACCTCTCCCATGGAAACAAATTTACATAAACTTAAGGAAGCATCAGCAGAGTCACAATCCACTAACCCTACTCTCTACAAACAGATGATTGGGTCCCTGATGTATCTGGTGAATACAAGGCCAAATATCTGTTATGCGGTCAATGCCTTAAGTCAGTTTATGTGTGAGCCTAAGGAAATTCACTTGATTGCAGTAAAACACATTATGAGATATTTACAAGGTACTCTAAACCTTGGTCTCAAATATGAGAAAGTCAATCTAGACCTACACAGATTTACAGACTCAGATTGGGCTGGGAGTGTGACTGACAGGAAAAGCACTTCAGGGTGTTGCTTCAGTTTAGGATCAACCATGATATCTTGGATCAGCAAAAAACAGTCTTTTGTAGCACAAAGTTCCACCGAGGTCGAGTACATTGCAGCTTCCATGGCTGCTTGAGAGGCAGTATAGCTTAGGAAGTTGCTTGTGGGACTATTTGGTGAACCCATGAAACCCACTGTCATCCACTGTGACAACCAGAGCTGCATAAAGCTTTCTATAAATCCAGTATTTCTTGACAGATCTAAGCATATTGAGATTCCATACCATTATGTACAAGACATGGTAGACAAAAATGTGATCAAATTGGAATATGTTAGTACAAAAGATTAGACTGCAAATATTTTGACCAAACCACTTTCCAAAGTGAAGGTTGATCACTTCAGAAAAGGTTTAGGTATGATAGAAAGGTAATTTGCTTTGTAAATAAGATGTTTAATGTGTAAACTTCTTTTGTCATGTTGGGACATTCTAGGTTTCACCCCCTGTGTTCATATCTAAGAGGTGACAATCTCTGAGATTATGAACACTTGTATGCAGACATCATAAGGTGACGATCTTATGATTCTCTAAACCAGTCATCATGTTGAATCTCTGGTATGTCATGGATGTGCCATGATGGTGTTGTGATAAAACATTTGTATAAAATGTTTGTGCACATATCACAACCTGGATAAGATGAGAATCTAACCATCCTCATATGTTTATCCTTAGTATTGCGTGTTTAGGCAATACCGATATCACGTGTTCAGGTGTCATAATAAAATGATGAATCTTTTATATCACATGGTTAGGTGATACTCTATGTCACATACTTAGAGTGATGTTTTATATTTGTATCTTATGTCCTGATGGTACTTCATATCATATGTATAGATGATATATATTCTTGGAGACTGACATTATGGAAAAGAAATGTGATGCAGGTTCCTTTATCTATCTTCCAAAGCTAAGAGGGAGTGTTAATGCATTAGTAGCTTCTGCAAGATAAGACTTTCCTAACCCTTTAATCTCCTCTATTCTGTTTTGGTTTACTCATCTATGTTATTAGATTATCTGATTTATGCTTTCCGAACTGAATATGTTTATCAGATTATAGCATTGATCATGATTATGATATTGACATTGGATAAAGATTGACGACTTGCTTAACATAGTTAAGCGTCGATCTGAATGCTATCGGGCTAGTAACCCGATAGCATATTAATGTCGATTCATTTATGAATCGGCATTAATATGCTATCGGGGTATTAACCCGATAGCATATGTAATGCTTATTGTTATCGGGATAAACATTTATTCGAGCCATTAACAAAGCATCATAACTAACACCGTTTCAACCGAGTGCTAAGTATTAAATGTCAGTTAACAAACATAACCGAAATCGGGATGTGCACCGATCAATAGGTGCCTTGATCGGTCATGTCTAAAAGGCATGACCGGTCAAGACATCTATTGACCGGTCTTCTAAACATATAAAGCCCGACATGAATCATTTGGAGAAGACATATAAAAATATTAATGATCTCTCTCCTTCTGCCTGCAACAAAACAATCAGATTATTAGACAATATAATCATATAAAATTCTCACATATATAATATGTTCTTTTATTGCAATTGAATAAAACTTTACATATTGCAGTCTATATTAATATTACTGCTAAATTCTGCATAGGAACATTATCAAGTTTCATGTATTAAGCATGCATATTAAGCACATCCCCATGCATACTACCAAGAACAAGGATTTTACTGCCTGTAACTTAGTAACAGTTCTGATCTGATCTAATCAATGGTGATGTCACTGAATGCTTTTGATTCCTTTCCTTTATATCTCTCAATGTGAGGGAGAGGTCACACCACTTCATCATGTAAAACCTTTGGCAAGAGATACACCCTTTCACCATTAGCACCCTTTGAAAAAGTGCAACTCTTTATTATTTCTGCCCTTTAAAAGGGACAAAACCTTTCACAATCAGATCTGCACTTCTGATTTCCATTTTGTCCCCTTCTCACGTGAGGTTCTCCTCCCTTTTATATCTCATGTTTGAGGAAGTCACAAATTTTCCTTTCATGTCTTTTGACCATTCATTAACTTAATTAAATTTTAATTATATTTAATTATATTCTTTTATGTTTAATTTAAATTTTATTTTTATTCTTTTGTATTTTAATTTTATTATTATTATTCATTATTAAATTATATTTCAAAGTGGGGACATTACAGTCATTAGGTAAGGGATTTTTTTATTTCTAGCATGAAACTAACCCTAACCCTCAACTCTCAATTTTTACGGGTATACTATTACAATTAGAGATTTTTTTATTTCTAATATGTAACCACTAATATTAAACTCTAAAAATTTAGGGGTTTGGGGTTAGGGTTGGGAGTTTTTTTATTTTTTGTATGTGCCAAGGCTAGGATTAGCTATACGGAATTTTTAAAAATTGTATGTAGTGTTTTCTAAAACCTAACCATATTTTTTTGTCTTCTTTCTTGCAAATTTCAAGTCATCATGCCATGAAAAAGAGATTTTGCATTGATGTATGGCATAGTCGTCCCTAATTCAAACAAAATCATGCAAATTGTTTGGGCTTGAATGCTATGGAGGCATTTATCAATTCATTTGACGTTTGGAAAAGGTGCTAGGGTATGATGTTGAGCCCTACAAACAGCTGCCTATAGATGTCACACAATGGCATTTGGATAAAGGTACTAGGGCTTAATGTTAAGCCCTACAAACAATCCCCTACATATGTCACACATCAAGCTTTGGTGGCTCGAGTCCTATGCAGTAACTTAAACAAAAAAGGCAAAGGCAACAATAGGATCAACATCTTTTGAGGCCAAAGTTGATCCTTTAGATTCATCTACACCTTGTACATCATAGAGACCTAACACAAGGGACAAAAACATTTATGTCTTCTTTGCACCTTGTACTACAGCAAGATAGCAACCAACTTTAGAATGTACAGATTGGAAGAAGATTGTTCATGAGTAGGCCAAAAAGGCCTTCGATAATTTTTGTTACCATTCAAGCTTCTTGTTCAATGTCATCAAATCTACATGTTTACAAGCTATGGTGAACGCCATTGTAGGTTCAAATCTTAAGTTCAAATCTCACTCATATCAAAGTTTGAAGAGTAACATGTTGAGGGATGTAGTAAAGAATGTGAGCAATGTCCCTGCAAAACATCGAAGGGAGTGGGCTAAGACAAGGTGCACTATCATGTTAATTAAATGGGTGGGCTAATAGCAAAAACTATACTCTCATCAATTTTCTTGTGGCATCTAAGCTTGGCACAATGTTCCTTCGATATGTGAATGCATTAAATTGAGTGAAATTAATGCAAGCACTTTTCACTATATTTGATGAGGTGGTTATTGAGATGGGGCCATAATTGTGGTCCAATTCATTACAAAGAGTGGTGTTGTTTGTGTTGTTGTAGGAAGCTTTTTAATGGAGATGTAGCAGCAGTTTTGAAGCCCATGAATGACACATTGTCTCAATTTAACTTTGGAAGGCATTGGCAAATTTTCCTGGGTTCAATTTGTATTAGTAAGGACCCACATTGTCACCAATTTTATTTACAATATCGCAAAGGTGTAATTATATGCACCTTCATAGATGGCAAGGAACTTCTTCAATCAGAAGTGACAAGATTCACTACCCACTTCCTTGAATTGGAAAATGTTTGTTCACAAAAGATGAATTTGAAACTATACAAATCAAAATTGCCTGCTTTGCAATTATCATCTTAAATTTTTGCACTCTGTGAGATCCCCTACTAAATCTTACCCAACTTTTTTGCACTATCTAGCTACTGAGCATTATGACAAAAAGTTTGCCCATGTACAATTCATATGATTTTCCAGATCTGAGTATGCACATGTCAGAACTGCAGATGTTTATTTTCAGAGTTTGCAGAGGTGTGAATATTTGATAAGATGTTTTGAACATATTTCTCCGTTCATGTATGAAAGGAAATTACATGAACTGAACAATATAGATTAATGTTTCCCAACATGTATATAACAGAAATGACAGAAGTTTCCTTTAATTTGCAAAAGCTGGTACAAAGTTATTAAGAACAACAATTTCTGACCATTCCTTCTCTGCATCAATCTGAAAGTAGAATTGCAAAACTCAAAAAATTATAATCAGCAATTGACAATCTGCTCATACTCGATGTTATGTCCTTCCAAACACCTCATACAATGCAGGGTCTTCATTCATAAATTAGTGGCAAATGTGGAAGGAGAATGAGTTGCTACTATAACCAGTCCATAGTCATACATAGTAAGAGATTTCAGCCCTTTCCCTGTTTCTGATTTCTGCCCAGAAATGCCTCATGTCACCTCTTTTAGAGTCCTTTCAGACTCACACTTTGCCTTGGATGCTTCCTGTCCAAACACAAACAGCAGATATAAAAGAGAACTCTATTCATTCTCCTCATGTACTGATCCAGATGACTGTCATCAAGCCCAGTAATATTATTTTGCTTTTACCCTCATGCCCATGTATAAATCTTGGTGCCCAGCACTATAACATTCACCCAAATGTTTGAGTGACCATTGCCATCCTCTTTGCAAATCCCACACGGTTAAACAGTCACATCCAACACAAGATATGGACACCCAATGTACATATAAACTCAGAAATTATGAATTCATAGTTAATTTCCAGTCAATGTATATATTTTTCCTAAGTCACAAGGTCCGAATTCGAATTTGAATTCGACAGCCATGAAATTCGGATGAAATTCGACAAGGGAAAAATTCGAAAAAAAAAATTCAGATAAAATTCGCCTTATATAATTTTGTTTATTTTTAAATACATGTATACTTCTAATAAATTATCAAAATAGCTTAACATTGCTAAATAGATTTGAAGTCATTATAAAAAGATGGCACATTTAAAAAATATAAACCATAAGAAACATAGGAATTTCAGTAATGCTAGTGATCATATATGATATGCCTAATATAATGTACAGCAGAATCCCTTTTGAACCTGCAGAAGGAAGTGCACTTGACACCTGCATTTCTCTAAGAAAATTTTTACTAGGTAATAGTTCAATGTGGGTTTGCAAGTTACCATTTTCTGTCTGGCCTTTATTTAGCTACAGCCGGGGACCATGTTGAATTGAATCTTAGCGTGCAGGAAACCACCCTCTTATTCTAGGAACTTGCCATTTCTTTTATATACAAAAGTGTCATTGTATTGGATTACTTTATTTCACATTTGTAATTTTTGTTAAAGTTATTCTGCCGTCTGCCCACTTTTTAGCAGAATTTTTTTATGGCCGAATTTGAACGATTTTTTTATAAAAGTTTGAAATTCGATTAAATTCGAACCTCATCCATGAAAATCGCCGTATTCTGTAACTTAGTATTTTTCTATTAACAGAAAATACACAGCAAACAAGATGAACTGAAATGGCAGAGGTTTACTGTATCAATATGGTACTGTAGCAATTATGGCACTGTGGCATGCTTCCAAAAAACAATCATAAAATCTTCATCCATGTACCTTGAAACATCACACCCAAAAATTAGGGCACTGATCAAGGAAGCACAATCTGAATTCTGAAATGAATCCACCAAATGGGTAGACTTCGGTTTTCATCCTATCCACCTAAATTCCAAGGGTTTCCAACCTCAGGTTTCTTAAACCGAAAGCTAGAAGCTCTTAAGTTCTCCAGAAGACAATAACAAAACCAAGTATATCTCAAATGAAGCCCAAGCTGCTCGTTTATAACCACTAAGACGCCTTTTGGCTTTCCCTCTTCTTTACCTTTTATATTTCCCTTTCTTTTTAATTTAAATTTGAACTTGAGGGAAATAATAATAATAATAATAATAATTAGTTCAAGCTTTTGGTGCAACAGCAAACAATCCCAACAATTGGTATCAGAGCCTTGGGTCACAGGTTTGAGTCTCCCTTCAGTGGGTGCTTAAGGCTCAGTCCGTGCTGAGGGGGAGATTGTTGACTTGGTGGTCAGCACCTCCTTGGGGATTCGTGACATGACTTAACCGCCTCCTATGGGTTGAGTTAAATCTGGCATTTGTATTGGGTGTTGATAGTTCGAGCTTTTGGTGCAACTGAAAACAATTCCAACAGATCTCACCCTCAACCATATAAAATTGGTTAGGTGAATCAAACTAGATATATTGTCATTGTCTCACATACACAATCAAGTCGTTTCAACATGAAGTTTTCTGCAATGTGGCACTTCTTGAACATGACATTCTCTTTTGCCAACCTTATGCATGGAAACAATGTAGTATCACCTTGGGTTATCAATCTTCAGAATTCCAAAGATGGTTCCTTCTAGGAAAATATCTTTGGTCACTTCAAAGAAGTAGTAAGTCTGATCAGAAACAGGATGTATATTTTCCTTCTGCGTGTCAAAATGAGAACAAGTTCAAGAAGAGATTCATCAACTAAGGGATGAGAACAAAGGGTTGCAGAAGAAGATGCCAAAAAGTCTTTCCCATTTCAAAAACACTCTTTTTCACAATCCTGCACAATATCTTGCTAATATTTTATCATACTACAAAGTTACAAATAACTAAATTGTAATAAACACGTGTACCATAATTAGCAAAAATAAGTGCCTTTCTAATGAAAAGAAACAGCAGAAAATTCGACCTAGCAAAAGAAGTAACAATGTCTCAAATCTAGTTGGATTGACATTGCTGCGGAACTCAAAGAAACAAGTCAACCTCAAAGAAACAAGCAACGATGTCTCGAATTTTGTTTGATAAACCTTGTATCATCTACAATTCGTATGTTCGCGTGGTGGCCTTGGAGACCAAATCTGGTGAGCATTATTTCTTTCTTTCGTCCATTCGTTCAAGCTACTCTCACAATCAACATTGTTTCCTCGATTCAGCAAGAAACAAAGGTGGATGCAAATAAGCTTACAAAGAGAAATATATTCTTGAGCTTTTCGTCAGGCTCTTGAAAGAAGTTGCATGGAAGCCATACTCAGTGTAGAATTTGTGTCATAATTCTAACCCTAAACATTTATTGATCGGAGCACTACAAGATTCAAATAATCCAGCTGAAAGGCGAAAATTTAAAAGAAAATATCCCCACCTTTCTTTTAAGAACCTGCGCAGCAAAGAGCTCGACTTCTAAATCTTGCAAGAAAGGCGAATTCGAAGCAAGAATAGTGGTAGCCACTTCCCACGCTACATCCGTCTGCTGGAATTCCACAAGCCACTGATTGGCAGCCACTCTGTTGCCTGAATGTACATCATGATTCAACACCTGAACTGCCTGCGCCACCTGAATCTGCAGCTCCATTGTCATCATTCCTCTTTACAGAATTTAATTACAAAATCTTTTAAAATCTCCTTTGCTGCAAAAATTTAATGTTTTTGTTTCAGAGAGGCGCCAAGCAAGTCCTCACTGCGTTTTTCCAACTTGACAATCAGTACTTTAAAAAATACGTATCCGTAGCTGACATTCACACAAACCCTCGCCCGGCGAAAAGAATGGAAGGAAGGAATGAACAAATTCTATTCCCCCTTCAACTTCGAAACCACTAGCAGTTTCTTTGTCTTTCGAAATGAAGTGGTTTTGTTGAGTACTAGCGGTCAACGTCGCCCTATCCGAATGGATCGTACGTGGTGATTACGTGGCAGCCACGGAGACTAATTGATAATACGGATATTGGGTCAACGAGAATAATGGTGGGTCCCATTTAATAGCGCTGACTTGCATCAAGACGCTTGGCTCCCACTGTTTTGTATTTAGGGAAATGACTCACTAATCATTCCGAACGGTGCGTTTTCATTCAAGCAGTATTGGAATGAATCTATACCGTTGAGCGTATCCATATGCCTTCAACGCATTGTATTCTTCAAATGTGTAGTGGGTTTGTCAGGAGGAATATGGTTACGTATATTTTATCGAGAAAAAAGTTTTGAGTATAAGAATTGATTTTAGAAAGTGAATTTTCAGATTCTGAAATTTATAAAGAAAAAAATATATTGATTAATTAGCTTACAATAAGTTGCATTTTATTTGGAATTTTTAATTATTATGTTGAAGGCATATTTTATATGACGTTTTCAACTTATTTATTGAAATCAATGGTTCAAAATTGATAAAAGGATGCAAGACGATTGAATCGATCTCAATTGTATGTTTACATTAATATTAATTTTTAAAAATGATAAATATATATATATATATATATTTTAATATGATTATTTAGAAAAAGAATGTGTACAAAAGAAAAATCTACTATTTTCTACTTTTAATAATAATATATTTTAATGGTATCTTCTTTTATTTGAATATTCCATATTTATGATGTACTAACATATGTTCTATTGATTATATTTAAGGATTGATTATGGTTACTAATCCTATTTTTCATATTATATATATGGATGCGTATGTGTGCAGGTTTTGTGTGTTTTGATGCAAGTACCAGGCATTGATTCCCCCTGGCTTCACAGGTATGAGTGTAGCTAACAATCCTCGATGGTGGTAATGGAGATGGCATAAATGCCAAAGTTGACTTAGCCCTAAACATTATCCCATATTAGGACAATCATATTTGGTCTTGAGTTTACCTGTTTGATTGGCCATAAAGGCAATATTTGTATCCTTGGGTCAATTGTCTTGGTTATGTGGCAAATGATATTTATATCTTGGTTATGTCGTGTGCCTTCCAAAGGTAGGGGCTTTTGCATGGTTGGCAATCAAGGGTAGGATTCTAATGGGTGAAAGAAGAAAAAGGTTGGGATTCATGAGGCCTTCAAAATGTGTGATGTGTGAAAATGTTGAAGAGAATGTGGATCATATGCTTCTCCATTGTGAGGTGGCTTTTAAGTGTTGGGAAATGATTTTACAAAAATTGGAGTGGTACGGACCTCTTTCGAAAACCCTAAAGCAACTCTTTATTGGATGGCTAAGTGGAAAAAGGAAACCAACTCTTTCTTGTGTATGTGAAATTTTCCCATCATCTGTCATTTGGAAGATTTGGAAGAAAAGGAATAGACACATATTTCAAGACAAGAAGGAATCAATGGAGAGGTTGTTGTTCAAAATTAATTATCTGATTGAAGAAACAACTGGTGCAGTTGCTTCTCAGTCCTTTAGACCATCGAATGTCACCTTCACTTGTGAGTTCAAAATGATCAAGATGAAATGGCTAGGCATCAAACACCGAGCCATGAATGGGCTTGATCAGGTTAATTCGGATATCAAAGATCTTTGGAGGTTACTTGGAAAAAACCAAAGGAAGGTTTGTGTAAAATTAATTTTGATGGTGCCTCTAAGGGAAATCTAGGGCTTTCGGGCATTGGTTTTGTGGCAAGGGATTGTATAGGGAATCTTATTGCTATGGGTGGAAAAAAATTAAAGGATGGTACAAATAATGTGGTAGAGGCAATGGCGGCCCTTCAGGGGGTTAAATTTGGCAAACGTTTGGGATTGTCGAAAATTTATTTGGAGGGTGATTCATTAATCACCATCAATGCAATCATTTTAGGGGAAGTACAATCTTGGCACTTACGGAAGTACAACCTTGCCATTTGTAATGAATTGGAAACTTTACAAAGCTACCAAATTAGCTATATATGATGTATGAGAAATTAGGTAGCGGATGCTCTATCTAAATGGGCATTATCATTTAATGATGTGGGAGAATTGAGGGTCGAGGACTACCATACTCTCATCGTAGATGAATGGCATGGTTAGCAAGCAAGTGAATGAAAGTTGCATTTTTGAGATGACAAGGGAGAATGTTTGATGGGACGAGAGATTTGAGGTAGTAATAAAAGGGGGTGTTGAATGTCTTATTCCACAGACTGTAGCTAAGATGTTTGTGCAAAGAGAAGACAATGGAAACCAATTTCCCCTTTGTGACATCGCAACCATAGGTGGCAATCTTTGTGTTGGCTTTTGTGAAGTGCTTAAAAGGGCTTTTCAAATTTGGAGATGACGAATTTGTGTAGGTGATGGAGGCTTTGTTGGGAGATGTTTTTCTTTAGGCAAAGCATCACTATAGGTCCAACATGGACATTGTGACTATGGTCGTTGTGTGGGGATTTGAAATGGGTGAGGCCACAAAAACCATCAAATGGGCGATGTGAGCAATCTTGGATGAGGAATGGTTAATTCGATTGGATTCCATTCTGGAGTGGGCTATCCTAGGGGCAAGGTTTTTATGTGACCTAGGGAATTGAGGACCCAAATGCAACGGAGCTATATGAATTGGACCCATTCATTAATTGGCCTACAAAGTGCAATTGGGATGAATGATGGGTAGAGGCTCTCATTGGGCGAGAATCGCTGAAGACCTACCTTTAACAAAGATGGGCTATGGCGGGAGGTGTGATGGTGGTTGTTGACGGTAAGGTGAAAGGAAAAGGGAAACAGGGCCTGAGACAAGGGAGGGTGGTGAAGGTGAAGAGGTAGAGCACAAGCGGGGTGGCCGTAAACATGGAGTAATTTTCTCTTTGTCTTCTTGTTTTTTTCTCTTGGTTAATGGTGTTATCTCTAAAATTTATGTAATAGGGGCATGGTAGATGAATTTTGAGTTTGATACAATGGGGGTTTTGTTTTTTGTTCTCTATAGTGGTAGGATGGTAATGGAGGGTAGTTTCTAGGGTTTGCATGAGTGGTTGGGTCTCTGTAAATATTAATTGTTTGTAATGTTTTGCATGATTCGGTATAGGTGATCAAGGGTTTTCGAGTTGATGAAGATTGTGGGAGGGGACGTACTGGTTTTTTGTTTCAATGACCAGTCTATTTTGGTTGATGGTTGTAAACTTTGTAATTTGAATACTTTAATATTAATAAAATAAATTATTAATATCGATAAAAAAAATGTCCCCCAGTAGAGAATTGTTAAATAGTTTCTTACAAAGATGTCTGGTTGTCACCTTTGGCTCACCAACTTTAATGATGGTGGCAAGAAATCCAACTGGGATGTTTGTATTAACTCTATATGTACGGGACATCATTATGAATGCCTCCCCTAAAATCTTCTTGACTGCATGGATGATAAGAGTACTGGAATAATTTAAGACTACCAACAAATGCTTATCCGTGATTTCCCCCTAAAAGGCTATTTTAGTTTTAGCAGAGAGGAGGCAAATTAGAGTGTCCATGGGAGCAAACAAAAAATAGAGAGCAAGAAGCAAGGCTCAAAAAAACTTGAAGAAGAAGCTTGTTAGACAGTTCAAATAACCGGAGACAACTAAGAGGGGGGGTGAATCAGTTGTCACAAATTACCATAACTATTAGCAATTTAAAACTTTAATACCAACCCAAAACAATAATACCGGAATAACAGTTAAACCAATTAAGCATAAACAATAATCACAGAATAAAAACAATCCACGTGACACCAAGATTTATAATTGGAAAACCCGGTAAAAGGAAAAATCACGGTGGGCAGCCTACCCACAGTTAGATAATACTTCTACAGTAAGTATGTGAATTAGAATTGAGGGGCCTACACTTGCAGGAAGGCCAACAGCCTAGAGTGCACTGCTCGTCACAAAAGGAGCCTCACTGACTACATAGAAATCCAGACTACAATCCGGAGAAGTGTTGAACTGCAAAAGATAGCATCTCATATGCCTGAGTACAGTTCCGGTTAAGCTCAATACCGGAGGAGTGAATCCTCTTACATAAACCCGGTTCGATCTCCAATAATCGACCAAATCCTCTACCTGAATGATATTACATTATTCGCACATTACATTCCTTGACCATGACCTCTAACATAACCATGATGATCTACAATGAGATCTTACATCTATATATACAAACCCTCGACCATAAATAATTAGTTCGACCACCAGTTAATAAACTAATTACATAATTACAAACCATGTCGGCCTTAGACCAAACAAATAATATCCAACACATAAGACATCCCAGAAACACATTGAGAGGTCCAATCCACATGTTACATTAAAGTCGATCCATAACCTAGATCAATCGGGACCCCAATATAGGTCCACACGCTACAATAATGATCTCCATCCACCAGGTCTCGAACATGATCACCAACAACATCTTGAAACTCCACTAGAAGCTACACCAACACCACTTATTCAATTCATCAAAATCTCTGACGATGAAACCCTCGTCAAAACCAGAAACTAAGCTTCCAAGCAAGTAGGATAGCATTCGATCATGTGAGATTTTGCCAAGATCAAGCAGCAATGGAAAGCACAAATAAGAGAGACAAAATATATGATAGAAATAAACTGTATTCTATCAAGATGAAAATACTGATCAACTGGATCATCAATCGTTACATACAATGAATATGAGCATGCTTATATAGGCAAGGCTATATGGATATGCGAGCACACAAACATGGCATGTGGCTCAATAAGAAACAAGGGTAGGTAGGAAATAGGTGTGGGTAGGTAGGAGAAACAATATAATATTCCACATGAGGTGGATCATCCACTGAATGTGGAGTGTAACAACAAGATCACACCATAAAAGGTGGAAATTCTCCTACACACACTATCCCAATGTGGCACAAACACCCAAGTGTCTCATACCCAAACTACTATGAAATGCATTTCCTAAGTAAACTTGAGTAAGGTGTAATAATATCCAAGATAAATAATTATTTACACCAACACCCCCCCTTAAGTGCAACTTAGGGGAATGCACTTAAGTCTACAATTAAACTAAGCAATGCAAGATAGGTCCCGCCTATGAGGCCATGTTAGGCACCCATGTACAAATGCAAATGCATACAAACCAATACAATGAAATCTCTCACAAAGCGGGGAAAGAGAGAAAAACCCAATGGGAAAAAACCCTCCCCCAAAAGAGAGATGAAAACTAGATACAAAGAACTCTCATAGAAGTATGTGAAGAACAAAACCCCATGTGAGGAAAAAGTCCCCCTCATATGAGAGAAGAAGAAGAAGAAGAAGAGAGACTGGGAAGCCTCCCCTCAATGTGGAATCTGCACCAATGATAGAAGCTCGAAGATGAATGAAGAAAATGCTCCACGAACGTCGAACCACGTTCCTCCCCTTAGGAAGAAACAAAACCAAAGGTGTATCCAAAAATTCTCCCCAACCATGAAGGGGAGATGGAGAAAAAATACTCATGATGAAAGGAATCTCTGAAAACTGCTCAAGTGTCCCCATGTCGATGCTAAAAGGTACCCCCTCCAAAGGTGGTAAACTGTGCCACACTACTGAAAAAGGCACTCCAAGATCTAGTGGAGATTAATGTAGAACAATATCCAAAGACTCACATGTCTCCTCAAAAGATAAAGAGACCTCCTCCAAGTGTTGTACAAAAGTATCCACAATCATGTCAACCTCTAAAAATTGATCATGTAGAGAATGCACAAGAGGGTCAGACTGATCCCTCACAACAATCAAAGAAGGATCATCTTCATCAAAGAGAAGATGAATGTCATCAATGGTGTCTCCCAAATCTGCAATGTAGGAGTCCACAAACAAACCTGCAATGTCTATCAAGTAGGCATCCCAATCAACTGAAACTGGAAGACATGAAATATCCTGTTGCACTAAATCACAAGAAGGCAAAATTGTCGCACTAGTTGCATCATCAGGTGCAATAGGTGGTGTGATATCAATAGGAGGAGATGAAATGCAAGGCTCAAGAACGGGGTTACATGTGAGAATCCCCAAGTTCAAATGCCCAAAGTTCTCCTCAAAATCTGAATCATCAACATAGGAAGAATCAACCTCATCAATAGGACCAAAATCTGAAAAAGAGTACAACCGAGATGCATGATCAACCACTCTAGTCGCAATGATAGCTCCACTCTCCAAGTCTCTAATGATAACTGAATCAGGTGTGAACTCCATAGTTTTCCTAGTTGCCCCATGTGTGATTTGATAGATGGAAGAAGATTATTTGTCAAGTGGGGTACACACAACACATCATTGAAGGAGTTATCCCCAATGGCAATAGATCCTTTCCCAATCACATCCATGTATGTATGATTGCCCATCAAAACTTGCGGCATGTGGCAAGGCTCAAATGTAGAAAACATAGACTGCGAAGATGCCATATGAAGAGAAGCCCTTGAATCTAGAAGCCATCTCCTTGAATCATGACTTGTAGTAGCACAAAGAGCTCATCCCTTTCCTTTATCTCTCCCAAAAGAGTGATCCTTTCCTTTATCCTTGGAAGAAGAAGTTGATGTAGACATTCTAGAAGGTAGGTTGATTCTATTCTTCTCAAGAAGATTCTTTAAGTCATCAATATCCTTCTTATAACAATGATGTTCATCATGTCCTGACTTCTTGCAATATCCACTAAAAATATTGTCCTTATATGATTTCCTCTTAGGTGAGAATGGTGAATCACCTTGTTGTGGAGAGGAAGATTGTGCTCCATCTTGTTGTGGTTTAGACTTAGGTTGCTTTTGATTCTTGCCTTTTCCTTGATTACTTTGATTCCCTTTGTTAGCCAGCAATGCTTGTGACTTTGAAGATTTGAGAATCCCCATCGTGGTCAACTTATATTGCTCAAGTATCAACATCTCCATGAATGAATCAAATGAGGGAGAAGTGTATGAGGAACCTTGAGCTAACCTATGGGTGTGAAAGCTAGATACAAAGGCTGCATACTCTAAAGGAAGCTTGTCCAACAAGTTATAAACCAATTGAGCATCCTTTTTGCCAATTCCACAATCCTTTAGCTTTGCTCTTAGCTCAATTGCTTTTGTGATATAATCTTGGATTTTATCAAAATCCTTGGGATCAAAAGTTGTGAGTTCACTATCAAGCTTGTAGCCCTTAATCTCGTCAACTTGACCATACAATTTCTTAAAAATATCCCAAGCCTCTTTAATTGTTGTACA
Source organism: Cryptomeria japonica (assembly GCF_030272615.1). Classification (NCBI taxonomy): domain Eukaryota; kingdom Viridiplantae; phylum Streptophyta; class Pinopsida; order Cupressales; family Cupressaceae; genus Cryptomeria; species Cryptomeria japonica. The sequence goes on along the minus strand of NC_081413.1, from coordinate 430,069,490 downwards.
CTTATCAATGTGAAAAATGAGGTCATCTGATACATACTTTCTAAGAGTTCCAAGTGCCATAGCATTATTAGTAAGCCATTCAATTTGAGCATTAGGATCAACCTTAGGATCGGGTGGTGTTGTAATAGTTTCATTTACATAATGAATGAGTCATTTTTCCATTAATTTACTCCATGCCTTAATTTTCCATGATGCATAATTATGAGGAGTTAAAAGTGGAAATTTAGGAGAACCCATAGCACCAAAATGAAAAACACAAGATAGAGAGAGGCACAATCACACAAGACACCCCCCCAAAATACTCAATCAAGAAATCCCCCCAAAATGGTGATTTTGGCACTTTATACTTAGTGCGTATACAATGAGCCACTTGCAAAACAAGGCAAAGTGGACTTCTGATTTCAATTTACAACTTCTCAAAATGAGATCTAAGAGACTTCAACAAATATTGCTAGTGATCTAAACTGAGATCCAAGCAAAATGCAAGTACCAAATATGCCAAAAATAGCCAAATACTGAAAGTACAATTTCTACTTAAAATCACTGCAAACAGATGGCAGATTATGAAAGTAGATGAAAAAATATGCACATTCAAAAAAAATGGCACCTAAAAAGGAGTCCATATGAGCTCAAACGAAGCCTCCAAAGTTGTAAAAATCGGGATTTCACGATTCTGAAAAACCTGTATCCAAAAATCAGAAAACTCCTACACCACTGTACAGATCACGAAACTCTACCCCAAAACAAAAAAAATTGCTTGAAAAAATGAGTCCAGATGAGTGAGATATCGCTATTTGAAAAATGTCTGCAAAATTATAATTTCTGGAAAATTTCAGTCGCAGCGTCAAACTTCAAATGCCTCTAGATTTGGCCTTCGAAGTTCGATTTGGATGAAACAAAAGGCAAAACTAACATTTTTAGGTCCTCCTCAATCCAATGGTAACCTCATATTTGACCCATCAAGCTTCAATAATAACCTGCAATAGAAAACTCCAAAATACACAACCCCAAATAGCATCAAATTTCTCTCAATTAGCAAACCAATGACATGGCTCTGATACCATGTGAGATTTTTCCAAGATCAAGAGGCAATGGAAAGCACAAATAAGAGAGACAAAATATATGATAGAAATAAACTGTATTCTATCAAGATGAAAATACTGATCAACTGGATCATCAATCGTTACATACAATGAATATGAGTCTGCTTATATAGGTGAGGCTATATGGATATGTGGGAACACAAACATGACATGTGGCTCAATAAGAAACAAGGGTAGGTAGGAAATAGGTGTGGGTAGGTAGGAGAAACAATATAATATTCCACATGAGGTGGATCATCCACTGAATGTGGAGTGTAACAACAAGATCACGCCATAAAAGGTGGAAATTCTCCTACACACACTATCCCAATGTGGCACAAACACCCAAGTGTCTCATACCCAAACTACTATGAAATGCATTTCCTAAGTAAACTTAAGTAAGGTGTAATAATATCCAAGAAAAATAATTATTTGCACCAACAGATCACCAGACCAAAACCAACTAACCGAATATGAGCATGAGTATCATGAACAAGCCAATTCCATAACCAAATCATGTCGGAGCCAACCAGATCATGTTGGATCCAAATCAACCAGAACCCACTCAACCTACCAGGAAAAGAAGGATGTCGGTAAAGCATCCAAACAGCTAGTGTTGGCATCAATGAAAAAACATCAATGAAACACATAATCAATTCCACCAAATGGCCAACAATCTCCCCCTTTGGCATTGATGGCAGCACTAGATATGAAAAACATCTAAGTACCAAGAAATGCCAAACAAGTCTCCCCGAATGGAAGACAATCAACAATCTCCCACATATAGCTTTGAATGTCAATATCTCTCCCCTTTACTTTTCTTATTCATATCTCTCCCCTTTGACCTTTTCTTTTTCTTTCTTTGTCTTTTTCACATCAATATCTCTCCCCCTTTGAAATCAATGCCAAAAATCTGACAAAAATATCAAAGCAAAAATATAAACCACTGAATCACAAAGTTGACTACTCCCCCTGAGCAATAGCATCCCACATCTGTGCTGGAATGAATAGTATCTCTGATAGTGCATGTCGGACTGGTGCCAAACCGCATCAATCAAGTCTCTACTAGAGGGACAAAAACTCCCAATCTGTCTCTCAAGTGCTCAAATGATTCCTTGGGAAAAGGTTTAGTGAAAATATCTGCAATTTGCTCTTTAGTGTTCATATAAACCAGTCTAACTTCATTTCCTTCCACCTCTTCCTTCAAAAAGTTATACTTGATAGATATGTGCTTTGTTTTAGAATGAAATATTGGATTCTTTGATATATCAATAGCAGTAGAGTTATCACAATGAATAACTACCGGTGCATCACAATCCACCTTTATATCCTTCAACATTTACTTCATCCATAAAACTTTTGTATAGTTAGTAGCAACAACAACATACTCAGCTTCAGCAGTAGATAAAGAAGTACATGATTGTTTCTTGCTTATCCATGAAACCAACTTCTTTCCAAGAAAGAAAGCTCTATCGGAAGTGCTTTTCCGGTCATCAATATCTCCAACCCAATCAACATTTGTATATGCACATAAAGTAAAGTTATCATCCTTAGGGTACCACAAACCATATTTTGATGTACCTTGCAAGTATCTAAAAATCCTTTTCACCGCAATCTCATGATTTTCTTTAGGATCACTTTGAAATCTTGAAACAATACAAACAACGTTCATAATGTCAGGCCTAGTCTCAGTCAAATAAAGCAGACCTTCAATCATAGATTTGTATCTTGTAGGATTTTCCAATGGAGAAACATCTTTTCTTGTTAATTTCTCACTTGTAATCATAGGAGTACTTACCGGTTTAGAATCTCCCATACCAAATTTCTTCAACAATTCCTTAGCATATTTAGTTTAACAGATGAAAATAACTTTGTGAGTTTGAGTAATTTACAAACCTAAGAAAAATTTCATCTCACCGATCATAGACATCTCAAATTCTTTCTCCATATTCTTAGAAAATTCTATGCATACCTTATCTTCACCTCCAAAAATAATGTCATCAACAAATACTTCAATAATCAATATATCATCATCAGTGATCTTATAATATAAATTACTGTCAACACTTCCCTTAGTAAAACCAAGCTTCAAAAGATATTTATCCAACCTTTCATACCAAGCTCTAGGTGCTTGGTTTAATCCATATAAAGCTCTCCTTAACCTGCAAACCATATTTGTATCATCTGATAGTGAAAAACCATCAGGTTGCTCAATATAAACTTCCTCATCAAAATCCCCATTCAAAAATGCATATTTAACATCCATCTGATAAACCTTGTGGTTTTTATAAGCAGCATAGGCAAGAAATAATTGCACAGCTTCAATCCTAGCTACATGTGCAAAAGTCTCTCCATAATCAATTCCTTCCTTCTAAGAATATCCTTTACAAACCAACCTAGTCTTGTTCCTTATAACTTGACCATCCTCGTTCAATTTAATCCTAAAAATCCATTTAGTTCCAATAATATTTTTATATTTAGGTCGGGGAACCAAGGTCCATGTGTTATTTTTCTCAATCTGATCTAATTCTTCTTCCATAGCTTTCAACCAATATTCATCTTTACATGCCTCAATTACTGATACCGGTTCAACTTGTGAAATTAAACATACCTCATTAGTTGCCAGTCTCCTTCTTGTCATCACTCCATTGCTCTTATCCCCGATGATCTGATCTTCTGAATGATTCAATCTCACATACCTAGGAGTCTTCTGACTTTCTGTTCCTCTTCCTTGTTCTTTAGTTACTGTAGAATTCTCTAATATTGTTGGATTAACTGGTTCAACACTCTATTCCAGAAAAGGTGCTACTGGTTCAGATATAATCATTTTCACTGCCAGTTCTCATAAAATCTAATTTGACTTATGTTCAGCTCATCTACTTTGACATTAGCACTCTCCACAATTCTCTGCAATCTCTTTTTATAACATCTATATGCGTTGCTTTCATTACAATAACCAATAAATATGCCTTCATCACATCTAGGATCAAATTTCCCAATGATATCATCTCTCCTGATATAACATTTACTACCAAAAATTCTGAAATACTTAATTGTAGGTGTATTGCCAAACCATAATTCATAAGGTGTCTTACCAGTTTCTCCTTTGATATGTACTCTGTTGAATGTATAAACTACTATGCTCATTGCTTCTCTCTAGTAGATATGAGGTGTACTAGCTTCCATCATCATTGTTCTAGCAGCACCCAAGATAGTTATGTTCTTCCTTTCCACAACTCCATTTTGTTGAGGTGTTTGGGGATCAGAAAATTGTCTTCTTGTACCATGCTTCTCACAAAAGTTATTAAATTCACCGGATGTGAATTCTCCACCATGATCTGACCTCAAACATTTAATCTTCAATTTTGTCTCAGTTTCCACTTTAGCTTTAAAGATTTTAAACTTTTCAAATGCTTCAGATTTCTCTTTTAGAAAAGTAACCCACATCATTCTAGAATAATCATCAATGATTAGCATGAAATATCTATCACCTTGAAAACTTTTAACTCTAGCAGGGCCACACAAATCAGTATGAATAAGATCAAGAACATCATTTGATTTATCTTGTATACTCTAAAAGAGGTTCTAACCTGTTTACCCATTTGACATTCTTTACATATCGGATTATAGGGCTTCATAATCTTAGGTATATCCCTAACTGCCTTAGTTGAACTGATCTTCACAATGCAATCAAAATTCACATGACATAGCCTTTTATGCCATAGCCAACTCTCATCAATCTGTGTAATTAAACATGTCTTCTCACCGGAGTTCAAATGAAATATATTACCTTTTGTGTACCGGTTGCAATCTCCAAACCAGATCTATTAATGATTTTGCATTTTCCATCCTTGAACTGTAATTGAAATCCCTTATCTACCAATTGTCCTACACTCAAAATATTATGCCTTAAACCTTCAACATAATAAATATTGTCAGTATTGTTCTTACCATCCAATAATATAGTTCCTTTTCCTTTGATCATACATGCTTTGTCATCTCCAAATCTAACTAGATCGCCATCAAATTCTTGCAATGATAGAAACTTCCCTTTATCTCCAGTCATATGATGTGAACAACCGATGTCAATTACCCATTCATCCTTGTCTTCAATTTTAGCAGCAAGTGCCTTCTCTTCAGGTACTATCACTTCCAGTGTTGGATCATCTTCCTTGATAGCCAAGAACACCCATTCCTTCCCATTGTCAGAACCACTAGCAGAGTCTTCTATCGGTTCATCATCACAATCAGTAATGCCTTCCTCGTCTGTTATGTAGCATGATTTGTCTTTATTTTTCTTATACTTGTACTTGTTCTAATATCAAGGGTTAGGCTTAAATGATCTTCCAACTCTTTCTTCGAATATTGAATTCCTTTCAGGACATCTAGATGCAAAATGACCAATCTTATTAATTGCAAAACATTTAAAAGGTACTTTTCCTTCATACTCACTTCCTACCGGTCCTTTAGGTACTCTTCTAGAAAATAGTGCTTCAAGTTGCTCAAACTCATCATCTTCTTTCTTCATATCTTCTAATTCCTTTGCATACAAAGCTTCCTAGTCTTGCTTACATGTAGATGTAGATGCATGAAAAACAAGTTCAGACTTCATAGCTCTAGAAGGTCCAAATTCTTCAAGCTCAAAAGCAGATAGTTTCCCAACCAAAGTATCTCTATTGATAGATGTATTAGCCATTGTTCTCAACTCATTAATAGCAGTAGCCTTCATTTTGTAAGCCGGTGGTAGGGCTCTCAAGACTTTAGAAATGATTTCATCTTCACTTAGAGTTCCACCACAACATTGAATTCCCATAACAATCTCATTTACCCTTTCCATGAATGTAGTAATCCTTTCATCTTCTTCCATCTTCAGGTTTTCATATCTCACCTGGTAACCATCAAGTTTAACAATCTTCACTGTAGGGTCACCTTCAGTAAGAGTCTCCAAATTATCCCATATAGCCTTTCTAGATGATTTGTCGGTTAATCCCATTATTTGCTGATCAAAAAGTGCACACAGAGAGGGCTTATCTTGCTCTACAATTATTCTCAAGCTCCTTGTCCAGGTTTGCTAGAGGAGGATTTCCAGATCTAGGATTATAAGGTGTGACACCATTATGTGTGATCTCCCAAATCTCCTTGCCAAGACATCTTAGATGAGTCTCCATCTGAATCTTCCATACTGTGTAATTTGTTCCATCAAGCCTCGGAATATTCCTCCGAAAGATAGCTCCAGAAGAACTGGATGAACTTGAACTGTTAGTTGCCATAGGATCTTCCTCAAGTGGTTAAGCTTTCTGCAGAGAGGACCAAGGCTCTGATACCAATTGTTAGACAGTTCAAATAACTAGAAGACAACTGAGAGAGGGGGGGGGGGGGGGGTGAATCAGTTGTCATAGATTACCAGAACTATTAGCAATTTAAAACTTTAATACCAGAACCCAAAACATTAATACCAGAATAGCAGTTAAACCAATTAAGTATAAACAATAATCACAGAATAAAAACCATCCGCTTGACACCAAGATTTATACATGGAAAACCTGGTAAAGGGAAAAACCATGATGGGAAGCCTACCCACAGTCAGATAATACTTCTGTAGTAAGCATGTGAATTACAATTGAGGGGCCTGCACTTGCAGGAAGGCTAACAACTTAGAGCGCACTACTCATCACAAAAGGAGCCTCACTAACTACATAGAAATCCAGACTACAATCCGGAGAAGTGTTGAACTGCAAAAGATAACATCTCATATGCCCGAGTACAGTTCTGGTTAAGCTCAATACCAGAGGACTAAATCCTCTTACATAAACCCAATTCGATCTCCAATGATTGACCGAATCCTCTACCTAAATGATATTACATTATTCGCACATTACATTCCTTGACCATGACCTCTAACATAAACATGATGATCTACAATGAGATATTACATCTATATATACAAATCCTCGACCATAAAAAATTAGGTCGGCCACTAGTTAATAAATAAATTACATAATTACAAACCATGTCAGCCTTAGACCAAAGAAATAATATCCAACACATAAGACTTCTTGGAAACACATCGAGAGGTCCAATCCACATGTTACATTAAAGTTGGTCCATAACCTAGATCAATCCGGACCCAGTATAGGTCCACACGCTATAGAAATGATCTCCATCCACCAGATCTCGAACATGATCACCAACAACATCCTGAAACTCCACCAGAAGCTGCACCAACACCACTTATGCAATTCATCAAAGATCTTCATCAAAAGCTCTGTCGATGAAACCCTCGTTAGAACCATAAAGTAAGCTTCCAAGCAAGTAGGATAGCATCCAATCACCAAACCAAAACCAACTGACCGAATATGAACCTGAGTATCATGAACAAGCCAATTCCATAACCAAATCATACCAGAGCCTACCAGATCACGTTGGATCCAAATCAACCAGAAACCACTCAACCTATTGGTACCATAAAGGTGTCGGTAAAGCATCCAAATAGCTAGTGTTGGCATCAATGACAAAACATCAATGCAACACATAATCAATTCCACCAAATGGCCAACAAATCTAGCAATTGAAAAAGGAGAAGAAGATGCATTATATCAACAAACTCAGAGAATGGGGATAATAAATGTTGCATGAGTGACACAAGATTTGAGGCCTTGCAAATCCGATGCATATCAATTATTTGTGGGAATAAATGATCAACCACCCTTACTTCGTATCAACTTGATTGTAGGCAAATTAGAAAGGCTGCCAAAAATAAATGAATCCCATACCCGACATTCTATTTCATAACTGCTCGATCCACCTAGGATATGGACCATATGCCATAGAGGCTAATAATCTCCAAGTTGGCATATTTGGAGTGAGTCGGCATCGGGAAAAGAAATCAAGCAAATGAAAGATAGACAAATTATTGAAGGGGGCCAATGGATCCAATGTGAAAACCATCCACAACTTTATTTGCTAGTTCATATGCATCTCTATTTGCTTCCCTGTAGATATGATTAATAGTATAGGCCTCAGATTGACTCAAAATTTCCAAAGCTCTTTCTAAAAATGCATTTAACTTCCAGTTGGGACTGAAACCTTTTCTAATTGCATCGACGACCAAAGTCGACGGAAATAAACATATTATTAAACTTGAATTAAAACATAAAAGCAAATAAAATTGTTACATATACGAACAAGTTACAACATGTTATAAGTTAAAATATTGATTCAACATCATGATAAAAAATGTATATATATATATATATATATATATATAAAATGTCAAAGTCTAAGAGTTTCCAACTCTTGCGAGTACACCAATATAAAGAATCCTAAACAACAACACATCAAACTACTACATAAAGTAGTGGGCCAAGTTGTCTAATAGCTAGTACATGATAAACATCAACTATGTCATTTTTTGCAAATATTCTAGTGGCTATTGTGTGAAGGTTCCTTCTTTCTCTTTCAAATGGATAGCTCCATCTATTTTGTCTTCATAAGAAAGGGGTATGTTACTTGTGACCTTTAAATATTTACATTTGCATCTCTTGTTCCTTTCAATTTGATTCCATGTATATAAATAGTGAGTGAATATGTCCAATGCCCACAACAACATTATCAAACGGATCCAACACCCTAACTTTATCCCCTTATTGGAGTTTATCAATACATTTATGCAAAAACAATTATAATACACATTATATTGAGATACGTGTAATAATTATTACATAGGTAATGGTTACCCTTATTTACATAATAAAACAACCAATACTTACTTGAATATTACTTACTTGCATGTGCATGTTAAAATAGAAGTGACTACCATGAAAGACATAAAAATAGTAAATACCATGATGTTACAATGTTTTCCAATGTCAAAGAAATCATAAGCATAAAAGTTGTCAAAGAGCAGCCCAAAGCACATCAAGGTTCTCTCCCAAATAGATACAATTATATAGAATAGTAACAATGCATCATAAGAGAAAAGATATATTGAAGAACATAAAAGGATACAAAAGCATGTAAAGGCAGTGATGTAAGGGTTCTAGTAGTGGACTTTGTAAGAACACTATAATTCAAAAAAGGCTATGCACTGATATAAGGCACAATGAAGGTCATTGTGCTTAGAGCAAGGATAGAAGACAATGCAATGCAACCTTTATCAAAATAGTGAGAAGTGCATGTCAACATAGTGAGAAATGCATATCAAAATAGTTAGAGCACATTGACTATTATTCATTGGAACACAATGATAAATGGGGTTTGATAACAATGAATATTTTCAAGGATAGTGCTAATAAATGTAGTTAGCAGTAATATATAAGTAAAGGGACAGTCAATGTAGTAAGAATGAACTATTCAATGGATAGTGACAGTAATCAAGATGTGAAATCAGTAACGATGGCATGGATATGAGTAGTGAAGATAAAGCATTACAATGTTAGGACAATGACTAGAATAGTGGAGAGATGCTATCAAAATAGTGACACAAACCTTTGTAAAAATAGTGAAGTATGCATGAAGATGATACTATATATAAGCATAGAGGTATGCATGCTAATAAGAGGGATAAAGTGATTCAAAGACTGCAAATGTATGAAAAACAGTGTTATAGGATGCAAACATGTGAAGAGCAACAATGAAAAATGCATATCTTTCTTTATGCTTCTTGCTTGTTCTCAGTCTTGTAGTTGTTTTGGTTTGATCTATTTTGTTGTGCCTATCTGATATATCTTTTGTAATCTTTATGTAAAGGGTTTCAGGTCCCTTCAAAACCTGTTTTTGCCTTAATAAAAAACAATGAACAATGCATAGAAATAGCAGTGATTGCATGAATTTAGTGAAAGTCTAAAAATTCATGGACAACAATAGCTCCAGGCAACCATTTTGCACAAGCCATACAAATGAACCTTGACAAAAATCAATGGGCATACACCAAAGGGACATAAACAATGCAAGTCTGTAGTAAAGCCAATGCAGAGGGGTTCAATGAGTGTTTTAAATAGATTCAATGACGTTTTCATCAAAGAAATGTCTTTCATAGCAGGTACAATGACTATTCTATGGGTTGTATTCAATGTTTTAGTTGTGTATTCGCTATTCTATAGGCTTGTTCATTGTTTGGGATCATAACAACCATTAATACATGAAGGGTTTCATAATCAAGGAAAAGTAGCATTTCATAGCACTTACCTTGAGTTCAACGCCACTAATACTATGAATATCATGCACATGCTCGTCGATTGTAGCATAATCACTATCAACATTGTCCTGAAGTTGTGCAAATTTGTAGAGATCTCTATTGATAGGGCTTTTTTCTTTTCTTTTTGCTTTCATATAATTGCTCTGCATGTGGTTTACTCATCATGCAAAAATTAATACAAGTCAAGTAAAGAATGCAAAAGCTATAATTTTTTGTTGAAAAGAACATTTTTCTTCCACTCTTAAATGAATAAGTCAAGGTATGTGTGTGATGTGTTGCCAAATGAGTAAGTCAAGATATGTGTATGATGTGTTGCAAATTAATGAAACTGCTCTCAAGATTTGAGGTTGAAATTATAAAGTAGATTTACATAAGGGTTGTTGAGACAAACAAAATAGGGAAATGGTAGTGTTATAGGCCAGCAAGTACAAGAATAAGCAAGTAAACATGATAGAGAAGAATTAAGTGTGATGAATTCTCTCTACATATTAAGAAAACTTGATTACAAGAAAAAAACTTATATGATAGTCATAGACAATTTTGTAGTATTCATGTGAAGATGAATAAGAAAGTAGCAGTAACTATAAATTACAAATATTACAGTCAAAGATGAGTATGCATAGTAGATTGAAGAGCAAAGAACTACAAGTCATAGGATGGAAGAGGGTATGATATGTAAAACTCAGTAAGAAATGAAGACAATGCTAAAATGTGCAATGAAGATAATTTATAAATATTGGGATAGATTAACTTACAACTTAAAGAATGCAAAAGCTATAAATTTATGTCCAAAAAAATATTTTAAGCATGAAGAACTACAAAACAATGGGATAGATAACTAAAAGCAACTATTACATTACCTCAACTTTAGCACAACTATGACTCTGTTGCACATTCTTTTCCACTAGTTCATCATGGTTACTATCAATATCGGTAGCTCTATTGACATCAAGGCATTTTCATTTTCATGTTGCTTTGATAAAATTATTCTACATGTGGTTTAATAATCATGCAAAAAAAAATACAAAATATTCAATAGTCAAGTAAAGAATGCAAGCTATAAATTTGTCTAAAAGAACATTATTTGGATTACTCCAGCAATAAAGAAATTGGGTTCGATTCTCCGACACGTAGATTTCAATCTACATATAAGAGGCATTTGTATATAAAATTGAGAAACAAGGAGAAACGAGATCAATAGAGCCTCTTACCTCATTTGAATCCGTGGAATTATGGTCATTCCATGCAAAAACTATAGGCTTAGCAGAGGCAGTCAACTGTAAAACTTTGTCAATGAGACTTTGTAAGCAACTCATTATATGTTGGCACCCTTCATTTGAGTTGACATGATCTAGAGAGGCTCTTCTTGGGCATCTAATAGATGGCTATGAAATACCTATTAACAAACTAGATTTCCACTTTATACTACTCTTAGATTTACTAGGATCTAGTGTTGCCATATAATTGACAATATCTTTTGCATATGTTTCTCTATTGATGTTTTCCACCTAAAATACAATGTCATTTTCAACATATAATCAATTCAATAAAAAATAAAATAAATAACACAACATAAATTGAGCCAAAAATCCATAACTTACTCCAAATTTGTCCATTTTGGCCTACAACATGTCTCGGCCAAATGTGTATCCAGCCCTCACATTATCTCTTGCTCTCTTACCTCTATTATTCTTTGTCAAATATTATTTGGAACACATCATTTCTTTTAATGCCTCCCACTATTTAGAAGATAGAGTAGAGTCTAACCTCTCTTTTCCCTCCATGATTGTTTTTTCTACAATTGTATCTAAAATTGTTCATCAAAAGTCTCATCGTTTGCTTGTAATATTTTCTAGAAATTTGTCCACCAGTAGTCTCAAAAGTATTTTTAATTTTTTGTATAACATTTTCCACACTTCGTGGATCTTGCTTTGCAAAATTTGGTTTGCAAATATTCAAATGGGCCCTACATCTTATGCCTAACTCGAAGGCCCACCTTGCAACATTTTTCCCAATGGGCTCACCATATCTCAATACCTCAACCAAGAATGGCTTCTTGCCTTCTAATTTTCGTTCTTTTGCATTCCTCTCTATAGATCTATATAAATCTTGACTCAATATTTGTCATTTGATAAAAGCAGACACATCTTTTATTAGAGTACTACCAATATTTTTGGTTGATCCACTACTTCCATCAAAAGTTGTAGATGCAATAAGTGCACTTTGAGGCACATCAGATGCAAGAAGTCTCTCTTCATGACTTTCATTAACTGAAACTTCATGCTCCTTGGCCACATCAGGTGTGGCATGAGTAGGTAAATCAATACCGGTCTCTACAAATTTCACATCAAACACATCCTTTAATATTGAATAAATCGTCTGCAGATTTGTTGTTCCTTTGCTCTCATGTTTTTCAATAGTCTCTCTTATACTTTGTGTTAAGAGATCACCACGACATTGCACATCACCATGTGCTATATCATGTTGCAAATCACCATGTGCTATATCAAGCTACACACCACTATGTGCTATAGCAAGCTACACATCATCACAACTATTCTTTTCACCAATTGCATTTGTTGAATCACAAATGTGTTGGCTTCTACGAGTTGGTGACACTATATCTTTACTTTCCTTTTGTTTTTTCTTCACATTTTATTTGCACTCTTTTTCTTGCCTATAAAACAAAAAAAATATCATATTATGTCTTGTATGCATAAATTTCTTGCCTATAAAATTTCATTAAACATTATTACACAAATAATATACTAAGTGGATTTACAACTTGCCTATTTCTCAAACTAAGATGCAATAAATATTCATTATTTGTTGCCACATGTTCTCTACGAAAGCACTCATAATCTAACATTGGAATTTTAGCATTATGATCACTATCATCTAATTTGTGCCTTAAAGTCTTTTTCCTCATTTCCTAAAGTCCAAATAAATAATAATGTATAAATCAACAACTCAAATTAGTAGAACAATAGTAGAATATGAGTGCCAATAAATTAGTATAAATCATACATATAATTAGTTGAATTAGTAGAACATTCAATAATAAATTCAAGTTTAGTATTTACATGGTGTTTTAGGTGGCACGAGGTCCATGTCTTCAGAGGCCGTTTGTTATTTAAAAGTCAATTTTTTTCTTGCAATTTTACTAATTGGTATGATTTTTATGTCAGGAGGAAGTGTAAAATGCATCCACTTATTGAAAATCATTCACTGATTGAAAATTGTAGGCTAGAGCTTTAGACAACTTGTCTTATTAAAGAGAGTGATATTTTCCAACCCCACTAACACATTTTGATGCCACCAAACTTCTTGTTGATAGATTAAACTAAATATATGTCTAATGGTTAGAACTAAGATGCTTAAATTCCAAATGATATTAGACTCATTTTTATGAATAGAACAACACATAATTATCAGATAGCCTCCAAATAGCTAATGAATCCAAATTCGATGGAAACAAACTGAACATGCTATCAAACTTACAACCTCCAAAATGCTAATGAGTTCAAATTTGATGGAAACAAAGATGATTTCTAACATGCTATTAAACTTATCTTTATAAACATACATTCAATTTTAAAGATGATAAATAAATAATTCCTAACGCACACAAACTTAGAGCTTCCAACTTGATATAAATCTCTTCTTGATGTAGGTATAAATGCTCTTGTCTTTTGACATGTTACTAGCTTGATGTCAACAAAAAGAGCTTTCAGTAGAGAAATAACAAAACATGAAAAGACAGTCTACGAAGCTTATGTAGCAGCAAGGATCGGGCAAAGAAAGCTTCACTAAGGACATTATACATTCCATAAGGGTTATGGGATAGAATCACCAATGGCCCTCTCTATAGTGACCACACTGGTGAAAAATAAATGACAGGGGTTGAGAGAAGATTCAAGAGATTATAGACCTTGTGACAAAGCATGACAATCTAAAAGATCATTCATATGGTAACACATGATTATAAATAGCAGTCACTGTAACATATATAAGAAACAGAGCAAGAAAAAGGACAGTGGTGTCCCTGTCACAAACAAAGAGGGTGACAATAAGCTTCTAGGAGATGTAATTTTTTTTCTTGCTGATACAAAGATAAACATGACAAAAATTGCAAAGATACAAGTTTATGAGGTCTCAGTTTTAATGAAATTAAGCTTGTTGATAGAAGATAATCGTCATGATATAAATGAAGTGAATAGATATGCTACAGGTTAAAAATAGTAAGTTAAAGACATTGAAACAACATCCAGAGCACAAAGGAATATATTTATAGGAAAAGCAAGGTGACAAAACCAAAGGGTAGTGCCCTCAAATCAATGAGAATAATAGGACAATTAGGGTCATGGAAGTAATCATCATAGCATTGTGCCATGGCAGAGACTTGGCAAGGGTTAGGAAATAGATTATATCAACAGTTGTAAAGTCTCAAGGACAAGAGTAAAGGGTGCAGATCGGAATACTCCCAAAGGCATATGTATCATGAAAGGAGAGGACTTCTCAATATAGTTGCAACATTTAAGGAAGACAAGGTAAGATAAGAGAATTATCATAGTCACAGTCAATGGATTAATAAAGAATGGTCAAGAGACCTTGAAAAATATAAAGGATACCAGTCCTTAAAAAAGTATGAATGATAGTCATTGTATGGGGAAAATACACTTTATAAACCAAAGCAATATCACACAGTGGCCTAATTGAAGAACAAAAGAATCATGCATTGACCTAATTCATAATCGGTATCAAAGGGTAAGCTGAAGAATAAAATTGTATACAACCTTTTGTGCCAAACCAAGGCTTTGATATGAGGAAGATGTATAATAATGCACAAGAATGCAGTCACAAAAGGCAATACAATGACAGTGGTCTTATAGAAGCTTAGAGTACAAAACACTGCCTTACTTGGGACTGTAAGACATTTTAAGGGAGTTGATGAGACCTGAGTAAGGGGTGTGTATGTTACTCATCCAAGGAAAGTATCAAGGTGGAGGAAGTAGTTAGATTTCGACCACAAATGAAAGGTGATTACTACTATCCATTTTGAAAGCATATTATCTATTTGCTTGATTGTGGATGAATCCTCGTACCAAGGTGTTTCCTCTGAATTTCCAATCTTATAGTTCACATATGACCCTAGCACATTCACAATTACACAAAATACAACATTTATCATCATTTATATATGAAAAAATACTCATATTGCATTCATATAGCATTCACGATATTATAAAAAAGGGTCTTAAAACATAACAGGTTTGTTCAACATTATATCTTTGAAACAGGTATTAGTAACAAGGTCCAAGTCCTTAAAACATAAAATAGAGTCTTGAAATAACATAAAATTCTTAAATAAAAGGTCATAAAATGGGGTTCATCAATAATCATCTACATTGCTAGCAAGATCATAATCCTGATCACTCGTGTCTGCATCTGCTTGATTCTCTTCCTCATCCCCATCTTTGACATGCAATAAATTCTCTCTCCCAATCTCTTCGTTGGTAATCATAATCTCTTCTTCAAACACTCCATCATCATCTTCATCCACTTCTTCAATTTTTTCTTGCAAATTAACATATCACCCATTAGGCATTATATCAACAACTTCCATGAATTTTCATTTCAAACGAGACACTGTTTGAATAACATACGACCATCTTGGACTTCTTACATCATCAATTAGAAATGATTGGTTAATTTGAAAATGGGAAACATACAACCCATCCGTTTTTGATAAAAATTGTCATGTATTTGCGCATACAAGTCCATACCCATAAACTTGTACTGTGGATGGTAAGATCCACTTACATTTTAATAATATAGGATTGTTTTCACCAAAATACACTTCAATAATTTCGTAGATGAATCCAACATAAAATTTCTTGTCAGTTTCGTGAAGAAATTCAACATTGACAACACAATCACAATTTGTCTTTCCTTTGTCTTTTTCTTCCACTCTTAAATGAAAACCATAGGCCTACATTCCACTAAAACACATAGCCCATAAATGTGGAGATTGTGAAAGCTCACTTTCCTTCATTGTTATATTTTGACCTTCTTCTTTTACATCATTGACTACATTAGCAATCTATTCTTCAAGTTTTTGAAAAGAATCACCTCCAATCAAAACATGACGTTTGCGCTTTTCAGGTCGATGTTGCATCCAAGTTTTATTCTCTTCTTCATATTTTCTAAATAGAATATTAACATACATATAACTTAAGATTAATAATATAAATATGTAAATGCAATTGAGTAAATAAATTACTATGTAATTTATGTTTTTATTTGCACCACTTATCGAACGAAGATGTTTTGAAGAATAAAGGCACGTATCACACTTCTTTCTTGATGTGATAGCTTGAAGCGACATGCATTGCCTTCTAATACTTCACCTACATCTCTCTCATCTTCATCATCATCCCATACACATCGATTGACATTTTTAAAATCCTTCATATATTATGTGCAAAATCCCATGGCCTCTTGCATTCAATATCCCTCAGACATGATGCCTTCCAATTTTGCACCAATACGAACAATTTTTTTTCAAAACCTTCATATATCATTCTGTAGGATACATCCATCTCGTTCTTACTAGGCCACAATGCTCTAGTGCATATTCTAGATGTATCAAAAGATGAATATAAATGTTAAATATTGTTGGTGGAAATTCTCATTCCAATAGACAAAGGACTTCAACAACCTCCTCCCTCAAACTATCAAAGTTCGAAGGATCTAATACATGTAAAATCATTCTCTTTAATATTAGGCCCAACCTTATAATTGCCAATATTGGGCCTTTGCCAAACCTGATGAAATTACCACAATAGGTAAAATATTATCGATTATGACATGATAGTCATGGGCCTTGAGGCCTCTTAAGCTATTAATGCCATTTTGGCTTCTGATACTACTACTTACATATCCAATGGGAAAGTGGATCCGAGACATCAACTATAATAATCATGCATGTTGTTCCTTTGTCCAGACATAAGGAGCACTAGGTTTTCTATATTTTTAATCATCATATTTTTCAACCCAAAAATTTTGACGAATCTTTAGTTCTCAAAAGTCAAGCGACGTGATGAAATAGTATCAAAAACACCAAAAAGAGTTTCTATAATAGCATAGGCTATATTTTTTTCAGTATGCATAAAATCAACATTATGTCTAATGGCTATATCCTTAAAGTATGACAACTTATAGAATATGCACAACCGTTTTACACTGCTTTCATTACATGGATCATATCTACTACTAGCAATCACATCATTTTCAATAAATGACATTCTTTTTTTTTCTATTCTCAATAATGTAATCACCCATTATTAGAAATGGTGCTTCATGATTCTCTTCTTGACCATTAAAATGTGTTTTTTGTCAATGATATGGATGATCCATTTAAGATAAGCATGATGTCCATAATAAATACACTTATGCAAACTTCTCGAGTACCTCACAAAATCCTTAAAGTTGGAAGCAAGACATCCATGGTATCCATGGACAGTGAGACTAGACAATGTGTCATATGAAGGAAGATCATGAATCGTAAACAATAAGGAAGCTCTTAAAGTGAATTTGATTGAATGACCATCCCTTAAAGATTAGCTTGCTTCAATTCCTTCACACAATTCTATTAGCTCATCATATAATGACTCTACATAAGCATTTATTGTATTCAAAATTACACTTTTCCTGTTAGGTATAATCAATCATAGCATTAAGAAAAATAGTTTAGTTGCTAACCATGGAGGCAAGTTATAATTTATTAAAAACACTAGCCAAGTTGACCATTTAGTACTTTTATTTGAGAAAGGATCACCCCATCTAGAGCCAAACCCAACCTTATATTATGAGGATCTTGAGAAAAATAAGGCCATCTATTATACAATTCCATCCACGTCTTAGAATCAGGCACGTGTCATTGTTTTCCATCAGTGCTCTTATTTTGGGCATGCCATTGCATAAGTTCAACAAAGTCTCTGCACATATACATTTGGACTAATTGTGGGATTATCAAAAAGTGGTGAAGAACCTTTCTAGGAAGCACAACCAATTTCAATCCTTGTCAATGCCTCACTTCATGATATTTCAGACATTCACTCTCACTTGAAAGATTATTGTGAATAATACACAACCATTCACTCATGTGTGGATGTTTTCATACCCTAAGCCTAGCTTAGTGATTTGATTTTTACATTGAATTTTTTTTATTGGCAATGAGGATTGAAGTGATAATAATGAACTTAATAATGCTGATAACTGATCTACACTCTCATTTGTCCAACCAAGCACCACTTGCAAGTAAGAATTTGAAGGATTGTTGTCAAACGACTTAACTTGCAATTAGCATACATGGGATTTAAAGCATCCTCCATCGAATTGGTCCAATCATTTTTTAGACCCTCATTCAACATTATATCAACTTCAAACCCTTTGTCTAACATTGCTTCCTCTTTATCTATGTTTGGTGTCACTTCATCTATGTTTGTTGCCTCTTCATCTCTCACACTCTACAATTCTATCACATCTTCATAATAATTGTAATCACAAGGGCTTATACCACTATTCCATATCTTATCATATGTTGATAAATCCTATTTCTTTTTTTCACCTTTCCACTAATACAATCATTACATGGACATAGATATTTGTCCATGTCCCTCTCATCATCTACTCTCTCATCATATGCATGGTATTGATCAGTAGTCAACATTCAACCCCAATCCATCTGTAATGTTGTGCATTCAAGTATTAATTTAGTTTCCTATTTCAAGTGAAAAACCAAAAATATGAAAATAAAGATGCGAAAACATCAAAACAGTGAACATGAAGCGAAGTGAAGACAGTGAAAGGAAGATGCATTTTGACAATGATAATGCATGCCACAAGACATCAAAATAAAGGTATCCTTGTCATGAGAGGTACAATATTTTATGAAGAGAAGATTGAAATGAGTGAAGAGCAACATTTGTATCAATAACAACAATCTATCATGAATTAGTAGTGGATCTCAAGTGGATTTCACATTAGAGCATGTAGAATGAGACTAATGACTGCAACATAGGAAGCATAGTGAAATAATGGTCAATGCAGCTACAAAGTATTGAAATGAAACATTGTTGAAAGTAGTCAATTTTAGCAAAGACCATAACGGAAGGAAGAGATGTTAGTCATAGTCTTAAAAGGATAGCATTGAAGTTCATTTCTCAAAGCCTACACAAAGAGAATTACTGTGATTCATATTTCATGGTTGTTTTGAAACTAAGTTATTGTTTTAAGGTCTATTCATTGCCCTTTGAATGATTGGAGTGGTTGTTTCAAGAGAAGATGAAAGTGTCAGTGAGGGGTTAGTCATGCCATGAAAGTGGTGTCTTAAGCCAATAACAAAGGGGAAACCATGATAGTCTTTGATGGATAGTGCATAACTCATGGATACTATATTTAATGAAGACATTTTTTCTATAGAAGTAAGAAAGACACTATCAAAGGACATTGTTAAAACTGTTATGACATTAAAAGCACCGAGCAAGCTTAATAGTGCATTGTTCCATAGTCTTAACAGTGATATACACTGCACAAGGGATGTGATGTGGCAAAGGAGGTTATCGAGGAGTAAAGAAAGACAAAAATGCAATGAGAAGTGTTCCTAGCCAAGAAATGATGTTGTTCAAAGAGCAAAGAGATTAAAGAAAAGATAGAGGATTGTTAAAGGCATTGCATGATAGTCAAAATACAATGACAACAGGGGTTATGTAGATCCTGTTAGGACAACAACAGTTTCCTTAGGGTTAGGTTATGTTGTGGTCTTGTTTCAAAATGGTGAAAATGTCTTTTGGTGTGTTCTTTTGTATTTGTTAAGTGACTCGTTTCCATAGTTGAAATTTTATAAGGTTCTTCGCTTGTGGGTTTGGTTTCATCTAGTGAGTGGCTCCATGCCTAGTTCAAATTTCTAGCTGGTAAAAGCCTTTGTTCTAAGCCTTAGTGCATGAAATTGGCTAATGTTTCTTAATAATTTTATTTATACATGCCCTTATGTCCCCCCCCTATGCTGACCTAGTGACATAACCTAATGCACATGTTTTAAGTTATATTTAAGATTGTCGATGAGTCGTTGAGTTCTTTTGTTTATCTCGCTGGTGCCTTGAGTTGATGAGTCATTTCCCTATGTCGATTGTTTGTAGTGACTCATAGGCTCATTGAAATATTTTTCCAATTTCAACGATGTTCCGAGTGACAATTGTGCATGAATTGTTAGTGAAAGAAAGATCTCGTAGCCTCATGGAGATCTTTCAAAGATTTCAACGAGTGGATGACCCAGCTGCACAAAAGGGGCTATCGTATTGTCAGTGTGATTTCTTCCAAATCTCAACATATTGAAGATGTGAGAGAGGGATGTTGCTTCATGATGTCTATGAGATTTCTCTCACTTTTGGATGATTGAATAAGAGGAGATACAATTGGGAGTCACATCAGGTACAGGTTGGAAAATGTGTAAGGTATGTATAAAGGCTAACTCATATTAAAGTGCATGGAGGCGACTGCCTATTGGTCATTGATGAGAATGTTGGCATCAGTGAGATGTTTAAAAATTTTCAATGAGGTGGCAATGCTAAGATAAGGCGGGGTGAAATAAATCAAAGGGATTCAAATTTTGTCGGTATTCATTGATATTTTTAGATCAATGGTGGAGTTTTAAACTTATGTGCCTACCCATTTCACTTCATAAAATATCACATGAAGCAAATTAATGGTGGAAAATGAATTGATAAAAGCATAACTTGAGTTGTTTTTTCCAATTTTTGCGAGCCAAAATGCACCTAAAGGTTGAAGTGGTGAACCAAGGTTTGAAGTGTTGACATTCGAAGGTTCTGTGTGCACCCATTTGCCAACTTTAAATAGCTAGTCAATTCTTTCTTCTTGTGTTTTTATAAGTGTAGGAATTAAAAGGAATTCGAGCCCTAGATTGGTCACTAGCTAAATTGGTTAGGTTTCTTGTGAAACATAAAAGCATGTCAACCTCATCAAGGGCCTCTGCATCTAAGAGTCTCAAGCCTAAGAGACAAAAAAGGGAATGCAATTTGTATGATGACTTAGTTTCTCAACTCCCTGGATCTTCCCATAGGCCCAAAACTCAAGATGTCATCCCTATGTTTGTTGATTCACAAAGCGGATGCAGAAAACACTACATGTTGATTAGGGGACACCACATCTTTAGATATTTTATATGGAGTTAGAGAATGAGAATCCAGAATAAAACCCATGGAGATTAGGACTAGCTTGATTGGTGGTCCCTAATGTTTTGTGAATGTGGACATGAAAGCCACTAATTTTCCATTACATTCAAAAGAGGGAGGAATCCAATAGATCCAATCCTAAATCAAGAATGATAAGGACTGAATATTGAATGGATTTAAGGGTGTTGTGAATGAATTGACCCTCTTTTGTGAGTTGAAATGCTGAATTAAGGTAAAGTGTTGAAAAGTGAAGGTAAAAATATGAAAACAATGAGCTACAAATGCAAGATTTTTGCGTGCACTTGGATATGAGCAGTATATGCAGATTTGGATATGATCCCTAAAAAAGCTCCAAAAATATCAGGACCAGTGTGCTCATCGCCTTGGTCCTCCTATTTTTTTGCATGTCAAAGAGGGTTGATTCGTCTCTACAAATAGTGCCTATTCTGAAGAGTACAGTTCCGTATCGGTTTCTTGCACACAGAAAGAAAGGGAAATGGGTTGGGAGTAGGGGCTTTCCTTAGGTCAAACCCCTATTTTGAAATTAACCATGAAATTGAGATAAAGATAATTGAAATTGTTGTAATGGAAGACTCTCCTTCTGATGAAGATGTTGAATAATGACTGAAAATCAAGTGATATACCTCCTTGTGAAGTTTTGTTTGTCTCCACATGAAATTAGGGCTTGATAAAGTCTTCAACAAAATAGGATGAAATATATCTACTTTAATGCTTGAATCTTGACTTTATTACTGCTCCAAGGCTTGAAGGAAGACTGATTAATGCTCAATTGTTGTTTAATGATTGAATGCTTGAATTCTTGATGTCATATGATTGTCGGATGCTTGATAGATGATTCATAGATGTCAAATGAGAGGGGAAAACCTCCTTTTATACTTTCCCGTCAGATAAATTGCTAATTTCTCGACATGAGATGACACGAAGCAAGTGATCTCGCTCAAATTTAAAAAAGGGGCAAGAGTTCAAAGGGGGCCCAAATTAGGGGGGACCAGAGCATGGCGCCCTAGTCCTACCCCTTTTTAGGGCTAGGATAAGATGTCCAATTGATGCAAAATGTCAAAAATGATGCAATTCATGAGGGGTATGAGCATAATCAAGTCCCAATCAGGCCAAGGGGCACGAACACTAAGGTAGGGACCCAATGCGGTCAAAATTGTACAAGGGTGCAATTTTAGCCCCCACTTTAGCGGGAGTATGAAGTCAATCATACTCTCGGTAAAGTACAAAGGGTTCACATTGAAAAAATTTCACCAAGTCACCGAGGAGGCAAGATACACCAAGCCACTAGTGGACTTTAAGATCTCACAACTTCGGTAACTAGATAAAAGGGACATCATGAAAGAAAGAGAAAGAGAGAAACATGACTACAAACTAGTAAGGTTCTCTTACCATGAGTCATGAAAAGAAAAATACCAAAATTAAAAAGCAAAGGACTAAGTTCACTACGTAACTTAGGTATAAAGATATGCAAGAGAGAGATCATTGAGCAGAGTGTATGCCCCCACATTAAAGTGATTGCGTACACCTTATCAAGAGCAATTTCTTTAAGGTAGGATACACCCCAAAAAGACAGGCATGTTATCACAATAATATGCTCCCAATAGAGGATAAATCAAAGGATAATGATTACAAAACACAAAGCAAAGAGTGGTTTCACTTAACTCTGGGGCCAGTATGATTTTTTATGATAAATCATGTATATATAATGCATAGAATTATCCTCATCCTCCAAATAAATAAAAACACCATGGAAGAAGAACACATATGTCTTTTGAGTCAACAGAGGAGAGACCAAAAGAGATCTCAACACTTTTTATCATCCTCAAGTAGACAACACTAGGGACAACAAAAAGAAGAATTGAGGGACAAATAGAAGATCACAAGTGAGAGAGAGAGAGAGAATATACAACACAAATGTAGCTAATCAAGCAAGTCGTCCGCCCCCCAATCTTGCTCATCATTGTTTCGAGAAGGTGGACAATATGCAAGAGGAGCCACATGAAGCATAGTAGATGGAGCTCTCACAAGTTCCAAACAAGGACCATGCTCTAATGATGAGTTACTTTGTTTTTTACTAGGAGCTAGGATTAATGCTTTTGAAAATTGTTTTGATAAATCATTGTCCACATCAATATACTCATATTCATCATCTGAAATATTAGGATCAAAATTTTCATCACGAACAACATTCTCACTTATTTCTTAATAAAGATTAACAAAAATAGGAGCTCTAATAGGAATAGAACTTGAACCATCATTTGTTTTAATCATTTTGCATCTTGGAGATTTAGGTTGAGCTTCTTCATTAGGAGAAAGTTGAGAAAATAGGATTATGTCAAGAGTTAGTGTCTTCAAGGAAGAAGTATTTTGAGAAGCAAGTCTGCGAGCCCTCGCACGACGTTTTCATCGATGTTCTCTTCCAAAAAGGTTTATTGTAGTTTTAGTTGAAGGTTTTCAAGGTTTAGGTTCATTAGGTGTAGGCTTATTATCTTCTTTGAAGGAAGGATGCATAGGAGAAAGTCTGTTAGGTTGAATAATAGGAGAGGTCGGTTGCTTCCCTTTGTAAGACGTAGGAGGAGGAACCGCACCATATAAAGGAGGAATAAGAGATGTAGGAAGGAGACCCGGTCCATCATGAGGAGGAGGGATAGGTCTATCCTTAGGAGGAATAATATGTTTATCCTTGGAAGGAGGATTAGATTTATGCTTAGGAGTAAGAGGTTTTGTATCCTTGGGAGGAAGAATAGACTCATATGAAGGAGAAGGAATAGATTCTTCCTTAGGAGAGAATATTTCTATCCTTAGGAGAAAGAATAGACTTATCCATAAGAAGAGGCATATGATCATTAGTTGGAGGAAGAAGAAGTGTTGGATTTATAGGTTTACTCAAAGATAAAGATCATCTCATTCTTCCATTTTTTATAGGATTGAAAAAGAGAACCACTTCTAGGTTTAAGAGGTTGGAAATGTTTGGACCAAAAATAATCAAGACAAACATCTCTTTTCCTAATTGTGGGTTGGTACATTCTATGATTAATGGTTATGATCATGTCATCAAGTGGGAATTTCAAGCATTTATGAACAACAAAAGGGATCGCTTTCATGGAAGAGAGCCAAGGATGTCCCAACTTTACATAAAATTATTTGGACGTAGGAATTATAGCAAAGTTAACATATAAATCTTTAGTACCAACCTCAATGGGAAGAGAAATAGAACCAATGCTAGGACAAGAGAAACCATCAAAGATTTTAATCACTACATCAGATTTCTCATATATATCAGGTAACTTTAACTTTAAAATACCAAAATGAAGCACAAAATCTTCAAAATGATATCACGATCACCAATTCCTAATTTTTACAACAATAGTCAAGATATGACACAAAGTTCACAAGTTAACAATTGCCTCTACACTTTAATACTATTCTCTCAACACACCTTTACTTGAGTAAATAAGAATTTATAATGAAAATGACATAAGAACACTCTCACCATTAACACAAATGAATCCAACACAAAGTCCGGATGCCAAAGCTTTTTTATTATTTCATAAAGTTTGTAAAATCAAAAGAGGAACACAAAGTTTCACTTTTTCTCTTCACTTCGGCTGAACTTTGGTATATAGATTAAAGATAATAACTTTAAATTAGAAAGGGCAACCTCATATATATAGGAGAGAGGTGCAACATGAAACTAGGAAAAACTATGACAAATTCAAGGAAGAGTCCTAACTGACTTTGGATTTGTGCATTGCCTAAGTGCAAAAACTAAATACAACATTAACACTGGAGGTGTCAATGTCTTATTCAAAAATGCATCTACTATGAAAATTACTGAGTGTCACTAGACACTGCATTCTGATCCAGCTTCATGAATTCCTCGAACTTTCGCAGAACTATTTTCATTTGTTCATAGTCAGGTCCTTTAGTGTGACTTGTGATAACCTTAATTCGAGTGATAGAATATTTGAGGCTAATGTAGCATCTCTTGTGCTTCTTCAAAAGCGAGGCTAGATCATCCAGCTCCAACTTTACTTGTACATCCACCAACTTTTCAATAGAGGATAATGAGAAAGCTTGCTTATCAACCTCTTCACCAATTAGAAAATTGAATTCCTTGATGATGAAATCTTCATGAAGGGGTTTCTGGTTTTCATCAAGGAAAGTGAAAGGAATATTTGATATCTTCTTAATGATGTCTTGCCCTTTGTCATTATATTCTTTCAGTGCTTTCCTCAGATATTTGATAAGCACTTCTATTGTATTCATTTGATGTTCTAGAATTTCTCTTTGTTCAATATACATATCCCTTGAAGGGATCACTCCATTATCAACCAAAAAATCCAACTGGAAATCTTCAAAATTCAAGCAAGAGTCGAAGTCCTTCTCATGTGATTCCAATTCATTAGAAAACAAATTTAAAGTTTTATCAATTTCAACTGTTACCTCCTCCAAATTGTTAAGAAGAGTAACTACTGAACATAGGAGATGTGTTCCTTGGCTTAGCAATCTATGTTGGCATTATGGATGAATTGATTATGTGTTGCATTGATGTCTTGTCATTGATGTCAACACTAGCTGTTATGGTTGGTTACCAGCAGACAGGTTTTAGTTACTAGTAGAAGATCTAGTGTTACTAACAAAAGAGACTATCTTTTGGACACTTCCGACATGTTTGGATCAATGGAGTCTGCTTGATTTTATGTGTTACATGTTCCTGGAGCATGCTTTGGAATGGAGTCTACTTGATTTTATGTGTTACATGTTCCTGGAGCATGTTTTGGAATGGAGTCTGCTTGATTTTATGTGTTACATGTTCCTGGAGCATGTTTTGGTCAGTTGGTATTGACTTGGTGATCAGATGCTATCATACACTCTTGTAAACCCTTATCGACATTGGTTTAAGGTTTTAACGGCAGAGCTTTTACTAAGGAATCTTGTCAGTATGCATAAGTGGTGTTGGTGCAGCTTCTACATGGATTTTAGGATGTTGAAGACGTTCTTTGATCATGCTTCAAACAACTTGAAGACATTGCTTTAGCGTGGTGGACCCAGAATAGGTCTGGTGCCTATCTAGGTTATGGACCGATATCATGTTAACGTGTACTCTACACGTTACTAGGATGTCTCAGGATGTTCTATGGATTGGTTATTGTTGTTTTGGTCTTAAGCCGACATGTCATATCATTGTAATATGGATTTATGAAATGATCTTATTGTAATATCTTTTAGGTGGCCGACCTGATTGGTTTAGGTCTTAGGGTTGGTATAAAATGATGTAAGATCTCATTGTAGATCATGGAATGGGAATAGGGAATAAGAGTCATGGTCTTGAAATGCAATATCATATGTGAAGGAGATTTTCTCAATCATAGGTGATCGAATTGGAATTAAGGAAGAGGTTAAAGGCCTTTGGTATTGAGCTTAATCAAGACTGTAATCAGGCATGGTATATTCTATCTCTAGCAGTTCATTACTTTGGATTGTTGTCCATTTGTCTTGATGTGGTTATAACCTCTCTGTAGTTAGTGAGACTCTTTTATAATGACCAGTGTGCCTTCCTGCATGTGCAGGCCCCTCATTGTATCACATACTTTCTGCAGAAGTATCATCTGACTGTGGGTAGGCTTCCCACCATGGTTTTTCCCTTTTTGGGTTTTCCATGTACAAAGCATGGTGTTATGTGGTATGGTTGTTTTGCATTGATTATCTGTTTAATTGTTAAGTTGTATTGTTTACTGGTATCTGTTCTTACCAGCATCTATTTCTGCTTTACCAGTACTTAATCTGGTTAAAGGTTATTAAGTGGATTAATAGATATAATCTGTTAACAACTGATTCACCCTCCCTCTCAGTTGTTCACTAGTTATCCTAACAATTGGTATCAGAGCTTTGGTCCTCTTTTGCAGAAGCTTAACCGCTTGAGGTAGATCCTATGGCAACTAATCCACCAACAACTATTTTCAGAAGAGAAATCCCTAAGCTTGATGGAATAAATTATGGGATATGAAAAATTCAAATGGAGACTCATCTTATATGTCTTGGCAAGGATATTTGGGAGATCATTGAGAAAGGATACACACCTTATGATCTGACATCTGGCAATCCTGCTCCTGCAGACTTGGGATAAGAATATTGAAAAATGATTGCAGAGCTAAAGAAGCCCTCTTATGGGCACTTACTGATCAACAGATCATGGGATTGACTGATAAATCATCAGCTAAGGTTATGTGGGATAAATTGCAAACTCTGAATGAAGGTGATCCTACTGTCAAAATTGATAAACTTGATGGTTACTGGGTAAGATATGAAAACTTGGAGATGGAAGATAATGAAAGAATTGTTGTGTCTATGGAAAGAGTAAATGAGATTGTTATGAGAATTCAATGTTGTGGAGGATCTCTGAGTGAAGATGAAATAGTTTCCAAAGTCTTGAGAGCCCTTCCATTGGCTTACAAGATGAAGGCAACTGCAATTAATGAGTTGAGAACAATGGCAAACATTTTAGTTAACATAGACATTTTGATTGGGAAATTATCTGCTTTTGAGCTTGAAGAATTTGGACCTTCTAGAGCTGCAAAATCTGAACCTGCTTTTCATGCATCATCATCATCATCTATAGACAAAAGTGATTGGAAAGCCTTATATGCAAAAGAGTTGGAAGATATGAGGAAAGAGGATGAAGAATTTGAGCAACTTGAAGCCTTATTTGCTAGAAGAGTACCTAAAGGACTGACAAGAAGTAAGTATGAAGGAAAAACACCTTTTAAATGTTTTGCATGTAATAAGATTGGTCATTTTGCATCTAGATGTTCTAAAAGGAATGCAAGATTTGAGGAAAGAGTTAAGAAATCATTTAAGCCTAACCAAAATAGATATAGATTCAGGAAAAGTAAACAATGCTACATAGAGGATAACGAAGGAGTAAGTGATGACTCTGGGGATGAACCGACATAAGACTCTTCTAGTGGATCTGACAATGGCAAGGAATGGGTGTTCTATGCTTTAAAGGAAGATGAACCAGAACCAGGTATCATGAATGAAGAAAAGGCCCTGACAACAAAAGTTGAAGATAAGGATGAATGGGTAATTGATAGTGGATGCTCACATCATATGACTGGAGATGAAGGGAAATTTCTATCCCTACAAGAATACAATGGCGGTCAAGTCAGATTTGGAGATGACAAAGCATGTATGATCAAAGGTAGAAGTATTATTTCTTTGGATGGCAAGAATAATACTGACAATGTCTATTATGTAGAAGGTTTAAAGCATAATATTTTGAGTGTTGGTCAATTGGTGGACAAGGGTTTCCAACTTTAGTTTAAAGATAGAAAATGCAAAATCATTAACAAGACTGGTTTGGAGATTGCAACCGATATTCAGACTAGAGGTAATATCTTTCACTTGAACACTGGTAATAAGACATGTTGGATTGCTCATATTGATGAGAGTTGGTTATGGCATAAGAGGTTGTGTCATGTTAATTTTGATTGTATTGTTAAGATCAGTTCAACTAAGGCAGTTAGAGATATATCTAAGATTATGAAGCCTCATAATCCGGTATGTAAGGAATGTCAATTGGGAAAGCAAGTTAGAACTTATTTTAAGAGAGTACAAGATAAATCTAATGATGTTCTTGATTTGATTCACACCGACCTATGTGGTCCTGCAAGGACTAGAAGCTTTCAAGGTGATAGGTATTTCATGCTGATTATTGATGACTATTCTAGGATGATGTGGGTGACTTTTCTTAGGGAGAAGTCAGAAGCCTTTGAGAAATTCAAGATCTTTAAAGCAAAGGTTGAAATAGAAACTGGATTGAAAATCAAATGTCTAAGATCAGATCAAGGTGGTGAGTTCACTTCTCATGAATTTAACAGTTATTGTGAGACAAATGGAATTAGGAGACAATTATCGGTACCTCAGAGTCCCCAGTAGAATGGAGTAGTGGAAAGAAAGAATAGAACCATCTTGGATGCAACAAGATCTGTGATGATGGAAGCCAAATTACCTCACATCTACTGGAGAGAAGCAGTGATTACAATGGTCTACACATTCAACATAGTTCACATCAAAGGTGAAACCGGTAAGACCCCTTATGAATTATGGTTTGGACATACACCTACTGTTAAATATTTCAGAATTTTTGAAAGTAAATGCTATATCAAAAGAGACGATTCAATTGGAAAGTTTGATCCTAGATGTGATGAAGGGATATTTCTTGGTTATTCAATTCAAAGCAAAGCATATAGATTTTATAATAAAAAGATTGCAAAAAATTGTGGAGAGTGCTAATGTGAAAGTGGATGAGAAATACATAAATCAATCTATATCATATGACAGGGAATCAACAGTGGAAATGATCATAACAAAACCGACAATGCCTCAACCGGTAAAGGAAACTGAAATAGTTACACTGGCACAATCAAAAAATTCAACTGTGACTGATGATCAGAGTAGTGAACCTGAAATTCAGAAGACACCAAGGTATGTAAGGTTAAATCATTCTAAAGGCCAAATCATTGGAGACATGAACAAGGGAGTTATGACAAGAAGAAGATTGGCAAATGAAGAGGTATGTCTTATTTCTCTAATTGAACCAGCATTTATTATTGAAGATTGTAAGGATAAACATTGGTTAAAGGCTGTGGAAGATGAAGTAGATCAGATAGAGAAGAATGAGACTTGGACTTTAGTTCCCTGGCCTAAAAATAAGAATGTTATTGGAACTAAATGGGTTTTTAGGAATAAACTGAATGAGGATGGTCAAGTTGCACGAAACAAAGCTAGATTGGTTTATAAAGGATATTCTCAAATGGAAGGAATTGATTATAATGAAACATTTGCACCTGTAGCCAGAATTTAAGCCGTTAGACTATTTCTTGCCTATGCAACTTATAAGAACTATAAGGTTTATCAAATGGATGTTAAAATCTGCATTTTTGAATGGTGAACTCGAGGAAGAAGTAAACATTGAGAAACCTGATGGATTTTCACTGACAGATGATAAAGATATGGTTTGCAGAAGGAAGAAAGCTTTATATGGATTGAAACAAGCTCCTAGAGCTTGGTATGCAACGTTGGAAAAATATCTTTTGAAGCTTGGTTTTACTAAAGGCAGTGTTGATAGTAATTTATATTATAAATTTACTGATGATGATATTCTGATTATTGAAGTATTTGTTGATGATATCATTTTTGGAGGAGAAGATAAATTGTGCATGGAATTTGCTAACAACATGAAGAATGAACTTGAAATGTCCATGATTGGTGAGATGGAATTTTTCTTAGGTTTGTAGATTACTCAAACTGACAAAGGCATCTTTATCAATCAAACTAAGTATCTAAGGGAATTTTTGAAGAATTTTGGTATTGATAATTCCAAACCGGTAAGTACTCCTATGGTGACAAGTGAGAAATTATATATCAAGGATACTTCTACACCTGTAAATCTGACAAGGTATAAGTCTATGATTGGTGGCTTGCTATATTTAACTCAAACTAGACCAGTTATTATGAATGCAGTAAGTATTGTTTCTAGATATCAAAGTAATCCTAAAGAAAATCATGAATGTGCAGTAAAGAGGATATTCTGATATTTGCAAGGAACAACAGAATATGGCTTATGGTATTCTAGAAATGATGATTTCACTTTATGTGCATATACTGACTCAGATTGGACAGGAGATACCGATGGCAGGAAGAGCACTTCTAGTGGAACTTTCTTTCCTAGAAAGAAACCGGTTTCATGGATCAACAAAAAATAGTGATGCATTTCTTTATCTACTGCATAAGCTGAGTATGTTACAGCAACAACCAATTGCACTCAAGTCTTGTGGATGAAGCAAATGTTGAAGGATATCAAGGTAAATTATAGTGAACCAGTAGTTATCTACTGTGATAACTCTGTAGCTATTGACATGTCTAAGAATCTGGTATTTCACTCTAAGACTAAGCATATATCAATAAAGTATAACTTTCTGAAGGACAAGGTAGAAGGAAAGGAAGTCAAATTGGTTTATTTGAACACTAAAGAACAAATTGCAGATATATTCACTAAACCACTATCTAAGGAATCATTTGAGTATTTGAGAGATAGGTTAGGGGTTTCTGCCCCTTTGATAGAGACTTGATCGATGCAGTTTGTCATCAGTCCGACATGCATTATCAGAGATACTATTCATTCCGACACTGATGAGTGGTGCTACTACTCAGGGGGAGTAGTCAGCTTTGAGATTCAAAGGTTTAGATTCTTGCTTTGATATTTGTGTTAGGTTTCTGGCATTGATGTCAAAGGGGGAGAGATAGTGATGTGAAAAATAATTTCAGAACTTTATAGGGATATCATTCACAGGGGGAGAGTTATTGATATTCAGGAGATTGTTGGTTGTCTTCCACAGGGGAAGACTTGTTTGGTATTTTTTGGTACTTAGATGTTTTTCACATCTAGTGTTGCCATCAATGCAAAAGGGGGAGATTGTTGGCATTATGGATGAATTGATTGTGTTGCATTGACGTCTTGTCACTAGCTATTATGGTTGGTTACCGACAGACATGTTTTGGTTACTGTTAGAAGATCTAGTGTTACTTCCAACATGTTTGGATCAATGGAGTATGCTTGATTTCATGTGTTACATGTTTCTAGAGCATGTTTTGGCCAGTTGGTATTGACTTGGTGATCGGATGCTACCATACACTCTTGTAAACCCTTACCGACATTGGTTTAAGGTTTTACCGACAAAGCTTTTACTAAGGAATCTTGACAGGATGCATAAGTGGTGTTGGTGCGGCTTCTACATGGATTTCAGGATGCTGAAGATGTTCTTTGATTGTGCTTCAAATAGCTTGAAGACATTGCTTTAGCATGGTGGACCCATAATAGGTCTGGTGCCTATCTAGGTTATGCATCGATATCATGTTAACATGTACTCTACACATTACTGGGATGTCTCGGGATGTTCTATGGATTGGTTATTGTTGTTTTGGTCTTAAGCTGACATGACATATCATTGTAATATGGATTTATGTAATGATCTTATTGTAATATCTTTTAGGTGGCCGACCTAATTGGTTTAGGTCTTAGGGTTGGTATAAAATGATGTAAGATCTCATTGTAGATCATGGAATGGTAATAGGGAATAAGAGTCGTGGTCTTGAAATGCAATATCATATGCGAAGGAGATTTGGTCGATTATAGGTGATCGAATTGGGATTAAGGAAGAGGTTAAAGGCCTCCAGTATTGAGCTTAACCAAGACTATAGTCAGGAATCGTAGATGCTATCTCTGGCAGTTCATTACTCTAGATTGTTGTCCATTTATTTTGAGGTGGTTATAACCTCTTTGTAGTTAGTGAGACTCTTTTGTAATGAGCAGCGCGCTCTAGGCAGCGTGCCTTCCTGCATGTGCAGGCCCCTCATTGTATCACATACTTTCTATAGAAGTATCCTCTGACTGTGGGTAGGCTTCCCACCATGGTTTTTCCCTTTCTGGGTTTTCCACATACAAATCATGGTGTTATGTGGTATGGTTGCTTTGCATTGATTATCTTTTTAATTGTTAAGTTGTATTGTTTACCGATATTTGTTCCTACTGGCATCTGTTTCTACTTTATTAGTACTTAATCTAGTTAAAGGTTATTAAGTGGATTAATAGATATAATCTATTAACAACTAATTCACCCCCCCTCTCATTTGTTCATCGATTATCCTAACAGTATATCCATCCATTCACTAGCTATCCTCCCGCGAGAATTCACCTGTTTAACTTGTTTGACGATTTGTTCATCCACTGAAGAAGTGATAGGCTCAACTGCCTCTGATGATTTGGTAATCTTGATTAGGACCCCAGTGAGCTGATCAACTTATTTCTTCAAGTTATTTTTCTTAACTTTCTCCTCATTGAACATTGCCACAAGATGCTAGAAAGAATTTTGAGCATCTTCAATTGTATCCTCATGTGTTTGTTCACCCAAATCAATTATTTTGATGACAAAATTAGTAGCTTGTACTTTATCCAAGTCTGTGTTTGGAGGAGAAATTGCCATTTCTACATACTTGTTCTTGGATTGATCTATTCTTAATCTGGACAAAGTCTTGGCCTTCTTTGTAACCTTGGGCTTAGCTGATACCAATTGGTTGAAATCAAAGTCATCAAGAGAGATGGCTTGCGTCTTTCTCTTTGGAGTATTAGATACTAGCCAAGGTGGCAAGGAAGCATCTTCATCCACTCTAGTAGTCAAAACTTGTGTTGCCAACTCCTGAGACTAAATACTGATAGTAACAATGGGTAGAGTTAAGGTAACAATGGCAGGTAGATTTTGAGTATTAGAAACCCGAGGAGGAACTTGGGTTTCTAACACAAATTTATCAAAATCTTCCAACATGGAAGAAGTAACCTTAGACAAATTAGGAAGGAAAACATTATCAAGGTTGTCATGAGGTATATCTAGGGCTGATTCACTTATGGAGGTGGAAGGAATGTCATGTATTTTAGGATCTTGGGATGAAAAAGACACAGTAGAACCCAAAGGAGTAACACTAGTAATAGAAATTGAAGTAGTACTTGTGATATCACACGATGCAAGAGAAATACCTTTGTGTGTCTCTTGAGACTAGGAAGCACTTGGTATTTCAGGTGAACCCTCCTCATCAAATTCTCCTTCCTCTTGTTCCCATTAATTATTTGGTTCATCTTCTTATTCTTGTTCATCTTCATTTTCTTCTTCTTCTCCTTTAGCTTCATCATCTTGAGCTTAAGTCTCTTGAGTTGAAGACTCACCTTGAACTTGAATTTAAGACCTTTAGGAGCTGCATAATCTTTCCTATTCTTGGTCCTTAATTTAGAAGTCTTTCCTTTGTGGCCTGCAGTGTCATCTTAAAATGACACAATCTAGGAAGGCTTCAACTGCACACCATATAGGTTCAACCAAGCAGTGGTATTATCAAGAATCTTCTGAAATATGGCCCTTATAGAAGTGTTCTCCTTTTGGGACCATTGAATGAGAGGCAAAGGTAATCCAACAACTTTGTTTCTCTCATATGCATGATCTAGGATGTCACCATCTTCTTCAAGATCTTCAGGAAAATCAACAAGATCAAAGTTTTCAATTTGTTCTATTGTCAAATGACAGTAATCCATTCTTTGAACATCCTCTTCAATCCTGCATTATACCCATACATCCTCAATTAGATGAATATGTGTGTAGTTCTTCTTAATCTTATTCTTCACGCCCCTAAAGTCGAATAACTTTCTGGCTTTGATGAATGTCATAGTCACCCTTCTCATCTCTTCCTCCACAACATGAGCCTTGTAGATGGAATTGATGGAATATCTCCCTATAGTGATGGAGAACTTAAGACCTATCTTATGAGCTCCAGATATCACTTGGTGAACCATCTCCATAAGGATAATTTTATTTGAGGGATACCTTGGGAGCATGAATGGTTCTCTATCAAAACATCCAATTTTGATATATTTAAAAGTGGGAAATTGAAGGAAAATGCAACCATATTCACTCACCACCTTCCATGATTCATCTGACACTCTCTTGTTTTGAATTTCCTTATCAAATAAACACATGTAATGTGAAAAGAAGCCATCATTTACCCTCCTAAAATCGTGTAAACTCTATGTGAGAGTTAACTGAGTGAAGTACTTGTAAACATGAACTTGACTCCTGTCACCTGTAGTAGAAAGACTTGGAAAATGCCTCATCAAGGCAGTTACATACACAAGATAAGAAGTCATGTATAATTTCAAGGTGGTAGGAACATTGGTCAACTGTTCACATAGAGGATCTGTAATTTGCTTGCCCTAGTAGATCTTCTTCTTATTCTGCTTGATGACATGAATGTATTGATACATCTATTTGTGATAAGTATTGGAAGTTGGAAGGCATTTTACTCCACTGAGAAGAGTAATGAGGTCGTTGACCTCCTCAATGAAGTCACTATGGGGAAGAGTCTCTGGCCATCTTGAAATTGTAGGCCTGATTGTTTTTAGCCAATTATCATTCATATTCTTCTTGCATTTGAATTTTTATCAAAATAAGCCACTGCTAATTACATGTCATATCAACATATTCATCTATAGGAGAACACTTAAAAATTGTATCAAAGAAATCCTCATCAAGATTGATGAGTGTTTTCTTCCCATCCACATCTTTCACTGATCGGGTGGTAGGACCATACTTGTTGGTAAGAGCAAACACAAAATCTGGATTTTGAGCTAACATGGGAAAGGCACCCACCAGAGGAATTTTACTATTTATGGTGGGCTCCATCTTATAAGAAACAAGCGACTCTCTTACCCTCTTCAAAAAATCCTATAGGTTGACATGGCCAATCTTCGTGTCATTGATATTGTTGATATTTGATGACACAAAAGAAGAGGGAAACACTGGGTGTATTTCTTGCTTCTTGAACTTCATTGATTTTTTGCTTGGTGAGGGTTCTAACATTTGCAATGAATGCACTGCAACATGAAAAGATCATCATTTGAAATGATTATCCGAGCCACATGAGTCTCCACTTGATAGGATAAAACCATCGATCAATCACAAATTGGTGAAAAGTCACCACTTTGCAAGTGTGTGCATTTAGTTTACACTTAATATAAGTGTAAAACCAAAATCAAGTGCACATCAGACTTATAAGTTCAATTTACACTTCATGTAAATAAAAAAGCAAAAAGGGTGTATATAAGAGTTATAACTCCGAAATACATCATGGAACAACTCACATAGTGGTTGATATCAAAGATAACTCTGATTTACACTAATTATAATGTATAACCAAAATATGAGTTAAGTGTATATCGGAGTTATAACTTTGATTTACACTTGGTAAAGGAAGTGCCAAGGATAGGTGTCGGGTGGGGTTATACCCCCGATCACCACTTAAAACAGTATTCTTGAAAAGGTGTAGGTCAGGTTTATATCCCCTATCAACACATTGGGAAGGCATTAAGGTAACATTGTCGAACAAGATTATAACCTCGACCAAAACTTTTTTAAAGGAAAACAATGAACAACTTTGGTGATGGTCGGGTTTGTAACCCTGACCAACACCAAAATCCTCAAAGGTGGTGGGGATCAGAGTTACAAACTCGATCACCACCAAACATTTGAAAGAAAGGCAGGATATAGTGGGGAAAGGATACGACCCCGATTACCACCATTGATAAAAACAGTGGTGGGAAATCAGGTTAATATCCCCACCCATCATTGTGGTTAATAACAATTAAATCGATGAGAATGGCGGGGTGTGTGCCCGCCACACACCATAAAAGCATGATATGATAAGGATACGAGTCAAGTTTGTATTCCAACACATCAAATAAATATTTGGCATGTGTCAGGTTCCAAACCCAATTCATAGCATTGAAAAACTAGGGCACAACATAATATGAATTAGAAGCTTGATAATATAAAGCTTTGAAAGATAAATACATACCACGTATTCTACAAATTAGGCTTGAAGGAAATCGAGCTCTTCACAACTCCATGAAAATGATAATAGATAATTAGGGCACAAATGGATAAATAATTGGGTAAAGAAACATGATTAAAAACAAACTCTCAATACATTTATTGCAAAATCGTACAACATTAAGATGTAAATTAGACCTATAGGTTAAATTTTTACTTAAATGATAAAAAAGGTGTAAATCGGACCTATAGATCCGATTTACATCTTAAAATGATTAGCACGGTGTAAAGTCGGGGTTAAAACCTAATTTGACACCAAGTGATCAAAGATGGTGCAAAATCGGAGATAAATCCCAACTTTACACAAAAAGAGGGAAGATCACTTCTAAGTTAAAATTTTGAAATTTTAACTTTATGAGGAAATTTCAACATCGAATATTGCATATTCGAAGACGAATGAGATGACCAAAATGCCTCATTACTTGACTTGAAAGAAAGGAGTATGAATTATGAAACATTCGTAGGAGTTGTCCTTTTTCACACAAAACAAAAATGAGGACAACACATGCAACTCATCAACACTAAGTTTATCACTTTGAACCATTCTTTTTAATCCTTCAATCAATGGTAGAGCTTCACTTTTTGGGTATTATTGACTCATCCATTGTTGAAGATTTTCAAATTGATTGTCAAACTTCTCTAATTGGTCAATGGAAACCCTAGTTAGTGATTCGTCCACATCATGAGAATTATGTAAAGAATGAGGATAAATGACATCATGTGTAGGATTTCTAGAACCACCAATTTCCTCATGGAATAAGTTATACAAATTAGGCTCCATCTCCTGGGTAATTAAACCTTGGTAAGCCTTAATTCTACAAATTTTTCTCACAGGGATATTATAGGTTGAACTAATAGTAGTAAAACTCATGCACTAAGGGAGGAAAACTGGAAATTTGAAATTTGAAATTTGAAATTTGCAAAACAATTGAATAATGCAAAATTTTAGGAAAATGATTATTTAATTAAATAAACAAACTAATTGAAAAGATAAAGAATAAATGCGAAAATTTATGCAACCCCCTATGAAATTAAAATTAAAATTTAGGGCTTTGTGTAGTGCCCCTACCCTAGTCAGCTTTGTAAAACCGGTTTGACCTTGGTTGACTTTTTTATGTGACACTCTTGGATGGTTGATTTACCATTATGTAATATTGTAGTCAGATATTATGATTATTGTGCGTACCTGTTAATATGCTTTCACATCGATTCTTATGTAATTTTAATTGTTCTCCTGATTCTAGTTATTAATTTCGAGCTAACACTTTCATTATATATATATATATATATATTTATTGTGTGACTCATGGTTGCAGGAGATTGCAGGTACAGTACCACCTAGGTGCGAGGTTCGTCTTCACCAGGATTCGTAGGTTTGAGTATACCTCTTTGGTCCATAGAGTTTGGATTAGGTGGTCGTAAAACCCTCATTTTACCCTAGTCGTGCTCAAGTGAGCGTCGTCTGTGGTCCGTCAGTTTCCCTTTTCGTTTGGGTTTGCAGGTCGTGTATTTGGTTGACTTTCTTGGGTTGCGTGCTTTGCGTGTGGTAAAATTGAGTATTTAATCCTAAGTATTTAATTTGATTTAATGTGTTCATTTACGCATTAGTAATGGAGGAACTAAATTAAATAGGTTTCTTTTATGTGATTAATCATTAATTAAAAAGATCGCTCTATTTATGTTTGTAGCAAGTTCAATTTAATGGTTAATTTTAAATAATGAATTTATTCAGTTTATGCATTTTGAAAGGAAGATTTAAATTTATTCGAAATAGAAATGATTTAATCTCTTTTGCGTTTTGGAATAGAAAGGTTAATTTTAATTATTTAAGAAAATTAATTTTAATTAGAAAAGCAAGTTATATATATATATATATATATATATATATATATATATATATTGTGAAAGATTGATTTTGGGATTTTATTTTAATTAAAAATATTTTACCCTCATTAATATTTTGAAATATAAATGTTAGCTTTGTTAATATTGAGAAAGTTAAAATTAAATGAAGAAGAGAAAGCATTTTTTATTTTTCTAATTAGAAAAGCAAGTTTAGAATATTTGAATAGTTTGAAAAGAA
The DNA here is from genome assembly GCF_030272615.1 of Cryptomeria japonica. Classification (NCBI taxonomy): domain Eukaryota; kingdom Viridiplantae; phylum Streptophyta; class Pinopsida; order Cupressales; family Cupressaceae; genus Cryptomeria; species Cryptomeria japonica. Next base: position 430,030,362 of record NC_081413.1, on the reverse strand, counting down.
TGATTTTTCATTTTATTTAAAAGAAAGTATTTTAAATCCTAAAAAAATAGGATTAGGTCAAACATTCTCCCATTTGAGCTAGGTTTGAAAATATTTTTGGGGGATGATTTTTGGAAAAAATTTCTGGGAGAGATTTTTTGGAAAATGTTTTTGGGAAAATATTTTTGGAGGAAGAAGAATTTATTTGGAGCTTGCAGGTTGGGCTCTTCTTCAACACCTCCAGGATAGCATTCAAGGTTGACATTTTGGTTAACCATGCGGTTTTTTTTTGTTGAATTTGCCTGAATTTAAGGAGCTTCCTCTGTGTGTGTGGCTGCCTTTTCTTTTAGAAAACTCCTTCATTTTGGATATGAATTGAGAAATTAATTTAGCATTGAATCCTTTGTTTCATGGATGTAAATCCATTTCTTCATTTTGAGAAAGAAATGATGTGTTAAATTTAAAATTTTGTGTGTATATGGGAGTTGGAAGAAATCCAAAATTCCTTTATGAATCTTGCAATTTGGTTTGTAGATTGTTAAATTAGTTGGATTTCATGCTTTTAGATTGAGTAGATTTGCTAACTTTACCCCTGAGAGGGGTTATGCTGGCAAAATTTCGTCAGAAGGGGTTACCTGGGAATGAAAATGTTTTGTTTAAAATTGACCGAAACCATTCTCTGTGTTGTCTCATAAAATTTCTGAGTCCATTTTTTTTTTTTTGGGGGGGGGGTTGTTTGAGATTATAAAAAATGCATTATATATGTTTGAGGATTTGAAAATGAAATTTATTTCTCAGAGAATTCTGGGTCTGATACTGCATATTTGGGTTTTGTTTTTTTTAATTTTAGTCAATTAAACAAAAAAATAAAAATATTAAAATAAATGTTTTTTTTATTGGGGGCTTTGTGGGGGGGTGAGCCATGGTCTCGACCCATGGTTGGGGAGAGTCATGGCTTCCCCAAGCCATGGGGAGAACCATGACGTGGAGACCATGACATGGTCTCCACACAACCATGGCTGTGGGGAGACCATGTCATGGTCCCCACAGTCCCCTTCCCAAAAGGAAAGAGAACCATGTGGTTCCCACATGGTGGGGGCCGTGGGTTTCCCAAGGGGGGGAACAAAAAAAAATATTAAAGTTTCTTTTTTTTATTTGTTAAAAAGATCTTTTTTTGTTAATAAATTTTATTTTATATAAAAAAAAATTTTAGTATAGTTTTTTATTATTAATTATTATTTAATATATATTTTAGTGATCTAGGATATATATATAAATTAATACTTAATTTGTAAATTTTGTTATTAATTATTAAGTGTATATATTTTATTAATCATGGATTAATATATATAAATTAATATTTAATTTGTATTTTTCTATATGTATGCAAGGAAATATCAATTTATTTAGAAAATGAATATCAATTTATTTAGAAAATGAATATCGATTTTGATTTCCTTTAAAATGTATGTTTCCATTTTTGGAAAGTGTATATCTGTGTTGTAAAAGATGAAATTAGATTATTGTTTTCGATCAAAGATGGAAATGATGTTTTATTTTGAAAATGCATATCGTATTTTTAGTTGATTAATGTTTATTTAATTATATTCTTGTGAATTTGGTTTGGAAACTCATAATGACGTATTTATGTTATTGTATGATGCAAATGAACTATAGTGAGTTAGTAAACCATAAATGTCATGTTTTAAGACAAGGTAGACAGATAGAAATCAAATTAGACAAGTTAGAAAACTGGATCAATTATTGTGTGTAAACAATAGGAAAGAAGATTGTCTTTTCCAATCTATGCCTATGCATGTTTAATTTTCTGTATTCACAGTTGCTTAAGAAATGGTAAGTCTACAATTTTGTTTTGTTGGACACTGTCGTATGATTGATTTGGGTACCTGCTTATGTCCTTGATCTCAAGTTTTGACTGTTTTCATGTGACGGTTTTGTATTTGGTCATGTCTCTAGTTAGAGTATCGCCAGTCAATGCACCTCGTATGAAGCCTTGTTTGGCCAAGTGGGTAATCCTACCGTATTGAACTTTGTATGCTTGTCTTGGTGTATACCTGGGTTTTAGGAGTTCATTGATTACGTTCGCTAGTATGTTGTTGTGCTATCTTTGATAGGAGCACTGTTGTGGAGTCGTCCTGTTGTTTTTGCCCTTGTGAGAACCTGATATTCATGTTAGACCATGGGTTGCTTATGATGGGTTGCAAAGACTTAGTTTCGCGGATGCTCCAGTTGATCTTTGTATTTGTTTCTTATTATGTTCAGTTTGATCCTTTTCCTATTCAGGGATCATTCTTGTAATTATTGACCGATGTGGTTGTATGTATTATTGGTTTATGTACCCCTTGATGGCAGGATGTAAATGATGTGACCTTATGTATTCTTCACCCTTTTAATTATCAGAGGGGTCTTGCAGTTGAGCAGACCCAAAGATGTAGCCCACTAGGGGTGAACTCTGAGATCATTTCAGTGTTATGTGGTGTTTTTACAATCTTATGTTTCCTTTTAATTTTAGCATGTATGGATGCATTATGTTAAAATTTATAATGGGGATTAGATGAAGTAAATTTTAAATGCATGTATGTAGTCATCTTATTAAATGTAGTAATTAGGATCATAAAAGAATGTAGATTTGATTAATGGAATATATTCAGTTATTGATAGCATAATTAAGTATGCATGGAAAGTATTCATTAGTTTATGATGAAGTTAAAGTACATTATGAGACTAGATACATGTCATATGTTTAATGTAAGATTGAACGTAATGAATGGATAAATTTTATTGGATGAACTTGTTGACGGGTGTTTTGACACACTCACCAACAGTCAGGTGGTTTATGCAAACACTCACCACCTCTCCTGAAAAGTAACGAGTTTGGAAGAACTCACTGCTCCAAGGTCTCTATAGTTGGGTCTCGATGGTGATGGACAACCCAATGGTTGATGTGGTTATACCTGTAAATGGGCCTGCTGGTTAGAACTAAATCTCGCTAGTTACGGATAACTGCACTTCCTCTCTTTTTGTATTTTTATGGTTTAAGATTCTCTGGGAAATAAAATGCGAAGCGTAAAGGGAAACAAGAAAATAACAATAAAGACCAATATAATGACAACTTAATGAACTACTCAATTAGTTCCCTGCAATCCAAGCAATTATTAAATATTATCCAAATTAGCATTCAACAATGGACCTCCAAAAAACCTGCAAAATCATCAATTTCACAAGTCTATGGAAATAAAATCATCAACAATATGGCCTATCACAATGATTCTCATACACCACTGACGTGCGCAATATGATTCATAAAGTGATAGACAAAAAATCTTAAACCACGTTGCTAACTCCAAACAATAGACGTTACCAGATTACACAGAACAATTTGGTAGAATATAAACGTAGATCAGGCAATCTACAAGCTGCTTTTCCTATTAATCTCCATGAATGTATAACAAAAATAACTCAAACTTCTAAATCAATCTGCAAAATATTCTAAAATCTCTAAGTAGGCCACAAATCATCAATTTGGGACCCTTACAAATGAATCCAACTTCTCAATTTATAGAAGTTCTTTACCCTACTATCTAGGAAATAACTCTTCTAAATTAAGAACTGACCCTAGGAGTCGCAGTTAACCTGCAAGTTTCTGCCTTGACACTCCACTTAACAACTACAAAATGGGGACTGCATGAGCACTATGAAAAACCCTGCTAGGTGAGCCACGTTTTTGTAATCATGTAGAATTTCTTTCAAAATTGGAACTTAAGTAGGATCCGCAGTTAAAAATTAAGGAAAAAAAACTTTTCCATCTTTAGCAATTATGTGCTTATCTTTTATTTCTTGATAAAAGCTCTATAATTATCAATTATACATGCAACTACTTGAACCAGAGGATCTGCTACATGCTTAACTCTAAATTTATATTTCTTCAAAACTTCATCTGCATGCGTTCCCCCTTCCTCCAACTCTTTCATTATGTGTGCCACCTCTTGACACTGAGTAATCAGATATGTGTATCTGTCCATAAGTGTGACATCAAATTGGGCCGCGGGTCCTAGGTGTTGTGCCTCATATGCATCCCATTGATTCAAAACTTGCTGCTGGTCCATTATTCATGTATCAGCTAATCTGAGGCCAAAAGGACCTAGCATATTCTTTACAAAATTATCGTATGATAAAATTTCCCTAAGGAGAGGGTCTCAAATCTCGGTCATATCCTTGATATATTGCTGAAACATTTCATTCTTCAGCTCTAGGATGTATACATAAGATTGCAAGTTTTTATAGCTGTCACCCCTTAAGAGGTCCTCCTTTACCACTGTCTCTTCACCTAGCCGCAATACCTTCTTCAAAACATGGATTTGTTTAGTGAAATTTTTTGACTTCCATTCCCATTGTGTGGAACAGGAAGCCAAAGCTCTGCCTACCTATACCACCTTACTATACATCCCCATAGTATCTTGCAAAAATAATCTTATTTTGGTCATATTTACTTGGGCCCATGACTTGGCTGCAGCTGCCACCCGCCTTACCTCCACTAACGCTTTTACTTCTTCTTCTGGCAGCGATGAGGTAGAAGGTAAGTCATCAGTTTTGCACGAGTCCAAGGGTTTGCTCATTTCAATTAGCAGCTGCTTATATTGTCCTAGTTATGCTTTGAGTTCCACGTTGGAAGTATGCTCCTTCTCTACACATCCTCTGATGACGCTCGTGGCTAACTCCAAAGTATCTAGCTCCCCCCACTTGGTTTGCTTGCCCAAATTTATCTGTGATATTTGGTATTTGGGAGAAGCTTGTCCCTCAGCCTGAGATGGAACTGCCACATCTGCAATCACTTCACCAGAACTAGTTTTTGATAGGTGATGGATAGTTTTCAACTTCTTAGCCTTTGGTGGCTCCTCGGTGATTACCTGTTGTAGAGTGACCTTAGGGAGCTCTGCTTTTCTCTTTTTCTTCCTAAAGGTAAATTCCAGCCATTGTGGTATATATTCATCCTTGTCATCTTGATGTGACACTATATTCGCAGTTATAACATGAACCTCTGCCTGCTTCTCCGCTTCGGCCTGCCCGGGGTCTTAAGGTGGTATAACTTGACGAGCTAAATTGGTTTGGAGAGCTTGTTGCTTGTGTAACTCTCCTAGTTTGCCAATGACCTCCTCGTTAAATGCCATTTCTTCATCACCTACTTATGTTTCTCCTTGCCCGACTGCTATATCGTTAAGAAGGTCCTCTTGATCTTGAGGGGTTAGAATTAATCTTTCATTCAATATTCTTTTGCCTCATCCCCTTCTTGTTCGCCTTCTAGCTGTAGTTGTTGCTCAAGATCCTCTTCCTCCTGATCAGAATAAGACTCGATGTTTCTAACTTTCATTCCTTTAGTGGTAGACGTGAAGCCTTGCACTCTGGGCTGCCCTGCGGATATATTGACTAGTGGTGGTGTAGGGGCACTGGTGCCTAGAGCATTTGTGGCATCTGTTGAAGGTTGCTGAGTGGGTATCTCCTCAGTAGCTTCTATATTTTCTTCCTATTCTTGGGTACCCTCTCCTTCAGTGCTTCCTATAGCCATCCTTAGTGGGAGAACTTTGGCCAGTGGTACCACTCCTAATCCGTCGGTCACTCCCAGGTCTGCAACCTTCTTTATTAGTTTAGACTCCCTCATCTTCTCTTGGAGTTTCTTCAGTAAGTCCTCAGTTCTTTCTTGAGGTTTGTCTTCTTCACCTGGATCGGTGGACGTATTTTGCCTCGAGGCTGACCTTGTCTTTCGAGCATACTCCTTATGGCCCCTTGATTGAGGTACCCCTAAGGTGGATTCCTTTTGTTTTGCCTTTGAGATGCTGGGCCTTACCCTCTGGCATAATCATTGCTTAGTCCTGTTGACGACCACCTAGGAGACCTTTTCCATATTTGTATCTTTACTTGCAAACTATTTTATTGGGGAGAGGGGCCTTTTATATATCCCCGATTCTCTATAAGATGGATCAAGTAAGTCACCATCATCCCTAAGGTCTTTAGGGAGGTTAGTATCTATTCCAAAATCTCTCACTTGTGGGACAGATAACCTGTTATAGTCTCCCTGACCTCAAAACTATCTTGCAAGTTGGCCCAAAAGTCCTCCAAGTTGGGCCTGTGCCCCTCATATGCCTTAGGCATATCTTGCTTAAGTTTCCTGTAGGGATCATAAAATTCCCTAGCATGATCATATTCCTTCAAGTTTAAATCTTGAAGCTCTTGTTCTGCCAACTTTGCTACTTGTATCTTAGAACAGGCAAAGTAACCAATAGATACTGAGAAATCAATACCTGTTTTATGCTTTGATGACTGAAGTGATTAGAGGCCTACAAGTTGCCTTACATATTCCAACAAAATTATCCTATCATTACAATATCGAGGTAGCAACATTGGGTTCCCTATGAATCCACTAACCCTGATGTAAGTGGAGCATGGGTTTTGGATGAACCAACATGCCCACTCTCGGATGATAGCCATAGCCTCCGGGCTAATCTGATATCCTGCATCTCCTATCAATTTAATTATTATTGGGAAGATGAAGGCATCATTCACTCTCTTGAAATGAGTCTTTGCATTAGCTAGAGTGAGTTGGGAATAATACTCCCATATCTTCTTCTATCCTTCCTCCTCTCCCAATTGACCTTCTGCCTGTAGCCCTGGAAACTTTCCAGCTCTAGCAGCTACCCAGATGACATATGATGTGAAAAAGAACTTTTGAGTATGCTGAACTTCCTTCATTTGCTTGTAGATATTGTCAGAGAGGATCTGCGGCCAATCAAAATATTGTTTTCCTATTAAAATAGTGCTCATGAATTGGAATATGCAGGGATGAAAATGCTTGCAATCCGACTTGCCAAAGGCCCTGCTGAGCATGATGATTAAGTCTCTTTGAGGCTCTTTGAAGTCCGCCCTTAGGATCTCCGTTGCCTTGAGTCCTGTCTTTCTTTCTTCTTCTAACCAGTTTGTATTCATGTGCCTCTTACTAGCTGATGTCTTGTCATTCCATTCCTTTAAGGCCTCTTCTTCGGTTAACAAAAATACTTCCTCTTTGGTTGGGATTCCAAAGATGAACCCAAGCATATCTGGAGACAAGTCTATGACTGTCTTTCCTTGTGCATCTGTGCACTTTCTAGTTTCTGGGTTATAGAATGGGGCAATGGTCATTATGAATTATGGTGCCTGTACTGACTATGGGAAGACAGTAGCTTCAACTAGGCCAGACCTCTTGATTCTCTGATGGAGGGCCTCCAGACTAGGTTTGTCCAACTGAGCCTTGATATCTTCAACTTCTATATGGCCAATCTCAGTATCCGTGACCCATTTGATTTGATCTTCTAGCTTTGAAATATAGACCTATCCTTGATAATGGTATTTCATGGTGGCTGGGAGTCTATCAATTTATTTGCCTCTTTTTCTATAGGATGAGTCCATCTAACCACTCGAACCTGCAAGCAGAACGCAAATCCTCAGTTTTTGACAACAAGCATAAAAGTTGATTTACCTCGGGACTTCGGGGTCCTGGGGTTCTGGGCTAGGCATCAGTGAAGAAGGCTCGGAACTTCGAGGTTCCGGGCTTATGTTGGGTGCAAAAAGGAATCCCAGAACTTCGGGGGTCCGGGGTTCTGGGCTTATGCCTAAGTGGAAGACACCCGAAACTCTAGGGTTCCGGGTTGAGAGCTACTCGGAACTCCGAGGGTTTGGGGTTCCGGGGTCAAGAGCTACCTGGAACTTTGGGGTTCCAGGGGCATAAAAACCAACTACCCGAAACTCCGGGGGTCCGGGCTTAAGAAACTAGGGCACGTAAAAAAACAAGCGTAGCGCAAAGAAAAACAAACAAAGACCAAAATCAAAATGAGGAGAAAAACCAAACTGAAAACCAACAACAAGGGCAAGAAAATTCACCAACCTGGTGAAACAAGATGCCCAAAAATGCCAAGGAAAACTCGAAGGTCTGGAGGTTCGTGACTTGGAGCTAGGGAGGAGGAGCTGTGGATGCACAAATGAACTTTTAAAAGTTCATTATCTCTATTTATAGCACCCCCCAAGTCTGTCTGTACGAAGGCGTTAAACACGACCTCGGGACTCTGGGGTCCCGAGGTTCTGGGCTTGACAAAAAGGAACACCCTACCCCGAGACTCCAGGGGTCTGGGGTTTCGAGGTCAAAAGAAAAAGCAACCTCGGGACTCCTGGGGTTCGGGGTTCCGAGGTCAAAAGCAAAAGCGACCTCGGGACTCTGGAGTTCCAAGGTCAAAAAGAAAAGGGACCTCGGGACTCCGGAGTTCTGAGGTCAAAAGCAAAAGGGACCTCGAGACTTCGGGATTCAAGAGTTCCGAGGTCACAACCAAAAGAGACCTCGAGACTCCGGAGTTCCGAGCTAAAAAACAAAAGGGACCTCGGGACTCCGGAGTTCCGAGGTCAAAAACCAAAGAAAAGAAAAGGGAAAACAAAGGGAACCCAAATTTCGACTCAAGGAGACTAATGGGGAAATAGATATGCTAGGCATAACAGAACTCATCATGTTATCTAAATTTTAACTCTAATGGATGTACCTCATTGTGTTATCTATATTTTAATTGTAATGGATGAACTTCTTCATGTTATCTATGTTTTAACTTTAATGGGTGAACTTCCTCATGTTAGCTACATTATCAACCATAAAGGATGAACCTGTCCTGTTAGCAATAATTTTAATTTACTGAACGAATTATATCCTTGTTTAAACTAATAACATGTAATTAAGTTAATCTGCTTAATTGGATTAATTATCGTGAGTTGAGTTAAATGTTAAGTTAAGTAATCACGTTGGGAAACTATTTAGGTATTATTTAGTCTTTCGCTATGTTATCTGATCTCATGATAACTCATTGTATCATTATGTGGTGTTTAATTTTTTTTTTTATTTCACTATATTCTTGTGTTTTAGCTTAATCCCTTCGGGGTTTCCTGGCTGGGCATTACACTTTGCTAAACTAACCTCTTAATTTAAATTTAAAATTACTCACTAAGAGATAGAAATTTAAATTTTAAATTAGGGCTTTGTGAAAATAACCTCTTAATTTTAAATTTTAAATTTTAAATTAGATTTAAGATTGAAATTTAAATCCAAAATTGGGCAACCCACAAGGTTAATTCAAATTTAAAAATTAGGATTCTTTAAATTAACCACTTAATTTTAAAAATTAAATTTAAAATTTGATCCAAAATTGCAATTTTGAATTTGAGGCGGCTCTAAAATGATAAATTCAAAATTTAAACAACCCACAAGCTCAATTTTTAAATTTTTAAAAATTAGGGTTTTTTAAATTAACCATTTAATTTTAAAATTTAAATTTGAAATTAAACTTGTAAGTGAAAATTAGAATTTTTAAATTGAAACATACTTAGATCTGAAATAATTAATACAAATTAACCAATTCACAAGCTCAATTTTGAATTTAAAAATTAGGGTTTTAGTGAAATTAACCTCTAAATTTTTAAAATTTGCAAGGAAATCAAACTTGTAAATGAAAACTTGAATTTTAAATTGTATAAACACTCAGATCTAAGAGCATAAATCAAAATTAAAGGTGTAAGGAGTCGGGTACACCAAAATGTAATGGTGAAAAATTAGGGTTTTCACCATCAGAGGGATGAAAACCACTAATTTGCCATTATATTCAAAAGAGGGAGGAATCCAATAGATCCAATCTAAAATCAAGAATGATAAGGACTGAATACTGAATGGATTTAAGGGTGGTGTGAATGAATTGACCCTCTTTTGTGAGTTGAAATGCTCAATTAAGGTAAAGTGCTGAAAAGTGAAGGTAAAAATATAGAAACAGTGAACTACAGATGCAAGATTTTCACGTGCACCTATATTTGAGCAGTGTATACAGATTCTGATCTGATCCCCAAAAAAGCTCCAAAAAAGTCGGGGCCAGTGTGCCCTTCATGCTAGCCCTCCTAATTTTTTGCATACCAAAGAGGGTGGATTCGTCTCTACAAATAGTGCCTATTTTGAAGAGTACAGCTTCGTACCTATTTCCTGCACACAAAAAGAAAGGGAAATAGGTTGGGAATTGGGGCTTGTCTTAGGTCAAACCCTTGTTTTGGAATTAACCATGAAATAAAGATAAAGATAATTGAAATTGTTATAATGGAAGACTCTCCTTTTGAGGGAGATGCTAAATAATGATTGAAAATCAAGTGATATACCTCCTTGTGACGTTTTGTTTGTCTCCACATGTAATTAGGGCTTGATAAGTCTTCGACAAAATAAGATGAAAGATATCTACTTCAATGGTTTACTCTTGACTTTATTGCTGCTCCAAGAATTGAAGGAAGACTGATTAATGCTCAATTGCTCTTGAATGCTTGATGTCATATGATTGTTAGATGCTTGATAGATGATTCTTAGATGTCAAATGAGAGGGAAAATCTCCTTTTATACTCACCCATCGGATAAATTGCTAATTTCTTGACACGAGCCGACACGGAGCAAGAAATCTCGCTCAACTTTGAAATAAGACCAAGGGTTCAAAGGCGGCCCAAATTAGGGGGGGACTAGAGCATGGCGCCCTTATCCTAATTAGGACCAAAGCGTGGTTCCCTAGTCCTACCCATTTTTAGGGCTAGGTTAAGATGCCCAATTGATGCAAAATGTCAAAAATGATGCAATTCATGAGGGGTATGAGCGTAATTAGGTCCCAATCAGGCCAAGGGGCGCAAATGCTAAGGTAAGGACCTAATGCGGTCAAAATTGTACAAAGGTGCAATTTTAGTATGCTACAAGGTGATTCTAGATCAATGGAGCCCCAAGGTTTGAACAAATGATCAATCTTTTGGATGGTTACAAGTTGCCACTTTGGTCAGAGGCAAGAAATTTTGACCCAGATGGCTATATCAATTTTGCAAGGAAATATGTAGGCTTGGGTGTTTACCCACATAAGTTCCTCCTCAAAGAAGAATTGGTTAGAAACTGTTGCACCAATGAGGAAGCAAGATAGAGAGCATTGGCATATAGTGTGGTTCAAAGGGTAGAGAATGCCAAGATGCATGTTGATCCCTCTTACAGAGGTGCATTCTCTAATGAAGAGGATCAAGTCAAGAGGATGGAATTGCTCATTCAAAATGAGCATGTAATAACTTTTGGTCAACTTATTGTCTCTCCACCCTCAGTTTCTCATTTTTTGGAGGGCCAAGAGCTACAACACCTATGGACCAAATGTCTCCCGCTTCGTCAACTGGAGTGGAGGTGTCTCATGATGTTGGTGGAGGTGTACAACATCATCAAGAAAAATAAGTATTGCAACAAGAAGATTTGAAACCATACCAACCACCCACTGATCAAGAGGATGATATTATTGAGATTGTTGATTACCTCACTGAAGATGTTAGGAGGAAAACTTCCAAAAAATTTATTTTTGATAACCCTTTCGTTAGTTCAAAGGAGTTCAAATTGTTTGTTACTAAAATAAAAGGAAAAATATTCCTTGATAAATTGAATAATGCCCCCACAGAGTAGGAAGATGAGATTATCAAGCAACATAGGGAGGAGATGAAAGATGAGCTAAAATAGATGACTCCTGAGAAGGGGAGACAACTTCTCAAAGAAGTAGGGTTCTTATTACTCTCGGGGATGGATATGTCATCTTGCATGGATTTTGATAACTTGAGAAGATATGATTAGGTCAATATTAGATTAAGTGATGAAGGGGTAGACAAATTGTGTTATAGTTTTGATTTTAGACCGGATGATAAAACATTGTTGACATGGTTTCTTTACCCCCTAGGAAAAAGGCCGATCATAATTTTTGATCCACAACAAATCTTGGGACAATTCATGGTTTATAGGGTACAAGATATGTTTGCAAAACATGCAGCTGATTTGAATGTCAACATTGCCTTGTTTACTAGTGCTACAGTTGAAAATTTGACACAAAGAAAGGATGAATTAGAGGAAAAGGTCAAGAAATTGATAAAAAGTTGAATGCATCCTCATAAATAAGCCTCCTCATATCCGCAGAGTATGAAATAACAAAGCTAAGGACAAACATGGGCATAGAGAAGGAAAAGAGAGTTGAGGTAGATAGGCGGTCATCAATTCTTAGGAAGAGAATGTAAAGCTCATCAAGGAGCTAAAAGCTTGTAGATTCAAAATGACCAGAAATTTTATTAAAGCTAAGTTTCAGCAATAGTCACCTTGTTAGATTTGTGTGAATGTTGTCATTGATGTCAAACCTGGTAATCCAGTTAAGACCAGATGTGGCATGTTGAGAAATAATGGAAGATAGGTATGTATGTGATATGAATTTTGAACAACAATGGAAGATAGGCATGTATGTGTTATGAAGCAGTAAGGCGTGGATGATCTAATAGAATTGTTTTTGTAAGGGCCTCTTCTTTAGAATCTTGTGTTTTGCTTATCATGGTTTGTATCCAGTTTCAGTATCAATTGTATCATTTTTATCTATTATATTACTATTCGAATGATTATATTGAATTATGATTTATGGTTCTTGAAGAGGGTGAAAGGCCAAATAAAAGCATACAATGGTTAGCAAATCAAATGGAGTATTTAAAACATAGAAGCAAAACTATTATACCTTGCCATTTACCTTCTCCTTCAGATTGAGCTATGGATGAAGTGAAGAAGTGCCCTTGTCTCCACTTGATTTGTTGAGCTCCTTGGTTGAATGTGGTTGCTCTCTAATGCACAACAACTTGGCTTGATGGATTATGATAAGTGGGTGATTGCAAAAATAGATGGAGGATGTGGGTGATAACTAAAATTGCCTATAGTATGGATGCACAAGATGGAATTCAAAAGCTAGATGAGAAGCATAAGATTACTTGAAAATGAGATAGGAAATGAAGGGGAGGAGACTCCCATTTATATATTTGAAGGAGGATGAATGGATGGTTGAGATTGCAAGTAGATCAAGGGTGGGGATTGAAAGAAGGTGGGGACATGGATTGAAGGGACATGGTGTGGAGACCAAGAGATTTTTCATAAAGGCATTTATTTTCTCCACACTTCATAATGTACATGGGGAAGCTACCCTCAAGTACATGGGGAAGACAAAAATGAATTAAAAACTCCTTGGGAGAGGACAAGGGAATTAAAAATTCCCAAATAATGAGATGCATGGGGAAAGGAAATGGGAAAAGGAATTAAAAATTCCTTGGGAAGATGAGAGTGCATGGAGAATAAGAAATTTTGAAATCCTTGAAATGACCAAAGTTGGTGCATTTAAGGTTCGGGGTTGAGAGGGGACAATCCATTTATGGAAATTGGTTGACTTTGTGGCTCATCATGAGGATTAGCCACTAGCAAATGATTAGAGAGGGTGATTAGGAAAATTAATAGGGGATTAGAAGACAAGTGGGAAAGTTAGAAGGATTTGACAAGAGAAGAGAGAATGAGTGGAGGAATTAAAAATTAGGAAATAATGTTAAGTGGGCTTCTAGAAGAATTAATTAGGCTAAGTGAGGATTAGAGGAAAGTGATTTGTAGGAATCACATGATTTAGTTAATTAAGTTGAATTAATTAACTAAAGGGAATTTAGAAGAATTAATTAATTGAGGAACCTTAGAAGAATAGGGAATAATCAATTTATTTAATAAATCAATTATTGGACTATAGTGACAAAATTAATTAAATTAAATTAATTCCGAGAAGAATAAAGGATAACGTAATTAAGTTGATTAAATATGTAGAAAGGATAAATTAATTAAATATTTAATTTAATTAATTTTAGACGTCTACATTTTGCCCCTTTTACGCATCGACAAAATTGGCGATGGGTAAAAGACAAGAAAATGATGCCCCAGTGTGAAGACGCGGGTGGTATATGACCCCTCAATAATTTAACCATGAATGTTTAAAATTTTCGGGGAAATTCTCAAAAAATGAAGAAAAAGATCAGAGCAGATGAGAAAAAATAAAAGAAAAAAAATTAGAGAAAATGAGGAAGATGGAAGAAATACGAGAAAACAGGGCCATGGGGGGCCCTATATAAGCCACACGGGGCCCAAGGAAGGGTCATTGTTACATACACCTTTAACAAACTTGGAGAACACAAAGCCCTAGGAGCGAGATTGACCGCGTCCCACATTATGAGCACCGCGCAGAGAGAGTCAGACGACACAAGCGACTGGTCGAGTATGGCCCATAGGTGTGTACCCCGACCCCACTTTGTGTTTTAGTAGGTTGGAGAATTTATTAGGGTATTAAATGAGGCTAGAAAGTGGGCGGGACAAAGACATTGATCATCGTTTCAACGTCTCCATAGGCGGTTAACACCTATGCAAGCACTGATGGGGTTGGAAGGGGGAAATACCGCCTGCGTGAATGGATCAACATCCACCTAGATGCTGGTGTGTGGCAAAGGGATTGAATGGGGGTGGATATTGTGGTTCAACTTCTCTGCCTGTGGTATGACGTATACACCATGGGTTTGACGTCTCCATCGGGGGGGATCAATGTCTCCACCGGGGAGGCTAGGGGGAGGAAAATGGGGGATGGGGAAAGACTCAAAGGAATTCAAGGGGGCACGTACATTCCCCAGGGATGGGATATGATAAGAATAGGTTAGGATGGCCAGAATAAATAGGCTAATGAGGTGAATTACTTGGTTGCAGGAGGAGGCATGACCTCTCACATCACAAGAGCATTGGCCTCCAAAGATGAGGCTGTACAGATGGTTGAGGGCAACTGAGAAGGAGATTTTGAGCATAGTGGGTCTAGGATTCATGGGTAGATGGCCGCAGATTAGAGCGCACATCGTGATGATGAAAATGCTTATAGAGCGCTGGGACAACTAGACATGCACATTCCATCTCCCAACTGGGAGGTCATGATCACATTATTGGATGGAGGGGACTTCTACCTGCGCCAGGTGTGTGAGCATGATGCACTGCCACTAGAGGGTACTCAAATGCACCTTAGTCGGGAGATACAAATGATATATTCCATGTTTGATACTATTTATATGTGGATTGATCAGCAACCACATGATGCTGGACCTCAGCGGGCATGAATTCTCCTATGGATGGGCCCAATGTGTGTATTACATGATCAAGGACACCATGATTTATGTGTGGGGACTAGTGATGCTCGGGTAGCTGTTCCACGATATTCATCTTTTTGTCTACCGAGGTTACAAGAACCTCGACACAGGGGTCACCTTATTGCACATATGGGCTTGGAAGCACATTGTCGTGACACAACCGGTAGAAGTATAGGATAGACAGAGGAGGTTTCCCTATGTGGACAGGTACAGGGGGCTGCTTTCACTACACCTGGGTAGGAGGCATGTGGTATTGGCGGAGGGTAATCGATGAGATGATCTTTTTCAGCTAGAGGCCATTTATTGATTGTGAAAGGTAGCGAGAGGACTGGCATCTTGCATGGGCACAATCAGAGTTTTTGTTGTTCGGGAGGACAGTCTATGTGATTGAGCGCTATGCCCCTGATAGAGTGATGAGGCAGTTTGGACAGACCCAGGACATCATCAGTCATGAGCGACTATATCTGCGGATTACGCGAGAGACAAGGACTTGGGGACAGGCAGTGGGACCGCTGGAGGTCTGAATTAACTAGGATACCACGGAGAGAGTCACTTGGGATCCACAACTAGAGGTGGGGGAGGATGTTAGATGCACAGGGGCCTACACCTATTGGTGGGAGACACACAAACCAACATGACTAAGTATACCTGGAATTTGGAGGAGGATGAGATACAACCCTTGATAGACGAGGTAGTAGGGGGAGAGGAGGATGGGTCTGCAGACAAAGAAGTGATAGGAGGATGAGGAGAAGGAGATAGGGGGCAAAGATAGGTTCCGCAAAGGAGGAGAGAGGGAGAATAGGTGCCTCGAGTAAAGGTATCATTACAGGTTCAACCACCAACAACACAGATTAGTGGGGAAGGGGTAGAGGAGGAGGGAGGATAGGATAGGCCTGAGTTGATGGATATAATAGAGGTACAGGTGTAGGGTGATGAGGGATAACAGGCCCAACATGTATAGGGATAGGTGCTGGTGCAAACATGATGGGTCTCACAAGCGAAGTGTGATAGGGTGGTCAGGGAGAGGGTTGGTGTGAGGGAGAGGGAGTGGAGGTTGGAGGAGGAGCTACAAGGAAGGGATGCTGCAAGAAAGGGGAGTCTTGGCCTTGAGGAGGAGTTGGGGATTGAGAGGGCT
Source organism: Cryptomeria japonica (assembly GCF_030272615.1). Classification (NCBI taxonomy): domain Eukaryota; kingdom Viridiplantae; phylum Streptophyta; class Pinopsida; order Cupressales; family Cupressaceae; genus Cryptomeria; species Cryptomeria japonica. The sequence continues at coordinate 430,014,170 of NC_081413.1, read as the reverse complement.
AGAGATGATAACATGTAGATGGAGGTGGACCAATTGAGGAGGGAGGCCGATGCTCTGAGAGAGGATCTCCAGACTGCAATGATAGATAAAGATGACCTGCAGAGGGATGTAGATGAGACTGAGAAGCTCCTAGAGCAGGTGAAGAGTGGAGAGGCCATCTCACAGATGAGGGGAGATTTGAAGAGGATGGATGATGAGATAGAGACACTCTACGTCCGATTGAGTAGGGAAGAGGCAGATGTGGTGAGGCGGCAGGGTGAGAGGGATGTGGCCCAACGGATGTTGGAGCCAACAGGGCTTGTACAAGTGTTTGCAAATGTCATCGCGAGACAACAACGAGCAAAGAGATTAGTTTGTGAGGCCCAATATTACAGGGACCTATACCATCAAGCCATGTCAGGAGACCAATGAGCACCATCATATATAGAGAGTTCCTAGTCTCACACGACTCAGAGCCACCAGTTAGGTGCCTTTGTGGGGATGAGGGCACTACGTTCACTAGGGAGGCCTTCATGGTCAATAGTAGGGGGAGGTGATTGAGAGAGCACAAGATAGTGCTTGTATGTGACACAATATTTTTTGGCCCTTCGGGGAATATACCATTCTACTTTGATTTGGCACATTCATATTTTTGAGATATATATGTATGAGATGTGATTTTGGCAGCATATGTATGCATGTGGACTTTATTATGGACTCTCATGGACTTTGATTATTGTTTGACTATACGATGGATGATGATTTTATGATTATGATTTTATGATGTGTTCATGCATATGATCTGACCTATTTGTGATGCAGGATGGATGATTATGAGATGTATGTATGCATGTGTTTTTTATGATGTTGCTAACATGTTTGTGGATGCAGGATGCATGTGTATGATGCATGTCTATATGATATGCAGTTTTTTGATTTTTTTCATGACAGTGCTTATGTTATGGTGTAATGTAGATGAATATGATATGTATGTATGTAATGATGTGATAAATGTATTATGCAAATGAGGTATAATAAATGCTTTTAACAATGAAATGCACCTAAAATGATAAGTGAATGAATGGATCTATAGTGAATGTGATAACTAAATGGTATGCAACTAAATAAATGCAAAATGCACTAATGTTCTATGTGATGTAATGAAAACCCTTATTTAGCCACTAAAAACATAACAAACCAAAATAGTGTGGCTGTTTGATGACTTACATGACCATTCACGTAAAAAATTAATGTTTGAATGGGATCTTGTTACATGCACCTAAGATGTAATGCACCTAAAATGAGATGAAGATGCAATCATCTGACAATGTAATGTGCCTAAATGAGATTGTTCTCAAAAAAATTATATTGAATAATGTGATTATTAATGATTGCAACACTACATGAGATAATAATGTTTGAATGGGATTTAATTAAAATTAAATCAATATTTATTAGGTAATGAACCTAAAATGTAATGTACCTAAAATGCAACTGTAAATTATATGATAATGCAACTATATAAAATATGATAATGCAGCTATATGATAAAAAATGATAATGCAACTAATGATAAAATGATAGTGCAGCTATATGATTATAAAAAATGCTACCAATGACAATGATTAATGCAAGTAAAATTCTTTTTAGAACATGTCAACCATAATACAATGATATAGGACCAGATAGAAGAAAGGAAGAGGTGAATAAATTGAGGTCTCCAAAATGCATGGATGGAACGGGTGAATGAATGGAGATGGAAGGATTTGTTGTTGTGCATATGTGGAGAGAAAACCTAGTTTTAATGTTTCAAAGAATGATCTACACCACTGTTATAGGAATCAAGATGTTGTGAAAATCCAAGGCATGGATTGACTGTCAGACAATAGGCATCCCTTTCACAGAAATGTGTAAACACCATATAGATGTAGATATAGGGCTGTAGGTTCGTGTAAGAGAAACCCATCAAATGCACCATACGACAAAGACATGCCCCATTATACACCCACCCAAAACATACCAAGATATAGAATAATCCTGGCAGCCGTAGATAGTAGTCGTAGGACAAAATGATGCAAATCAAAGAAAAAGACCAAATCATGCAAACAAAATGCACAAGGCCAACTGACATCTTCTTGCCAAGAGTAGGACTTAGGATTATGAATAAACTGTCAGCTGCAAGAAGGATGCATCCCAACGGGCGAGAGTAACTGATGGGACTAAATAGGCAATAGAGCAGGTGGTATAGACATATGCATGTAGATGCGATGTGCCTGAACGACGCACAAGTCAAGAAGAAGCCGAAGCTTAGAAATTGGAGGTTAAGCTCAGTGTACTAGGATATAAGCTCAGTGTGATAGGCGAAAAGCTTAGGATGGTGGGATGAAAGCTCATTGTAATGCGCATAAAAGCTCAGCATGGTGGGATGAAAGATCAGTGTGCTGGGATGATCCTTATTCATGGCTGGGACAAAGACTCATCATCTCATAACCTTGATATCCGTTGGTGAGGTGGTAGAGGTTTATGTGGTGGTGTGATTGAAGAATGGATGGGACAATCGGTTGTAAGCGAGTGAGGGGAATGAGATGGAGGGTCACAGGATTTCTTTTCTGATAGAATGAAGGAGACAACCAAATGCAAGTGATGTAGGGGAAATGATGGTGAACCAACATGAGAGTCATTTTGCATAGAAGCCCTTATTTGGCAAGTAAAGTTGTACAATCCTCATCATTGTAGAGCTATGAAAGACATCAGAATATCCATTTTTTATTATGAAATATGGGAATCAGGTGGGTGGGTGGGAGGAAAAGGGGGCAAATGAAGGGAATAAAATGGAGGAGCAATTACTCATGTCGCATTAGAGCATTTGAAATGAGTCTGACTATTTGAGTCATGTCAATTAATTTTACACACTTAAATTGATCGTCTCCACGGGGTGAGCGCTTGTGAAACTGCATGCCAGATTATTAGATTTATGGAATATGGATACCGAGTGGGTGGGTGGGGAGAAAGGGTATGGTGTAAAGTAGAATTTTCTCATGAACACTATAAAAATGGCAAAACCACTGGGGGGGGATTCTATGTCTTAGCCCTAAAAATCCAGTTTGTCCGAGCAGACGATGGATCTAGCTTATTTACCTTGATGTCTGAAACCATATTTTCACAAAGGTACTTGCCCATAGCGCCACAAAGTGGTTTTCATTGATGGACGAATTAATTTTTCTTCATTTTTTTGTATATATATATATATTTTTTGATTTTTTGATTTTGAAAACTGGTGATCTCTGAGGACTAGGCATAAAATATCTCTAGGTGCATAATTTTCATAGGCTTCACCTTCAGGAGTGGCCAATTGATAGGAACCTAATCCATATTTTGTAGTGATCACATATGGTCCAAACTAATTAGGCTTAAACTTGCCTTTGTTTTCATGGTATTGTAGGTTTCTCTAATTTTGCATAAGCACAAGATCACCAATGTCAAATTCCTGGGTTCAAACCTTCTTGTTATAGCTCAACTGTTGGCGGTTCTGATATACCCAGAGGTGATTTAAGGCCTTGAGGCCCCTTTCATCCAGCAGTTCAAGCTCTTGTAGCTTGGCGACTCTGTATTCCTCATCAGGAAGGATGTTCTACAGTGAAACCCTTAGTGATGGGATCTTGATCTCAAGGGTTAGGACAACTTCAGAGCCAAAGACTAGGGAGTATGGAGTGGATCTTATGGGTGTGCAAATACTTGTGTGGTAGGCCCAAAGGGTGGGATGGAGTTCCAAGTGCCAATCACGACCAACTTCATTAACTGTCTTTTTGAGGATTTTGATGAGGGTTTTATTCAAAGCTTCAACTTGACCGTTACCTTGCGGGTAATATGGAGTGAAAAAGTGGTGTTGAATGCTAAAGTTATTTGACATCTTGATTCTTGAATGGTCTGCCATTATCCGTGATGATTGCTTTAGGGATTCCATATTGGTAGATGAGGTAATTCAGGATGAACTTGGAAATTTGTTTTCTAGTGGTGAAGGTGAGGGGTATGGCCTCCACCCATTTGGTGAAGTATTCAGTGGCAGTTATTATGAACTTGTGGCCATTGGATGAGGCAGGATGAATTTTCCCTATGTGTTTGAGCCCCCACCAAGAGAAGGGCCAGGGTGTAATGAATGACTGCAAATCTTGAGAATGTGCACGTATTTTATCATCGTGTTTTCGACAAGGGACACATTTGTTCACATAATGATATGCATCTTCTTCCATTGTAGGCCAATAGTATCCTGTGTGCAAGAGCTTTTTAGCCAATGTGAGGCCGCTTGAGTGTGCTCCACAAATACCTTCATGTACTTTGCGTAGTGCCCATTCAACCTCCTCTTTGTCTAATCACATTAGGAGGGATCCATCAAAATGCCTTTGATAAAGGGTGTAACAAAGGATAGTGTAGCGGGAACAACGATGAATGAAGGTTTATTGTTGGGTTTTAGTGAGATGGTGTGGGATGACATTGTCTTGAAGGTAAGCAAAGGTTTATTAATACCAAGGGAAGTTAGAACCAATGAGGACACACATCATTTCAGACTCAGGGACATCATATGCCGGAATAAGGAGTTTCTCAACCAAGAACTCACACTTCTAACTATTAGCCAACATTCAGAGGAGGAAACCAATTGTAGCCATAATATCAACAACACAATTGTTCGTTCTAGGAATCTGATCAAACTAGATGAGAGTGAAATGCTGCTTGAGGTCTTCTACCATGATGCAATAGGGGAGTAACTTGTCATATTTTGTTTGATATTTATCATTTACTTATTTAATGATAAGTTGGGAGTTACCATAAACTTGTAGCTCATTGATCTTCCATTGTATGGAAAGGCGAAGCCCAGTGATGAGAGCCTCATACTCTGCAATGTTGTTGGTGCATGCAAAGGCAATCTTGTATGACTTTGGGATGCAATCTCCTTGAGGTGTCATAAGTAAGATACCTGCTCCTGATCCATTCTGTGTGTAGGAGCCATCAAAGTACAATTGCCATTTTGAAGATGTGGAGACATTCATAATGGCATCATTTGGAAATTTTGTTATAAGAGGGCGATCACCTTGAAGAGGAGTGCCAACTAATTGATCTGCTATAACTCATCCTTTGATTGCTTTTTGATCCACATACTCAATGTCAAATTCATGCAATAGCATGACCCATTTTGCAGTTCTTCTAGTGAGAGCAGCTTTGGACAATAGGTACTTGAGGGGGTCAATTTTGGTGATCACCTTAGTCTAATTGTTGAGCATGCATTGTCTTAACTTTTGTGTGTTGAATACCAACGTAAGTCAAGCTTTTTCTATGGGGGTATAATTGATCTCATACCCTACAAGTGTATGACTAATGCTGTAGATTGCATGCTCTTTGCCTTGATCATCTATTTGTGCTAGTAATGCCCCCAATGCCTCTATGGTTGCTGATGTGTACAAAAGAAGCGGCTCTCCCTGGATAGGAGGCATCAAGGCTGAAGAATAAGCTAGGTATTCCTTGAAATTATCAAAATCCTTTTGACAAAGATAGTCCCACTTGAATTCTATATCCTTTCTCAGAAGATGTGCAAATGGGTGACACTTATCTGCTAGTTATGCAATGAATCTTCGGATGTACTACAGTTTCCCTTGTAGGCTGCACAGTTTTTCCAGTGTCTTTGGTAGAGGTATTTCCATCATAGCTTTTAATTTTGTGGGATCTACTTCTATGCCTCTATGAGATACTATGAACCTAAGGAGCTTTTTTGACAGGACTCCAAAGACACAATTCTTAGGATTTAGGCACAATTTATATTTTTCCAATCTCTCAAAAAATTGCCTTAGGATTGGAATGTTTTCATCCCTTGTTTTTGAATTGCCGAGAAGACCATCTACGTAATCTTCCATTATCTTATCCAAGAGATCATTAAAAATAGTTTTCATTGTGCGTTGATAGGTTTCTCCTGCATTCTTGAGGACAAAAGGCATGACCTGATAGCAGAATGTGCCCTAAGGTGTTGTGAATGTTGTCTTGTGTTGATCTTCTTTTGCAAAGCGGATCTGGTTGTAGTCAGAAAATACATCCACGAGGGAAAGAATTTCATTCCATGTTGTCAAGTCCACAATCATGTCAATGTTGGGTAAGGGAAAGTCTTTGAAGTCCATGTATAATCTAATGCCCCTGACGGGCTTGCCGACAGGTACAATGCTAGAGACCCATTTGGGATAATCAATGGGTCTGGTGAAGCGGACATCCAACATTTTTTGTAGTTCTGCTTTAACTAGAAGGACAATTTTAGGATGCATCTAGCATAGTTTTTGATTGACAGGTTTTCCATCCGGATGAACTGCAAGATTATATACCACCAAGTCAAGATCAAGGCCTGACATGTTAGCATATGACCAGGCGGAATTGATTTGATTTTCTTTTAGAAAGCTTCTAAAATAATGCTTCTCTTGATTAGTGAGTGACTTGGAAATAGTACATTCTTTGGTGTTTCTTCTATGCTCATATTGATTATATCAGTTTCCTTAATGAGTACAGGGGACTTTTCCCATTGTGGGGAACCATGGAAGGGAGGTCAATTCCATCATCTTCAAGCACCTGATCTAGGTTTTAACTTGAAGACGCGTCCTTTATTTTTACTTTTTCCATGTCCAAAGGTGCCTCAGAGAGGTTTTCACTAGGGGACTTCAGATTTTTCTTTTTCTTTTCATTTTTGTGACTGAGAGAGTTGACTTGACTACCAAAGTAATCTTCTGGATGAAGCTGAATCCCATTGATAGATGCATGGTTGTCAAGGTCTTTTATGTTAAGTAATGTTATAAGACCATCGTCATTGGAACAAATGTCTAAAATAGGTGGTCCTTGTTGGTCATTGTCAGTGAGTTCGGGATAGACAAGTTTAAGTTCATATGAATTAGGAGGGGTGACGAGGGTGATAGTGTTTATATGAGCATCATGAAATATATCATCGAGTTATTCAAATGTCATTTTGTGGAATTCCTCTTCATCGAAATCTTTGAATTTAGTAGGAGGATCTGGCTGGACACCAACAATAGTGATCTTAGGTCTAGGAGAGAAACCCAAGTCTCTATTGTACTTATAAGAGATTGGAGAGATGGGTGCTTTTATACCTTTTTCTTCTGGTCCAAGACAATTTCCTTTGTAACCCTTCTTATCTATCATGGCAGATTCTTTTGGATACATCTTCTTTGGGATGTTTGTTGGTTCTTCATCTTCCTCTCTATACAATCAAGAGGTAACATCGGTTTCCAAACTTTCCTCATCAAGTGGGCCCCATTGTTGGAAACTAATTTCTTTGGATTTGATCGTGGGTTTATCTTATTTATTGATTTCCTTTGGCTTACCATATGGCTTAGGAGAGGGTGGGATTTGACCCACATAGAGATAATTTTTCAAGGTATACTATCCACAACCATTATCAATGATTTTAAACTTGTTCTTAGTTTTGGATGAGGTGGATGCGACATTGGCTGGATCAGATGGGGGAAGTGGAGCAGGCCTATTGCATGGGCAATGGTAGGGGTGCTTCCCTTCAAGAAGTTTGCAATAATCAAAGGGTTTCGGGTCCGCATGGATGGTGACTTCTCTACCATTGAATGGAAATTTAAGGCATTGATGGTAGTGGAGGGAACAACTTGAATGGAATGGATCCATGGACGACCAAGGATAATGTTATAAGGAAGCTCAAGGTCCAAAACCTTACAAGTTGTTTCCACAATAGCTGGTCCCACTTGAAGAGGCAATGCAATGGTACCTTTGGAAACCCTCTCTGCATCATCATATGCTTTAATTATGATCCTTCTAGATGGGTCAACCATGTCCTCAGAGATTCCCAGTTGTTTGATTAAATTATATGTACAGAGGTTCAAACCAGATCCATCGTTTATAAGGACTCGTTTAACTCTATGCTTTTGTACAAGGGATTCAATATGAAGGGGTTTGTTGTGGGATGGATCATCGATAGGTGCGTCCTTGGATGTGAAAATGAGATGGTGTTGGGTAGCAAGGTTTCCTATTAGAGCTTGAAACTGGGTTGTGTTGATGTTATTAGGGACACGATATTCTAGGAGGGCTTGCTCAAGGATCTTTTTATGAACGAGGGATGTTTTGAGGAGCTCAAGTATGGAGATATGTGCAAGATTTTTCCCAAGATGATCAAGGACATCATACCAGTGGGTGCATGACATGGGAGGTTGTGGAGGAGGAGGAGCTCCCTGGATAGTTACTCTCCCTTGGCGGGTGGTCACATTGCACTCATTTGAGGGTGCAACTCCTTGGATAACTATTTTGGCTTGAGAGGTTTGTGCGGATGATTGTGGGGGAGGGACACCTTGGATGGTAATCCTGGATCTATAAGGGGTAGGAGGGTTAGCTCCTTGGATTGTGATGGTATTTACATGGGTATCGGCGGGTTCTATGCGACCTACTAGGAAATCAAAGTCAGAGACGTAATTAGTGTAATCATAATTGACATTGTTAGATGATGAGGCCTTGTCCTTACTATATTTAGCGAATGGGTCTTGGTACATCTTAAGCTTATCATTGGAGTTACCAAGCTTTGCAACGTCAACCTTAATATCGCCCTTATCATAAGGTCTTGGATATAGTTCTTAAGTTTCATACACTTAGCTATGTCATGACCATTGATGCAATGGTAGTCACAATATTCATTCTGATTATACCATCAGGGATTAGGTTGATTAGGATCAAAAGGGCATGTCATCGAGAAGACAATGACGCTGACCTTGACAAGATTTTGGAAAATAACCTCAATGGGCTCACTTAGCAGGGTATACTCATGCTGATTGTTGGATCAAGGAGGGAGACCTTGGACAGAAGTAGTGTTGTGAGGTTGTGATTGATCATGAGTGTTGGATTGGTTGCAAAGATTAGATCAGTTATTGAAGAAATTGCTGGTGGTGGTGGGCTTGGATGGGACAACAAAGGTTTGGATGCGCTTGACATCAGTGAACCCATCATTGACAACATTTTTATTCTTGGAACATAATTTTGGCTTGTCATTATAAGAGGAGGAATTTTGATTTGACTTTTGATAAGGTTTTATAGTTCCATCCTCTAGGGGCACACACTCTAAAGCAATACTCTTCTTGGAAATTTTCACAAAGGAGGTCAAGCATTGACAAGTCAATGGTTTGGACAATTCTGGTATCAAGTTACGTTGAAATAATTCAACCTAATTTGGCTTTGGTATTTTCCAAGGGAATCTTTTAATGAGATGTCGCCATCTTTGAAGGAAATTGGTGAAGGTTTCTCCAGGCCTTTGCTTTGTGTTGCACAGGTCTATCATAGAATCATCATTCTTAATATTATAGGCATAATGATCCACAAACTTTTTGACCAAGTTGGGGAATGATGTGATAGAGCCCTGGGGAAGAGCGGAGAACCAAGCGAGGGCCTCTTTTGTAAGACTTTTTGGAAAAGTCTCCTAAGATAGATGTCACTGTGGGTGACCTCTTGGCATAAGAAATAGAATTGACGAACATGATGTCTAGGATTGCCCTCGCCTTTGTACTTTTTGAACTTGGGCATCTCAAAACCAGGTGGGTATGGGGTGATAGAGATGGATGGGTCATAAGAACATGGACATATTTCCTGAAAAGATTAAGGTCTTTTATTTGTCCCTTCCTTGAGATTTTTGATGAGGTCCTTCATGTATTGAATCTCTTTTAGGATATTAGGTTGTTGATTTTGGACGTTAGGAATGTAGTGATTCGTTGGGATTTGATAAGACGAGGAGGGGATGCCACCACCGCCACCAATGTATTGATATGAAGAATGAGGGGGTTGTGAAGTGTTGGGGACTTGTGATCCTTGAACCATGGTAATGGGAGGTAAGCTCGTGTTGATGTAATTAGCCATGTTGTGAAGGGGGATGGATGAACTTGGTGGATTGGAAATATGAAAAGGAATGGAGAGTTGAGGGAATGTGGTTGTAGGAATAGAAGTTGGGGGTGCAAATGTCACGGGTTGAGGATGGTGGAGGGAATCAAGAATGGAATTGTTCACAATGTCGCCTTGCGGCGACCTTTCAAGGATGATTCTGTCAAAGTTGGGGGGCAAGCGTGCCCCTTAGGCGATGAGTTCAGCTACAAGCCTATTGGGATCATGTTTGATGAATCTCTCCATCATATCTTGGTTATAAGGTTCATTTATGAATGTTTGGACACGTGGAGAGAGGCCGGGTTGATCAACAAGTTGTTCCTCTTGATGTCACGGATCTTGATTGTAGCGTATACTAGTATCGAGCATTCCGAAGTCTTAGACTACCATTTTTGCCTTTTGAGCATGAGTCAAGACCATGCACAAGTGACCTTGGAAGTGAATATCGATACAAGATTTTAGACGAAGGAAAGTGATGAGTGGAATTAGAAAATTTTGATGTTGATTTGATTTGGATTGAAATTGGTTTGGATAGGATCCCTTGACTAGGATAAGGTTGACACCTTAGAAAATGTGGGATTGATATGAACCACAAATGAGGTGAAAACTAGGCTAAGTATAATTTAGACCTTAGAATTAGGATCAATTGATTAGGACTTCTCTTACGTGGGACAAACCTGTGTTGCCAAGCAAAACAGGGAAAAAGGATTTAGGGTTTTGATCAACTCAAATGATTAGGCAAGGGTACTTGGGGTATATTCTTCCCCAAGCACAAATCCAAATGATGATTTATTTAAGATAAGGTCTAAATTAAACTTTCACAAAGATGTGAACCTTTGGATGAGGTTGATTTGATTGATTGGTTAATTGGGATTAGAATGTTTGATTGATTAAGGATAAGGATTGATAGAATTTCATTGTGCTAAGCCCTTAGAAGATGATTGAATGGTGAGTGTGGTAGGAAAATAAATTGATTATGGAAAAGAAGTGTGGTGAAAGGGAAAGGTCAACCTAGGATGACTCAATAGGTGATGTGATTCTCAGGCAGGTAGGACAAGCTAATATGACCTCCCCTATTAATGGATTGTGAAAGGTCTGACCTCTGTTGGAAAGCACGTTACCTTAGAGACTTCTCATCAAACTCATTGTTGCGACCATGAAGGTAATCACATAAATGATGCAAGAAGGTTCTATGTTTCAACAAGAGTTTGTGATTGATATATAAGAACTTGTTACGCTTGAGAGATTGCTTCAAACTAGGCTTCTTCTTTTTTACTTGACGATGGATTGACCTTTTGGGATGTTTGGTTGATGTGGGCATGAAGGTAATTAGTGGATTGGAAAATGATTTGGACTTGTGAAAATTTGGTTTGGAAGGTATCAAATGTTTGGAAAATGCTTAGAGATGGATGATTGTCAGCTACTCTTAGCAAGAATACATCAAGCAAAGTATACACATTGGCCAAGTGCAATGCTTCAACAATTGAGCATGAAAGTGATAGGGGCCTTGATTAGCCCAAACAGATTTTACAAGTTTTGCACAAATGAAAACAAACTTTTGAAACATATGACCTAAGGCTGGAAAGTGGAAACCACTTAATAGGCCTCTCGCACAAGCGATACCTTGCTCAGGTAGATAGATAGAGACTCTGGTACCTTTCTCCCTCTTATAGTGCACTCACTTCTTAGGCATACCAGATTCTGTTACCCCAAAGGTCCGAGGATCTAAGATATGGGGAATTCCTGTCTCATCCTAAGCGGGTACATGAGAGGTAACTTCAGGGTACGATCTGCATCCCCTGCACTATCAAATGTAGGATTTTGGCTACTAAAACTAGTTCTTAGTGTAATTTTTGAGGGATCACCACTCCAATGATGGATTCTCAAAGCAAGCCACTTAAGGCTCTAACTAAGCTTATTGGTGCAGGGAGGGCCCCCATATACATTGAATTCACTCAACACCTCAGCCACCTGACCAACTTATTTATATAGCGGCTCAAAAAATCCCACTTGAGATCATGCTGGGAGAGTTGATATCCTTGATGTACCCCAATTTGAAGTACCCTTGTGGAGTGATGAAATCCCCAATCAAGAATACACCTCTCTACAAAAATAAAAAAGTAGACAATGTTGATTATTCTTTCTCTTACACCCAAGATCCGCAAAGGTGAGGGGAGAGGATACTCAAGCACAATGATGGGTCCACCCAAACATGTGTGCAAGCACACAAGACATGGAAAACATTTTTTAATTTTAATCCCACATGTAAAGGTTTTCTACACTAAGGTGCAAAAAGTTAAACTAAGCTAGTGAGCAAAATTAATCTTTGACAAGTGGTGCTGCAAAAGAAACTGTTAATAGTCTAAGATTTTGGCCTTGGACAGACGAGGGAACATACAAAAACTAAGATGTGATTAGTAAACAAAAATCTCTAAGATTACAACACAGATTCTGAACCATAGGTGCAGACGCTGAAACGCCTGCACAGATGCCGAAGTGCCTGTGCAGATGCCGAAACGCCTGCGTAGACGTTGAAACGTCTGCACACAACCTACCAACAACAAATCGGGAAAATGATAGAATTTGAAATTTCAAAATTTTGAATTTTACCCTACTATAACGTAGATGTTGATCCTATGTGTAGACGTTAAGCGTCTGCATAGACATCATAACAAAAATTAAATGTAGAAAATAGAGAGGTGAAAATTCAAATTTTAAATTTTGGATTTAAAAGTAGGTGGGTTTTCAGGTCCGATGGAGGCATCGAACTAGAGCGTAGACATTGACCATCTGTGCAAATGCTGATGCATCAAAAGGCCTCAAAAATTTAAATAACTTGCCTAAAAGACTGATTAATCCACAAAAATAGAAAACAAAAGAACTAGTCTAGATTGTTTTTTTTAAAAGCTTTTTAGCCCTTTTTTCGATTTTTTTGTTCTTTTTTAGATAGTAAGAAACTGAAAAAATGAAATCTCTAAACTAAGCGTCCAAAGACACTGTGCGGAAATATTGAAGTAGGGCAGAAATGCCGAAGTGCAGTCCTGTAGAAAAATGGCGGTTAGAAAAATTCAAATTTAAAACGCATGCGTTGATCCACGATAGAGATGTTGAAACAGTCAGGCCCAAGCATTGATTTTCAGATGCAGATGTTGAACCAGGACCTACGAACTAAAAATCACATAAAACTCAAATTTTTGATTAGTATTTAGGGACGTGGGTCCCAACAGGCGTGCCAAAATGAAGAAGGTGAAGGGCCAAATAAAAACATACAATGCTTAGAAAATCAAATGGAGTATTTAAAACATAAAAGAAAAACCATTATACCTTGCCATTTACCTTCTCCTTCGGATTGAGCTATGGATGAAGTGAAGAAGCGCCCTTGTCTCCACTTGATTTGATGAGCTCTTTGGTTGAATGTGGTTGCTCTCCAATGCACAACAACTTGGATGGATGGATTATGATAAGTGGGTGATTGCAAAGATGGATGGAGGATGTGGGTGATAACTAAAATTGCGTATAATATGGATGCACAAGATGGAATTCAAAAGCTAGATGAGTAGCATAAGATTACTTGAAAATGAGATGGAAAATGAAGGGGAGGAGACCCCAATTTATAGATTTAAAGGAGGATGAATGTATTGTTGAGATTGAAAGTAGATCAAGGGTGGAGATTAAAAGAAGGTAGGGACATGGATTGAAGGGACATGGTATGGAGACCAAGAGATTTTCCATAAAGTTATTTCTTGTCTCCACACTCCACAATGTACATGGGGAATCTACCCTCAAGTACATGGGGAAGACAAAAAGGAATTAAAAATTTCTTGGCAGAGGACAAGGGAATTAAAAATTCTCAAATAATGAGATGCATGGGGAAAGGAAATGGGAAAAGGAATTAAAAATTCCTTGGGAAAATGAGAGTGCATGGGAGAATGAGAAATTTTGAAATCCTTGAAATGACCAAAGTTGGTGCATTTAAGGTTGGGGGTTGATAGGGGACAAGCCATTAATGGCAATTGGTTAACTTTGTGGCTAATCATGAGGATTAGCCATTAGAGAATTATTAGAGAGGGTGATTAGGAAAATTAATAGGGGATTAGAAGACAAGTGGGAAATTTAGGAGGATTTGACAAGAGGAGAGAGAATGAGTGGAGGAATTAAATAGGAAATAATGTTAAGTGGGCTTCTAGAAAAATTAATTAGGCTAAGTGAGGATTAGAGGAAAGTGATTTGTAGGAATCACATGATTTAGAAAAAATTATTTGAATTAATTAACTAAGGTAATTTATAAGAATTAATTAATTGAGGAACCTTAGAATAATAGGGAATAATCAATTTATTTAATAAATCAATTATTGGAGTCCAAGGGGTTGAGCTTAACTGGTTAAAACACTAGGTTCTCACTGTGGAGACCCAAGTTCAATTCCCAATAGAGACATCTGAAGTGGAATTCTAAGTTGTGACTCTTGGCCTTCCATAGGATGGGGAAGGTCTTGGGGTCAATCTAATCAAACAAAATAATAATAATAATTCAAAGATATGTAATGGGGATGGGGCCCCCTACTGTGTCCCCACTGGTTCATAGCTCTAGTCAAAAGCTATTCAGGCTTCAGCCAATTTCCGATCAAAAAAAATAAAAAATAAATCAATTATTGGACAATAGTGACATAATTTATTAAATTAAATTAAATTAATTCTGAGAAGAATAAAGGATGACATAATTAAGTTGATTAACTATGTAGAAAGGATAAATCAATTAAATATATAATTTAATTAATTTTAGATGTCTACAATTCTTTGTTTCAAAATTTGTGGCATTTGTATCTTGAAGATTGAGAATCGTTGTGGTTGGAATTTGTGCTTATGGGTTCAAGTTTATGGGTTTGGTAAACCTTTGTTTTGTTTTGGTAATTGATGTGTATGTTTCAGTAAATGAAGTGTGTGAGGGAAGCATATGGAAGATCAGTGAAGGTCAACTTGGTTGTTCTATTTTTAGTCGATGCATGTTTTGGATAACGTGTTGATATGAGCAATGCATTATTGTGTAAATCTTTTGTGCTTGGCTGACATATTATCTTGGTGTATGTGCTTATCTGTATACATATACATATATAGAGGGTGTGTGGAGGTAGATATTGACTGTGTTATGTGGCAGAGTAAGAAGTATGCGAGTGAAAAATTTGTGGACAAAAGAGAAGTTGTAGTAAGAGAGTAGTATACCGGGTTCGCTACAAGTAGTTGGATTAGCAGAGTGCAGTCACAATGTTGTAGTAATCCCTAACCATTCGTACTTGCTGTAGACAGTTGTGGACATTTAGGAGAGATCCCTTACCAGATTTGTTTTGAGTTTATTTGAGTTGATATCTGAGCTTACCTTAGAACTGACCTCATGCATTAGGGGATGCAATTTTCCTTAGTTTATTTGTTTTCTATTGTAGTGAGCATTTCGACAGTGAGCTGCCTTGTAATTTGGCAGTGAGCCATCCGACAGTGAGCCTCCCATTTTGTAAACACCATATAACTAAAGGTATTATTTTGAGAGTTAACCCTCTCCATTTTTTTTTTCCTATTTGGGTTTTCAACATATAAAATATGGTGTTCTATTTATGGTTGTGTTGTTTGTTCATTATGCATTTGCATATTCTTGTTGACGAGATTATTTGCTAAGGTTAATATAATAGTAAAAGTTTTATGTGTGGGAATATTGATTCACACCCCCTCTTAGTATTTTGATCCATTCAACCATTAAACATGTTGGAATTCTACACTCTAGTGAGAAATGATGGTGTTGTCATTGATGGCAACTTACCGACAATCTTGTGGATATCTTCAAGCACTGACACCAGCAGGCATCGACACCGACATACACTTCACCGATAGCGGCAACAATGTATACCGACACTCCAGCCGACAAGAATAAAGTTTTGTTTATTGTATTTAATTGTAAATATCTTTTGTAAAGACGACATGACATATTGTAATAAGACTCATATATGTATGAGATCTTGAAAATCATTTTGATATAGAAGATAAGATGTGAACATGGTAGAAGTGATGAGCGAATATTAAGGAAGATTTTGTATAAGGTTTATGGTTATTGTATGAGCTTAAACCGGTAGTGAACCTAGGATAGCAGATGCTGAATTGGAGTAGTACATTCTATTGGATTTTCATAATCCAGTTTGTAAGTCAGTGAGACTTCCTTTTTGTGATTGAGCAGTGAGCTTTAGGCAGTTGGCCTTCCTGTATGTGCAAGCCCCTCTTGTAAGTAATATCCATTCATTGGCCAGTGAGTGAATATTGTGGGTCACAAATCCCACCGAGGTTTTTCCCACACCGAGTTCCCTCGTTAAACATCTTGTGTTATGGTGTGTTTTCTATGCTGTCTTTACTGTTCCTATTTACTGCATTAATTCTTGTTTACCAGTACACTGTTTTAGAATGAAAAATACTTAATAAGGTTAAAGAATCTGTTATCCAGTTAGATACTGATTCACCCCCCCCTCTTAGTATCTTTGGGACTATCATCAATCATAACACAACATACCTCACCTACAATTAATGTGGAAAAGATATTAAGACATTGTGGGTGTTATAAAGAAACAAAGCAAGGTTGAGTTTGGATTGAAGATTGTTCAAATAAAGTTGAAAAGGAAACAAGAAGTGTTTCAACTTCTTGAACAACATAATGATTATATTGGGACAGAGGAAAAAGAACAAGTGATTGTCATGATTGATTAAACTAAGACTATGTTGAATGAGGTGGAAGTGTTTCTAGGGGAAAACCATAAGTATCATGTGCATTTGGAAACATTAGTAGGAATGTTTAATAGATTGCAAGGTGTGCAACTGCCTGCATTTGTAAATGATAATGGAGAGGATGAGACCGAGCATGAGTGGAAAAATGAAGCTGGGAAACTCCTCCCGTTTGATGTTATAGACCATGTTGAACAATGCAGACAAGCTTGAGGAGAGTTTGTTGAATCAGTTTGAAGAGTTGGCACAACTGGAGTTTAGTGTTAGGATTATGATCAAACAAAATGCGACTATAGCCAATCAAAATTATAAAGCTCATGTTAGGGATTGTGAAGAACTCTTTTAGAAGGACAAGCAATAGCCTAAATATGGCCACATGGTAGGTGGGATAGCTAATGTCCGATTTCATATCGATTGATAAAATAAGGGCCTTGCTTGATCCATGTTGATCATAGGTGCCTTATGTTGAGTTAAAAGAGATTGAATGTAATTTGGACATTGACCTTCTAGTCACATGATATTTTCATTCCTTGGTATCCATGTTGGGTTGGTTTTCAGTCGCTATTAGTTTCTCCTTCTTTGCTTATATGCTTTTTACATCATTGCTAGTCATGTGGTTTTCAATCAAAAAATTTTGTCCTTAAGGAAAGTGGTTATCAAGGTGGCATGACACATCAACACTTTTAATCAACAATATCATAAAATGTTAGTATGAAGGATAAAGCAGTTATCTTTACTTCTTCCTCTAAGAATGCGGTTACTTTTTGAACGTGTAAAGATGCCTAGGCATATTCTATCCTAGAGGAGTCTGATTATGACACGTGTACATTTGGCCCAAAGCTTGTTTTCTCCTTCATTCTCAATAAGAGGGAATTCAAGGCCATTTGTAGGGCTTTTGAAAATTTATCTTGGGCGGGTAGATTGTATAGGTACTAATATTTTTGGTTTATAAAGAAAGATTGCAAATTTTTTGCTGTCTTATAGAGAATTGTATACACAATTAAATTTGAATGCAATGAATATAATCAACTTGAAAATGTCTCCTATTTTGTGTATCTTCTGTGCATGAATTGATATATCTAGAATATATTAATTTATATTTTCAATTACTTGTTCAAAGAGAGGATTAAACCCCATGATTATACTATAGCATGGTGGATGCATATTGTAGAGATTTGTTAAAGAAGAATTTAGAGTTGATGCAGAGGTATTTGCGTAAAGCACAAACATACCTAACAGTAAAGATTGTGAGTGAATTATGAAATTTGTAAGCTATAAATTCCATGTGGATTAGACTCTATTTTCCCAAGGGATAGGCACTAATATTTTCTTGAACTTATTTTATTTTTAGGATCAAATATCTCAAATAATCTCCGATTTTTGTATTAGAAGTAGTTATAGTTTAGATCCCAGTCCCAATTGCTAGATTAATAATGCTATACCAAGGGGTATAGTAGCTTTTCATTGTGGTAATCTTTCCCTGGTACCTTTTCATTGGGATGTATTTGTTTAGTTTGCAATACTCAAAGTTAACATACTTTAAACAATCAAGTATTGTAGGTATACTCGCCTAGGTCTTGCAGAGCCTGAAGGGTAGGATATCTTTGAAATCTAGGTTGAGATCTTGTTCATGTTAGATAGTTCACATAACTGGAAGACAACTGAGGTGGGGGGGGGGTGAATCAATTGTGACAGATTACCAAAACCATTAGAAATTTTAAACTTTAATACCAGAACCCAAAACATTAATACCAAAATAGAAAATAAACCATTTAAGTATAAACAATAATCACAGAATAAATACCATCCACATGACACCAATATTTGTACATGGAAAACCCGATAAAGGGAAAAACCATGGTGGGAAGCCTACCCACAGTTAGATAATACTTCTGCAGTAAGTATGTGAATTAAAATTGAGGGGCCTACACTAGCAGGAAGGCCAACAACCTAGAGTGCACTGATCATCACAAAAGGAGCTTCACTGACTACATATAAATCCAAACTACAATCCGGAGAAGTGTTGAACTGCAAAAGATAACATCTCCTATGCCTAAGTACAATTCTGGTTAAGCTCAATACCAGAGGACTAAATCCTCTTACATAAACCCAATTCGATCTCCAATGATCGACCAAATCCTCTGCCTAAATTTTATTACATTATTTGCACATTACATTCCTTGACCATGACCTCTAACATTAACCATGATGATATACAATGAGATCTTACATCTATATATACAAACCCTCGACCATAAACAATCAAGTCAGCCACCAGATAATAAACCAATTACATAATTACAAACCATGTCGACCTTAGACCAAACAAACAATATCAACACATAAGACATCCCATAAATACATCAATAGGTCCTATCCACACGCTAAATTAAAGCCGATCCATAACCTAGATCAACCAGGACCAAGTATAGGTCCACACACTTCAACAATGATCTCCATCTGCCAAGTCTCAAACATGATCACCAATAGCATCCTGAAACTCCACCAACTTATGCAATTAATCAAAGATCTCCACCAAAAGATCAGCCGGTGAAACCCTCACCGAAACCAAAAATCAATCTTATAAGCAAGCAGGATAGCATCCGATCTCTAGACCAAAACCAACTGACAAAATATGAGCATGAGTATCATGAACAAGACAATTCCATCTCCAGACTATATCGAAGCCTACTAGATCATGCCGGATCCAAGTTAACTAAAAACCACTCAACCTATCAGGACCAGAAGGGTGCCGGTAAAGAATCCAAACAACTAGTGTTGGCATCAATGACAAAACATCAATGCAACACATAATCAATTCCACCAAATGGCCAACAATCTCCCTCTTTGGAATTGATGGCAACACTAGATGAGAAAAACATCTAAGTACTAGGAAATGCCAAACAAGTGTCCCCCAATGGAAGATAGCAAACTGTGAGATTTTGCCAAGATCAAGAGCTCAATGAAATGTACAAAATAGAGACACAATATAGGACAAGAATAAACTGTATTCTCATCAATAGAAAATGATCAATAATCAATTACATCATTACATACAATGTAGATGAGCTTGCTTATATAGGCAAGGCTAGGGATATGTGAGCACACAAACATGACATGTGGCTCAATAAGAAACAAGGGTAGGTAGGAAATAGGTGTGGGTAGGTAGGAGAAATAATATAATAGTCCACATGAGGTGGATCACCCACTGAATGTGGAGTGTAACAACAAGAGTGGAGTGTAACAACAAGATCAACACCATAAAAGGTGGAATTTCTCCTACACACACTATCCCAATGTGGCACAAACACCCAAGTGTCTCATACCCAAACTACTATGAAATGCATTTCCTAAGTAAACTTAAGTAAGTGTAATAATATACAAGTTGAATAATTATTTACACCAACACCCCCCCTTAAGTGCAACTTAGGGGAATGCACTTAAGTCTACAATGCAACTAAGCAATGCAAGATGGGTCCCGGCTACTAGGCCATGTTAGGTACCCATGTACAAATGCAAATGCATGAAAACCAATGCAATGAAAACTCTCACAAAGTGGGGAAAGAGAGAAAAACCCAATGGGAAAAAACCCTCCCCCAAAAGAGAGATGAAAAACATACAAGAGAACTCTCATAGAAGAATGTGAAGAACAAAACCCCATGTGAGGAAATAGTCCCCCCCATATGAGAGAAGAAGAGAAGCTAGGAAGCCCCCCCTCAATGTGGAATCTGCACCAATGATAGAAGCTCGATATATGAAGAAACTGCTCCACGAACGTCGAACAACATTCCTCCCCTTAGGAAGAAAAAAAACCAAAGGTGTATCGATGAAGTCTCCCCAATCATGGAGGGAAGATGTATGAAGAAAACTCATGATGAAAGGAATCTCTAAAAACTGCTCAAGTGTCCCCATGTCGATGCTGAAAGATACCCCCTCCAAAGGTGGTAAACTGTGCCACACTGCTGAAAAAGGCACTCCAAGATCTAGTGGAGATGGATGTAGAACATGTCCCAAAGACTCACATGTCTCCTCGAAACATAAAGACACTTCCTCCAACTGCTGTACATAAGTATCCACAATCATGTCAACCTCGAAAGAATGATCATGTAGAGAATGAACAAGAGGGTCAGAGTGTTCCCTCGCAACAATCGAAGAAGGATCACCTTCATCAAAGAGAAGATGAATATCATCAATGATGTCTCCCAAATCTACAATGTAGGATTCCATAAATAAACTTACAATATCTATCAAGTAATCATCCCATGAATCTGAAGCTGGAAGACAATGAATATCCTGCTGCACTGAATCACATGAAGGCAAAACTGTCGCACTATCTGCATCATCAGGTGCAATAGGTGATGTGATATCAATATGAGGAGATGAAATACAAGGCTCAAGAATGGGGTCACATGTGAGAATCCCCATGTTCAAGTGCCCAAAGTTCTCCTCAAAATCTAAACCATCACAATAAGTGTGATCATCATGTATAGAATCATCAAATGTGAAATCATCATCATCAACAAAATCTGAAAAGGAGTATAACCGAGATGCATGATCAACCACCCCAGTCGCAATGATAGCTCTAGTCTCCAAGTCTCTAATGAAAACTGAGTCAAGTGTGAACTCCACAACTCTCTTAGTTGCGCCAGGTGTGATTTGATAGATAGAAAGGAGATTGTTTGTCAAGTGGGGTACACACAACACATCATTGAAGGAGTTATCCCCAATGTCAATAGATCCTTTCCCAGTCACATCCATGTATGTATGATTGCCCATCAAAATCTGTGGCATGGTGCAAGGCTCAAATGTAGAGAACATAGCCTGCGAAGATGCCATATGATGAGAAGCCCCTTAATCTAGAAGCCATCTCTCTGAATCATGACTGATAGTAGCACATAGAGCTTTTCCTTTTCTTGTTCCAAAAAAGTGAGTCTTCCCACTTGTAGAAGCCATGAATGCTTGCCCTTTTCCTTTTGAATGTGAGGAAGTGGAAGTTGATGAATCATCCTTCTTGTAGACTTTAGGCAATTCAATGTTATGCTTTTTGATGATATGTGTGAGCTCATCAATCTTCTTAGAATGGAAACGATGCTCCTCATGACCAATCTTTTTACAATAAGCACAAGTAGGTCTCTCCCTCTTTGGTGAATTATCTCTCTTGGAAGAGGAGGAATCTCCTTGTTGTGGAGAAGATGGTGCTTTTTCTTTAGGCTTTGATTGCCATTTCTTCTTGTTTGAGTTGTCCTTTCCTTGATTTCCTTTGTTCCCTTGATTTGCCACTAATGCTTGAGACTTAGAAGCCTTAAGAATGCCCATGCTTATCAACTTAGTTTGTTCCATCATCAACATTTCATTGAAAGCATCAAATGTAGGCATTTTGTAGCTTGAACCCATTGTCATCCTATGGGTTTGGAAACTAGAAACAAATGCTGCATATTCTTGTGGAAGCTTGCCTATCAAGTTGAATATCAATTGAGTATCCTTCTTATCAATGCCACAATCTTTGAGTTGTGCCCTCAACTCATTTGCCTTAGTGACATAATCTTGTATAGTATCAAAGTTCTTGGGATCTAACATGGTGAGATCACTATCAATTTGATATCCCCTAATCTCATCAACTTGACCATACAAGTCTTGAAACTTTTGCCAAGCATCCTTAATTAGAGTACATTTCTCAATATGAAAAATGAGATCCTTTGATACATACTTTCTTAAGGTACCAATTGCCATGATATTTTTAGTGAGCCAATCCAAGTGACCAACTGGATCAACCTTAGGATTAGCGGGAGCAACAATAGTTCCATCAATGTAATGAGTGAGTCCTTTTTCCATAAGTTTACTCCATGCATCAATTTTCCAAGTAGCATAATTATGTGGAGTTAAGAGAGGAAACTTAGAAGAACCCATAGCAGCAAAAAGAAAGGAACACAAGAGCACAAAAGCACAAGAGACACCCCCCCAAATTCACTCAATCAAAGTACCCCCCCCAAAGTGATGATTTTGGCACTTTATACTTAGTGCGATTACAATGAGCCACTTGCAAAACAAGGCAAAGTGGACTTATGATGCAAATTTTACAACTTCTTAAATGAGATACAAGAGACTTCAATCAATAGTGCAATGAAACTAACTGAGATTCAAGCAAATATACAAGTACCAAGAGAACCAAAAATGGCCAAAGTCTGAAAGTACAATTTCTACTTACAATGGCATCAATCTGATAGCATCATGTGAAAGTAGACAAAAAAATACATACTTTCAAAAAAAACGGCACCTGAAAAGGAGGTCGTATGACCCTAAACGAAGCCTCTGAAGTTGCAAAAATTGGGATTACTCAGGTACAGTCACCAAAAACTGCATTTTATGAAAAATCAGTGCATCAAAATCAAAAAATTTCTTCACCACTGTGGAGAGCACGAAATTCTAGCCCATTTCAAAAAAAATTGCACCCAAAAAGGAGCAAAAATGAGCAAGTTATGGCCATTTGAAGTTGAACTGCAAAATCAAAAATGCAAATGAGAGGGGCCTACTAAATTTTTGAAAAATGCTGATGTGGTGCTGACATCAGCAAGTCACTGTTTTAAATATGATGGCCGTATGACCGTCGCAAAAACTTCGCCTCTCTGCTGACTGGGCATCCGTACTGTACGGACAACTGACGTGTTAGGTGACTATGCAACCATACCGTACGAGATTTGCTGACTGGGCACTGTACAGTGGTGTACGAAAATCTGACATGGCTGCAGACTGTGTGTACAGGAGGTACCCACGGGCCAGTGGCCGCCTGCCATGTGGCGGACGCGGGTTCGCCTGTCAGGTTGACCGCCGGTAGCGGGCGAGCGGAGGTTGCGGCGAGCATTGTCGGGAGGAGCCGACGCCGGTGGTGGTGCTAGGAGGAGAGGCAGAGACCTGGGCGCTCGGTTACAACACGGATGGCGGTGGGAGATGCAGAGCGTGCAGCGTGGAAGATGCCGGCGGTGGTGGTGGTGGTAGAGTCCGGCGGCGTCGGGGCGAGGGCGATGTGCGGGTACGACCAGCATTGGGTACGGGCTCTGCAGACCTGCAGGGTACGACAGACTTGCAACCTACGATACGGGGTCACGGGGGGGGGGGGGGGGGGGGGTCTGCGGACCCCCCAAAAAAGAACTTTATTTTATTTTATTTTATTTTTCGAAATTTTTTCAATTTTTTTGATTTTTGATTTTTTTTTTTGAAATTTTTTTCAGAAAATAAAATTATTATTATTTTTTTCGAAAAATATATAAAAAAATTTCGAAATCCATACAATTATAGCAAAATTGGCGAAATTTTTTTTCTCACCAAAATAGGCCGACTTTATAACCAAAATTCATGGAAACGGCCTTCTGGACGCAATGGCGGGGTCGGATTTGGTCTAGGATGCCTCCAAAAGATGCTGCTCCTCAGATCTGCCTCTTGACGTCGCAATAATGCCTCTTCAAGATGAATCAATGAAGCCCCAATGGCTCTGATACCATGTGAGATTTTGCCAAGATCAAGAGCTCAATGAAATGTAGAAAATAGAGACACAATATAGGACAAGAATAAACTGTATTCTCATCAATAGAAAATGATCAATAATCAATTACATCGTTACATACAATGTAGATGAGCTTGCTTATATAGGCAAGGCTAGGGATATGTGAGCACACAAACATGACATGTGGCTCAATAAGAAACAAGGGTAGGTAGGAAATAGGTGTGGGTAGGTAGGAGAAATAATATAATAGTCCACATGAGGTGGATCACCCACTGAATATGGAGTGTAACAACAAGATCAACACCATAAAAGGTGGAATTTCTCCTACACACACTATCCCAATGTGGCACAAACACCCAAGTGTCTCATACCCAAACTACTATGAAATGCATTTTCTAAGTAAACTTAAGTAAGTGTAATAATATCCAGGATGAATAATTATTTACACCAACACAAACAATCTCCCACAAATAGCTTTGAATATAAATATCTCCCCCTATAAATAATATCTCTATAAAGCTCTGAATTTATTTTCCTTTTTCACATCAATATCACTCCCCCTTTGACATCAGTGCTAGAAATCTAAATTTTTTTTCAAAGCAATGACATAAACCACTGAAGCATAAAATTGACTACTCCCCCTGAGCAATAGCATCCTCACATCAGCGCCAGAATGAATAGTATCTCTAATAGTGCATGCCAGACTAATGCCAAACCGCATGAATCAAGTCTCTACCAGAGGGGAAGAAACTCCCAATATATCTCTCAGGTACTCAAATGATTCCTTGGGCAAAGGTTTAGTGAAAATATCTGCAATCTACTCTTTAGTGTTCACATAAACCAGTCTAACTTCATTTGCTTCCACCTTCTCCTTCAAAAAAGTTATACTTCATAGATATGTGCTTTGTTTTAGAATGAAATATCAGATTCTTTGACATATCAATAGCAACATAGTTATCACAATGAATAACTATCGGTGCATCACAATCCATCTTTATATCCTTCAACATTTGCTTCATCTATAAAAATTGTGTATAGTTAGTAGCAACAACAACATACCCAACTTCGACAGTAGATAAAGAAGTACATGACTGTTTCTTGCTGATCCATGAAACCAACTTCTTTCCCAGAAAGAAAGCTCCATTGGAAGTACTTTTCTAGTCATCAACATCTTCGGCCCAATCAACATCTGTATATGCACTTAAAGTAAAGTTATCATCCTTAGGGTACCACAAGCCATATTCTGATGTACCTTGCAAGTATCCAAAAATCCTTTTCACCACCATCTCATGATTTTCTCTAGGATCACTCTGAAATATTGAAATAATGAAAACAACATTCATAATATTAGGCCTAGTCCGAGTCAAATAAAGAAGACCTCCAATCATAGGTTGGTATCTTGTAGGATTTATCGGTACAGAAACATCTTTTCTTGCCAATTTCTCACTTGTAACCATAGGAGTACTTACCGGTTTAGAATCTCCCATACCAAATTTCTTCAACAATTCCTTAACATATTTAGTTTGATAGATGAAAATACCTTTGCCTAAGAAAAAATTCATCTCACCAATCATAGACATCTCAAACTCTTAGAAAATTCTATGCATAACTTATCTTCACCTCCAAAAATAATGTCATCAACAAATACTTCAATAATCGGTATATCATCATCAGTGATCTTATAATATAAATTACTGTCAGCAATGCCCTTAGTAAAACCAAGCTTCAAAAGATATTTATCCAACCTTGCATACCAAGCTCTTGGTGCTTGTTTCAATCCATATAGAGGTTTGCTTAACCTGCAAGCCATATCTGTATCATCTGATAGTGAAAAACTATTAGGTTTCTCAATATAAATTTCCTCATCAAGATCCCCATTAAAAAATGCACATTTAACATTCATCTAATAAACCTTGTAGTTTTTATAAGCAACATAGGCAAGAAATAATCTTACAGCTTCAATCCTAGCTATAGGTGCAAAAGTTTCTCCATAATCAATTCCTTCCTTCTGAGAATTTCCTTTACAAACCAATCTAGCCATATTCTTTATAACTTTACCATCCTCATTCAATTTTTTCCTAGAAACCCATTTAGTTCCACTAAAGTTTTTATTTTTAGGTCTAGGAACCAAGGTCCATGTGTTATTTTTCTCAATCTGATCTAATTCTTCTTCCATAACTTTCAACCAATGTTTATCTTTACATGCCTCAATTATTGATACTGGTTCAATTTGTGAAATTAAACATACCTCATTAGTTGCTAGTCTTCTTCTTGTCATCACTCCATTGCTCTTATCCCCAATGATCTGATCTTCTGAATGATTCAATCTCACATACCTAGGAGTCTTTTGACTTTTTGTTCCTCTTCCCCATTCTTCAGTTACTGTAGAATTCTCTGATGTTGTTGGAGTAACTGGTTCAACTCTTTGTTCTGGTAAAGGTGCCACCGGTTCAGATATAATCATTTCCACTGCTAGATCCTTCTCATAAACTCTGATTTGACTTCTGTTCAACTCATCTACTTTGACATTGACACTCTCCACAATTCTCTGCAATCTCTTGTGATAATATCTATATGCTTTGATTTCACTAGACTAACCAAGAAATATGCCTTCATAACATGTAGGATCAAATTTGCCAATGATATCATCTCTCCTGATATAACATTTACTACCAAAAATTCTAAAATACTTAACTGTAGGTGTATTGCCAAACCATAATTCATAAGGTGTCTTACCAGTTTCTCCTTTGATATGTACTCTATTGAATGCTTAAACCTCTGTACTCACTACTTCTCTCCAGTAGATATGAGGTAGACTAGCTTCCATCATCATTGTTCTAGCAGCATCCAAGAAAGTTTCGTTCTTCCTTTCCACAACTCCATTCTGCTGAGGTGTCCGGGGAGCAGAAAATTGTCTTCTTATACCATGCTTGTCACAAAAGTTATTAAACTCACCGTATGTGAATTCTCCACCATGATCTGATCTCAAAAATTTAATCTTCAATCCTGTCTCAGTTTCCACTTTAGCCTTGAAGATTTTAAACTTTTCAAATGCTTCAAATTTTTATCTTAGAAAAGTAACCCACACCATTCTAGAATAATCATCAATGATTAGCATGAAATATCTATCACCTTGAATTTTTTTAACTCTAGCAGGGTCACACAAATCAGTATGAATAAGATCAAGAAAATCATTTGATTTATCTTGTGTACTCCTAAAAGAGGTTCTAACCTATTTACCCATTTGACATTCTTTACATACCCGATTATAGGGCTTCATAATCTTAGGTAGATCCTTAACTGCCTTAGTTGAACTGATCTGCACAATGCAATCAAAATTCACATGACACAACCTTTTATGCCATAGCCAACTCTCATCAATCTGTGTAATCAAACATGTCTTCTCACCGAAGTTCAAATGAAATATATTACCTTTTGACTATGTACCGTTTGCAATCTCCAAGCCAAATCTGTTAATGATTTTGCATTTCCCATCCTTGAACTGTAATTGAAATCCCTTATCTGCCGATTGTCCTACACTCAAAAGATTATGCCTCAAACCTTCAACATAATAATCAATGTCAGTATTGTTCTTACAGTTCAGTGATATAGTTCCTTTTCCTTCGATCATACATGCCTTGTCATCTCCAAATCTTACTAGACCACAATCAAATTCTTGCAAAGACAAAAACTTCCCTTTATCTCTAGTCATATGATGTGAACAACCACTGTCAATTACCCATTCATCTCTATCTTCAATTTTTGCAACAAGTGCCTTCTCTTTAGGTACATTCTCTTCCAGTGCCAGATCATCTTCCTTGATAGCCAGGAACACCCATTGCCGAATCCACTAGCAGAGTCTTCTGCCGGTTCATCATTGGAATCAGTAATGCCTTCCTCATCCTCTATGTAGCATGATTTGTCTTTATTTTTCTTGTATTTGTACTTGTTCTGATATCTAGGGTTAGGCTTAAATGATCTTCTAACTCTTTCTTCAAATCTTGAATTTCTTTCAGTACATATAGATGCAAAATGACCAATATTATTACATGCAAAACATTTAAAAGGTGCTTTTCCTTCATACTTACTTCCTACGGGTCCTTTAGGTACTCTTCTAGAAAATAGTGCTTCAAGTTGCTCAAACTAATCATCTTCTCTCTTCATATCTTTCAATTCCTTTTCATATAAAGCTTTCCAGTCTTTCTTACCGGTTATAGATGTAGATGCATGAAAAGCAGGTTTAGACTTTATAGCTCTAGAAGGTCCAAATTCTTCAAGCTCAAAAGCAGATAATTTCCCAACCAAAGTATCTCTATTGACATATGTATTGGCCTTTGTTCTCAACTCATTAATAGCAGTAGCCTTCATTTTGTAAGACAGTGTAGGGCTCTCAGGACTTTAGAAACAATTTCATCTTCACTCAGAGTTCCAGCACAACATTGAATTCCCATAACAATCTCATTTACCCTTTCCATGAATGCAGTAATCCTTTCATCTTCTTCCATCTTCAGGTTTTCATATCTCACCCGGTAACCATCAAGTTTAGCAATCTTCAGTGTAGGGTTACCTTCATTAAGAGTCTCCAACTTATCCCATATAGCCTTTCCAGATGTTTTGTTGGTTAATCCCATTATTTGTTGACCAGATAGTGCACACAAGAGGGCTTCTCTTGCTTGACAATCATTCTCAAGCTCCTTGTCCAGGTTAGCCGAAGGAGGATTTCTAGATCCCAGATTATAGGGTGTGACACCATTCTATGTGATCTCCCAAATCTCCTTGCCAAGACATCTCAGATGAGTCTCCATCCGAATCTTCTATACTGTGTAATTTGTTCCATCAAGCCTCAGAATATCCCTTCGAAAGATAGCTCCAAAAGAACTGGATGAACTTGAACTGTTAGTTGCCATATGATCTTCCTTAAGTGGTTAAGCTTTCTGTAGAGAGGACCAAAGCTTTGATACCAATTGTTATATAGTTCACATAACCAGAAGACAACTGAGAAGGGGGGGGGGGTGAATTAGTTGTCACAAATTATTAGAACCATTAGCAATTTTAAAATTTAATACCAGAACCCAAAACATTAATGCCGGAATAGAAGATAAACCATTTAAGAATAAACAATAATCATAGAATAAATACCATCCACATGACACCAAGATTTGTACATTAAAAACCCGGTAAAGGGAAAAACCACGGTGGGAAGCCTAGCCACAGTCAGATAATACTTCTGTAGTAAGTATGTGAATTACAATTGAGGGGCCTGCACATGCAGGAAGGCCAACAACCTAGAGTGCACTGCTTATCACAAAAGGAGCCTCAGTGACTACATATAAATCTAGACTACAATCCAAAGAAGTGTTGAACTGCAAAAGATAGCATTGCCTATGCCTGAGTATAGTTCTGGTTAAGCTCAATAACAAAGGAATAAATCCTCTTACATAAACCCAATTCGATCTCCAATGATTGACCAACTCCTCATGCTGAATAATATTACATTATTCACACATTAAACTCCCTGACCATGACCTCTAACATTAACCATGATGATCTGCAATGAGATGTTACATCTATATATACAAACCCTCGACCATAAACAATCAGGTCGACCACCAGATAATAAAACAATTACATAATTACAAACGATGTCAGCCTTAGACCAAACAAACAATATCAACACATAAGACATCCCGAAAATACATCAAGAGGTCCTATCCACACGTTACATTAAATCCAGTCCATAACCTAGACCAACTGGGACCAAGTATAGGTCCACACGCTTTAGCAATGATCTCCATCCACCAAGTCTCAAGCATGATCACCAACAACATCTTGAAACTCCACCAAAAGCTGCACTAACACCACTTATGCAATTCATCAAAGATCTCCACCAAAAGATGAACTGGTTAAAACCTTGCCGGAACTAGAAATCAATCTTCTAAGCAAGCAGGATAGCATCCGATCTCCAGACCAAAACTAACTGACCAAATATGAGCATGAGTATCATGAACAAGCCAGTTCCATCACCATACTATACCGGAGCCTACTGAATCATGCCAGATCTAAGTTAACCAAAAACCACTCAACCTACCGGGACCAGAAGGGTGTCAGTAAAGCATCCAAACAACTAGTGTTTGCATCAATGACAAAAAATCAATGCAACACATAATCAATTCCACCAAATGGACAACAATTCATTGGTCACCGATCTAAAGATATGTAGACCATATTTAATAAATTCATAGGAAATTTTCAAGAAAGTAGTTGGAAGCATCAACAAATCCTAACAACCAAATACACCATCTTGAGCAACAAAAGTATAGATAAAAGAGGTGGTGAGAATGAGAAAAAGTAGAAGAATTATAGCAACCTCAAAAGCCTAAAGATTATTATGTGTCTTTACAAAGGTTTTAACCATCTTACAAGATCTTTCATTGTTTTGAGATCTATCTTAAATTCATTTCAAGTTTACCAATTGATAATGGAATATGCCTGTGTTTCCTATCATCTTACTTTTGGCAATAGGGTTTCAAATTATCTTTGAATTCATTGTAGAGGGCATCCATAAATTTGACTTCACTGCAGAGGGCCTTACCGATTTTAAATTCATTGCAACAATCTCTGAATTCCTTGCCTGCCTTTTTTGAAGTGTCTAGGTCCTCTCCAAACAAGCTTTATCGCCCATGCAAGTAGCTACTATACTTATATGAAACATTTTTTTTCAAGTACATGCATCAAATAAAGTAAGTGCTTCAATACATGTCCATGAGAATAAAAAACATTAGCAACAATTCAATTTCATTCCCATGCTGACAATTATACATTTTACAAGTTTTTTGACTTAGAAATATAGACAAGTTATGTAAACCACTAGATAAATAGCATTTAGAAGAAATACTAAACAACTTATAAAGATTAGACTTCAAAACCCCAATTAAATCATTTATGCATAGAAAACATCTATAGTCACTCTTGATGGGTTTGTTTATTAGGATATAGGTTTCATCCAGTGTTCTAAGAAAAGGTTTCCATTATTTTTCAAAGGTTTCCATAGTTATTCAAGGATTTGTTGATTTTAGTCACTATATACGGTGAAAAATGATGATAATGAAAACTATTGTAAAACCATAAAGATTCAACCGCAACAAACTATAATTCTACAACCAAACATTCACCATACACCAATGAAGATACCTAAGAACATTCAAATTCACAAAATAAATAAAATTACCATTCACATGTCAAGTAGGGTTTCAATCTTCATTGTATCGTATCTCCATTGATCTTGTTTTCTATATTTGCTCTCAGATTTTGTGTGTGCACAAGAGCTCAACAAAGAATGAATTATGGTTGAAGATGCTTGATCGCAAGAAAGCTTGATTGCATAAGATTGATTGACTGATTAGGTTTGATAATGAAGGAAGTATCCTCTTATATAGAAGACACTTTAGGGAAAGGAGGGATAAGATTAAAAGGTGAAGAGGATAAATGGTTGACTAGGATTAACAGGTAGGTAGAAGAAATAATAAAATGATAAAGGGGGGCAAGTAAGAGAGAATTAAGAGATAAGTGACATGTGTCATAGAGGAAAAAGCTAATGAATTAATTAAATAAGTAAAGATTTATTTAATTAATAGAGGAAGTGGGATCAATTAAATAAATAAATATTTATATAATTTAGGAAAAGGTCAATTTAAATAAATAAAAGTATTTATTTAAATGAAGAAATGCTTAGAAGAGGATTAATGAATTAATTAAATAAATAAATATTTATTTAATTAATAGAAGACTTAGGATAAAATAATTAAATAAATAAAACATTTATTTAATTAAAGAGGACAATTTTAGGTGTCTACATTTTGCCCCTCTTTGAGACAATGCAACTTGTTGTGTTGGCTCAAAGAAGATAAGATAAATTGATACAAAGTTTCCCCATGACAAGAATGATATTCCCCCTTGAGAGATTGGATGAAAAAGGTACATACAATCTCTTGATAAGAGAGAAAGGATAGAAAGACTGACAGGATAAGGACTAACTCGAGAAGAACAGGTTGACATGAGAGACTAGGGATAAGTAGCCTATATGTATGAGCCACAAGGAAAAAAAATCCTCATTTGCATCCACAACATTTAGAAGATCTAGGTACTCAAAGATCAGAGATCAATCAGCAGAAGAGATGGAAGATAGGCTTCATCGGTTTGATCTCGTCCAACGGTTCCAGAGACCAGACGACATGGGTGAGACGATATGTACCTTAACCTTTATTTATACATTTTTGCATTTATTTCTTCAATTAATGCACTTTAGGGTAGAGAAACAAAAATGTGGAAGTGGTGTTTAGGTTTAAAACACGTCTATGCTAGGGTTTGTCCACGTCTAGGGTCAAAGGTCGCGTCTAGGTTAGCTTAGAGAACATTTATGTTTGTAATCATGTCTACGCATAAGTATGGGCACGTCTACGTCTACAAGGTGCGTTTGTACAATGTTTGTGTCTATAAGGCGTGTCTATGAGGTTAAGGCGTGTATACGTGCAACAATGTCGCATTTGTGCTAAGAAAGAACATTTTTGCTGTGAAAATGCATATAAGTAGGATAAAAGCACATCTGCATAGAAGAAATGCGTCTATGTCTAGGATTGGCAAAAATTGACAATTCTATGATCAACATACACTATCAATTGGATAAACTACTGAGAGGATTCACCCAATAGGTGCTCTAGGGAAGACAAGCTGAAAGTTAGGCTAGAATTGACAATTCTGTGATAAACATACTTTGCCAATTTGATAAGCTACTACGAGGATTCACTCAACAGGTGCCCTAAAACAAGTAGGTTTGCTAAACTGAGTATAGGATAAGCCATCAAATTGATAAAATATGGTGAGTGCTCTAGCAAGATAGGATCAAGTGCAATGTGATAAACATATACACTAGGATGCAACACCATGTGATAGACATAAGCACTAGAATAGAAGTAGCACTATGTGATGAAAATGAGTACCACTAGGATTGACATGATTGATTGGATTGGATGTAGGAGTACTTACCCCAGATAGAGTGTAGAGAGAGATTCCTTGTGACTCAGAGATTACACCCAGTGTTGACCTTTGAGGAGCATGCTACTATTTAGGCTATGGGCTTGAGACACATGCTATACATGCCAGAGATTAGGATGAACACTAGATTGCTGACTGCTCTTGTAGAGAGATGGCACTCAGAGAGAAGCATGTTTCATTTACTGACTGGCGAGATGTCAGTCACTCTAGAGGATGCATACATTATACTACAAGTTCCAATCCATGGGGATCTCATAGTATATGACTGAGAGAGAGACAAGGATGCACTCCGACAAGTCTTTGCAGACCCAGAGTTGGAGTTGATACCAGGACACCTGAGTTGGGATGTTATGCATTCCAGCGGACAAAGGTTAATAGTTGTGGTGGGAGGTATGATTAGTAGGTTCCTATGTCCTGATAGGGCTACACAAGGGTTAGCTATTGGACGGGGGAGGACTTTAGAGATCCTCATGACTTAGCACAGGAGAATCACATGGGGCCCATGCATTTTGGCACATCTATACCATGAGCTGCACCAGTTTGGTTACCTTGGTGGTTGTTGATTGGGATGTGAGGTTACACAACTGCAGGTGTAGGCATATGAGCATATTACTATGACTAGGCCTATTCACTTTAGATTAAGAGGACATGGGAAGTCCTATGCACATTTATATAGCATTATTACTTGCCAACCACAGATTGTGAAGCTAGATTACTGGTGGCGAGTTATACATGATATTGATAGTGTCATATGCAGGCCATATTTAGACTGTGAGGCCTGGGAAGAGGATGCAACAAAGATGACATTTTGTTTCAGGAGAAGATATATGATTGGGAAGACTCCATATATTTTGGAAAGACATCTCATTGACAAGGTATGCAGGTAGTTCGGTCGGTAGTAGAGGATGCCACGGGGTTCAGGTGAGTTTGTATAGACAATTAGGGAGCAGAGTCAATGGGGACCCATTTTTTCATATAATCTGACAACTTCTCAGTTTGAGTAGATGGTACCGATGCCATGGGATATGCTAGTAGATGTCATTGATGCAAGTATGAATAATGAGTATGTAGCCTATTTTGTAGCTCATCCTTTTCCTAGACACAGATCCAGTAGAGCCCATTCCTGTAGTAGAGGAGGAGGATGATGATGAGGATGGGGGTGGAGGTCAATGGAGAAGGTGGAGGAGAGGGGGATCTAGGAGGATGGTGAGAGGAAGGGATGGACCCAAGGATGGAGGGAGGGTAGAGGGAGATGAGGGAGGTGGAGAGATAGATCAAGGAGGTAGACCACCAAGACCTCATAGGGGCAGAGGGGGACAGGTATTACAGGTTCCAACCCAGGTACAGGGATAGGGACAGAGATAGGGACAAGTACTAGCCTAGGTATAGGTACCAGGTGCCCCACAACAGGGTAGGCAGGAGGAGGGTGCACAAGGGGGAGAGGAGGAGGAGGATGATCTACTCATTCTCTAGGAGATCACACAAGGTCAGGCTGATGAGATTAAGGATATCAAAAGGGATGTGACTCAATTGAGGCAATAACTAGCATATATGCAACGGGAGAGGGACGAGGCTATACAAAGAGAAATGGTCATTGAGGAGACCATACAGGTTGGCAGGGCTACAACTGTAGGTGACACTACAAGGGGATTGGCTTTTTGCCTCCAGGAAGGTGATGAGATAGCCTACTAGAGGAACCTCTACTATGCAGTCGTACCTCTAGAGCTAAGGGCATGAAGCTATAGGAGAGATTCATGCTCTACAACTACTGGTCGAGACAGGAGGAGAGAATCTAGTGGTGGAGTCACGGGTCCACCCGCATCACCAGGGGGAGGAGGGGACATACGAGGTGATCCAGGGGTAGGTACTTTGAGTGTTCAGATTCAACCGAGGCCAGCCGGCTTCGAGGGAGGATCATTATCATATCTCTCGAGGATCCCTTTTTGTATCAATTTTTGTACGATGATATAGACACCTTTGGGTGATTTTGTAGCCATATGAGATTTTGACATCATTGTATCATGACACTAATATTATTTTTGATATATATGAGATGACCCATCCTTGTGACAATTATATTCATGTATTCTTATGTGATTCTCTATATGCTTTATGATTATGTGATGTGATGCAATGATTCTATATGATGATGCATGTTACATTTTTTATTATGATGCTATGATACTTATGAGATGGATACGTTCATGATGGAATGCAATATACTTGTGTTATTTTCTGGATTTATATGTATGCTATGAAAAAATGTACCTAAATACATGCTTTATGAGTTATTTACATGATGAGATGCATGATATGTTATTTTTGTCTTTTTATGTTTGATATGAGAATGCAAATGCTAATTAGTGATATGTGAAGGATGTAATGCTATCATGATTTCTAAATGCATGTACATGATGTGCTAACACGTATTTATGGAGGTGAAAGCTTTATGAAATGCAAATATTTTTGGCATGTTATTATACTCAGTCATATGATAGCAGACTACATGGACTTGGGAAGGGACAACAAAAAAAGTGATGAAAGGTAGAAGATATGAAAGTGAAAGAGCCTCTTGTGCTATTATTATCATTGAGCTTTATTATGGAAAATAGGTTATGACTATCCAGGTATAGGTTCGACCTAGAAAATCATTGTACCCGTTTGCATGGAGATCAGACAGCCACAAACAAGGAACACCCCAGTTCACACTAGACTCACATCATCCTTATATCCTTGGACAAGCCATAACATTACTAAGAGACAATCAACAAATAGAAAAATAATAGGTGAATCATATCCCATCCTCACCTTTCTAATCAAAGACATCTTGGAGATAGAATCTCTAGTCAGAGACATCCTAGAAAAGCTAAAAGACATGTCACCTTAAAAGATGAAATCAAAAGGAAACCAAGCTTTGACACCAACACATAATAAAATCCTCAAGTGATTTGTGTTTCTTGCCACATATGTTAACATGTTTGATTTGGTCACAATGTTGTTATCTTGATAAAGGACAAATTATGCTGAAAACCATGTTGTTAACAAAGTCTGCCAAAAGATTTTATTTGTTGAAAGCCCACTGCTACTTGTGTCTCATTTGAAATTGACTAAATTCATGAAACTGATACATTTATTGCGAAGAAAAATGGAACTTTATTATGGATCAACGATGCAAGGTGACCTTTTATTATGGATTGTGCATGAAAAGAAGGATTGAAAAGACGATGCTCCTCAAAACATGCGATGCTCAGGGTACCACTTCCATCACTAGATTTAGGATTTCGCTCTAGTGATAGATTGGACCTGATTTATTATGGAAGGAAAGGGTGAAAAGGGAGGTTTATTATGAATGGATAAGCAATCTTAGGTAGATCAATAACAAGCCATGATGGGAATGGGTAAATTTATTATGGAATGAAAGGTTGTGAGTGTGTGCAAAGTGAAAAGATGAGATTGAATCCTGAAGGAGGTAGGAACATTGTCTCTAGATATGGTGCTGGTAACCCGGTTTTCACCATGGTACTTGCCTAAGGC
Source organism: Cryptomeria japonica (assembly GCF_030272615.1). NCBI lineage: Eukaryota > Viridiplantae > Streptophyta > Pinopsida > Cupressales > Cupressaceae > Cryptomeria > Cryptomeria japonica. The sequence goes on along the minus strand of NC_081413.1, from coordinate 429,977,431 downwards.
ACCATTGAAGTGGTTTTCACCATTAGATGGATTTATTTCTCTTCTTTTTTTGATTTTTCAATTTTTTTGTGTCACAAGGCGCCTGTTTTCCAGGTTTTCACCAAGTAACGATTTTTTAAAATATTTTTGATATATTTTGATTTTTTTTTGTATCTTTGACAATGGGATATTTTGAAAAACTATGTAAACATGTGAAGGTGCATGCTATTAATTGGATCCTCCAAAGGTTCTCCATTTGGTGTTGAGAGATGATATGCACCTGATCCATAGACTATTGTGATAACGTAAGGACCAAGCCAATTTGGTTCGAACTTGCCCTTGTTCTCTCTGTCTTGCTGATTTTTAGGATTATCTCTGAGAACTAAGTCATCCACCTCAAATGCACAAGGCTTTACCTTATGATTGTAGCTGTGACTCATTCTTTGTTGATATACTTTGAGATGATTGAAAGCAGTTTATCTACACTCATCCAATAATTCTAGATCTTGTAAGAGGGAGACCCTATAATATTCATCATTGATTAGATTGCGCAAAGAGAATCTCAGGGATGGTAACTTGACCTCAATATGCAAGATAGCTTTGGAACCATAGACAAGTGAGTAAGGTGTAGCTCCAATAGGTGTTACAACCAACGTCATTGACTGTCTTTTTAAGGATTTTGAGAATGGTTTTATTAGATGCCTCTGTTGGCAATATGGATGAATTGAGTATGTGTTGCATTGATTTTTTGTCATTGATGTCAACACTATCTATTATGGTTGGTTACCGACAGACAGGTTTTGATTACCAGTAGAAGATCTTGTGTTACCGATATGGGTTTAAGGTTTAACTGCCAGAGCTTTCACTGAGAAACCTTGACAGAATGCTAAGTGGTGTTGGTGCGGCTTCTAGATGGAATTCAAGATGCAAAAGGTGATCCTTGATCGTGCCTCAATTGATTGAATACATCACTTTGGCGTGATGGACCCAAATTAGGTCTGGTACCTATCTAGGTTATGGACCAATATCATGTTAACGTGTTCTCTACATGTTACCAGGATGATTTATGGATTGATTATTGTTGTTTAGGTTTAAAGTCGACATGGAATATCATTGTAATATGGATGTATGCAATGATCTTATTGTATTATCTCTTAGGTGGCCAACCTAATTTGTTTAGGCCTTAGGGTTTGTATAAATTGATGTAAGATCTCATTGTAGATCATGGATTGGAATAGTATTGGAATTGAAATGTAATGATCATGGTCATGGAATGTAATATCATATGCAAAAGATATTTGGTTGATCATAGGTGATTGAATTGGGTTTAAGTAAGAGGTCAAAGGTCTCAGATATTGAGCTTAACCGGGACTGTAATCAGGCATGGTAGATGCTATCTCTAGCATTTCATTATTCTGGATTGTTGTCCAAATATCTTGAGGTGGTTATAAACTCTTTGTAGTTAGTGAGACTCTTTTGTAATGAGCAGGTACACTCTAGGCAGTGTGCCTTCCTGAATGTGCAGGCCCCTTATTGTATCACATACTTTCTGCAAAAGTATCATCTGACTGTGGGTAGGCTTTCCACCGTGGTTTTTCCCTTTACTAGGTTTTCCACGTACAAATAATGGTGTTATGTGGTATGGTTGCATTGTGTTAATTCTCTGTTTCATTGTTAAGTTTTATTGCTTACCAGTATCTGTTTCTTCTATTCCGGGATTCAATGTTTATGTGCTCTGGTTAAAGGTTATAAAGTGGTTTAATTAATATAATCTGTTAACAATTGATTCACCCCCTCTCTCAGTTGTTCACCAGTTATCCTAACAAACTCAACTTGACCATTACCTTGGGGTATTATGGGGTGGAAAATCAATGATGGATATGGAAACAATCACAAAGTTCATGAATATCCTGGTTCTTGAAAGGACGCCCATTATTTGTGACAATGGAAAGGGGAACACCACATCGACAAATGATATAATGAAGGATAAAAGTTGCTATCTACTTTTTGGTTGCTTGGGTGAGAGGAATGACTTCAATCCATTTTGTAAAATTCTATGTGGCTGTAATGATGAATTTATGGTCATTGGAAGAAGGAGGGTGAATCTTACCTACGAGGTCGAGCCCCCACTGGAAAAAAGGCCATGGAGTAGAAATTGGCTAAAGTTCCTATATTGGTGCATAAATAAGGTCTCCATGAATCTAACATTGCTTACATTTTCTGACAAACTGATATGAGTCTTTTTCCATAGTAGGCCAGTAGTATCCAATCCTCATCAATTTCTTGGCTAAGGTTGGACCACTAGAGTGAGCAACACATATACCTTCGTGAACCTCATGTAACACAATTTGAACTTCGCCACTCTCTAAGCATCTAAGAAGAGTACCATCTAGACCTAGACGATAAAGGGTATTGGCTAAGATGACATATCGGGAGGATTGATGAATGAAGGTATGATGTTGATTGTTGGGAAGGTCAGGTGAAAGGATATTGTCATGAAGGTAAGTGAAAATGGGACCGTACCAAGGGGAATTGAGACCAACAACACATAACATCTCGACGGGAGTAATTTCATATGAGGGAACCAAAAGATTATCCACCAAGAACTCATAGCAGGTCTCACTTTGAGGCATATCGATCAATGAAGCAGTGGTAGTCATGGCATCGCCATCTCAGTTGTTATCCCTTGGAATTTGTTCAAATATTATCTGCATGAAATATTGCTTGAAGTCATCCACCATTTTCTTATAAGGCATTAAATTTTCATCTTTAGTCTGATAATCATCATTTGCTTGACGAATTACAAGTTGAGATTCCCCAAAAACATGAAGTTCCTGGATCTTCCACTGAATCACAATTCGTAGTCCTATTGTTAATGCTCTGTATTCTGCTATGTTATTAGTGCAAGGGAATGATAATCGATATGAATTATGAATGGAGTCCCCTTAAGGTGTGATGAAGAGGATACCAACTCTTGTGCCATGCTGCACATATGAACCATCAAAATATAATTGCTAAGGCTTTGCATTTGTCACGGTAAGAATGGATTCATCCGAAACTACGAGACAATAGTTGTATCATCAGTCATAGGTGCATCTACCTATTGATCTGCAATAGCTTATCCTTTAATATCTTTTCTATCCACATATTCAATGTTGAACTCGCTCAAAATCATAACCCATTTAGCTAATCTGCCAGTGAGTGTTGCCTTATTTAGAAGATATTTTAGTGGATCCCTCCTTACAATGAGCTTTGTTTTATGAGTTAGCATGTAATGTCATAATTTTTGTGAGACAAAAACCACAACAAGACATGCATGCTCAATCGGTGTGTAGTTAAGCTCATAGCCAACCAATGTGCGACTGATATAGTATACTGCTCTTTCCTTTCCTTCATTGTCCTATTGCACCAAGAGTTCCCCCAGTGCTGTTTGTGTAGCCGATATGTAAAGTAGTAGGTGTTTTCCTAGGATAGGTGGCATCAATACTGGTGGATTCAAAAGGTAGTCTTTGAGAATTTTAAAAGCCTGCTGACACTTATCATCCCATTTGAACTTGATATTCTTATGAAGGAGATGCTGAAAAGGATGAAATTTATCTACAAGTTGTACGATGAATCTGCATATCGATTGAAGTCTTCCCTATAGAGACCGAAGTTGATTGATATTGTTTGGTGGTGGAATCTCTAATATAGCTTTGACTTTGGTTGGATTTTCTTCAATTCCTCGCCGTGAGACAATGTATTCAAGGAGCTTCCCGGAGGTCACCCCGAAGACACATTTCTTAGGATTTAGCCTGACTTTGTATTTTTCCAAATGTTTAAAAACCACTGATAGAATATCTAGATGTGTTTCTCTTGCTATTAACTTTCCCAATAGATCATCAACATAATCTTCCATACTGACGTGCATGAGATCATGAAATATTGTTGTCATTTCTCTTTGATGTGTAGCACCCGCATTCTTTAATCCAAAGGGCATAACATTCTAGCAGAAAGTGCCCCAAGGACAAGTAAATGTTGTTTTGTGTTGGTCTTCAAGTGCTATTTTGATTTGGTTATACCTGAAGAATCCATCCATCAATGATAATATTGCATGACCAGTTGTAAGATCCACTATCAAATCAATGTTTGGCAATGATAAATCATCTTTAGGACAAGCTTTATTAATATCTCTAAAATGTGTACATATTCTGATACTGTGATCTGGTTTACTGATTGGTACTAAACTAGAGATCCACTCGGGGTAGTCGATTGGTCTAATGAATCCTACATCCAATAATTTCTCTAGCTCTACCTTGACTAATAGTGCCACCTGCGGATGCAAATTTCTCAATTTTTGTTTTACAGGCTTAGCTTCTGGAGTCACTTTAAAATGATGCATTACTAGATCAAGGTCTAATCTAGGCATATCAACATATGACCATGCAAAATTTATTTGTCACTCTGTGAAGAAACTTATGAACTTCGGTCTTTCTTTTTCTATTAGATATTGTGCTAAGAATGTGTTGTGTGGAACCTCCTTTGTGCCAATATTTTTCTTGATAGTCTCTTCCACTAGCATTGATGATTCTCTTTATATGATGACATAAAGAGAGTGTCAAACCTTCCATCCTTAGGCACCTCAGAGAGGTTTTCACCCTTAGATACGTCCTTTCTTTTTTACTTTTTTAGAGTCAGACATCGCCACAATGTGGTTTTCACCATAAGACCCGTGATTTGTCTTTATTTTTATACTTTTGCGACTAGAAGGTTTGGCATTCTCTCCAAGATATTCCATGCTATCAAGTTATATGATGTATCCTTCTTTGTGGTCGCCAATAGGTAGATCATTTCTTATTCCAAGATAGTCAATAAAGGCCTCGTCATTTTGAAAAGTGTCTAATTGTGGAGGCTCTTCTTGGTCCCAATCGATGAGTTGTGGATGAATGTGAGGAAGGTCATCAATATTCTCAAAGTCAATGGGGGCAAGGGTAAAGACATAAGATTCTTCAAGTATTTCAATGCAATTGTCAAGGTCATCGCTATAACTCTCCTCATTAGCCTTGATCGTAAATGAATCCAATTCAACATCACTAGAGGGACATTCAACAACATGAGTCTTCACTCTTCATGGTTTTGACCTTGAGCCTTGAGATGTTGAGGGTTTGGGATCCCAATTTTTATTTATCCATGGTTCACCACTGTCACTCTTCTCTTGTGATGTAGACTCTGATAAAGTTACTTGACCAACTCTAAACATTCTATTAAACTCTTCTTCTTTTGTGGGTTCCCCTGGTTCTCTGAATGTTTTGGTGAGCTCATAATCACTGGATGACTTATCTGAGCCCCATTTCCATTCATTAGAGTCTATTGGGTAGAGTCTCTTTTCTTGTTGGTCATTAGAGTCTATGATTTGCAATGCTTCTGTAGGATTGTGAGTGCCTAATCTAAGGGGTATGAAGCCAAGTCCTATGAAGCGCTGATTTTTGAATGTCAACTCTGGTTGCAATGGTTCAACAATTCCTTTCTTTTGTAACCCAAGAGGTATTTTTCGATCAGATGCAAATTTTTTCAAGAACTTGAATCCTTTGCCATACTTTTCACATGGTATTTTGATGCGATCTTGTGTAGATTCTTCTTCAGGTTTCTTATAAAGCATTTTGTAGAGATCTTCTTCTTCCATCTCACCCCATGTGTAGAATATAGTGGGGTCCCATTTTATGGTAATGGTGGATACTTTTTTAGAGTGAAGTGGTCATCCATAATCTTTAGGAGAATCCACTATTTGTCTTAAATACATGGTTTAATTGAAAAAATATCCTCCCATGCCTTTGTCCTTGTATTTTCCTTGAAGATCACCTTGTTTTGATGTGGAAGGTTTTAGTGATTCTGGACATATGCTGATGATGGAGTTTCTTCTCTATTGATTGGAATTATTATTTCTTATCCTGGTCGCAAGTTGTTACAATACATGAATGGATTTGGATCACCTCTTATTGTTACTTCAACTCCATTATGAGGGAATTTGATACATTGATGATATGTTGATGGTACTACTCTCATCTCATGAATCCATGGACGTCCTAAAAGTATGTTGTATGTGAGATCTAAATCAAGGACTTGACAAACCACATCCCTCATGATTGGCTTAATTCTTAAAAGTAAGTTGACCATTCCTTGGGATGAGAGTTCTTCATCATCATATTCTTTAATGGTGATCTTGTTCTTTGAATTCACAGTTTGTTCAAAATATCCCAATTATTTAATAGTGGTCAATGTACAAATGTTCATACCTTCTCCTCCATCTATCAAGACTTGTTTGATATGGTTTTTATGGAGAAAGGCCTCAATGTAGAGGGGTGCATTGTATGGTTGGAATATGGAGACATCATCAACTTCTGTGAATGTAAGGAAATGCGGAGTGGAAAGATACCCCACCATGGCTTGAAACTGATCCACATTCAAACCAATGGGTATGGAGGTTTCTCTCAATAATTTATTAAGAATGGCCTTATATGAAGTGGATATATGCAAGAGATCAAGGATATAAATGAGGGTGGGTGTCTTCCCTAACTGATCTACAAGGTCATACTCATTTTTGGTAGATGTTGAGGCTGTGGTCTTGGGTGGAACACCTTGCAAGGTGACTTTACCTCACCGGGTTGTGACATTACATTCGAAGGTTTCATCTTTCGAGGATGAGGAAGATGGTCCAATGCCTTTTAAAATAACTTTACTCCTTTGGGTAGAACCTTTGGGAGTTTTGTCCTTTATGATAATGGTAGAAAGACAATTATCCACTGAAATGTGGTTAATAGTCGAATCATAATCATAGGACATTTTAGCATAGTTGGCTTGATTATCTGCTTTGGCTTTTCCTTTATCATGTTTAGGGAATGGATCCTTAAACATCACATGTTCCTCATTGGAGGTATGTCCATCAACTTCTATGTCGCCCTTATCAATAAGGTCTTGTATAACATCCTTCAATCTATGACAATTGCTAGTTGTGTGTCCTTTGCTCTTGTGATACTCACAATACTCATCATCATTCCACCATGCAGGTTTTACTTTTAGTTTGTAAGGTGGATTATTTGGTAGTGTTATGAGCTTGTTTGCAACCAATTTATTGAATGTTGTCTCAATTGACTCTCCCAATGGATTGTATTTCCTTTGAGGCTTTGATGGCCTTTGAGTATTCACTTGATTGTTCACATTGGGTGAGCTTGCACCGGGGAAAGTCATTTTTGGTTTTACAACATTTGCATCTGCTACCCCATCATTGAACGTGTTCTTATTTTTGTTCCAAAAGTGGGGCTTGTCTTTCCCATTTGATTCTTCTTTGTTTTCTTTGAATATCTTAAAGACACCTTGTTCAATAAGGACTTTCTCAATTGCCAATCCTTTCTCAATGACCTCTTTGAAGGTAAACAAACAAGCCATTCTTAGCTCCTATCCAATGTCCTTGTTGACATTTTGAGTGAACATTTATACCATTTGTTTTTGTGGTATATCACAAGAGCATCGATTAGCAAGACCTCTCCATCACTGTAAGAATGAAGCAAAAGATTACCCATTTTTCTACTTAGTATTGCATAAGGTAGTTATTGTCACATCTATTTCAATGTTATACGAGAAGTGTTGTATGAACGCTTCTGCTAAATCACTCCATGACTTAATTCCAGGTGGAAGTTGGGAGAACCACTCCATAGCTTGTCCACCTAAGCTTTGTGCAAAAAATCTCATCAAGTATGTTTCTTCTCCTGCTACCTCAATGCAAGCTGTGAAATTTTTTCTTAATTGTGCCTTAGGATCCCCTTTGCCTCTATACTTATCAAATTCCGGTGTCGCAAAATGTGGAGGAAATAAAGGCATTGGAATGCTTCTATCAAATGGGTAAGGACATATGTCTTTCATTGTATATTGTTGCTTTGGTGTATTCATGTCTGAGATGCCTGAGCCACCATTCATGTCCGAGCAAGTCATTATTGGGTGGTCTATTTTCTCTTTGTGCTAGTCCCATGCCTAAGCCACCAGGTGGAGGACAAGGGATATAATGCATGTTTGGATGGTATTGATCATAGATGTGTTCATATGGAGGAGGAACATAGTTATAGCTTGCATATGGACCACTTGGTATGGTATTGTAATGAGGAGCACTAGGTCTAGGACGATACATGTCATGGTCATGAGTATAGGAGGTATCATACAAGTGATATTGAGTTTTGCCCCAAAATATGACATAGGGTCTCCTCATGTCATGATTTTGAATGCTCGATTGGGTGTAATTGTATGCATTGGTATGATCTTGGGTATTATCATGAGCATGTGTATTGGTAGTTCTCCTCTATGGGAAAGGACGGCTGCAAGATTGTTCATGAGGGCTCATAGAAAAATAGGTATGAGTATAGGTATTAGGAACTTCATGTTTTTGAAATAAGGATAAGGGTGACTCGGGCATGAAACATTCTCTCCTATTACCACCACTATGTCCTCTAGGATTTGCATTTATGTGAATTCCTTGATTGTGGTCCTCCTCTATAATTTGTGACACATCAAAATCATGAGGTAGTTTCATCCCACTTTGCACCATGACTTGAAAGAAGTAGTGTCTATCTCTTCTCATGACTTCTTCAACCAATCTATTGAACCTACGATCTATGATATTCTCTTAAATGTTTGCAGAAGTGATATATGCATTGCCATTATCATTGTTGTTCTCATTGTCATTGTCTGATATATTACCACGGTTGTCAAATGGGTTGTAAAATTAGTCTCCATCAAACTCATAGGTACTCATGTTGAGAGATCTTAGAGCTTCTTCAACTTCTCTTCTAGACCTTTGGGAACGATTTTCAACCATGAACTTGACCTTGGCTAAAATGAAAGATGGAAAGAAATGTGAAGACTATGGAAGACTAAGAAAGGATATGAGATGGAAATAATCTAGGGTTGTCTTACAATGTCCAAAAATGTAGGTTCAAGATATGTGTAATCTACAGCAAGGTGTGTCTTCCAAAGAGATGATAGATCTCTTGATGAGGTAAGTTGACCTTGACTAAAGATGACCAAATGGGACCCTAAGATGGTAGATCTAATGCGGGAACCACTTAGTGATATGTTGTAATAAGTTTGCAAGATATGATGAAGATTAAAAAAGAACCTTTTGACCCTAGTTTGGAAAATATGTATGATGGGTTGCAAATGAAGGCAAATGATGGACAATTATGTGACCAAGACTGGTTGACTGAAAATGATGAAGCCCTATAGGAAATGCCTTAGAAGCTCTTTAAATCTCAAAACTTAGGCTTGTTTTCTCTTTTGAAGTTTGTACTGAAACACAGACGCAAAATTTTTCTACACAAACATGATTTTTAAAATCAGACATAGTTTTAAATGACACAGACACAATTTTAACTGTTGTTCTGACAATGTTTTGCTTTTCGACAAAAACGCAATTTTGCCTTGCGTAGACATGGTTTGCAAACCCAGATGTGGTTTTAGGGAACAAAGACATAGTTTTAATCTGTTGCACCAATAATGTTGATTCTCTGACAAAAACATAATTTTACCCTGTGCAGACGTGATTTCCGAACCCAAACGTGGCTTAAACTGTCATAGACACGGTTTCTGATAAAATGTCTGATTCTGTCCAAATGCGAAATTGTTGAATGTGACCAAATCTTAATGTTGAATGTTTTTTTTGTGGAAAGAAGACACAACAAACAATGAAGACACAATGTCTGAAGGTGTGTTCATCCAAATTTTTTTTTGAGTATGTTCAAAATATTTTCACTGGTATAGCACAAATTGAAGACACTTGAAAAATGCATAACCTAGGCTGGAAAGAGAAACCATTCAATGGGGCCCCCGTGACATAGAAAAAATTCAAACAAGCGGACAACTAGAGATTCTGGTAGCACTCATTCCCCCACCATGACACTCACTTCTTGGACATACCAGATTCTCTTTCCTCAAAAGAACAAAGATCAAATGAGGGATTCCTGTCTCAACATGAAAGGGTCATGAGGGGTATCTACGGGGTACGATCCAAACTCCCTGAACCATCAAATGTAAGGATTTTTGGCCTCTACAACAAAAGGTGTTTAGTGGGGGAACTTTTTCGGTCCTTGGTGTCTACCCATGCGGCGACGACTCATTTAAGAACCCACTCCTAATCCCCAAAGAGGATTTTTAACGCATCCAACACAAGTGTGGATACTAGGGAGAACTGTCGGTGTAGATACACATCACCAAGTCGTTGCGGCTTTCACCTAAGGTATTAATTTATATAGTAGACATAAGAAGTACCGCTTGGGTCATGCTCTCTCACTTGGCCTTATGGGCTATTCGGGAGACAAGCCCTCCTACCTAAATAGAAGATGATAACAATTTCTCTTACACCCAATTCCAATGGAAGGCGAGGGGAGAGGATACTGTTGTTATCAACTCTAGGGTTATAAACATAAAATTTGCAAAGCATACCAAACACTTCAAATAAGTTCTTTAACCCCAAATGAAAAAGAGATGTGACCCTAATTAGAATAAAAATCCAAAGACACACACCTAGATTACCCCTGCAACAAATGATTAGTAGTTTTGATAGATTACCCTCGCCTGCAAGCACACTAGTTAGGTAAATTTTAGAAATCCAAATCCAAATGTGAAAAAAGGGGGCCTTTGACAATACAATATTGACTCCTTTTTCAAAAAAACTGCACCACTTTTTTAGTCAAATGCAAGGGGTTAGGCCAAAAACCAAATTGGAAAACCCTAATAATGAAAAAGAAAATGAAAACTGAAATCACAAAAATGCCTTTATACCTAACGCAGATGCGATTTATGAATACATACATGAAAATATGAGATGGAGACGTACTTTTTGACATCTGAAATTGCAAAACAAGATTTGGACATAGATGCAAAAGTAGGGAGTGCATACGCGCTTTCTAGTCAGAAATGCACAAATATGAGTCATGAACGCGATTTCCAAAACCTGCACCTACAAAAAATAGAAAATGTGAAAATATCCAGCATAGATGCAATTTAAAATTGTAGATGCAAAAATATGATGCACAGACGTTGTTTTAGGATTTAGAACCTACAAAACCAATAGAAAACACTGACGCGAAAACAGGAAGCACAGACGTGGGATCAGAACTCAGACACAGTAAACTCAGTTGCATATGCACAATAAATCAGAATCATCACAAATCCAACCTGCAACTTCACAAAAGAGCTAGATCTGCAAATAAAATGTTAGAAATATAAGGGACTAGAGTAGCACCGGGCGTGCCAAAATGTATACGGTGAAAAATTATGATGATGAAAACTATTGTAAAACCATAAAGATTCAACCACAACAAAAACCCTAATTCTACAACCAAACATTCACCATACACCAATGAAGATACCTAAGAACATGCAAATTCACAAAATAAACAAAATTACCATTCACATGTCAAGTAGGGTTTCAATCTCCATTGTCTCTTAGCTCCATTGATCTTGTTTGATATATTTGCTCTCAGATTTTGTGTGTGCACAAGAGCTCAACAAAGAATGAATTGTTGTTGAAGACGCTTGATCACAAGAAATCTTGATTGCATAAGATTTATTGACTGATTAGGGTTGATAATAAAGGAAGTGTCCTCTTATATAGAAGACACTTTAGGAAAAGGAGGGATAAGATTAAAAGGTGAAGAGGATAAATTGTCAGCTAGGATTAAAGGGTAGGCAGAAGAAATAATAAAATGATAAAGGGGGGTAGGTAAGAGAGAATTAAGAATTAAGTGACATGTGTCACGGAGGAAAAAGCTAATGAATTAATTAAATAAATAAAGGTTTATTTAATTAATAGAGGAAGTGGGATTAATTAAATAAATAAAATAGGACAAGGACAATTTAAATAAATAAAAGTATTTATTTAAATGAAGAAAGGCTTAGAATAGGATTGATGAATTAGTTAAATAAATAAAGATTTATTTAATCAATAGAAGACTCAGGATAAAATAATTAAATAAATAAAATATTTATTTAATTAAAGAGGGCAATTTTAGGTGTCTATAGTCACTATTGTTCAAACTTCAATGGCTATTTTAAAGAAGAGTTGTGACTGTATTGTAGAGCTCACTATCCTTGAAGGATCATGACTATTAATAGTGATATACAAAAATAATATTGACTGTTCAAAGCTCAAAATAGTGATATACATTGTATTGACATTGGCAATAAAGGAAAGGACAATGATAAAATAGTGGTCAAGAGTGTTTTCAAAGAATAGTGATATGAAATGGATAATCATCAATTTCTAATGTACAAATGGTGATTATTGTTACCAATTTTTCCCTTTAGGTAAAAATGTCCCACATAAAGTCTTTTGTCTTTTGGGTAAGAGATTTAGGAAGGTTTTAAAATGTTAAAAGGGAAAAAATAACTCCCAATTCCTTTGATTTATGTTGTTAAATTGATTAAAAGGGTAGACAATATCTTTGTTTTAAGTTTTAAAAGTTACAAAAGAGACAAATGTCCGAATATGAAAAATATCCAATGTAGATGAGTCAAGGGTTCTATTAGCACCCCAAATTTTGAAAAATTTGTAAGTGCCCAATGATGTGAAAAACCAGTTGTATCACCCAAAAACACCCTTGTCATTTTTCTCAAATAGCCTAGTTTGATTATGTATAACTTGATGTCATGTAATTGTTATGCCAAACAACATGGGGATCATGTGCATCTTCTATCAGTGAGTCCACATGCCCATTTTTAGCCTCTAACAATCAGATTTGATGGGTTTTTGAAGTAACAAGTTTTTGGGTTCTGAAGAGGTTTGCTATTTGCACATTGACTGATTTGCTAAAGTAGTCAACTTTGGAGGTTTATATTTCATGACAAGTTGAGTTTCATGTCAAGAGGATTATTCCCTACAATTGTCCCTATATTTGTATACTTATGTGTTCATTTTTGGAGCTCCAACATTTTGTTTCATATTTTTCGGAGATTGAAAGCAAATGTAATTTCTTGTTATTTGGTTGTTTGCACATTGTTAACATTGTCAGGTTGCCTACTTTGGAAATTTGCATGTTGAAACCAGTTGATGGTATAATGAAAATGTTTGATTCTTGTGATTTTCCTCATGACATATATACTCCCGTACATGATTATAAAGCTTCAACATTCAGTTTGGCATTTTTTCGGAGCCAAAACCAGATGGAGTTTGCAAAGGTTGGTAGCATGAATGTTCGTGGTAGTTTCAAAGGAGTCAACTTTGGTGATTACATATTGCACATAAATTGGAGTTTAGAAAATCCCTTTGGCACACTTCCTTATTGTATCTTAATGAACGCCCATGCATGTGGTAGCCTCCTTGGATGAAGTTTGGTATTTTTTAAGAGCGCGAAGTTTGCAAGGTTCAAGTGTGTTCTGGTAAGTGTAAATGTAGAAAGAGATAAATAATCAACTGTGATGATTAAAATATTGCAACTCGGATTCTGTCATGCCAATATGTTTGTCAGATGTGATCCCCCTATTATCAAGCAACATCTTAGTGCATTTTCATGGCTCTAAATATATGTTTGATTAGTTTTCAATGATGATTTTGGAAGCTACACAATTTTTTTTTGTCACAATGCAAAAAAGTGGTAGAAAGAAAATTCTAATGGAAACCTTCTAATCTTTTTCACCCAGATGCATATAGATGTTGCTTAGAATAGGTTGAAGATGAAATTTGTTTAAAACTAAAATCATCGTTAAGTTGCAGATTCAAGTAAGAAACTGTATAATTATTATTTAAATAAATTTTAATGATTGAAATAATAGAATCATTGTATTTCTAGAGAATGGTGTAAAATAAATTGCCTAAATCAATGATTTAAAATGTGCAATCAAGTGATGAAAACAAATTGTTCGTTGGTTGGTAGAGGTCACTCTACAAATACACCCTTGCTGCATTGGTGATGGACGTCCATGGCCGCAATGATCCTTGAGGGGCTTCTACACATCCAACTGCTATGACTGCTTGTGTTGCTTTTGCTGCTAACAATGCTGCTGTTGTCACTGCTAGGGTTTTGCAGTTGGCCACTGCGAGATCCCGTGCAAATATGCCTGCCGCTGGTTCTGGAGTGCCTGCATCTACTTTTGCTGGTTTTGCTGGACAAACTTTAGTTCAGAGGGTTCAATTTCAACAAGTCCTGAAGAGAAGGAATGCTGACAAAGGGTTTATCCCTATTTCCAATTCCATCTCCATAAAGCTGAAAGCGGAGATGAAAGAGGAAATAGATTACAATGTGTCTACTTTTTCCACACAGGGAGTTATCTGTCGGTTTAAGGGTTTTTGGCCTAGCCTCCCTCAACTGTAGTCCTAGATTTCAGAACATTGGGAGCCAATCATTACTGGTAAAGTTAATATTTACCCCATGGCTAAAGGGTTTTTTATTGCAAAGTTGGAGAATGCTCAGGACAAAAATATTATTTTATGTGATCATTTTTTTAGCTGGGAGGATAAATTTACATTGAATTCAATCCTTCTTCGAAAACGTTCAACAAAATCCCGATTTGGGTTTGGCTTCCTAATCTTCCCCTTCACCTATGGACTGATTCTCTTTTGGAGGAAGTGGGTGAAGCCCTTAGGGATTTTTTGATGGTTGATGATGAATCATCTAATATTCTTCATTCCACCTTTGCTTGCATTTTGGTTGAAATGGATGTTTAAAATGGGCTTCCTGGTGAGATTTGTCTCAAATCTTCTAAGGGTTGTTGGGTTCAATCTTTGGACTATGAAGGGATACCCAGCCGGTGTAGAAGATGTTTTAAATCTGGTCATGTGGCTACACAATGTGGATTTGAGAAAAAGACATTGACCACCTCATGGTGGAATGGGGCTTCTGAACAACATTATATGGTTGAGAAAAAATCTGAGCAACAAAGAAGCTTTTCTCAGGTGGTTGTGATGGATTCACAGGGTTTTGTGGCATCTTCTCTGGATGTCACAAATGGAGATGGTACTGATGTTGTGCTGGATGATCATGTTGATTCCCCTAATGTGAATGGGAAGGGGCCTCAAAATGTTATTTCTTGTGACAACGTTCCAGCTGCTAATTCTAGTGGCTCTCCTGATGATGTTATTGCTGTAGGAAGGAAAATTGATAATATCTCTGGTAATGTGGATTCTCCTTCTATTGGTTTTCTTTCTTAGGGTGATGGTGGTCTTTCGCTAGCTTGACATAATAAGGCAATGCAGGTGGAAGAGGGTTGGATTACTATTAAGGATAAGAAAGCTAAGCTTTCTAAACCTTGTTTTGATATGACCCTCCGCTTCCACAAAAGTAGTGTTAAATATAAATCTTGATGGGTTTTGGTTGGGGAGCTTTGGCTGGAACTTTTTTGGTCTTTCTCTTGTGTTGTTTGGGTTATGGGAGCCTATTTTTAAAACCCATGTATTGGCTTTTGGGAGTTTTATTTCTTTGGTTGTCTGGTTTTTCATGTTCCTTCTTTATGTCAACTCTTTGTTTCTGAGTTTGTTTGTCATTGCCCCCTTGATGTAATTTTGAAAATCATTCTTATGGTGTTGTCTAGTTCTTGTGGTCTATTTTGGCTTAATGTCTTGTTAAGCCAAAATTGATCTATTTCTCTTGTAAAGGGTTTCGGGTCCCTTCAAAACCCGTTTTTTCCTTAATAAAAAACAAAGGCATTATAGAGGCTAATATGTGAAGGGGGCAAATAAAAATAGGTGGGCCCCAATATAAAACACATTTTAAATAAATACATGTATGCCCACCCACTCACAAATAGGTTAGGGCAATTTGACAAAATCCTTGTGAGAGTTGAGGAGATGGGAGTGGGAGGGTGGTATAGGCCTCGTGGATGCACAAACTAACTATGAAGACATAGAGAAAGCCCTCGACCTATTTTGAATAACACTTTCAATAGTTGTTGAAATGTGATAAATATTGGTTTGGCATGAAATGAATACCGGTGAAAGGGTTTTTGGACAAATGCGATTGGTAGATATAAAGTCGATACCACAAACTTTACCAACACCCTCCTCGCTCGTGACAATATGAAATCTTGGAACAAGGCATTGTTATCCATCAAAGCATTGTGGATTATACACTTGAAAGTGCCCTTGAACACATGCATGCCATTAAGGATAGAACAAAAAATTCACATGAATGGTCTACCAAAATGCACAATGGAGATAGAACAAAATGATTGCAGGATCTACACAAAATGAATTTATTGAATTTATTTCAAAAATTTCTGGTGTAGGAGCAACCTAGTCATTCTTATGCCTCATGAAAGCTTTATTGTAATGGTTTCTTTTTGTTTTGTTTTTTGGAAGAAAAATAAGGTCCTTAGGACCAATTTGAATAAATACATTCTCATTTGCAAAGTCATACAATCAAGTTTGGAAGACTTTTAAGCTAATCACCATATGCAGACGAATATGGACCCAAGGTGGTCAATCATGGTCAAAACATTTATAGTGTTCCCAATATGGGTGGAATTGATGTAATAAGTCCTTTTAAGTATATTTGAACATGTCTAGGGGGAGTATAGAGGTTTTTGAGTCATTTTGGTAAGTTTGACAAAATTTGTCAAGACTTGTAAAAATTGTCAACATGGGCAATTATATCCACACAGTTATCCCTTTTCAAAAGTCAGTTGGGAACCATTGGAAATGGATGTAAGGAAGTTAAAATAGCCTCATTTGTGTTGAGGCTTTCTTTTTGTTAGTTGATTTGCTAAAGAGAAGAAGAAATAATAAAATTTGAAGCTTTGTTTCTTGCAATTTCTATGTAATTTGCTGCAAAAACGTCTAGTACTTCTCCATACGAATGAATCATGGCTTGATACTTGTACCATATTAAATATTGTTGAATCACCTTTATGTAGATATCAATTTTGTAAGATTCCATTAAGGTTTGAGCATTTTGTGAACGTTTTTTCTAAAACCTATCCTGAAACCCTAGTTTCAAGGGTTTGATCAGAGAAAGGTAAAAATATCCCCATTCCCCTGAGGAATATTCATAAAATATGGTGGAATGGTAGGAATGGGGGTTATTTAGATGGGTTTTTCTTCATTTTTGCAGGGAATGAAGTTTGATGTGCTTTTGGAGCAAGGGACACCTAACATCTCTATGTGCTAGGCCAAGGAAGTGAGGGTTTGTGTGAATTTGATGAAAACTTGAAATTTAGGAATCAAAACCTTTATATTTATGAATTTGGTGATGTTTCCCAGCTTTCCATACCATTGGTTGAATGGTAGAGTGCAAGAATAGGGTACTTGCTTTGTAAAATAGGGCTAATTGGGGCTCTAGTGCAGCGATGAAAGTCAAGTTTTTATTTATACACTCCAAAACACCCTAGGGTAATTTTGAGATATGTTTTATAAATATAAAAAGGGTATTTAAAAATAATTTCACAGTCTTGATATCTTGTCTATATCCAAAGACATTCATGACAGTCCTAAAAGGGAGGGCTACTAGGAATTTGGGGTGGTTGTGACGTGTCCTTTCATTCTACATACTAGAAGCCGTAACCAATGCTTGGAACATGTTTGGTTGGGTGTCATAAGTTTTTTTTGAAGTCTTCCTTTGAATTCCTAAGACATTTTATTTTCTACACTATTTTGAGTCCTTTTTGCTTAGGTCTAGGAGGCTTGGTTTGGTAGGTGAGTTGGGAGAAAGATCTCCCTAATTGTTCATCAACTTTGTTGATTTGTAAAACTCAGTTCTAGACCATACTAAGCATCTACTCACCTCTACATCAATTTCCAAAAAAATACAATCGACATGAATCAAGTTGAATGTATGCATGGTGTGGGAACAGAGGCACAACAAGTAAATTGTTTGATGTAATGCCCCTACAATAGTATCGAAGCATGGATGAAATATGATAGTTGTTTGATAAAATACTCTTGTGAGTATGTATTCATGTGAAATATGAATCATATTTAAGGCATGGGGATTCTTCGAAGTTTTCCCTAGAGTAATATGGTTGCATACTTTGCCATGGTGGTCAAACATGTAGAAAATGGATTTGTTGAATTGTTCAACAAAATGCCTGAAGAAAATGAGGTCTCCTAAGATGCATGAAGAATATGGAAGCATAAACAATGCTTCTGAAATGCTCCATAGAATGCCTCCAAATGGATGTTATCACATGGAATATGATGATTGTCGATATGTAAAAATGGATTTGATGAAGCATATATTATATTTGGAAAAGCTCAAGCATACATGTGCACAAAACATCAAAACTAAGACAAGGCAAGTGAATTGCATAACAAAATGCCTAAATGAGACACTACCTTGACAAGTGGGAATATGGTATGAACCTGTATCAAAGTATAAGGAAGAGGAATTTTTTAAGATTTTGCAGTTGTTATGGTTCTGGTATTTAAATTGTATAAGCATATACATGACATGTGAGCCTTTTGATAGCCTCTCAAAGAGATGTCATATCATGGAATGAAGTGACTCCAAAATCTGTAGATAATGGACTTGTTGAAATGGCTTTAGAAACTTGAAAGTCAATGTGATTTATAGGAGTAATGTCAAATTCCATTACCACTACCAACATTCTCTCCACGTGTGCTAAAATGGAACTTTGGAGGAAGTTATATACATCCATAGAAGCATCAAAGACTTTTACTAGAATGTTGTAGTTACAAGTGCCCCTTAAAATATTCATTCAAAATATTCAATCATAGACATGGTGTGTTAATTTTTCGATCGTCTCTCAAAAAGATGTCATCTCATGGCACAAAGTGCATGTAGAAGATTTGGTTAAAGGGCTTTAAAAATTCTCAAGTAAAATGTATGTGACATTTGAAAATAGAAGGCACATCAACTATTTAATAGAATTCTTTGTGGCTTATAAAGGTAGAACTCTATAAGGAGATATAGACATTCATCAAAACATGTATGAGGAAGATTTTTCTATTTATGGCGCACACTTACCAGAAATTTTAAACACTTGAAACTTGATTTTTATTTTGAAAAAGGGAGGGAATTAATTTTTAGAAAAGACAAAAGAGGGAAATTATTTTCATCATGGAGTATGTTCACGGGAATGTAAATTGAAAATCAAATTTGCATAATAAAGTGATTAATTTCTTGTCGTTTAGTTTCTGTGGGCAATTGATTAGTTTGCTGGGGGGTAGTGGAATATTCAGCTTTCAATTTTGAAACTGGAATTTGAACAGTTTGAAGCTAATGTGCTCCCTTCTTCTATAAAAGGGAAACCAGTGTTGTGTGTTAGTGGTTGGCAAATTTGTATCAGGCAGGGCAAAATGGGAAAGTGCTTTAAATATGATTAAGATTATGGATGTATTTTTGAGGCAAGTGTCAATCATATTTCTGATTATTTTGATCTCCAATTTGTACAACTGGAATCATATGAATTCTAATATCAAGTATATTTGGGGTTTGTCATTACATTTTTCATGTAATTGTATTGTTTTATTCTCCACTCTTCTCAAGGAGAGGTTAAATGTGTTTTGAGTAGACAATTGTGATTTTGGTTAAATGAATTGGATCAAGAAGTAGAATCTCGTGGTTGCACAAGAGGGTTTGTTGATGCAAGACATCAATAAAAGAGATAAACCATTGATTTGATGTTAATTATTGAAGGAGTTCACTCATAATTTTTGATATTTGATTTTGTACCCAAAGACACTAGTCTGATGCATTTCCAACCATCATTTAAATTGAAATCTTTTATTTATTATTTTAGGATTAGGTGTAAGATTTTTTTTTAAAGTTTTTTGTTTCACCTCATGCCCATGCATAACACACAACAAGAGAATATTGAATGAACGTTTCATCATAAAAACCCTTGAAGATTGCATAAGGTTTTAATTTGTTTAAAGCATCATTGATTTTCCTTGAAATTAGTTTGAAGATTAGGTTAAAAGGTAAACCCACCGAGGTATAGCAGAGCCTAAAGTGCATGGGAGTTTAATCATTTTGATTGATCTCATTTGTTGGCTAAATCTATTGTAGAATTTGATTATAGAACTTGGCATACACTAAGAGTTTGGCAATTTGAAGATTTGGGAACCAACGAGTTGGCAACTCTGTTGGTGAAGAGTTTTAAAACATTTTGTTAATTCTATCCTAGAATCTCTTGTATAAATTTGTTGAATCATTACATAACAGATTGGTCCATCTGAGTCACCAAAAGATTGGTGACTCTGTTGGGGAGATAAGTGAGCCATCTTTTGGGAAAGAGTCAATAATTTTGTGAATCTAGACTCTTGGTTCAGATATTGAAGAATTTTCAGACTTAGAAAAGATTTGTTGTTGCAATAATGAAGGGTTGAAGAAGTGACTCCGCTAGTGGAAGAGACTTAAAAGAAGAAGATATAAATTTATTCCTCTTGGAAAGAGGTAGAAAATCTATCAAAAAAGAACTTGATAAATATGCAAGTAGTCTCAGATTTGTGACATTTCCAATCAATAAGAAAAGGTAGAAGTCGTTGTCAATTCTAAAAGAAGGTATGTATCATGATTCCTTGTTGCCCTCTAACAGTTATGGTGTCATGGAAGAAGCATCAAATCAACATTAGTATTCTCAGAGGGGGTTATCTTATCTTGAAATGTATATGCTGATTGATTTTAGAAAAATTCTTGGCTATCCTCATCCTATCCCTATGAGTGTAAAGAGTTATTTGGCAAAATTTTATGGAAGCAAATCAGAATTTGCATGTAGACATCCACATGAGTTCATTGATTTGTTGGTTGGCTGTTGTGTATATTAGGAAGATGCCATCATAAAACTCTTTATAAGATCACTAGAAAATTATGCAAGAGATTGGTTTTCCAGATTGCCTATGCATTGCATGACTTCAAGGGATGGACTAAAAAATAATTTTATGCATTAGTATGATAAAGAAAGTAGTAAGCATTTGCATGCTCAAGAAAGGAATGAGGATTGCATTATGAAATCAGAATACTAAATATCCCCTTTGGATGTATTTTTTGGCATAAGGAGTCATGAAGGTGAATCTATATTTCCTTTATTTAAAACAACATTGGATACTTATATGCAAATAGCTTTTAAAGTTGTAATGCCCTACCAAGAAACCCTAAAGGATACAACTACAAGCACTCAAAAAGAGTGCAATGTTTTTAATTTTTTAAAAATTGAATGGTAAAATATTCAAAATATTTATTTAACAGTCTGAATCAAATATTCAGAAACAAAATTTTAAAGATATTTCCAGTGCATCCATATTTCACAGTCCAATTTTTCCTTCCCAAAAAGAAAATTAAAAAAATTTCAAAACCCCATGAACCAATTTTATCCAAAAAGGGAAGGAATGAACTTCTTCCAATTTCACTAAATTTAGTTTGAAATCCAGCTATAAGAGAATTATCAACAAAAAATTCTTTCAACCAGACAAATGAAGAAACAAAAGAGTCACAATCTTAGAAAACTTTAAAAAGAAGAACAAGCAGAATAATGAAGCATCCAACCTGCAAATGCTTTCCTGGAATCACAATAGAATAATTTTCTATTCTCTACACACATTCTAAATGCAGTGATAAGATTATCTTAATCAATAATTTTTCCCATCATGATCTATCAAACACCTAAACCATATGGATTACCTATAGAATATATGCAAAAAGTATTCCATTTACTTATTTGACATGATGCACTAATAGACAAAACAAAACAATTTGGTCTGTAATGCAGAATGAAACAAACATTCCTTAGTAAATGCCTCATAATATTCGTTAATCAAACAACTAAACAATTCCAATTAATTTTCAATTACATCATTTAATAGCATTATAGCTAGATAGAGGGAAGAGGGAGATAATTTTTGATAGTCAACCAATTCATACATATGCACGTAAACCAACAAAATCACCCAAGAATGATTCAGATTTCTCCCTATATGCCTATCATCCTTATCGTACTATTTTTCATTTCACTACCAATATAGAAGAATGCAAATTGGCCTATCATGATATTTCCTTATATTTAATATGCAACTAATGTCCTAATTTCCAAATGAGATCAATAAAAACAATCTTTCCTTACATGCTAACTTTATAGCAAAACCACTCACTACTCTTAATTGATAAAAATACATCATTAACTATGACCATTCATTAAATGTCAAAATATGAGGAGAAGAAGGAAAATGAAGCTACCAATTAACTAATATAGGGTTATGTAGGCACATCAAACACGTTCTACATTTACACATCCTATTTATACAAAGTCAATTTTATATGCCAACTGCAATTACATTATTGTACTGTTCATACATGTCATTATTCGAGTTGGTCATATAAAACACACAATGAAATCTTTAATGAACATACATCCAATTCCCTCCTATACCACAATAACATGATCCTTTTACACATCCAGGATATATTTTAACATTCATATACACAGTAACCTCTCGAAGACTCACATAAGGGTTTTAGGAAAACACAAAATTCACTTGCAACAAGAAGACATACCCAACCATAAGTACACAAAATACAAATATTTTAATTTCTAGAGAGAAAAAGGAAAGAATAAATACATCCAATTCACTATGAATATGCACTCAACATTTCCTATACAAGTTCTCAAAATTACGACACTAAGTCCATTTACATGTATAACACAAGCGCACAGTCATACTTTCAGACTCAAGATAATGCATTATCCAACCTAATAAGCTAGTCTAAAGAGTATACTATCAGTTAAGAAGGTACATCCAATTATCTCTGAAAATAAGAGTACTTGTAGACCTAAACATCTCACAAGAAAACAACACACATAAAATCATGTAACAAGAAATAATCATCAATAAGGAAGAGCAAGAACTGAATGCACATGTTACACTCATTTAGGGTTTTCAGATAGAGTAAGAAAAAGGAAAATAACTTGAAACATATAAGATATTCAAGATCCCATGCATTAATCACAAGCATACATCAGAGGGACAAGCATACAACGAAAAGACTATATACTGCCGTGGAGGCGGGAAAAGCTAGACCGGGTGACTAGGACCTAATCCCACTTTAGCCAACACATTGGGAATATGAAAGAGCCTAGGGAGATAGATCACTTTGGCTACTTCTTGTGGGAAAGAGAGATCAAAGGATTATCTCTTAGGGTTTCTATTCCTCTTGTTGAAAAAGATGAGAAAAACTAGGGTTTGAATGATCAATTAGGATAGGATATAAAGAATGAAGCATAAATGAACTCAGAATTGAACAAACCTATAGATCTGAAATTGAGATAATGAAAGCATGAAAGGGAGAGGATTATGGATGTGTACTTGATGCTGTAAATTGAATAAAACTGGCTTGAACCAGGGTGCCATGCCACTATCCTATTTCAGCAAACAGGAGGCTGCAACTGAAAGACTACAAATCTGACGACCTGAAGATGCAACCTGCTAAAAATCACTGAAAAGAAGAGGTACCATGGTTCCATGCCACTTTCCTAGGTAGGACTAGGGTGCCACACCTCTATCCCAGGCAGATTAGGGTAGATCTGATGATTCTGGGTGATTCCTGTGCCTTTTGCTGAGCTGAAAGTGCCTCTGGGTACCTATTTCTGCCCCTGCAATTGAAAAGGGAAGGTTTGGGTGGCTATATTGGGTTTTGACTTAGTCAAACCCCTGTGTTGGTGATTTCCACCTCCACAAATAGCCGATAATGTACTAAAAATGTGTGCGCTAGAACCTTGTGTGTATGCAAGATCCTAAAATGAAAGCAAACAATCTAGAGCGACCCTAAGAGTAAACCCTAAATGCTTGTAATTGACCAAGTAAATGGTCTAAATAAATGATTCAAAGTGATCTAAATCATTATTGTAAATATACAAATTGATGTAAAGAATCTCATACAAAGACATGAAAATAACACAAAATCATACCTATCCCCAAGGGAGAGATATTGCCACTAGATCTCCTATTACTCTTCAATGTCTTCAAGGCTCCTAATTGATGATGAATGCTTGATGAAATATTGTTGAATTTTGTTGAAGACTCCACATAGGCTTCTCTTTCACTATGTAGAAGGCTCCTTGTGCTCGCTCCAACAAACTTTTCCTATATTTTCTGAGATGCTTTCAAATGAAGAGAGATAGCTCTTATGTATGAAACCCTAGATCTTAATTTCGACTTAATTATGCCTTTAGGACGACCTAGGAATTGAATTTCCCACCAATATTTTGGGGTTAAGAATTATAATATCATAGAATTATGCTCCCAAAATTTCGGGGAAAAATTCGAGGACCATGTGCACTCCCACCACGGTCTGACCAACTTTTCACCAAATTTTCAAGGGCATTAGATATGATGATATTAGAGTGAATCCCAAAGTTACAACTGATTTTGAGGTGTTTTGATATGCAAAATTAGGCCTTAAAGGTTGAAATAAAACATAATTAGGTTTTATGATTAAATTATTTATTGGAGGAATAAAATAAAAGGGGCACACTTAGGGTAAAAGGCCCAATTTTATAATGTATGAAATGATGAAACATGACTTTAGATTTAATTAAATTAATTAATTAAATGCTTAAAGGGAAATTACAATGAAAGATGCAAACATACTAAGGCGGGTGCTAAACTAAGTGTGGAATTGTACCACCCTAGCAAGGGTGTATAATTTACGACACTACATTTAGCCCCCACTTTAGCAGTCATATGACACTACATGCATATGCAAGCTAAAGTACCAAAAAGTAAACATTCGTGAAAAATGATATATCCACAAGTTGTCGGATGAAGCCCCCAACGGTATCTGCAGTACATAGTTAGGATCCGCACCCTACAAAAACATATGTTAGCTAAAATCACAAAATCACCTAAATGCTTACTAAGGTAGGTGATGAAAATTTGAGGGTAGCTATATGCCCCCCTATTTCGGCTTGCTAATTTTAGTGAGTTGAAACAGGGTATCATGTTTACCACATTGAATTGTGAAAGAATTTTGATGTGAAATGCTCATAAGAAGATTTGATACAAGATCTAAAATTAATGGAGAATCATTTGGTAAGAAAGAGAAATAAGCCTCAATTCCAACACAACAAAGAGTGTGAGGATTTGAGATGTCTCTAACACAAGATGAAAGATTCAAATGGAGACAAATGCAAAGAGAAGGAAGAAGAGATAGAAAGAATGAGTACACACTTTGGTGATCCATGAGAAGAGAAGATGAACCATGGACATATTGCCCCTAAAACTAGGTGATCCATGGAGAGAAGGACATGGAAAACTAGCCCCCAGAGTTTGTATGGGTGAGTAAGGGAGGAGAGTGAAAACACCGTTAGTTCCACTCAACCTCGTGCATGTGTGTGCAAGTAGAACAATGATACCTACCTTCGAAACCAAGAAGATATCCATCATGCAACAATGTGATAAATCCAAGGAAGAGAGAGAATACTCGTCAAGCAAGGATAAGATAGTTGAAAAGAGATAATCTTTCTATATAAGTGTAAAGGAGATCCTTGGAGGAGAAGAGATCTTTGTTCAAAATACATCTACCTTCAAGAGGAGTTGTCTTAGACAAATATAACATCTTCTAGAACAAATGAATGCAAGAGATTTGAAAAGAGCAGAGGATTGAGATGACATCAAAGAGAGATTATTTATAACAACACTCTTCTAAAAGAAGGCAAGAGATCCTCATCAGGGATATGCACATGCACAAAATAGAAGGGTTTATTATAAAAGATACTACTCAATGAAGAAAATAAATTTATGAATGATCAAAGAATTCCAATCACCAAGAAGGAGGTCACAATTAAGGATATGTACTTAAGATACCCATTAGGGATGCTTGTTCTAATATGAGAGAAGGAATTCAAATATGAATACACCTCTACAACCAATAAGAAATCCTTACAGAAGACACTACTTCACAAAGGGGAAATTTTAATCTCAAGAAGGTGAAATATTTGAAATCACTCTTGCCCCCCTATATATATATATAGGGAGAAGAGATGTGATAGAATTAGGCTATTATGTTACTTCAAAAATGTATGATTTTACGTGAAATTGTACCATCATGAATGACAATAAGCCCCCAGTAAGTGAGCTACCAATGTCACATAATGATAACCAACATAATAGCCATTAATGTTATTTAAAGACATAATAGATTGAATGAGGTATTTGAATATGACATGTTAAATGCTCTACTATAAGTGAGATTAAAAACATGTATAAGATGATGAATGTTAAGAAGTCTTTAGAAAGAGAAAAGTTTATAGGAGAAGAATAGGCCACTAAGTCACACTTCTCTTGCACACAAGAAATATTAGGAGAGGGATAAGTATAATTCATTAGAGCCTTATTCCTAGAAGAAGGGATTTTAGAATGAGTAGAAAATAAAGCCTCATAAGGGGGATTAGAAATCTCTTGAGGAGATTCATAAAGAGATTTTTTCATCACCAAGATTTCTTTATGAGGGGGATGAATGTTGAAAGATGTAGGAGAAGATTTAATTGAGGTGAGGTTATCATCATTACTAAATATAGCATTCACATTGAGAGATGGTCTTTTAGATGATTTGGTGGGCTTAGAAGGATTATATCCAAGTCCAAATGAAGCTTCATGTGTATCATGTTCTAAAGGAACTTTAATTACTTGTTCATTTGTGCCACAACCATTGCCATCATAGCCACTCTTAGCTAAAATGTGAAAACCAGGACTATAAAGGGATACCAAAATAGAAGGAGATGGTGATGCCTCATAGGTCTTAGTGCAATATGAATTAGAGGAAGGATTTGAAGAATCATTTGAATAAGAAGCAGCAACAAAGTGGTTACTTAGTTGTTTAGACAAAGTAGGTTTCTCTTTAGGTTCTTCCTTAGATTTATCCTTCTTAGTATTAGATCCTTTCCAAGATACTCTATATTCTCCTAAAAATGTAGGGTTAAAGTCTAGAGATTCCCAATCATCATTTACGAGCACTTCTTTGGGATAAAAGAGATCCTTGGGAGGATATTCCGATTGAGTAGAAGAATCAGGAGTACTAGAAGGAACAACATCATCAAAGGAAATAGACGTATTTGAAGAAGTAGAAGTATTGGAAGAAGAAGGGGAAGTAGTTGAACAAGAAGACCTAGATTTTAATGGTTCTTGAGGTTTGGCAACTAACAAGGTGTATGTCGTATTGTTATAAATGAATTTGAAATGCCTATGCAAAGTTAAGGGGAAAAATTGCATACTATGTATCCAAGGTCTCCCTAATAGAAGGTTATATTCCAAATTACCAGGAATAACATGAATAGGTGTAGTTAACACAATAAGACCTACCCTAATAGGCAAGGTTATGACACCTAGACATTGTTTAGCAACATTATCAAAGCCTCAAATAGTAAGAGAATAAAGTTCGATGAGAGAACAATCCACTTTAATCTTATCCAATAAGTCCACACCACAAACATTAAGGCCAGATCCATTGTCCACAAGGGTTCATCTTGTAGCACTATCATGGATAATAACCACAATCATAAGAGGATCATATTGATTTTGGATTTCAGGATTTTGGATTTCAGGAGAAGGTAACTCATCTTGTGTGAATACAATTTGAGCTTTGGATTTGTTTGTAGGATAAATCAAAGAGGACATGTTATTAGGTGTCACTGCAAGCGGGACATCTAAGTTTTTCAAAGCATCTTGTAACATCCCATGATAAGAAGGTGAAGTTTGAACCAAATGCCAAATAGAAATCTTAGCAGGAGTGGCCTTAAGTTGTTCAATGAGATCATACTCCTTGCTCAGATTTGATATATGAGGTGCTTGTGGAAGAATAGGTTGAGAGAGAGGAAGAGAAATTGGGATAACCGGAGGAGGACTAGGTTGCCTATTATTTCTTGTGTTGTAGGTATGAGAAACCGTATGATAACTCTCTTTGGTGATTTTCTTAGCATACTCATAAGGGCTCTTAGTAGGATAACTTCCTTTCACAATAATAATAGGTTTTTTAGGAGTGCAAGAAGAATCATTAGCATAACCACCTTGAACCACTAAGATAGGCTTACATGGGGAATTTTGAGAAGGACAAGCACCTTGAACTGTGAAGAGGGGTTGATTAGGTGTTTCATTGACATGTATCAAATTGATTGAGGATGGTTTAGGAATATCAAAGGTGTCCTTAGAAGAAGAATAAACAAGATTGTTGGAAGAATTGTTGATAGGCTCTCCTTGCACTAAAATGTTATCATGGATAAGACCAATTTTAGGAGGGAGACTAGGGGTAGGCATTGATGTTTTAGGAGGAAAAGTAGGAAAGGTCATATCATCCTCTATCACCAAAGGATCTAAATGGGGAATAGACTCTCTAGGAGAAGGATCAAAATTACTCTTTAAAGTCTCACCTTTGAGAGGGAGATCTTTGAAAAAGATGTTAACCGTTTTATCTTGAACTAGGGTATCCTTATGAGTAGAACCAAGTTGAGGAGAGGGAGATGCCTTATTTTTAGAGGAAGAATGATTGAGATTCATGAAAGGTGAGATGATATCAAGGGAGTTATTAATCATGATTTTGTCCCCTTTGGCTAGGATTCTCTAATGGGGTAAAGAATAATCAACACCTTCTTCTAATGGTTCATCCCAAATAGTGAGGTCATTATAAAAAGTATTCAAAATATCTTGCACAAATATGTCCTTATTGTTATTGCCAAATTTGGGAGAAGGGATGACATTGTTCATTAATTATTCATCCTTATGAAGGAGAGAATCACTACATGTATTTAAATCATCCTCTTTCCTCAAAATGTCTTCAATAGGATCTTTAGGGGAGAGAGCATTAAGGAAATTTATTATGATTTCATCTTCTTTCTCTAAGGCATCTTTAGGGGTAAGACAAACTTTAGGAGAAGGGAAAGCATTTCTCATTAATGCATCATCTCTAGTGGGAATTTTGTTGAAGTCAGAAGAGGGAATGTCATTACTAGGAAAAGTAGGGACAATACCATCTTATTGCACAAAATGAACCTCATGAGGGGAGTATTATTTAATAAGGAGATGAAATCCTTTCTCCAAAGATTCATGCTTAGGAAGGAGATCTTTGGAAGAAGTGTTCATAACCTCTTGTTGTACTAACATGCCCCCATTGGTAAGACAACATTTAGGAGAAGATAAGTCAATGTACATCAATACCTTTACATTTAGAGAGGAATCATGTAGGGAAGGTAAAGTAACATTAAGAAAGGTATTTATGATATCATCCTCTTCCTCTAAGATAGCTAGATGGGAAGGGACACATTTTAGGAGAATTGTCAAGATCACTCTTCAAATCTTCATTCTCAAAGCACGAGAGATTTTTGAAGGGATTGATAACAACTCTTCTAGGCACTAAAATATTGTCATAGATAGGAGAAGGTTCTTTAATAGATGGAAA
This sequence comes from Cryptomeria japonica, assembly GCF_030272615.1. Classification (NCBI taxonomy): domain Eukaryota; kingdom Viridiplantae; phylum Streptophyta; class Pinopsida; order Cupressales; family Cupressaceae; genus Cryptomeria; species Cryptomeria japonica. The sequence goes on along the minus strand of NC_081413.1, from coordinate 429,948,098 downwards.
AATTGAAACAAGGGAAGCTAACCCATTATCACATTTATGAAATGAATGCATCATGACAAAGACTTTCTCTTTCAAATGATAACATATGAAAGATTGAAGGGAATGTTCAATTTTAACCAATGCAAGAACTCTAAATGTTGATTTAGAAAATGAAATTTATAAGTGAAATGAGTTCCTAAATCAGATCTAAAATAAATGATCCGAATTAATCTATCCACAAGTTCAATTTTTAATTGAAAAACTAGGGTTTCAACAAAATTAACCTCTAATTTTTTTTTAAATTTGAAAGAAATTGAAACTTGTAAATGTAAATTTGAATTTGAAATAGAAAAAGTAATCAGATATGAGAACATAAATCATAATTAAAGAAGGTTGGATTCACGTCGGGTTCACCAAAATGTGGAGGCGGGAAAAGCGAGACTGGGTGAGTAGGACCTAATCTCAGTTTAGCCAATACATTGGGAATACGAAAGAGCCTAGGGAGATAGATAACTTTGGTTACTTATTGTGGGAAAGAGATAGACAAGGATTATCTCTTAGGGTTTCTATTCCTCTTATTGCAAATGATGAGAAAAACTAGGGTTTGAATGATCAGTTAGGCTAGGAGATAAAGAATGAAGCATAAATGAACTCGAAATTGAACAAGCCTACAGATCTGAAACTGAGATACTGAAATCATGAAAGGGAGAGGATTCTGGATGTGTACCTGATTCTGCAAATTGAATAAAACTGACCTAGACCAGGGTGCCATGCTACTATCCTATTTTGGCAGATAGGAGGCTGTAACTGAAAGACTGCAAATCTGATGACTTGAAGCTGCAACTTGCTAAAAATCACTAAAAAGAAGAGGGAACATGGTGCCAGGACACTGTCCTGGGTATGACTAGGGTGCCACACCCATGTCCCAAGCAGATTAGGATAGATCTGATGATTTTGGGTGATTCCTGTGCCTTTTGCTGAGTTGAAAGTGCCTCCAAGTACCTGTTTCTGCACCTGCAACTAAAAAGAGAAGGTTTGGGTGGCTATATGGGGTTTTTACTTAGTCAAAAACCTATGTTGGTGATTTCAACCTCTATAAATAGCCGATAATGTACTGAAAATGTGTGTGCTAGAACCTTGTGTGTATGCAAGATCCTAAAATGAAAGCAAACAATCTAGAGCAACCCTAAAGAGTAAACCCTAAATGCTTGTAATTGACAAAGTAGATGCTCTAAATAAATGATGCAAAGTTATCTAAAGCATGAATGTAAATATGCAAATTTATGTAAAGAAGCTCATACATAGACATGAAAATAACATGAAATCATACCAATCCCCAAGGGAGAGATATTGCCACTAGATCTCCTATTACTCTTCAATGTCTTCAAGGCTCCTAATTGATGATGAATGCTTGATGAAATGTTGTTGAATGTTGTTGAAGACTCCACATAGGGTTCTCTTTCACTATATAGAAGGCTCCTTGTGCTCGCTCCAACTACCTTTTCCTATATTTTCTGAGATGCCTTCAAATAAAGAAAGAGAGTTCTTATGTATGAAACCCTAGATCTTAATTTTGACTTAGTTCGACCTTTAGACCGACCTAGGAATTTAATTTCCACCAATATTTTGGCGTTAAGATTTATAATATCATATAATTGTGCTCCCAAAATTTTGGGAAAAAAGTCGAGGACCATGTGCACTCCCGCCACGGTCCGACCAACTTTTCACCAAAATTTTTAGGGGCATTAGATATGATGATATTAGAGAAAATCCCAAAGTTACAACTGATTTTGAGGTGTTTTGATATGCGAAAGTGGGCCTTAAAGGTTGAAATAGGACATAATTAGTTTTTATGATTAAATTATTTATTTGAGGAATACAATAAAAAGGGGCACACTTAGGGTAAAGGGCCCAATTTTATAATGTATGAAATGATGAAACATGAATTTAGCTTTAATTAAATTAATTAATTAAATTCTTAAAGGGAAATTACAATGCAAGATGCAAACACACTAAGGCGGGTGCTAAACTAAGTGTGGAATTGTACCACCCTAGCAAGGGTGTACAATTTACGACACTACAACCACACACCAAACTAAGGGCACAAGTTACACCAGAGATCCCAGTGTTTGCAAATCTTGGTTCTGATATCAAGTGTAATATCCCTGCCAATAAAACCTAAAGGATACAACTACAAACACTCAAAAAGAGTGCAAAATATTTTTAAATTTTTTTTTTTTAAAACAAAATTTCAAACTAAAATTTCCAGCAACAAACAAAAAAATAGTCCTCTGCCCAGAAACAAGATATGAACATATGGCGAACAAATTGAATGTTAAAACATTCAAAATATTTATTTAACAGTTTGAATCAAATATTTAGACACAAAATTTTAAAGATATTTCTTGTCCATCCATATTTCACAATCCAATTTTTCCTTCCCAAATAGAAAATTGAAAAATTTCAAAGCCCCATGAACCAATTTTACCCAAAAAGGGAAGGAATGAACTTCTTCCAATTTCACTAAATTTAGATTCAAATCCAACTATAAGAGAATTATCAACAACAAATTCTTTCAACCAAACAAAGGAAGAAACACAACAGTCACACAATCTCAGAAAATTTTAAAAAGAAGAATAAGCAGAAGAATGAAGCATCCAACCTACAAATGATTTCCTGGAAGAAATTTGAGGAAGAGCCATCCCAATCCTCCCCAAAATGCCAGAGTTTCCACCAAAATGAAAATTCCCCCTTCTCAAGGAAAACTCCCAGAATTTTTACCCAAAATATCTATTGGGTCAAATTCTTTTCCTCCAATATTTCATTTTTTTTTCAAAATGCAAAATTCCCCAAAATACTTTTTCTACAAAGTTGAATACTTTTAAATTTAAAATAAATCTAATTTCCTCACATACAAAAGGTCAAGAGAAGATATTTTATTTTCACAAATATAATTATCTTTTTCTAAAAAAAACACATAACACCAAATTAAATCTCCATATATATATATATATATATATATATATATATATATATATATATATAGACAGTTAATTTAATTGGCTAACTTGGTGAAGTTGATTTATTTGTTTCAATTGTATAGGGGTCCTTTTTCAATTTATCCCTAATTTAATTTAATAAACATAACACACATTAATTATTAATAGCCACAAGGTATTAATTATTAATTACTCATTAAATAACATAAGAAGAGAATAATTAAATACACAAAATGCATAACACGTAACACTCAGCTTAAACAGGGTTTTTCTGGCCCTTTCTTTGTATGGGTTGCATGTTGTCTCTAGGGCCAGTCCCTATTTTTTTCTGGTTGTTCTTTCTAGCTGGGATTTCAATGTTATATCTATTTTTTAATCTGATGTAAAGGGTTTTGGGGCCCCTTCAAAATCTTCTTTTCACTTAATAAAAAACACTCAACTTAAACAAAATAAAGACATGACCCACATACCAACGTCGAAACGATGGCCTACTTGGCGATTCGATAGGGTTGACAAATAACTGACAATGCTCACAATCGAGCAAGGCTAAGAATGACATTGGGGCCTTAAAACCATCTCCTCCACTTCCATCGGGTTAATTAGGTATGCTCAGACCTATGGAGCTAGGTGGAGTCGGTACCTTGCACCTGCAATTCTTGTATCACCGAACCACACATACAAATATATACAAACACGATAAACACACCAGTGAAGGAGAATAGTTAATTTTCGTGTCTCACCGAAGTGAGTGACAGTAAATCATCTCCTCGCACCCCATACACTTTCCACAAATACATGACGACATATACATAGTGCAACTCACACATGAAGTAAATGTGTTAGTCCATCATTAGTAACACATAAATAAAATTAACATTTCATCATTTTCAAAATACAATGCATAAGCCAAATTAACATCTACTCATTGAAGGAAATAGTGCCTAATCAACATCTACTCCCCAATAATAAATAATGCATAATCATATTCACCAAATCACACTCCAAAGTATCATATTGGATAAAACATCACAATCATATTGTATCTACCATTCACATAAGCCATTGAAAAGTCAACCATTGTCAACGAGGTAAAAAAGGGTCTAATTAGGTTAGGGGTACCACAACCATAAGGGGGAGCTTTCCATGGCTATGGAGGCTCCTCACCCCACTCCATGGGGAGGAGATTTCCATAGTCGTGGAAGCCCCCTTTCTCCACATTGTGAGGAGATTGCTAGGCGTCATACATTTGTTTGTTGTCCATTTTCTTTTGCTGTGAAAAAAATAATTTTTCCCATGCAACCAATGTGGGTTTGATATTTAATAAATCGATATATATATATATATATATATATATATATATATATATATTTGTTTATTTTAAATTTAATATGAGGTTTAGAGGAATTTTAATTTTTTAAAAATGATTATTAGATTTTGAATATAATAAATAAATAAATATATGTATTTATATATTGTTGGCATTGTATTGTCATTGATGTCAACCGGTAAGTATGTCAACCAGTATGCAAGATATTGTTACCGACATTGGAGATTGTTGGAATGTTGATGTCAACCGGTAAGTCTGTCAACCAGTAAGTTTGTCAACCAGTGAGCAAGAAAACACTGGTAAGTCTATCAATCGGTAAGTAAGCAAACCTAGTAAGTGCAGTCCGATATAACATGACCTAACCGACATAACAGAGAAGTACACGATATGAAGGTTAACCAGTTAGTGTATATCGGTAGCATGTTCAGTCGGTGACCAAAGTTGAAATGACACAATCAAGTGAGTTGGATGCTGACAGAGATGTCATGTGGACTCCAGGTGGCGAATATGCAGTGGTTGGTGAATGGTGCATCGGTGAGGTAGTTGTCGACTAAGTTCGTATTAAATGTTGACTGCAAAAATTATGGATCAGTTTCAGAGGATTGTGCTCAAAGCAGATCGAAGGGCAGAAATTTTATTCTTTGGCATTATGATCGAAGAAGGATATCTAATCGTCTTGCTGATCTAGAGAAGGAAACTGCTAAATCATTTATTGATCGACAAAACTAAGAATAATGAACAGAGTCCAGTTTGCTAAATATAACAAACGTTCATAGGAAGAATAAAAGAGGACAAATAATTTTTCTATACTATTGCAGGTTGTCAATTCAGGAAAGATGAGATCCGATCTGATATGGATCGAGGTTGGTGAAGAAAACCCTAAGCGCGTGAATTTTGAGTTTTTGTTTTTGGTGGGAAAGCATATATATAAATATGCAGATCAAAAACTTAAGCATGTTAATAGAGGATGCTTGATGAAAGATTTATGATATAGTGAATCTCTATGATGAAAGAATTGATTAGTTTGAGTGTGATAGAAAATATTGAAGTGACTGAGTGTTGGAGAAGAACTAGTAAGGAAGGTTTAACCGGAAAGGGTTAAGGTAACTAGTAAACTGTTACAGAGTATAATAGTCTGTTAAACTAACAGTGTCTGAACCGGTAAGATAGAAGCATAGAGTGAAGGAGAGAACAGTAAGTTTCAGAGAAGATCCGACAAGGCTGAAACTAAGTTGATAGAGGATTCATAAAGTAAGAACAAAAGACCGGTAGAACAGAGAAGAAATAAAATAGAAAAGAAGTTTAACAGACAGAGTGAATAGTTTCCCGGTGTTAGAAAACTCATTTGTAACTAGGTGTTTATCTTTGTATTGATTTTATATCTCACTGTATTTCACTAAGTGGGTGCTCGATGCAGGGGTTGGTGCTCCTTGAGTTGGTCCTCAAAATAGAATAGGGGTTGGTGCTCCTTTGGGTAGGTGCCCATAAATTGCTAGGGGTTGGTGCTCCTTGGGTTGGTTCCCTAAACATTATAAAATTGTTATTTTACTGTGAGGTTAGATTGGAGAAGTATATCTCCAACAACATTTCTCACCAAGGTTTTTCCCACATTGGGTTTACCTCGTATATCCAATGTTATGTGATGTGCTCTTGTGTGTGATTGCTTGTTAATTCTTTCATTATCCTACTGGTTGCACACATTGTTTGAAATTGTTTATTATCACTGAGTCACCCCACCTCTCAGTGATATCTTGTGTTCTACAATTGGTATTAGAGCCTTAGTTTCCCTGTTTGTCAAAGATTTCTCTAGCTTGGGTAGTTTCTCATCTAAGAACACAATGGCAAGGAATGAATCCTCCTCCTCCAAAGCTCCCATGTTTGATGGTACCAAATATGCCTTTTGGAGTAGAAGAATGGAAACCTATCTGTCCTCCCTAGGTTTTGATGTTTGGATGTCTATACACAATGGGTATACTATCCCTAATAATCCTCCTATATATCCATATGCTAAGAAGGAGTATGAAAACAATGCCAAGGCCAAGCATGCTATTCTCAATGGACTGTTCGATAATGTGTTTGTCAAGGTCATGCACTCTTCCTCTACCAAGGAAACTTAGGATAAGATGAAAATATTATTTGAAGGAGATGTCAAGGTCACAAAGGCTAAACTGTAAACATTAAGAGGTCAACTTGAAGGCTTGAAGATGAAAGATGAAGAGAAGATTTTGGATTATCTTAACAGAATTGATGAAATAGTTAACACTATTAGAGGAATTGGAGAAGATATAGGTGACAAAGTGATTGTCAAAAAGGTACTTAGATCACTCACATCTAAGTATGACACAAAGGTCTCTGCAATAGAAGAAGCCAAGGATCTGAAAACCTTTTAAATGGACGAGTTATTTGGGTCCCTAACCGCTTATGAGATGAGAACAACCGGTGAAGGAACTTCAAAGAAAGAGGCTTCTTTCAACTCCATTAAAAAGGGTAAGGAAGAAATTACTCATGGAGAATCTAGTGAAGACTCGTACACAGTGGTAGCAAATTTTGTAAGGAAGCTTAAAAGAGGATCTGGTAAGTACAAAGGAAAATTACCTCTCAAATGTTTTAACTGTGATAAAATAGGACACTTTGTTTCACAATGTCCCTATAGTGAGAATGTTGGAGAGGAGAAACAAAGCACCAACATAACTTCAGGTAAGGATAAAAAGAAGAATGCCTACTAAAAAGATAGAAGAAGCTACTAGAAGCAAAACAACATGTATACTATTGAAGATGATGCCACAGATGAAGAAAGTGCCTCAAAAAATGTCTTTTGTGAGGATGAAAGAGAAACCAATCTCTTTATGGTACTAGATGAACCGGTTGATGAAGATAATGAAGCTAAAGTGGACTTGGAACGTGAGTTCATAAGTGTTGAAATGTGGTGACTAATCAACAAAGTACTGTACACTCAGCACATATCCTTGCAGTGAGTTCATAAGTGTTGAAATTTTTTTTGCCGTTTTTTGTTGTTGATGAAAACCGACATTGTAATAAAACCCTAAAAAGGCCGACTTTGTTTGTTGCCCTAAAAATGCATGTTATAAATGGCTGGGATGCTTAAGGCATTGTAATGTTGATGTACTATTTTTGTTGGATAATAAGAAAGATTGGACAGCTGTGTATGGTGGACGTAACCCATTTTGGGTGAACCACGTTAAATCTTTTTATTATATGTGTCCTATTTTATTCCTTTATCTTTTGTATTTAAATCTGCATATAATTGTTAGTTCATATTTGCTTCAGATCTACTTGAAACCCTAACAATAAGTGCTCTTGAGGAGTTGAGTAAAACAAGAAGAGATATTAAGAAGGTTAAGTGTGTTGCTGCTAAAGAACATGACCATTTGAAGCAATCTCTAGATGAGTCCAAGAAAATAATTTCTGATTTGAAATTCCAATTGGAAGGTGCCAAGAGGATATGTGAAGTTACATTCTCCGATTTGATAAAGAAAGAGAAGGAGTATCAGAATCTAGAAGAAAAAATTGTAAGGCTCAGAAAGGATCTTGAAAAGAGAAAAGATGAATTGAAGATGAGGAGCAAGTATGAGGGCAACACTGAAGCCTTGGACAAAATGTTGAGTAATCAGAAGCACTCAAAAGATACTGAAGGTTTAGGATTTGAAGAGGGACAAAGTTCAAATGGCAAAGACACATCTGGAAAGGAAATACAATTTACCTCTTCAAGTAAGAGTAAAGAAAAACAAACCTTTACTATCAACAAAGCTACCGAGAAGAAGACCTATACTAAAGCTACAAGAAATTTGCCTATGAACCGGAATACTCAGAACCAAAAGGCTCACTCTCTATACCAGAATTCAAACCATAAAGGCAAGTTCAAGATTGATGAAGAGGGGCTCACTAAAGTCAATAGCATGAGAGGAAAACATCTAATGAGACAAAGGTTTTCTGGTCCAATGCAAAAAGATTGGTATCTACCCAAATTCCATGGTTACTGTTATCGGTGTAATAAGTTTGGTCATAGAATTTCTTATTGTAGTTTGTTGTGTAAGCCACCTACTAGTTTTGAAAGTAGAAATTTGTTTTCTACATTGCGGGAGATGAATGCCACTTGTTATCAATGTAATGGTTTTGGTCATAAGAGTTATGAATGTAGGAGAAGTCAGCCAGTATCCCACAATAGTTTTTCAAATTCATCATTCAATGTCAATGTGAAATGCTATCATTGTCAAAATGTTGGCAACATTGCAAACTCAGGACTTCTAAGAAAAAGAAGTCAGTACTGGATCAAAAATTGGAAGAAAAACCGGAGCAAAAAATTGCAACTGAGAAGAAGAAGGAAGCCAACCCGGTTTAGGTTGAGAAGGATAAGAATAAAGAAGAATCAAGTCTGATTGTGCAGACTGCCCTGGATGTAGAAAGATGAAATTTATGGGTTGTAGACAATGGATGTTCCAATCACATGACCAGAGACAAAAAGAAGTTCATCAATTTTGATGATTGGAATGGAGGTTCAGTGAGGTTCAGAGACAACTCATCCATCAAGATAAAAGGCAAAGGTACTCTAAACATATATGGAAAATTAAAAGCACATGATGTATAATATGTGAAAGGACTAAAGCAAAATTTTCTAAGTCTGAGTCAAATGTGTGATAAAGGATACAAATTCACATTTAACTCTATTGGTTGTCAGATAAGGAAGGATAGTACCAAACATATTGTTGCATAAGGTAAAAGGAAAAATGGAAATGTGTACAGTCTAAAGGAATGCTTTGAGTCCCAATGCATGATGGGACAAGTAGATGAGAGTTGGATATGGCACAAAGATTAGGCCATATAAACTTTGATAATCTGGTTAAGGTGAGAAAGAAAGGTTATGTGAGACATATACCACCAATTATCAAACCAACAAGTACATTTTGTGATGAATGTCTAAGAGGCAAGAAGACTAAGGTAACCTTCAAAATCAAAGAACATAATACCTCAAGGCCCTTAGAACTTGTGCATACAGATCTGTGTGGTCCAACTAGAAAAAGAGCTTTATTCGGTGAGAGATACTTCATACTGTTCATTGATGATTTCTCAAGAATGACATTGGTCACTTTCCTACTTGACAAATCACAAGCATATGAGAGATTCAAAATATTCCAGATAATGGTTGAGAAGGAAAGTGGATGTCAGTTGAAGTTGTTGGAATCCAAGAACACTGAGAGGGGGGGTGAATCAGTGTTCTACTAGAATGATCAATTTTAACCTTATTAAAACATGCATACACCAACTGGTATATTGGTACATATAAAATTGAAAGAAGTAAAGCAACCAATAAGTCAATCACATAAATGGATACTGTAACCACAAAATTATACATGAAAAACCTCAAAGAGGAAAAACCACGATGGGATTTGTGACCCACAATATCAATCCACTGACCATATGAAGAGATATTACAAAATATAGGCGCCTACACTTGCAGAAAGGCTCACAGCCTAGAGCACACTGCTCAATCACAAAAGGAGCCTCACTGACTATGTACAAATCCAAACTACAATATGGAGAAATGATTGAATTGCAAAGATAGCATCTTCTATGTCTGAATACAGTTCCGGTTAAGCCATTTCTATTCCGGTCTGAAACCCTAAACCCTTTACTGGAATACCCCTTACATAAATATCCTTACATACATGATCTCTCTCATATGTTTCACATCTCCTTCACTATTTCCTTCCTAATACATATTCACATGATATATCAAAATGATCTAATCAACTAACCTATATACCCTTTACAATTTATCATGCCTTATGTATGCTTACAAAGATAATTACAATGTCAATATACATGTCGGCTAGATAACATAAATACATGAATATAAAAAACAATTGCCGATGGCGGATCCAAAAGATGTCGGCCCAAAATACTGATAACCTGATTCTAAACCATGTTGGCCTGCATTGCCGGCAACCAAAGAATTCCTTTCAACCTGTTGGTGTTGGTGTTGGTGCCGATGCCGGTGTAATGACTATGAAGTGCCTGCCGGTACACAATTAACCCAAAATATGAAGCCAGAATAAATTGCCATGTTGCCATCAATGGAAACATTGTGAAACCAACCAATTGAGTGTCAATTGTCAACAATCTCCCCCTTTGGCATTGATGGCAACACTCATGTGAAAAATGGTCATGGTTTCCAACTACTGGTTTCAACCCTAACCTGCTCCCCCTAAGCTGAATATTCATTTATGACAAAAAGTAATCCATATCTCCATATCTCCCCCTAATGTATATAACTCCCTTTTTTTCTTTTTTTTTTTCACATCTATATCACTACCCCTTTGACATCAATGCCATTAGAAGTTCCAAAAATAATACCAAAAATCCAAAACCGGGACGAAGAATGAAAGATACTGTACAATGAATATCCCAAAAATACCTTACTGGAGCTTAATATATTTGAAAATTTCTGGATAGGCCTTCTCCAAAATCTCTAGACAAGTATCCCAACCATATTTGAAAGTGCTGGAAATAGATACAATTTCATTTAGTATATGGGCAAATGACTTTCTCATTTAACTTCACCAGTGTGGGCTTACTAACCATATCTATACACTCCTTTTTATGTACACTAAGTGAATCCAACCGGGGACTCACCAAACCTCTAAGACTTCTGACTCTTCTTATGATTTTATCTTTTTCTTTCTCACGAGCAGAAACTTGGGCTTCCAAAACTGAAATCTGACCATCAATGGATGTAGTCAATGAATTCAATCCGTCAAATGAATTGGCTATTCCTGCAATTTTCTCTTGAGATTCCTTAATCCTCTTATCCAAATTAACTATAAGTAAATTTGTGTTACAACATACTCTGTAAATATTTGTACACTGCTTTAAATAATTATCTATCAATTTCAACTTTTCATTAATTTTCTTCCTCTCAGACTCAATCACTTGATCAAATGTAGCTTTTTTGCCTGTGTGAACCTCTCCAATGCTTGTCGGTTTGAAATCTGCTGCAAGGATTGAAAATCCTTTGAAATATGTTCAGTGATTATCTTAGGCTTGTCAGATGGGCTCGCTTTTGTGTCAAACTTACACTCCGGGACTAGTCTATGTAAAACGGTGATAGACTGATCAATAATCCCTTTATTCATAGATCCCTCCTTCATAATTTTCTGTGAAACCATCATCATGAGTTTATTAGAACTCATCTCGGTTATGCTTTTCTTTTCAACCTTTGAGGTGCCCATTGACAACAATGATGGACTCACTACCGGTTCCCTATCGGATTCCTCTTTCTCCTCCTCTGACCTTTATAGTTTCCTCACTTGCACCAGTGGATTCACCACTTGGTGTAGTCTCAGTAACCGTTGGTTCCTCCCTAGGAACTGTAACCTCATCCTGTACATCTGTATTTGAAGGACTGTTGTCCTCAACATTAGTATCTTGTACATTATCAACCTTTACACTCTATGTATCTGTCGGTATCTCAATATTTGTTTGTGCATTTGTATCTACTGGGGTTTTAATTTCCACTATTTTAATGTTTTTAAAAATTGAGGGTGAAGTACCCATAATACCTTTTCCTTTCCCTTCAAACGAGATATCTGCAATATCTATCTTAGATTCCTGTGAAGTATAAAAACCATGGTTCTCTTCAAATAACTTAACCCATGCCTTGTGGGTCTCCTTGATTATCTCATTTACCCTTCCTAACATAAGATTGATTATTCTATTTTTTTTGTTAAAGATTTTCCTATCTGCAACCTCAAGTGTCTTGTCCATCTCCTCTGGAGAAATAGAAACACAAATAGATAACAACTCTTGTTTATTTATATGTTTCTCCTCTTACATTGTTGATAGTCTTCTAGCATCTAACATATCATACAACTGTGTCGGTATTTGGTTTTCAATTTCTATCAAGGCTTTCTTATAAATATCCAAATATAACAAAACTACTTCCTCTACTTCTCTTTGTTCATCATCCTCTAAATGTTCATAATAAAACCGTACATTCTTTAACATACTATTTTTAGTAATCTAAACAACTAACTCTACACAAGTCTTTGGTGGAATGATAGTTACATTATGAGATTCAATTGCTAGATCAATGTCATCCTTCTTCTTTCTCCTTTCGATACCGGATGGGGCTAAATGTGTTACTTTTGGTGCTTTCTTTTGTGTCAGTACCCTGATAGTGACTTTTCTAACTGGTTGCTTCTTAGCCTCTACCTTAGTTTCTTTAGTTTTCTTCCTTATTACCCTTTTGAATGCCAGGGGGTGTCATCTTTAGATGTAGACTCTACTGCAATAGGCTCAATGAATACTTCTGGTTCTTTTCTCTTCCTTCCTTTCTCTGGGACAACATCAATCAATGCTTTGATGTCCTGAGAAATCTTTTCTACAAACTTGCTTTCCTTTCCTTCCTGCTTCTCTCTCTTCTTTCGGTTGAACTCAATTTCAACCTCTTGTGTCTTCTGCTTAGCAGTGCCAAAGGTTTTTACAGTTTCATCTACCGGTGCATCAATTAACATTTGTGCATAAGCATCAATTAACATCAATGCATAAGCATCACGAATCTGACCATCAACTTCATAACCCATCTCCTCAATCCAAATCTTTTGGGGTTTGACTGCTTCCATAAGTGTTTCATCTTTCTTAACCATGAAGCATATGTCACTTGAGTATTTCTCAACAATGTGTTTAGGAACCCTCATTCTAGAATTCATAGCCTTTTGAAATGCTTTAAAATATCCCCATACTTTGTCATCTCTTTGACTACCTAATGTAACAACTGTTTCAGTTGCCTCCCTACCAGGATATCAAATTCCCACTATCTCTTCTCAAAATTGGGAGTCTCATTGATGAAAAATATAATTAAACAAACAATTAGGTTACCATACCATAAATTCACCTTCTTTTCTCCTTTAATCTTTCCTAGGTTAATCAATAGTTCATCTAACATCCAACCACATAGATCTATCTTCTCATTCTCCCTCATCATTTTGTAAGTTGCATAAATGCAGGAGCTAGAAACAGAATTCAGTCGGTTTGATTGAGTTACCTTGTAACCAATGACCATGCTACTGAATTTGATGTCTGTGTTGGTGATAGTACTGATTCTCATTTACCACTTGTCTGATGTTGCGCCTGTAATCTTGTTAACCTAATCATTTGAAATTTTCTTCTCCGAACGTTGTCTAGCCTGTGGTAATTTAGTGATTGCCTTGATGGCCTCCTTTGTAATCTTATATGGTCTATCCAACTAGATAAACTCTTCATGCACTCTTTTCAAAACATACCTAATAATTTCATCTTCGAATTCCAGAATATCTAGAATGCCGATAAACCCTAGATCAACAATATGCTGGTATCCAGGTTTAATCTTTCTAGAATCTCCCATTAGCTCATTCATGTACATGCTCTTGATATCATTTTTTCCCAAATCCTCAATGTGATAGTGGATGTAGGCTCTTACATCTTCAACATACACGACTCCTTCCTGGACACAGGAAAAAGCTCCAATCGAATCGTCTAGGGTAGCCACATGTGGATATTGATTGAAAATAGGCCTGGGATGGTCCTTGACCTCAACTACAGTTGGATTTGCAACAAAGATAGGTACACATGATGATCCCACTTCCATGATTGAAGATAAATACCTGTGAATTGCTCTCGGTGAAAAACCCTAAAGACCTCTTCCAATCGCTGGTGAAATTGCTCAAGAAGATATTTGATTGCACTGAATCACCCTTAATCACTCTAAATCACTCTTAATTTCTCTTAATCGCTTTTAATGCAAGGTGATAAAAAATGAAGTAGATTCAACCTTTTATCCTTCAAGAAAAACCCCAATCTTTCAATGATATAAATGACTTCCGGTGGAAGATACAGAATCTTGATAAAATATATCCATGCCGGAAAAGCATCTCCAAATGTCTAGAACATCTTCCAAAACCTCTTCCCGGGGCATATGTAGTATCTTCATGAATTTTTCCTACCCCTAAGGCATCTGCCTCAGTTACCGGTTGAGCTACCTACCAATGCCAGAGAAACCTCCTCTGTCGAATAAGTAACCAGTGCATTACCATATGTAGATTGATCTTCTGACTTCCTGACCCATCTCTGGGTATGATCTTGTCGGATTTCATTAACCTTTTCTTTCCCTTTCTCATTTGATCCTCCATTACCAACCAATGGATTTCTGCTTCTACAAAATTTAGCAATATGTCCAACCTCATTACATGCATAACATGTAACATTGTTATTTTGAATTGCTTTGCTAATACCGGTATAATTTCTTTACCTACACTGATTAGCCATATGTCCAAATTTTCCACATGCATAACATTTTACATTCATTCTACAATCTTTTGTCTTATGACCATACTAATTACATTTAGAACATTGACCGGGAGTAGAATCAGGGTTTTGATTTTCTCTATTTCTACATTGCCTAGCCATATGACCAAATTTATTACAAATAAAACATCTACCATTAACTTTATAAGCATTAAAATGCCTTACCGGTGCCTTATGGTTTTGATCTTCATTTACAGTACCAAAACTCTTTCCTTGTTCAAATCCAAGTCCACTGGAATCACCATTTTGCCTTTGTCTCTTCAATAACTCATCTAGTTGTGCTGAAATAATCTTGAATTTTTCTTTATACTCACTTGCAATAGTCAGATCATATCTTTGAATTATCATTTGTCTCTCAAGCTCTTGTTCATTACTCTGGGATTGTACTAAATCAGTTCTCAACATATCATTCTCATGAACCAACCTACCACATTCCTCAAATTTGTTCTTTAGAGATACAACAAGATTTTCTTCCTTTTTGTTCCAGTCCTCAATCTCCTCAGAAATTCTCATAGTTATAGCTTGCATTTCATTTCTCATAACCATGTTCTCCTGGCTTAGCTTCTGACACTGTTCCTTAAGTGCATCTTTCTCTTCATCGTCTTGACTTTGCAAAAGTTTCTTCCTCCTAGCTTGAATAGATGACAACCTCTCATGTAGGACAAGAATGAATTCCTTAGAAAAATTCAATTCATCTTGTAGCTTTAAGTTCTTCATCCTTTCAACATCATAATCTTTAAGTGCCACCTCAAAATGCTTCTCCAAACTCATATCCATGGATTCCAGATTCAGGATCTTCCTCAAGCTGTTAAACTTCCTCCGAGGCACAAGGCTCTGATACCAATTGTTGGAATCCAAAAACACTAAGAGCAGGTGGGGGGGGGGGTGAATCAGTGTTCTACCAGAATGATCAATTTTAACCTTATTAAAATATGCATATAGCAACCGGTATACCGGTACGTATAGAATTGAAAGAAGTAAAGTAACCAATAAGCCAATCACATAAATAGATACCATAACACACAAAATTATACATGGAAAACCTCAAAGAGGAAAAACCATGGTGGGATTTGTGACCCACAATATCAATCCACTAGCCATATGAAGAGAAATTACAAAATATAGGGGCCTGCAGGCTTACAACCTAGAGCACACTGCTCAATCACAAAAGGAGCCTCACTGAATACATACAAATACAAACTACGATCGAGAGAAATGATTGAACTACAAAGATAGCATCTTCTATGCCTGAATATAGTTCCAGCTTAGCTCTTCCTTTTTTGGTCTGAAAGCCTAAACCCTTTACTAGAATACCCCTTACATAAATATCCTCACATACATGATCTCTCTCATATGTTTCACATCTCCTTCACTATTTCCTTCCTAATACATATTCACATGATATATCAAAATTTTCTAATCAACTGACCTATATACCCTTTACAACTTATCATGCCTTATGTCTTCTTACAAAGATAATTACAATGTCAATATACATATCGGCTAGATAACATAAATACATGAATATCAAAAACAATTGCCAATGCTGGATCCAAAAGATGTTGGCCTCCAATACTGATAACCTGATTCTAAACCATGTCGGCCTGCTTTACTGATAAACAAAGAATTCCTTTCAACCTGTCGGTGCTGGTGCCGGTGTAGTGACTATGAAGTGCCCGTCGGTACACAATTAACCCAAAATATGAAGCTGAAATAAATTGCCATGTTTCCATCAATGACAATATAGTGAAACCAAACAATTGAGTGTCAATTACCAACAAAAGTGTCCGAGATCAGATCAGGGTGGTGAGTTCACATCAAATGAGTTTGTATACTATTGTGAGAGGCATAGAATCAGAAGAAATCAGCCCCAAGAACACCACAATAAAATGGTGGTGTAGAAAGGAAATACCAGACAGTCAAGGAGATGGCAAGAACTATGTTGAATGAGGCAAACATACCGGATATGTACTAGAAGGAAGCAGTACATACTGTTGTATATACATTGAACTGGGTTCAGATTAGAACAAATAGCATAATGACACTTTATGAACTGAGGTATGACCGGAAGCCATCAGTTAAGTATTTCAAAGTATTTGTAATTAAATGCTCCATCAAGCGAGATGAAGATAGTTTAGGTGGTTTTGCTTCTAGGAGTGATGAAGGCATCTTCTCGGGTTACTCTACTCACAAAAAAGCCTACAAATGCTAAAATAAAAGACTGAGAAAAGTCATTGAAAGTGTGCATATAAGAGTTGATGAAGATTTGCATAAGGGAAAACAAGCACATGTAAACCGATATGATGATTCATGTGATGGAGATGAAGTTCAGTCAGAAAATGAACCCAGAGAAGCACCCACCAAGACCCCTAATAGATATGTGCATAAAAATCACCTATAAGAGAAGATTATAGGAAATAAAAGTGACAGTGTACATATAAGAAGAGGACTTTCCCGAAACAATGAACAAGTGAATTTTTGCCTCATGACTGAAATAGAACCCAAAACATTCAATGAGGCCAACAAAAGTGAGAAATGAATGGATGCAATGGAAGAAGAGCTACAACAGATTGAAAAGTACAAGACTTGGGAATTAGTTCCTAGACCAACAAATAAGAATGTCATAGGTAATAAATGGGTCTACCAGAACAAGATGAATGAAGAAGGTAAGATTGTCAGGATAAATAAAGGTTAGTGTGCAAAGGTTTTTCTCAAGTAGAAGGACTTGATTTTGAAGAAACATTTGCAACGGTTGCAAGACTTGAGGCTATTAGAATGTTCTTATCATTCTCTGCCTTGAAAGGATACACGGTATATCAAATGGACATCAAGTCTTCTTTCTTCAATGGTAATTTGGAATAAGAAGTCTACATAGAACAACCAAAAGGTTTTTTGCTGCATGATGATGAAACTTTTATATGTCGGTTGAAGAAAGCATTGTATGGTTTAAATCAGTCTCCAAGAGCATGGTATTCAAGGTTGGATAAGTATCTTAAGGAGCAATGTTTCAGAAAGGGAAGTGCATATAGTAATCTGTACATAAAAGTAGATGGAAATCACTTGATTATTGTTGTTGTATATGTGGATGATATAATATTTGGAGGCAACAAGGATATCTTGTGCAAAGAATTTTCTGATCATATGCAATCAGAGTTTGAGATGTCAATGCTTGGAGAGCTATCATATTTTCTTGATTTACAAATTTCACAACAAGATAAAGGAATATTTATTGCTTAAACCAAGTATGCTAGAGATATGTTGAAGAAGTTTCAGATGGAAGACAAAAACCGATAAGTACCCCATGGTGACCAAATGCAAGTTGAGTAAGGTTGATGAGTCACCAGAAGTGGATCAAACCCTGTATAGATCCATGATTGGTAGTCTTTTATACCTTACTGCCTCAAGACCGGATATTGTGCAAGTAGTATGTATGGTGGCAAGATTTCAAGATGCACCTAAATCATCAAACGAGAATGCAGTTAGAAGAATCTTTAGGTACCTACAAGGAACATTTAATTATGGCTTATGGTATCCACAGAAAGAGATTTCACTTTATAGGCCTATACTGATGCTGATTGGGTAGGCTATATTAATGACTGGAAAATCACAAGTGGTGGTGCATTCTTTTTAGGTAACCGCTTAGTTTCATGACACAACAAGAAGAAGGATTCAGTCTCTTTATCTACTATCGAGGCATAATATATTGCTGCTGCTACATGTTGTTCTTAGGTATTATGGATGAAGAAGACTCTCAAGGACATTCAGATAGAAATATCTGACCCTATTTCAATCTAGTGTGATAACTCAAGTTCAATCAACATTTCAAAGAATCCAGTTATGCACTCAAGGACAACGCACATTTCTATCAAACACCACTTTCTCAGAGAGAAGGTTGCAGAGCAAGAAATGAAGGTAGAATATATTCCTACAAGTGAAAAAATTATTGATATCTTCACAAAACCTCTATCGATAAACACATTTGAATATCTAAGACAAAAGTTAGGAGTTTTCTCACCAGCTTTATGCACTTAAATGTGTATGGAGATCTGTGGTTCAGGGGGAGTTTATAGCCATACATTTTTTACTCTTGGACCATATATTGTACTCAGGGGGAGAGTACGCATCCCCATCTTGTTTGTGATTTTCATAGTTATGTTAGGTGTCTCTTCAATTCACGAGACTGGCATAATTTTTAGTATCCAAAAGGAAATCAGGTTTTTATACTGCAATACCGGTAGGTTTGGGACTTTGGAAAGTTGTATATCTACCAAAGTCACAGTCAGCTTGACCGGGAGAGTAACTTCACTATGGCGAATGTGTTCATCACTCCATGTTTGTGGTTGTTTTCAGTGTCTATTCAATTTGTACTTAATAAAAATCATAAATTGGACCACAGGGTGAAAGGGAAAAGTAGTATGGCCTACAGGGAGATAAAGTATAGTAATTCATGAATTACTTGCAAAAGGGGAAACTTCAGAAAGTTGTCTTGGCCCTTTGTCATTGTTGTCAAAGGGGATAAAGTTAATAGTTGGAGAAAGAACCGCAATTGGAGATAATGCATATTGTAAGCCTGGGTTGTGGAGATTAAACCGATAATATGTAATAGTACATCCAGGGCTTATTTTCGATGGCCTATCATCAGAATTTTGACTACTTTTTGTCGGACTGCCAACAAATGAAGCTGTCAAAAATTCATCGTCGGACTTCTCGACGATGCCATTGAATGTTGAAATTTCGACGACATAGTGAACTCTTCTGATGATGGCCATGATCGCTCCTTTAGCCAAAAATGTCATCGGATGGACGTCAGAATTTTGATGCTCCCCCACTAATATGCACTGACGTTAATCTGAGAAGGAAGTGTCATTCGACATACAACATACTTGTCGGATGTTTCTTTAGTTGGCATCAGAATTCCGATGGCTACCAGAAATTTTGCACCGATGAGAATGTTGTTGGTCTGATGGTTTGGCTGTTGGTGCAAAGTTTAGTTGCCGTCAGAATTCCAATGACTATTTATTTAAAAAATAAAAATAAAAATTGATTATTCCATACTGTGACTGGTTCTTCTTATCTAGACGTAAAACACACCTTATTGATATGTACAACGAATGGTAATCTATCCCCATCAGCTACCATAGGGGGCATAGGTTTCAAGATAATATGAGGGACACTGGTTTTAAGCTAATATGAGGCGCACCATGGTTGAGATGGTCCAACTCCTAAGAGGACTATATGAACCACTGAGTACTGGTAAACCTATTAAAAATGGGATCAAAGGGAGCAACTCTAGTGCTAATAGGGAATTAGCTAACCCAAATACAAGAGCCTTTAAAGCCAATTTTCTTGAAAAGGAAGGGACAACACCAATGGAAGAAGAGAAACCTAATCAGGGAGCTGAATTGACTTTATCTACTTTATCTAAGTTAGTTGTTCTTGTTCTTCTTTGTTCTTTTCATAAGTTAGTTGTATGAGTCACATTTGGTTTGCAATGAATTTATCTACTTGAAACCTAGTTTGGATGCTTTTCTTAAGCTTGTAGCCTTTGAGTCCCTTGCATATTTTCAACATTGCCCCCCATCAGGTTTCCATTTTAGGCTATCAACCTAATGGGAATGGTACAACTCTATCTTAGTAGAAAAATCTATTTGTCTTCAACATATTCTCCCCAAGTTTGGTATCTAGCTTGAATGACCATTTATCATATACTATAAAAACTCTAGTACCATAAAAATTTCATAGCACCAGTCACATTGAGGTTCACATTCACTAGAATAAAGAGCTTATTCACAGACTAATTGTTCATATCCAACACCTCCTAAATTTCAAATAGATGTCAGCACCTTCACAAAACACTTTACAATAAGTTTTTTCATATATGATATTTTCTAGAGATTTAAGAGGTTACTTCTTTAAGGTATACTTAGCCCTTCATTTATCTCTACTTGGGTGTGTTTTTTTCTATTATTTATGGGTTGGTTTTTATCTCTTTTTGAAGGGGTTTCTGCTCTTGGAGGGAATCTATTTGTACATATATATCTTAGAAAGATTCAATTGTTGGGACATATTCTAGCAATGATATGAAATCAAAATAGTGGATTAGGGTTAGTTTGTATATGATGTACCACCTTTTACATATGGTGGGCCGAAATATCTGCAATGCAATGTCACTAAGATTTTTATAAAAAATATCATTTCCTGCAAAGAAATCATGGGATCATTAGTCCAAAACGAGTGACCAAAAAGTAAATTACAATTAGACTATATATAATAATAATTTTAAAGTACCTGGAACCTTATGTATTTTTAAGGGAATCATTTCTTCGTTGCTCACCACCAATGTGGCCTGTAATGTTCTCATACTAGCAATACGAGAAGATCTAGGAAATGATGGTATGTTATCAGCAGTAGTCGCCTCTAGCGCATCCTCATGTGCATCTCCTATTGCAGAAAATGAATCCACTATGAAATGCCCCCAAGAAAGAACGCTTGAAGGGAAATAAACACATAACAGAAGATAGAGCAAAAGAGGGATCTACCAATAGTGGGCAGGCCAATATGATGTACAATAGAGGATGTTTGCATGCTATGTGTTGCCGACATTGTAGTCGACAATACAGGTGGGGCTAACCACTGATGAGGCACCGACGACATTTGTACAAGAACATTGACAACACCTGAAGAATAATACATTAAATATATGAAAAGCACAAGAATTGTAAACAAGGATGAACCTTTATTATGAATATTGACAGTATCAAGTATGATGTATTTTGGGTACTCAAAGTGATAAGCCAAGAAAATCGTCATCACTTGAACTACCTGCAAAACCCTGATCATGGCCATCAGTTTCATGAGGACGCATAAATTGTTGTAAAAACAACACATACATATTTTAGTTAATGACATAAAAGAGAATAAAATATAAACCATTATTGAAATTTTATTATAATTAAATCTTTCATTACTTCTTACTTGCAAGTTTTGTGTTGTTTGCATCAATACTTGTACCCTCTCTTGTATCTCATCAGTTTGAGGCTCCACGGATGCCAAAGCAACAATCTCTACTAATTTTTCTAAGAGACTTTTTTTATCAATTCCATAGGGTTTGTGGAATTTCCAGGGTCATCATTGCTTAATCCTATTGAGTCCACATCCCTAGAGAGGTGCTCAGGTACTGTAGCTCCCTTTCCCTTTCCTCAAATATCCGTTTGTGACAAGAATATCATTAACAATTAAAAAATTAGTCTAAAACACTCAAAAAAAGAACATAATAATGTAATAGTTTTCTTCTATCTTATTTATACAATTACAATGAGGTTTACCTGCTCGGTAGAAGTATCACGACCTACATCCCTGTCTGCGCTATGTGATAGATCCACGTTGCCCTGTGACAAAGAAAAATATAAAAACGTTAGCGAAATTAAACCAATAAACTTAGCAAAAAAACTTCATAATAAAATGGTATATTGGAGTCATTAATTGGAGGTTGGTTAATTTAAATGGTATATAGTACATACCACCCCCATGATAGTAACTTTGTTTGTATCTTTACGATTCAAATTTTAATCGATTAGAAGCTCTTCCCCTGCACTTATTGATTTTATCGCACATACGAATACATGATTTCCCTCACGCTCCTCAAATATGAAATTGGGTTGTTTATTAGTTGACCCAGGTCACGTACTATTTACAAAACTTGCAATATTCCCTGTTGCTTTTGGCCTTCCATCAATGTATACAGCCACTCGTTTACTTTGATCATTATCTTTCTGTTGTATATAATTTGCTGACAATGCATACCTATGCATACTTTTTTAATATCGAACAATATGCATCCAATTATTGTAATTGTAACAAGGTCTAACAAACTCCATCAATTCAGCAACCTTGTTGTAACAGACCTTTATGCCTACCATGGAAAATAGGCCCAAACCATGTAACAACGAAGGTGCTATGCGATATATCCTATCTTTAACACAAAAATTGGTGTTTATTGGAGGAAGTTCCTTGGGTGCCCATTGTTTCTATAGATGTTTGTACCTCAAGGGCACCTCAATGTTGCCTTTGGTCTCATCATCATAAGAACATGACCCCCATTGAGCAAGGAAAAATTTCATTCGTTTATTAAATTTTCTTCTAATATTTTGACCTCTAGTTGATCTCCCTATTGTAGACCTACTACATGTCTCACTTTCATTTTCTATTCCTGCATTTCCCTCACTTGAGGAAGACACATTTGACAAATACCTATTTGGTGGTACCCACACTCCATCAAATGAGAGAGTTAGTTGGTAATGAGAGGGATATTTTGCAAATGAGGGTAATGTTGATGAAGAAGTCGACCCTAAAGTTGATGTTGAGATTAAAATTTGAATAAGTCCAACTAGGGCCTCAAATGTTGATAACTATATTAGATTTGTTGCTAATGTCGAGGTTTGAAAAACTGAGGAAGTTTGTTTTCCAATTAATTTTTAAAAAATAAATTGTTTCTATAAGGTGTATTGACTAGTTATACCTGTCGATCCATGAGGCCATGCAGGATCCTCGTCAAAGGGGTTCAGGTTCCTATACATGTAATTCAATTATCTTATTTTAGCTAAAAATTACATAGTACACAACATGAACAACATGAACTTTGTAGACAAAAAGAGTATTAAATAAAAAAAAAGATGTTGTCATCATAATCATTGCAATTTTTTTAATTCCTTACCTTTACTTTATGTAGACTATGCAGGATCCTCAACTAAATGGTTGACGATGTCTATAGTCAATGACCTATTCCCACCAAGGGTGAAAACATCACACAGGGACTATACATTAAATCAACACCATCAATTGAGCATCATAAGCATTACATTTGTAAGTTGATAGACAATAAATGCATACGTATCATAAGCATCATAAGAATCACATGATGTATCATCATATATGTAATTGAGCATCATAATTAACATCACATATGTTTCATCATAAACATGTAATCTATCACATATGTATCATAAATCACCATCCATCACATAGGTAATAAACAATCCACATTATATAAATAAACACAAAGTTCAAAAAATGTCACATGTATCATCATAAACATGTAATCCATCACATATGTATTTTAAATCAACATCCATCACATAGCTAATAAATAATCCAAATTCCATAAATAAACACAAAGTTTAAAAAATGTCACATAAATAGTCACTCTCCCTATCTCCATCTCCCCGGGGTGGCATAGTTCTACTATAAGGACCTGCTAGAGGTCATGGAACATGAATTAAATAATATTAAAAGGTGCATCATAAATTAATTATGTAATGGCATTAGAATTCAAAACATAATGAATTAATTATGTAACCATATAAGTCAAAAAAAATTCTATCAAGAAATCAATATTAAATAGATAATATACTAATCGCATAACTCATACATTTCATTCATCATCATGACAATCATGATCATCATCGCCATCATCATCATCATCACCATCACCATCACCATCACCATCACCATCACCATCACCATCACCATCACCATCACCATCACCATCACCATCACCATCACCATCACCATCAACAATAACTTCTTCTTCTTCATCATCATCGAGTAACTGTCGATCGTGATCATCATCTACTTCATCTTCTACTTCTTTGATATCTTCTTCTTCCATCACATTAGACTTTATTGACCTTCATCTTGGATCATGTCTAACAACAAATGACCAACCCGGTTTATGTGGAACCTTTGAGTAAAATACCTGCTCACATTGGCTTGGAAGAACATAGGGCTCATCCCCAACTGGTTCAAATGACCTTGTATTAACCATTGTAAAACCATTATCATGTTCAATAACAGTTCTATCAGGATCATTTTTATTCAATTGTAGCCTGTACCATTTGACGATGAACAAAATGAATTTGAAGGAATTAAAGTCGCACTCAAGTATATCATCCAAAATGCCATAGTATCGATTTTGAGACTCTTGAGGATGTATGCCATTTCTCAATGAAATATTTGTCACCTCAAAGCCTATAGTTATCCTAGAATCACAAGTTTTCTTCGTGTCATCCATCTTTTTGATGCAAAATTTATGACCATTATAGCACCATAGCATTGTGGTGTTTGACCCGT
Source organism: Cryptomeria japonica (assembly GCF_030272615.1). Lineage (NCBI taxonomy): Eukaryota > Viridiplantae > Streptophyta > Pinopsida > Cupressales > Cupressaceae > Cryptomeria > Cryptomeria japonica. The sequence goes on along the minus strand of NC_081413.1, from coordinate 429,923,306 downwards.
GATATGTCAAACATGTAAAAATCATTGCATCGTGAGTTGATAAACATATGGGTGATTAATAAATTTATACGTACTTGTTTATCTCTTAAACCATATGCTAAATCAATTTCCCTTTGCATAACAATGGAATCTCCATTACGATGAGCTTCTTTAACCAATGAAGTCACACATTCCCATGTTAATGTGTGAGCAGAATGTTGACAATGTTCAATCCATACCGTCATCCAATCAAGATTGTTTGCAATATATAAATGTAGTGCATCCCACTCTTGACCAACTGTACAAAAAATAAATAGATGTCTTACAACCGATTTATTTTGAAGATTAAGAATTAATTAACTACAATAACATCTTATAATTCCCTCTCACTTTCCTCAATCTACCTTTGCCCGTCAAGTACTCCCCTTCGAATTTGTTAATGGGGGTGGGATCCCAAATGCGATCCATGTGGATCATTGCTGCAAAATTAGGAATATATTCAGAAATGTACACCATAGTCTGGTATACCATATATCCCTCCACCATAGAACCCTCAGGATGTGCTCTTTGTCAAACCAAAGCCTTCAAAAAAGTCAAGTGTCTCTCAACCATCCACATTGACCTAGTGTGTACAGGTCCACACAATTCAATCTCCTCAACTTGGTGTATGAGGTAGTGTTCTTGTGCATTGAAAAAAGATGAAGGTAGACACTTTTTCATTTCACACATTAGATGAGGATTTTTTCTCTTCCAATATTTTATATCTTCTTTATGGATTTCTTTACATGACAACCACCTACAAGATATTCAAGATGCAAAAAAGTATATTACATAACAAGTAAAACAAATCGCAAATATAATATCTGTACAACGAACTGAACAAATATCATGACTTACCTCATGTATTTTCCAAGATCATATATGACTTGCTTGACATTATTGTCGAAGTCGTCTGGGAAAGATAGAGGTAGAACGTATTGCAACAATTATAAAATTATCTTTTCATTTTTTTCTAACATAATACAATGAAAAGTACATGTGCAATATACAAATATATAGTAAAAACACAAGAACATGAATTACCTTAATGAAGGTATGCCAATCATGCATTTTCATCCCTGGCCCAAATTCACTTTTCTTTGATATGAGATTGTTTATGTTCGCAACAAATCCTGTGGGAAAAAGAACTTTTCGTATGACTTCTTTTATAGCATTGCTTTGCTGGTCCGTTAATAACCAAGGAAGCTCACTTATATTAATCTGGTCTCCATCGCTATTTGATTGAATGATATTTTTCATTGCATGATTGGAATCCTGAATGTCACTAAAAATTTTGACAATTTTTTATTTGTGACGACTTCCATCCAATATTTTCCATAATGTCTTTGTTATATTCTTTCCAATATGCATAGCATCAAACAAATGCACAATTTGTAACTACTCGTAGTAGGGCAACCTACTAAATTGTCGGGGATAACTTTTTAGTCTCTTAGGAACGTTGTCATTTATGCCTTGATGACCTTCACGATCGTCAATCACATCATCAGTAAACAAAAACCAATAGAAAAGATGTTTTATGACATAAAACATTAGATGGAATGGCATTACCTTGACGATTAATTCTATTATATTCCAACTACCACAGGTGAGGTGTAATTCTTCATGGCTTTGACGCATTCTCTTCTTTCCCATTGAAAAGATGTTTTTCAGTATTTCGATACTTATGATAATTTTATGGAGAAAGTGCCTATACTCATCAAACACTTGCTTTCCTAAACTTTTTGAATGACGAAATTTATCTTTGGACCACAAACTGGACATGCAAATTTTCCTAGTATTTGAAGAGCTACAAGATAATGTATAATTGGATTAAATATGTTAATTTTTTTAATTATAATTATCATGCACAACTTGAACACTATAACATACCACAAAAATGTGTTAGCCCTGGGGCATCGTGTATTGTCCATACAAGCATCGCATGGAATTGAAATTGTCTTTGTCCTATTGGTCTAGAGATGTCATACATAGTGACACCATTCTATAACTCTGGCAACTTGTCGATAAGAGGCTCGATATATACATTGATATCTTTAACTTGGTACTTACCTAATCGAATGAACAAAAACATTACATAGTTATTATGACCATTTTACTGCAATATTTATAATTAAATGTAGACGACTATATTTAAATGATAAAATACCTGGAACAATCATTGCCAACATTATGTGCTCCCTCTTTATTGACATCCATGGAGGAATGCTATTGTTGATAACAAAAACAGGCCACACTGAGTAAACTGATCTCAGCCCTCCAAATGGATTGACATCGTCTGCTGCCAATGAAAGCCTGAGATTACGAGGTTCTTCTTTAAAGTGTGGCCACTTTTCCTCTATGCCCATAAATGTTGAACCATCTATAGGCATTCAAATAATTCCATCTCAACTTCTATTGTGTGCATGGTAATCCATAAATTGTGCCAAGCTAGTGCACTTGAATAATCGTTGCATACGTGGAATAATGGGAATATAGTGAAGAACCTTGCGAGGAACCCTTTTTGTTATTTGATCTGTTCGATATCCACTGATATAAAATTTAGGGCATTCAGTTTGAAATTCATGTTGTGTAGGGCCCCTCCCCGATCAATCTCTGGTTAACCTAGTTTGACCATGGTTGACCTTATTAATAGATGCTATAATTCAATAGGATGGGCTATGTTAGACAGATAGATTAGTGAGAAAAGTAATTGAAACATGTTGATGCAGAGCCCTCCTTGTTACCTTCCAAACACCTCAAAATGTATGACACTGACCCCCTAACACATGGATGGGATCCTATCAAGGCAAGGCTCTACAACTTTAGTACAATCTTCTCACCATCTCCAAGACCCTTGCTTACTCAATTAGGGGTATCTTGCTAAAACACACTCCATGATACCTCCAAGGGTTAAAAATAATTTTCACATTGGTTTTGGGTCAGAAAAGACTTCCTAAGGTCAGACAAAGACCGGTGGCAAGAATACATGCTCATTCCTTAAGAAACTCACCCAATTAGGCCTAGTTGCTTATAGCCCTTTTTAGCAGGTAAAGGGACCTTAAGTTCATATTTTCCCAAACACCTTAGTAAAAAAATTATGGATTCAAACACCCTTTTGGAAGTTATACAAGTCCCCAAAATGAGGGGTCAACGTCTAGAAAATAAAGGTCTTTGCTGTAGGAATTTGACTGTCTTAAAAGGGCTAATTAGGCCACTTTTGTGAAGCAACTATGCTTAGATGAATGAACCGATGGATTAAAATCCCATGGGAATGTTGGGAAACATAAATAAATAGGGATTATAGGGTTACATGCTTGGAAGCATCGCCATTTGCACACAAGGTGATTTTGTTTGTTCAAGGTCTAGGTAGCCACATAGAGATGTCTACCTAGGGCCGCTTCAAACACTTCTCTCCCTTGCTCCTCCTAAAAAAAAATCTTGGAAATCTAAAATAAATTTACCATACTTTCCTTTCACCAAATCCCATGAGCCTCAGATTGGTAAAGTGCAAGATATGATCATGAAGGAGGAAAAACCCAAGGTAAACCATGGTTTTCCGGGCACCTACAACAAAACTTGAATATCAGGAGCAACACACACAAGATATACTAAAAAAAAAAAGATTTAACTCTCCTCTCAAATAAATTCACATCATTGGGAATGGATCCCAATCTGTACAGAACCGTACCATGGACCAAAACTCCAGAATTGCAGGAAAACTCAGAATTTTATTAGTTTGTTTTCATCAAAACTCTTCTCTGTACGATCACCTCTTGGAAATTGGATCCTCGAGCTGTATAAATTTTTTCTCAATTTCTCTCAACCAAAAATCAAGAGGTTAGAGCCGTTGGAGGAGTTTCAAATTACAAAAATGCAAAAAATGCATAAAAGTTGTCAAAATGTCATCTTTCGCCTCCTAGTGCCTTGGGTCAAGTTAAACCCCTCCTAAAACATATTAAAACACTTAAAACCAACACATTTTATCCCCTGTTGTCCAAAAGTCCTAATTGACTCATAGAAATGCCAAAATAGGAGTTTGGCTCACAAGATGGGGTTCATTATTACAAACATATAATGCATGATTGAAAACCTATATAAAATGTCCTAAAGACATTATTAATGACTTATCTTCCCTTATCAGAGTTTGACATGTCATCTTGAAGGGTTTTATGAGGTGCTCCTACACCATACTCCCCGGAAGAAGAAATCTCAAGTCCACTTGAGATGAGAGTCTGCAGATCTGCACCATGATCTTTGATCTCTTGCTCTATCATCCAGACTGCTTTAGTATCAGGTTGTCCTTTCCAAGACACCAAATACTCCATGTAAACTTTACTCCTAGTTCGCTTGGAAACTTTAGTATCTAGAACCTTATGCAACTTTGGTGGTTCATGTTTAGGAATGTCATCATCAACAATACCCTGCATTGTGTCTTCGCCTGCATCAACACTAGACTTATAAAGAGTTAAGTCACAAACATTAAAAATAGGTGGAAAACCAAGATCAGATGGTAGTTGAAGTTCATAGGCATTTGAACCACATTTCTTCAAGATTTGGCAAGGGCCAATCTTTCTTTGCATCATCTTTGTGTATCTTCCTTTTGGAAGTCTTTCCTTCTTCAAGTGAACCCACACCAAGTCTCCTACATCAAACTGAACTTCTCTCTTCTTTTTGTCAACATGAGCTTTATATCTCTCTATAGATTGTTGAAGACAAGTCTTCACTTGGTCATGGATCTCTTGTATGGTAGTAGCAAAGTTTTCTCCATCTGCACTAATGGGTTCTCCTTGAGGTATCTCTCTCAACTCCAACACACCCCTTGGGTGGATGCCATAGACAATCTGAAAAGGTGACTTACCAATACTCCTATTCACTGTATCATTATAGGAGAATTATGCCTAAGACAATATACTATCCCACGTTTCTCCATGTTATCTAGTCAAACACCTTAAGAGATTCCCTAGTGATTTGTTTACAAATTCAGTTTGATCATTTTTTTGGGGATGGTAGGCTGAGGAGAAGGATAAATTTGTACCAAGTTTCTTCCAAAGGGTCCTCCAAAAGTGACCAAAATTTTTTACATTCCTATCAAAGACTATGGTCAAAGGGAAGCCATGTATCCGAACAATCTCCTTAAAGAACAAATCTGCTACATAAGAAGCATCACAAGTTGTTTTGCATGGCAATAAATGTGCCATCTTACTGAACCTATCCACCACTACAAAAACACTATCATATCCTTTCCTTGTCCTAGGTAATCCTAAAACAAAATCCATACTTATGCTTTCCCATGGTCTTTAAGGCATGGGTAAAGGCTAGTATAAGCCTACATTGGTGGACTTTCCTTTTGCCTTTTGGCAGATCACACATGTCTCCACAAATCTCCTGACATCTACCTGTAGTTTGGGCCAAAAATAGTGTCTTTTCACCAAATCTAATGTCTTGTCAAGACCAAAATGTCTTACCATTACTCCACAATGTTGTTCCTTGATGATATTCAGTCTCATAGAGCATTTGGGTATGCATAGTTGTGCACCCTTAAACAATAATCCATTTTGAATAAAAAATTCAGAATACTCAACATGAAATCATTCATCAAATGAAGTACATACTTTGTAGGCCTCTCCAAAATCTTCATCATCCTCATACATGGTTTTCAAAGAGTGTATTCCAACACTCTCCAACTGAATTTGATTTGTAGTTAGGACTCTTCTGCTCAAAGCATCTGCCACCTTATTCTTGACTCCTCTCTTGTGCTTAAGAATGAAAGTGAAATCTTGTAGGGTCTCTACCCATTTTATGTGTCGGCGATTCAACTTTTCTTGACTGTTTATGAAGCTAAGGGCCTGATTGTCTATGAAAACTATGAATTATTTTGGTAGCAAGTAGTGTCTCCATATTTTCAAGGATTGGAATAAAACATATATCTCTAGGTCATAAGATGAATATCTCCTCTTTGCCTCATTCAACTTCTCACTGAAAAAAGAAATAGGTCTTCCTTCTTGATTAAGCACTAATCCAATGGCCGTATGACTAGCATCACATTCTACTTGAAAGATCTTGTTGAAGTCAGGTAGGGAAAGGACCGTTTGTTCTGCAACTTTTCTTTTCAATGTTTCAAAATAGTTATTTGCTTCTTTTGCCCAACTAAACCTACACTTTTGTCCTCCCTTTATTGTATCAAGCATAGGGGCACAAATATGACTAAATCCTCTTATAAACTTCCTATAGAAGGTAGCTAAGCCATGGAAACTCCTAACATCATTCATTGTCCTAGGTGTAGGCCAAGACAATATGGCACTCACCTTTTCTTGATCCATTTTTAATTCACCATATGAGATCACAAATCCCAAGTAAATGATCTCTTCCTCCATAAAGAAACACTTTTCCAAGTTGATCTTTAATTGTTCTTCATACAATCTCCTTAGGACTAGGTCTACATGCTTTAGATGTTCTTTGGTTTGACTAAAAACTAGAATGTCATCTAGGTAGACTATAACAAATTTCCCTACGACATCCCTCAAGACTTCATTCATTAACCTCATAAAGGTACTAGGTGCATTGGATAAGCCAAAGGGCATGAATTTCCACTCATACAACCCCTCAATAGTTTTAAAGGCAGTCTTCCATTCATCTCCTGGGCTAATCCTAATCTGATGATAGCCACTTTTTAAATCATTTTTTGTAAAATATCTAGCACCCCCCAAACAATCTAACAAATCCTCAATCCTAGGCATGGAAAACATATACCTGATAGTAATCTTGTTGATAGCTCTTGAATCGATGCAAATCCTCCAAGTGCCTTCCTTTTTGGGTGCCAAGACTATAGGGACTACACATGGGCTCAAACGTTTTCCAATCAATCCGGATTCCAACAATTCTTCAACCTGTTTTACCATCTCAACATTCTGATATGGTGTGAGCTTGTATGCTGCTTTATTAGGAAATGTGGATCTAGGTATAAGGTCTATACAATGGTTTATATCCCTCATGAGAGGTAGTGACCTTGGCATGCCATTAGAGATGACACCCTTGTATTTATCTAGTAGCTATTGCACTGCAGGGTCAATCAATCTCAATCTGTCCTCTTTCTTATCCCCATACCTCTCCACCTTTGTTACTGTTGGAATAGGGATAAGGGCATAACATACAATGCCTTCATCCATGTTCTTCATGAACTGCTTCCCTCCTAATATCAACACCTTGGCTTCCTTTTGTTTGGTCTCTTCCTCACCCTCCATTAAAGGTAGCAACTCAATCACTTTACCATCCTTGGTAATGGAATATGTATTCCTAGCACCATCATGTTGTGCCTTTAAATCAAAATGCCATGGTCTCCCAAATAGGAGATGACAAGCATCCATCCATATTTGCAATGTCAAACATCAACCTATCTCTATAGGTTCCAATCTGAAATTCCACCCAAGCCTTCTCTTCCACAACAACTTGCTGCCCTTGTGTGAGCCATGAGACCTTGTAGGGGAAAGGGTGAGGTAGTCTCCTCAACTTCAGTTTCTCTAGCATCTCTAGAGACACAAAGTTCTTGGTTGAACCAGAATCTATTAGGACCTTGCAAACCTTTCCACCTGCTTTGCAAGTGGTCTTGAATAAACAATTTCTCTATGGGGGTTCTCTATCAGACATCTTCATAGTGGTTATTGCTCTTTTGATCATCAAGGATTCACCTCTTTCAGGGTATCCATAACTATTAGGGGTATTGACACTTTGGTATGTGTTTGCACTTGCCACACTTTGGCAGCCAACCTCTAAAATCAAGTTACTTCTTCTTTCTCCTATGGAACTAGTAGGTTTCTTTGGGCATCTATTAGATATGTGTCCTTCTTGATTTCAGTTATAACATCTGATTGGACCTCTACCTTGAGATCTCCCTCTGAATGGTGGTCTTCTTCCTCTGAAGTTACCTCTCTGATTGTATCCTCCATTGTTATTGGAATTGCTCTCTCCTTTAGTGCCTTCTTGACTGGTTTCACTTTGATTTCCAAAGCCATTTCCTTTACTTCTAAAAAAATTTCTTCCACCCCTTTGTTGTCTTCCTCTTCCTTTATTATTCTGCTCTTGTCTCCTTTTGATCTTCTCTTCCACCTTTATAGCAAGTTGATGGCATCTACTAACGGTATCCGGGCTAAGAAGGTTCAATTCTTCTTGAATGTTGTACCTTAATCCATTCAGGTATCGGGCAACTTTATCACTCTCTTCCTCTTTTATTTTTGACTTCATGCATATCCTTTGGAACTCCTATGTATATGAGTTCACATCCATCTCTTTCTTCTTGAGATTTTGTCTCCTCTTATGGAGTTGTATTTCATAGTCTTTGGGTACATAGGCCTCTTTGATTAAGGTAACCATCCTCTTTCAAGAAACAATCTTGGGCTTATTGTCCTTCTCTCTTTCCTCTTGGACAAAGTTCCACCAAGTTAGGACTGCTCCCTTCAACTTGGACTTAGAAATCTTCACCTTCTGGTATCCTGGAATGTCTTCACACTCAAAGAAACTAGACAGGGAGTCTATCCAATCCATCACAATAGCTGGTTCCATCTTCCCAATGAAAGTTGGCAAATCAATCTTCTGCTCCATGGTTCTCCTCTCCATGTATTTGATGGCATTAAGGAAGTGCCTCTGATCAGGAGGAATTGCCTCTTCCTCCGACATAGGGATCTCATCCTCATCCCCTTCATCACAACTACCAGTCCCTCCATCTTCCTTCCCATCTACTTTGCCTCTCAACCTCTCTAGCTCCCTCTACATTGCCTTGCAAGCAGTGTCCTGCTCTCTTACAATATCTACGAATTCCATGTTGGTGATTGGTCCTCTAGGGACCTCTTCTTCTTGTCCTTCTGACATCTCTCAATTTTCTATCTCCTTACCAGAGTCGTTACTAGCTCTGATACCACTTGATTTATATTCCTCCTTGTTACCCGCCAAACACCTCAAAATGTATGACACTGAGCCCCTGACACATGGATGGGATCCTATCAAGGAAAGGCTCTACAACTTTAGTACAATCTTCTCACCATCTCCAAGACCCTTGCTTACTCAATTAGGGGATCTTGCTACAACACACTCCATGATACCTCCAAGGGTTACAAATAATTTGCACACTGGTTTTGGGTCATACAAAACTCCCTAAGGTCAGACAAAGCACCAGTGGAAATTATACATGCTCATTCCTTAAGAAACTCACCCAATTAGGCCTAGTTTCTTATAGCCCTATTTAGCTAGTAAAGGGACCTTAAGTTCAGATTTTCCCAAACACCTTAGTAAAACAATTATGGATTCAAACACCCTTTTGGAAGTTATAACAATCCCCAAAATGAAGGGTCAAGATTTGGAAATAAAGGTCTTTGCCGGTAGGAATTTGACTGTCCTAAAAGGGCTAATTAGGCCACTTTTGTGAAGCAGCTATGTTTAGATGAATGAACCGGTGGATTACAATCCCATGGGCTGTTGGCAAATGCACACTCCAATGAGATATTGTAGGTGATTGAAGGTTTTGTCATTGATGGCAACCTTACAATCCTATGACACCAACAAAGACAAACTCTACACTGGCACAAAGACCACCGACAGTAAAAGGAAGCATACCGGCACAAAAGCCGACATGAATTTTGTTTGTAATATATTTTATTAATTATTGTAAAATTATTGTAAGCCGACTTGGCAAGTTGTAAAATGACTCATATATATAAGAGATCATTGTAGAACATTTTGTAATAGATGGAAGGAAATATATATCCAAAATAAGGTAGACCTATTATGCGAATTATAGGATAAGGTTATGTATGAAGCGGAGCTATAAAGCGGTATTGGATCTGGCATAGTAGATGCTATTTTGAAGCAGTACAAGACATTGGATTTATATAATCCATTTTGTAAGTCAGTGAGACTTCCCATTTTGAAATTGAGCAGTGAGCTCTAGGCACTTGCCCTTTCTGTATGTGGAGGCCCCTCTTGTAGCAGTAATATTCTCTTATTGGCCAGTAAGTGAATATTGTGGGTCATAAATCCCACCGAGGTTTTTCCCACATTGGGTTTCCTCATTAAACTACTGTGTTATGGTGTGTTTCTCATGTGGTTGTTGTTATCTTTGTTTATTGCATTATTTCTTGTTTATCAGTATTCAGTATTGATATGCTTTACATGTTTTAAGTTAAGAAAATCTTATAACCGGTTAGATACTGATTCACCCCCCCCCCCCCTCTCAGTATCCATGGGAATCCTAACAATTGGTATAAGAGCCTAGTCCTCTATTTTCAAAAGCCTAACAACTTGAGGAAGATCTTGACACCAGTAGAGATGGAAAACCTGATGAAACAATTAGAAGCAACTCTCTTAGACTATGATGTAGAAAAGTTAAAAAATATCAAACTTAAAGATGATCTAAAGGCTTCACAGGATATTATTCAAGCACTTCAAGAAAATCTTACCATTGCAAGGAACAAGAGAAGAGAACTTTGTGAAAAGATGCAAAATTAGAATGATGAAAAGGAAACTCTTAGTGATCTGATGAATAAGCTGAAACAAGAAAACATGACAACAAAGAATGAGATGCAGGATATGGCTATGAGATTTTGTAAAGAAATTGAAGATAGGAAGAAGAATGAAGAAGACCTGAATAGAAGACTGAATGATGCTACAAATGAAAAAATGAGACTTAGTTATGAAAATGATATGTTGAAGACAGATCTGATGCATGCACAAAATGACTCAAATGAACTCATGAGGCAAAAAGTTATCTTGGAAGGAGAACTGGATACTGCAAATCAACATAAAAAAAAATTCAAGAAAAGCTTAGAAGAACTTGGTGACTTGTTGAAGAATCAGAAACCTAATGGTGACACTAATGGTCTTGGCTTTGAAGCTGGTGAAAGCTCTGGTACTGCAAACACACAAGATCAAGGCAATTCGGTAAGACAACCTACTGCTTATAAATTTAATGGAAAATGCTTTAACTGTAACAAGTATGGTCATAGAGCAAATCAATGTAGATCTAGAAATTATCAGAATACCAATACACCCACCGGTCAATGTTCAAAATGCAACAAAGTTGGTCATAATTCAGAAAATTGTTGAATGAATGTAAGATGTTATGTTTGTAGAAGATTTGGACACTTATCTAATCAATGCAGAACACAAACCGGCATAGGTTATGGAAAAGCTATTCAGAAAAATAATGTGACTTGTTATGCCTGTAACAAGATTGGACATATTGCAAAATTTTGTAGAAGCAAGTCCTCACCGGTAAATAAAAAAGGTCCTAGTTTGAAAGGTAAAGAAAAAGTTGAAGAAGTAAAGCAGGAATTCTCAAAACAATGGATTAGGAAACCAAATCTAATTAGTGATAGGAAAACTCCTCCACCAATAGAATAGAGTAACACTCCATTGGCAGAAGAGAGTAACACTCCACTGGTAGGAGACTCTTCATCTAACTGAAGAAAATTCCCTTGAGGGTTTGGCAATCAAATGTGAAACATGCTATTATTCCCTCAGTTGATGGTGAGAAGTTGAAATTACTTCTATACCGACAGATAAGTTAAGTCATTACTTAACTGACAAGAATTAAATGTGGTGGTTGGCAAAATTAACATTATAAAACAGTGTTTTTGGCTCCAATTTTATTTCACCGAGCATTCAAACCTTCGAAAGCACGAAAATTCCAGAGCAAAGGCTTTCTGAGCAAAGAAGGAAATCAACTCATCAAGCAATCATTCCTAAGGTAGATAAAGGTATTTATAATCATGGTTTCTTCATCTGTTCTTGAATTCATAGCAAACCCTACTGTAGTCAAAGTGATTAAATGCCCTAAACCCGTATTTCAGTTAGTTCCTAAAATTGCCAAGAAAGATGATAATGTTGGTGCTTTTTCTCAAATCCCTAAAGGAGTAGTTTTTGTTGAAGACCCTAGAATGTATATTCACTGTCACATAGAAGAATTAAGTGATGAGGAAATCAAGAACATGTATAAATCAATAATCTGTGTCGATTCTGATAATGTTAAACTTGAACACAAGATAGTAGAAACCCTAGGTTTTACTGAAATTCTCAGTATTCCGGATTTTCGTAAGGATGTTATAAGGATAGTACTAAGAAGGGTACATGGTGCATTCCTCTGGTTGGACTCAGTTCACAAAATCACTAAAGAAGCAGTAAAAGTTGTGACAGGGTTACCTTCCACCGGTAACAGTGATAAGACAAAGAAGGTCTCAAATGACCTAGTGATTAACCTAACAGGTGCAATATCTGATAAGAGATCTTTAAGGGTAAATGATGTAACAGATATCAATGTCAGATTCATCAGTATGATCTTAGGCTACAAAACCACACATGAAAATAGGTTAAACTCAATCTCTAGCTTATGCATAAAGAGTGCCTATGACATGATTAATGATAATGCAAAAATAGATGCGTGTGAATGGCTGAAAGATGAACTAATTGACAACTTGGGAAATATTAAGAAAGACAAAAAGGGGACATTCGGATTTAGAAATCTACTTGTCTGTCTAATGCTACACATAACCAAACAAGTACCCGGTATAGGTAATAAAAATCTTGGTTTTGATATACCGGTAGGTAAACAATTGTCTGATTTACTAAACAACATGGGAGAGAACAGAGAAAAGAACATAGATGAGTACTTTCAGGCATTGAAGACAAGAGTCAGACTATCACAAGAAATTGTAAATAAGTATAAGGATGAAATTTATTTTGTTATAAAGAAGGATGAAATTTGGATGGAGGCAGTTATCCCAAGAACCATTTGGGTTACTGAAATGGGTTATGAAACTGATGATCACATAATAGAAACATATGCAAAAACCCTCCTGGAAGCACCTAAGGAACCTACAAAAGAGGTATTTGGTAGTGCTGAGACTATTGAAAACCAAATTCAATCAAAGAAAAGGGTTAAGAAGGTTGAAGCAACTGTTAGAAGAGGATCCAAGCAAAAGCAAAAGCTATTAAGGATGATGTACTCAAACAAACTAGTATTACTGAAGATGAGTTAGAAACACTTCAACCGAAAACTCACCTTTCACCAGTTGAAAATTCTTCAGAAAGTGATATACCAGCTGAATTTAAAAGAGTTGTGAGAAAAAGGAAACCTTCACCAGTATCTACACCCTCTCCTAGAAGAACCAGATAGAAACAACAGGCAGTAAGGCCCACAACTAGGAAATTGACTCCAAAGAAGAAGTTAACCCCCAAGAAGAAGACTCAACAAACCACTGCTCCAATTGACAAACTTCTAAATGAAATAACAGAGGATGGAAAGCTGAAAAACATCAATAAATTGTATGATTCATTATCAACTGATGACAAGGAAAAAGTTGAAAACAGTGTAATCCTACACTTGGACATTTACAAGGTATTTCTAATGCAAGTTTTGGATGAATTACTGATAGAACTTTTCAAAAGACTTGAAGCTAGAAGGCAAGTTGTTGTAGAGCTTGATAGGAAAATAAAAAAATGAAAAACTTCTTGTTGTATATCCAGTTAACTCACCAAATGTGATAGATAAACTGATCTCAGAGGCTAACCGGTCAGTATTTTCAACTGCACACCAACATATAGCACTTATGGTTGGTAGAGTGAATGAGGTTGCAGAGGAAACAACTAATGCATGGGACATATTCCTTGTAGAGAAAGAAAAGCAGGAAGAATATCGAAATCCTAAACCCATCAAAGTATACCAAAAAGATAAGGATAAGGGAAAAGGAAAGGTTGGTGGACCACCTAGCATAAAAATAACAGATAACTTATCCCCACCACCTCTTGATACTCCACCAATAGTTACCACTGAAAATCAATTGGCTAGTGAGAGTGTGGACATACCACAAGAGGACACAAATCCCAATTCTGAGGTGTTATATACAGTTGACATTGAAACACAAAAAGTCAATATTGTGGTAGATAAGGATACAACTGGGAAAACAGATATGGCTAGTGAGCCACCAGTAACAGATGGTACAGAAGGTAAACCGACAGATGATAACACTAAACAACAGGCTCCATCACAGCAACAGGTTCATATAGAGATAGTGCCACTGGCATCAACTGAGCAATCCAAACCTTTGCTTAAAGAAATGGAAACACAAACTGACCTACCAGAGGTCACCAGAAGCAAGGAAATTGCTCCCACCAATGAAATGCAGAATTCAAACCAACTAATGTAACAGAAGTTCTTCTGGATTCCATCAAGAAGATAACAAAATGTAGCTCACAAGCATACAAGGCAATTGATGACACAATTCCAATTTTGAAAATGATAGCACCTAAGTGTAATATAGATAATAAAGATTCTTTAGGTCAACTTGACACTTTGTCTAAGTATATTACTGACAACACTATGACAGTTGAACAAATAAAAGAGGAAGCATTCAAGGAGAGACTAGAGAAAGAAAAACACAAATTCTTTGAGGAGGAAATAAAGAAGTCTACAAGACAATTTGACACTCTTTACTGGAACTGTGTAGTTCACTAAAGGAATTTAAAACTTTGTACAGGGATACATGTAAAACTAACTTTTTGACAGTAGATATAGACAAGAAAATCAGCAAGGTACAGGAGAAAATAAATCAACTAGTTGATAATTTCATTAATTCATCTGATTCATTATCAGTTTTTGAGCAGAAAATAACAAGTTTTGAGGAAGAACTACTAAAGTTGGAAAGAGAGAAGGAAAGAATAAAAGAAAAGTCTAAAGATCTAAAATGGAGACTTAGTCCAAAATTGGACTACCTCGCCTCCTTAAGAAAAGAAATATATGATGCTTGGATTCAAGGACAAAAAACACCGGCAGAGAAAATGCAACACCTCACCGGTACAGTTCAGAGGACTGAGGTGGCAATAAAAGACAGCAAAAAGTTCATTAAGAGCCTGAATCTGGTTTTGGTAGATCTTTTTCAGATTGTAACCAACCAATTACAAGGATGAAACAGGAAACCACACTCATTGATACTTTGACAACCTTTGTCATTGATGCCAAAGGGGGAGTAGCGGAATGAGAAAAATAACAAGCAAATGACTCATTAGCTCAGGGGGACCACATATTCTTTTGGTACACAAATTTTTGGTAAGACAATTCCGGCAAACTCTTTTGGATAACAATTTTTGGATTTTTATCATGAGTGTTGCCATCAATGCCAAAGGGGGAGATTGTTGGCAAATGCACACTCCAATGAGATATTGTAGGTGATTGAAGGTTTTGTCATTGATGGTAACCTTACAATCCTAAGACACCGGCAAGACAATTTACCGGCACCAGCAAAGACAGACTCTACAGAGACACACAGATAGGAATTTTGTTTGTAATATATTTTGTTAATTATTGTAAAATTATTGTAAGCTGACTTGGCAAGTTGTAAAATGACTCATATATATAAGAGATCATTGTAGAACATTTTGTAATAGATGAAAAGAAATATATAGGCGAAATAAGGCAGACCTATTATGCGAATTATAGGTTAAGGGTTTATGTATGAAGCAGAGCTATAAATCGGTACTGGATCTGGCATAGTAGATGCTATTTTGAAGCAGTACAAGACATTGGATTTATATAATCCATTTTGTAAGTCAGTGAGACTTCCCATTTTGAAATTGAGTAGTGAGCTCTAAGGACTTGGCCTTCCTGCATGTGCAGGCCCCTCTTTTAGTAGTAATATTCTCTTATTGGCCAGTAAGTGAATATTGTGGGTCACAAATCCCACCAAGGTTTTTCCCACACTGGGTTTCCTCGTTAAACTAATGTGTTATGGTGTGTTTCTCATGTGGTTGTTGTTATCTCTGTTTATTGCATTATTTCTTGTTTATCGGTATACAATATTGATATGCTTTACATGTTTTAAGTTAATAAAATCTTCTAACCGGTTAGATACTAATTCACCCCCTCCCCCCCCCCCTCAGTATCTGTGGGAATCCTAACATGGGCATGTTGGGAAACATAAATCAATAGGGATTCCAGGGTTACACGCATGGAAGCATCACCATTTGCACAAAAGGTGATTTTGTTTGTTCAAGGTCTAGGTAGCCACATAGATATGTCTACCTAGGGCCACTTCAAACACTTCTCTCCCTTGCTCCTCCTGAAAAACACTCTTGGAAATCTAAAATGCATTGACCATACTTGCCTTTCACCAAATCCCATGAGTCTCAGATTGGTAAAGTGCAAAATATGGCCATGAAGGAGGAAAAACCCAAGGTAAAACCTAGTTTTCTGGGCACCTACAACAAAACTTGAATATCACGAGCAACACACACAAGCAAGACTCCAAATCAAAACCAAAATAGAAAGGTCAACTCAAGGTTGACCCGTAGGTAAACTTTGGGTGAGTTTCTAGAGGATTAAACTAACTCCTAAGGTTAGGTTAGGGGCATTTTTAATGGGCCATATGTTATACCTATGGGTAAAGGCCAATTTTAGCTGTGTGTCCACTCCCTAGTGACTGTCTAGTCACCTCAAAATTTGAGTTTTTCAAGATGACCAAATTTCAACTTTTGAGGATCTCACCTAGGTGCGACAACCTTCCAAATGAGTGATTTTTTCTCTTCCCCATTTTCTTTTACTTTTTGGGTTGCCTTGTTTAGGGAGCTTGTAAGATGTTGGGAAGACCAACCTATGAAAATCTCTCACCCTTCCCAAGAGGATTGGAAAGAGTGAGGAGTGTCTTCTTAGGGAATGGTTGGAGAGGGAGAATTTTGATCACCCACTCTCCTTTTTTTTGAGACTTAGAATTCTTGTTGGAGTTTTTTTGGTTTTTGAGTTGCATTTCTAGGCTTGGGAAAGAGAAGAATAGTGGATTGGGCAACTCTCCTTCAACCCTTCCTCATTCCATTTGTAGGATCAAGGTTGGTTATGTTTCTTCCTTGCATTTTGAGTTTCATTATTAATGTGTAGTAAAGATTGTTTATGTATTTTGCCTTGTTTTTTACATGATTTGTGGAGTTGAATGTGGAAGCTCCTTTCTTGCATTTGTTTTATGTGAGTTATATGATTATTATGATATGGGTGTTTCAAGGCCATACTCACCCTTGGGAGGGTAGAGTAGCCTTGGGGGTGAACAGTTACTTGACATCCTATGAGTGTAGAGATTCTCTTCTTGGAAGAGAGAGATACACAAGGGTTATGGGACCCTTGCTGCATTAATTGTATGCTTATGCATAAGGGGGTCATAAGGGGAGATATGGGCTTATAAGCCATGGGGGACATAAGGTTTTTGTTTGGGTCAAGTATGTTACTTGAGATGGTTGTATTTTGGTTGTCTTGTGAATGCATGTGCTATTTTTCTTGCAGATCTCCTCTAGGTACTTGGTCCACCTTCACCCCACAAAAGAAAGTCACTTGGTGACTTTGTTATCCTTGGGTTGGGAGTTCAAGTTTTTTGAATTTCTTATTATTTTGTGGTTGAGATGTTTGTAACCTATTTAGCCTTGGTTCTCCTAGCTTGGGGGTGGCTTCATGTAAGCCTAGGTTGGGAGGTGAGCCTCCATGGTCACAACCTATAAATTTAATTTACAAGTTTGCTTTGGAAATGAAGGGTGGAGAAAATCCAAGATCGTGTGCAAGATCTCCTTTTAGATTTATTTAGAATTTTAAAAATATGTTTTGTAACAAGCCCTCATTCTTGTAGATATGTAAGAGGCTTGGGAATGTATTTTTTGGTTATTATTGTAAAGTGGGATAAAAAAAGGGAATGTGTATTTACCCCTTTGTTGTATTTTCATTATAGAGAAATCAAAGAAGCAGTTTAAAAACATTCCTATATTGTCATTTGTTATCATGAAATAGAGTAGGAAAAGTAAACTTATATTTTGTTTTATTGTTTATTGAAAAAAAATATATATAATAAAATAAAAGGGTAGATAAACATATAAGTAAATTGCAGCCTTATCTCTTTACCCAATTTTATAGTGTAAACTTGCCTAGTATGAAATCTAAACATGCGGTGTTGAATAAAAATATTTGCAAGCATTTATTTATTTGAGCATATTCCTTGAGTTAAAATTTGTTAGAAGTAAATCTACACTAGAACATAAATATTTAGCAGAACACAAAATTTATTTCCTAGTTAAAAGTTTAGATTTATTTCCTACATTAGCATTCAATGAAATTTTGGATACTAGAAATGTTAAATCTAAGAGTATCCGTTTGGAGCTTTATAGTTATTCATTTCACTTATATTTTGATTGTATTTAAAACTGGTGATTAAGATAAGTTATTACTCATGAACTAGTAATATCTCAAAACTGAAAGTAAAACTTCATTGTAGCATTTCTATTAATCTCCACATTTAGTAAATCTAGAAAAATACATTGCACAGTAAATGTTTAAATATATTCACACATTCCATGTAGATTAGCTTGTTGTTGTACATTCAAATCTGGAAAGATAAATAAAAAAGCTCACTGTGTTTACACAATGAGTGTATGTTTTCATAAAAGAATATAAACATATAAATATGATAAAAATTTAAGGGTTGCTGATAAATAATTTAAACCTGTTCACTATTAATGTATTTGCTAAAATATATTTATATATTACCTATAAACTAAAGTTGTTGTTTTTTTTATAAAAAAATATATATAGTAAGATTAAAATTTGAGCATGCATATATAAATGCATTTACTCTCATTTCTGATATATATATATATATATATATATATATATAAATAATAAACAATATATATATATATATATTTAATATACTAATTTTTTCAAATAATAATAACGCTATAAGCAAAAAAAAAAGGCTCTGCATGCGAATAATTTTTACAATTCCTATGCGACAACTAACCTGCTTTCAAGGCCTCCTTATGGCAACTATCTGGGCTATGCAAATTGATTTTCTGTTCTTGCTAGCAAACACCAGGATGATTGTAATAGTCTTATCTCAGAAGCAGCAAAAACGCGAGATCAATAGACCTTTTTTGTGAAGACCAAATATTCGTTGATAGATATGGGAAGGGCCCCCCCTCCTCCCCTAAACACTGATGAACATAATTGGTAGAAGGTTGGATGCAAGCAACCTAAATGCCCAGCAAGTGAAGCAAATTGTCAGCCAGTATGCCATGACCATCATCCACTGAGTTATATGGAGAAGGGTTTTTTAAAACCTACCCTTAAAGTCAGAACCATAAACCGGGGAAACACTCTCCGGTGACAAATTATAGAGAAGAATTCGTGAGGCAAGGAAACCCTAGCTAGACATTCACTGCACCACCATCAAAAACCATCAGTGGATAAACAAATTAAGGGTGACCAATCAATGCATCCATCAACCATAGTGGAAAGGCTAGTGCTAGAAATTGACAATCAAATCCTAAGAAAGCATTAGAGGCACTGTAAAGAATTCATCATCTTTGCTCGATGGGAAGGTATAGGTACTCCAGTCGAACAAATTGTTGAATAGTTAAAGACATCCTTTCAAGGCCTGGTAAGTATCGACATCCTCCCTAAAAATTTCCTTTCAATAGAATGTAGCAATATAGATTTGAGAAATAGGCTTCTGAATGGGGATATTCCAGCATATAAGGGTTTTTGCTTAGAATGCTGGGAATGGCAACCCCTTTTTGATTCATCCCATTTAAAACCTTTTATGGTAAATAGAGAAATATCAATTGATAACTTACCAGTAGAACTTCGCAATTTAGAAATCTTAAGAATGATAGGCAATAAGTTAGGGAAATTTGAAAGTGTTATCAATATCAAAACTTTAAAAAACATAGTTTTAAAAATCAATAGCCACATTTAAAACATTGAACCTTCCTTTTATAATGGCCCCATCGTAGATGATATTCCTAGGAAAACCTCACTTGTGATGTCATACCCTCAGATTAAACATAATAAAGAGGGTGTCAAAATTAAATTCATGGAAGGAACTGGGGGTTTCACTCTGGTAGGTGATGAGTCTTTAAAGATAGAAACTAAGCATCAAGCCTCTACAATGGATACGACATTGGATCGATGCTATGAGCCCTTATATAAGGACTCCTTGAATAGGAAGACAAAATCCCCCTTCCTCCCATCTCTGGAAGTAGTTATGACAAAAACAGTTGAACCTTGGAACAAGGAACAAGATTTAGAAGATGGGGAGATTAGTGAGCCATCAGTGCAGAAGAATTTGTCGTGTATATGCACTCAAGGGAAAAACCTAAATATTAACTTTGGAATAAGCATAGACTCGAGGAAGGAAATAGTGAGCCCCCTAGGGCATTCAACAAAAGTAAAATTATCCCTTTCAGAGCAACCATTGGTGAAGGAAATGTGTCCCCCTGTTAAGGATAAAGGATCTGAGCAAGAACAACTGAAAACACAAGATAAGGATATGGAGGAAAGTGGGGGGGGGGGGGGGCAGAGGAAAATAGACCACCCTGGAATATTGATTCAATGGTGGCAGAAGTGGAAGAGAGAGAACAAGTAGAAAGGGAAGTCAACATTATTTCCAACTTTATTGGGGAAGAAGTAGTTAATGACCTAATGGAAGAGTTTGTTGATGAGATTTGTGACTCCGAAGAATTGGAAAGGCAGAGGGAGCTATATGTGAAAAATTTAGTGGATTGTGCCAGAGTTAATATGGAAACAGAATAATTGTTCATTGACCTAGATAATTTGGAAAAAAAGAACCCAAACATTCTAGGCATTCATAATACAGAGGAGAGCAAAGACTCTCCTAACTGTGCCAAGTCCATCAAAAGGAGGGGTAAGAGATCCCTTGCTGAATTAAGAGCCAAGGATGGGGAAGCTATGGGCCAATCCAAAATTTCATCACTATTTAATGTAGGGGAGGGGAAGTTCCTCCCCACAGAGCCATGGAACTCTTATCATGGAATGTTAGAGGCATGAATGCCCCTAACAAGCAACGTATCATAAAACATTGTATATCTGAATCAAAACCAGACATAATTCTATTCCAAGAAACTAAAATGAACCCAACTGAGATAGACCTCTTTGAGAATAAATTAGGTTTTAGAAAAGTGAAGTATTCCCCAGCACTTGGGGCTTCAAAAGGTTTAGCAATCATCTAGGATCCTAGATATTCCTCTTTTACACCATTAGAGATAAAATAGAATTGGATAGGCGGAAAGGTAAACTACTATAATAGTAAGTTAAGATTTAACCTGATCAATGTATATGGCCCTATTCAGAACAGGGATAAAGTTCAAGTCTGGATGAAACTTGAGACTTTCTTAAGAAACAGTCTGAATGAGATGTGTATTATTGGAGGAGATTTCAATGCCATCACTGAGGCATCAAACAAAAGAGGAGGTAGTAATAAGTTACCTACAACGACACTCGACTTCATTGATTGGATCAATATGAATTCTTTGTTGGAAATCCAGACAACAGAGAACAGCTTTACATGGAACAACAGAAGGAAGGGCTTTAGCAATATTGCTGAAAAGCTAGACAAATTTTTAATTCATGGGGGGCTTATGAATTTCAATTACACTATGGAAGCAGAGATCCTTCCTTTATCCGGTTCAGACCATTATCCACTCCAACTTAACATTCTGGCAAAACAAGGTCCAAGAAAATGCCTGTTCAAATTTGAGAACATGTGGTATAAGGATGATAACATCATCAACTTGATTGAACAATGGTGGAGGGAATCTGTATTCTCAGGCTCAAAGATGTATATTGTTGCAAACAAACTGAAGTTAATCAAAAGGAGGCTCTTGGAGTGGAATTGAGAGAATTTTGGTAACATCTTTAATAAGAAACTTTTAATACAAATGGACCTCAAAGATGTTAACAAGGAATTTTTGGATCGAGGGATGAATGAACCTCTCTTCTTGAAGGAAAAAATATTACTATAGGAGTATGAAGAGATTCTGGCAAAAGAAGAAATCTTCTGGAGACAAAAATCTAGAGAAACATGGTTGAAAGATGGAGATCACAACACAAAGTTCTTTCATAATAGTACCAAGTAGAAAAGATGGGTAAACCAAATCTCTAACATTAAGAACTACCAAGGAGTAAATTTGGAAGACCCATCAGAGGTGGCAGAGGAAGCGGTAAGATTTTTTGAAGGAATCCTTAACAATACAACTCATTCCAACCTTAGAGGTCAACATAATATAATTAAAAATATTCCAAAACTCATTGATGCAAAACACAACATATGTTTGCTTAAGAAATTTACAGAGGAGGTTAAATCTGCCCTCATGAAAATGAACCTAGATAAGGCTCCGGGCCCAGATGGCTTCCCAACTAGTTTCTTCCAAAAATGTTGGGGTTTTATGGGTCGAGAGATCACAGAGGCCTTAGAGGTTGTTAGAAACTTAGGTAAGATCCTGAAGGAGATCAATAATACCTTCTTCAATTTGATTCCGAAAAAAGAGAAACCTAATAGCTTTAATGAATATAGGCCCATAGCCTTGTGTAATACTCTTTATAAACTACTTACCAAAACTCTAGCAACTATACTTTAGAAACTTCTCCCTATCATCATTAGCGAAGAACAAATATTCTTTGTGCCCGATAGATCAATCTATGATGGGGTAATCATAGCTCAAGAAGCTATACATTCGGTCCAGCATAATGGAGCACCAAGCATGCTGGTCAAATTAGATATTAGTAAAGCATATGACAAAGTGGATTGGAGATTTTTATGCAAATGTTTGGAAGCATTTGGCTTTTCCAAAACTTGGATCAACCTTATCTTTGAATGCATATCCACCCCCAAATTTTATGTCCTGGTCAATGGCACACCTGAAGGTTTTTTTAGTAGCTCTAGGGGACTTAGGTAGGGAGACCCCATATCTCCTTCCCTCTTTATCATTATGGTAGAGGCTCTTGGTAGGTCTATCTCAAAGGCTAGGGAAGAGGGTGGAATCATAGGCATACCCATTAGTAGTGGTCTAACTCCCATTACCCACCATCAATTCATAGATGATACAATTCTTTTTGGATGGGGTGAAATTGGGGAAGCAAGGGCCTTCAAAGGTATCCTCAAATCCTACATAGAAGCCTTAGGTCAAGAGGTCAATTTGGAGAAGTCGGAAGTGTTCATGTTCAACATAGAAACCACATCTGAGAAAGAGATATGCAGGGTCTTCGATATCAGGCCTGGTCTCCTCCCTTGCAAATATTTAGGCATCCCTTTGGATAAGGGGAGCATGACATATAAGTCTTGGGATTGTGTGGTGGAAAAAATCAAGAAGAAAATTAACACTTGGAAAGGGAAATGGATGTCCTCTGTAGGCAGGGCAACCTTGGTCAAATCAGTTCTGGCAGCAATGCCCATTTACCAACTATCTTGTCATAATTTATCGGTTAAAAATGGAATGAGCTAAATAAACACCTTAGAACTTTCTTTTGGCAAGGTGCCAATGATGATAAGAAAATATCACTCCTATCTTGGGATAGGATTTGTAGACCAAAAGAAGAAGGAGGAGCTGACATTAAAAATATCAGTGACCAAAGTAAGGCCCTGGGGGAAAAATTAGTATGGAGAATGTTCAGACATCCCCATTTAAAATGGGCGAGAATATTGTACCATAAATACCTTAAAGAAGACAACCCTATCCAAATATTTAGAGAAAACAATCCGCCTAGAGGCTCTTGCATATGGAACTTTATGCTGGAATGCAGAAATATTATCACAGATAAACTCACATGGAACCTAGGGTCAGGGGAAGATGCCTTGTTTTGGTCAGACTCTTAGGGAGGGTATAAGGCGATCGAGAAAATCTATGATTTTGGGCCTACAAGAACACTCCTAGAATCAAACAGAGGTAAATTGGTTGGGAACTACATTTCTCCCTCAAAGAATGGAGCGGGGTGGAAATGGATAGTCAAAGAAAATAAGGATATCCCTATAAGGGATAAAGATAAACTCATAGCAATCCTAAAAGATAGAAAAATTTCCTTTAGTCTAGGCAAGGATAGGCTTGTGTGGGTTGGCTCCAAGAATGGAGAATACAACTCCAAGGATGGGTATAATCACACGCTAAAGCTCAACTTTTACCCAAGACAGAGCTGCCTCTGAAACTCTGCTTGGACAAATACTGCCTACCCAAGGTTGGAGTCTTCACATGGCTTGCTCTCCAGAATAAGCTCTTGACTACTGAAAAATTTAGAAGGATGGGGTATGAGGGACCAAGTAGATTCCCTCTATGTGAAAAGGATGAAGAGGACACAAATCACCTCCTCCTTAATTGCAACTATGCAAACAAATGTTGGGTGTGGTTTACCCAAAAACTAGGCTGGTCCTCTGCCTTTCCTCAATCTATTTTAGGAATGCTCAAAGCCTAGCCCATCCTAAGTATAGGTTGTCTATTTGAAGGCTTATGGATATCTCTTCCATCTACCATAATTTGGGAATTGTGGAAGGAAAGGAATAGACATCTTTTGAAAGATGAAAAATTAGAAGTGAAACGGGTAATCAATAAAATTGAGGCTGCTATGATCGAAAAAATCAATAGTATGATCAACTTCGGTCTGAAGAAGAATTCCATAGTAACTTATTGGGATGAGAAGATGAAGGGGAAATGGAAAGGACTATCTATCCCACCCCATATTAGGGATGGTCTTGGAGTAAATCTAAGGAAAAGAGTTGAATGTAAGTGGCAACCTCCAGGTGAGGGATGGCTCAAGCTAAACTTTGATGGGGCCTCCAGAGGCAACCCAAGGGTGGCAGGGATAGGAAGCTCTATCCATAACTAGGAAGGGAATGAAATTTCCCTCAGGGCTTACCCAATAGGTAATAAGACTAATAATTGGGCTGAATTGGTTGCCCTACTGGAAGGCCTTAATATTTGCAGAAATATGGGAGTGAAAAAATTGGAAATTGAAGGGGACTCAACAATTATTATCAACACTCTAAGAAAAGGTAGTATGCTCAATTGGATAATCAACTCACTATTGACATGGTCCATTGATTTATGCAAAGGTTTCAATAGATTTACGATCAACCACATCTATAGGGAAGGCATCAAAAGGGCTAATGAGTTAGCTAACTTGGGAGTTGATGGCATTCATCTTCCCTGAAGCTCTATCTTAGGCCCTCGTCCAATTTTTTATATAAAATGACATATTATGGTCTTATAGCTTCTTCTCATTAAATTTAGATATCATAACATCGACATCAGAATCCTAAAAATTATTGCTCAAACCAAGGCCATTGGATATACATACTAATCTGTCACTGAAACGCCCAGTCCGGCCGGAATGACTCTATCGAAGAAGCTTACCATTATCCTATCGATAAAGTGACTTATCAAACAAATCTTGGCCATGATGAACTTCCAAAAGGATTCACCAAAAAAAATAGTTCCATCGACATAAAATACATGGAGGAAATCAGGAGTGGTCCCACAAATGAAATAAAGAGTTTCGATGAAACCACAATATCGATGAGACATGTGAACAGCTCGCTGAGGGAAGGAGTCTGGCCAAAAGAGTGATATCGAAGGAACCAATGGATATTTTATCGATGAAGATATTTCAAGGAAGAGAGCATATCAAAGAGGCACAAAATATGTTGACCAAAGATAGCTTTCTCATCGATAAGACTTATCGAGAAAAGGAAGGTGTCATAGAGGTGTAAAAGTTATTCGCCAACGAGCACAGTTCCATCTAAAATCAAAAAGCCGAAGGAGGATATTTTTCTTTCGTCAACATTAAAAATTTCATCAATGAATTGAACGATAAAACTGTTGCAAAACACGGCGATGAAATGATTCCTGCTGAAAATGGGGTTTCGATGAGCCAATGGAGGATTACATCGACATAAACACGTGAGGTAGAGCCTTTCGATGAATGTGTAGAGATCGATGAAGCCTCAAAGCTCCTTAACAATGATGGTAGTCTCATCAAAACTAAGGAGACATCAATGAAACATGACATTTTGAGGGAAGATAAAGTTAAGCCACCGAAGTTCATGATTCCATCAAAAAAGCGGGCGGCCATAAAATTGATAAGCATCGATTGACGATATGTAGTGCTGCTAGACAAATGATTACTTTCTGCTGTGAGGATCAATACAAATCTTCTGTGACCAAATGAAACTTGGATCAATAGCCTATGTTTCTGTTTATAATGCCAAAGTAATTATAGAGTGGTCCCACCGATGAAATAATGAGTTTCGATGAAACCACAGTATCGATGAGACATGTGTATAGCTCATCGAGGGAAGGAGTCTGGCTGAAAGAGTGATATCATAGGAACCAATGGATATTTTATCAACGAAGCTATTTCGAGGAAGAGAGCATATCGAAGAGGCACAAAAGATGTTGACCAAAGATAGCTTTCTCATCGATAAGGCTTTTCAAAAAAAGGAAGGTGTCGTAGAGGTGCAAAAGTTATTGGCCGACGAGCACAGTTCCATCGAAAATCGAAAAGTCGAAGAAGGATATTTTTCTTTCATCGACATAAAAAAATTCATCAATCACCTGACTGATAAAATGGTTGCAAAACATGGTGATGAAAGGATTCCCGCTGAAAATGGGGTTTCGATGAGCCAATGGAGGATTATATTGACATAAACACGTGAGGTAGAGCCTTTCGATGAAAGTGTAGAGATCGGTGAATCCTCAAAGCTCCTTAATGATGTCGGTAGTTTCATCAAAAATAAGGAGACAACGATGGAACATGACATTTCGAGGGAAGATAAAGTTAAGCCACTGAAGCTCATGATTCCATCGAAAAAGGGTGCAGCCATAAAATTGATGAGCATCGATGGATGATATGTAGTGCAGCTAGATGAATGATTACTTTTTGCCACGAGGATCAATACAAATGTTTTTGTGACTGAACGAAACTTGGTCTATGAATCATAGCTAAAATTATATAATTCTCCTAGTCCTAGGTAAATCTTTGGAAGTATGTGACCTGACTGGAGCATTTTCTGATTATCATCATGACATCCGCTATAAAATGGTGGTCCATTTCAATGTGTTGCTTGATTTCAAAATAACATATGCTAACATGGTAATTCAAGATGTTTGCAAACTTTGGACTAGCTGGTCTATTTTGTAGGGCAAGGATACCAGGAGGGAATGATAGTATCTTTCAAGCCTCATCCCAAGATCTATATCTGAGAGAGAATGTAAAGCTTCCAAAACTTTCATAAAATCCACAACATTTGTATAATTTTCACGTTTATATTTCAATGGCAATATGGCCAAGCAATGTAAGGTAGAAATACCATCATAAGATTTTGTACTTTTTCTAGGAAGTTAATCTTCCTTGGGCTAGACTGGAGGTTTTCCAAGCAATGTAAGGTAGAAATACCATCATAAGATTCTATACTTTTTCTAGGAAGTTAATCTTCCTTGGGCTAGACTGGAGGTTTTCTTACCTCGGTTCTTTCCTACCAGTGCCCACACTGAACCGAGATGTAAAATACTTTAAATCAATAAAAATTTCCAGCCCTTGGTCTATTACCTATCAAAGAAAAAAAATAATTAAAAAAAAAATGCAGTAAGTTGGGCCTGTGAAAGGAGCCGACGATGCCCTAGAGGGGCGACCCACAGTGGGTGACCACTGTGAGGCCGTGTCCTCGATGCGACCCATAGTGGGTGACCACTGTGAGGCCGCGTCCTTGGCATGACCCACAGTGGGCGACCACTATGAGGCCGCGTCCTCGATGCGACCCACATTGGGTGACCACTGTGAGGCCACGTCTATGACATGACCCACAATGGGCAACCACTGTGAGGCCGCGTCTTCGACGCGACCCATAGTGGGCGTCCAATGTGAGGTCACATCCTCAGCGTGACTCACAGTGGGCAACCACTATGAGGCCGCGACCTACGCAGTGCGGCCCAGCCATTGTGGTGCCGTCGTAGAACTCCGTCGCCGTCATGACCCTCTGCCCTGCAATCATCCTACATGAACATCAAGAGAAAACCCTAACCCAATTTTTGGGTTAGCGTTAGAAAAGATAACAAAAAAGAGAGAGTTAGATGTGTGTTTAAAAGAAGTAAATAGGTCCCCAAGAGGGTAATTTTGGTGAAAATATTTATCTAAATTTTAGAGGAGATTAGTTATCAATAATGGAAGTTTATAGTCTCTTGTTTAGATAATCATATATATAATATTTAATTTTCTTAAACATTTATTAATGGGTATTTTTTTTGTATAATAAATATTTTAACCTAAAGGGGTAATTTAGTTGTATTTGATTATTAAAATCTTTTAAGGGATTAATTGCCACTCAAGGAATGTTTCTTTTTGAAGCCAGCTTATAAAAGTTAATTTGATGACGTTGGGGACGTTTCAATATTTGCCTATTTAAATTATTATTAATACAAGGAATTGTATTAATGTTAATATAATGAATTTTGGAGTTATTTAAAATTGTATGGGATTAATGATAATTCATAATTAAAATTGAAGTATTTAAATCAAGAGAATCAATTAACTAAGAAAGTTGTGATGAATTTATAGGCTTGATGAAGCAATTTAAGTAATGGTGATTATTGAGATTATTACGTAAAATAAAATAAATTTGATCACTTAGGAGTTTGAGATAAGACCTAAGTCTTCTAGTTAAAGTATATTTCATCTCTCACTTTAGAAACCCATTCTGAATGTCTAATAAGATTTCCTTTAGTGCAACTTATTAAGTTGTCACATCTAATTAAACGTAGGTCTTTAGTAATTAAGTGTTTAAAAAAAAAAATTGTAAAAGTTTGGGACATTTTGGCATCAGATCCCTAGGTTCATACACTGGAGAACATGGGCTACATTCATAACTTAGTCAATCCAAACTATGAATTCGGAATGTAACACTAGGTGAAAACTTGCAAAATAATGAAATGAAACATAAGTGAAAATTCTTTTTAAACCAAAGGATCAACATATATCAATTCAAGGGGTTCCAAGGGTCACAAAAAGCCCTTAAATTCAAAAACTTATTAGTCATAATGGTTATGGCATAATAAGTGTAAGGAAGAAAAGGTGTGCAGAAACACTTCCTACACTAATCTTGAGAGGATGATTATGCAGATTTCAACTTAACTATTACAAAGATCACAAGAAGCACATAGAGTAGAAATAAAACAATAAACACATAACACAGTGGTTATCATGGGGAAAACCCATACAGGTGAAAAACCCCACACTCTAAAACTTGCATAATATATTAACAAATCAACAAGAGATTACAATACACCTGCAATGCAAGTTCTTACAAGAGCATCACCTCAACTCAAGCTCGGAGAGACTTCACTAGCATCCTTCTAGCACCAGCCTTGCAAACAAAAACTCCATCATACAAACTCCTCCCCGAGCCCTCATTATATAGGAATTTTACAACCTGGAAACCATTTGTGGTTTTACAATACCCTGGGAAAAACCTCCATGACACTTGTTGCCCACCCTTGACATTTGTTTTTCCAAGATAAGAAAACTAGGTTAAAAATAGTTAATCACGCCCAAACTCTTGTCCCTTATTTTTGACCCTCATAATTAACATGAAATGTGTCATATAATCTCTAAAAATGGCCCTCATATATTATACTATGGATAAGGCATCTTTTGATAACTCATATACCTTTTTTCAAGGCACCAACACATAGGAAAACCTCCTAACTACTTTTGGAACTATTTGATGGAAATTGCAAGGTTGAGACACATGTATCTCAACATTCTCCCACTTGTTAAATACCTTGCAAGAGTCAGGGGATACATATTACCATGGAGTCAAAGGTCAGGGGCCAAGAGGCCCAATATAGACTCCAAACACCATCTGAACTTCTCTGTGCTCACAGGTTTAGTTATGAATCAGCAACATTCACCAAATTTTCTACCTTCTCCAGCTTCACCCTACCATCCTCAACCATAACTCTCACAAAATGATATTGTACATCAATGTGTTTGGTCCTAGCATGAAAAGTTGGGTTCTTCACTAGGTAGATTGCTCTCTGACTGTCACTTTAAATTGTCACTGCACCTTGTTTAAACTCTATATCTGAACACAGTCTCTTGAGCCAAATGGCTTCCTTACAAGCATGAGTAGCTGCCATAAACTCTCCCTCTGTAGTGGACAAAGAGACCACAGCCTGTTGCTTTCTCATCCAACTAATTGTACCACCAAATAATGTAAACACATATGTACTTGTGGATCTTCTTTTATCAACATCACCAGCCCAGTCTGAATCCACAAAGCCTCTAATATCCAAGGAATTCTCATTTCCTGTTCCATGAAAACATATAGAGTACTCTGAGGCACCCCGTAAGTATCTAAAAACTCTTTTTACCGCATCCCAATGTGCTCTTCCTGGATTAGACATGTAACGGGAAAGAACTCCCACTGCTTGGGCAATGTCTGGTCTTGTATAAACCATAGCATACATCAAACTTCCAATAGCACTCTGGTATGGTACTCTACTCATCTCTTCCATCTCCAATCGGGACGTAGGACACTGTGAACTAGAAAGCTTTGTTCCCATTGTAACAAGAACACTCAATGGTCTAGAATCTTGCATATTAAATCTTCTCAGAATAGTACCAACATATTTACTCTGGCCTAGCCAAAGCTTTTTGTTTTGTCTATCTCTTACAATCTCCATTTCCAGAATGTGTCTTGCTACACCAAGATCTTTCATATCAAATTTCATCAAGGTTTTAATTCTGCAAACAAACCTTTTCCTTTCCCAATAAACAACATGTCATCAACATACAAGGCAATAACCAGGAAATGATAACCATCGGATTTGAAATATATATAGTGATCAGATTTAGACCACACAAACCCCAAACTCAATACATATGTATCAAACTTCTGGTACCACATCCTAGGACTCTATTTTAAACCATACAAGGATTTCTTCAACTTACAGACCAAATTACTTTTACCTTTTACCATATAGTGCTCTAGCCGTGTCATATAAATTTCTTCCTCCAAATATCCATGAAGGAAAGTTGTTTTCACATCCATTTGCTTGATCTCTAGATCATAAGCTGCAATAGAAAGCAAGAAATGAATGGATGTCATTTTGGCTATAGGAAAAAAAAACTCACCATAATCTACTCCCTGAACCTGGGAGTAACCTTTTGCAACCAAACGTGCTTTGTACTTCTCAATTCTTCTATCTGAACCTATCATCTTTTTGAACACCCATTTGCAACCAACAGGCTTTCATCCTTCAGGCAATGGTACAAGGTCCCATGTGTCAATCTTCTTAAGAGCTGCCATCTCTTCATCCATTGCAATTTTCCAGGATTCTGAATCATTTATACCAAGAGCCTCTTCTACAGATTTTGTTTCATCAATATTAGCATTCAAAGCAAATATGCATCTCCAATCATCAGGAGAATATCCATACCTTTCAGGTGGTTTTCTTTGTCTAGTAGACCTTCAAACAAGTTCAGGTTTAGGTTCAGGTTCCTCTTCTTCCTCTAATGAATCAGAACTCGTAGATCTCTCATCAATTTCTGGTCTTTCTAAGGGCCTCGATTCAACTTTTTCAGGTGTAGCAGGCAGTTGAATCACATCTTTCTTTTCTTCCTTTTGTTCAGGATGCACTGTAATAGAAGAAGACTTAGTTTCTCTAAAAATAACACTTTTGGAATAAAATACCTTTTGTGCAATAGGATCCCAAAGCTTGTATCCTTTCACACTATAACTGTATCCAATGAATATATATTTAACAGCTTTGTTATCCAATTTTGTCTGCTTCTCCTTTGGCACATGAACATATGCCTCACAACCAAAAACTCTCAGATGACTAAGTGAAGGCTTGTGTCCTGACCATGCTTCCATTGGCATTTTATCAACAACATCTGATGTAGGAGACCAAGGAGTGGCTACAGCTTCAGCCCAGAACTTTTGTTCTAGACCAGCACCACTTAGCATACTCCTAGCCTTCTCCATCAAGGTCCTGTTCATTCTTTCTGCAACTCCATTCTATTGTGGAGAATATAGAGTTGTCTTTTGTCTCTTAATACCACAATATTTACCAAAAGTGTCAAAATCATTGGAGCAATATTCACCACCATTATCTATCCTTAAACATTTTATCTTCTTTCCAATCTGCAACTCAACCATTGCTTTAAATTCTTTGAAATGACTGAAAACTCAATCTTTACTCTTAAGAAAATAAACCCATGTTCTTCTATTGAAATCATTAATGAAAGAAACATAATAAACCGATTTACCAATAGGAGAAACATCAACTGTATCAAATACATCCGAATGGATTAGATCCAAAACACTTGAAGACTTATAAGAACTGGAGTAAAACTGAATGCAGTTTTATTTTCCATAAATACAATGCTCACAAAAATCAAATTCAAGATTGCAATCATTCAACCCATTACCAAGGTTCTGATAGTTTTGATACTAAATGTAAGTACAGATCCAATAGCCAACAAGATGAGAGGGGGGGGGGTGAATCATACAAACTTAATCTTCTATAAAAACATCAGATTCAACCTCGGTAACATATATTTCAGTAATATAACCAAAACTGTTAAACATGCAAACTCAAAAGCATATAAACATCATAAACCTCATAACACCAGATTTAACGTGGAAATCCAAATAGGGAAAAACCACTGTGGGATTTCAGACCCACTAAGAAATATACTCTTCTAAAGTATGCTCGGTTAAAAGCAAATCCTGTTAAAGATTACAAACACATTGCTAGATGTGACCCGGTTAAGGGATTTCCCTCAGATCTATTAGGATCTTCACCTTGTTAGAAGTGACCTTGTTAAAGGATTTCAAACACTCAATTAGAATGTCACCTTGCTAGAGGGTTTTACAAATAAGACTGTTAAGTCCACTCGGTTAAGAGATTTTCTATCACTTTCACAAAATAACAGTAATAAAAATCTATCTGCAACTTCACATCTAAAATGCTAAAGCAAATTGTTATTTGTTTAATACAATCTAGACATAGAACTAATCTTGTCCATTTGTTGGGCTTCTATACTCTGTTATTCAAACAGGTCTTCAAGTTTCTGTGCTCGGTAATCACTATGTAGCATCCCTGTGCATACACTTGTCCGCATACATTGTTTATCAATAGTTCCCTATTTATAAACAATTAGCTAACCAGTTAATCTCCTTGATCACATTTCCCATGATCAATCATAGCCATCAGATCTTCAATCTTGTCCAGTTCAATGCATCTTTCGATCTGAAAATGTTTTACCCCACCTAGGAACTTGTGCCAAGGTATTGCAGTTCAATCTGAGCTATAGATCTTCATGCCGACTTTCCTTTGCCTTAGATTCATTAACAAAGTTCATGCACGACATACCAATCATTTAATCAGTTCCAGCTCATCAGCTTCCTTCATTAAATATCGCATGTAACCTTTTAATGCATTATGTTATAGCTTGGTTACAACTCTATTACAACTTGGTAAATACTAAAATTCACTCGGTAGACATTCTGCCTTCATTAACCGATAGCGATAACCTTAGGGTTTACCGACTAGGTTCATTAGGGTTTACCGACTAGGTTCTTTGCTTGGTAACATAGTATAGTATTAACCTTACAATTTACAACATATGTATGATGTTAAAACAATCTGAACATCATGATCTCATCATTGTCTGACTCGGTAATATTTTCCCATTGAATACCTTATTCATCCTCTTATTCATTATAATCTTTCCTATGTCTTTTACCGACATCTTTATATTCTTCAAATCATACTTCTCAAGATATGGAAACATCATACTGAATTAGAAAATCAATTTCTTGACATCAATGACAAAATAATAATATCAAGACAGTAAACATCCTTAATCAGTTATATCCATAATCGTCAACAACCTTCTCAATATCCTTATTGAAATGTCAACAATCCTTCATTGTCTGTTATAATGCTATATTGCCAATAGGTTCTTATTTTTCAAAGTTTGTAGACCCTTCTCACCTATGTGACCAAGTCTCTGGGGCCACAACATGGTCGTATCTACAAACAACTTTTATTTGGTAGACAGAGCTCCCTTGGGTACCCAAAAACCATGACTATCTACTGAAAGAGACACCCTCTCCTTTTCCAGCATAGTCTTTATCACAGTCTTATCAGAAGTGTTATTGCACTCAATTGTGCATGCATCAAGCTGGTACAATGTACCCATTCTACTTCCTCTTGCTATCACCATAGCACCTCTCACCATTTTCACGCCTTCTTCAGAAAATTGTACATGCACACCCGCATCTATTAGTTTGCTAATAGATAACAAATTTCTTGCTAGTCCTGGGATATGCAAGACACCATCAAATCTTCTAGTTCTACCATCAAAAAATTTAACATGAACACTTCCACGATCAACAATATCAAGAAAGGAGTTATCACCCAGATACACCTTACCACCATTAAACTTTTCATACTTACTAAACGAGTTTCTAATAGGAGTCATGTGGAAAGATGCACTTGAGTCTATCAACCATGCTTTATCACTTGCACAAGTGGCCAAGGCTGCAATAAAAGCATCTCCATCTTCCTTCTCAGACTCAGAATCAGAATCTTGCTTCTTCTTCTTTTTTTTCTTTTCTTCTTTACAGTCCTTTCGGAAATGTCTGTGCTTTCCACAATTCCAGCAAATTGCCTTGGACTTACCAGTAGATTTTGATCTCCCCTTATTGTTGGACTTAGAACGACCATTTTTCTTTCCATTCTTGCCTCTTTCTTTTGGTCTTCCTCGAACACTCAAAGCCTCTTTGGCATTCAGATAGACCTTCCTTCTCATCTCCTTAGAATGTAGAGAACCAACAACATCCTCCATCTTCAAGACAACTGCAGTGCTCCCTATAGCCATCACAAGGATATCCCATGAGTCTCGCAACGAACATAGAAAGATTTGGTACTTTTCTTCTTCATCCATTGGTACCCCTACTGAGGTCAACAGAGTCACCAATATATTAAAACTTTCCAGATGCTCATAAATTCGTCCACCTTCTTCCATTCTCAAGGAGTACAATTTTTTCCTCAAGAAAATTTTATTCACAAGTGATTTTGCTTGGTAGATCTCACTTAGCTTCTTCCAAAGCTTCTTCGTAGTAGATTCTTCATGGACATTAATCAGAATTGAGTTTGCAAGACACAATCTTATGAGACCTTTAGTTTTTCTTTCTATTACATCATATTGTGTAGCTAAAGTCAGAATTGTGGGCCTCAACTTATTCTCATCCACCGCATCCTATAGATCTCGATCAATCAACAGATCTTCCATCTTCAGCTTCCACATTTCAAAGTTTGTGCCAAAAAACTTTTCTACATCAATCCTCCCTGATATGCTTGCCATGTTTATGATCCTGCAATACAGAAATGAAATACTCTGCACAAGCTCCCACTCAAACCTTGATTAGCTCAAAAAACCCTGTACCCAACAAATAGAACCAAAACTGGCTAGGCTCTGATACCACTTGTAAGGAAGCAAGGGTGTGTGGAAACACTTCCTACGCTAATCTTGAGAGGATGATTATGCAAATTTCAACTTAACTATTACAGAGATCACAAGAAGCACATAGAGTAGAGATAAAACAATAAACACATAACACAATGATTATCGTGGGGAAAACCCATACGGGTGAAAAACCCCACACTCTAAAACCTGCATAATATATTAACAAATCAACAAGAGATTACAGTACACTTGCAATGCAATTTCTTACAAGAGCATCACCTCAACTCAAGCTCGGAGAGACTTCACTAGCATCCTTCTAGCACCGAGCCTTGCAAACAAAAACTCCATCATACAAACTCCTCCCCAAGCCTTCATTATATAGGAATTTTACAACCTGGAAACCATTTGTGGTCTTACAATACCATGGGAAAAACCTCCATGACACGTGTTGCCCACCCTTGACATTTATTTTTCCAAGATAAGAAAACCAGGTTAAAAATAGTTAATCACGTCCAAACTCTTATCCCCTATTTTTGACCCTCATAATTAAAATGAAATGTGTCATATAATCTCTAAACATGGCCTTCCTATATTATACTATGGATAAGGCATCTTTTGACAACTCATATACCTTTTTCCAAGGCACCGACACATAGGAAACCTCCTAACTACTTTTGGAACTATTTGTTGGAAATTGCAAGGTTGAGACACATGTATCTCAACAATAAGACCCCTAAGACTATGAAATTTCAAAAATATATTTATGTATATGAAAATATTTCTGATGTTTCATAATTAAAGAGAGATCTCTAGTACCTATGAGGTTACCATTTAAATGGAACCTAAATGCAGCAATTGTACCTAGTCAGATCGAGCATGAGGAGTTAATTCTACAATAGAATACTCATAATAGTAACTAAGGCAATACCAATAGTTGGGATATGTTCTTGACATGGAAAGTCAAGCAAGCTAGATAGACATGAGATGAAGGCTCAATAAACAAGATAATTGAGATAGAGACAGTTCTTGTTAACATTTAAAGCTATGTGAAATTGTGGTGGTTTGAAAACCATGACCGCCGTTTGAGGCACCAATGAAGAAGAGTTAAGAGGTACTCTTACAAATCTTGGGAAGAAGCATTAACCTATCCTAATGGATAGGTACCTTAAGCACATGGCCATGCTAGGATACTCTATTGAGATCATCCGTTAGGGAATTCCCGTATCAATGTAAAGAAGCTAGTGGTGGATAACTTTGAGGATGAGGACTGAAATGGTGATTGACAATCTCCTTGATAAATGAACCCTGGTAATGCTATAGATAAATTGAAATAATATGAGAGGAGACATGAACCTCTTTGGACTAAATCACGTAATTGCAATAAACCCTAAGTCCTTTCGTAGTTATATATTTCAGGAATCAAGAAAAGTAAGGTCACAACTAGTTCCTTTATGGGAAGATAATTTTGAAAGGACTAAGTAAATGGCAAAGGGAATAGAGATGGTTTGGGAATCACACAGAATCCTTATTAAAGTAAAAGGAGTGTAGAAGAATCATGATCAGAAAATCAGGTAAAAATATAGGGTAACTTACATCCGTTCATAATTTAAGGAGAAAAGTGCAACCCAATCATGACTAGTAACTAGATACATGACAATTTGGAACAAATTTTACTACCTTGGCACAACCGAAGGAGATTTGCAAAATTGTGGCACTTAAGTGTGAAAGTATGTGAAACATTAGGTATGAATGAGTCAACATGTAACTTTGGATAAGGCATATGGAAGGAGATAGTATGACAGTATATTTAATATCAAAGTTTTAATGAGAATTAGCTGGCAGTGTATTATGTTGTTCTAATACAAGGATTTATGAGTACAATGATAATGAGCCGAATTATATGGTTAGCTAAGGGAGAACTTGGAAATTATGGGAGTCTTAAGACATTGGTAATTATTGTAAACCTTTATGTTATGTTGTAATGGGGTAACTTGATATTATGATAGCAGGGTGATTTTATTGGATTGAAGGTAATTGAAAGTTGTGATATGTCGTGATCGGCTAGCAAGTTAATATAAAATAAGTAATATGGAAAATGATAATTTCTTTTTTACAGAAATTTAAATTAAAAGGTGGGTGTTGGTTTCTATTCTTGTCACTTCTCGAGTGTGCACCCCCTTGTTTTCATGGTTGCATAAGTGGAGTAGGTGAGAATAAGTCAATTCTCCGCGTCATTTGAGAATAGTCATAATATGTGTGGAGTAGGAATTAGTTGTAAAGCGTTATTGATTGTACTTAACAATTATTCCACCCTTGGTTGATCTTAACCATAACCGTTAGTAATTTGGCAACATGCTCCTACTTGATGGGAACAAATGGATGATTAGAGATGAAAATACAAGGAACTAGCAAAAGGTGCTAAGAGGACAAATGATGTCCCTAGTGAAACCATATGAATGCATTAATATAAATCCTAAGTGGATTCTAAGTATACAAGTATCGATTTTGTATCGTACTATCGACCCCATTAGTAAGTGAGACATATAAGTGTCGATGCATGAGTTACCACATATCATTGAACCAAGATTTAACATATTAAGATATTTAATGGAAATCCAAGAAGAATTGATGAAGGAAGGTAGAGTTAGCTCATTCACCCGTTAAAATATAATTATGGTTGTTGATAATCCTAAATGGATAGTGGATTATATCAGAAAGTGTTGCTTGTAATAGTAATCACGTGAATGTTAATGGAACAAGATCTATATAATGATTTTAATCTCTTGTGTATAAGATATTTCATGATAATAAAGAAATATAAATTATCTAATAACCTTAAGAGTCTAATAATCACTTCCTAACGCACTCAGGACGTGTGATCTTGGGTGAGGTATTGCGGTTACTCTCTATAGTGTGGCTAAAATGGTCACCTTGTTTTGAGTTTTGATTTCGACAGTGTTTCGACTATCTTTTGAATAGTGTATTGTGACCTTGGGGCTAGAACTTTCTTTTATTTTATTTTTTTATATATGATGAAAGGACCACTAAATTTTTGTTTCTTTTCATTTGAGCTATGGTGCTTTCCATGTTGCTAATTTTAATATCCTTTTCTATTGTTGGCATTTTTCTTCTTTCTGAATGGACTTGGCAAATTTAACTTTTTACTCCTAGCTTTTAAGGTGTCAAGTGGTCATTTTGAATGTTTGATTTAGCTAGCCCTAGTAATGTGATCAGTGAAATGGTTATCATGTTCATTGAACCACTGATAGTGTGTTAAGGGAAAATACTGCAAGGAATGAAATTAGGCACAAGGAATGAATAAAAAGTATTGTATCAAATTAAGAAAATGGAAAGACTATCCTCTTCGATGAAAATTCTTTTGTGATTAATCTAAGCAAGAAAATTAATAACAAAAAGTGTGATCTAGACTTAATGAATAGTGAAAGTGTTGATAATTGCAAACTTGTTGTGTTGGTACATGCATGAAGATGATTACACGGATGCTATCTAAATTAAGTGTAATTATTTCCATCACTCTCTTAGAATGGGATTGTTACATACCTTAATATTTGGGGGTTGTGAATAATGTGACCTATGTAACTTAAACCTTTGTGCCTAGATGTCTAAACATTGTAAGCCCTAGAGGTACAAACTACCCTATTTATGGGCAGATTTGAAGGACTTGAACTTGAATATAACTTGTTGCCTTATGATGTGGGAGGAAATCATGCACATAGGGTGGTTTAACAAATATGTAATCAACACCCCTATGAGGCACCTTGAAGTAAAATAAGCAGATTCATTTTGGATAAAGTAAGTTATGATGTCAATTATCTTTGGTAACATACAATGGATGAGAATTGCAATGGGATAAACATGTTTTAAACAAATCCTTAACAAAATATGACTCCTAGAAAATTTAATAAGTAAACTAATATGTGTAACCTAGATAATGGAAGATGATGATGGGTTGTATTGATAAGATTTGGATGGTGCATTAAATTAAAGTAATTACGGAATGTGAAAAGTAGAACTTAGGAAAAATGTAATAAAAATGCTAGATAAGTACCTTATGGAGGAAATAAGCTATTACGAAAGTAGGTTGATTTTAGTATTGCATCTTTCTAGTAGGCAAGATAAGATTTAGAGTAGTTTAGTGAAATTGCGGGAAATGTTAGATTTCGTATACTAGTCATGCGACTTTCAGGAGTAAGTTGAACCCTAGGGGGGGAGGATGTAGGGTCCCTCCCCGATCAAGCCTTGGTTAACCTAGTTTGACCATGGTTGACCTTATTAATAGATGCTATAATTCAATAGGATGGGCTATGTTAGACGGATAGATTAGTGAGAAAAGTAATTGAACCATGTTATGAAATCATTTTACCTTGCGGTGCACATTTTGATGTGTTAGGGATTTAGATTCCATATGATCCATTGATTGGATAATCTTGATATAATGTATGTCATTTATCTCTGAATTTGTAGTACTTCATTTTGACGTTAGAAAACATGGATGCATGCCTTAGGAATGATAGAATTTCATGATGATTATGATGATGTCATTAAATAAATTATTTCATGTGGATTTTATGGGATAATTGATAAATTGATTGTTATGATTTTGGGTGTATGCAAAGTGTCTGATTTGTATTCTTTTCATATATTAATGTTCCATATGATTATCTGAGATTACTAATGTGTGAAATGAGATGTGCAGGAAAACTAATACATGTGACCATGGAAACTATTCGGAGAATCAAGCCTAAACCTATGTGCGTTTGTGAAGCCAAGGGTTGGCTATTCGGAGAGACAACACCTCGTGTGTAAATGTGTTTTATTTGTAAATGTTTATGCTTGGATGTGTGTTTAATTTGAAATTGTTAAATTTATTAATTCTAAAAAAGGGACATTGCCATGTGTATTTAAGTATTGTGTAATTTTGTGGTGTCACTTGACACGTGTAGTGAAGTGAGTTGGCAGTGACATGTCCCTTGGAGGGAATTTGTTTTACCAATGCATTTTTCAAAATATCCTAGTATGGTCCCAAGAAATTCTTGGATAGGGAGCCATTAGAAAGGTCAACTCAAGGTTGACCCGTAGGTAAACTATGG
The DNA here is from genome assembly GCF_030272615.1 of Cryptomeria japonica. Lineage (NCBI taxonomy): Eukaryota > Viridiplantae > Streptophyta > Pinopsida > Cupressales > Cupressaceae > Cryptomeria > Cryptomeria japonica. The sequence goes on along the minus strand of NC_081413.1, from coordinate 429,882,848 downwards.
GTGAGTTTCTAGAGGGTTAAACTAACTCCTAAGGTTAGGTTAGGGGCATTTTTAATGGGCCATATGTTATACCTATGGGTAAAGGCCAATTTTAGCTATATGTCCACTCCCTGGTGACTGTCTAGTCACCTCAAAAGTTGAGTTTTTCAAGATGGCCGAATTTCAACTTTTGAGGATCTCACCTAGGTTAGACAACCTTCCAAATGAGTGATATTTGCTCTTCCCCATTTTCTTTTACTTTTTTGGGTTGCCTAGTTTAGGGAGCTTGTAAGATATTGGGAAGACCAACCTATGAAAATCTCTCACCCTTCCCAAGAGGATTGGAAAGAGTTAGGAGTGTCTTCTTAGGGAATGGTTGGAGAGGGAGAATTTTGGTCACCCACTCTCCTTTTTTTGGAGACTTAGAATTCTTGTTGGATTTTTTTTGGTTTTTGAGTTGCATTTCTAGGCATGGGAAAGAGAAGAATAGTGGATTGGGTGGCTCTCCTTCAACCCTTCCTCATTCCATTTGCAGGATTAAGGTTGGTTATGTTTCTTCTTTGTATTTTGAGTTTCATTGTTAATGTGTAGTAAAGATTGTTTATGTATTTTGCCTTGTTATTTACATGATTTGTGGAGTTGAATGTGGAAGCTCCTTTCTTGCATTTGTTTTCTGTGAGTTATATAATTATTGTGATATGGGTGTTTCAAGGTCATACTCACCCTTGGGAGGGTAGAGTAGCCTTGGGGGTGAAGGGTTGTTTGACAACCTATGAGTGTAGAGACTCTCTTCTTGGAAGAGAGAGATACACAAGGGTTATGGGACCCTTGCTGCATTAATTGTATGCTTATGTATAAGGGGGTCATAAGGGGATATATGGGCTTATAAGCCATGGGGGACATAAGGTTTGTGTTTGGTTCAAGCATGTGACTTGAGATGGTTGTATTTTGGTTGCCTTGTGAAGGCATGTGATAGTTTTCTTGCAGATATTCTCTAGGTACTTGGTCCACCTTCACCCCACAAAAGAAATAGTCACTTGGTGATTTTGTTATCCTTGGGTTGGGAGTTCAAGTGTTTTGAGTTTCTTATTGTTTTATTGTTCAGATGTTTGTAACATGTTTAGCCTTGGATCTCCTAACTCGGGGATGGCTTCATGTAAGCCTAGGTTGGGAGGTGAGCCTCCATGGTCACAACCTATAAATTTTATTTACAGGTTTGCTTTGGAAATAAAGGATGGAGAAAATCCAAGATCGTGTGCAAGATCTCCTTTTATATTTATTTAGAATTTTGAAAATATGTTTTGTAACAAGCCCTCATTCTTGTAGATATGTAAGAGGCTTGGGGATGTATTTTTTGGTTATTATTGTAAAGTGGGATAAGAAAAAGGGTATGTATATTTACCCCTTTGTTGTATTTTCATTATAGAGAAATCAAAGCAGTTTAAAAACATTCATATATTTTCATTTGTTTTCATGAAATGGAGTAGGAAAAGTAAACTTATTTTTTGTTTTATTGTTTATTGAAAAGAAATATATAATAAAATAAACGGGTAGATAAACATAAAAGTAAATTGCAGCCTTATCTCTTTACCCAATTTTATAGTGTAAACTTACCTAGTATGAAATCTAAACATGCAATGTTGAATACAAATATTTGCAAACATTTATTTATTTGAGCATATTCCTTGAGTTAAAAGTTGTTAGAAGTAAATCTGCAGTAGAACATAAATATTTAACAAAACGTAAAATTTATTTCCTAGTTAAAAGTTCAGATTTATTTCCTAGATTAGCATTCAATGAAATTTTGAATACTAGAAATGTTAAATCTAAGAGTATCCATTTGGAGCTTTATAGTTATTCATTTTGCTTATATTTTGATTGCATTTAAAACTAGTGATTAAGGTAAGTTATTACTCATGAACTAGTAATATCCTAAAACTGGAAGTAAAAGTTCATTGTAGCATTTATATTAATCTCCACATTTAGTAAATCTAGAAAAATACATTTCACAGTAAATGTTTACATATATTCACACATTCAATGTAGATTAGCTCGTTGTTGTATATTCAAATCTGGAAAGATAAATAAAAAAGCTCACTGTGTTTACACAGCGAGTGTATGTTTTCATAAAAGAATATACACATATATAAATATGATAAAAATGTAAAGGTTGCTGATAAATAATTTAAACCTGCTCACTACTAATGTATTTGCTAAAATATGTTTATATATTACCTAAAAACTAAAGTTTTTTTTTTTTAAATATAGTAAGATTAAATTTGAGCATGCATTTACTTTCATTTCTGTATATATATATATATAGATATATATATATATATATATATATATATATATATATATATATATATATATATATATATATATATAGGTATGTATGTATGTATGTATGTTAAACAAAAAAATTAAAATAAAATAAAAAATGCAGTCAGTCAGCCCTGTGAAAGGAGTCGACAGTGCCCTAGAGGCACGATCCATAGTGGGCGACCACTGTGAGGCTGCTTCCTCGGCGCGACTCACATTGGGCAACCATTGTGAGGTCATTTCCTCGGTGTGACCCATAGTGGGCGACCACTGTGAGGCCGTGTCCTCAACGCGACCCACAATGGGTGACCACTATGAGGCCGCGTCCTCGACGCGACCCACAGTGGGCAACCACTGTGAGGTCGCGTCTTCGATGTAACCCACAGTGGGTGTCCACTGTGAGGCCACACCCTTGACGTGACCCACAATGTGCAACCACTGTGAGACCGCAACCTATGCGGCGCGGCCCAGCCATTATAGTGCCGTCGTAGAACTCTGTCGTCGTCATGACCCTCCGCCCTGCAATCATCCTGCATGAACATCAAGAGAAAACCCTAACCCAATTTCTGGGTTAGGGTTAGAAAAGATAACAAAAAAGAGAAAGTTAGATGTGTGTTTAAAAGAAGTAAATAGGGTAAACCCTAGTTAGGGTATAATAAAATAAGAGAGCCTTTTGAAATTTAAAATAAGTGGATGGGAAATTTCCCATTTCATTAGAGTTAAATTTATTTATTTGTAACAATTTAATTAGAGTTGTTTTAATATAAGAGGGAAAGTTTTTAAAGGTAATATTTAATTAGATATTTATTTAATCCTAAGATGGGTGTTTTATATTATTATATAAGGGTGTAATTGGTAAATGAATGTTTAAGTCCCCAAGAGGGTAATTTTGGTGAAAATAATTATTTAAAATTCAAAGGAGTTGGTTATCAATAATGGAAGTTTATGATTTCTTGTTTAGATAATCATATATATAATATTTAATTTTCTTAAACATTTATTAATGGGTATTTTTTTGTATAATAAATATAATAACCTAAAGGGGTAATTTAGTTGTATTTAATTATTAAAATCTTTTAAGGGATTAATTGCCACTCAAGGAATATTTATTTTCTAAGCTAGCTTATAAAAGTTAATTTGATGACGTTGGGGACGTTTCAATATTTTCCTATTTAAATTATTATTAATACAAGGAATTGTATTAATGTTAATTTAATGAATTTTGGAGTTATTTAAAATTGTATGGGATTATGATAATTCATAATTAAAATTGAAGTATTTAAATCAAGAGAATCAATTAACTAAGAAAGTTGTGATGACTTTATAGGCCTAATGAAACAATTTAAGTAATGGTGATTATTGAAATTATTACGTAAAATAAAATAAATTTGATCGATTAGGAGTTTGAGATAAGACCTAAGTCTTCTAGTTAAAGTATATTTCATTGCTCACTTTAGAAACCCATTCTAAATGTCTAATAGGATTTCCTTTAGTGCAATTTATTAAGTTGTCACATCTAATTAAACGTAGGCCTCTAGTAATTAAGTGTTTAAAAAAAAATTGTTGTGTTTTTTGCCCAAAAGTTTGGGCATGACATGTTGTTTGTGATATATAATATGATCATTGGGACAAGCATCTATTGCTTGATACTCCATTCAAATATCTCTCATAATGGCAAATAATTCTCGGTATGAGCGAGGTAGAATATTTGATGGTGGTAACAAAAACTCACCTATCAATCTACAACAAAAAAATATAATTTGTTAATATAAAGAATATTAATGGTACAACATGATTCACAATTTATTAACTATAATGACATATATGACATACCTTAACATACGTAAGATTGTTATGTTGGATAAACCATTCATAAGCTTCAAGTTTACCAACAACAATACAACAAAGAGAAGAGTTGTCTGAGAGCCTTCGTAAAGGGCCTCAGATGCCTTCTCAAGTAGAGGGACATCATGAACAACATCAAGGTCATCTTAATCATCATGATCAGTTGCGCCAGTACTAAATGTGTCATGGATCAATGTACTTTAACCATCATCTTCAATTGTGTTTTGTGGCTCATGATCGTCATCTTCCATGGGATCATTATCTTTAGCTTCGATATTCACACCTCCATGTTCCTCCACTTCGAATACCATATTCTTCGGGTTGTGTTGATCCATATCATGTGCTCTGGGGTGCTTGACCTATATAAAATTGATAAACATAAATAAACCATGATCATGATCTCATTATCAAGTGACTTCTTATGTATATAAATTGTTAAAATGATATAATGAAAAACTTACCAATGGATGATAATCATGTCCACACTCAATTTGACCATACAACCTACAATGTTTCTTATCTGTTTTGATTAGAAGTCTTCTAGTCTTTAACCCCTTACAAATTTTGCAGGGACAATAACATTTTCCATCACCTTTTCTTTTCAAGTTAGACCACAATCTAGCAATTGTGTCCTTATTTTGTTGTTTGTTGATATTGTCTGACATGGTCTTTCTTCACAAGAAAAAAAAATGGGCTATAGAACTAGTTATATAGAAGTTGAAATTTTAGTTATGAAATCACGTTTCAGTATAATACACCAAATTAAATTACTTGAGCATAGAAATTATGCAAATTGAACCAAAACCATTTAACTCTTCTTTTTCATCTCAAAACATATCTAATGGCTTTGTGGTAATTTAGAGCAGGTGATATGCCCATTGAGAGTCATAGACCCAAATTATCCATAGACCCAAGTTATAGAGAGTCATAGACCCAAGTTAGTCTAAAAGGAAAGTAACTATCTATTCCCATTCTCATGTATACTCACATGACTAATGTTGCCCTTGTGTATCCTAAACATTGGAGAGACCTTATTTGACTTGCCTAATCAATGTGGTTGTTGTCCTAATATGAAATACTGAGTTCTACCCTTGCCTCTGCATCAAACTTCTCACATCATGTTTCTTCACCAAAACACACTATTCCCAATCTTCACCAAAACACACTTTTTCACTTTCTAGGTTAGTTGTCTTAGCTTAGTTGGTTGTTGTCGAGTCTTTGTTGTTAACCTTTTTTTTTCATAGTTTCTCAGGAGCTGGCCAAGTCATTCTCTTTGAAATTAAGTGAGGTTTAACATTCCCTTTTCCCAGCCAAGGCATAATCCCTTCCACTTATGTCGATCCTGTTAGTGGGTGCCCAAACCCAATCACTCCCATTTCTATTTCCTCTCATTTCCACCTCCCCTAACACTCTTCACTTCCATTTACCATACCTTCTAACTCACCTACCTTCCTATCATCTATCCTTTAACCACCTTTCATACCCCATGCCTTAACCTCCTTCAAATCTTAACTTAAACCTACCCTTCCATCTTACACCCTCACCTCCCTCAACTAACTTCCTTTCCACCTTACCCCTACCCCCATTATATCCTAGCATCTCCCTTCCCCTCATGCCTTATATCTCACACTCCCCTCCACAATACCTACCCCTTTACCCCTTTATTCCCCTAAAATAACCTATTCTAACCCACATCCCATAAGTCTTACTTCCTTTATTTCCCTAAGCTTACCTCTACCACACACCTATTAACCTACCCTTTCCATCTTATCAATTACCCCCATATTAGCCTACCCATATCCTATCCCTATCCTAACCTACCACCCTATCTCCTTACCCTTTTTCCTTGCCCCTTATAACTCCCATTATAACCTACATATAAAAGAATGGGATAAAAGAATGTGTCTATTCTATAACACTGGAGCAGTAGAGACAGAGAGGTGTTTTTTCATGAAATGCTTGACATATAGTGACATTTGTGCCATTTACAAAAAAAATTTAAAAATAAATAATTTAAACACGCTTTTTGATGAAACAAAAATTAAAAAAATGATGAGTTTGCTAATTAAAATTCACTGAAGAAGAGCAGATCTTGAGAAGAGGTTACATGTTGTTTAAAATCATAATGCCTTGATTTTATAGGGTGCGTGTTGTCTGTGGGTCCCATGGGCTGCTTTGGCCTCGTGGACGTTATTAAAATCCATCATCATCATCATTTCACGTGGCATTCAAGGTATCTTTGTGTTCATGTCAACTTTTCTTCCTGTTTGGGCTCCTTCATTGTGAAAATGAGTTTAACTACTAAAAAAAAGTTGCGTGTAAACCCTTATATGCCTACTGCACCACCAAAGAAGCCACAAAAATGGCAATAATTTGAACCACGTGAAGAATCATGCATATGAAGGGCAGTCCCAAAGATTCAATGAGCAGTCAAAGAGCGAGTTAAGAAGAGTTTTCAACCAAGATCAGAGATTGAGGTAGGATTTCAACCCAAAGCCAACACCTCACATTGCAAAGGAAAAAGTATTTGCATTCAATTTAGATTGTTTATTGATAAATATATAATTGTTATCAATTACTTAGGAGAGATCGTAATTTATGAATATTACATAAGGAGGGCCAAAATAAGATGTTTGCAGAGATATGATGACAACCCCCCAGGTTTAATAGTCATAGAAACCACATAGATGTCAGCCATTAGGTAGAAGACAGTGAGTAGAACAATGGGAAGATGATAAAAAATAGATGGAGCAGCAAATGTTACAATCCAAATAGAAGTTTTATAGCAGCCAAACATAGAGATTAAAATCTCATGCCTAATGGATAGGTCTGAAGTGCTACAGACAACAAGGGTGGAAATAAAAGTTTTAGAGATGAAGAAAACTCATGCTTAGAGGGATTTCATTGACACCAAGGAGTAGAGATTTTTTCTTGGCCTTTAATTCCTATGAATGCATGCAAACCATTTCCAATGATAAAAGATATAGGTCTGTATAAAGAACCAATAATGTAGAATATGATATTCTTAGGAACATAATAATATAAGCATGAATCTCAAAGTAGTCACAACATCAAAAGACAGCCCAATGATAGATTTTGAGATCTCTTTTTGGCAAAGAAATTATCAAAGGGCGATAGTTTAGATTTAGGAGAAAGTGGAGCCAATCAAAAGAAGTTTAATATAAATGAAAAACAAAGATCAATAATACAAATCATAGAAAGTATGTCCAAGGTTAACAAAGAAATTCACCACAAGCATATGGGAACAATGCCAAGTTGGTAGTTATGTAGTCCAAGGCAGTTCAAGGACAAAGGCATTGGAACTTGTAGAAGATTTTTTATCATCCAAATGGTATGAGGCAACAAGGTTTTATGACAAAAATATAACTATGTGAACAAAGAATCATGTCAAAACATAAAGAGGTAAGGTGGTATCCTTACGATCAAAGTATGACAATTACCAATATTATGAAGAGAACTCACATGAATAGATCTAGTCACCTATGCAAACATTTTAGTCATCTTATGACAGTCAAAGAGGGAAATAGTAATAAGTCTTCATGATGGAAGTCCATTAAAGGTGGTAATCAACATAGTGAAAAAGCCTAATCATTTTTAGAGCAATAGGCAACCCTAAGAACAAGAAAAAATAGTCATGTGATAATGCATAGGACAACCTTAATGCCCAAGTTTAGAGAGCATATAAGATGACTAATGATAATCTATTTGTTAACGTGAAGATGACGATCTATGGCTATTGTGAACAATGTAGAATGCATTCAAATTTAGAGCATAGTCAATGATATAAAATAGTGAGCATCATCTTCAAGATCTTTATGAAAAAGCAGAAAATTGATAAGGTCTGCTACAAGTCTAGATTAGTCAAGATTGGGAAAGAATTTGGTTGATCCTCTGTTCATGCCTTCTAGTCCATTATCAAGATTGGGAAAGAGTTTGGTATTGAGTTTGGTGTTGGTGGAAGGTTTAAGGAGGTACACTATCATCATAATTAATGTAAGAGAGTGTTGTGAAGAAGAATGGCCATGAAAGGAGTGACTGTCTTAAGTGCTTGAGACTGTCACAAAAAGTGAGTGTTGCGGCAGTGAATCTTCCTTTGACCTTTGGGTGGTTGGGAGGGTAAAGACCCACATATCAACTATCTACTTTGACATCCTAGGATGGTGTCCACCTACTATAAAACCTTGTGGGCACTCTTTGTCTGATACTAACATATACATAACATGTGCCTCTCATATAACCCTATGTTAGCTAGGCCCCACCATAATTAGAAGATCCTAACTATTGTCCTAAACCTTGCATTGACTATCACAATTTGATAGTGAGTTGAGTTAGTCCATTAGCGAGATTAGGAAAGAGTTTGGTGTTGGTGGAAGGTTTAAGGAGGTACACTATCATTATAATTAATGTTAGAGAGTGTTGTGAAGAAGAATGGTCATGAAAGGAGTGATTGTCCTAAGTGCTTGAGACTGTCACAAAAAGTGAGTGTTGCAGCAGTGAGTCTTCCTTTGACCTTTGGGTGGTTGGGAGGGTAAAGACCCACATATCAACTATCTACTTTGACATCCTAGGATGGTGTCCACCTACTCTAAAACCTTGTGGGCACTCTCTGTCTAATATTAACATATACATAACATGTGCCTCTCATATAACCCTATGCTGGCTAGGCCCCACCATAATTAGAAGATCATAACTACTAAAAACACTATATTCTCCCCTAAAAGGTTGTTGAGTCATAGAAGGCATAGCTTGATATCCCTATAGTCTCTCATACCTAAAATATCCTTGTGTCGATGATGGTCACAAGTGACTACCCTATGGCCCCTACTATGCTCTATACCTTTGTACCTAATATTGATACTATTGGGTTTTTCTTTCAAATCCTATAGTAAGTCTAAATTCTCCTTTGAAGGATGGGGAGGCCTATGGACACTTTAGTCCCTTGATCAAGGTTACAAACTTCTCTCATACCTCTTGTGTCCTCCAATGTACCTCCTTTTCCATAAGAGACTTTGCCATAGCAACCCTAAAGTCATTTAGATTGGCCATGTGTAGGAAGACTGAAATTTTGGGCTTTCCACCCCTAATGAAATAATTGACAAGTAACTTGTCTTGAATGTAATCTACAAACTACAAGAACTCCAAAAACTAACTCTCATGTTGAGCCACTACGAAACCTCATTATGTAAATTGTGAAACTCATCTATGCATCTCCATCAAAAATATTTTGAAATAGAACACACTTTGAAGCACTCCAAAATGGTATCCCATGAGAGGGTTTCCAATGTGAGTTGGTGCATTTTATCCTCCCAGTATCACAAGGTGGAAGCAAGTCCTCTCAAAAATTCAATTCCAAATTATGCCTTTAGGTTGCTCACATATAGATGCAACCTAAAGCATAAGTCCAAGCTAAGTAACCAAGACTTAGCCTCAACCCCATTTGTGGATCTTAAAAATGTAGAGGATTGGAGATGAAGCAACTCTCGAATATGATCCTTTGGATCATGATATGTGCCTTCTATAGTCTATACCTCTTGTATTTATGCATGATGAGGCTAGGTAATGTGTATTGATCAATCTTTTATCTCCTCTATGTGTATTTCCCAAATTCAAGGCGAACTCCTAATAATCTCCCAAGATGCAAGTATATGCTCCTCTACTACAAGTGGATCCTCATGAGGTGTCTTTGTTGTGGGTGAAAACCTATCCTGTATCACACCTATCAAATTCTATAAGGCTTGTAAGATTTGAGGTCCATACTCGGGCTACTCATCTTGGTGAAAACTCTCAAAGTGATATGACTCTTCTTGTCCCTCATGTGAATGTGCTCCTCTTGAAGCACTACGGCATGGATGACCCTTCCTTCCATTTCCTACACCCTATTTTCTAACCCACACCTCATAACCTTTACCTCACTTCCTATCATTATTACCTTCCATCTACCTTGCATATCTCCTCTTAACCTCCTTCACTTTCCCTATCCTATCCTAAACCTTAACCTCATACACATTTACTTTTACTTCACCTACCTAACCCCTTTCCATCCTTCACATCCTTTTATCCCCCCCCCCCCTTCACTTTCCTACCTTCGAAACCCCTAACATATCCTAGCTTACTCTTTCACCATTACATCCTTCATCACTTACCTCCCTATCTTATCCTAACCCACACCTCATAACCTTATACCTCTCAACTTCCATATAATACCACCTTCCTATCACGGTACACTTATCCTCCCTTCCAAAACACCTAAAAGCATATGGATAATGTCAGTGCCACCTAGGATCAAGGAGGGCCCACCCACAAAAGAAGTGTTGAATAAAAAATATCAAAATCAACCCTACTTTGACCTTCAAATACCATGATGACCATTGAAAGAACTTGGTGCCAACTAAAAGAAAATGAAGGCTGACATGGATCTAAAAGGAGAATCGTATTCAAGCACAGATGTTGAAAATTCCTTTTTTTTTTAAATAATAAACATATTAAAAGCTAAGTTGGCTATCATAAGGGTACATCGCTCAAGGAGAAAGGAAGATAAGAAAGAGGTTATGCCTATAAAGAGGATGATTAATCATTTCATTTGATCAACCATCCAATTCAATCTTATTTATTTCTTTTTCTACCAAACAATGAATATGTCGTGCCCAAACTTTAGGGCACAAAAATGGAACAACAAATTTTTTTTGACGTCATGAACTCGCAACATATTCTATAATATAATAGCTTTATTAAAGTTTTGTCTTATCTAGGATGTAAATAAACTTACTTCTAAGGTTGGGTAAATTAACCAAGTCGAGCGAGTGACTTGTTGGGAGGGGATTAATTAGCACCGCGGATTAGTTAGCTAGCTCAATTACCTAAGACAAGTTGACGCTAATTAAATCAAGGGATAATTGATTATCTTAATGTATTAAAACATTCCCAATCCATATAAGGATAATGCTATTAATTAATTGATGCACATGCGAAATTATTATATACATCCTACCGATGAGGGTTCGAATTACTACAATGTCATTTGCCCACTAAAACCGACAATAAGCTAAGGCCAATTCTAATTTTCCCTAAATCCCTTGATTTTGTCAATTAGATTTCAATCCGACCAAAAATCGGTCTCGAGGGCTTAAGGTTCATAAATTTACAAATTCCTTCTTTTAAATCCCTTTAATTTAAAAATTTTAATCCCCTAAAGAATAAAAGGACATATAATAATTCCATTATTAAATTAACCCCAAATATATATATATATATATATATATATATATATATATATATATATTTAATCAAAGTTTAAAATTCCAATAAATGGACATATGATAATTTCATTATTAAATTAACCCCAAATGTATATATATTATCATCAAAGTTTAAATTTCCAATTTAAACGGACATATAATAATTTCATTATTAAATTGACCCCAAATGTATATATATTAACATCAAAGTTTAAATTTCCAATTTAAATGGACATATAATAATTTCATTATTAAATTGACCCCAATGTATATATATTATCATCAAAGTTTAAATTTCCAATTTAAACGGACATATAATAATTTCATTATTAAATTGACCCCAAATGTATATATTAAAACCCAAGTTTAAAATTCCAATTTAAATTTCTCATATATATATATATATATATATATATATATATATATATATATATATATATATATATATATATATATATATATATATATATATATATATATATATATATATATATATATTCTTAAAATGCTAACCCTAACCCGAAATTGGGTTAGGGTTGCATTTCTCTATATTACACCTTATTTTATTTTATTTCTTTTATCATATTATACCCTAACCCGTTTCGGGCTAGGGTTTATAACACCATTTTCTTTGTTTTTGTTTTCTTTCTTTTTTTTTGTGTTTAGGGTGTGATTGCAGGTACGGAGGCGGAGGGTTTCACGTGGGGAGAGGCGGAGGAAGTGGAAGGGTTTCCTGGGCGCCGTTGTGCATACACATAGTGGCGGCAGTGTCGCCCACTGTGTGTACACACAGTGGCGGACGGCATAGCCGCCGCCCACTGTGTATACACACAGTGGCGAGCGCCGTTCACTGTGCGTAGCACAGTGGCGGCCGCGACCGCCCATTGTGTTACACACAGTGCAGTGCCCTTCGGCGCCGCCCACTGTGTGTAGCACAGTGGCTCGGCCGTGGCCGTCCACTGTGTTATGCACAATGGCCCGCGTGTCTCCAATTTCCCCGTTTTTTTTTTATTTAAAAAAAACACATTTTAATATATTTCGTGTTTTTGAAAAGAATATATGATGTGTTTTTTTTTTTAATATCAAATATATATATATATATATATGTATATATATATCTATATATATATGTATATATATATATGTATATATATATATGTATATATATATATATATATATGTATATATATATATGTATATATATATATATATGTATATATATATATGTATATATATATGTATGTATATATATATATGTATATATATATGTATATATATATATATATGTATATATATATGTATATATATATATATATGTATATATATATGTATATATATATATATGTATATATATATGTATATATATATATATATGTATATATATATGTATATATATATATATGTATATATATATGTATATATATATATGTATATATATATGTATATATATATATATATGTATATATATATGTATATGTATATATATATGTATATATATATATATATGTATATATATATATATCTATATCTATGTATATATATATATATATATATATATATATATATCTATATATATATATATATATTTGTATATATATATGTTTATATACACATATAAACATTGTTATGATCAGAACATAACATATATGTCTTTTTTTTTTTTTGTTCTACAGACATCTACAGAGTATGTGTTTTCAGATGCAGAAATATATATATATAGAAGAAGGTTATTCTGCAATACCTTTATATGTTTTGTAACAGAGATGCACAGGATTCAGAATATATATATCTTTTATTTCGTTGTTACAGGGGTATGCACATACAGGAACTTATATATATATTTATATATATATATAGGTATATATTTTCAATATATATATATATATATATATATATATAAATGTTGAAGTAATAGGGCTAAAAACCCTTATATTGATTTGAGATTTTTAACCATTTACATTCTGTTTTTAGTCTTCTAACAGCATTTAGAATAGATCTATTTTTTTCTTCCTTTTATTTAAACTTTCTACAGAAATAAAACAATTCTGGTTCTCTTTTTTTTTAACAGTCATAAAATAACAGAAATCTAAACTGTGCAAGTAAATAAGGAATCCTAATGCATTTTTCTTTTTTTCTTTTCTTTAATATTGCAGTAAATAAACAAGTGAACATACCAAATTTAAATGTAGGCTACAGCAAACTCAATAGACATCAAAATATAATAAAAAGTACATTGCTTCCCAGAATGATAAGTTACAATAGCCCAAATATAAAAATGGGTAAATAATCTAACAGTCTTTTTTTTTCTAATCTTTACACAGAAAATAAAGAATGCATTTATTTAAACAGGAAGAAAATCAACTTAAGCCCTATATTTACATATGCACTTTCTCTCTTTTTTTTTTTTTTGCTACAAATCATAAGGTTACATTTCTTTCTTTGCTTTTCTGCATTTAATGGAAATCTGAAATCTGTACAAAACTCTGCAACAACACAATCTGCAACTCCTAGTCTGTTTCCAAACCACCTGCATGTAAGGTTTAGGACTGTGACCATGGGATGCTCACCTCCCAGCCTAGGCTTACCAGAAGCCACCCCCGAGCTAGGAGAATCAAGACCTAGACGGGGTAACAACCAAGCAATACAACACAACAATAGGGCAACCACACAAACATATACTTTCCCATCCCAAGCTACACTACCACCACATTTGTGGTGATCAATCTATGGGTGGAAGTGGACCAAGTACCTTTGGGGAGACTGCAGCCAAAATATAACACAAGCCACCTCATGGCAACACAAAATACTCAACAGAATTCATCCCACACACCTTATGCCCCCCCAAAGGCTCAAGCCATTTCTCTCCCCTTATGACCCCCAAATGCATACACAAGGCTATGCAGCAAGGGTCACAAAGGACACCCTTGAGATCACTCTCCTTAAGGAGAGACTCTCACCCAAGGCTGTCATGCTTCTTCCACCCCAAGATCATCCTACTCTCCCAAGAGTAAGAGATCTTGGACACTCCCAAAAACAAGAACACAAACAAAAAAACAAACATAGAAATGAAACCTACTCATTATTTTCTTCAACAACAATTTACATAAACACTTTCTTTACTAGCATTTCTTTCCCTCAACAAAACAACATAACTAACAAGAACAACATAAACAAGAGGAGATAAAAACCAACCTTATTCTGCCAATAGGTATGCTAAATTTAGTTGGAGATGAGCTACCCAATCCACACAACTTTCTGCAATTCTTTGGCCCCCAAATTCCTCTATTCCTAAAACTGGTTTTCTCCTTCCAAGTTTTTCCAAAAATCTCCAAGGATGGAGAGTGGGTGATTAGCTCACTAAACTTCCATTCTTAGCCTAAGAAGGCCTCTCTCACTCCTTCCAACCTCTTGGATAGAGTGAGAGATCCCCCATTGGGTTGGTCTTCCCTAGGTCTTACACACTCCCTAACCTAGGTGTCTAGAGAAGGGAAATGGAATGGGGAAGACGGATTACTATCTCCAAGAAGGTTCTCCTACCAAGGAGGGCACTCCTATAGATGGAATTCGTCCATCTTGGGAAAACCACTTTTTTGGGTGGTTAAACAAGTCCTAAGGGAAAGACACATGGCCAATTTTGGCCTTCACCCATAGGTACCCCATGAGGCCTAATAGAAAAGCTCTAAAATTGACTCTAGGAGTTGATTTGACCTTCAGAAAGTCCACCTGAAGTTAACCTACGGGTCAACTCTGAGTTGACCTTCCTTGTGGCTCACTACCCTAGATTTCTTGGTTCCTTCAAGGATAATTAGGAGATATAACAATTAACAAAAATAAAACTTTTAAAAAGGTGATATGACAACTTGCCAACACAACATACTACATAGGTGTCAAGTGACGCTACAAAATAATTCCACATCACAACACACACATGGCAATTGTCCCTTAAACAATTTAAACAATCTAATAAATACAAATTACACTCATGCAACATTTTACATTTACGAATAAAATACAGTACATACGGGGTGTTGTCTCTCCAAATAGACAACCCCTGGTTTTACTAACGCACATTGGCCTAGGCTTGATTCTCCATAATATTTCCATGGTCACATGGATAATTTCCTGCACATCTCAATTTAAACATTAGTACTTCCCAAATAACCTCATATAATATATAACACAAAATCAGAATACAATACATTCATTCCACAAAGGCTCGTCATTATAAAATATGATTTATCACAAATCAAAGCAATTTATTATAATCCTCAAAATTTGATCCATCTACAAGATATGCAAATATTTTTCTAACATTATAACAAATTCTGAAATTCAGATAATAACCTGCATCATCACAATATTACCCTAATCTAGAATCATATAATATTCTATCATCCACAAGGCATAGAAATGAAGCATCCATATATATCAATGTTACCAAAATCGCGGAACCATGAAAAGTTCTATATCCATAGTGTGTCAAAACTAGCATCCAAAATAGTTCCAAAATGAAAATAACTGAAGAGATAGGATGGGTCAGGGTAGGGCCTCACAGAATATGAGCTAGGAAAAAAAAATTATGAGCAGTAAAATTCATTATAAGAAGGATACAACTTGATCATCAACCAAGACAAATGCAACCTCCTATGTAAAATTCAAACAATTTCATCACTACATCAAGCAAATTTGACACATTGTCACAAACATAGCGATTTTTTCTTCAAGAAAACATCCTGTGAATGAATTGGTTGATTACCCTACCTTTTTTCTTCAACCAAAATCTTGGCAGCACCTCCCACCCCCAGCTATGGAGGCCCTATCTACCTATCCTAGGTGACCTCAATCCAAAACATTTTGTTTCCCTCCTTGTAATGCCCAATGTCTTTGTGGATGCCAGAGGTCAACGGGACGAAGTCTAGGTGGGATTAATTATCAAATGACTTGCTCTTTTTTTTTTTTAAGCAATGCTCGCAGTCGTTGGAATTTCGACGAACGCAGCCACTTTTTCTCAAAAAACACAAATTTCATTGCCAATTCCTTCTCCGTCGAAACCAAATGTGGAATTATCGTCGGAATTTCGACGAATTCGGGCATTTAAAAAAAAATCAAATTTGGTCACAATATACCTTCTTCGTCGGAATTTTAGGTCAAATGTATTAGTGGTGGGTGTTGCCATCAATGCCAAAGGGGGAGATTGTTGGGATTGTATTTTCATTGATGTCAACAAGTAAATATGTCAACCAGTATGCAAGATATTGTTACCGACATTGGAGATTGTTGGCATATTGATGTCAACCGGTATGGGATGTCAACCGGTAGGTCTGTCAACTGGTAAGCAAGCAAACGCCGGTAAGCAAGCAAACCTAGTAACTGAAGTTTGATATAGCATGACCTTGCTGGCATGTTGGCATAACTGATGGAGATGATGGTGTACCATTAAAGGACTGTTGGTGATGATATATTAAAGGACTGTTGGTGATGATATATTGATGGACTGTTGGTGATGATATAATTATGATATGATGCTTGATTATCAGTTATTTGTGTTGTAATTGATGGAAACCATATTTTACCATGTTTTTTTATGCTTGGTATGTCATCTAAGTCTAATCGGTAATGGATTGAGTTGGAAAGAAAAACTGCCAAGTGACAGTGAACTCGTAAACAGGAACAAAGAAGGAGATGGTTGTGGTAGTGATACGTGTTGAGTCAGGTGTTGTGGTTTGGAATGTGTTCTTATGACATCATAATGAGTCTATGACATGAACCACATCATGTTTGGAGAACCGGAAGTCATGTTTGTAATTAACTATTGTATAATAAGCTAGGGTTTGAGAACCGGTAACAAGATCTTTGATCGATGATGATTTATTGTTTGGCAGTGATTATTTTCATGTTCATAAGTTGATGATGACGTGTTAGAATCTGTGTGAAGAGATAAAATGTTGTTTTCACGTGTACAAGGATCAATTTTTTTGGGAATCAGCGAAGTGCTTAGGAGAATGTGTTAAGGGTTTGACAACTTATCAGATCGATGTGCGGTGATGAGTTATGATCATTCAACGACTGTAATTATCTTGTAATTTGTTATAATGATCTATAATGATTTGTTATGATCTGATATGATCTATGATGTAGATTCATTGTACGTTAGGGGTTTGTAACCGACCTAATTGTAAAATGTATTTAGGTAAAGTTTGAGAAAGTTAAGTGTGTTGGTGATCAAAGAAATGTTTGTGTCCAACCAGATTGAGATGTCTGCATGAGAGAAGCAGATTGGATCTGACAAGAATCTATAATAGGAATCTATGTATTATTGAGTCTACATCATTTATCTGTTGTTTCCTAATAGTTGAAGTAGCATTAAAATCCCTTAATTGGGTAGGTCCTAACAGACCTGATCTTGTAAATCCCTTCACCGGGTGGCTCATTAGTTTCGGTTTGAATCATCCAACGAGGCTACTCCTAACAGGGTAAAGCTCCTAACAGAGCTAAGTTGTAAAATCCCTTGAATGGATGACTCCTCAAAGGGTCTTCTCCTAACTAGACATTTTTGTAAAGCTCCTAACTAGGCTGGGCTCCTAACAGGGCGCATTTCGAAAGAGTGCATATTTTGTGGGTACCAATTCCCACCGTGGTTTCTCCCATTTGGTTTTCCACGCGAAAGGATGGATTGTTAAGTTGTTTATTTGATGTCTTTACTATATTTTCTTAATTATGAACACTTATGTAGCTACTAGTATTAGTTTGGTAAATCTATTTTGCAGATTGTTTGATAAGCTACCGGTACTGGTGATGACCTATTTTGTGAAGTATTTTGCAAATTGGTGAAAATTTGTAGTTTATACTTATTATTGATACACCCCCCTCCCCTCTCAGTAATAAATAGATCCTCATAATAACAATTGGTATCGGTGCATTAGGTCCTATTTATGCAAAAGCTTAACCGCTTGAGGAAACGATCTGAGGAAGATGATGAAGAAGGAGGGTCCCAAATTCACTAAAGACAACTATAGAATATGGAGTGATAGAATGAAGATACATATCAAAGGTATGGGTGGTCAGTTCTGGTAGCATGTTATTACTCAGTAAGTACCTCTTACCAGTCCTCTAACTGCAGATTAGCTGAAGGAGCAACAAGAAAACATTCAAGCACTTGAAGCACTTGAAGCCATAGTAAGTACACTGGTTGATACTAAATATATTGATTTCCATGGCTTAGAGACTTCTTTTGAAGTTTGGGAGAAGTTAGAATTAATCTATGGTGGTGATAAGCATGTTCAAAAGGCTAAAGAAGAGAGTCTTAGAGGAAAGTTTGATGATATGAGAATGATGGAATTTGAAAATATTACTCAGTATGGTCAGAGGATTAAAGAAGTTGTCGGTAGAATCAAAAGTGTTGGTGGTACTATAGAAGAAGATACCATTGTGATTAAGATTCTTAAAACTCTATTACCTGCTTATGAAATTAGAGTGTCTGCTATTCAAGAGTTGAGGTCGGTTACTAAGGATAAGGTTACTATTGATTCTTTGATTGGTAAGCTCACTGCTTTTGAGTTAAATAATTTTGATAACAGTGTACCTAAGACAAAATTCACTTTTAAAGCATCTGTATCTAGTGTACCGGTGAGAAAAGGAAAATATGTTTGTCAAAGTCATGAATGCAAGTCAAGTCATCTTGGCGGTAGTAAATTTGATGTGGATGATGAAGGTAATCTGATGGAATTTGAAGCTCTATTGGCTAAAAGTCTTTCTAGAGGCACTGGTAAGTACAAAGGTGTAAAGCAGAAAATCGAACCCTAGGTGTTCCCCCACTCCATGGAGAGAGAAAGGAGGTCACTAGGGTTGACGGTTTTCACTTAGGAGAGACTTTACATTCAAAAGAGGGGTTGAAACCCACAAGATCCAATCCCACACAATGCAAGACTGGATTCTAAATGAGTTTCAAGGGTGGAGACATCAAGGATACCCTCTTTTGTAAAGAATGTAGATAGAAGGATTGAACTAGGGGTGTATGTAAAGTAAGAAAGATTCGCTTGCAGAAAGAGATAGGGACACATGATGAAGCTATGGACCTGAAATTAGCAGTAAAATGTCGAGACGAAGCTGTCCTGCAAATTTGAGCGAAAGTTGACAGGACGATGGCGCCCGGAGTGCACACGGTCCTCCGAAAAATCCGCGAAACGAAGGGGCGTTTGTTCGTCTCTGCACAAGGATTCTAGATCTTCAATTACAGTCGCGTACCTGCAACCTACACACAGAAAAGAGAGGATGATTGGGGGGTTAGGGATTAGGGGTTTGCCTTTAGGTCAAACCCCGGTTTTGGAATTAACCAAGAAATGAGAATGTTGTAAATGTAAGTGTTTGTAATGTAATCAAGTACTGATACCTTGTTGTAAGAATGTTTGTATTCTTACATGCGAAGGTGTAATGATGTTGTATGTTGTAGGTTGTAAGTGATCTCCTCTTCAAATGGTTGAATCCTTGTCTTGAATGCAACACTTAGCCTTAAATGGAGACTTAGAATGCTCAATTGCTTGAAGGAATGCTTGAATGCTTGAATGTTTGAATATTTGCCTATCGCTTCCGCGTCTTGCACACATATGTTTTTTCTCTTTTTTTGGGAGAGGAAATGTAGTTTATATACTTGTCAATTAGGGTTAGGAGACTAATTTTTCCGACCTTAGGCTGACCTAGGAACATTATTTTCCAAATTGCAAACTTAAAGACCCGATGCCCAACAAGAAACCGGGCCCAAAATAGGGCCAGGGACCAGGGCGCTGGGCGCCATGGTCCTGAGGGACTAAGGCGCTAGGCACCATGGTCCTGAAGGACCAGGGCATTGGGCGCCATGGTCCCACCTCCCGGGAGAGCAAGGTGCAAGGAGGATCAGGCCAAGGTGCAAAAAAATGCAGTTTTTGATGTTGTAAACAAGTTTCAGGGTCTCCATTCAGGTTCAACATTGCGCCGCCATCATGAAGACCCAAATGCAGTCGAAATTGCAAGTGTCACAATTTTAGGATGCTACAAAAGGTAAGTTTCCTCTCAAATGTTTCTCTTGTAACAAGATAGGACATATTGCTGCACACTATCCTAATAATAATCAAAAGGAAAAGTTTAGAAAATATAAGGGAAAAGGAAAGAAACATTGTTATGTTGTAGTTGATGAAGGTGCCATTGATGAGGAATATGAGGATGAAGATAATGAGGAGATTAATTTTGTTGTTGTTAAGGAAGATCTGTCTGATACAAAGGCTTTAGTATCTCAATGAATGGATTATTAACAATGGTTGCTCATACCACATGACCAGTGATAAGAACAAGTTTATTTCTCTTAAATAATTTAATGGTGGTGTAGTAAGATTTGGAAATAATTCACCTTGTATGGTAGAAGGTAAAGGTTCTATCTCTTTGAATGGTACAAGTAATGATGATGATGTATTTTGGATTGAAGGTTTAAAACATAACTTGTTGAGTGTTGGTCAGTTGAATGACAAAGGTTATCACCTTGAGTTTAAGAGTAGAGTGTGCAGGATCTTAGGATGCAAAGGAGAACTGATTGCTACTAGTAAGAAAACTAAAGGTAATTTATTCCATCTGAATGCTAATGTGAATAGTTGTTTGGTTGCTAAGGTTGAAGATAACTGGTTATGGCATAGAAGGTTTTGTCATGTGAAATTTGATAATGTGATTAAGGTCAGCAAATCTAGTATGGTGAGAGGTATGCCACAACTTATTAAACCAGACAATGTGTTGTGTAAAGAATGTCAGTTGGGTAAGATGACGACATCTTCTTTTAAGAGAAAATCTTTTTCTTCTAAGCATATTCTAGATTTGGTGCATACTGACTTATGTGGTTCTATGAGGACTAGAATTTTTTATGGTGACTGTAGCGTCCTAAAATTGCGACACTTGCAATTTCGACTGCATTTTAGTCTTCACGATGGCGACGCAACACGCAACCTGAATGGAGACCCCGAAACGTGCTCACGACACCAAAAACTGCATTTTTCTTGCACCCTGGCCTGAACCTCCTTTGCACCCTGCTGTCCCGGGAGGTGGGACCAGAGCGCCCAGCGCCCTGGTCCCCAAGACCATGGCGCCCAACACCCTGGTCCTTGGGTCCTATTTTGGGCCCGGTCTCATTTGGACTTCGGGTCTTTATGTTTGCAAATTGGAAAATTATCTTTCCTGGTCGCCCTAAGGTCGGGAAAATCAGTCTATCAGCCCTAATTGACAAGTATATAAACTACATTTTTCTCTCTCATTTAAAGATAACACATACATGAGGAAAAAAAGCGTGGAAACTATACTCAAGCATTCAAGCATTCAAGCATTCCTTCAAGCAATTGATCATTTCAAGTCTCCATTCAAGGCTAAGTGTTGCATTCAAGACAAGGATTCAACCATTGAAGAGGAGATCACATACTACATGCTACATACAACATACAACATACAACATCTAAACCTTCACACATAAGGATACAAACATCCTTAGAACAAGGTATTAGTACTTTTTTTACAGTCATTTACATTTACAGCTCTTGCTCATTTCTTGGTTAATTCCAAAACCGGGGTTTGACCTAAAGGCAAACCCCTAATCCCTAACCCCCCAATCATCTTCGCTTTTCTGTGTGTAGGTTGCAGGTACGCGGCTGAAATTGAAGATCTGGAATCCTTGTGCAGAGACGAACAGATCCCCCTTCGTTTCACGGATTTTTTGGAGGACCGTGGCGCCGGGCGCCATCGTCCCGACAACTTTTGCTCAAATTTGCAGGACAGCGCCGTATCGACATTTTACTGCTAATTCCAGGTCCGCAGCTTCATCCTATATCCCTAACTCAGTTTATAAGTGAATCTTTCTCACTTTCTATGCATTCCTAGATTAATTCTTCTATGCACATTCTTTACAAAAGAGGGTAGCCTTGCTGTCTTAACCCTTGAAACACATTTAGCATCCAATCTTGCATTATGTGGGATTGGATCTTGTGGGTTTCAACCCCTCTTTTGAATGTAAAGTTTCTCCCCTAAGTGAAAACCATCGAATCCTAGCGAACCTACCTTCTCTCTCCTCGGAGTTGGAAGAGGGGAGTGCAACTAGGGTTCGATCGCGATTTTCCACTTTACATTTTGGTGAACCCGACGTGAACATCCTTTCTGATTTTTCATGCTTAGATCTGAAAAAATTGATTACATTTCCATGTTTGATCTTTTGCAAAATTTTAGAGGTGATTGCATTAAAACCCTAAAATTTCTTTTTAGTAATTAAACTTGTGAAATATTTAATTGTTAATGCTTGTTTCAGATCTGCCCTTCTATTACAAATTATCAATTCATATCTATGCTTTAATTCTGAAAATTAAGTGGTTAAGTGTCAAAACCCTAATTTTTGAAACCCTCTTGATTCAACCTTTGTCCGACAATTTCACTGATCAAAACATCTCCAAATCAGCTGTAACTTTGGATTCCGCAATAAAATCACAATATCTTTCATCCCTGAAAATTTGGAAAAAAGTTGCAAGGACCGTGGCACCGAGCGCCATCGTCCCTGACATTTTTTCCAAAATTTCGGGAGCAAGATCTTACTGTATTTTCCTGCTAAAATCCAGAATTTTGGTTGATTTTATCAATTTTAACACCTTCAAAATTACAGTCAAAGTTGGTCTTGTGATTGCTTGGATTAAGGCTTTTAAACATTCAAAAATCATTGAAACTGAAATTTTGTGTCAAAATTGTGTTCTTACTGCCCTAAATCTGAAAAGTGTGTTTGCATCCATTCGAAATTTCAGTACTTTATTCAAATTCTTACAATTTGTGACTTTTGAAATTAAGTGCTTAATTACAACAACTTTGATTTCCGCTTTCAAAATTGAATTTTGCGTGAAATTGAGTCAACTTTTGAATTTCAAAATTTGCATTGCTCTTGACATTCCCTCTAAAATCATAAAATTTAAAATTTCAGTTTCCCTCTCTTTTTCAAAATTCAAATTTTGCATTTTTCGACAATCTTGGTAGGGTTCAATTTCGAGATTGCAACTTTAATTTGGCCTATCTACAGATCGTAAAATCACTCAATTTTTTCAGATTAGCTTTAAAATCATCATACCTTTCATCCCTGCAAATTTCGAAAAAAGTTGCAAGGACCGTGTTGCACTCCGGGCGCCACGGTCCCAGACATTTTTTCCAAAATTTCGGGAGATTGTTGTGATTGCATTTAACAGCTTAAATCCAGAAGATTGGCTGATTTTACTGAAAATTGCTACCTCTAAATTCAAAATTTTCTCTCCTTCTCTAGTGCATGAGTTTTACAACAATAAGCCCTACTTACACTATTCCCGTTAGACGAAGCCGTAGAATTAAGTCTTTCTGAGGTTTAATTACTGAGGAAATGGAACCTAATTTGAATAGCCTTTTTAACGAGGACATGGGTAATTCCTCTAATCCTCCTAATGATGAAGAAGCTCTCCATGAGGTTTCTGTAGAACAACTTTCGAAATTGGATAACCAATTTGACGATTTTCGACAGTGGATGTCTCATGAATACCCTGATAGTCAAGCTCTTCCTTTAATTGAGGGTCTAAAACGTATGCTTCAAAGTGATAAGAATGGAATTGATATTTTGCGTGGTATTGCACACATTGTGGATTCGAATGTGATGCCTATGAAAAGTTGTGCCGAAACATTAGGTTATACACAACCTCCCACTCAAGTCAATCATTCTATTCCTTTGATGACTTCTATTGCTAGCATACCTACTTTTACATCAAACATAATGGCTACTTCTACACAAAACATTCCTCCTGTGATTACCAGTCATGGGGGCAACCCTTCTTCTTCAATTAACCCTCTTCCTTCATTTAATCCGACTTCTTCATTCATTCCTTCAATGAGTGTTCCTATTACATCTTCACAAATGAACATGACGCAAGGGGGCAATTCATTTAACCATTCTATTCCTCCTTGTAGTGTTCCTCCTGTCCAATCATCCCCTATGATTGACTATCATAGAGTCCCACCACCTTACTCTTTACCTTCTTTCAATAACATAACACCTCCATCTCAATCTAACACATCTAATATGAATTCTTCGACTGAAGCGACCATTAACAATCTTGCACAAACTGTCTCTTCTTTACAGCAACAAATTGCCTCTATGAATCAATCTAAGTTTAGTGTGCCCACATTTGATGTTGCGAGCCCACTTTCTCTTGACATTGTTCGAGCTATCCCTCCTAAACATGTTGAAATCCCGCATTTGGAGCTTTATAATGGTAAAGGTGATCCTCTAACACATGTTAAAACTTTTCAAACAATATGTACTGATTTTGCTTATGACCAAAGGTTGCTTGCAAAACTGTTCACTAGAACATTAAGAGACAAAGCCCTACAATGGTATTGCTCGTTGCCTTCTTATTCTATTACTTCTTTCGAACAACTTGCAAATGCTTTCATTCAACAATTTCAAAACAATATAAGTCCTAAAGTTACTTTGATTGATTTAATGCATTGTAAACAAGGTGTTAAAGAAAGAGTGACTGATTTCATTGGTAGATATAAGCATTTGTATGCTCAAATTTCTTTTCCAGTGCCTGACAATGATATTCAAAGAATCTTTATTTCTAATTTACAAAAAGATATTCAGGACAAACTTCTGTTTTCTGAGTTTACTTCTTTCCAACAGTTGTGTGCAACTCTTCACAATTATCAACTGACTGTGAGTCAAATGGAACAATCACATCCTATGGCTCCGAGTGATAAGGGTGATAGCAGTCAACAACCATTTGGGAAGTTTAAACCGAACAGAGATTCCATCAAATTCAATGAAAACATCATCAACAACAATGTGAATGCAGCATCAGGTGTGCCTCCTATTTCTAAATTTTTCAAGAAAGAAAGAAAGTATACTCCTTTGAATGAATCATTGAATAGTATTATGAATAAATTATTGGAACAAAATGTGCTTACTCTTCCTCCTATAAGGCAAATTGATCCTGCAAAGATTACTTCACCTTATTTTGATAACAAAGCCTTTTGTCAATTTCATCGTCAGCCTGGGCATGATACTGAAAAATGTTTTTCTTTAAAGGGTAAAATTCAAGATTTGATTGATAATAATACTATTTCTATTTCTGGAGTGAATGATAAAGGCAATACATCTGTAGCTCCTCCTAATCAAAATCTTCAGATTTTTACTAATCCATTACCTTCTCATACTTCTCATACCTCTAATGCGATTGAGGCTAATGATTCCTCTTTTTCATCTGATGGTCTTGTGTCTATGGCTCCGAATGTGATTAACTTTGTAGAGCAGCAAGAAATCCCTAAAGAACCTTCCATCACATTTGATTCCAGTGAAACCATTAGGGCACCTGATGGTCCTTTATACATAGTTGCAAAAGTCAAGAATACACCTTGCCGTGGAGTGCTTATTGATCCTTCGTGCATGATTAATGTTATTACTGAAGAATTTCTTTTTACTTTGCAATTGAATCAAGTGATCTATGACAAAATAGATGTGATTGTGAAACTATTTGATGCATTTTCTTCTCCTGCAATTGGTTCTATTACATTGCCTATTGAGGTCCATAACAAATCCCTTGATGTGAACTTTGCTATTATTCCATCGTCCAAACAATTTCGTGTGAAGCTTGGCTATCCTTGGCTATCTTCCATGAAAGCTATTGCTTCTCCTATTCACAAGTGTTTGAAATTTCCCCATAATGGTGAAGTTGTTACTGTCAATCATAGTCTCTTTAAACCAGCTGAAAGAACTTCTAGCGTTCCTATTGATTACTTTTGGCCTAAACAATTCCAATCTCTCCCTCCGCGAAGTGATCATCTTTTCAAATCTTATCAAAAGTGGAAAACAGATATGATCCTATCTCTAAGTGAACCTAGAACACCTAAACTTGATATTCCTATCATTCTTGAGAAGGAAGTTCTTCCTTTGAAAGATAAAACTAATGTCTTTCCTCAAGAAGATTCCCAACCCACCCCTATGGATGTGACTATGTCTATATCTAATAACCTTCCTAAAAGTAGACCTATCCCTCCTCATCATGATGGACTTGGTCTCCTTCCTAAACCAAAAATTCCTCCTTTATATGGAGCAGTTCCTCCTCCGTCCTTTTATAGAGAGAAGAGACCTTCTTCTTCTCCTATTATCCAGCCTAAGAGACCACAACCTAAACACCCAAGTGATAAGGATGAGAACATCCCTCCTCCTCAATCTCCTAATCTTCCTACTAAGACTAGACGAAATCGTTCTGCACGTGAGCGTCGGCGAAAGCGTCGTCTCAGAGCTCAAACTTTGCAATCCCCAAAAACACCTTCAACAAGCATTATTCCATTTTCTCCTCAGCCGGACATTGAGCCTAAATCTCCTAAACATAAGATGCATGATTTTGATCCTGTGCGAGTTAAAGATCCTATTTTTATAAATCTTGATGATGCTATAGATGAAAATGTTATGCATGATGAAAATGTTACTCCTCTTGCTTCTGATAGTGAATATGAACTTGTTGATGTTGATAACCATTTATCTAATGAATTTTCTAAAGCACTTATCCTAGCTCCTAGACAAGAACAACGTGGCTCGGAATATGAACATAGCCCTTGTTTGGATCTTGTGATAGCTCCATCTGCTGTGTTGGATGTTCCTCCTCTAGCATGTTCCCTGCCTTCCCGAAACATTGATCAGCAAGATCGGGGGGTAGATGACGTGCTAGACTAGTTACATTAGCATAGCAGATTCTCTCCCCCTCTCTTGCATTACTTCTTCTATATGTTATTCTCATTCTTCTATTTGTTGTCCTTAGTGTTGTCTACTTGAGGACGATGCAAAGTATTGAGATCTCTCGATCTCTCTCATGTTGACTCAAAAGACACATGTGTTCCCTTCTTCTAGGTGACCTTCCTTGATTGGGGAATAAAGAATAATTATGCATACATACATATGATATACATGAATTATCATATAGCATACTGACCCCGAGGAAAGCGAAGTCACCTCGTGCTTTGTGTTTTGTGTCTATTATCCTTGGGCTTATCTCACACTTGGGGGATAAATCCTTGCGATAACGTGCTCCTTTCCTTTCTCATTTCTTATGTGTATCACTACGTTAAAACAATCACCCCCGGTGAGGCGTGTGCGATCGCTTTAACGTAGGGGGGCATACATCCCGTTCATATCTTTTCAAGATACTTGAAAATTTCTTGACAAATTTAACCTTGCCTTGAGAATTTTTGATATCTTTCTTGCATGACTCATAGTGAGGGAACCTTACTACTGACAGTCATGGTTCTCCCTCGTGATCTTCCCTTTTACTTTGTCAATCGAAGTCGTAAGATCCTTAGTCCACTGGGGGCTTGGTGTATCTTGCCTCCTTGACGTGGTGAAAGTCTTTCAATGTTGTTTCCTTGTACTTTACCGGAAGTATGAGCATACATACTCCCGCTAAAGTGGGGGCTAAATGTAGCGTCCTAAAATTGTGACACTTGCAATTTCGACTGCATTTCGGTCTTCACGATGGCGATGCAACATGCAACCTGAATGGAGACCCTGAAACTTGCTCACGACACCAAAAACTGCATTTTTCTTGCACCCTGGCCTGAACCTCCTTTGCACCCTGCTGTCCCGGGAGGTGGGACCAGAGCGCCCAGCGCCCTGGTCCTTCAGGCGCCCTGGTCCCCAGGACCATGGCACCCAACGCCCTGGTCCTTGGGTCCTATTTTGGGCCCGGTCTCTTTTGGACTTCGGGTCTTTATGTTTGCAAATTGGAAAATTATCTTTCCTGGTCGGCCTAAGGTCGGGAAAATCAGTCTATCAGCCCTAATTGACAAGTATATAAACTACATTTTTCTCTCTCATTTAAAGATAACACATACATGAGGAAAAAAAGCATGGAAACTATACTCAAGCATTCAAGCATTCAAGCATTCCTTCAAGAAATTGATCATTTCAAGTCTCCATTCAAGGCTAAGTGTTGCATTCAAGACAAGGATTCAACCATTGAAGAGGAGATCACATACTACATGCTACATACAACATACAACATACAACATCTAAACCTTCGCACATAAGGATACAAACATCCTTAGAACAAGGTATTAGTACTTGTTTTACAGTCATTTTCATTTACAGCTCTTGCTCATTTCTTGGTTAATTCCAAAACCGGGGTTTGACCTAAAGGCAAACCCCTAATCCCTAACCCCCCAATCGTCTTCGCTTTTCTGTGTGTAGGTTGCAGGTACGTGGCTGAAATTGAAGATCTGGAATCCTTGTGCAGAGATGAACAGATCCCCCTTCGTTTCGCGGATTTTTCGGAGGGCCGTGGCACCGAGCGCCATCGTCCTGACAACTTTTGCTCAAATTTGCAGGACAGCGCCGTATCGACATTTTACTGCTAATTCCAGGTCCGCAGCTTCATCCTATATCCCTAACTCAGTTTATAAGTGAATCTTTCTCACTTTCTATGCATTCCTAGCTTAATTCTTCTATGCACATTCTTTACAAAAGAGGGTAGCCTTGCTGTCTTAACCCTTGAAACACATTTAGCATCCAATCTTGCATTGTGTGGGATTGGATCTTGTGGGTTTCAACCCCTCTTTTGAATGTAAAGTTTCTCCCCTAAGTGAAAACCATCGAATCCTAGCGAACCTCCCTTTTCTCTCCTCGGAGTTGGAAGAGGGGAGTGCAACTAGGGTTCGATCGCGATTTTCCGCTTTACAGTGACAAATATTTCATGATATTTATTGATGATATTTCTAGAATGATGTGGGTTACTTTTCTGAAGGAAAAGTCAGATGCTTTCAGTAAGTTCAAGGCATTCAAGGCCTTAGTAGAAAAGGAAACCGGTAAGAATCTTAAGTGCCTGAGATTTGACCAAGGTGGAGAGTTTACATCAGATGAGTTTGTGAGATATTGTGATGAAAATGGAATAAATAGGTAGTTATCTGCTCCAAGGACACCACAATAGAATGGAATTGCAGAAAGAAGAAACATAACCATCATTGAAGCAACAAGGACTATGCTAATACAGGGAGATGTACCAAAGATTTTTTAGAGAGAAGCAGTCAGTATTGTTGTATACACATTGAACCGGGTACTGGTGAAGAAAGGTAATGACAAGACACCTTATGAGTTATGGTATGGTAGAACTCCTAGTGTTAGTTATTTCAAAGTTTTTGGCAGCAGATGTTTTATAAAAAGAGATGCTTATACTGGTAAATGTGATGCTAAAAGTGATGAAGGAACATTTCTTGGATACTCCACTAAGAGCAAAGATTTCAAGTGTTACAAAAAAAAAGGACAAAGAAGATTGTGGAGAGTGTGAATGTAAAAATTGATGAATTTCATGATAAAACTAATGATACCAGCAAATCTGATCCAGTAGATGATGAACAAAAACTTGGGTTTATTGAACCGGATGTGCAGAAAGATGTTGAGCAGAACAATGCAGATGAAGATGCTCAACCAGTAGATGAAGAACAAGAAGAGGTTATTGAACTGGAATAGGTAATTCCTAGGTTTGTAAGGTTAAATCATTCTGGAGACCAGATAATAGGTGTCAAGAATGCTAGAGTGCAGAATAGAAGGAAAATCAGATAAAGCTCTTGTCTGATTTCTATAGTTGAACCAAAGACAGTTAGAGAAGCTCTTAAGGATGATGATTGGCTAAATTCAATGAATGAAGAACTTGATCAGATTGAGAAAAACAACACTTGGTCACTTGTTCCTAGACCTAATGATAAAAATGTGATTGGTACAAAATGGGTATTTAGGTACAAAATGGGTATTTAGAAACAAGTTGAATGAAGATGGATAAGTTGTTAGAAACAAGGAAATACTAGTATGCAAAGGGTATACACAAGAAGAAGGTGAAGATTATGGAGACACCTTTGTACCGGTTGCTAGGCTTGAAGGAGTTAGGATGCTACTTGCATTTGCAGCTTTTAAAGGTTTCAAAGTCTATCAAATGTATGTAAAGTCAACATTTCTTAATGGTATTCTTAAAGAAGAGGTGTATATTGAACAACCAGATGGGTTTGCATTGACAGAAGATAAGGATATGGTATGCAAACTGTAAACACCTAAAAATGTCTCATTAATTCTACACTAATTATTCATCTATTTAATTAAGTAATTCTTTAATTATTTGATTAAATTAAATATTTCTTCTGATCAGAACATTTAACATTTCTAATCATCGAATTTCTATCATTTCATCATTTAATCAGTTAACCCTATCTCAATTATTAATTATTTAATTAATTGCAATATTTTCCTTAGTTAAATAATCTTTATTATTTAATTAATTCAATTTCCTATGATTAAATAATTTCATTTAAATTGTTTAATTAATTAATTTAATTCTTCCAAACCCCAAATTCTAATTCCAAATAATTCCATCTAATTTCATGTCATTTTCCTCAAATTTGAATTTCACTTAATTCCAATTAATTTCATTTCTTCCAAATTCATTTTTCACCAAATCTGAATTTCAGTTAATTTCATGTGCATTTCAGCATTCGAAAGCCCAAATTCAAATCCAAATTGAAAATGACAATCAAATTTAATTTCAAATTCCTACAATGCATGCTAAAATCAGAATTGATTGATCAAATCGGTTATCTAATTAGTTAACTCAATTAACTCTTCAATCACCCTTTTTAACTCTCAATCACCTTTTCTAAATGATCAATTAATCCACTTATCTCTCCAATCAATTCAGTCATCTGATTCATCAACTCAGTCAACTAGCTAGTCTATTTAGTCTACTGGTTAATCAATTCAGTTGACTCCTCAATCAATTATGTTAACAAATCAATCTAATGAGTTAACGGATCAATCAATTTTAGTTGTCTATCAATCAACACTTGAGTTCAAATTATCACCTCCTTTGTGTTAAAAATCTATAAATTCAACCTCATTTTCTCATTTCAAGCTAGAATCACAATTTTCAAAGTTATTGTCTAATCTATGCAAGAATCCCAATGCAACACCTGAGAGCCACCTACACCAACAATAATGGAGAAGAACAATGGAAGCACAAGTAGAGAATAGGGAGTTTTAATTTAGTTTAATCTTTCTATTTCTATCATTTATTTCATTGTATTGTGTTTAAAATCAATTTAATTAGTTAAGGATTTCGTGATTCGTCCTTTCAGTCTAATTAGCTTAGATTTTATAATTTCAAACATGAGAACACAAATTGCATAAGGTATTATATATGGATTGAAGCAAGCACCAAGGGCATGGTTTGAAATACTTTATGTACATCTGATAAAGATAGGATTTCAGAGAACCAATGAGGACAACAATATTTATTTGAAGACCGAAGAAAACAAGATGTTGATTACAGAAGTATTTGTTGATGATATTATATTTGGTGGAAATGTTGATATGAGTATGACTTTTGCAGATGAGATGAAGAAATAATTTAAGATGTCTCTTATAGGTGAGATAAAAAAAAATCATTGGATTGCAGGTCCAACAGCTGAAAGGTGGAATATTTATCTGTCAGTCCAAGTATGTGAAGAAAGTGTTAAAGATCTTTGGAATGGAAGACTATAAACCGGTTGCAGATTGTCAAAAGAAGATGATTCACCCTCAGTGGATGAGAAGGAATACATGCTCATGATTGGGAAATTTCATTATGTTGTTCATAGTAGACCGGATATTACCCATGTAGTTGGTTTAGTAGCAAGATTTCAGAAGAGCCCTAAGGAGACACATATGACAACAGTAAAGAGAGTATTGAGATATCTTAGAGGGACAGATGATTATGGATTATGATATCCATATAGAGGAAATTTTTCTTTGCAGATATTCACTGATGTTGATTGGGAAGGAAACGTGGATGACCAGAAGAGGACAATTGGTGGTGCATTATTTCTAGGTGGTAGACTGGTAGCTTGGACAAGTAAGAAACAAACTTGGATTTCTTAGTCTACAGCAGAAGCAAAATATGTGTCTACGTCAATGAATTGTACACAAGATATATGGATGAGTCATGTCTTGGAAGGACTCAAGCAGGATATGTTAGAACCGGTGATCATGCATTGTGATAACACTAGTGCTATAAACATATCCAAGAACCCGATATTGCATGCTAGGACTAAACATATTGAGTTGAAGTATCACTTTCTGAGAGAAAGAGTACAAGAAAAGAAAGTGAGATTGGAGCATGTGTCAAGTAAAGAGAAATTAGCTGATATATTCACTAAGTCATTGCCTAAGGCTACCTTTGAATTTCTCAGAGGTAATTTAGGGGTTATACCCCTACCCAAGGTCAACTAAGAAGATGTGGAAGCATCAATCCAGTGGACTCATTGAACATCTTTCATTGTGGATTGATGAGAAGTGGGATACTCCTCAGGGGAGAAATTGAGATGATGACCGGATAGTAATAGGGGAGAAGAGCAATAAAGAACAAAGGAGAAGAACTAGTGACCGGATAGTAACAGGTTTCATGATGAGATTTTGGTGTTGTTGTTT
This sequence comes from Cryptomeria japonica, assembly GCF_030272615.1. Classification (NCBI taxonomy): domain Eukaryota; kingdom Viridiplantae; phylum Streptophyta; class Pinopsida; order Cupressales; family Cupressaceae; genus Cryptomeria; species Cryptomeria japonica. The sequence goes on along the minus strand of NC_081413.1, from coordinate 429,849,947 downwards.
TTGGTGTTGTCATCAATGCCAAAGGGGGAGATTGTTGGCATGTTGGCATAACTGATGGAGATGATGGTGTGTCGGTAAAGGACTGTTGGTGATGATATATAAAAGGACTTTTGGTGATTATATATTGATGGATTGTTGATGATGATATAATTATGATATGATGATTGATGATCAATTATTTGTGTTGTCATTGATGGAAACCATATTTTTCCATGTTTGTTTATCCTTGGTATGTCATATAAGTCTATTGGTTAAGTCTAACCAGTAATAGATTGAATTGGATTGAGTTGGAAAGAAAAACTACCAAGTGACAATGAACCGATAAGAAGGAATAGAGAAGCAGATGGTTGCGGTAGTGATCCGTGTTGAGTCAGGTGTTGCGGTTTGGAATGTGTGCTTATGACATCATAATGAGTCTATTATATGAACCGCATCATGTTTGGAGAACCGGAAGTCATGTTTGTAATTGACTGTTGTATAATCAACTAGGGTTTGAGAACCGATAACAAGATCTTTGACCGGTGATGATTTATGGTTTGGCGGTGATTCTTTTTATGTTCATAAGTTGATGACGATGTGTCAAAATCCATGTGAAGAGATAAGATTCTATTTTGGCGCATACAAGGATCAAATTTCTTGGGAAGCAGTGAAGTGCTTAGCAGAATGTGTTAAGGGTTTGACAGCTTATCAGATCGATCTGCGGTGATGAGTTTTGATCATTCAACGACTATAATTGTCTTGTAATTTGTTATAATGATCTGTAATGATTTGTAAATATCTGATATGATCTATGATGTAGATTCATTGTAGGTTAGGGTTTTGTAACCGACCTAATTGTAAAATGTATTTAGGTTGAGTTTGAGAACGTTGAGTGTGTCGGTGATCAAAGAAGTGTGTGTACCGAACTAGATTGAGATGTCTGCATGAGAGAAGAAGATTGGAGCTGACAAGGATCTGTAATAGCAAGCTATGAAGTATTGAGTCCAAATCATTTATTTGTTGTTTCCTAACAGTTGCAGCAACATTAAAATCCCTTAACCGGGTAGGTGCTAACATGCCCAATCTTGTAAATCCCTTCACCGGGTGGCTCATTAGTTTGGGTTTAAATCCTCCAATGAGGTTACTCCTAACAGGGTAAAGCTTCTAAAAGAGCTAAGTTGTAAAATCCCTTGACTGGGAAACTCCTAACAGGGTCTGCTCCTAACCGGGCATTGTTGTAAATCTCCTAACTGGGCTAGGCTCCTAATAGGGCGCATTCCAAAAGAGTGCATATTTTATGGGTACCAATTCCCACCGTGTTTTTTCCCATTTGGGTTTCCACGTGAAAATTCCTTGTGTTCATGTTGTGGATGGATTGTTAAGTTGTTCATTTGATGTCTTTACTATATTTTCTTAATGATGAACACTTAAGTAGTCATTGGTATTAGTTTGGTAAATCTATTTTGGAGATTGTTTGATAAGCTACCAGTACTAGTGATGAACTGTTTTGTGAAGTATTTTGCACATTGGTGAAAAATTGCAGTTTATCCTTATTACTGATTCACCCCCCCCCCCTCTCAGTTTTAACTAGATCCCCACAATAATAAACCTAACCGATAGAATAGAGAAGTGCATGATATGAAGTTTAACCGGTTAGTGTATACCGGTAGCATGTTCGGTCGATGACCAAAGTTGAACCGACACAATCTAGTGAGCTGGATGCTGACAGAGATGTCACGTGGACTCCAGGTGGTGAACAAGCAGTGGTTGGTGAATGGTGCATCAGTGAGGTAGTTGTCGACTAAGTCTGTATTAAATGTCAACTGTGAAAATCACGGATCAGTTGCAGAGGATTGAGACTCAAAGCAAATCGAAGGGCATAGATTTTATTCTTTGGCATTATGATCGAAGCAGGATATCTAATCATCTTGTTGATCTGGAGAAGGAAACTGCTAAATTATTTATTGATCAAAAAAATCAAGACTGATGAACAGAGTCTAGTTTGCTAAATATAACAAACGTTCATAGGAAGAATAAAAGAGGACAAAGATTTTTGTTGTACTATTGTAGGTTGTCAATTCAGGAAAGATGAGATCTAATCTAATATGGATCGAGGTCGATGAAGGAAACCCTAAGTTTGTGAAGTTTGAGTTTTTGTTTTTGGCAGGAAAGCATATATATAAATATGCAGATCAAAAACTTAAACGTGTTGATAGAGGATGCTTGATGAGAGATTTATGACACAGTGAATCTTTGTGAGGCAAGAGTTGATCAGTCTAAGTGTGATAGAAAATATTGAAGCGACTAAGTGTTGGAGAAAAACTAGTAAGGAAGGTTTAACCGGCAAGGGTTTAGGTAACCGGTAATTTGTTATAGAGTATAACAGTCTATTAAACCGGCAGTGTCTAAACTAGTATGATAGCAACAGAGAGTGAAGGAGAGAAGAGTGAGTTTCAGAGAAGATTCAACAAGGCTAAAACTGAGTTGATAGAGGATTCATAAAGTAAGAACAGAAGATCGGTAGAACAGAGAAGAAGTGAACCAAAAAAGAAGTTTAACCAATAAAGTGAATAGTTTCCAGGTGTTACAAAACTCATTTGTAACCATGTGTTTATCTTTGTATTGATTTTTTATCTCATTGTATTTGACTGAGTGGGTTCTCAATGCAGGGGTTGGTGCTCCTTTGGGTAGGTTCCATAAATTGCTAAGGGTTGGTGCCCTAAACATTGTTAAACTGTTATTTCACTGTGAGGCTGGATTGTAGCAGTAGATCTCCAACAACATTTCTCACTGAGGTTTTTCCCACATTGGGTTTTCCTCGTATATCCAGTGTCATGTGATGAGCTCTTGTGTGTGATTGCTTGTTAGTGCTTTCAATATCCTACTGGTTGCACACATTGTTTGAAATTGTTTATTATCACTGATTCACCCCTCTCTCAGTGACATCTCGTGTTCTACATATATATATAGATATATGAATATATATTTCTATATATATACTTGTGTGTGTGTGTGTGTGTTCATATATGTGTATATATATAATATGTTTTTTTTAAATTAGCAATATGAATTAAATGTTAAAGATTGACTAGATATAATCGTAATTTATTTTGTGAAAATAAAGGCTATATGGATAGTCATCAATTAAATTTAGTCAATATGATTTTTAAGATCTATTTTGACTTAAATAATGATTTAGAATTCAAATATAGTTTATTGTTGTTGTCATTAATTATGAATTTGAATACAAATGAAACTTGTGTTGAGTCAAACTAGCTTAAATCAAAAATATCTTTATTTGGATTAAATAATGGTCTCTTTAGAGGGTAATTTGCTTTATTCCGTAAAAGATTGCTCGACATTTTTATTGCAAGTGAAACCCGTGTTTAGCCATTTATTAGAAAGGAAAACAAGTCTTTATTTTAAAATAATTAATGGTGTTGATTTATTTGGTTTCGTAGATATGTCATCGTGCAAATGAAGTGGTATGGAGTGGTTTGTGTGGAATTGGACCCTTTTTATGTGTTTTTCCCTATTGTGGATTTTCTTATCATGCAGGAGTCAGTTTATTGAAAGAGCTACAATTAGATAACATTAGCTTTTAATTATATTTTGAATGATCATTATAATTCCTTAATATGGATATGTTTAGAGTGCAAGTGTACCCTTTTGAGTATTTACTCTAATTGGAGGATTTTGGTGTTTAATTTGAAAAGAGTCATTCTTGTGATTCATGTTGGTATGTTGTTGAATGTGAGTCAGTCGTGCAAGATAATTGGTTAAGTGTTGATTGTGGTTGTACTTGCTTTACTCTAGTTATGGTCTTGTCTTGTGAATAGACCAGTTGTCTGTTTCACACCTCCAGTTGGTTTAACCTTGGTAGAAAGTTTGTGTAACCAAGTTGTTCTTTAGTTTTTTTTTGAACTCCCTGTGTCGATTGGCTTTTGTGTTTTTCCTTGGAGTTCTTGGAGGTTGTGTAGTGTCATAAGGAAGAGTGGCTTCTAAGTGGGGGTCAGGGCCCAAAGTGGCTGCCAGGATAACCCCTTGGAAGTTGAGTAATAATTAATAACTTAATTAATAAACTAGGCTGTGGTTTTAAAACATTAATCAAGATTAATTGTGTCCCGCTCATGGTTGAGAGCTAGTACAAACTCGGGATGTAGTGGGAAGGCCTAGAATGACAAACCAACTACCTTGTCTTCACGAAATGTTTGTTGGGTCCACATGAGTCATGGATGGGGTTCGGGGGTTCTGGAGAGGCTACCTAGATAACCCAAGATGGGGGTCAAGGCCTATGGAGGCCTGCCAGGATAACCCATACCAGCTATGCGATGTCACTCTTCCCTTATGTTCACTAGTGTGTAGTCTTGTTTTGGTTTTACTTGGAGCACTCTTGTGGAAGCCATATTTGTATGCTTATGTCTTATGTGCTTACCCGAGATACATGTTAGACCATGTGATTCTTTATTGTGGTTTTCTTGAGGGCCTTATTACTATCTCCTAGCATAGAGGGGTGGTTCCTTTTTGGGCCACATGGTCGGGTCGTAGTGCCACTTTCCATCGGGTATTTTGTTTGTACTTTCTTGTGAGGGATTAGTTTCGCCGGTGCTCCAGATGTATCTCTTGGTTTCACTTAATTCCATTGTACCAATTGGATCCTTTTTATTCTTCTTGGATCATATTTTTATCTCTTGGACCTTATGTGGTCAGTTGTATCATATGTCTATATGTATGCCTTCATGGCAATTGTAATTTGACGTAATCATCATGTATTTAATGAGACTTGGCATTTTAAGTGCAATTGTAATATTACATTATCCTTGCAAAGTAAAAGAAATGTATTATGATGAGATTTAGATGTTAGGATTTCTATCTTTAATTAATTTTATTAATGTAATGTAATTGAATGTTTAATCATAAATGAAACATAGAAATGTTAGTGTTATCTCATGCAAGGTATGGATCAATCATTATTTATTATAATTAAGTTTCTAATGGATAAATATATATCTTAAGTGGATTAATTGATCTTAAGTAAGGATTAGTTTAATTAAGTAATTCGCGTTGGGAAACCCTTCGGGAGTTGAGTTAAGTCTTTCGCTTGTGCAACTTCTATTGCAATATTATTTCATACGTTTTTGTGTTTTGTATTGTTTTAAAAAATATATTTTGCATTATTTTTTAGTGTTTGTAGTTGTATCCTTTAGGGTTTCTTGGCGAGGCATTATAAAAGTAATTCTTGATGAATCAGTGTGTGTTGAGTTGTTCCTAAGACTATATGAACCCAATTTAGTTTATTTTCCTGAGTCTTCAAAACCGACTACTCTTGAGAAAGTATTGAAAATGGTTGCTACCATAGAAATGCTCAGATGTGAGCATGTTGGTGTATACGGTGAAAATGGATAACAACAATGTTGAAAGACTAAATGAATTCAACCACAAAACCCTAGCCTAACAACAACAAAGATCCGCCATAACATATGAAGATTACCTAAGACAATGCAAATCAAATGAAAGCACAAAGATTATACCATCACATGTCCAATAGGGTTTGGATCTCCATTCTTCCTATTTACATTGATCTTGCTTGATATATTTGCTCTCAGATTTTATGTACACAAGAGCTCAACAAAGAACAAAAATGTGGTTGCAAGTAGGATCGCATATGAAAGTGCAAAGCGTAGTGTAGCCAATTGATCAAGTAGTCAGTTAGTTAGTTGGGGTTTGATAATGAAGGAAGCATCTCCTTATATAGAAGACACTATAAGAAATGGAGGGATAAGATTGAGAGGTGTAAAAGAGGTCAGCTATGATTAGAGGGTAGGTAAAGAAAATAATAAAATAATGAGAGGGTAGGTAGTGTATGAATTAAGAGATGAATGACATGTGTCATAGGTAGAAAAGGTTAATGAATTAATTAAATAAATAAAGATTTATTTAATTAATAGAGGAAGTGGGATCAATTAAATAAATAAGATATTTATTTAATTTAACAAAATGATAATTTAAATAAATAAAAGTATTTATTTAAATGAGAAATAAGGCTAGAAGAGGATAAATGAATTAATTAAATAAATAAAGATTTATTCAATTAATAGAAGAATTAGGCTAAAGTAATTAAATAAATAAAGATATTTATTTAATTTGACAAGACAATTTTAGGTGTCTACATTTTGCCCCTCTTTGAGACAATGCAGCTTGTCGCGTTGTTTCAAAGAAGATAATATGAACTGATACAAAGTTGCCCCAAGATGGGAATGATATGCCCCCTCGAGAGATTGGATGAAAATGTTTGAAAAGATTGCAGACAATCTCTCGATAAGAAAGAAAGGCTAGAAAGGACTGACCGGATATGATCGAGTGACAGAATCATGGGATAAAGAAGACTGACTCGGGAGACTGGGCTAGGGATAGGGCCAGGGCTAGGGAAGTCTATAAGATAGACCACGAGGGGAAAACATCCTCATTTTCATCCACACATCCAAGAGATCAGAGTGCAGAGAGAGAATAGAGCAGCAGCAATCAGCAGCGATGGCATTGGTGCATAGATTCGATCACATTCATCGATTTCAAAGGCCAAGTGATGCAGGAGAGCTGGTAAGTACCAAAAAACCTCCTTGTACTTTGTTACATGAAATGTTGTCATAAATGCATGCTAGGTAGAGAAATAAATGCATTCTAGGTAGGTCTAAAAAAATGTCAAGCGGGGTAAAAATGGTAAGGTGCGTCTGCGTTGGTGTCGGGCGCGTCTAGGTTGGCTAGGCGTGTCTGCGTCATGAATGCACATTTATGTCTTCAAGGCCAAATCAGCAGTTCTGTGATAAACATACACTGTCAATTGGATAAGCTATTGAGAGGATACAATCAAGCAGGTCCTCTAGGGAAGATTAGAATAGCAGATAGGGCTAGGATTGACAATTTTGTGATAGAACATACGTTGCCAATTAGGAAACTACTCAAGAGGATTCACTCAAGGAGAGGCCCTAGGATAGGATAGATCGAGGCACTTTGTGATGAACAGGGAGTACCAAGACATAGTACTTTGTGATGAACAGGGAGTACTAATATGAGCAGCACTTTGTGATGAACAGGGAGTGCAATTATGAGCAGCACTTTGTGATGAACAGGGAGTGCAAAAACATGTAGTACTTTGTGATGAACAGGGAGTACCACTAGGATAAACAACAACACTTTGTGATGAACAGTGAGTGTCACTAGGATAGAGCGCCATATGATAGATAATAAGAAGCATTTTGTCATGAACAGGGAATGCCACTATGATTGACACAGTTGATTTGCTTGACTGCAGAAGGACCTACCTATGCTAGAGTCACGAGAGAGATTCCCATCTACTCAGAGTTTACGAGCAGAGCTGACAGTTGATAAGAGGGTTGCTATTGATGTTATGGGCTTGCGACATATTTTGTATGTGCTTGAGTTTCAGGCGAACATGATTGCTGACTACGCTGGCTGAGAGATGGCACTCAGAGACTTGCACTTTCCATTTGTCGATGGGTGAGATGACGGTCACCTTGGAGGATGTATACAGGATTTTGAGGATACCAATCGATGGGTAGTTAGTTCCTTACGATCGAGATGGAGATAGGGATGCACTGAGATGAGTGTTTCAGGATCTAGGACTGGAGATGAGGGTTATACATGTGGCTTGGAATACCATGACACGAATAGGATTAGCACTACCAGCAATGTTGGCAGAAGTGATCAGTGGGTTCCTTTGTCCAAATAGGGCGATGCAAGGGGTGGTTGCAGAGGACACAGGGGCCAAGAGAGATGATCTTGGGGTGGGTCCTTCCAGGGCTCAGACTCCATCGAGGCCAGGCGGCTCCGAGCGAGGGAGTTCATCATAGCCTTAGAGGGCTCCCTATGTATCAATTTTGTACCATTTTGTATGATGATGTAGACACCTTCGGGTGATAGTAACCATATGATTTTGACATCATTGTATCATGACACTTATGATTATATATATGAGATGATTCATCTTTGCGGTAGATATATGCATGTGTACCTATGTGATGAGATGTTTCATGATTTATGTTTCTATGTGATGGTTATGTTATGGATGCAAATATGTACATGAGGAAATGCAATATTTTTGTTCTTTTATGTTTTTATATGTTATGCAAATGTGAATGTATGGAATGCAGATGAATATGATAATGTAAATGATGAGATGCATGATGAAAATGTAGAATGTTCTAACATGTGGTGTGTGCAGAAGCCACGTCTCTATTCTGGAACCGCGTCTGTGTCTCACCTAAGTGCGTCTACGTCCAAGAGCCATGTTTGTAATTCTGATAACCGCGTCTGTGTACATTTGTTTCATTTTGGGTTTCATTGATTCAGTTTTTAGTCATTCAGATTTTCAGATCTGGTTTATTTTGAGCTAACATTTTCAGATCTAGCTAACAAAAGTGGTGCAGCTTGTCTTGGAAGCAAAATCGTTTTGTTGAAGGCCCCTATTTCACAAAGTCTTTTGGATCTAAAATTTACCTAACTTGTGTACTTGCAGGAAGGGGTGATTATTTCAAACAATCCAAACTACTAATAAATCTTTGTTGCAGGTCCTTGGCAAGGGTTTTTGATTTTTATTGTGTGCCTTGTTTTCATAGACTAGCAAACACTTCAATTGGTGCACTAAAATTGAACCATTGTCTTTTGTGTCTTGAGCAATAGGCTCTTTTTGTTTAATCTTTAGAGGGCCTATCTCCCTGTGTGGTCATTAGGACTACTAGTGAGGAGAGAACGACCCAAGTGGTAGAAAAAGAAAAGCCATCTTCTTCCAAACAACTATAAATAACTGTATCCATGGTGAAAACTATGGATAACATGTGCTGATTAGTTCATACTGACACTATGTCTCCCCATAAACCCGTTTGATCAAATTTATTTGATCATTTGTAGGGCATAACCCCTACCGGCTAGGAGCCTTATGTATTTACAGAGCTGAAAGTGCCGCATGTATGGCATTACGAGCGGATGCCCTTACTAGCAGCTTTTTATTTTAGAAGCCAAAATCCTTCTAGTTGTTGGGGCAAGAGGTCGGACCTCTGGTAGCGGCCCACACACATACGGTTCTTAGTAGAGATACAAAGTTCGCCACGAGTAGTTTTTGTGGGGACTAATGCTTGGCTGCCCCAAGAAGTGAGTGTCGAGGGTGGAGCCAGTGGGGTCAAGCATCTAAGTATCCACTCTGAATAGCGTAGCCTCAGGGGAAACTCCATGTGGGATCAACAACTATTGTCTTGGCCAGCCATAAGAATTGTGCTTGACTTATTTTGAACAATCAAACATTCAAGACTAAACATCAAACATTGTGTCTTTTGTGTCTTCAAGTGTATGCAAAACAATTTTACATCAAACAACACACTTGTCTTTGAGTAATTTTGGGAGTCTAAACACTTGCAAACATTGAGTCTTCATCAACACTGTGTCCTCTTGTCACGAAAAATAGTCAAACATTCAGATTTGGTCACAACAAAGCAACTTTACAGATTGGAAAAATTGCACAAAGTTTGCAGAAACGCGTATGTGACTGACAGAACCACGTTTGTGTCATATAACCGCGTCTATGTCTGACAGAACCATGTCTGTGTCATTTAAGCGTGTCTGTGTTCGACAGAATAGTGTATGTGTCATTTAAGCACATCTGTGAAGTATACAGGCACGTTTGTGTTCAGGATTGAAAACTTTCATAATTCGGCAAACAAGAACAGTCAGTTTCAGACTTATTGAGCTTCCTAGGTTCTCTCTTTAGGTTTTCATCTAGCATTCAACCGGTCTTTACGTCTCACAAAGTCCATCATTGCTTTACACCTTACATTATATTCACATTTGTCTAAACTTGAGTCAACAGGTCACTTGCTTGTCCTCATCTTGCTTTGTCAACATACTACATACAACAACACTTTGCTAAGTGGTCCCTCATCAAGGTCTATCACCTTCGGGTCTCATTTGGTCTTACTTAGAGTCAAGGTCAACTTACCTCATCAAGAGAAACTATCATCTCTTTGGAAGTCACACCTACTCTACTACATACATACTTGGTCTTTCACTTTGGACATTGCAAGTACACCTTAGATTCATTTACATTCCATCCAACTCTTAGTCTTCCATACTCTTTCCATTTTTCATCTAGTCTCACACATCTTGGTCAAGACCTATTTTATGGTTGAATCACGTTACCAAAAATCTAGGAGAGAAGCTAAAGAGACTCAAGAGTCCACAAACATGAGTTCCTATGAATATGACAATGATATCTTTTTTAATTTTGATCATACTACATTACCTAGCATGGATGCCTATAGAAACATTCCAAATGTTGAGAACATGGACACTACAAACAACAATGATACACACAATGACAATATGGACAACTTCTTCGTACATTCAGTAGAAGTGGAAGACACCATTATGAATCCCCATTTTAATCAATTGGTTGAGTAAATAATGAGGAGAGATAGACAATACTTTCTACAAGTGATGGCACAAAGTGGAACCAAGATCCCTCATGATTTTGACATGTCTCAAATAATGGAAAATTGACCTTTGCAACAATCTCACTCCAACATGGATCAAAGGAGGCCTAATAGTGGAGGCAATAGAGGACCACATATGGTGCCTGAATCACCATCATCTTTGTTTCAAAAACTAGAGGTCCCTTACACACATGGTCAATCATATGATACTCACCTTCGCAGACCATTATGGAGGCCTTATGCAGAAAAATATGCTCAATCACATACCAATGCTAAGGATCAACCACCAAAGCAATTGGATATTCAAAGGCATGCTCAAAATTTGGTCACAAGGAAACCCCGCGTCAAATTTGGGGGCAACACACTAGAACAAACTCATGACATGCCTATAGAGTATGGTATACATGGACAAAGCAGATATTCCATTCCTCATCATGACTCTATACCAAGTGGTCCATATACGCAACATCATTATAGACCTCCTCCATATGAACATGTGTATGATCAATATCATCCATATATGCAACATGCTCCTCCTCCAATTGGTGCCTCAAGCATGGGGTATGGTCCAAGAAGTCGATCTCCACCTAAGAACAATTTGGAACAGAAAATTAAGGATTTACAAAAGAAAATGGAGGACATAAATACATCGAAGCCAACTTACACAATGAGAGACATATTTCCTTATCCATTTGACAAAATCATTCCAATGCCTCCATTTCCTACACACTTTGTGATGCCTAAGTTTGATAAGTATAGAGCAAAAGGAGATCCTAAGGCACATATAAGACAATTTTTCACAGCTTGTATTGAGGTAGCAGCAGAAGAGACATATTTGATGAGATTATTCCCACAAAGCTTAGGTGATCAAGCTATGGAATGGTTCTCCCAACTTCCACCTGGTATTAAGTCATGGGGTGACTTAGCAGAGGCATTTATCCAACATTTCTCATATAAAATAGAGACAAACATATCAGTCACTACTTTGTGCAACACCAAGCAAAAAGATGGAGAAGCTTTTTCATCATTTTTACAAAGATGGAGGAATCTAGCCAACAGATGCTCTTGTGAAATTCCACAAAAACAAATGGTAGAAATGTTCACCCAAAATGTTAACAAAGACATTGGCTATGATCTAAGGAAAGGTTGTTTGTCCACCTTCAAGGACGTCATTGAAAAAGGCTTAGCAATAGAGAAGGTCCTAATTGAACAAGGAGTCATTAAAATATTCAAAGAAAACAAAGATGACTTTAAAGGAAAAGATAAGCCAAGATTTTGGAACAAAAACAGGAACACAGTCAATGATGGTGTTGTGGATTCCAATACAGTGTGACCCAAAATCATTTTTTTAGGATCAAGCTTTACAAACAATCAAGTGAATACTCAAACATTTTCTAGATCACGAAGGATGTACACCCCATTGGGAGAACCACTTGAGTCAGTTTTCAAGAAGCTAGTGGCAAACAAAGTAATCACCATTCCAGATTTTCCTCCATATGAACCAAAGGTCAAACCATATTGGTGGAATGAAATTGCCATCGACTGAAAAACATCATACAAGATCTCATTGATAGAGGTGACATTGAGATCGAGGGACACTCATCCAATCAAGAACATGAGATGTTTAAGGAACCATTCCCAAAACATGACAAGGGAAAAGTTGGAGCCACAAATGACCAGACCAACTATACCAGAGCATCTTATAACTATGATTCAACTATTAATCACATCTAGATGGACAATTATGTCTCTACCATTATCATCAAGGACAAAATGCCTAAGAATTCTACCCAAAGACCCAAAATTGTCCTAAAAGGCATTGGATCTTCTTCCGAACCTACCTCTGAATGTCATGTTACAACCCGTCGAGGTAAATTCACTTTGCAAGGTGAAAATGTATACGGTGAAAATGGATAACAACAATGTTGAAAGACTAAATGAATTCAACCACAAAACCCTAGCCTAACAACAACAAAGATCCACCATAACATATGAAGATTACCTAAGACAATGCAAATCAAATGAAATCACAAAGATTATACCATCACATGTCCAATAGGGTTCGGATCTCCATTCTTCCTATCTCCATTGATCTTGCTTGATATATTTGCTCTCAGATTTTATGTGCACAAGAGCTCAACAAAGAACGGAAATGTGGTTGCAAGTAGGATCGCATATGAAAGTGCAAAGCGTAGTGTAGCCAATTGATCAAGTAGTCAGTTAGTTAGTTGGGGTTTGATAATGAAGGAAGCATCTCCTTATATAGAAGACACTATAAGAAATGGAGGGATAAGATTGAGAGGTGTAAAAGAGGTCGGCTATGATTAGAGGGTAGGTAAAGAAAATAATAAAATAATGAAAGGGGTAGGTAGTGTATGAATTAAGAGATGAATGACATGTGTCATAGGTAGAAAAGGCTAATGAATTAATTAAATAATTAAAGATTTATTTAATTAATAGAGGAAGTGGGATCGATTAAATAAATAAGATATTTATTTAATGTAAGAAAAGGATAATTTAAATAAATAAATGAATTTATTTAAATGAGAAATAAGGCTAGAAGAGGATAAATGAATTAATTAAATAAATAAAGATTTGTTCAATTAATAGAAGAATTAGGCTTAGATAATTAAATAAATAAAATATTTATTTAATTAGACATGACAATTTTAGGTGTCTACATTTTGCCCCTCTTTGAGACAATGCAGCTTGTCACGTTGTTTCAAAGAAGATAATATGAACTGATACAAAGTTGCCCCAAGATGGGAATGATATGCCCCCTCGAGAGATTGGATGAAAATGTTTGGAAAGATCACAGACAATCTCTCGATAAGAAAGAAAGGCTAGAAAGGGACTGATCGGATAGGATAGAGTGATAGAGTCACGAGATAATGAAGACTGACTCGGGAAATGAGGGCTAGGGCTAGGGCTAGGGTAGTCTATAAAATAGACCATGAGGGGAAACAACCTCATTGTCATCCACACATCCAAGAGATCAGAGTGCAAAGCGAGAATAGAGCAGCAGTAGTCAGCAGTGATGGCATTGGTGCATAGATTCAATCATGTTCGCCGATATCAGAGGCTAGCAGATGCAGGAGAGCCGGTGAGTACCTCAAAAACCTCTTTGTACAATGTTGTCATTAATGCATCTCAGGTAGTGCAATAAATGCGCTTTTAGGTAATGTCAAAAAATGTCAAAAACATCGAGGCGTGTCTGCGTTGGTGTCGGGTGCATCTAGGTTGGCTAGGTGTGTCTACATTTGTGCCAAGCGCATCTATGAATTCAGCAGCGTCTATGTCAAATGCGAATGCATCTATGTTGTGCAGGTGCATTTATGTTATGTGGGCACGTCTGTGCAGGATAGGCACGTCTGTGCAAGACAGGCGCGTTTGTGCAGTCTATAAGTGCATTTATGTCTAAAATGTGCATTTATGTCTTCTAGGCCAAATCGGCAGATCTGTGATGAACATACGCTGTCGATTGGATAAGCTGCTGAAAGGATACACTCAAGCAGGTCCTCTAGGGAAGACTAGGATAGCAGATAGGGCAAGGATTGACAATTCTGTGATAGAACATACGTTGCCAATTAGGAAACTACTCAAGAGGATTCACTCAAGAAGAGACCCTAGGATAGGATAGATCAAGGTACTTTGTGATGAACAAGGAGTACCAAGACATAGTACTTTATGATGAACAGGGAGTACCAAGACATAGTACTTTGTGATGAACAGGGAGTACTAATATGAGTAGCACTTTGTGATGAACAGTGAGTCCAAATAAGAGCAGCACTTTGTGATGAATAAGGAGTGCAAAACTCATAGTACTTTGTGATGAACAGGGAGTACCACTAGGATAGATAGCAACACTTTGTGATGAACAGTGAGTGTCACTGGGATAGATAGCAACACTTTGTGATGAACAGTGAGTGTCACTGGGATAGATAGCAACACTTTGTGATGAACAGTGAGTGTCACTAGGATAGAAGCAACACTTTGTGATGAACAGTGAGTGTCACTTTGAATGACATGATTGCTTTGCTTGACTACAGGAGTATTTGCCTATGCTAGAGTCATGAGAGAGATTCCCGTCAAAGCAGAGATTACGACCAGAGCTGACATTCGAGGACCAAGCTACTATTGAGGCTATGGGTCTGAGATACATCTTGTATGTGCCTGAGTTACGGGCGAACATGGGGTTGCTGACTGCACTGGCTGAGAGGTGGCACTCTGAGACTTGTACATTTCATTTGCCGATGGGTAAGATGACAGTCACCTTGGAGGATGTATACAGGATTCTGTGGATACCGATCGATGGGGAGCTGATACCCTATGATCCAGATGGAGATAGGGAGGCCTTGAGATGAGTGTTTGAGGATCTCAGACTAGAGATGAGAGTTGGACACGTGGCATGGGATACCATGACAGCGACAGGACTGACACTACCAGCAGTGCTAGGAGGAGTGATCAGTGGGTTCCTGTGTCCAAACAAGGCGACACGAGGGTTGGCTATGGGCTAGGGGAGCACCTTGGAGACACTGGTTACACAACACACCAGATATGCCTGGGGACCGTGTGTGCTAGCACATCTGTACTATGAGCTGCATCAGTTTGTGTATCATGGATCCGTAGGATTGGGCTGCGGAGTTACATTGTTGCAGGTGTGGGCATATGAGCATCTGTCGGTTACCCGACCGATACATTTAAGGGGCAGGGGTCATGGACGCAACTTTGTGCATCTATATGATATGATTACCTCACAGCCACGGATTGGCAGGTTGGAGCATTGGCGTAGAGTCCTAGATGAGATCGACACTGTGATATGGAGGTTGTACCGTGAGTGTGAGAAGTGGGAGGAGGACACAGTGTATCTACCTTATACCTTCCAAAGCAGATATCTAATTAGGCGGATGCCCTATGTATTGGAGAGACAATCAATTGACAGGGTGTGCAGGCAGTTTGGCCGTATTCAGCGGATGCCACGGGGTTCCGGGATGTATGCTCGGATAGTCAGGGATCAGACACACTTTGGGCCATTGTTGTCATATAATCAGGTCATGATGCAGCTAGTAGAGATGGTGTTGATGCCATGGGATATGTGGCTAGAGATTGAGGATGCATGCATGGATGCAGAGTACATGGCGTATTGGGCTGAGCATCCCTTTCCACGACTGACAGACCTAGGGGAGCCTCTAGATGGAGATGGGGGTGGGGATGGGGATGATGATGGAGATGGTGGGGGGAGAGGCCAACAGAGGAGGCGGGGTGTTGTTGGAGAGAGGAGGGTGGCTCCGCGGAGAGAGGGTGGAGAGGAGAGATAGGCTCGGGTGGTGAGAGGTTGCGGTGGATTGCCACTACAGGTGCCAGCAGCACAGGGTTCTAGACAGGTGCAGGGATAGGGGCAAAGGTAGGTACAAGAAGAGGTACAGGTACCAGTACAGGGGGAGCCACAGACAAAGGCATAGGGGGTCAAGGAGGAGGAGGATGAGCTACTTGAGCTGAGGGAGATCTGCCAGGGATAGGCAGATGAGATCCAAGACCTGGAGAGAGAGACAGTTAGGCTCAGGAGGCGACTGAGGGAGATAGAGCATGAGCGGGATCAGGCTATCCAACGCTATACTGAGGCTGAGACAGCACTGAGGACTGGGAGGCAGGTGATAGAGGACACAGGGGCTGGATATGCCTATGTTCTATGGGTAGGGGAGGAGATAGGTTATTGGCGAGACCTATATTATAGGGCAGTGCCACCAGAGCAGCGGGCGAGGAGCTTCCACAGACCATCGCGAACAGCGATGGCTAAGGGAGGGAGCCAAAGGAGACAGGCGTCTAGCGGTGGGGTTATGGGTCCTCCACCACCACCAGATAGAGGGGGCAGGAGAGATGATCCTGGGATGGGTCCTTCTAGGGCTTAGACTCCGTCGAGGCCAGGCGGCTCCGAGGGAGGGAGTTCATCATAGCCATAGAGGGCTCCCTATGTATTAGTTTTGTACCATTTTTGTATGGTGATGTAGACACCTTCGGGTGATTTTGTAGCCATATGTATTTGACATCATTGTATCATGACACTTTTGATTATATATATGAGATCATTCATCTTTGCGGCAGCTATATGCATGTGTACCTATGTGATGAGATGTTTCATGATGTATGTTTCTATGTTATAGTTATGTTATGGATGCAAATATGTACATGAGGAAATGCAATATTTTTGTTCTTTTATTTATTTATATGTTATGCAAATGTGAATGTATAAAATGCATGTGCAGGATGTGATGCAATTGTGATACCTATATGTATGTATGAAATGCTTAATATGTGGTAATGCAGGTGCAACTACATGAAATGCAGATATTTTTGGTGTGTCATTATACTCAGTCATGTGATAGCAGGCTACACAGACTCAAAAAGGATGATGGAAGACAATCAAGAAAGGGGGATGGAAGATAGAAGATATCAAAGTGAAAGAGCTTCTTGTGCGTTATCATCATTGAGCTTTATTATGGCAAGTAGGTTATGACAATCGAGGCATATGTTCGACTCAGAAAGTCATCGTACCTGTTTGCATGGAGATAAGACAGTCACAAACAAGGAATGCCCCAGTTCATACTAGACTCACAGTGTCCTCATATCCTTGGACAAGTCATAGCATTACTAAGAGACAATCCACAGACAGCAAAAGAAAAATAGGTGACGATAGCCCATCCTCGCCTTTCTAGTCAAAGACATCCTGGAGATAGAATCTCTAGTCAGAGACATCCTGGAAAAGCTAAAAGACATGTCACCAAAAAGATAAAATCAAAAGAAAACCAAGACTCGACACCAACATCCACTGTAGTCCTCAAGTTTAGTGTCTCTTGTCACTTGTATAAGTCTTATTTGATTGTGGTCACAATGTTTACTTTTCACAAAAAGGATAGATAGCACTGAACCATAATGTTGTCTGAGTTTGTTGAATGATTTGATTTGTTGAAGCCCATTGTTGCTCTTGTGTCTCATCTGAAACTGACTGAATCCATGAAACTAATACTTTATTGCGGAGAAGACGAAACTTTATTGTGGATTATGATGCAAATGTTGTTTTATTGCGGATTGTGCGCGTATAGACTGAAGAAAAGTGGAAGAAATTGTACTCCTCGAAACATGTGATGTTCTTAGTTCCACACCCATTACTAGATGTAGGATTTGCCTTAGCCACAGATAAGAGCTGATTTATTATGGATTGAAACGAGTGAAAAGGGGGTCTATTATGAATGGCTAACCAATCTTGGGTAGATCAATAACAAGCCATGATGGGAATGGGTAAGTTTATTATGGATAGATAGGTTGTGAGTGTGTGCAAAGTGAAGAATGAAGGAAATGGAATCCTAAAGGAGGGAGGAGCAATGTCTCTACACACGGCATCGGTGACCCGGTTTTCACCATGGTACTTGCCCAGGGCGCCATCGAAGTGGTTTTTCACTGTTGGACGAAATGTTTTTTTCTTTACTTTTTTTTTATTTTTTGATTTTTTTGTTGTCACACGGCGCCTGTTTGCCAGGTTTTCACCAAGTAACGATTTTTTATTTTTTTTCTGATTTTTTTTTTATATTTTTGATATTTTTTTGATTTTTTTGTATTTTGAATTAGGATACTCTGAAGAGCTATGTGTAAAACCTGAGAAGGTGCATGTTGTTGATAGGATGCTCCAAAGGTTCACCCTCTATGGTTGAGAGCCGATATGCACTAGATCCATGTGCTACTGTGATGATGTAAGGACCAAGCCAGTTTGGTTCGAACTTGCCCTTCTTCTCTCTGTCTTGCTGATTTTTAGGATTTTCTCTGAGAACCAAGTCACCTACCTCAAATGTGCGAGGCTTGACTTTATGATTGTAGCTACGACTCATTCATTGTTGATAAGCCTTGAGACGATTAAAAGCAATTTGTCTTCGTTCATCCAATAGTTCAAGTTCTTGTAAGCGAGAGACCCTGTAGTCTTCATCACTGATAATGTTTTGCAAAGAGACTCGTAAAGAGGGTAACTCGACCTCAATAGGCAAGATAGCTTCAGTGTTGTAGACAAATGAATAGGGTGTAGCTCCTGTAGGTGTGCGGACGCTTATGCGGTAGGCCCAAAGTGTGGGATTAAGTTGGATATGCCAATAATGGCCAGCATCGTCGACTGTCTTTTTAAGATTTTGAGGATTGTTTTATTAGACGCCTCAGCTTGATCGTTACCTTGGGGGTAATATGGTGTGGGAAAATGATGGGAAATATGGAAGCGGTCACAGAGTTCACAAACATCCTAATTTTTGAAGGGACGCTCGTTATCGGTGATAATGGAAACAGGAATACCGTATCGACAAATGATATAGTTGAGAATGAATGTAGCAATTTGTTTTCCAATGACTTGTGTGAGAGGCACGGCTTCGATCCATTTTGTGAAATACTCTGTGGCAGTGATTATGAATTTACGACCATTGGAAGATGGAGGGTGAATCTTGCCTATGAGATCGAGTCCCCACTGACAAAAGGGCCAAGGAGTCGCAATTGGTTGAAGTTCTTGTGCTGGTGCATGAATGAGATCTCCATGAAGTTGACACTGTTTACATTTCTTAACAAACTAATATGAATCTTTTTCCATATTGGCCTAGTAATATCCAGTCCTGATGAGTTTCTTGGCTAAGTTAGGACCACTAGAATGTGGACCACATATCCCTTCATGTACTTCACGTAACGCAATCTAAGCTTCGTTGCTTTCTAAACATCTAAGAAGAGTGTCATCTAGACCTCGATGATATAGGATATTGGCTAAAATGACGCATCGAGAAGATTGGTGAATGAAAGTGTGACGTTGGTTATTGGATAGGTCAAGAGGTAGGATATTATCATGAAGGTATGCGAAAATGGAACCGTATAACTGGGACTCAGGACCAACAACACATATCATCTCAGTAGGAGTGATTTCATATGAGGGAACCAAAAGGTTATCCACCAAGAACTCATAGCGGGTCTCATTCGGAGGTAGATCGATCAGTGAAGCAATTGTAGCCATGGCACCTGCAGCTCGATTATGCTCTCTTGGTATCTGCTCAAAGTCTAACTTTGTGACTGACTCGGGAAACGAGGGGTAGGGCTAGGGCTAGGGTAGTCTATAAAATAGACCACGAGGGGAAACATCATCATTGTCATCCACACATCCAAGAGATCAGAGTGTAGAGAGAGAATAGAGCAGCAGTAGTCAGCAGCAATGGCATTGGTGCATAGATTCAATCGCGTTTGCCGATATCAGAGGCCAGCAGATGCAGGAGAGCCAGTGAGTACCTCAAAAACCTCCTTGTACTTTGTTGTAATAAATGTTGTCATTAATGCATCTCAGGTAGTGCAATAAATGTGCTTTTAGGTAATGTCAAAAAATGTCAAAAATGTCGAGGCGCATCTGCGTTGGTGTCGGGTGCGTCTAGGTTGGCTAGGCGTGTCTGCGTTTATGTCAGGCGCGTCTATGAATTCAGCAGCGCCTATGTCAAATGTGAACGCGTTTGTGTTGTGCAGGCACGTTTATGTTATGTGGGCACATCTGTGTAGGATAGGTGCGTCTGTGCAAGACAGACATGTTTGTGCAGTCTATAAGCGCATTTATGTCTAAAATGTGCATTTATGTCTTCTAGGCCAAATCGGCAGTTCTGTGATGAACATACATTGTCGATTGGATAAGCTGCTGAGAGGATACACTCAAGCAGGTCCTCTAGGGAAGACTAGGATAGCAGATAGGGCAAGGATTGACAATTTTGTCATAGAACATATGTTGCCAATTAGGAAACTACTCAAGAGGATTCACTCAAGCAGAGGCCCTAAAATAGGATAGGTCCAGGCACTTTGTGATGAACAGGGAGTACCAAGACATAGTACTTTGTGATGAACGGGGAGTACCAAGACATAGTACTTTGTGATGAACAGGGAGTACTAATATGAGCAGCACTTTGTGATGAATAGTGAGTGCAAATATGAGCAGCACTTTGTGATGAACAGGGAGTGCAAAATTCATAGTACTTTGTGATGAACAGGGAGTACCACTAGGATAGATAGCACACTTTGTGATGAATAGTGAGTGTCACTGGGATAGATAGCAACACTTTGTGATGAACAGTGAGTGTCATTGCGATAGATAGCAACACTTTGTGATGAACAGTGAGTGTCACTAGGATAGAAGCAACACTTTGTGATGAACAGTGAGTGTCACTTTGACTGACATGATTGCTTTGCTTGACTGTAGGAGTATTTGTCTATGCTAGAGTCATGAGAGAGATTCCCATCGACGCAGAGATTACGACCAGAGCTGACATTCGAGGACTGAGCTGCTATTGAGGCTATGGGTCTGAGATACATCTTGTATGTGCCTGAGTTACAGGCGAACATGGGGTTGCTGACTGCACTGGCTGAGAGGTGGCACTCTGAGACTTGAACATTTCATTTGCCGATGGGTGAGATGACAGTCACCTTGGAGGATGTATACAGGATAAAAATCATCATTGAGCTTTATTATGGCAAGTAGGTTATGACAATCGAGGCATATGTTCGACCCAGAAAGTCATTGTACCTGTTTGCATGGAGATAAGATAGTCACAAACAAGGAATGCCCCAGTTCATACTAGACTCACAGTGTCCTCATATCCTTGGACAAGTCATAGCATTACTAAGAGACAATCCACAGACAGCAAAAGAAAAATAGGTGACGATACCCCATCCTTGCCTTTCTAGTCAAAGACATCCTGGAGATAGAATCTCTAGTCAGAGACATCCCGGGAAAGCTAAAAGACATGTCACCAAAAAGATAAAATCAAAAGAAAACCAAGACTCGACACCAACATCCACTGTAGTCCTCAATTTTAGTGTCTCTTGTCACTTGTATAAGTCTTATTTGATTGTGGTTACAATGTTTACTTTTCACAAAAAGGATAGATAGCATTGAACCATGATGTTGTCTGAGTCTGTTGAATGATTTGATTTGTTGAAGCCCATTGTTGTTGTTGTGTCTCATCTGAAACTGACTGAATCCATGAAACTGATACTTTATTGCGGAGAAGATGAAACTTTATTGTGGATTGTGATGCAAATGTTGTTTTATTGCGGATTGTGCGTGTATAGACTGAAGGAAAGTGGAAGAAACTATACTCCTCCAAACATGTGATGTTCTTAGTTCCACACCCATTACTAGACGTAGGATTTACCTTAGCCACAGATAAGAGCTGATTTATTATGGATTGAAAAGAGCGAAAAGGGGGTTTATTATGAATGGCTAATCAATCTTGGGTAGATCAATAACAAGCCATGATGGGAATGGGTAAGTTTATTATGGATAGATAGGTTGTGAGTGTGTGAAAAGTTAAGAATGAAGGAAATGGAATCCTGAAGGAGGGAGGACCAATGTCTCTACACATGGTGCCGGTGACCCAGTTTCAACCATGGTACTTGCCCAGGGCGCCACCGAAGTGGTTTTTCACCGTTGGACGAAATGTTTTTTCCTTTACATTTTTTATTTTTTTATTTTTTTTGTTGTCACATGGTGCCTGTTTGCCACGTTTTCACCAAGTAACAATTTTTTATTTTTTTTGTGATTTTCTTTTTATATTTTTGATATTTTTTTGATTTTTTTGTATTTTGAATTAGGATACTCTGAAGAGCTACGTGTAAAACCTGAGAAGGTGCATGTTGTTGATAGGATCCTCCAAAGGTTCACCCTCTATGGTTGAGAGCTGATATGCACCAGATCCATATGCTACTGTGATGATGTAAGGACCAAGCCAGTTTGGTTCGAACTTGCCCTTGTTCTCTCTCTCTTGCTGATTTTTAGGATTTTCTCTGAGAACCAAGTCACCTAACTCAAATGTGCAAGGCTTGACTTTATGATTGTAGTTGTGACTCATTCATTGTTGATAAGCCTTGAGATGATTAAAAGCATTTTGTCTTCGTTCATCCAATAGTTCAAGTTCTTGTAAGCGAGAGACCCTGTAGTCTTCATCACTGATAATGTTTTGCAAAGAGACTCGTAAAGAGGGTAACTCGACCTCAATAGGCAAGATAGCTTCAGTGTCATAGACAAGTGAATAGGGTGTAGCTCCTGTAGGTGTGCGGACGCTTGTGCGGTAGGCCCAAAGTGTGGGATTAAGTTGGATATGCCAATTACGGCCAGCATCGTTGACTATCTTTTTTAAGATTTTGAGGATTGTTTTTTTGAGATTTTGCCAAGATCAAGAGGCAATGGAAAGCACAAATAAGAGAGACAAAATATATGATAGAAATAAACTATATTCTATCAACATAAAAATACTGATCAACTGGATCATCAAGCGATCGTAGTTACATACAATGAATATGAGCCTGCTTATATAGGCAAGGCTATATGGATATGTGAGCACACAAACATGACATGTGGCTCAATAAGAAACAAGGGTAGGTAGGAAATAGGTGTGGGTAGGTAGGAGAAACAATATAATATTCCACATGAGGTGGATCACCCACTGAATGTGGAGTGTAACAACAAGATCAACACCATAAAAGGTGGAATTTCTCCTACACACACTATCTCAATGTGGCACAAAAACCCAAGTGTCTCATACCCAAACTACTATGAAATGCATTTCCTAAGTAAACTTAAGTAAGGTGTAATAATATCCAAGATGAATAATTATTTACACCAACACTCCCCCTTAAGTGCAACTGAGGGGAATGCACTAAAGTCTACAATGCAACTAAGAAATGCAAGATGGGTCTCGGCTACGAGGCCATGTTAGGTACCCATGTACAAATGCAAATGCATGCAAAACAATGCAATGAAATCTCTCACAAGGAGAGGAAAGAGAGAAAAACCCAATGGGGAAAAACCCTCCCCCAAAAGACAGATGAAAACTAGATACAAAAAACTCTCATAGAAGTATGTGAAGGACAAAACCCCATGTGAGGAAAAAGTCCCCCCCATATGAGAGAAGAAGAAGAGAGACTAGGAAGCCCCCCCTCAATCTGGAATCTGCACCAATGATAGAAGCTCGAAGATGAATGAAGAAACTGCTCCATGAACGTCGAACAACATTCCTTCCCTTAGGAAGAAACAAAACCAAAGGTGGATCCAAAAAGTCTCCCCAACCATGAAAGGAAGATGGAGAAAAAATATTCATGATGAAAGGAATCTCTGAAAACTGCTCAAGTGTCCCCATGTTGATGCTGAAAGGTACCCCCTCCAAAGGTGGTAAACTATGCCACACTATTGAAAAAGGCACTCTAAGATCTAGTGGAGATGAATGTAGAACAATATCCAAAGACTCACATGTCTCCTCAAAAGATAAAGAGACCTCCTCCAAGTGTTGTACAAAAGTATCCACAATCATGTCAACCTCTAAAGATTGATCATGTAGAGAATGCACAAGAGGGTCGGAGTGATCCCTCGCAACAATCAAAGAAGGATCATCTTCATCAAAGAGAAGATGAATGTCATCAATGGTGTCTCCCAAATCTGTAATGTAGGAGTCCGCAAACAAACTTGCAATGTCTGTCAAGTAGGCATCCCAATCAACTGAAGCTGGAAGACATGAAATATCCTGTTGCACTGAATCATAAGAAGGCAAAATTGTCGCACTAGCTGGATCATCAAGTGCAATAGGTGGTGTGATATCAATAGAAGGAGATGAAATGCAAGGCTCAAGAACAGGGTCACATGTGAGAATCCCCAAGTTCAAATGCCCAAAGTTCTCCTCAAAATATGAATCATCAACATAGGAAGAACCAACCTTATCAATAGGACCAAAATCTGAAAAAGAGTACAACCGAGATGCATGATCAACCACCCCAGTCGCAATGATAGCTCCACTCTCCAAGTCTCTAATGATAATTGAATTAGGTGCGAACTCCTCAGTTTTCCTAGTTGCCCCATGTGTGATTTGATAGATGGAAAGAAGATTATTTGTCAAGTGGGGTACACACAACACATCATTGAAGGAGTTATCCCCAATGGCAATAGATCATTTCCCAATCACATCCATGTATGTATGATTGCCCATCAAAATCTACGGCATGTGGCAAGGATCAAATGTAGAAAACATAGACTGTGAAGATGCCATATGATGAGAAACCCCTGAATCTAGAATCCATCTCCTTGAATCATAACTTGTAGTAGCACAAAGAGCTTGTCCCTTTCCTTTATCTATCCCAAAAGAGTGATCCTTTCCTTTATCCTTGGAAGAAGAAGTCGATGTAGACATTCTAGAAGGTAGGTTTATTCTATTATTCTCAAGAAGATTTTTCAACTCATCAATATCCTTCTTATAACAATGATGTTCATCATGTCCTGACTTCTTGCAATATCCACAAAAAAGATTGTCCTTATATGATTTCCTCTTAGGTGAGAATGGTGAATCACCTTGTTGTGGAGAGGAAGATTGTGCTCCATCTTGTTGTGGTTTAGACTTAGGTTGCTTTTGATTCTTGCCTTTTCCTTGATTACTTTGATTCCCTTTGTTAGCCACCAAAGCTTGTGACTTTGAAGATTTGAGTATCCCCATCGTGGTCAACTTAGATTGCTCAAGTATCAACATCTCCATGAATGAATCAAATGAGGGAGAAGTGTATGAGGAACCTTGAGCTAACCTATGGGTGTGAAAGCTAGATACAAAGGTTGCATACTCTGAAGGAAGCTTGTCCAACAAGTTATAAACCAATTGAGCATCCTTTTTGTCAATTCCACAATCCTTTAGCTTTGCTCTTAGCTTGATTGCTTTTGTGACATAATCTTGGATTGTATCAAAATCCTTGGGATCCAAAGTTGTGAGTTCACTATCAAGCTTGTAGCCCTTAATCTCATCAACTTGACCATACAATTTCTTAAAAATATCCCAAGCCTCTTTAATTGTAGTACACTTATCAATGTGAAAAATGAGGTCATCTGATACATACTTTCTAAGAGTTCCAAGTGCCATAGAGTTCTTAGTAAGCCATTCAATTTGAGCATTAGGATCAGCCTTAGGATCAGGTGGTGGTGTAATAGTTTCATTTACATAATGAATGAGTCCTTTTTCCATTAGTTTACTCCATGCCTTAATTTTGCATGATGCATAATTATAAGGAGTTAAAAGTGGAAATTTAGGAGAACCCATAGCACCAAAATGAAAAAACACAAGATAAAGAGAGGCACAATCACACAAGACACCCCCCCAAAATACTCAATCAAGAAATCCCCCCAAAATAGTGATTTTGGCACTTTTTACTTAGTGCGTATACAATGGGCCACTTGCAAAACAAGGCAAAGTGGACTTCTGATTTCAATTTACAACTTCTCAAAATGAGATCTAAGAGACTTCAACAAATACTGCTAGTGATCTAAACTGAGATCCAAGCAAAATGCAAGTACCAAATATGCCAAAAATGGCCAAATACTGAAAGTACATTTTTTACTTAAAATCACTGCAAACAAATGGCAGATTATGAAAGTAGATGAAAAAATATGCACTTTCAAAAAAAATGGCACCTGAAAATGAGTCCATATGAGCCCAAACGAAGCCTCCAAAGTTGTAAAAATCAGGAATTCACAATTTCTGAAAAACCTGTATCTGAAAATCAGAAAAATCCTACACCACTGTACAGATCACAAAATTCTACCCCAAAGCAAAAAACATTGCTCGAAAAAATGAGTCCGGATGAGTGAGATATCGCTATTTGAAAAATGCCTGAAAAATTATAATTTCTAGAAAATTTTCACCGCAGCGTCAAACTTTAAATGCCTCTAGATTTGGCCTCCAAAGTCCAATTTGGATGAAACAAAAGGCAAAGCTGACTTTCTTGGACCTCCTCAATCCAATGGTAACCTCAGATTTGACCCATCAAGCTTCAATAATAACCTACAATAGAAAACTCCAAAATACACAACCCCAAATAGCATCAAATTTCTCTCAATTAGCAAACCAATGACACTCTAATGGCTCTAATACCATGTGAGATTTTGCCAAGATCAAGAGGCAATGGATAGCACAAATAAGAGAGACAAAATATATGATAGAAATAAACTGTATTCTATCAAGATAAAAATACTGATCAACTGGATCATCAAGCGATCGTAGTTACATACAATGAATATGAGCCTGCTTATATAGGCAAGGCTATATGGATATGTGAGCACACAAATATGACATGTGGCTCAATAAGAAACAAGGGTAGGTAGGAAATAGGTGTGGGTAGGTAGGAGAAACAATATAATATTCCACATGAGGTGGATCACCCACTGAATGTGGAGTGTAACAACAAGATCAACACCATAAAAGGTGGAATTTCTCTGCACACACTATCTCAATGTGGCACAAACACCCAAGTGTCTCATACCCAAACTACTATGAAATGCATTTCCTAAGTAAACTTAAGTAAGGTGTAATAATATCCAAGATGAATAATTATTTACACCAACAGTTTTATTAAACGCCTCAGCTTGACTGTTACCTTAGGGGTAATATGGTGTAGAGAAATGATGGGAAATATGGAAGCGGTCACAGAGTTCACGAACATCCTGATTTTTTAAGGGACGCCCGTTATCGGTGATAATGGAAAGAGGAATACCGTATCGACAAATGATATAGTTGAGAATGAATGTAGCAATTTGTTTTCCAATGACTTGTGTGAGAGGCACGACTTCGATCCATTTTATGAAATACTCTGTGGTAGTGATTATGATTTTATGACTGTTGGAAGATGGAGGGTGAATCTTTCCTATGAGATCGAGTCCCCACTGACAAAAGGGCCAAGGAGTCGCAATTGGTTGAAGTTCTTGTGCTGGTGCATGAATGAGGTCTCCATGAAGTTGACACTGTTTACATTTCTTGACAAACTGATATGAATCTTTTTCCATATTGGGCCAGTAATATCCAGTCCTAATGAGTTTCTTGGCTAAGTTAGGACCACTAGAATGTGGACCACATATCCCTTCATGTACTTCATGTAACGCAATCTGAGCTTCATCACTTTCTAAACATCTAAGAAGAGTGCCATCTAGACCTCGACGATATAGGATATTGGCTAAAATGACGTATCGAGAAGATTGGTGAATGAAAGTGTGACGTTGGTTATTGGATAGGTCAGGAGGTAGGATATTGTCATGAAGGTATGCAAAAATGGAACCGTATAACTGGGACTCAGGACCAACAACACATATCATCTCAGTAGGAGTGATTTCATATGAGGGAACCAAAAGGTTATCCACCAAGACCTCATAGCGGGTCTCATTCAGAGGTAGATCGATCAGTGAAGCAATTGTAGCCATGGCTTCTGCAGCTCGATTCTGCTCTCTTGGTATTTGCTCAAATTCTAACTTTGTGAAATGTTGTTTCAGGTCATCCACCATTCTTTTGTAAGGCATTAATTTCTCATCCTTTGTTTGGTAGTCATCAGTTGCTTGATGAATCACAAGTTGAGAGTCCCCAAAAACACGAAGTTCTTGGATCTTCCACTGAACTACCATCCGTAATCTAGTTGTTAATGCCTCATATTCCGCTATGTTATTAGTGTAGGGAAATGATAACCTATGTGATTTTGGTATAGAATCCCCTTGAGGAGTTATGAAGAGGATACTAGCTCCTGCCCCATGTTGTGTGTATGAGTCGTCAAAGTATAGTTGCATGGCTTTGCATGTGACACTGTTAAGATGGATTCGTTTGGAAATTCTGAAATTAGAGGAACATCATCTATCATTGGGGCATCTACTAATTGATCTGTGATGGCTTGTCCTTTTATTGCTTTTTTGTCCACATACTCGATGTTGAATTCACATAGGATCATCACCCATTTGGGTAGTCGCCCAATAAGTGTTGCTTTATTGAGAAGGTATTTCAATGGATCAATCCTTGCAACCAACTTAGTCTTATGAGTTAGCATGTAATGTCGTAATTTCTGTGAAGCAAAGACCACAGCAAGACATGCACGCTCAATTGGTGTGTAATTTAGCTCATATCCCACCAATGTGCGACTGATATAGTATACTACCTTTTCTTTACCCTCATCAACCTGTTGTGTTAAGAGTGCCCCCAGTGTTGTTGAAGTAGCTGATATGTATAGTAATGGAGGTTGATCTGGAACTGGTGGCATCAAAACTGGCGGATTCAGAAGATAATCTTTGAGTATCTGGAAAGCCTGTTGATAGTTATCATCCCATTTGAATTTGATGTTTTTATGTAGCAAGTGTTGAAAAGGATTACACTTATCTGCAAGTTGTGCTATGAATCTTCATATGGACTGGAGTCTCCCTTGCAAAGATCAAAGTTGACTGATATTTCTTGGTGGTTGCATCTCTAAGATGGCCTTGACTTTTGCTGGATCAGCTTCAATTCCTCTTTTTGAGACAATGAATCCCAGGAGCTTCCCGGAGGTCACTCCAAAGACACATTTCTTGGGGTTTAATCTTACTTTATACTTTTCCAACCGATCAAAGACGACTGAAAGTATGTCCAAATGTGTATCTCTATATATTGATTTTCCCAAGAGGTCGTCAACATAATCTTCCACAATTACATGCATGAGATCATGAAAGATAGTAGTCATGGCCCTTTGATATGTAGCACCTGCATTTTTTAGCCCAAAGGGCATGACATTCCAACAGAAAGTTCCCCAAGGACAAGTGAATGTTGTTTTGTGTTGGTCCTTAGATGTGATTTTTATTCGATTGTAACTAGAGAATCCATCCATCAAAGATAACATCGCATGACCTGTTGTAAGATCGACAATCAAGTCAATATTTGATAATGGAAAATCATCCTTAGGACAAGCTTTGTTGATGTCTCTGAAATCTGTACATATTCTGATACTACGATCTGGTTTACTGACAAGCACTAAGTTGGAGATCCATTCGAGATAATCAATTGGCCGTATGAATCTGGCATCCAATAATTTCTCAAGCTCTGCTTTGACTAGTAATGCGACTTGCGGATGCATCTTTCTTAATTTCTGTTTTACTGGTTTTGCCCCCGGTTTAACTGGCAAATGGTGCATTACCAAATCCGGATCCAATCCAGGCATATCAGTGTATGACCATGCAAAGTTGATTTGTTGTTCTATGAAGAAACTTATGAATTTTGACCTTTCTGACTCTGTCAAAGATTGAGCCAAGAATATGTTGTGTGGAACTTCTTGTGTGCCAATGTTTGTTTTGATAGTCTCCTCTACCAACATGGATGACTTTTCCTCGTATGGTGCTGGGAGAATGTCAAGCCTTCCATCTTCAGGTGCCTCAAAGAGGTTTTCGCCCTCAGATACATCCTTTCTTTTTACTTTTTTGGGGTCAGACAGCGCCACAGCGTGGTTTTCGCCATAAGACCCTTGATTTGTTTTTAATTTTATATTTTTGCGACTGGAAGGTCCGACACCCTCACCAAAATATGCCACGCTATTGAGTTTTATAGTGTGTCCCGCTTTATGGTCCCCAGGGGGAAGATCATCTCGTATGCCAAGATAGTCAATAAAAGCTTCATCATTTTGGAATGTGTCAAACTGTGCAGGTCCTTCATGGTCCCAATCAATGAGTTGGTGGTGAACCAGGGGAAGACCTTTGATTTCTTCGAAGTTAGCGGGGCTAAGAGTAAAGATCCAGTTATATTCAGGTATGTCGAGGTAGTTATCCAGGTCATTGTTGGTACTCTCCTCATCAGTCTCGATCGTGAACAAATCCAAATTATCATCACTAGTAGCGCATTCTGGGACAGGTGTTCTCATTCTATTTGATTTCAACCTAGGACCTAAAGGCAAGGATTGTATGGGATCCTCTGGGGTTGTTTCTTGACCAACTTTGAATTTTTCATAAAATTCCTCTTCTTCTGTGGGTTCATCCGGCTCTCTGAATGTCTCGGTGAGCTCGTAGTCACTGGAGGATTTGTCTGAACCCCATTCCCATTCGTTGGAGTCTGTGGAATAGCGATTCTCTTGTTGAATTTTGGCATCTTTGATTTGTAATGCTTCTTCTGTCCTTTGAGTGCTTAGAAGTCATGAAACCAAGTCCCTTTGAGTGTTCCCTTTTGAATGTCAATTCAGGTTGTAAAGGTTCAATGATGCCTTATTTTCTTAAGCCAAGAGGGGCTTTTGCCATCATACCCAATTTTTTGTAGAATCTTGAACACTTTGCCATACTTCTCATATGGTATGCTGATGTGATCTTGTGTATCATTTTCAAGGTCTTTGTAAAGCATTTTGTATAATTCTTCCTCTTCCAGTTCACCCCATCTTTGAAAGATAGTAGGGTCCCATTTGAGTATAATGATAGATACCTGCTTATTAGGATGTGGTCTTACATATTCTTTTGGTGAACTCATGACTTGTTGTAAGTACATGGTTTGATTCAAAGTGTATTCACCCATACCCTTGTCCTGGAATTTGCCTTTAAGATCACCTTGTTTTGATGTCGAAGGTTTTAATGACTCAAGATCAATGTATCCAGAAGAAGGAACAGCTTCCCTATTACTTGGAATGATTGTCTCAGTTTTCGGTCTCAAGTTATTGCAGTATATGAATGGATTAGGACCTCCATTAACTGTTATTTCAACTCCGTTATGGGGAAACTTAATGCATTGGTGATATGTAGATGGGACTACCCTCATTTAATGAATCCAAGGACGTCCTAGTAATATATTGTATGTGAGATCTAGGTCTAGGACTTGACAAACCACATCCTTTGTAACTGGCCCAACTCTGAGAGGTAAGGTGACTGTGCCTTTGGATGAATGCTCTTCATCATCATATGCCTTGATGGTAATTTTGTTTGTAGAATTCACAGCTTTATCAGAATATCCCAAATGTTTAATAGTGCTCAATGTACAAATGTTTAGACCTGCTCCTCCATCTATCAAGACTCGTTTTATTCGATGTTTGTGTATGAAGGCTTCAATGTGTAATGGTGAATTATGTGGCTGACTTACGAAGGCGTCATCGACTTTTGTGAATGTAAGGGAGTGTGGAATAGAAAGGTATCCCACCATGGCTTGAAACTGGTCCACGTTCAGATCAGTAGGGATAGCAGTGTCTCTCAGGATTTTGTCAAGAATAGCTATATGTGCGGGGGATATGCGTAAGAGCTCAAGGATGGAGATGAGTGCGGGTGTCTTCCCTAACTGTTCTACAAGGTCATATTTAGGCTTGGTTGATGAGGAATTGGTGTTTTTGGTTGGAGCACCTTGCAAAGTGAATTTACCTCGACGGGTTGTAACATGACATTCAGAGGTAGGTTCGGAAGAAGATCCAATGCCTTTTAGGACAATTTTGGGTCTTTGGGTAGAATTCTCAGGCGTTTTGTCCTTGATGATAATGGTAGAGACATAATTGTCCATCGAGATGTGATTAATAGTTGAATCATAGTTATAAGATGCTCTGGTATAGTTGGTCTGGTCATCTGTGGCTATAGCTTTTCCCTTGTCATGTTTTGGGAATGGTTCCTTAAACATCTCATGTTCTTGATTGGATGAGTGTCCCTCGACCTCAATGTCACCTCTATCAATGAGGTCTTGTATGATGTTTTTCAGTCGATGGCAATTTCCCGTCTTATGACCTTTGCTCTTATGAAATTCACAATACTCGTCATCATTCCACCAATTTGGTTTGACCTTTGGTTCATATGGAGGAAAATCTGGAATGGTCATTACTTTGTTTGCCACTAGCTTCTTGAAAACTGACTCAAGTGGTTCTCCCAATGGGGTGTACTTCCTTCGTGATCTGGAAGTTGTTTGAGTATTCACTTGATTGTTTGTAGAGCTTGATCCTGAAAAAACAATTTTGGGTTGCACTGTATTGGCATCCACAACACCATCATTGACTGTGTTCCTGTTTTTGTTTCAAAATCTTGGCTTATCTTTTCCTTTAAAGTCATCTTTGTTTTCTTTGAATATTTTAATGACTCCTTGTTCAATTAGGACCCTCTCTATTGCTAAGCCTTTTTCAATGACGTCCTTGAAGGTGACCAAACAAGCTTTCCTTAGATCATAGCCAATGTCTTTGTTAACATTTTGGGTGAACATTTCTACCATTTGTTTTTGTGGAATTTCACAAGAGCATCTGCTGGCTAGATTCCTCCATCTTTGTAAAAATGATGAAAAAGCTTCTCCATCTTTTTGCTTGGTGTTGCACAAAGTAGTGACTGATATGTCTGTCTCTATGTTATATGAGAAATGTTGGACAAATACCTCTGCTAAGTCACCCCATGACTTAATACCACATGGAAGTTGGGAGAACCATTCCATAGCTTGATCACCTAAGCTTTGTGGGAATAATCTCATCAAATATGTCTCTTCTGCTCCTACCTCAATGCAAGCTGTAAAAAATTGTCTTATATGTGCCTTAGGATCTCCTTTTCCTCTATACTTATCAAACTTAGGCGTCACAAAGTGTGTAGGAAATGGAGGCATTGGAATGCTTTTGTCAAATGGATAAGGACATATGTCTCTCATTGTGTAAGTTGGCTTCGGTGTATTTATGTCCTCCATTTTCTTTTGTAAATCCTTAATTTGCAGTTCCAAATTGTTCTTAGGTGGAGATCGACTTCTTGGACCATACCCCATGCTTGAGGCACCAATTGGAGGAGGAGCATGTTGCATATATGGATGATATTGATCATACACATGTTCATATGGAGGAGGTCTATAATGATGTTGCGTATATGGACCACTTGGTATAGAGTCATGATGAGGAATGGAATATCTGCTTTGTCCATGTATACCATACTCTATAGGCATGTCATGAGTTTTTTCTAGTGTGTTGCCCCCAAATTTGACGCGGGGTTTCCTTGTGTCCAAATTTTGAGCATGCCTTTGAATATCCAATTGCTTTGGTGGTTGATTTGTAGCATTGGTATGTGATTGAGCATATTTTTCTGCATAAGAACTCCATAATGGTCTGCGAAGGTGAGTATCATATGCTTGACCATGTGTGTAAGGGACCTCTGGTTTTTGAAACAAAGATGATGGTGATTCAGGCACCATATGTGGTCCTCTATTGCCTCCACTATTAGGCCTCCTTTGATCCATTTTGGAGTGATATTGTTGCAAAGGTCAATTTTCCATTATTTGAGACATGTCAAAATCATGAGGGATCTTGGTTCCACTTTGTGTCATCACTTGTAGAAAGTATTGTCTATCTCTCCTCATTATTTCCTCAACCAATCGATTGAAATGGGGATTCATAATGGTGTCTTCCACTTCTGCTGAATGTACGGAGAAGTTGTCCATATTGTCATTGTGTGTATCATTGTTGTTTGTAGTGTCCATGTTCTCAATATTTGGAATGTTTCTATAGGCATCCATGCTAGGTAATGTAGTATGATCAGAATTAAAAAGATATCATTGTCATATTCATAGGAACTCATGTTTGCGGACTCTTGAGCCTCTTTATCTTCTCTCCTAGATTTTTGGTAACGGGTTTCAACCATAAACTAGGTCTTGACCAAGATG
The DNA here is from genome assembly GCF_030272615.1 of Cryptomeria japonica. Lineage (NCBI taxonomy): Eukaryota > Viridiplantae > Streptophyta > Pinopsida > Cupressales > Cupressaceae > Cryptomeria > Cryptomeria japonica. The sequence goes on along the minus strand of NC_081413.1, from coordinate 429,816,046 downwards.
TGTGAGACTAGATGAAAAATGGAAAGAGTATGGAAGACTAAGAGTTGGATGGAATGTAAATGAATCTGAGGTGTACTTGCAATGTCCAAAGTGTAAGACCAAGTATGTATGTAGTAGAGTAGGTGTGACTTCCAAAGAGATGATAGTTTCTCTTGATGAGGTAAGTTGACCTTGACTCTAAGTAAGACCAAATGAGACCCAAAGGTGATAGACCTTGATGAGGGACCACTTAGAAAAGTGTTGTTGTATGTAGTATGTTGACAAAAGCAAGATGAGGACAAGCAAGTGACCTTTTGACTCAAGTTTAGTCAAATGTGAATTTAATGTAAGGTGTAAAGCAATGATGGACTTTGTGAGACCTAAAGACAGGTTGAATGCTAGATGAAAACCTGAAGAGATAACCTAGGAAGCTCAATAAGTCTGAAACTGATTGTTCTTGTTTGCTGAATTATGAAAGTTTTCAATCCTGAACACAGACGTGCCTGTATACTTCACAGACGTACTTAAATGACACAGACGCTATTCTGTCGAACACAGACACGCTTAAATGACACAAGCGTGGTTCTATCAGACACAGACGCGTTTATGAGATGTTGCAATGTTGCTCAAAAGACACAAACGTGGTTTTGTCGAGCACAGATGCGGTTATATGACACAGACACGTTTCTGCAAACTTTGTGCAATTTTTCCAATCTGTGAAGTTGCTTTGTTGTGACGAAATCTGAATGTTTGACTATTTTTCATGACAAGAGGATACAATGTTGATGAAGACTCAATGTTTGCAAGTGTTTAGACTCCCAAAATGACTCAAAGACAAGTGTGTTGTTTGATGTAAAATTGTTTTGCATACACTTGAAGACACAAAAGACACAATGTTTGATATTTGGTCTTGAATGTTTGATTGTTCAAAATAAGTCAAGCACAATTCTTATGGCTGGCCAAGACAATAGTTGTTGATCCCACATGGAGTTTCCCCTGAGGCTACGCTATTCAGAGCGGATACTTAGATGCTTGACCCCACTGGCTCCACCCTCGACACTCACTTCTCGGGGCAGCTAAGCATCAGTCCCCACAAAAACTCGTTGTGGTGAACTTTGTATCTCTACTAAGAACGTATGTGTGTGAGCCACTACCAGAGGTCTGACCTCTTGCCCCAACAACTAGAAGGATTTTGGCTTCTAAAACAAAAAGGTGCTAGTAAGGGCATTCGCTCGTGTGGCCATACATGCGGCACTTTCAACTCTGTAAATACAGAAGGCTCCCAGCCGGTAGGGGTTACGCCCTACAAATGATCAAATAAATTTGATCAAACGGGTTTATGGGGAGACATAGTGTCAGTATGAACTAATCAGCACACGTTATCCATAGTTTTCACCATGGATACAGTTATTTATAGTGGTTTGAAAGAAGATCGCTTTTCTTTTGCTACCACTTGGGTCGTTCTCTCCTCACTAGTAATCCTAATGACCACACGAGGAGACGGGCCCTCTATAGATTAAACAAAAGGAGCCTATTGCTCAAGACACAAAAGACAATGGTTCAATTTTAGTGCACCAATTGAAGTGTTTGCTAGTCTATGAAAACAAGGCACACAATAAAAATCAAAAACCCTTGCCAAGGACCTGCAACAAAGATTTATTAGTAGTTTGGATTGTTTGAAATAATCACCCCTTCCTGCAAGTACACAAGTTAGGTAAATTTTAGATCCAAAAGACTTTGTGAAATAGGGGCCTTCAACAAAATGATTTTACTTCCAAGACAAGCTGCACCACTTTTGTTTGCTAGATCTGAAAATGTTAGCTCAAAATAAACCAGATCTGAAAATCCGAATGACTAAAAACTGAATCAATGAAACCCAAAATGAAACAAATGTACACAGACGCGGTTATCAGAATTACAAATGTGGCTCTTGGACGCAGACGCGCTTAGATGAGACACAGACGCAGATCCAGAACACAGACGCGCCTAAAAACCCCACAAACGCGACTAGGGAACACAGACGCGATTTCCAAAATCTGCAAAAAAATAAAATAAAATATTGTCAAGGATGCAGACATGATTTCAGATGTCGTAGACGCGACAAAAAACCAAAAATGCGATCCAAAAGTACGCAAACGCGAAAATATCAAAATGTTGTCGAAAATGTCCAATCTGCAACTGCAAAAACACAAAATCTGCAACAAGGATGTGAAATGCAAAAGGGACAAGAGTCCCACCGGGTGTGCCAAAATGTATACGGTGAAAATGGATAACAACAATGTTGAAAGGCTAAATGAATTCAACCACAAAACCCTAGCCTAACAACAACAAAGATCCACCATAACATATGAAGATTACCTAAGACAATGCAAATCAAATGAAATCACAAAGATTATACCATCACATGTCCAATAGGGTTTGGATCTCCATTCTTCCTATCTCCATTGATCTTGCTTGATATATTTGCTCTCAGATTTTATGTGCACAAGAGCTCAACAAAGAACAGAAATGTGGTTGCAAATAGGATCGCATATGAAAGTGCAAAGCGTAGTGTAGCCAATTGATCAAGTAGTCAGTTAGTTAGTTGGGGTTTGATAATGAAGGAAGCATCTCCTTATATAGAAGACACTATAAGAAATGGAGGGATAAGATTGAGAGGTGTAAAAGAGGTCGGCTATGATTAGAGTGTAGGTAAAGAAAATAATAAAATAATGAGAGGGAAGGTAGTGTATGAATTAAGAGATGAATGACATGTGTCATAGGTAGAAAAGGTTAATGAATTAATTAAATAAATAAAGATTTATTTAATTAATAGAGGAAGTGGGATCAATTAAATAAATAAGATATTTATTTAATTTAAGAAAAGGATAATTTAAATAAATAAAAATATTTATTTAAATGAGAAATAAGGCTAGAAGAGGATAAATGAATTAATTAAATAAATAAAGATTTATTCAATTAATAGAAGAATTAGGCTAAAGTAATTAAATAAATAAAGATATTTATTTAACTTGACAAGACAATTTTAGGTGTCTACAGATGGTATTTATTAAATATCATAATGATGAAAGTGATAATGTCATTAAATATGGAAAGAACAATGATGCAATGTAGGTTGTAGAAGAAACATGCATAAATAAAGATTGCAGATATGGTATTTCAAATTCAACTGAAGATAAGTCTACAGAGGGACAACATACCATTGAAAGAAGGTTGTAATATTGAAAATACTACTGATAATGTGTTTTATGAGAAGTTTCCCCAACTTTATGATGAAGATATTGAATACACTAGCAATGAAGTAATTGAATGGGAAAGTGAACAAATAACAAATTTATTCATACCTAAATGCCATGATGACACAAATGGTGAAAACGAGGTACGTATGTCTAAAAATGAGTTTCAGATTTGTTCAAATCCCTTGAATGACGAGAAGACAAAAGAAAATCAAATGATATATTGTCAAAGTGTGTCTCAATTTGGCTTTCATAAATTTTCAAACCCTTTGTATGATGAGGAAAGATCATTTTCAAATTTGAAAAGGGATACTTTATTAGTTTTTTGTACATATACTCATGTTGATGAAACTAATGTGCTTGATTTTTCATATGATTTTGAGTCTTGTTGTGATGTTGAAACTGACGGAAGTAGAAAATACACCAACAAGGAGGTGAATGAAGAGGCTTGTTCACTTAATAGTGAACAAATTTCAAACTTATTGACTATTGAATATAAAAAATATACACATAAGAACAATTATGAAATCTCATGCCCAACACACATATGCTTTGACAGTAATGATAATTTTAGTGACTATAATAATGTATTATGTGATGAGGACATAAGTGTGCAAATTGAAGTAGATGCAGATTTTCATTTTAACAAAGTAAGTAAGGTTGGTGGTTTTAAAATTTATTGCAGCAGTACCCTAAATCAAGAAGTTTTAGGGATGAATAGGTATGCATGTGCATTTTCTAATATGGATGAACCTATTTCTGAAATCTTTGATGTAGATGTGGGTACGGGTTTGAATAATAAATCAAATTGTTATTCCAAATCATAAATGTGTTCTTCTTTTGAACCAAGGGATGCTACTTTTGTTGATGGAGAACTTTCAAGTTCACAAATGTATGAACAAGCCACATGTCATGCAAAAAATGTAATTGATATTTTTTTTGATGTTGAATCTTTTGCTAGTGCCAATATTGAAGATAGTAGATGTCAAATGCAATCTGATTTGTCTTGTTTTCCAGTGCAGTCAGAGAACCATATTTTGAGGCATAAATTTGACCAAATAAGGTGTCACTTGGAGTGTGGGTCTGATTTTGGTTATGATTTCTCCTTCTCATATGATGGTAAAATTTATCAGTATAGGCTTGATTTAAAATTGCAGCATGCTGTGAACAGTGATAATGGGAGTATGACTGGCATTATGTGGAAGGATGTGAGTCACAATGTTTTTCATCAGACATGTTTGAATGATGTTTTCAAATGTGGTTGGTTACAATGCGATGAAAATAAGGTATATGACAGAGGCAAGCACATACTTCTCTTTTATGATGGCCTCAAGCCATCACCTATGGTTTGATTTTTAAAACCAGTTCATGAAGGAATTGCTAGTGTGTGGACAATTCCTGAAACTTTTATTTTCCATGTGTGGTAATGTATGATGTTTGAAGCTTCGTTTTGGGTGTCAGTTTTTGTTTCGTGTCAAGTTGGTCTACTTATCCTAGAGATCTAGATTCTTGCTATACCCACAAGGAGGATACATCCCCAAGCAAGAGCCATTGTTAGCACCCCAAATTTTACAAAATTTGTAAGTGCCTAATGATGTGAAAAAACAGTTGTATCACACAAAAATACCCCTATCATATTTCTCAAATACCCTAGTTTCATGATGTATAACTTGATGTCATGTAATTGTTATGTCAAACCACCTGGGGATCATGTTCATCTGATATCAATAAGTCCACATCCCCATTTTTAGGCTCTTACAATAAGGTTTGATGGGTTTTTTAAGAAGCAAGTTTTTGGGTTCTGAAGAGGTTTTTTATTTGCACATTGATTGATTTGTTGAAGTAGTCAACTTTGGAGGTTTATATTTCATTACAGGTTGAGTTTCATGTCAAGAGAAATATTCCTTGAAATTGTCCCTATATTTGTATACATATGTGTGCATTTTTGGAGCTCCAACATTTTGTTTCACATTTTTCCTAGATCGAAAGGAAATGCAATTTCTTGTTATTTGGTTGTTTGCATAGTGCTAACCTTATTAGGTTGCCTACTCTGGAGATTTGCATGTTGAAACCAGTTGATGATATGATGAAAAGGATCGTTTCTTGTGATTTTCCTCATGAAAATATACTCTTGTGCATGATTACAAAGCTTCAACATTCAGTTTAGAATTTTTTCGAAGCCAAAACCAAATGGAGTTTGCAGAGATTGGTAGACTGAATGTTCGTGGCAGTTTCAAAGGAGTCAACTTTGGTGATTAACATATTGCACATAAAATGGAGTTTGGAAAATCCCTTTGGAACACTTTCTTATTGTATCTTAATGAAAGCCCATGCCATGTGGTAGCCTCTGATGGAAAACAAGAGTTCATTTCCTTTAAAGATAGCAATATGTGAGCTAGTCTAATCAGAAGGCATATCCATGTCCATTTTAAACCCAATTGAAAACATAGAAATGGTGAGTTGTGTTATTAAAACATCGTTCACATAAGTTTGTTTGATTTTCAATCTTCAACAATCGTTCTGCATCAAACAAATTAGCAGTTTTATGAATTTCAATCTTCGTCCCATGGATGCCACAGTGCTTCAAAGAAACTGATTGGCCACCCAACAAAATTGAAATGAAACCCTAATCTAACTAATTGCCAAAGATAAATCAAAAGTCCAGATGTTCCTGCCAACTACTCAACAAACTCAACCAACTGCGTAGCAAATTGAGCCAACTGTGCAATAACTTGCACCAATTGCACAACAAATTTGACCAACTGCACAGTAGATTAGATGACCTGCGCAAGAAATCGACAGAGCTTGTTTTGGTGAATTTTGCAAATAAACCCTAATTTAAGCAAAAAATACAAAAGGATCTAGTAAAAGAAGGTTTAATCTATTTGCTCAGATGCAATATTGATATGATTTTGGTGTTCTTCACGTTGCTGTTCAAATCTCCTTTGTTCTTCCTTTTGTTACCTTTGTAGGGTCACTTCTAGGCGTCGCGATTTCTCTTCTTCTTGTTCTAAGGTAGTTGTAGTTTTTCGAAATGTAGCTCAACCAAAATTTGTTCTCCAAGCTAAAGCATGCAATTTTGAGATTATATCTTCTTGTTTGTCATGAAACCCTAGGTCAGGTTGTAGTACGGGTGCTTTTGTTTCTTCTTCACCGGCGAGAACCATATCAATTCATTGTATTCCTCCAAAGATTGCTAGTAGATGGGATCGGATACATGAAATACTTCAGAGTATAGCCAAAGATATGGGTCTCATACAAGATAAGAGAAATGGATATATCAGGATCGATGAATAAAGTTTCAGCTAGTTGGATTATCTTAAAGTTCTTAACTGGCCTTTTACGTTCTACCCTTCTACGGTTTCCTAAAATCCTAAATGTTACCTTACGAGCCATTTTTTTGGTTCATTTTCTAAGGATATGAGATAAATGACCTAAGATTAAAGTCACTAAACACTTTCCAAGCTAAGAATGCAATGTATCTAAGAAAACTGGATACAACTTTGTATCGGGCTTCAAGAGAAGGAGGAGATTGGATTGTTTCTTCTTCTTGCAACTCTCGTTGCTCTCTCTCTTGTTCAAGATCTTTCTTCAAGGATTTTTCAAGACATTCGGCCTTTACTTATTCTTCTTCTATGACAAAGGTTACACTCATGTACTGGACATAGCTAGTGTGGACTTCCCAAGCTAGATCACCTAAACATGTGAGGATATCTTCTTGATGGTTATTGTATGAGAGATTGGGTTGAAGCAAAGGGATAATGTTTGTTTAGGGAGACCCATACCAATTGATGACTCCTAATTGGATCCTCTAAGCTACATAATACAATAATGATAAGAAAAAAGAATTAATTAAACTCTATGTGTGAAAGTTATTACATTAAATCAGAGCTTAATGCAAGTCTAATTAAGAACTAGGTGAATTTGTAACATGAAATTGAAAGGCTTAATCAAAGCTTACTTAAGATCCTAGATGAAATTTGTTTGCATGAAATTGAAAGGATTAACCCAAGCTTAATTAAGATCCTAGATGAAAAAAACTAGCTTATATAGAAGACAAAAATGGAGAGCGAAAAAAAGCAAAGGGTTTCGCAAAACAGAGATCATTACGCGAAGGGGAGGTCAGAGGCAATATTCAGCGATGACATAAGAGAAATTCAAACCATCGATGTAAGTGAAGAAATAGAGAAAGACATTAATTTTTTAAAGGATTTAGCAATCATCTGTAGATTTATCGGCCCAAGAACGGATAGGAAATCAATAGAAAGATGGATCGAGGAAACTTGGAAGACGTCGCAGATAACAAAATTCATGCCGAAAGGATTCTTCATTGTGGTTTTTGCTTCGGAAGAAGAACGGCAAAAGATACTGGAAGGGGGATTATGGACCATGAATAATAAGCCACTGTATATCCAAAAATGGTATAGGAACTTCAATCCATTAAAAATGGAGCCCTATGAGAAGCCAATATGGATTCGATTGAATAATCTGCCAATGGAATACTGGTCGAAAGAAGGCTTAGAAAAGATAGGCAGATCAATGGGAACCCTAATGGAGATAGATGCAGAAATTACGACTGGAAATTCGTATTTGTATGCAAGGATGAAATTAGTGGCAGTCAGGAGAATTCCACAATTGATAAAATTGAGAAGTCATGATATGGAATGGTTACAAGCGATCGAAATAGAGGAGGAGAAATATTTTTGCTCTATATGCGGAAGAAGAAACCATGATTTAGATAAGTGCAGAAATAACAAAAATGAGAAAAAGGTTTGGAGGGTAAAACAAGCAGCGGGAAATAAAAAGTCAGAAGAGCTACTTCAAATAACAGTTAGAGAACAAGTTAATGAAAATCTTGATAAGAAACAGAGTGGGGTGAGCCAGGAGGCGGAGGGAAATAACAAAAAGGATCTTGAAGAGAAGGCATGTAATTTAGAGTCAAATTGTCAAAGTGATATCGGGTTGGAGGAAGATGAAATTTCTGAGGAGGACGAAGATAAGGATGAATTAGAGATAACAGACATTAGGAATATAGGCCAGTCAATGGTTATACCAATAGAGAAAGGGATTAGAGGTAAAGGTCAGAAATCTAACAAAATGAAAAGAGAGGAGGAGGTGGCTGAGAAAGGATTTCTTAGTGTATCAGAATTCTTGAATAGGAAGAGTACCAAGGGAGTTAACAGCTCCCTTGGGAAGCAATGAGGATCATCACATGGAATGTCAAGGGCCTAGTGGCCTTTGACAAACGTCAAATGTTAAAACGACATTTGGCAAAGATTGCGAGTGATATTGTATTGATTCAAGAAACCAAGTGTAGTAGTGAGGATAGCGATAAGTTAATTAGGTTTTGCAAAGAATGGAATGGTATCTTTTCACCAGCATTTGGAAGAGCGGGTGGACTGGGGATTCTATGGAATCCCTCCTCGGTAAATATTACAAAAAGTTCTGAAGGGAAGCAATGGTTATCTTGCCAAGTTCAGCATAGACTCAGCAAGCTGGAATTAGAACTTTGGAATATTTATGGACCTACAAATTCGCAAGAGAAAGCAAAGCTATGGGAGGAAATTGGAAATTGTATAGCTAAGAATGGGAATAAGAAAATTATAATAGGTGGAGATTTTAATGTGATCTTGGAATTAGCAGATAAGCGGGGAGGCATCAGGAAAGTAACCAGGGATATATTAGATTTTAGGAATTTTATACAAAAAATTGAGGTGGTGGATTGTAAGCCGACTGATGGTTGGTTTACATGGAACAACAGAAGGCAAGGACAGGATAATATAGCAGAGAGATTAGACAGGTTTTTGAAAGGATCTTATTGGGAGGAAGCAAATATAGCAACTACAGTCAAAACATTGCCTTACAGTATTTCAGACCATTATCCTGTACAAATAGAAATTGGCAGCAAAATTCAGAGGGGTGGCGGTTATTTCAAATTTCAAAACACGTGGTGGTGTGATGGAACATTGATAAATAACTTGGGAAAATGGTGGAAACAATGCAACGATATCAAAGGTACGCCAAGCTTTCGATTTACAAAAAAACTAGCTTTCATAAAAAAATCAATTAAAAATATGGAATAGGGAGGTTTTCAAAAACATATTTTCTGAGAAGGAAAGAGTTGAGTCCCAATTGGAAGCACTGAATCTTAAAATTTTAAAACACGGAATGGAGCAAGAAGATTTCCAACAAGAAAAGGTGTTGAAGGCTAATTTAGCAGAGATTTTAATCAGAGAAGAAATTTATTGGAAAGACAAAGCTAGAGAGTTATGGATCAAGGAAGGTGATAAAAATAAAAAATTCTTCCATGCATCGGTCAAAGCAAGAAAGGCCCAAAATCAAGAATGAATATGGTAAGGCATACACAGATAGAAACAGCATTGGACAGGCTGCGGAAGCTTACTTTAAACATATTTTGAACGATAAGGAAAGGAGGGAGGATATAGGTCCTGAAAAGATGTTAGAAGCTTTGTCGTGGCTGATCTCTAATAGGGATAATCAGATGTTGTTGGAACCATTCTCCGAGGAGGAGGTTCAAAGGGTAGTATTTGGGCTTCATCCTGATAAAGCTCCAAGGCCAGACGGTATGACTACAAGATTCTTTTAGAACTGCTGGGAATTCATTAAAACAAACTTATTGGAAGTATTGGAGCAGGTTAGGAAGAATGGGAAATTTGTTAGAGAAATTAATAATACAGTTTTGGTAGTGATCCCTAAAAAAACAAATCCCACTTCATTTGAGGAATACAGGCCAATAGCTTTATGTAATACGCTATATAAGATTATCACAAAGGCACTAGCAAATAGATTGAAAAGAGTACTACCAAATTTGATTTCTACAGAACATAATGGTTTTACTCCAGGGAGAGAAATTATCGACAACATCATTCTTACAACTGAAACATTACATACAATCATTCAAGATAGAAGGAAAGCGATGGTGATTAAACTCGACATCTCTAAAGCCTATGACAAAGTTAGATGGGAATTTCTGATAGAGGTAATGCAAAAGATGGGGTTTTCTCAAAAGTGGATAGAAATCATAAAGGTATGTATAAGCACTCCTCATTTCTCAGTGGCAATTAATGGTTCTATATTTGGTTTCTTCGAAAGTCAGAATGGATTGAGACAGGGAGACCCAATATCTCCTTTTATGTTCGTTATCATGGCGAAAGCATTAAGTCGATATATAGCTAAACTTCGGGTGGAAGAAGTATGGAAGGGGATTAGAGTTCATTCAGAAATTCAATCAATTACACATTCACAGTTTGCAGACGATACCACACTGTTTGGGGAAGCATCTGTATGGGAGGCAAGGGTAATAAAGGAGGTTCTGAATTATTATGCCAATGTGTCAGGACAGCGAATTAACAATTAAAAAACTGAAATTTTTTTCTTCAATACAAAGAAGGCTGCACAGACAAAAATAGCAAAGTTGCTTGGATGGTCAATCGGCACACTTCCAGCGAAGTATTTAGGAGTTCCTTTGATTGGGGGGAGAGCAAAAGCTGAAGTATGGGAGGAGATGATCGCTAAGTGTAGACAAAAGACTGAGGCCTGGAAACATAAATGGCTTGCTCTTCCGGGTAGAATTCTATTAATTAAAGCAGTATTATCAGCCATGCCAATATATGCAAAGTCAATTTTTAAATTATCCTCCAAGGCAATACAAACTCCTGAAAGCTTTTTCAAAAGATTTCTTTGGGAGGGAGCGAAGCAGGTTAAGAAAATACCATTGATTGGTTGGGAGACTGCTTGTAGTTCGAAAGTGGATGGAGGGGTTGGACTCAGAAATCTAGAAATGCAGAACCTGGCACTTGGAGCAAAGTTAATTTGGAAAATATACCGCTCGCCTGAGAAACTATGGTGCAGAATTATACAAAAGAAATACTTAGATAATGATGATCCAGCTAGAGTATTAACTGCTATTGATAATAATGGAGGGTCTATAATTTGGAAATTTATGAAGGAATGCAGATTTATTATAACTAACCATATATCATTGAAGATTGGAGATGGGAAAAGAGCCAAGTTTTGGGAGGATTCCTGGGACGGGCATGAAAGCATCAGTAAAATTTTTGGAGATAAGGAGTGGATCAATGAGGCCAAAAACATATATGGAGAATTTGTGGCAGATTATGTAAAAGAAGTTTCCCATGGAAATGGAATTTACGAATGGAAAGCTATACAACTAAATAGTATTGATAATAGTGATTTAAGGAAATTAGTAGAAATCTTAAAATGCAGAAGGATTGTTATTAGGGACAAAAAAGATGAAATAATTTGGTGTGCGGCTAAGTCTGGTGAATATTCGGTTAAACTGGGATACCAAATACAAGAAGTCATCAGAAAGAAGTGTGATTGGCCATCTATGTTATGTTGGAATAAACAAGTAGCCCCGAGTGCAGGAACATTTTTATGGACTGCTCTTCACGAAAGAATATTAACAGGTGAACGATTGAAGATGTATGGGATACAAGGACCTAGCATATGCATACTATGCAAGCAAGAAGAGGAATCAATCAACCATTTATTGTTAGATTGCCCCTTTGCCAGATAGTGCTGGAATTGGTTAAGTAACAGTCTAGGCTGGGTAAGCGCCAGTGAGATCAATTTTAAAAAATGGATTACAAGTTGGCCTATTTTGTATCAAAAGTCTCTATGGGGTTCGTTGTGGATTATTGGGCCCTCAGTGGTAATTTGGCAGATTTGGAAAGAAAGGAATAGAAGAATATTTGAGGGAAAGGAAAATACAGCGGAAAAAATTATTGAAAACATAAAAATCAGTATATGCGAGGTGGCAAATGCAAAGGCTTACAATAGAAAAATTGAATATATAAATGATTGGGATAAAAAAATACAGATGGAATTGAAATTGTTAATCCCACCTAATATAAATGTGATATCAAAGCAGGTAAAAAGGGTGAATGCGTTTTGGGAAACTCCAAAGAGGGGATGGTACAAGCTCAATTTTGATGGGGCAGCGAAAGGTAATCCCGGATGGGCAGGCTATGGAAGCATATTAAGAAACGAAGACGGAATCATTTTGGGAAGTATAGCAGGCAATATGGGTGTAGCTACCAATAATGAGGCAGAAGCTTTGGCTATGGTTAGGGGTATCAAATTTTGTGTTGACCAAGGATATAGCAAGGTGGAAATTGAAGGTGATTCATAAATAGTTATTAATGCAGTCATAAAACAAAAAACACCAAATTGGAAGTTAAAGCAATATTTGGATGACATAAAACAAAATTTAAATCGAATACAACAGTACAAGATAACTCATGTATATCGTGAAGCAAACAGAGCTGCGGATCAGCTGGCAAATGAAGGGATCATTGTGGGAAAAGGGGTAGAGGTAATCAAATTGGATGGATGGAATGGAGAAATTAACGAGATTGTGAAAGAGGATTTTGATACTTTTAGAAAAAAGAGAAAGAAAGGAATCGGATAGGAGATTGTGAATGGTATAATTGGCTTTCTGCTGCAGCTGCAGTTCAGGTGGTTGAAATTGGAGAGAATATAGCCACTATAGTTAATTATTTAAAGATATAGGAGTAGTAAAGCAAATGTTTAAGGTAGGGCTGGCATTAGTTGGTCCATTTTACACTATCATATGTAATGAGGAATGTAATGTACGGGAGTTATCCCCCTTGGATAACACTTATTAATAATAAAAAAAATTTAAAAAAAAGATCCTAGATGAAAGTTGTTTGTTCAATTTTAAGCCTTAAGTCCTGCAAATCTATGCTTCAATCCTTTCAAAACCTACAAATTAACTTGTCAAAGTGAACAAAACCTTGCATACAAAAAACTCATTAATCAAACCCTGCATGGAGACAAGTCAAGTTGAATAGGCAATTTGTTTGACCAACTACGCAGTAAATTGCACCAACTGTGCAATATTCTTGACCAAATGTGTAATGTTTTAAATCAACTGCACATAAAGCTCAACCAAGTGTGCAGGACAAGGTGCCACCTATGTAGGACCAGTGTCGAGCACAAAAATAAAGATTCTTTAGTCTTATAGAACCTGCAATTGATCAAAAAACACATAAAAGATGTCAAATTTGTTTGTGCTTCATGTCAGGTTCACTAGATCTAGACGAGGAAAAGGGGGCATTAGTTCGAAAACCAAAACATGCATACAATCTATTCAAGATAATCACAAAAACTCAGATTGCAAGCTAACTTTCTTAATCCTACCAACAAAGTAATTGAAATAAAAACACAACATTAATGCAAACCATCTAGTGTGCTTCTTCAATTAGACCTTCTTTCTCTTCCTTTCAGCTCTAATGGAGATATGTAGCTCTCGAGAGGTCAAGTGCACAAAACAACGAAAGTGAAGAATACAGTGTGCAACACTTACTAGGAATATGTGATTAAAGGTGATTGCTATTTACTAACTACTAATGATTATCTTGATAGAATAATACTACTTAATCTAGATGATTGCTTGAAAAACTGACATAGTGAAACTACTTGAAAATTGGATTCTTTTGGACAAACTGACAAAATAAGATTACTTGGAAATTAGATTAAAATGCAACAAAATAAGAATGCATAAAAGTTAGATAATGTGACAAATTGACAGAATAAAAATAAAAAAGTTAGATGATTTGATTGAAAGGGAGTCCTCAATTTATAGAAAACCGGAGACTCAATAGACGGACAAGATCGAAAGGATTTTTGATCGGGTGGATGGAAGAGATCGAACGCTTGTTAAAGCTGCCATTCAGGGAAGGATGAAAGAGATGAAGGAAAAGGTGATAAAAAAACAAAAATCAAATTTTTGGGGATGCATACCTTATTTTCGAAATAAAAATTAAAAAATAATGAGATATTAAAATTTTCGAAAATCAAAGATGAATATTGAGATAAAGTTGTCATTTTCAAAAACTGGGAGGATATTTTTAATTAAAAATTTTTTTAAAAAAGTGGATATTATCCTCATGCGAGAAGATAAATAGGAAAATTAAATAAATAAAGATATTTAGTTAATTCAAATACATAATTAGATAATTGAATAATTTAAAATGTAGGTTAAAATAAATGAACCTTTAATTAAATCAATTAAGATTATTTAATTAGAGGGGATAAATCAAAATTAATCAAATAATGTAATATTCTTTAATTAATTTTAAAAGGTGAAGGGGTTTGATAAAATGATGGAAGATTAGGGCAAAATAGTTAGTAAAAGGGGGCTTAATTAATTAACTAATTAAACCTAAAAGGGAAAATCAGCCAAACGAAAGTCTGAAGACCTTAAAGGGATCAAATTAAGTCAATTTGGTTCAAAATAGATGAAATTACAAAGAATGGGAAAGTTTGGATGGGAATTGAGACGATTTCAGTGAAAAACTGCAAATTAGGGCAAACCGGGTAAAACCAAGCAATATCGAGTAAACCGAGTCAAAGTGGGTCACCGGACAAAGAAGGCACAAATGTGAAGCCATGGGACTTGAAAAGAGTTCAAAATGAAACTTTCACATATAGATAGGCAAGAGAGGGGATCCTATAGAATTGGAAACGAAAGGCGGGAAGCGGCAAAACCTTAAAAAGTGGGCCTAAAAAACCCTAAAATCAAGACAGAGAAAATGGTCAAAATGGACACTGTCAAAGCGAGAGGGGAAAATCCAATAAAAGGGGCTGAAGAAGAGGTCAAAATGAAACTTTCGGACTAGGAGTGGGAAGAAAGGGGAAGGATTTGTATAGGCATGGAAAAGGATGAATATAAGGACTTAATCGGGGGCAAAAAACCCTAATCAGGATGCAATTAGGCTAAATGTCATTGTAAAAGTGACAAGGGAAAGGTCTGATGCAAGAGGGACAAGGTTAAGGGTAAAATGCAACCCCAAACTTGAAATGGGAAGGCAAGCGACAGATCTAGTCAGGAAACAAATAGGGCAAGATTGCATGAATAATGGGGATCGTATGCGTGATAAGGTTAAAAATGGAGAACGTAGGTGATGCAAATTTTAAGTGTCTACACAAGGAAGTGGATTAAATTCTATTCACGTTAATATAGGAAAAGTAGGGGATCCCCAAGGAAACTGCATTCCTCTAGGTTACTTCGGAGAAAAGGGCTCTTAGATAATTAAAAATGGTCCCATCTACATGCATCATGTGTAAGAAAGAAGAGGAAATTGATAATCTATTCCTTTAATCTCTTTAACAAAAAATATATGGGTTTAATTTTAAAAGTGTTGGGAGAATATCTAATCCTCTCTTAAACAACATGCATTAGGATTTAGTTTAGATTAGAAACTAAGCATCAAAAGTTTAGATCAAAGATTTGTCTCTAATGCATCCCCCTCTATAATTATGTCGAACATATGGTTAGAGAGAAAATAAATGATTTTAAAGGATAAGGGTGGTTTCAATCAAATATTTTAGGGTTCCAAAATAGTTGTTTAGGGTTTCAATTGAATAATTTAGGATTTCAAATAGTTGTTAGGGTTTCAATTAAATATTTTAGGGTTTCAAAATACTTGTTTAGAGTTTTAATTGAAGATGAAAGGGATTCAAAATTGAACATTTTAAGATTTTAATTAAACATTTTATGGTTTCAAAATTGTTATTTAGGGTTTCAATTGAATATATTAGGGTTTCAAAATAGTTGTTTAGGAATTCAATTGAAAAGTTTATCATTTCAAAATTGAACATTTTAGAGTTTTAGTTAAAGACTTTAAGATTTCAATTGAATATTTTTGGGTTTGAAAATAGTTGTTTACAGTTTCAATTGAAAATTTTAAGCTTTTGAATTAACTATTTAGGGTTTTAATTTCAATTTTTAAGGTTAAAAAATAGTCCTTTAGGGTTTTAATTTGGCATTTTACGATAAATATAAATCAAATAAAACTTTAGAATTTCAATTGAAAGCCATGTATTTGGCATTGAAAAATACCTATCAAATAGAAAAATTTACAAGCAAATGGACAAGTAACCTTTATTTGAAGCCACATAGTAGAATCATGAGACAAATGAATCCCTAAAGAACCTTACTTATACGTTGTCAAATTCAAGCTATGAAAGGGATGAGATGTCCAATATTTTTCATGTTGGAATCTACAATGTGAAAGTGAAACAAGTCACCATTTTTATTTTGATTAGTTTCTTTACATTAAAAGTATACCTTCATTCAAAGGTCACCTTTGAACAAAGGTTTTATTTTTTAATTTTTAACAATAAAATACTACCTTCAAACAAGGGTAACCCTTCATTTGAAGGTATTCAAATGCAACCTTCATTTAAAGGTGTTTAATAAATTTGAGATCCATACAAGATAAGAAAAAAAAAAAGGTGATGTCCCAAGTTTGGGACTTCTGATTATGGGATGACCCATATGAAATGGAACACAATAGTGATTGTGGGATCAATCCCCAATAAAGAATTAACCTCAACATTGTCATGTCCTTTCTTATGTGTGATCTCAAATTCATATCTCAACATCTTTATGACCCATTTTTGTTCTTCAAATGATAGCCTTTGTTTCAAAAAATATTTAAGAGTATCATGATATGTCTTTATCTTAAAGAATCCTTACATTAAATAGTCTCCATTTTGACTGCATATATAGGATAATCATTGTTTCATTCTCATAAATTGGATTAAAAAATTCTTACCTTTATAGTGTGACTGAAATTCTATGGGTATTTCCTTTTGAATGAGTACCACTCCCATACCAAACCCAAAAGCATCACAATTCACAACGAAGGTTTTTTTTTTTAAATTGTAGCTAGAACTAGAGTTGTGCACATGGATTCCTTAATCTTTTTGAATCCCTTGTTTGCTTCCTCATTCTACAAGAAATAGTCCCACAGTAAAGAAGTGAGAGGGGCTACTATGTTGTATTTTTTCTTTTATAAATTGATGATAGTAACAAGTAGTCCCTCATAAACCTTGTAGGTTTTTATGAGTTTTAGGAATTTTTTATTGTACTATGACCTCGATCTTTTGAGTGTGAACCTTGAATTCCACATGTGAAACAATATAACCTAGGCACTCCACCTATCTGACTCTAAAAACAAGCACATGGTTTAGCATAAAATTTGATGTTGCTCAAGAATAACCAGAATTTGATTCACATGGTGTTAAGTGTTCCTCCCAAGTTTTTATATATATTAAGATATAAAAAAAATAACCAAATAAATTCTATAGAAATAGCCTAAAAATAGAGTTCAACAAATTTTGAAACATAGTTGAAGCATTTCTGAAGCCAGGAAACACCCCCAAAAATTCATAATTGCTCTCATAAGTTCAAAAAGTTATGTTATGTATATACTCGTATCTAATTTGTATTTGATGATACTATCACAAAGATCAAATTTGATAAAAATAAATAGCATCCTTAAGCTCATCTAAGAAATCATCAATTACTAGACCTAGAAACTTATTTTTTTCTAGTATACTTATTGAGCTCTTTGTAATCAAGACATATATACCGGGTGTTATTTTTCTTGTGCACCATTATTACTAGAGTGGAGCAAGCACTTTGAATCTACCTAAAAATACCTACTATAGTGTCACGCATTGTATACCTTTACAATTTCACACTAGATTTGGAACCACTCGAACGGTTGTGCCTAATTTATGCCTAATTGTGCTTAGTTTTGGGATCATTTTTGTGAACTTGGTGCATTCCCCTATTCACAACCTTTTCTATGGCCCATTTTGCAAGGACTAGGGTGCTAGGAATCTCTATCTAAGAAAAATGATTCAATTTTTAAAAGATGAATGTCGTTTATGAAAATAGTGGGATTTTTTGTTGTTTAGTCGACCTTCCTAAAAATTTAAATTTGAAATGGTGTCACTCCATATGAATAAAAATACCTCTCTCATTTCAAACTATATCTTATTAATGAATTCACAAGCACATCCAATCAAGCAATTCAGGTCCCGATCTACATTCAAGGAGCAAAGAATTCAAGTGCACAACTTTGTTACACTAATCATGATCAACAACATTATGTTTATCCATAGTGAAATCATGCACTAATATGTTTCAATACTTTATTATATCAACATCAAGCCTTGTGTGATATTTCATGCCAAGGGTTTCATACTTAAGATAACATTTGTCATTTTAGCATTTTCGTTATTGTTTAGCCTTTGTCCTCCCTAGGACATACTCTTTTTTTCATCATCATATCTGTTGTGGAGGTGGGAAGACCAACATAGTATTTGACTGAAGCAAGCTCCTATATAACAAAACCCTTCTTCCCTAGTTTGGATTTGACAGTGAAAGTAGTATAGGAACATAGAGCAAATTGTTACAAGTTGTGATACTTTGAACAAACAAAAAAACCTGGACTAACGAGGAGGGCACTCATATCTTATTGTTCTAAGCTAAATTTATAGGCGACAACATTTCAAAACTTTCTAACTACATTTTTCTTCATCTCTTTCAGATTTAGACACCTTCATACTAGGGCACCTAACACCCATGTCTGACACTTTTAGCTCCACTTTTCAAATCTAGGTTCCTCATTGTATCTTTTTTTAGATATCACTTACTGTGTCTATCATTATTTTATAATTTATTGTTATTGTTGAAAACACTCATTTTTCTATCATTAACCCTAGATCTCATACATACACTTTGTAATCTCAACTCCATTGTAACAAAGAACAAAATCCAAGTGTTAATCTCTCCTATCATACTTTAGTTGAACCTATTCATTTTTTAAGTACTATGTTATTGATATTTGAGATATTAGTTTGCATCCATAGGCCTTGGATCTCATTTCCATACATATCACCTACATATAGCATTTATGTTACCATCTTCTCAACCTCATGTTTTTGTACATATAGATCATATAGGGCCTAGTGTTGGGTGGTTGGCTCATAACTACAAATTGAATGGTATGTTAATGAGTCTTTTGGAAGGTAATCCTTTGGGAATATCTCCAAAATTGTTGAATGCATATCTACAACTACTTGACAAATTTGGTAGTGTAGGAACCATTAACTGTTGTACTTCTAATGAAATAATTGATCTAAAAACTCATTTGTCTCCTTATTACGCAGATTTTGTATTTGATGAGGGATTAATATGGAGACTTTTATTGCAACTCAATATAATTGTCCTACCTTTTAAGTGAAAACACGTGAATGAATCCTAGAAATTCATCTCAATTATTCCTTATGTAGTAAACCACTAGACTCCCAAAATAATGTGTGTCGAACTTACAGAGGTAGTGAACATATGGAAATTTACTTTGTATTATCCCATAAAAATTTTAATGCTATGGAATTTTTGTAAATACTTAATTATAGCCCCATCTACAATCATCACTTAAAATTTTAGGTCCACGTAGATTTTTAAAAAATCAAATAAGAAGCTAACTTCTTGTGACAAAGTTTCGATTGCTTCCTAAGCCTATGAACATTGTTTCTCTTTTTTTCAAGAAACCCACTACCTTAAGAGTTTTTGGGGTGTTAATTCTAGAAAGAGCATGACAAAAAAATAGCTGGTTGTGTACCTCTTATTCCTTACGTAGATAAACAATAATTTCTAATATTATTTCATGTTCTTCATTACCACATTTAATGTAAAATTTCTTTTTATTAGAATTGTGTCATTAACTATATTTTCTATTACAATTGAAACATATCCCTTTAGCCCTTTTCTTCAATTTGTTGAGAATTCAATCTAGTAGGGTGATAGATTGAATATGTTGAGGAGATACTATCTCTTATGTTTATGAACCCTTGTCTTCTATTGGTCAAAAGTTGCAGATCTTTTCATAATGATTGATTGGGAGACACAACTTGGATTGAGCATGCATGCATCATATTTGATGTATTCCATTAAACACCCTAGATATAATTCATTCAAATTTCTTCCATAACATGGTCCACTCTTAAAGACAAGGTATAATTTGTTTCAGTACAATCCTTGACTATACTAATTTGTTTTCATTTAAGTAGATAAATTTGTTATCCATAAGACTATGTCACAATGTGTCATGAGTTCCTCTTGGAAAACACCCCATGAGAAAACACGTCCCTTGTTTTTCTTCTTATAATAGTCAATGATACTAATGAATTGCCCTATTTCCAAATATAATGGTGTTATTGCAACCTTTTGTTGACATGGAATATGATGAATATCAAAAAAATCATTTAGTAAAGCCAGTTGTTTGGATTCATGTCATTAAACTTATGTATCTCTATCCTCGGCATGTAGTGCCTAGAGCTAGAAATAGAATTACTTGTGTTATGCTCCAACTTTATGTTGAAGTTAAAAATAAGTTTAATGTCTCTTCAAACACAAATTTACATCTCAAGTCATGTGGTGTGAATCCTAGGAGTTCATAAAATCCTAGAGATAAGCTAATTTGTCAAACATTGTGTTTATATCTTCTTTGTTAGAGATCCCTTTCATCTACTCCAACACTTCCATAAAGGTTTCCTCCTTAACCTAGATGGTTAATTCCTTTGTAACTTCAATGGCTATGGAAGCCATCTCTAATATTTGACCACCTTTCTCATTAGTCTTTCCAAGATTGACTAAATTCATTCTTTTACCTCTTGTTGAATCCTCTACCTTGATGCCACCAAAATAAATTTCACACTTAGTCAAAAGAAACTAAAATAAATTATTTTCCTTTTTAACTTACTTGAGCCTAGATCTTACTTTTATTAAAAAAAATTTAAAAAATCTTTGCTTTGTAGACTTGGAAGCAAATTGATGAAAACCCTAATTTACCAAAAACTCTTTCAAAGTGCCTCAAATAACCTCAAAATTGAAATGTACCTACTTTAATGTGTCTTTGATCAACCCTCCTTTACGAAAAAAATACAAACTTGAGAGAATTAATTATTTTACATCATGGTCTCCTAAATTTTAAAATGTTTTGTTTCTTACCTTCTAGATGTTGATATCATGCACTAATACCACTTGAAATGAAATTATTTGCATAAGCGAAGAATATAATAGGAAATAAAATGAAAATATTTGATCATGCTTGATAATAAGAAACCATTTCAAGATAGAAAACCTCAAAAAATATTTAATAAGAAAATGATTCACAGTGATGATAATAAATAAACCATAACCTCCTATGTATACCATTATTATGTCATGGAGAACACTCAACCCAACTGAAATTCCTATAAAATACTATAAATTTTTATATAAAACTTAATTAAGAATTGGGATGACCATTAATTGAACGCACATACCCCAATATAATAAATAGATTAAGGTAGTAATATTTAACACCTGAGTATCTAAAAAAAATTACCAGTAAATAAATTAGAGCATTGATAAATAAACTGCAATTTATAAGTGATACAAAATATCACATGAGGGATTTATCTAAACTTATAATCTTGGTAGATTAAAGACTTGGCAACATGTTGACAAACATCTATTAAGATATAGAGAAAAACTAAAATAATAATACATGCATATGGATAGTTTGTCCTAGCTCCTCTTGTAGTTCTAAACGTTGGATGAGATGTTGAGAACTAGATTGATTCCCTGGTTATGTTGGGACATGATTGGTTCATAACTAACAAGCTCCTATCAAGCAATGAAAGTTGATCAACATAAATCAAATGTGTGCCAAAGGTAGGGTAATCAAAATATCTCTTCTTTTGCTCCACTCTATTCTTCTTTAGTTGTTAAGGGAGATCGCTTGGGATCTATCTGTCTCTTAGGTTTTGTAAGATTAAATTTTTTACCAATCCTTGTCACAATGAATCTTGTCAATCCCTAATACTAACTTCTACGGATTGTTGTTGGATGTCAAAGTGGGCTTCTAAAGTAGTTGTTTCAGAGGTGATACCTCAAGGTCATGTATTCCTATAATGGAGACTCGGCTAGATAAGGGTCATCAATTTAACAACAAAAGGCCAGTGGAGATACCTTTTTTAGAATTTTGTAAAAATAACAAACTATCATCAACATAATGAGAATTAAATACAACAACATTATGTGGGATAGAGATTCCAAATATAACATTTAAATTGTTGGCACCTTTAAGAAGATATCCCAAGGCATCAATTGTAAGAATATAGAAATATGGGGCTAAGGGACAACCTTGTTGAATGGATCTTTATAGAGGAAATGAATAAGTTATTATATTATTGATGAGTAATTTGAGCACTAGCATCTTGCAACAACATTTGAATATGAGGTTGAATTGAGGACCAAAACCCAACCATTGAAACATTTTAAGGATGAAGCTCCAGGGAATTATAGCATATGCCTTATCAAAATTCAATTTCATCATAATAGCATTATAATCCATTAGTTGAGCACATTTACAAGTTTTCCATGCCAAAATAAGGTTGTCAGGAATAAATCTTCTAGCAATAAATCCAATTTTCTCAACTCTAACAATTTCTCGGACCACAATTTTAATTGTTGTGGCCAAGGCTTTTGCAATGATTTTGTAAAAAGTGTTAAGAAGTTGGATGGGAGGCCAACAAGAGATAGTATCTTCCCATTTTCCTTTATTAAAAAGCTTGATTATGTCTCCACTAATGTTAGAGACTAATGATCCTTTCTTGAAGGCCTCCAACTATAAGCAGCAAAAATCTTATTTGATGTGATAGTGCATATACTAGTAGAATACCATAGCATAGAGCTTTACCAAGAGCCATTGGAAAGAGAGCATTTTCCAACTCCTCCAAGGAAAGGGATCTATCTAAATATCAACAATATTTGAAATCTATTTTGTTAGGAGTATAATGTTTGACCATATCCTCAAGGTTATGTTGAATGTCTTACCATTGTTCATCTTCAAATAGATCTTCATAAAATTATTTAAACATGTTACATATATCAGAAGGGTTAGAATGGAGAACGTCAAATTCATTCCTTATAGCACCAATTCTTTCCTTTTTATGCTTGTAATTAAGATAATTAAAAAAGGTTAAAGCTTGTGTTTCCTTGTTTTATCCAATGTAGCCTAGATCTGACTTTGGCCTCTTGTCCTTTGTAATTATCATTTTTTCATAGTTCAAATTCAATAGCAACAATGAAAGTTTGAATTGTCATATCATTAGGGTCTTCGTTGAGAATTTCTCTAGCATGAATAAGTTTTCCTTGGAGTGATTTGTCCTTTCATTTACATTCCCAGTCCATTCATTTTCCAAATAAAAATAAGAAATTGGTATATTGAATAATGGTAACACACCACCAATCAATTTCAAGTCCCCTCGGGGACAACTAAACAAATAGGATTCTTTAAAATGGGAAACATTAAGTTTGAACTGGAGAGAATTGTCAATGTTTAAGTTTTGAAATAAACTTATGCTGCAAACGATAGTGTAATGATCAAAAAGGGTAGTAGAGATGTCCACTTCAACACACAAACCCAACAGATCATAAACCAACAACAAAATAGGAGATATGTAGAATTCATCCAAATTGCTCAATTTTTATCACCTCACATTCTACAATTGGACTGGGTAAACCAATTTTTGGAATGGCTAGAGAATTTATCATGAATAGGATCAACCACTCCCAATGAATCTCAACAAAATAGCCAACCATCAAATTCTTCATGGTTGAAATTTGACCATTTAGACCAATTATAGTCTCGAGGATGCTCAACCATGTTAAAGTCACCCATGAGGATCTAATCTACATTAGGTAGATTATTAGACATTCAAAAACAACTTGAGTCTATTTTTTTATTATGGTAAGGTTTTGAAAGGCCAGGAGCCTTGTACAAAGAGAAGGATAGAGCATGAAGCACAACAAGGCACCAAAGAACAACCAAGAGGAGCTACAACGAGAATACAAAAGATTGAGCATTACAAAGCCTTACAAATTATCAACCCAACATCAAGAAGGTTTAAAGAATAGTTCCAAATATTTTTTATTTACCTCAGCACAAAGATCCTTCTACCATAAACTTATTTTTTTGTAGTAAGGAGAAATCATGAAAACACTAGCAAATTGCTCATGCAACCTCATAACTTTAGGAGAGGAAACACATTCAATAGGAGATTTCCCTCTATTAATTGGCATCTACTCTTCATTGAAAGAAGTATCAGACTCCTCAAAAGTAGTAGGCATTTTGTTCCTTTTTTTAGGAGAGGAAACACATTCAATGGGAGATTTCTCTCTATTAACTGACATCTACTCCTCATTGAAAGAAGTATCAGACTCTTCAAAAGTAGTGGGAATTTTGTTCCTTTTTCCTCCAAACGAAATGATACTTCTTATTGATTAAACAAGTATCGGTAGCATGATTCACTTTACCAAAAGAATTGCAAATAATAGGAGAGCCTTCAAAGACAATTTGTTGCACCAAATTACCATATATGGAAGATTAGGTAATCATAGTAGAAAGCACTTTGTTTTTCCACACACACAAAATCTAGCAAACACCAAACACTTATAAATTTGGTGATAGATTCAATAGCACAATATTGCCAAAGGAATTGGCAATGATCATAAAGATCTTTTCATTCCAATACTCCAACAACAACCTCGGTAATTGAACTGAAACAAGAAACGTGAAGATAAAATTATTTATTGGGTTGAAATCTGGAGACCACTTTTGAGATAAAGGCCATTCTTTTCTATAAACTAGGGGCCTTCTAGATAAATCCTTGAGAAATCCTCTAGATCAGAAAAAGAAAAGAGAAAAAAATTGCTCAACATGGTAGCTTTATCAATCTGACATCTTAGTTATCAAACTCGAGAACCCATCAATATTGAGATGACTGCCACAAAATCTCCCAACAAGCGAGATCCTAAACAAAGTAGAAATTCAGCAATAAGGCAATTGAGAATATCAATTTGGATCTACACATCATCCTTAAACCTTAGTAGAAACACATTTACCAAGACACCCAATAATCGCATCACAATCAAACCCTATCTACAAGTTAGAAGCATGCACAAGATTCCATCGAAACACTAGAGGTTGGAGTAGGGACAGCAACACAAAATGACGCCTAAACTAGTATAGACCTATATAAATCTAGATTCAAAATTTACAGATGAGGAATTGTTTCCTATGTATTTGTTCCCTTACATTTTGTATGAGAGTATGAGAAAACAAATTGAGAAGACTCCTATCAACAAATATTTGACAAGAATTGATATGATTTGACAATGTAGGTTTTCTTAAGAAAAAATTTTGAGACTTGAATTTAAATGTATCTTGGGCATATGTAATCAGCCTTAAATTTATAAGGACCTAGGTCTGTAATAGTAGATCTTTTATTTTTTTAATTAGTTAAAAATCTTTTGGCTCCTTGACCCCATGATGCAGATTTTATTATTAATAAATTTAGATTTTTTTATTAACAAATTTATGTGTCTTAAGGTAGTATATGTATCAAATGAATGAATGTTTTTGGAATGATTTTCCCAATCAGTGATGCAAATTGTTATAGATCAATAAAGTGTCCCCCAAATAAGATGCAGCATATTTCAAAGCCCCAAAACCCTTAAAACTCAATTACCCATAAAAACTCTAATGTAGCATAATTCAAACCCCAAAACCCTAAAAGCTCAATTACCAATAAAAACACTATAATATTGATATCTTCACTATTTATTTTTTATTTTTTAAAGATATTTAAAAGGTATTCAAATTTCAATAGAAACAAATAAGAAGTTATAAAAAAGATTGTTAACCAAAAAAAAAATATCTTGAAGGATTATCGATATCTTCGCTACTAATTTTTTTTAATATTTTCAAGTTACTTAAATGGATATTCAAATTTCAATAGCAATAAATAGAAACAAATAAGAAACTAAAAAAATAGATTTTGCAATCTTCTGTACTATTAAAAACGAAAATACAAATTCTTAAAATTGTTATTAAAATCTTCTTCAAATGTAAAAAGGAAAAATACAAATCCCTATAAAAATTGGCATTTGAAATCACGAGTATAAATATTTTTTTAAGAATGAGAAAATGATATAGATAGATAAATACTGAGAACAGGCCCTCCTTGAACGAACAATTTCAACCCCTGGTGTTGTTCTACTTCTCAGCTTGCTAGCTTATATTATTTTTCCTTGCTAAAACCTGCCTAAAATACCCCCATTTGTGGATTTGTTTTGTCAGCAAA
Organism: Cryptomeria japonica; assembly: GCF_030272615.1. Classification (NCBI taxonomy): domain Eukaryota; kingdom Viridiplantae; phylum Streptophyta; class Pinopsida; order Cupressales; family Cupressaceae; genus Cryptomeria; species Cryptomeria japonica. Next base: position 429,789,770 of record NC_081413.1, on the reverse strand, counting down.
TCGGCTATATGCTGCCTCGGAGGATTAGCTCCATCCACTGATGTCAATCTACTAGTCATTTTACTAGCATATATTGTTGTTCCTTGATAAAACCTCCCTAAAATCCCCTCATCTGTGAGATTGTTTTGTCAGCATTTTGATTTTTGTTCAAGGAATGCAGGGTAAATTTGTTGGTTTTAAGATAACTTAATCTGCTTGCAAGATGGGAAGGTTACAATCTTTTTCAACCAAGAAATGGTAGCCCTTTTGTTTTCATCATGGCATCAAAATATTAAGATTTGATGATCCTATTGTCGGCTCTTATTTTCCTTTGGTGTTTTGAGCAGATTTTGCCTTCTTTACAACTTGGAGCCAAGATTGGAGAGATACCCTTCCCTAGAGATGTGCACTCAATTCCATAAGTCATAGGGTTTGTTATCTAGTGTCTTTATGGGATTTTGAAATTTTTTAAAATTGTTTAGAAATTATATTTTACTTCTTCTTAAGGTATTTTTGAGTGCTTGTGTTTGACTCTATTTGAAAAAGGTATTTGTCCTTTGCAATCAACTTTGTCCTCGGGTTTCTATTCCTCCAAAGTCATTTGAATATTGCATATAATCTTGCATTTAAGTGTATCTATTTTTCCAATTTATTTAGGTATCCAACCTTGTCCTAAGGGGTGTTTATTACTTACACCCGATCTAATCCTTAACTGTATTTATTCCTTACACTCAATCTCATCTTCATTAATTTTATTCCTCCAAAGTCATTCAAGGCTTGCACTCAACCTTGTCTTGAGGGATATCTACTACTCCAAAGTTGTTTAAAATATATTCTCAAACTCATCCTTACAGGAATTTAGTTGTTGCACTTGACTTCATCATAAGGGATATTTATTCCTTGTGCTCAACCTTATCCTCCGAGATTTTATTCCTCTAACGTAATTCTAAAATTGTGATGTAGCTCATCTTAAGAGATGCTTACTTTGTACTTGTTTGATATTTGCACAGAACCTTGTCCTTAATGGTGAAAAATCCATCAAATTCATTTGGGGCCTGCACTTAACATCATTCCTTATTTGTGGGGCTGCAACTTAACATCATTCCTTATTTGGGTCTCTGTAGCAAATTGAATCTCAATGTTCTCTTTATGACCGCCATCCTGACAATTGAGCTTGACCTTTTCCACAAAATACAAGAATATTTAGATGAGACAAGATTATATGTATTTTAGTTATTATTCTTAGAAACACCAATTAAAAAAATGATATGAGACAGATGATATAAAATGCAACAAGGCATTAGAATAAGAGATCTATTTATACACTCATCCAACAAAATTCATCCTGCGTACATTAGAGTATATTGATAAATGAAACTTCAGTCCATACGTGATTCATATCAACACTACATGAGTGATTTATCTAAACTGATAATCCTGTAGATCAAAGACTTGGCAACAATGTTACCATGCATCTACTAAGATGCATAGAAAAACCAAAACAACAAGATAGACATGTATTCCTTTTGAGCAAAATGATGCAAATCAATAGATATCATATTCAACCATGAATGGTGCACAATGAAAAGGCTTGTCATTAGATTTGAAAGAACGGGGGCCAACTATTCTCACATCAGAATTGATGACATTGTTGTGGATTAAGTAAATTGGAACATTGTTCAGTTCTGATGGAATGTTGCATTTTGCATCAGTTTTGCATCAAGGGTGGAGGTGGTGGGGCAGCAGGAGCAGTTGGGGGAGGAAGAGGAGAAGAACCAGAAGCATTTGCTGGTGGAGGAGGTGGTGGTGGAGGAAGAGAAGATGAACCAGGGGCACTAGGTGGAGGTAGAGGCCGAGGCCCAGGAGCACTTGGTGGAGGTGGAGGACGAGGCCCGGGAGCACTTGGCGGAGGTGGAGGTTGTGAAGCAGGAGCATTTGGAGGTGGAGGAGGAGCCGTTGGACCTGCATTACTAGGTGGGCCTGAACTAGGAGGGGCAGGCCGTGGTGGTGGAGGAGGCATCCCTGATCGTGGTGGTGGTGGAGGCATACCTTGAGGCTGCATTGACATTTGAGATGGGGGTGGTGGTCTTGCACCTTGTGGGGGTGGTGGTGGTCCCCTTGCCCAACCAGGCGGAGGGCCCATTCCCATAGGAGGTGGCGGTCTTCCAGGGAAACCTTGTGGTGGTGGTGGCATATTGGGTGGAGGTGGTCTCGGTGGTGGTCGGAACTGCTGAGGAGGCATAGCCCCAGGTTGAGGCATTCCACCCTGTTGCTGATGTTGACTTGGCCATGGTGGAGGTGGCCTAGATGCCTGCATTGGAGGTGGAAATGAACCACCCTGTGGTTGTGGAGGTTGAGATTGTGGCATCTGCCCGTGTTGCAGAGGACCATTGCTGAACGGTGGTGGTAGCATTGGAGGACCCACATTACCATTAGCATGAGGACCATTTGGAAGAGATGGTGGTCCACTTGCAAATAATGTGTGTGGTCTGTTCCTCTGTGTACCAGGATTGCTAGCAGCAAGAAGCCGTTCTGCATCACAGATACAAATTGATCATAATAGCAAATTCTAGTTTAAAGAAAATTAATAGCAGAGGTTAAACTAATAGTATAGACTATATTAAAATGAATTAGATAAAAATAAAACTCATTATTATAGATTTCATATTAGCAATAAGCATTCAAAAACATATGTTCTGATGCTTAATCATCTTAAAAAAGAATTTAATGATGTTAATAATGAATAAAACAAATGGAGTGAAGCATGCAAACAATTACCTGCAGGAGTGCCGTGTCGTTCTCCTTTTGTATCCTTTTTGTATGCATATGAGACTGTTATTTGACGATTGCAAAGATATTGACCATTCATTGCCTGCAAAAAGGAATTGAAACATCAGCTGCAAAAGTTAATCACACCAAGCATTAAGGATGAAAAAGACATCCAATAAGAATGTAGATGAGGGTTTTGGAATGAAATCAAAATAGATTTTATAGGGTTTTGAGGTCAAACAAAAACAAGGGAACTTCCTATAAGGCAGTTATGCATGCAGTCAGTTGTAACAAATTGAAACCGCAGCTTGTTTATCCAACAACAGGTTTCATATTTCTCCCAAGAAAACAGATACAATTGATATAGCCTGTCTGAGTTCTTAAGGCAATAGCATACCTCAATAGCAGCATCAGATGTCTCAAAAGAGTCATAACTGACAAAACCAAAACCCCGTGAATTTCCAGTATCAGGATCCCTCATAATCTGCAACAACATTGCAACAAAAAGTCATGCTAGGACCGAATAAATTGTCTCCACAGAAAAAGATGGACTAGTTCAATCTTCTTTCAAATAGACGAGCCCAATAATTTCAATCTGTATTAACATATTGTAACAAAAGATAATGATAAAGATAATATAAGGATCCCCTCTTTATGTCTTGATGGCCTAATTAATTAAAAAACATGCAAGGAAACTGACATGCCTATATGTAGGACAGAATGAGGTGAAATTGGATCAGTTAGATTGGAGCTAAAGACTTCACAATTATAAGTAGAAGGCAAAATGAAACCCTAGTTTCACCTTTAAAATGCACCTGTATCTATATAAACAATTAAAGCCAGGCATCCTACCAAATGGGATGAGCTTAACTGTTAGATCACTGGGGCTCTCATATCCACAGATTAACTTTTTTAATCCCCAGTGGACGTGAGAAATGTTACTGTTAATAGTAGTAAAATATTGTATTCCCACTCTGAGTGCAGGAAACCCCAAAAAAGGTCAGATATAAATTGGAGGTGACAGGGCACCGATGCCTGCAGTTACCCAAAAAGGGAAATTTACTAATCAAAAAAATTAAAATAAAGACAGGTATTCTTACAAAATAGAGAACAGATATTAAATCATGCTTCTTCAATATCAACCCATCTTGAGATCTATATAAATAGGTCAAATTGGAAAGAAAGACTCATTCCATAAGAGCATGGATTCTCTTCTATAGCTCTACCCTAAATATGGACCAAATCATTAAGTGTACCCCTGAGGTATTGGACCCCAAATATGTGGCAGTAGCAAGCAGAAAAGCATAAAATATCTTTCTCCAAGAAGGAACCCTGGCCATGAGCGAACACTAAGAAGTACAAACAATAAGGAATGTTAAATAGATAGAAAACTGATTTTGAAAAAGATCCCTATCCTTACAAATAGCCCCACTATAAAACCTAATGGTGCTCCTTGGTCTTAGAAGAATCTGTTCAACATCAGGCAAAGTGTTATTGCAAAGTTTACAGCAGTGTGCCCCTTGAACAGCGGTATAATCTTGCTTTCCTAACAGATTCTCAAGAGACTTAAGAAATTCTGAAAAGATACCAAGATTGAACTCCCCTAGAGGAAGTTGAAAGGAATTAAGAAATTTAATATAGAGAATACATAGACTTCTACCAAAATCTGGAAAAACTTAGGAAAAGAATTTCTGCAAGACTAGTGACTCATTCTTCAGGGAGGTTGTTATAATTATGCAAAACAGGTTAATACATTGTACTTTTATCTTATAAAGATAATGAGGACATGATATTTGAGGGAGTCCCTTGGTCAGCAAGCTGAGCAAAGTCTCTTTCAGAAGCATTGTTATCATGCCTTCAATCCCAATCTTTGGGTTATTACCTTTGGTTCTCCCTTTATGAAGATAAAGATAATGAGGACATGATATTTGAGGGAGTCCCTTGGTCAGCAAGCTGAGCAAAGTCTCTTTCAGAAGCATTGTTATCATGCCTTCAATCCCAATCTTTGGGTTATTACCTTTGGTTCTCCCTTTATGAAGCACTGGGCACTGGCCTTCTATCTCATAGAACAACAGTCTGCAATAGTAAAAGTTTGTGTCAGTCTATATTCTATTCAAGAATAAAATTTAGACGTCCTTCCTTCAAAGGATTAGGAATGTCATTGATGAACATGTGGCAGATACTAAACTCACACAGAGCAGAGAGCAACTATGATAAATTATACTCAAACATGTTTTGATGTTGAAGTACAAAAGCACAAACCAGATAGAATTGAACTTGCTCATATGGGAGCAGCAAACATATTATATTGTGTGATTTTTCAGTAAGCATCACCATACTGTGCTTATTTGTTTAAAAGCTGCCTGGAATTGCAATCGAGGGCGACTTCAGCTGCTCCCTCACCCCCTACAAGGTCCCATTCAGCCAATTTACCATGAGCCCTCTGACTTTGGACCAAACAAATCCTTAAGAAAAATATGATGTGGCATAGAATAGCCAGCCTATATCCATTCCAAACAGAAACTTTAATATCTATTAGTCAATCAGCTGGAGGCACATTCTTAAAGTTCTCGTGTGGACAATCATCTTCGCTCTAGTTTGTTGTAAACGGTCACTTCATTCTAAACCCATTGACAAGTTGATGTAAGATAAGGCTGAGCAAGTGGAAATTCAAAAAAGATCTCAAGAAGGTGGAGCGGGTGGAAATTCACAAAAACTCTCGGCCCTCTAATCCCTCGGTAACCCATTTTTTTCTAGTAGAACATATGATTATCAAGAATGTCAAAATGTTCACATATTTCATACTGATCACTAACCCGTACGTGTCATTCAAGCATAATTTAGCTGCTACATACAAATTCGAGCAGGCTCTGTGATATATGACCCAATCAGAAACTGCATGACTGAAGAAAATTAGCATGGACTTTTGGGGTCATCAAGCTGTTGTACTTAGAGAATTCTAGAAGTTTGTAAAATACACTTCATCATTTCTACCCACTCAGGTAGAACTGTGAATATATATTTATATTCTCTGCAATTCGCAGTTGCCATTATTTCCATTTTGATTGTCACCATTATCTTTTAACCATACAAATGGCAGATATACAGAACCTTGTTTTGCCTAAACTATTAGTAATCACTACAATATAAACTTTATTACCTGCAATCGGCATGGATTTTGAATTAGACCATGTATCTTCTACAAAACCCATTCTCAGTTCAAAGAGGCATACAAGTTATTGTGGAGTTTGTTCGTTTCAATCGGCTTTCCCTGCTTGAAAAGAATCAACCATAGATTTTTTTTGTTTTTATCTGTCATGCCTGAACTCCAGGACATCCCCAACTTGGTTATGTGCAGCTTCATTCATACACGTATATCATTAGCAGATCAACCAGCTTTCTTTGAATGTGTGAAAATTAAAGGACTTGATGACATCTCTTCCACATTGCTCATCTTCCAACCTTTTCAATCTTGAATGAATGTCCAAAAACTTTCCAAGGTAATCTTCCTCTTGGTATTGCTCCATAAATTTCTGCTCAATCAGTCTCTTCAAGACCATCATTCTCTTCTTTTTAAACAACATCTTCACATACAACTATCTGGAGTTATAGAACTTACACCTACAACAAACTCACTCACAAACACAACTATCCTCTACACAACAATATCATTGGAAGATGCACTCTCAAACCCCCTCTATCCATTTCCACACAATAGAGGACATTAGCACATCTTCTACCCAGCACTACCATTGTTGGAGGACAGCCGACACACACAACACTCATTCTCTTATTATTGCCATGTCCTCTCTCACATGCATTTCTCTACAGCTACAAGACTCCAACAAAATATTAAAGCTTCCTCAATTACAACCCAACAATCATACCATCTCATGCAATTCTTTCCAACTTGCCTGGCGAGCAAACTTGGCTCTGATACCAAATAATGCAGTAGGGCAGAATAAATCAAAACAATCGACCACCTCCTTTTAACAAATCAAGGTTCAAATGGGGGTATTGCGCACTTTGAGGATCTACTTGTTGGATTGAGACTTGTGAACCATCTCTGGAAGACTGAACTTCAAGATGTCCCAAAATTCTTGAAAGAATTCAATGGAAAAATTGTTTAGGCCAACAGTTTTCCCTCTCCATCCAGAACACAACTTGAAGCTCCTCATAAAAGATGGGAACCTATAAGCAAGTTGTTCATGTCCACGGATACAAGATGGAGTATGCACGCCAGAATGATTTGTTCTTCCTCCAAGGCCTTGGGACCATTTTCCTAAAAGACGGAAGAAAAATATTAGAGCCTCCCCACTTCTATCCTAGCTGGACAGTTTATTACCTTGGGTAAAGATGAGAGCAGATAAAACATCCCCACTTCTGCTATCTTTGAGTGAATTATAGAAAAATCTAAAAAGAGATTCCTATCTCCCTCTTGTAACTGATCAGTTCTCAACTTCCAAAATCCTCCTGTAAGTGCCATTCATTATGCTCTTTAATAAGAGAGGATTTCTTCAAAAGATAGTCTCTTGTCATACCCATTTCCTTTATTTGAAAGGTGATATCATCTAGTTTCTCCTACACCTGTTTATTTTTTCTCAAAAATGTTTCTAAAACAAGATTTTTTCCTCTGTTTGAGCTTAAACTTCACAAATTCAAGTCTTTTGATGAAGGAATACATAGCAGTACCAAAAGGGCGTTTTCCCTCCAGCCACAATATAGCCATGTTTTCATAAATCATCAATCTCCAAGCTACATTAGTTTAAGTTCAAATGGAAGCTTTTTCAAATGAGAGAAGAGAGAAAATTTAATAAGTCGGCGATCCAATCCTTTCCAATGTAGAATATCAAAGGAGACCAAAGAATCACCAAACAAACACTTGGAGACTAAAACTTGTCACGACACTCAAAGATGGAGTCCTATTCTAGGTAAAGCGGCCAAATATAGGTTTAACATTCACAAGATTATTAAAAAAAAGAGAAATTTTCTCCCAGCAAAGAAAAAGAAGGATATAATTGATTACAGCCACCAAACTTCCTATCAAGATTGAGAATAACATTGAACTCTACTGCCATGATCCACAAAAAAGAGGGGAATAAGGAATGGAGAAATTTAATGTGAAACCAGAGGAGTTTCTTACCTTAGAAATCTGTAGAAGCATAAACATTGGAAAGGGAAATGGAGCTGCCTAAATCAAAGCAAGAGCCAACCAAGGAGATAGAGTGCCTACTAGCTATTCAAAGAAAACTAAGCCAGTGAGGATTCCATAAACAAGCTAGACCAACTGCAATTACTTGGGCATATGTTGACTGCCTTTCCTAATCTTGGAGAAGAGAGAAGTTATTCCCTCCACAAAAAGTTTTGTTATTGGAGAAATATAATATCAAACTTGTGCTCTCAAATAAGGTCCTAAATAGTTTTTTGATGAGGGGTGCTTTCCATTCTATGAAATCAGTGTCATTTATGGGGATTAGGGAAGTGATCATCTAACGTTTGAATCATTGTAGCAAAAACCGTTTTGGGAAAAAATCGCAAATCAAAAATCTCACGAAAAAATTCTACAAGAAATTGTAGATAGAAACCCTCATAAATTGCAATTAAACTCTAAAAAACTAGCTGAAATCAAAGGAAACCAGTCAAAATCACAGTCAACGGAATATCATTAAAAACCCTAATGCAAATCACTAAAAACGGTAACAAAAATCACCGGAAATCATGAAAAAACCTTACAAAAATCTCACGAAAACATTCTACAAGAATTTGTAGGTAGAAATCCTCATAAATGGCAATTAAACTCTAAAAAACCAGCTGAAATCAAAGGAAACCAGTCAAAATTTGCAGTCAACGAAATATCATTTAAAAAAAGGATTTTTTTGAGGGAAAAATTGGTAGTTTTCCAATTTTGCGATTAATCGTGAATTTCCCGATTTATGCTTCTATGGTTTTAATGACACCAAATTCAACCCAGGATCCCCAATCATCTTCACCTTTTCTTGATCTCACTTTCTACTAGCTTTGGAAATCTTATTTGAGGCACTCTTTTTGAGATTATTTTACAGAAGATCTAAGAGAAGTGGAGCTTTCTTCTTAGAATCATCTTTTGATTCCTGAATTAGAGCTCCTTTTGTTCAGACAAAATCAAAGGTATTTTCAATGAAATTATATGTAGTGTAAAGAGGGTCAATGATTGTAGAGGTATCCACGTTATGAACTCCTTGATGCATGGCAGCTTCTTTGATGCAACTAGGAGAGGTGGTCTCACATTAAGGGACACCTGTAATTCAAAATCATCGTGGGAAGATGCAACAGGATTTGCTTGAATCTGATCCTTGGACCATTGGGACCTATCAAACATGGAAGGCCCTGTTCCCCAAAGTTTCTAGCACCGTAAATCTATCATTAAACTTTCCTGTTGGTAAGTTTCCTTTCTGGCCCTCTATTGCGGGTTTTCAAAGGCATGAACCATCTAGATCTAATCCATCAACATGAGTTGGCACTTTCCATTTTCTTTAAGCTTCTGCTATAGAGTTTTTGAGTGGCAATTGGGAGTGAGATATAGCTATTTGCAGGCAATTTCCTTATAAATGCCCAACTCGACAATGAAACATAAGAGCCTCATAGTCTATTTGTTGAATCTGTTGCATGTTCCCAATTTGATTTGTAGAGAATCAACAAGGGACTTATTAAGATCAATTTCAACACAAATGCGAGCATATGTAGTTTAACTTCCTTAGGTTTCCCAAGGACAGCAGCAAGAATATCTAATCGAGATTCATGAGAGGAGCTGTTACACAACATCAAATCCCACATGCCAAGTTTTAATGTATAAACCTGCCTGATTGCAAAAGTAAGGACCTCATTCAAATGCCATATTGCAATCAGCCGTTCTTGAAAAAACCACAAAGAAAAATTCATTTGCAGCCAAAATAACCCTCTCAGGTTGCCAAGTTCAACGAGCCCAATTCTCCAGGAAGGACAAAGTAACTTTGATGCCCATATACTTGCAAATCCAAGCATGCTTGGACACATATAACATTCTCTGCAATGAGATCTGGGATGATTACAAGAATGGGCTGATCTTTGCTCTTTTGCAGGCGACCATCAGATCGAGGTTGATTTTCAGTCCTCTGGTCAGATTTGACATCATTTGTAGCCTACATCAGCAAAGTGACTGCATTTTTGTTACCAGAGGTTGTGGGCTCATTAACCTGAACTGCTTTAAATGATAAAGAAAAGGGAGCCCTCCAGGTGCAGCCATGGATGCCAAAACACAGAGATGGCAGTTATACATCTCAACAATAACCTTGCCGCAGGCAGCCTCCCATCAACCTCCAAATCCAACCAGCACAGCTTCAAAACCAGTTAAACAACTATAAAGAAAGCAGCCTTATGGGCTGTGCAAGGAAGCAATTGACCCAAGGGAAGCCACCAGCAGCAGCCGTGATCAATAAAAAAACTGCACAAGATTACATTTTATTTCAAATATTACTGATTGATATGATTGATGATGCTTTACGTTGCTTGACCAGTTGCAAGCCTTTACTCAATCAAGGTAAACATTTCAAAACGATCAGGATCCTCTCCTCAAAAAGCTCAAGAGCACGACAGAACATGCAATGTGATGTTCTCCGACCACACACATTAAATGCTTAGAAAATAATGGTAATTTATAATGGAGATTTTTGCTAAATATGGAAAATATCAAAGATATTGAGGTTCTTATTATCATTCTCCCAGAAATTGTTAAATTGTCTTACTAAGAACAGTCCTGCAAGAAAATTGAGGCTACAGAGCTCCATTTGCAGCTTTTCTACTCAAGAAACCAAAGCTACAAAATGGAGCCAACACTAAGTTAGCAAATTTATGAATGAAATATTCTCACCTTAGGATTTGTAACTATAACTCCAAATGCACTGAAAGTGTCATATAGCAGCTTTTCATCCACATCCTGCAAATGGAAGGATCAAATTGAACATGATTAATTTGGTTGCCACTTATCATGCAGAGATCAACCCTCGTAATTGCCAAAAAAAAATAGTTCCTCCTGTTTGCATTCTCACTAAAATTTAAAACTAAGAAAATAAACAAGTTAAACTACTACTATGAACAATGCAAGATCATAAACTTACAGGATCAAGATTGCCTACAAACAAGTTTGCTCCAACATCCAAGCTCTTCTTATCTTGAGAGGCCTAAAATGATCAATGATCCACAAAAATTGGGTCAAAATTACATTATAGAAGCATAGGAGCTTCAATCTTATACGGATTTCTCAAATGGAATCTATTAACCCGTACTGCCAAATAAGTTAATTCATCTTTTTAGAAAAGAATCTGTATTCTGTTCCACATCAAAAACAGAGTTTTGTAACTGCAAATTTTAACTTAAAATGTCATCTGGTGTACCTAGTAATTTGATAAAATTGAAGTTACTAATTAGAGGACTTTATATTATAGCAAGATAGCTGATAATGGCAATGTATTTAAATATTAAATTCATTGTGCTTTTGAAGGATAGCGGGTATTCAAAGTGTTTGGATGTTTATATATTTTTTAAAACATTTATGATATTATAGTTGATATCCACTGCTGACATTGAATATTCCTTTGGAAATGATTTCATTTGATCAAATATTGTTACTTTGAGAAAAACCAAAAAACAAAATATGGGGGCTGTTTTCTACTGTTCGGCACTATTATTTGTTTATGCAGCTCAGAGTGGCATTCCAGCAAAAAACAATCTCCTTCATATTTGCATTCAACAACAGCGGCTTCCATTGTTCTTGAGGATCATAAATGTCACGAAATGAATGAAATGTTGTTGTTTAGGATTTCAAGGTGGTCAACATATAAACAAAACCCATCAAAATCCACCATTGTTTACAGAATCACAATGGAAATGCACTGGAATCACCTTGTCATTGACCACACAATTCTGACAGGAAAAATATGAACCGTGACCAAACCCACAGGTGCATCATTCTGCAAATTAATGACCCTTAAAACCCCATTTTTTAAAATATATTTTATTAAAAAAATTGTGGCCTTTATCCATACGAATATTAGAAAACTGTCAACAATTTTTTTGTAATGTTTAAAAGTCCACCGAATTTTGAACTTCATGACCAAAATTCAACGAACTTTATGACTTCGCTTAGAACCAAAGCAATGAAACACATTTATAAAGACAAAATCACTTCCAAAGAGTGTGAAACTGAAGTCAAATTTCCTGAAAATAAGTGTTATGCAGAAAAATAAAAAAGCGTGACCCAAAATCAAACATTACAGAGCAGGACAGTTATATGTATCCTACAGAATGATTACAACCATTTTCTGGGCAATGAAAATATAATATGGGAAACTAATTCAGTCTAATGGTCAGGTTGAATAAGATGCATCAATCATCACTTCCAAGTAATTACAACCACGGATTGAGATTCTAATTGCAAATGGCATCAATATATATCTCTGAATCAGTCACATAATTTATCAACCATCATAAATTAAAAGCATCATCTTATAAATAAAATTTTCTTACAAAAAAATAAACTATAGCAGAATATATTTAGCACAAGCACATGTATTCTCAAAAAATCACCTTATTAACTCGTATTGGCTTCCCATATAATTTAATCATGTTTAGAATCTTGATGGCCTGCGACATTGAAACAGTAGTCAATAAAAATTCAAAGAAGATTACTTACAGTAACTCAATTCATAAAGGACTTGTATCAGAAGAGCTGCTAAGATTTCATGTCTCGTACATAAACACTGTAAAAAAACAATAGGGTGTACTCACATAATCTGCATCTTCCTCACTTCGGAACTCTACAAATCCATAACCCTGATGAAGTCCAGTAACTCGATCTTTTGGCACATACACATTAACTGCATGAAACACCTTGATCAGCAACTCATCAAATTTATGTAATAACAGTATGCTTTAGTACAGCATTAACATTTCAAGGTTATAGTTATATATGCAAGACTATTTCAGACCAATGACCTTCCAACCTACGCCATCTTTGAAAGCATGCATATTTATTCAATAAGCTCGTAATTGTAAAAACCTACTCTCACAAACTGGGCTACCACAAAATTTCAACTCAGCCACACATAGGATTATTCTACTTCTTAGAGATCAACCCTCCTACTTACATTGCTTCTGTATATTCTACCGCTGGAGTGGTTTTTCTGGATATTAAGAATGGCTATTAATAATATATATAAAAGTTAAAGATTTAAACTTAAAAAAATTAAATGAGGGTGAAATTTTAAAAAGTAGTACCAAATTCTAAATTGAATTATATTTTTCAGACGTTCTCACAACTTCAATACGCTTAAAATAAAAGACAAAAAAAATTTAAACTAAAAATAAATTAAAATAATTTGAACAAATTAAAAGAGATCTAAAAACAAAGCACCAACTACTAAAATGAAAAATATTTTTGAAACATTCCACACCATTTCAATACACTTGTTGACATGTTTTTTATGATAGCGTCGAACACAGAATAAAGTTGCCTAACGGTCACTTCACTCTCTCTTGATCAAAGTACGATTGCATGCTAAGATTGAAAAAAGTTCAAACAATCGACTCCAAGGTTCCTTTATACTACAGACGTGACTCAGTTGGCTGATGTGTTTGCTGGTAATCCAAGGGGCCTTACGTTTGCATCATTCTTTCACTTCTTTGCTGTGGCTAGAACTCCATCATCGGATATGGAAATTCTGCAATGTTGCTGCTTCGAACGGACTAAAATGAACTGAAAGTAAAGGGGAAAAGGGTTTAGAAGGATCTAAATCTACTCCTAAGGGCAGTGATAACAATGAATAGTGCTTTGGTGGACAGATTCCAAATAAACCAAGCTCTGCTTCGCCAAGATAAACTACAACTCCGCAAGAACCGGTGCAATCTTTTGAGGATATTGAAGGATTTTCAAATCGGTAAAGTGCATTTGAATACCCAAAACGGCGCAATCCAAACGACTGTCCACAACCGAACTTAGCGCAAGTTTAGTGGCTCAGGCTAACTTTACACTGCAACTTACAATCAGCAAGATACAAAAAGTATGAACCATGGAAATTCATCAAACACCATTATATTCTCCATTGAAATCAAAGCACTTTACTACTTCTAATCTAAGTGAGGAAGGTGAAACCATGCAAGTTTTGAAAAAATAACTCAAGTGGACACCATCAGAGAACAATGTTTCACTATTATTTTCTCAAAAAACTTATCGCAACAATTTCATACAAAGCTCCCTCCTCCTTTTACAAATGAGGGGGGTCACCCCTTTATATAGGCCTCAGGCCATGATTACATGCAAAACCCTAATTAGGGTTTGCCCAAAAGATTCTCCACACATGATGCTACAAGGTGGGAATCTCCAATTAATAACCCATCATGTCCATATACAATTAATTCCATCCCATTACAATTAATTACATTCCAGAAGTGCCCACTATGCAATGAATGTACCCTCATGCAAAAATTGCCTGTGATGCCATAAATGCACCATCATCTTCTGAATGTTCTTCTGAATGTGATGGTTGCATGCAGAAGGAATATGTCATAATGCCATAAATGTGACGGCTGCATGCAAAGAGATGCTTCATTAATTCAACGTCCGTTGACTCAGCTGCCACTTGGCGAGAAAACCTTGGAGAGAGAAAACTTCAGGAGAGAAGAATTTGATCCATGAAGAATTTTTCTTGAAGTTTCTCGAACTCTCCTTGCTCTGGAGGACATTTTCAACAATTCTCCACCATCTCCTATTTTTTAGGAATTTCCACAATTTTAGGGTTTTCGTCCAAGAGAGAGAATTCTCTCACGTATCCATATCTTCAAAAATTTCTAAATTTGGAGGTCATTTGAGCCCTGAAAATGGATTTTTCAAATTCTTCCCTGGGGGGAAATTTCTTGTTCAGTTCATCCCCTGATTCCTTCCTTGCCTTAGAAATTTTATCTTCAATTCATCCTTGGGTGTGATTTCTTATTCTGGAGGAATTCTCTTTTTGAAAGGAATTTGTTCCTTACCTCGAGGAAGGAAATTCTTCATGCCTTAGCCAATTTTCATGATTTCCAAGAACTATGTCCTGAAGGAAGAAATTTCAAACACTTAGTCAATTTTTTACCTTTCCTGGAATTATGTCCTGAAGGAAGGAATTACCGACACAGCCAATTTTTTCACTTTCTTGCAATTTCTTCTTCTTGGGCGCAATTTTGACTTGGTGGAGGATTCAATGAAATTTGTGAATCCTCCATGCCTCCTTCATTTTGGCACCTGTCCTTCATCTTGGACAAAATTTTGACTCGGTGGAGGATTCAGTGAGTTTGTGAATCCTCCATGCCTCCTTCTATCTGGCGCTCCTCCACAAGGCTGGGGCGAAAATTCCTCCTTAAGGAAGGAATTCATTGTTTTGTGAATTGTCCATGTCTTCTTTTCAACATCCATATTTTTTAGGGATCCTCCTAAAATTTATGAGCCAGGTTCATTGGATGGAGAATTTTGCCACGATTCCGAATCTATAAAATTTTCCACACTCTGTCGAGATTCGGTGTCTAAAAATTGAATTTGCCCGAGGGGAATTTTGTTTTTTATTTCTCCTTGACTCCTTGGATTTTATGCCTTAGGCGAAATTTCAACTTTTAGCTTGGGCGAAATTTTCTCTATGTGGAGGATTCATGAAATTTATCCATCTATCCTTGCCTGACCCATTTTGGCGCCCAACTGCATCCTTGGGCGGAATTTTCACTCTGCCATGGATTCATAGAATTTGTCCATCTGTCCTTGCCTTCCTCATTTTGGCGCCCAACTGCATACTTGGGCGCAATTTTCACTCTGCCATGGATTCATGGAATTTTCCATCTGTCCTTGCCTTCCTCATTTTGGCGCCCAACTGCATACTTGGGCGCAATTTTCACTCTACCATGGATTCATGGGATTTTCCATCTGTCCTTGCCTTCCTCATTTTGGCGCCCGACTGCATACTTGGGCGGAATTTTCACTCTGCCATGGATTCATGGAATTTTCTATCTATCCTTGCCTTCCTCATTTTGGCCCCTGACTGCATAGTTGGGCGGAATTTTGCTAGTGTGAAGGATTCATGGATTTTCCTTCTCTCCATGGAAATCCCATTTTGGCGCCCAATTCCACATTTGGGCGGATTTTCGTTTATGCCATGGATTCATGGATTTTCCTTCTCTCCATGGAAATCCCATTTTGGCGCCCAATTCCACATTTGGGTGGATTTTCGCTTATGCCATGGATTCATGGATTTTCCTTCTCTACATGGAAATTCCATTTTGCCGCCCAATTCCACATTTGGGCGGATTTTCGCTTATGCCATGGATTCATGGATTTTCCTTCTCTCCATGGAAATTCCATTTTTTAATCTCCCAGACTTAGAATACTTTGACCTCTTGAGATTTTGAAGTGTTTTCCCGAGCTTTCCATTTTAGGCATGGATTTCCAACACTTGACCCATTTATGGCTTTCTTTGTCTACTATCTGACTTTCCGGAATTAGAAATGTCTGCGAATGCCTGATCCTTGTCGCCTTATCTGACTGACTTTGCCAGTACTGACTTTCCAAAAATAAAACATTCAAAATGTCAACGTTAGACCCCTAGACAGGGTGCAAGAATGAATTAATATAAATAGAAACTTACTAAAAATAGAAATTACTAAAAATAGTAAGTTTGATTTTTGGCAAAATGATGACATTCCAGGACCCGAAATAATCCCTAAAAATAGGGACTTTCTAAAAATAGAAAGTTGCACCGTTTTGGCTCAAATTTTACTGGGAGGTCCCTTGAAGGGTCCTGATTCCAGTTGTATGTTCAGTTTCTTCAAAACCCTAACAGAAACCCCTAAAATCTAGGACAAAAGGCATAAACCCAAAAACAAGACAAAACAAGCCCTCGACTTAGCCAAATTTGCTCAAACGAAAGGCAGACTTGACCAATATGACTCCCAAACACTTGCAAAGCAGAAAGACTGATGAGACTGCTGCGAAAAGACCCCAAAAAACGCAAGCCAAAAGACCATGAGGGCCTAAAAAGTAGGGGGTCCCCATTTGCAATGGGGCGATGTGTGAAAACGTCACAACAACACTCAATTTTAAATTTATCATTATGAATTCTTTAACCAAATCTTAAACATAGAATATGTCAATCATGGTTTTTAATTGTAATTTCGGTATTTTTAAAAGCATAATATCAAACCCCACCAATATAATATATGGTGTGAGAGATATTGTGTCTATATATGAAATCTTCATATATCAAAACTGAAAGCTTCATATAAACCTCGTCATTGACTCCCTGCCCTTCCTTGAAGACAGCTCATAAGTCATCCTATATGAATATTCTAGGCACCAACTGATGGCCACCACAACATTCAAAATTTCAACCACCATCCACAAAGCAACATGAACTTTGTATTTAGTTACACTGCTTGAAACATAATCTTTTAAAAGCATTTAGGAAACATAAAAAATAAAAGAACAGCATTATAAATAAACTAATCAATGCATTTGTTTTCAACGCCTACAATAACACCATATTTTTTATTATTGCAACATGGTTTTAAATTACAAACTATCCCTATTAAATAATATCTAGTCAGGCATAATTAATTTATTAGTCACAACAACAATTTTGATTAAGATTAGAATTTTGTTCAAGTGATTGAGATGTAGTTAAAAAATTGGGTTCTCATTGTGGAGACCTGTTGTGACCTAATTCACACATCGCCCCATTGCAGATGGGGACGCCCTATTTTCGCTTTTTAGAGTTGTCTTGAGCTCTGCATTTTCATAAATCTTCATTTTGAGAGAGTTTAAGAGTTAAGAGTTTTGAGGTCATCCCAAGTCAAATTGAGAAATCTTGCTCAAAATTCCATTTGAGTGTTGCCAAAGTGCTTAGAAGGTCCGAAGGACAAGGATCGCAATTGCTTTGGGTCATTTCTGACAACTTGCTATTTTTAGAAAAAAAAAATTAGAAATTTTTACTTTTTCTGCTTTTTTGAAAGTGGCATATGGGTTTTGCTCCTCAAATGATTTTATTACTACCCGTTTTGTCGGAATTTAAAAGTCTCGTCTCCGAATATAAAAAGCAGGGCTTCAAAATTTTTACTTTTTTATGAGATTAGAATTTTGTTCTTTAGGTCATTTCAGTCTCGTCTATGTCTTTAGATTCGAAAAATTTTGCTTCTAAGTTTAAAAAGCAAGGGTTTGATTTTTTTTGCTTTTTTATGAGATTAGGGTTTTGATCTTGTTGTCACGTATTCACACATCGCCCCATTGAAAATGGGGACCCCTACTTTTTTTTTGCTTTCTAGGTGTTTAGGGTTTGTCTGTTAGCCTTTGCATTTTGAGTGTCGCCAAGGGATCAATAGGATGGTAGGCTTTGCTTGAGCCAGGGGAGTCAGCAGGTGCTCCAGGTTAGGGTTTCTTTGAGAGTCTTCCTTAGGGCCTGGTTTTGCTCTTGTTGCTAATTGTGTCTTGCTTTGTGAGTGAGTATCATTCTTGAAGGTCCGAGCTAGGTCAAGTTGGTGAGTGATGAAGTCTGGAATGTCATCCTCATCTTCAAATGCCCTGAAATTTGGCTAAGTCTGGAATGTCCTGATCCTGAAATTTGGCTGTCTGGAATGTCCTGATCCTGAAATTTGACTAAGTCTGGAAAACTGAAGAATCCTCCAAAAACTAGATTTTGCAATATAGCTCCTGGAGGTCCGAAACCACTCTCAAACATCCTGACAGTATATATATGGAATATAACTTAAAGTATAAGAAAGAAGAAAGATATAAGGAAATGTCACTTATACTTAAATGAAAATGAAGTCAGGATCTTGGCCAAGAATAGGGATTTCGCTCCTGACCCTTCCAAAGGGTCCAAAGCGAAAATCCTTGAAGAGCTCAAATTCTCAGTTATCAAGGCCAAATTTCTAGTTCCTAAGGCATGTTTGAAGGTATTTTTGAATGTTCTAGCCTTGTCAAGATTGAAAGATGAAGGATTTTAGCCCAAAAGATGAATTTCCCTCCTGACCCTTCCAAAGGGTCCAGAGCGAAAATCTTCCTAAAGCTCATTTCCTCCCTAGTGTGACCAAATTTTGATTTGCAGAGCATCTTGAAAGGAAGGATGGACGTGTTTGGACTTTGGAAATGTTTGAAAGCCTTGAAAAAATGAAGGATTCTAGCCAAGAAGGTGAATTTCGCTCCTGACCCTTCCAAAGGGTCCAGAGCGAAATTCCTTGCAAGCCTATTCTTTTGACCTTGTTTTGGCTTAAGACCTTATCCCTTGGGTGAAGAATGATGTCTAGTTGTCTTCTAGAGTGGATTGGAGTTGAAGAAATGGAGAATCAATCCAAGAATGAGATTTTCGCTCCTGACCCTTCCAAAGGGTCCAGAGCGAAAATCCTCCTAGACCTCATTTCCTTCCCTATTTGACCAAATTGTGATGTCCAAAGCATGTCGAAAGGGAAAATTGACATTATCTTGCCTTTGAGAGTGTTTTCTAGCCTTTTGAGGTGAATGCAACTTGAAATGATGGAGGAATAAGCCTAAATTAAGAAATTCGCTCCTGACCCTTCCAAAGGGTCCAAAGCGAATTTTCTCTAAATCACCTTTTTTCCCAATTTTGTGCCAAGCCAAGTGCTGACTAGGGCGAATTTTGATGGGAGAGCTCCTCAGGAATGACTTTGACTTAGCAATGATTATCAAACTTAAAGGAATTGAGCCAAAAAGTGATTTTCGCTCCTGACCCTTCCAAAGGGTCCAGAGCGAAAATCTTAAAACCACCTATTTTCCTTGCAAGTCTAGTCAAACATTAGGTTTTCATGTCTTGGATGGGTGCGAGGAGAGGTGTTCTTGCCTTGTTGAAGTTGATTGAAGACAAATGATGAAGGAGTAAGCTCAAGTCAAGATTTTTGCTCCTGGTAAAATTTTGATTTTTATGGCCTAGAGAGGAGGGAGGCAAGGTGTTCTAAGTCTTGGAGGTGATTTGAAGTTGAAAGGATGAGGAAATAACCCTAAAACAAGATTTTCGCTCCTGACCCTTCCAAAGGGTCCAGAGCGAAAATCCTAAAATTTACATATTCCTTTCAAATTTATGCTAAACCATGCCTAGGCCAAGGTGAAAGATGCCCTTGAGATTGCCCTTGAGTTGATTGTTGTCTCCAGAAATGATGATTTTGGGCTAAAGGAAGAAATTCGCTCCTGACCCTTCCAAAGGGTCCAGGGCGAAAATTCTTCAATCACCTTTTTCTCCTTGAAAAATTAAGTCAAACTGGAGTTGGATGAGAGAAGAGAAGTGTTTCCTTGCCTTGTGAAGTGATTTGAAGTTGAAATGATGGAGAAGTGAGCTACAAACAAAAAATGCGCTCCTGACCCTTCAAAAGGGTCCAGAGCGAAAAACCCTAAAACCACCTTTTTCCTCAAGATTTGAGTGAAGTCAGGCCTAAACAAGGGTGAGAGATACCATTTGGATTGCCTTGGATAGACTCTTGACCATCAAAGATGCATATTTTGAGCTAAAATTGGAATTTCGCTCTTGACCCTTCCAAAGGGTCCAGAGCGAAATTTTGGATGGGTCCTGTCCCTGGCTAGGTTTTGAGCAAATTTGACCTTTTGGCCTTGTGAAGATCAAACCAATGTTGCCAAGTTGGGAAGTGGATTCAATGTGGGGGAGTCCAGATGAATTGAAGTGAAGGAAGTGTAAACTGAAGCCTAAAGAAGGAATTTCGCTCCTGACCCTTCCAGAGGGTCCAGAGCGAAATTCCCAAAATCAACTAGTTTGCCCATGAGGAAGGTCAGGTTGTAGATTCCTAGCCTTTGGTGAGGAGAAGGATAGCGTATGCTTGCCTTGGAAGACATTTTGGAGTAGAGACATGATGGAATTTGTCCAAAAATGCAAAATTCGGTCCTGACCCTTCCAGAGGGTCCAGGGCGAAATCTTTTGAAACTACTATTTTTCACCTTGTTTGGGCCAGGCGAGGAGCTGGTTGTGAGGTAACATTGAAAAGAGGTCCAAGTTGGCTAGGAATGCTAATTTCGCTCCTGACCCTTCCAGAGGGTCCAGGGCGAAATTCTTATAGGGCCTGTCCCTAGAAAGAGTCTTGAACTAACTTCATTTTAATATCTTTTGTTGATGATTTAAGGTGTGAAATACTATGTTGAAATGAATTTATTATGTCCTTAATCATCTTTCGATTTGTTTTTGTAGATGAAAGAAGATCAAGCCAAGACAAGAACGACCTTCTCCAGTCCAGCATCAACAAGGACGGCCTTCTCCAGTCCAGCATCATCAGGGACGACCTCTTCCAGTCCAGCATATGAAGGAAAGGTAAACCATCCATCCTGCACATCAAAGACAAAGGAGGTTAAAGCAAGGGTTCGTTGAAGAAGCAGACAGTTTCAGAAGAGTTAATCAAAGTTAGCTTCTCAACATCATCAAATTGAGCATCTACCAAGTTACAAGTGTCAGACAAGGTGGCATCCCAGTCATCACTCCTCTAGTCGGATTGGTCCACCTCAACATGTCCAAATTCAATGTACTTGACTCATTGGAGATGGCACAAACTTCGATGTACCTACACCGATTCTCTATTGGTCGAATATTCCAGAGAAGACATGTGTCCAAACAATACAATTGTTTCATTGGCCAGAATTGAGTTTGTTGTAACAAACCCTAATTAGGGTTTTTATTGTAAGATCTCGGCCATTGATTTCAAGTTGATCTGAGCTATCGATTTGTATTGAGGGCGCTATATAAGCCCTAGCTCCTCATTTGTGAAGAGAATAGTTAGTCAGTAGTTAGAAGGTGAGCAGTTAGTTCATAGAGGTTAGAATAGCTAATGATTAATAGCAAATAGAATAGCAGTTAGAGTAGAATAGAAAGAGAAGGCAAAGATTGTTGCCAAGATGTTGTTGTAAAAGGCTTGTAAAACTTCATTGAAGAAATGGTGAAATCTATGGGTCGATTCAACAATTTGCATGGTCTCTATACTTCTCAGATTTGATTTCATGTTATTAGATGAGTGGAAGAAATGTGTTTGATTAATGGTGAAATTTGTATATCCATACTACTAACAGTTTGTTGATTGCAGACTTGCCTTGTGTAGTCAACTGGAATCATTCAACTTAATCTGAACTTCAATTGTCGCTTCTTCACTGATATGCATCAGCCTGATGGTGTCTATGCCTGTAGCGACGATCTGAACATCATAAAGCTTTCCTCCGAAGATCGCACTAATCTTGTGGAGATGGTCCTGGGATGTCAAAACAGGACTTAGTTAGAATTTCACCAAAGATCATTCATTGCTCCTACATTCTTAGAGTCAGGATTAGATCCTTCCCTCGCCCTCATCCTTTTTTCCTTTTTTTTCAAAAAAGGTCTAGGCTAGTGAAATCCTGTGTTTCCAGTAATATTCAAAGCAAATCAGACGTTTAGGTCGTCAAGTGTAAGTCCCCTTGTGATTCCAGCAAAATCACATCATACCACAGAGAGCTTATCCACACATAGAGATCCTACATAACAGAACCTTGGAGTTGCTCTGACTGATCAGTCGGCGAGATCTTCAGCAGTCAGGAACTTTGTTCAAGAGAGGATAAGATACTTCAGTATTTTATTTTGTGTTCGCATGTGCATAAAAAACACATCAACAGATCCCCATGCCAAATTATTACTACCCATGTTCTCAGATTTTGAAAATATGGTCTCTAAGGGAAAAAAGCAAGATGTAAACCCTAATTAGGGTCTTGTTCCAAAAAAGCACTCTTCAAGTCATATGATCAGTACCCCCATGTTCCAAGAACTTGGGGTTTTGTTCCAGAAGATCAAATGTGAACATGGCTAATCTAGATGGAAGCATGGCTGATCAAATAAGAAGCAAATTGGCATCCAGGAAAAATTTCGCCCAAGGCATGGTTAATGGCAAGATCCTCAAGCCAAGGATGGAAGCATGGAACATGGCACATAAACAAGAATGTCCAAGTTACTCTCAAGTTCGCCCTAAGGCAAGAAGCAAAGTTATCTGGCACTTGCTAAACTCACCTAGGCAAAATTGAAGTTGGCATAACATGAATAAAGTTCACCTAACATTGAGAATTGTCAAGTTGGCAATAATATGTTGATGACATTGCACTTTTGATGATTTGGCGTTTGAAGGCAATTAAAACAATAAAATATGTGACATGGCATCTTAACTCCTTTAAAGTTCGCCTTCTAGAAGGAAGTAAATAAAACACTCCCAAAATCGCATTCTAGAAGAAAGCAAAGGGATGAGAGAAGAAGGATAAAACTTTCTAAAAATTGTATATGATAGAAGCTTCCAAGGCTCCCTTCTAGAAGAAGGCAAAGAGTTCGAATTTCTTGAGGATGAAATAAAACAATAAAGCTTCTAGAAGTCTCCAAGAAGCTATAAGACAAGGTTTTCAACACCTCTTTTGCTAATCAAAGTTCGATAGCAGCATAAGCCTGTGTCTAAAAATCGCCAAGGATGAGCAAAAGATTGAATAGCTTCCAAGCATAAAGACAATCAGATTCATAACAAAGCCCGATCAGGTTATCAAACTTTCAGCAGAGATAGCAAAATTTGCCTTGGAGATAAAAGATAAAGCACATTCAAAGGTTTTGATGAAGCAATTAAGAAGTTCGACATATCCAAAACCCTCCAAGTTTGCCATAGACAGCAGATTGAAGGTTCGATTGGCACAAAGATAAAATCAATATAGCATGCTTATATTATCATATTTTGAATTCACCTTGATCAATCCGCCTTGGAAGGGAAAGAGTGTTCAAATCTGATATTAAGGAATACTCATGTGATGATCTTCCAAGTGTGATGTAAACCTGTCCAAAAGCATATAAACTCCGCCAAGGAGGAGGCATTCAAGAATAAAATCGATCTTACAAAGCATGGAACATTTTCATCCAAAACCGCCTAAGGTTGGGCAATAAAGCATCACATAAAGTATGAAGTAAACCTTGACAAAAGACATGGCAGAAAGCAAGATAAATTGTCTGTCATCACTGAAATTCACCATGAACAGCAAGCACAATGATAAGATAACTTCCAAATACACATGCCCATCATGACCAAAAGACATGACTGTCCAAACCCTACTAAACTCCGATCTGCAGTCAATAAAGATGGCATGAGTTAGCTAAACTCCTACCTAGGGTTTAAAAGGATGACATATTGAAAATTTGCCTATAAAGTATTAAGATTTACCACAGATGATCGTCAAAGAATGTTCCAAGCCTAAGGAAAGTATGAAAATTGCCAAAGATGACATGACAAAGAGCAAACATAAATCGATATGAAGCATGCCAAGATATAGAAGGTGCATATTGAAGTAAATTTGTTCCAAGACACAAACCCTAAGGCATGAAGAAATTGTCCAAACCCTCGCAAGTTGATCAAACACTGACACAAATTGATTCATCTGGGCATAAAAGAAATATGTGAAGGTGCCTAGCTAGAGACTTAAAATTTGATCCATCAAACGTGAAGAAAATTAATTTGCCACTCCAAGAGGACAAAATTCTGATCAACAAATTCACATGAAATCAGACCAGCATTTTGGAAAACAAATTTGTCACATGAAATGATTTTTTGATTATGCGAGATCAATTAAACATCTTGACTCTTGAGGTGATCTCGTCCCTGAAGTAATACATTCATGTTTCGATGTATTTTCATAAAAATAATTTTCAACACTTTCAAAATCCAAGATTTCTAGAAAGTTCTAGAAGATTCTTTGATGAGAGAAATTTTGAGAGGAAAATAAAACTTTCCATTTTGGAAAGACTTGAAACAAAAACAAAAAAACAATAAAAAATTATCAAAAAAAAACACAATAAAACAAAATAAAACTTCTAAATTTAAGAATCCTAAACTCTATATATTCTCAACCAGTTCATTCTCACAATTCACTATTCAGGTTGAGCATTCAGAGAGCAATTGAGAAAAAGTTTTCCCTCAAATCTTTGATTTTCAAGAGAAAATCTTCAAAGTGTTGGAGGTCAAGAAATTAAGTATTTCCTCTGATTTTAAGACAGATTTTCAGAATCAGAGGTAAATTTCAGTCATAAAGAGGATTCAAAAATTCAATCTGACTGAATTTCTTTCTCTTTCTGTCTTATTTTCCTCAATTTTATCAATTTCTTGGCCAACCCCTTCACTTTCAATTTGCTTTTTCACAAGAACTTAACCATTTATCAAAGCTGAAAGTGAAGTTTTAAGAAAAAGGATTAAAAATCAGAATTAAAATCTGAAAATGAGTTTTCATGTGTTTTGAACGAAACACCATTCAAGAAGCATCAATGAAGTTTGCCAGCAAAGGGAAGCAGATGGAATCCAAGATAAAGTCTAAATGGAAGAATGTCACAGATACTGACCTTGGACATGTTGACCTAAAAGAGTTCAAAAAGAGAATGTATGGTCTTGATGGACATCTGCCAACACCCATAGCATGTCGGATGATGAGGAATAGTATCGTCCAAGCAGCCAGATTTCCTCTCGCCAAGCAATGTGCTGAGCTAATGGTTGAATGTGCTAGACACTACATTGCACAGTCAAGAGAAATTGTTGCACCTGATGGAAGGGTTTTAGCCAACCTTTCAGAGCTGTCCATCCAGGAAGCATTTGGAATTCCAAAATATAATAAGACCACCTACAAGACAAAAGAGGATACTAGAAGGATTTATGATGCTCAATCTAAGCTCTGTGCAGCCAATGTAAACAAATCATGGTTGGAGAAGAAGAGGGCTCAAGGGAAAGTGCCTAAGGTCCTGTTGCGCCCATACTTCAAGGAAGAATATGGTGATATTATCCTGCTGCTGAATAGGCTAATGGGCAGCACTAAGGCTACACCATTCGAAACATGGATGTATTACTTCAAGGACGAGATCACCTCAGGAGTCAAGATGTTTAATTAGTCTTGCATAATCAGCAATAACCTTCATGAGCAGCTGATGAATTTGGAGAAGACAAAATCATTCTACATGAGTTCTTACATAGTCTATCTGCTAGCTGCAACCTATAGATATTCTGGATTAATTTGTAGAGGCATAGTTGGCAATGGAGAGAATGAATTCCCGTCCTATGATTGCTACCCGTAGCTGCAGCTTAAGGAGAAAAGCTATCAAGCACATGATGCATTCTTGATGTACATTACAAGGACGTTGCAAGGAGGAACTCACTAGAGATTGTCTCCTAAAGCTAAAAGTATGATCAACAAGTATGGATCCCGGTTTATCCAGTTTCCAAAATTTACATACATAAGGGTCCAAGGCTTTGAAGGTCATCCTTATAAACTTCCAATTTACCCAACCAACCGGATGATTCTCCTTGAAGTCCTCAAGCAACTTGAGACATATCAGAATTTCAAAAGAATAAGGAAGAAGGCAGCAATCACATTTCCATTATTTATTGGAAATATGGAGGAATATTGTCCGATAGCACAGGCAGCTGAGAGTGCCAGGCTAGAGATGCAGTGGTACCCTTTCATGTTCTATCGACCTAGAGCAAATTATGATCTTCATAACAATATCAGATCAGCAAATGAAGGAAGATTTCGACACAAGGTAGACATAGAAGATTTTTGGGCTAATGCTGCAAATGAATTTGATATCCAAAAAAGGTTGTTTTCCAGATTGTCAGTAAATTTCATTAGAATGACTGAACCTTTTCTGGTAACAGATCAGTTGGAAGATAACGGAGAACATACTCAACCCGACTTTGATGAGCATGCACCCCTTCCTCCTATCAAGTGGTCAAAGCCAGAACATGCAAATTTAACCACTTTGATGTGGACAGTTATGCAGTATACCAAGTGGTGGGTTGATCAGCAATGTCACAGGCTGAAGAGGAAAAATATAACTTTGACATATACTCGGATGGGAGCAGCAGAAGGATATTCCTCAAATGAAGAAGCAACTCAAAGTGTTAGTGCTAAAAGAAAGGGGAAAGCAATTGTCAATAAAGAGCTTGCTCAGAAGAAGCAAAGGATAGAACCCTCTCAATCTGCCACATCTAAGAACAAAAAAAAAATATATTAACTGTTGATGAGTCATTGGCAAAGATAGACATTCCTTCTTCAATTAATGAAGAAAATGCAGAATTAGTCCACCAAGAAGATGAACAGCCACCGTCTCCTACTGGCACAGAGATTATAGAATCAGAAAATGAAATGGATGTTGAAGGAGAGTTTTAGAAAGGAATGATTTCCACCCTTCGAGGTATTGGATTTGAAGAAGGCAATCGGGAGATGGAAGGCATTAAGCAGCCCAATGTTCCTGATTAGCTGAAGGAGAGGTTGAAAATAAACGCACCAGTAATAGAGGATTCAAAGGAGGAGGATATGGCAGATTTCCTAGCCAGACTAGAAAAGGTTGCAGTCAAAAAACCAGCCAAGAAATTTTCCACCATCCAAATAGATGAGGCAAGCAACCGTACAGTGTAGATAGCCGTGCCAAAGATAAACAAGGCAAAGGGAGACATTGCTCCTCATGAGTATGAGATCACCACTTTTGACTTAGGCCCAAGCACAAAGGCCCAAGTAAAAGAGGACTTAGACAATTCAGTTGCTTCCATGAAAGCAAAGCTGGAAGAGGAAACAGAAAAGAAGAATGAGCATAAGAGAGAAGTAGAGCACTTAATAGAATATATTCGACATTTAACTACTAAACCACTTGATCAAGCCAATCCAGAGGTTCTCCCACTTTTGGATTCACAACAGGTAGTCAAAAGTTCCGAGGAAGATATAGTAACAGCCAAAGAAACTAGAGATTGGATAGAAAGTATAAGAGAAGAGGCAGCCAAGTTTATAGAAGGAATCTCATCAGCATATGAACAAACTTCTTCTTTACTTTCTAGGATCACGAACATGGCAGAAGTATGGACTAACTTCCAAGATATCCAAGATAGAATAATCCCATGCCTTAGAGAGCTTAAAGGAGTCTCGCCTCAAGAGTTGGTTGATCAAAAGATAATTGAAGTAGGGCCTGCCTATGATTTCAACAGTTGGCACTGGACGTTGGTTGCACAGAATGAAGTCTTGGAAAAGGTGAAAGTTGATGCCGATGGTGTTGATTTTAATACTTTCAGATTAATATAAACTCAGAAATCAGAATTTAGTTTCTAACTAGATTGATTAGTTGAAAGATTTAGAGATTTCTAGATTTAGACATAACATAGAAATGAACAAAAATAAGAACAAGACACGGTTACCCTGGGAAAACCTCCTAGGAGGAAAAACCCAACCAGAAAAGATCCTCAAATCTGATTATGGATTATATTCATATAATGATTACAACACTTATCTCAAGTACTTGAAGATGTTTGCACTTAGGGTTGATGCTTTCAGATTAATATAAACTCAGAAATCAGAATTTAGTTTCTAACTAGATTGATTAGTTGAAAGATTTAGAGATTTCTAGATTTAGACATAACATAGAAATGAACAAAAATAAGAACAAGACACGGCAATCCTGGGAAAACCTCCTAGGAGGAAAAACCCAGCCAGAAAAGATCCTCAAATCTGATTATGGATTATATTCATATAATGATTACAACACTTATCTCAAGTACTTGAAGATGTTTGCACTTAGGGTTGATGATGTCTTCAACAAGTCTGCACTTTCATAAGCAGCAAGTCTACACTTTCATAAGCAGCAAGTCTGCCCCCTTTAACACACCAACCAGCAATCAGGTCCACACCCTAGATCTGTACTTTATTGCATCTTAAGTCTGCACCTTTACTTGAGACTGGACTGCAATCATAGCACCTTGAATCTAGAACAGTTCGCCCTCCTTATGATGGTATTTGCACTTGAGATTATCTCCTTTAATGACAGATAGAATTCGCAATTATTCCTTCTTCAAGATTTCGCATTTAGGCAAATATATATTTCTGCATGGAGAGATCTTGTGAGTGAATTAAATGTGGAGTTGTCATTTATTTATACGTGGAGTAAGATCTTAGTTAGGTCGGCTTTTGTTTAATTAACTTTTATTTATTTATTTCCTTTGAGCGAATTGACTTGTTGGAATAGGGTCAGCCCTATTTAGGAGTACGTTGAGTGTGGCGTGAGGTTTAAGGAGTGTCGTGAGAGATAGGGCCCAGCCCTACGCATTGAAGGAGGGGCCAGCCCATTGGGTGGATTCAAATGTTGCCTAAGGCAATTGGAATCCGCCTAATCCTTCCTAATTACAATCAACAGATAGAATAGAAGGACAGATAAGGGCAATTCAAGACAAGATCTTCCTTGTAGTTACAGACTAAGTCACCAGGTTCAAATTCAAATTCGAAGTTCGACAACTTTGAAATTCAAATGAAGTTCAACAAGGAAAAAATTCGAAACGTATAAAATTCGAATTAAATTTGGCATATGTAATTTTTTTTAAAATTTTAATAAATATGTAATATATCTATAAAATTGCCTAAATAGTTTAACATTGATAAATAGATTACCGCGACTTCCTTCGGCGCTCACTTATTAAAAAAAACCGAAAAAAACCCTAAAATCGCGATTAAAAAATATTAACTTTTTTCAATGTACAAATTTGAACGAATTTAAACAAATATTATACTCTGTTTTAAAGTTCGGCGAATTTCAAACTTCAAGGAAGAAATTCGGCTGAACCTGGTGACTTAGGTTACAGAGATGCTTAGGAAGGAGACTATCCGGGAAAGTGATATGCAGTTGGAGAATTTGAAGGTCAAAGTTCAAGACAACTTCTTTGGCATTACAGGATTAGTCTTGAAAAGTAATTTGGCCAAGGCGTCAAACCTCTTGTCCATCAGAGATGTCTTTCAGAAGCAAGAATTAGACTGGGAGATCACTTTTTTCTCTAAGTGCAGATGACCTAGAAGGATTAGAGTTTAGGATCAACATGCTGCCACATGTCACAATGGAGGAGGTTGAACAGATTGTGTCCAGGTTCATCGAATATCAGAAGAAGGGGGTGCAATCCTAAAAAATAGCATCTTCTGACACTTGGCTCATTTGAAGTTAACATTTGATCTTGTTTTAGGAAACTTTATTAAGGATTAGGTTGTCTTAATCTTGACCATTGATCTTTAGATCGATCTAGGCCTTTCATTCTGTTTTCAAAACTCTATATAAACCCACTCTCTCATTTCATTATTTGTGGAGAGATTTATGAAATTGTTGCGCAACGCTATTTGAGTAACAAAAAGCTCATTATCAGTATTGTTTTGAAGTCTTTTTTATTGCTAATTGGTTGCATGGTTGCATATTAGATTAAATTTGCTTTGAAGTTGTTATAGATGAATGAAGGATTGATAGTTTAGATTGGTGAAATTTTGCTCATACTTTTGTTGGATGGATGATTTTCATTTGATGTGTAAAGTTAGCCTGAGCTTTTAAATGTAAATGTTTAACTTGTACTTTGAGTAATATTGTTTAATTGTTGGTATTATTCATGAGTATGAAAATCTTAAGCACAACCCTAGAAGATTGCACCCCCTTTGCATAGTTGTCCGAGTGTGGCGAAACAAAGCGTCGTTACCAGTTTCACTCAATCTTTTACCGTCTCTTGAGTTCATAGGAATAGCTTAGAAGTAGTATAGAATCCCTAAACCCTCATCCTTTTTTATCCTTTTTTTTAAGTCCTCAATCAGGAAAATCCAAAAACAAAGAGAAGAAATTGGTAAATTCACCTAAGTCTGGCTTGTGAATGATATCAATTGCCAAGTGTAAGTCCCCCTTGAGAATTTCAGCATACACTACCCAAGAAGCTATCCCACTAAAGTCGCTTGTTCGCACATATAGACCTTGGAGTCGCCTTGTGGTCTTTCTCGCAATCTTGGCACAAGTAGTGATTTTGTTCGGGGGAGGATAGAGTATCCTTGTGGTATTTTATTCTAATGTTCGGTATATGATAAAACGTACACCAACAAGACCCAAGTTCAAATGTCCCATCGTGAAATAGTGGAATTCTAAGTGGTGACTCTTGCTCTTCCATTATTTGTCTTCTAGTTATAATTTCTAAGTTGTTACCCAATTCATAGTAACTAGAAAAATGTGGGAAATGAGCCAATACGCATGTTTAAAACATACCCACCACTTGCACTGTGTTGACTACCTGGGTCACCCATTCTTTGCATTAAACCAATCAAACCCCAAAAACCAAGTCAAATTGAGGAAAACACCCTTTCCTCCTAAAAAAATAATTCTAAACTTTGCAACGATCTCAAAGAATTGTGTTTTTCTTTTGAGTTTATGACCCTTGAAAACCCTCAATGACAACATTGTTTGTTGTTTTGTAGGTTTCACATGCCACAAAAGGAAAGAACAACAAATCCGATGGGTGGCAGCTTACACTCTAGGGATAGGCAATCCTAGGTTCGAATGTGTGCACTTGTGGGGGAAGACAAACAAGAGGCCATGGTGAAGGACCACGTCAACAATTGTCAAAAATCATCAACATGAAACTGCATTTGTTTTAGGTTTCTAACTAACAACAATGATAAGTTTATTATTATAAATACCATTTTTAAAATATACAAGTTTATAAGTGTCTCTTAGGGCATTTTTATAATTTAAATCATTATAATTAAAATGCCCTTATAACATTTTTTAATTAGGTTAATCACATATAAGTGATTGTGTTGATATATATGTTTATATATATATACATACGTGTGTGTATATATATATATACATACATGTGTGTATATATACATATATACATACATGTGTGTATATATACATATATACACACACACATACACACACATATATATACACATACGTACACACACACACACACATATATATATACACATACATACATACACACACACATATATACACACACGCACATATATATACATACACATACATAAACATATATGTATGTATATGTATATATATATAAGTGTTGATATATATATATATATATATATATATATATATATATATAAGTGGTAGGTGTTACATTTGTTTTCTTTTCCATTGTTATATCCTCTTCTCAAAAATAAAGGAAAATCAATTGAAGACCCATAGCCCATTTATTCCCATAGGCTAAGGGATAAAATAAGGGAACTAATTATAATAATATTTTAAGTAAGCCCAAGCAGTTTGTCTTCAAAAGAGGCTACTTAAATATTATTATAAGACATTTGTGATATTGTAAAAAGTGATTTGAAAACTTTATTATGATGTCATTCAAAAAGTGCCTTTTTTAATTTAAAAAGCATTTCTAAATATTTAGAGGAAAAAACAAATTAAAATAAAATAGAATAAAGGGGAACCTACATAAGAACTCAAGATTCATTTCAATCATCATCTATTTTCCATTTTCACTTTCCTTCCAAATTGGATTTGTAGCATTCAAGGATAAAAACCCTTGGTGTAGGAGATCTTGCAGACGAATACCCTCATATCCAGTTGAGGTAATTCTATACAAAGATTGCATTTGAGCTTCTTACTGGTTGTGATTGTTTTGATTCATATTTGCGAGAAATTTGTTCTACATCATCAAATCAGCATTTTTAGCCAAATTTTCAAGTTTAAATGTATTGTTGCTACAATGTGAAAGGGTTAAATTCATTGATTTTGAAATGTCTTTGAATTGCAATTTAGTGTGAAGCAATGCTCCCCAAGGACACATCCCTTGCCTTAACACCCTTGTACCCTATACAGGACATTTCAGGACGTGGGGGCACCTAGAAAACATCCCCACCTCCCATCCCCTAGCCACAAAAAAAGGTACATCTCCAAAACGTCCCATTTAGAGCAAGGGACATCAAGTTACAACCAGTCGTCCCTAAGAGAGCTAGGGAATGTCTAAGTGTCCCCTAACTATCTCAAGGATGGCTAGTTGTCCCTTACGGTTCAACAATATATGACTTTAGTTTTGAAAAAAATACATTTTTAAAATATGTAAGCTAGCTAGCTTGATGGTGGAGGGTACTTACAAGCACATTTTTTAAACTCCATGTTGTGTTCATGCATTGAACAATACCTTGAAAGACATTGGGAAGATAGATTGGGTGACAACAATGGTGTTAAAGGCTAGATGTGTGTAGATGTTCATTTGCAACCATCACACTTCACTTGCTTTGTTCAAGACTTTTTCAAAGAAGGAATTCTTCAATCCCATAAATACTAGATATGCTAGCTACTTCATTTTGTTAGAGAGGATGTTTGAGGTCCAGGAGGCTTTACAATTAATGGTGGTTAATTCAAAGTGGGGTACATAGTCAGAAGCAAGCACACCTAAAGGAAGAAGTGTGAAACAAAAAAATCCTTGATGATGATCGGTGGTCCACAATGAGTTAAGAAAATTGTAGTTTTATTATTAATTTTTTTAAACTTAAAATATTTTCATTCTTTTTTGAGATTTTAATTTTTCTAACTTGTTTCAACTTGTAGATATGGTTGCTCCTTCATTGAGCCTATTGTGTGAGTAATAAGATATGTTGATATTGACTCTCCTTACCTTGGAGAGATTTATGAGACCTTTGATAGCATGCTTGGGCAGATGAAGCGAGTAATTCAAAAAAGGAACCCTACTTTTGGATTTTATGAGGAGCATCTTAGGCCCACCATAACGCAACGATGGAACACTATGAACACTATGAACACCCCGCTTCATATGGAGCTTGTGCTCTAAATCTCAAAAGGAATGTAGCTAGCCTAGAAGAGTACCTCCATCTAATGATGAAGAGGTGTAAGAAGGGTGCATGAAGGCCCTTTGAAAAATATATACTAAAGAGGAATCTGCTTTACTTTGCACACAATGGCTTGCATTTGTCAATCTCAATGGTCCAACCTACAGCAAACCAGAGTTAAGGACAGTTGGAACTACAACAGCTTGAACTGGCCCTATTGGATGTTGCATTCAGCATGGCAAGGATGCACCAAAGTTGATGATACTTGCCACTCGTCTTCTTTTCATAGGTTGACAATTCCTCAACTGCAGAGATGAATGGCCCACATATAGCTTCATCCAGTCAATCAAGAGGAACAACCTTGCCTCTAGACAATCAGAGAAGTTGGTTGCCATACAACATGCCTTGTAGCTACAAGATCAACAAACCCCTCAATATGGCTAGACTCCAACCTTACGTTTGGATCTTGATCCCAAAGATGTTATACAAATTGATGAGGAGGAGACAACGGATTGTGTGGCATTCCATTGCTTAAGACAGTCCCTTATACTAGCAATGACCCAAACTTAAGCTCTGATTTTGATACAGACCAATCAAATGCTCCTACCAATTAGGGAAAGCTTTATATTTTCTATGTTTTTGTCATTTTATAGTTGAAACTTGCAGCCTTTGTGTAGTTTGTTGTAATTCGTATATAATATGCATGCACATTGATAGTGAAATCATTTAAATTTTGCTAATTTTGTTTGTCAATTCTCATGTGAAATCTCAATTCAAGTCTAATGTATCGAACTTCTGTAATGTCTATGATGAATGCTTCATTAATGTAATGATATCAATATTTGAAATTTTATTTTTTTTAAGTCATCCCCTGCAATCCCCTAAAAAAATGGCAAAAAAAATCCCCATGCTGGAAAAACATCCCATCATCCCTTTCCCGAAAACTTGGGGAGCATATGCATGAAGCCTTTCAGTTTGATTAAGTGTTTCAAATTATTTCCAGCAGTTGTGTGGTGGTACGGAGGTTTGTAGTGTGGATTTCATAATTCTTGTATAATATGTATGCACATTGACAGTGAAAAAAATTTAAATTTTGCTAAGTTTGTTAATTGATTCTCATGTGAAATCTCAATTCAAGTCTAATGTATTAAACTTGTATAATGTCTATGATGAATGTTGAAAATGTAGCTAGGTCGTATCCCTTGATTGGGCCGACCTAGCTTGGTAAATTTTAATGTGGCCTTCAGCCTTAAAATTTATTGTGTATGGGCCTATTTGGGATATTGTGTAACTTGTAAATTCAATAGGTCAGGACCTATTAATAAGTAACTTGTAAAGTGTTATTGGTCAGGTCCTAACCGATGTAACTTGTGATATTGGTCTGACCCTATAATGGCGAATGTAACTTGTGGTTATAAATCGGTCTGACCCTATAATGTAACTTGTGAATTTGTAATTTGGCGCCAAAGCCAACCTAGGCATAAGGGTTAAGGGCATGTATATAAAGGAAGTGACTTGAGGTCACAAGTGATATAACATAAACGAATATCATCTGCCTTAATGTGATTTGTTCTGCTCCAAAAGATCAGAAAACTACATTCTGAAGTCAGCAAAATTGTCTTCTAGCTGGGCGAACATCTTCCTAGGTGTGCCGAACCTACTCCTAGGCCTGCCGAGCCTGCCCCAAGGCTGCCAAACCTGCTCCAACGCTGCTGAACTTACTTCGGGCTGTGCTACATCTGTTCTAGGGCAAGCGAACTCCCTCACATGATCTGCAATCAACAATCTGGGCGATTGTTCAAATCTGACCTGAACTGTGATTCAGATAAGTTCTTTGTATGCCCTAGAAGGGCAGTATTGTAATCTGCTGCTATATCTAATCTAATCAGATCTGAGATCTTTGGTTGCTGGGTTTTTCCTCCAAGAGGGAGGTTTTCTCAGGGTACATGTGTGTTATGTGTATGATTTACTTCGTATTCTGATCTTTTGTTCTATACTGCTAATCTGATGACTAAAAACTAACATGGTATCAGAGCCAAGTTCATATTAGCATAATCAAATTAACAGATTCGTGAAGTATATCGGAAGTTTTTGGAGGAGTTTGAGAGGCTTAATGACTGGTGGTTCAGTTCTCTTGTAGCTGGCCGTACCCTCATGCTGGCCATACCTTCATGCTGATTATGTCATTACTTCCTACAAGTTTGGAAACAGATCAGAAAGGAGGAAGATTGAAGGGGCCCTACTATTCTGGCAGGCCATAATAATCATTAGGTAAGGACGGATGAACATGGTGAAAACCGCTGCCTTTAATCATAAATGTTTATATGGCTCCTTGAGTTTACATGTACTTTCCAGTCACTTGCAAGGTGAACATCTGATGTTTCATTGAATTTAATTAAGTTTGTTATTGGCTGACCTAGCTGTTTGGCCAGATTGAGTTAACAGATCTGCTCTTTCATAAAATAACTCTTACCAAGTTGATATGTCCTTATTCAATAATTCTTTGACTGTTTTGGTAAGCTTTAATTTGGTACAGTATTTCCCAACATTGGCATGATACTTGGTTTGTGCAAGTTGACAATGCTGCAAATTAGTATCAAGGTTACTTTTATTATTTCAGTCTGTTGTGTTGACAGCTTTGAGTGATCCTTGCGTGCAACTCCTACATGTCGTCACTGAGTTGAAAATAGATGATAAGTGATGGCGAGGCCTGAAGGCCACGCAATCATCATCAGATTCTTCATTATGACCTAAGTGGATGGTAATTTCATTGCTAAGCGAAAATAAGAAAGAATGTTGAGGACTAACTTACAAGAGAAGTATTTTTTGAATTTTTCATGATGTTATCAATTCATTGGATAGTGAATCATGTATGATAGTCTTGAACTATTAGTAACCTCTCGTAAATGCTTTCAGGACGGACTGGGGAGCATAAAGATGATGATTGTATTCAAGAGAGGAAGGTTTTGAGACATCCTGTGAGGAAGCATCACAGGCTGAAGACTAAGAGACAAAGCTTAGCTGATGATACTACAATCAGGTTCAACTTTAGAGGGAGCTTGTTGTTTTCAGCTCCAGAGGGAGCTTGTTGTATTCAGCTTCAGAGGGAGCTTGTTTGTTGTTTCAGTTTCAGAGGATGCCATATCCTTGGTTAAGGCAATCTTCCGAGAGAAGATTGAGGTGAAAGCCCTTAGTTAAGGCAATCTTCCGAGAGAAGGTTGAGGTGAAATCCCTCGTTCCACCCTCTGCAATTAGGCATGGTGTTATTGCATTCTTCTTTGGGAGAAGTCTGAGGTTAGAGCCCTCGTTCCACCCTCTGCGGAGTGCAAGGTGGGATCACCCTCTGCGGAGTGCAAGGTGGGAGTTTCTTTGAGGTGTAAGACCTCTTCCACCCTCTGCGAGCAATGCAAGGTGGATCCATCCTCTGCGGTTGTGCATGATGGATATCATGGAAAGAGTCCATGATGTACTTAGGATTCATCCTCTGCAAGTATGCATGATGAATATCATGGAAGGAGTCCATGATGTATATTGAATTCATCCTCTATGAGAAGGCATGGTGGATATCATGGAAAGAGTCCATGAAGCATGGTCACGATGTAACTTGATTAATCAAGAGATCCTCCCTAGCTAAGAGGGAGTGTTGAAAATGTAGCTAGGTCGTATCCCTTGATTGGGCCGACCTAGCTTGGTAAATTTTAATGTGGCCTTCGGCCTTTAAATTTATTGTGTATGGGCCTATTTGGGATATTGTGTAACTTGTAAATTCAATAGGTCAGGACCTATTAATATGTAGCTTGTAAAGTGTTATTGGTTAGGTCCTAACCGATGTAACTTGTGATATTGGTCTGACCCTATAATGGCGAATGTAACGTGTGGTTACAAATGGGTCTGACCCTATAATGTAACTTGTGAATTTGTAATTTGGCACCAAAGCCGACCTAGGCATAAGGGTTAAGGGCATGTATATAAAGGAAGTGACTTGAGGTCACAAGTGATATAACATAAGCGAATATCATCTGCCTTAATGTGATCTGTTCTGCTCCAAAAGATCAGCGAACTACATTCTGAAGTCAGCAAAATTGTCTTCTAGCTGGGCGAACATCTTCCTAGGTCTGCCGAACCTGCTCCTAGGTCTGCCGAGCCTGCCCCAAGGCTGCCGAACCTGCTCCAATGCTGCTGAACTTACTTCAGGCTGTGCTACATCAGTTCTAGGGCAAGCGAACTCCCTCACATGATCCGCAATCAACAATTTGGGCGATTGTTCAAATCTGACCTGAACTGTGATTCAGATAAGTTCTTTGTATGCCCTAGAAGGGCAGGTATTGTAATCTACTGCTATATCTAATCTAATCAGATCTGAGATCTTTGGTTGCTGGGTTTTTCCTCTAAGAGGGAGGTTTTCCCAGGGTACATGTGTGTTATGTGTATGATTTACTTTGCATTCTGATTTTCTGTTCTATACTGCTAATCTGATCACTAAAAACTAACAATGAATGTTTTATTAATGTTATGATATGAATATTTAAAAAAATATATATTTTCTAATTTGTATTAATAGTTGATTATAGAGCCGTTATACCAGTTCAGGTCCTAATCGCACCCTATTATTGCTGTCAAACTCCTTTTTGCAGCAGTTGTACACATAATAATTCAGGGTGGTATTTTGGTTTGTTGTTCGCATCAGTTCAACTGATTGGCATAGGGTTTGACTGTTGTATGCATTTCAGTAGCAGCACAGCAGTGGCTAGACATACTTCTATATCCACATACTCTGTTAGGATTTCATCTGATATCCGTTGTATAAAGTATTCACCAGCAGGAATTGTCAATTCGGTGGATTGGTTGACCTTGGGTCACATTGTTTTAGTGTGCTAATTGACCACAGATTCAGTGATATTGCTTTGCATCAGAAATAACTCTGTAGCAGCATAGCGACCAGTTCGATTTTGATTGCTGTTTAGGTTAGAAAAACATTTCAGTATTGTTAATTCGCATGAATAATTATTGTTGTTTCCATCAGGCATATTTCAGTTTCTATATCAGTGTATTGAAGAAGTCAATTCGGCAGTGATGTTCTATTTGTTGTTTCTGATCAGTATTAGTAGCTAAATATTATATTGATGTTAATTATCAGTCATTTCTGAATGTACCAGTTTATTATTATTGGTGTTAGCATTTGACAGCAACATTATTTATGTAGGGTTTAGCACCTATAAGGCTATATCTGATATTGGTTCATTATTTCAGCTTGCACATTCTTAAAACATCATCTATTTCCAAAGCTTGTCTAATAGGGGAGTCAAGACATTACAGCCATTGTCCAGTGTTGCACTTTTTGTTGCCAATGAGTTAAGAAATCATTATTCTATGTGTGTCTCTTGAACAAACTAAATCCACTATTGGTGTTACCTGAGCTGAACGTTGGTCTGCTCTCCCATTAAGATTTATTTTTCCACTCGGCAAAGCTATTATTATTCTGTGGCAGAATTCCTTTTGTAG
This sequence comes from Cryptomeria japonica, assembly GCF_030272615.1. NCBI lineage: Eukaryota > Viridiplantae > Streptophyta > Pinopsida > Cupressales > Cupressaceae > Cryptomeria > Cryptomeria japonica. Next base: position 429,750,865 of record NC_081413.1, on the reverse strand, counting down.
AGGATGAATTTCCCAGCTTATGCACATGAATGTCTGATTTAGTTTGACTACAAAGCTCTTAGACTTAGAGGCATTAGGTGAAAATTCTAAATTTGCCATTCAATTTCATGTGAGTGCCTTGTTGATCTATCCCGCCAGCTATGCCTTTATTTTGGCTTCTTTCTTAGACATCACACCTCATATGTTTTGAGCCTCAAACTTGCTCTTAGGAATTACAGTTTTGCAGTGTTCCACGGAAACGCGTTAACCCCTCCCAGGCCCAAGTCCCCCCGTCCCCGAAACCCGTCCTCGAAACTTTTTCCCTTTGTCCCCCCGTCCCCGAAGCCCGTCCCCGCGTCCCCCCGTCTCCCCGTCCCCAACATCCGTGGAACACTGAGTTTTGTGATCTTCATTGATTTGCACCAGCATGGGTTTGACCTCAAAATTTCTATAATCGCAGATTCTTTTCATCCTTCTAACAGCTTTGGGTTGCCATCAAAACTTTTAATCGCAGATTGGTACAGTAATTCAGGAACTGTTCAAAATATTAATTTTAATTGTATACAAAAATCATTTGCATTCAACAAAAAGAGAATTGATGTTTCTGATCCCAAGCTTGACAACAGCCATACCTCTTGCTTTCATAACCCTGTGCAGGAGCTCACCAGCAACAGTTTTGAGGGACACCATGACATCCCCTGGCCATCCTAGAAATGCTAGTAAATCCCAATAACTCTAAATATAATTTAGGAATTGATAGTATTTATATTTTGTCCTCAGTGATTATCTTCAAGACCTCCTCAACATGGTAATAACATTAACAAGAAAAAGCTAGAACAATAAGCTCCTTGTGGCAGTTGAACTAGAATCTGTAAATATAATAGCATAAAATTATGATTAACAACCTTTATTTCCTGAGGTCTATCGCTTACTGCTGCATCTTATGTCCTTATGCTTTGTTATCCAATTAAGGTTATGATGATATATTGACAATTTATGAAAAGTTCTATATTCTAATCCCCTTCTTTTATCTGTATCATTTTTTCATTTATTGAGGGAACTGTTATTCCCTGTGCAGCAATATATCCCATTTACCCATAAGAACTTCACCAAGTCTGTCATTGGAATATTTTCCATATATAATGATATCCTGAACTGAGTGAGATAGTTGGAAGCTGTTGCTTCTGTTGGGGAATATTTATAAAATGATTATAGTTCCATATACTTGTTTGCTCTTGACATATTTGATTTTTTGAATTTTTTTTATAAACAAGTGTTAGAATTATTATATGAATTTGTGAATTCCTTGGTCATGTTAGAATTTAATCTTTACTTGGTAAAGTTAATTTCTTTTTAGTTGTTACTTGTAGGAATATTCCTAAGGAATACCTACAAGTCCTTTGTCTTATTTGAGTTCTCACATCTCATTTTATTTATTCCAAATATGTGGAATATTAGATTTCCTCATGATTTCCTCCTTATGAGGATTGTGACACTTTGCACACACACAGGACGATAGATGGCATCGTTAGACTTGGGAGTTACATTTGCAACTTCTCTCTCTCCTCTAAATATTTGAGGTGCCTCTCTTGTTTCTTTTATGGAAGCATTTCTATGCTAAGCTCACTCTCTCTTTCTCTCATTGTATTTTCTTAGGCTTTATGCCATCTTCATAATCATGGGGTTTTTTCTTTGCTTTTTCCCCTTAGAAATCTTGTGTCTCCTTCTTGAATTATGGTGTGCTTTGTTAATGTTGTGTAGCTTCGGTCAGATAATTCTGATCGATGAAACCAAATGCTTAATTGGCCTATTGGCCTTAAGCATTTTGATTTCTATTCTATCCTAATTAGTCTCCATTACAAAACTTAATGTGTTTTGCTTATTTGTTAAATCAAAGAATATGATTTAATAATTTTATATATATAATAATGTATATTACATACATTATTAATTATACAAATATATGTACATTATTAATATTTATTAAATGATGAAATTAAATCATATTATGGTATTACTACCGACTGAGCATTTAACTATAATCAAACCGGATTTAACATTGTGTTTATATTGATCGTGGAGATCGGGAGACATATCCCCGTAGGGACATGCTCCTATGTGGACTTCAATCCACGTAGAGGCATGCCTCTACGGAGGCATGCCTTCCTTCGTATAAAGAAAGGGAGGCAGCGGGGTGGTGGAGATATAGAAAACAATTAATATCGAATCCACTTCGGCTGTCCTCACAAAATCTGAAAACCATTTCAGATTTTCATGCTAATCAAATTCACGTACAAGTGCTGCCAGAAATTATTGAAATCTGATACAAACTTTGGCATGCTTGCTCTTGGTTTTGGATTCTCATTTTTATGGTAATATTCTACCTTCAAATAATTGCTCATTGATTTGTTCTTTCTTTGTACTTCATGTTATTTTCCTTTCAGGTCATATAACTCATAGTTGTCTAACTTAGATGTTGTTCTTAATGAAACCTCTATCCTTTTTAATGGCCTGAATTATTATATCACTATTTACTCAATCGATAGGTGTATACAAACACTGGTCAGTAATGAAACATATATCCAATCATTTGACAATGAAAGTGATTTATTGTCTTTTATTACTGCATTCGCCTTCTGTGAGAGACACATCAATCAAATCATTTTCATTACTAGCTGGGATAATGAATTGCAGGGAGATAATACATTATGTTATTTTTTTGATCAATCCGCTGCTGTTATTTTCCAGATGACACAGCAGCAATGAATTATCTGGGCACAGAAAAATCCTGTGTTTTGTGAAAAAAATGCTATAGAATCATAGATAGACACTTCTATTTAGATTTAGTTTTCGTAAATTTAGGATACCATATTTAGAGTTAGCTTTCTTAAATTTAGGACAGGTGTCTATTGAACTGTAAGTGATTTTACTTCTGTCTTTCTAGTTTTTGTTCTGTATGCACAAGCAATTTTTTGTCCTAGTTTTAGATAAGGCTCCAACTTTAATTCCCAATTTAATTTTGTTTTTGGCACCTCAGTCAGCAGATCTATCTAATGACCATGTACACTCACTTTTTGAATCACAAAAAATCAGAAAAATATTTTTGAGAGCAAAATCTGCTTACCAAAATCTGAATCTCAACATAGTAATCAAAGCATGCTAATCGAGATCTTCCAAAGTCTGTGAGGAAGTTGCCAGAAGATTTCAGTAAACTTACTCCAGCAAATGAAGTAACTTGGACCTATGGAAGGTTGTTGGTTGTGATGTCCTAATTGCTCCAATGATTGGAGTTTGAACTAATTTATTCAACTAATTTGTTTAATTTCAGCAGCAGCTTCAAACATGCCTAATATCAATCTCACACAGTGTGACTGCCTAGAAAGCGCTTTCAACTTTACACCTTGAAAATAGAAAATGTTCATGCTACAGAGAAGACAATTTATCTTTGGGTCTATGTGGACACCAAGGTTGCACCTCCTTCTCATCTTGTCTAGTTGACGAAACATAGTACAAGGTGACCAAGGGAAAGTGAAGCATCTTGAATTCAGTGAACGATCATTTGATTCGTCATATTGCACTTTTATTTCTGTTTTTTCAATTTTTATTCTGGGCCCAGGAGCAGTTTTTGTCCCATTTTTAAAGAGATTCTAAGTGATGGAAAAGGGGACAAGGCTCCAACACTAATTAGCACTTTAGTTCTGCTTTAGGCACCCAAGTCAGTAAATCTGTTTAATGACCATGGCCACTCACTTTGTAATACAGAAAATCCAGAATAAGAAGAAAATTCAGACAACAAATAATATTATTCTGATTTCATCTTACTTTGTTGGTTTTTGTACTTTCAGAAGATTTGATTTGCAGGTTCATATACTCAAAAGAAGGCAGTTTTGACTGAAGCTTCAGTTTGCAGTTAGGGTTATTGATTGGGTGAGGGTCTGCTTACTTTGATCTGAATTTTTAACGCATTCAATGATAGATGGTCATAATCTGAGTATATTAGACATGACAAAAGCTTTTGAGGATGCATTTGGAAGTAAGTTTGCGAAATCCTCCAGCGTTTCTGTTTTCAGTTAGAACAGACCAGATGAATGCAACTGCATGACAAAACATACTCTCTCTTTCCTGTTCAACAACACTTGCATTCAACATGTGAACTTCAGGGGAACCATTCTGTCATGTTCATGTATAACTATGGTTGAAATAGCATACAGGGATCACATATAGTGAGATGACTACACCCACTTTATGTGTATCGTGATATCATCAGCTGAACATCAGAGAAATCTACAATTAGCACATGACATGATGCCAACTGCAATTTCAAAAGAATTCAAGATGCTAAAATACATGCTACATCAATATAAGAAGGCTCCTGATATTTGTTGTTGCCATCTTCAATCTCAACAGAATTCAATACGCTAAAATATATGCTACATCAATATAAGAAGGCTTTAGGCAAGAAATAATCTTTCCAAAAGCAAGATTAAGTTCTTTATACTTACATTCAAAGGAAATAGTAATTACAGAAAATACTTAAAATAACTTATGCATATATTCAAGTGAAATATCTGGGGTCAACTCACAAATGACAGTTTTTATCATTGATACAGCAAGAATAAACCAAGGTCAAGATTCTAGACAAGGACTTGTATATAAATGGCAGCACGAGACAACTCTTTTTTTAAATTTTGTAATAGATGTTGTTCCTTTTGTTATCTCATCAATAATCTTCTATGCTACCAGTTCATGAACCAAAGCTCCAAATCTGGGTCCCTCTGTACCTGGTTCAGTGCAGTCAAGGAGTCATTCAGGGGGTGGTGAAATCACTGTGGGTTCATCCTGGACAAGCCAAATCAAACTCAAAAGGATTCCAACCAGATCCACAAAAACCCAGACTGAACCAGTGTCTTTTTGGAGGGGCTTTTAATTTTTTTTAAATAAAATATTGTGTTACAGGTTTCTCTCTCCCCTGTCCATCTGGTGTTACTGGCTCATCTCATGGCTGGCTGCAAGCGACAGATGTATGTAATTTCAATATCATATATACTGAGATAGGTCTAGCTCCCAATCATATCATGTCCCTCCTTTAGCTGGTCATCCAGAAAATACTAAAACAGTGTTTTTAAACACCAATAACCAATTAATATACATATATGAAATAATACTAAATAAAGTGAAATTTTTAGGTGCCACTTTTGGGCACTAGCAACTCCTCTCATGCTGCTATGTATACAAGATTGTTTGCTGGGTGCCAGTGAGAGGGAATTTGATAGTGAATTTGGGAAAAAAATCCTAAATTGGAGAGCTGGGATGAAAACCCCAGTCATCCTACAAGGTTGGGACACCAAACCCTAACCCTGTCTCATCAACTTTTCTAAATTTGCATTCAAATCATTTTTCCAGTGATTAATCCAGGACAGGTCTAATTTTCAAGGCAGCCACTCATTCCGAGGGACTACATCCAAGCTATATCAGGCCCCAGGCCACCTATTCATTCGCAATTGCTGCAGCATCAACAGGAGTGCTAGGCCGGTGTTGCAGATCTGTAACATAGGGAAAGCAGGCATCAAAAGTCATCATTACCAGAGTACACCCATCCACAGCTAGGTTTTGAAGTCATTTGCAGAAAATTGACATTTGGAGGATGCAGCACCTTCAGATTTGAAGACATGCAGTGAGCAGCACCAGAAGATGGACATAAATTCATTGTAAAGATCTACAACAGTGACTTGTGTGGTCTGAGTACCGAACCCTACAGGGGTAACAAGTCACGGAGGGGCACCTTTCCTTGAAGTCTATTCGCTGCCACCAGGGATTAGGGTGATTACAAGCTGTCATCTGAGGGTTTTGCACCTCAGATCTATAGATCCACTCACCAGAGAACTTCATTTCCATATACATTGTAATAACTGTATCAGTTTCAGGCCCCATAATGTTTCAATAAATTGGATAAATGGTGCTCTAGATCTCTGTATGCTTCATCATTATATGAATAAAATATCTGCTGGGTTATATATTACCTCTAAGCAATCTGCTATACTTATGTTGTTGAGTTGAGATCTAATGAGCATATTTAAATGAAACCTGGGTTATTGAAGTGCCAACATATTTAACAATAATAACAGATTGTATTTCCAAAAGCTTTCAGCATCTTCATTATTACTATAGAATTAACCAGAAACCCTGGGTCCAACGAAAGGGACATTTCAGTGGTATCAGAGCCATTGTTTTCTGCCAGCCTGTGAATGTGTGTGATGCAGACTTATGCAGAAAAGTGATTGTGATATCAGGTACCAGCGAAAGGAAAGAGAGAAAGGAAGAAAAAGGAAGAACCCATGGGTGATAGGAACAAGGAAATCAACCTCCAAAAGGTCATTAGAAATGAAAACAAAGAACTGACCAGAGAATTTCAGTATATGAGGGAGTCTATAGTAGAGATTATGAGAGTTTTGAGGGGAATGAACCAACAATAGAGTGCTGGAAGGTCCAACCCCAATGGTGCTGAAGAAAGTCACTCAGCCAATGATGGAGTTCCTGTCAATCCACCAACTATCACATTCAAAGCCAATTTTTTGTAAAGAGAGGAAGAGGACCCATTTAATGAAGAGCAGCAAGTACCACCTATAATCTGATGATAAGATGGCAAGATATCGTGCTCACTATAGTGCTCTAAGCTCAGTCATCCACCATGAAATGTCAATCATGGCATATTATGGGATGAAAACAAGAAATGATCATCATAGGGGAAGAAGATACCAAGATCAGCCAACAAGAGATATACAACAGCGGTTGGGAAAGATTGTTATGCCCACCTATGATGGTTCCAACGGGGTTACAGCTAGAGCCTAATTTCAGAAATTGGATACGCATTTCTCCTTAAACCCCATGAATGAGGAGGAAGCAATCAAGTTTGCAACACTTCACCTTGAAGGTGTGGCCCATGAGTAAAGGTATCATGGCATAGTAACTCACGGACATGGCTCAATCACTACCCTAGAGGAGTTCAGCCAAAGATGATGAAGTGGTTTCATAGAAAGGATCTGAAGATGCACTTCAGTGAGCTAGTACAATTGAGGCATGAGGGCACGATTGAGCACTATGTGGCAGAATTCAAAAGCTATCAGTGATTGTTCAAGATGTGATAGAGAGGAGACACGTAGTTCTTATTGTAAAGGGTCTATCCAAAGCACTTAAGAGTTTGCTAAGGGCATTTGATCCAAATTCATTGTAGGAGGCCATCAGGAGGACCCTAAATCTAAAGGATTCAATGGCCATAAACAAAATCTACTCCAAGAATGCACTTCCAATTCAACATAAGAAGCCTCCTCATAAGAGTTTCCCTCAACCTAAGGCATTACCCCATAAACCAAACAAAGTTGAGGAATCCGAGAACGAACTTGAAAAAAATGTGCTTCACTTATAGAGAGCCATCACAACCTGGTCAAGGGTGTTTGGGCAAAGGACAAAATACACTACGTAGAGGTGGTTTTCAATGAGGATTCCAAGGTAGAAGAGCCTGAGCTTGAGATTATTGTGGATGAGGTTGAGCATGAGGACCAAGGAGGAGAGCATTTAGGATGCACACTTGCACCCCTTTCAAAAGCAGTTTGATATCACTCTCTTTGTGTTAGAGGAATCTTACAAGGATGAAGGGTGACAGTTTTGATAAATAGTGGGGCTACCCACAACTTCATTGATGAAGGATTGGTGGCTAAAATAGGTTTTAGGACATAAGATTTTGAGGGTTTAATGTTACAATGGCTGATGGGTCCATGCAACCGAAGGTTTCAGCAATTAGAGTTGACTCTAGGAGACCACAAGATGCCAAATAACTTCTATGTGATTGGCATTGGTGAGATGGATTGGTATTGGGAGTACAATGGTTGCATGCACTTGGCAAATACACATAGAATTATTAAACTTTGGAGTTGAAATTCAGATCTAATGGGAAGGACGTAGTTCTTCATGGCCTTTCCAATGGGGGCCCCATGATGGTTTTAGCCAAGAGGATGGAGAGAGATTTTGGTAGAGACCAAGTGGCTTGGGCAGCAAAGTGCTTGATTGCAAATATATGTCCAACCAAGGACGGAAGGTCATATCATGTCGATATCCAACTCATCTTGGATAAACATAGCAAGGTGTTTAGCAAAATTCCTCTGAGTTTACCACCAAATCAGGGTTTTAAGCATGTAATTGAGCTAGAGGTAGGGGCAAAACCCATCATCACTATACCATATTTCCGTTTGAAAAGATAAAAGGAGATTGAGAAGGTAATTAAGGAATTGTTGGACATGAGACACATACGTCCTAGCTCTAGCCCATTTGCTTCTTTTGTCGTATTGGTCAAAAACAAAAGATGGCACTTCGAGGATGTGTATTGATTATAGAGCCCTCAACAAAAAAATCAATCAAAATCCGCCACCCCATACCCAAAATGGATGAGTTGATAGATCATCACACTCCAAAATTGATTTATAGTCAAGGTATCATAAAATTAAGGTTAGAGGTGAGGATGTACACAAAACAGCCTTTAGGTGTCACTATGGGCATTATGAGTTCTTTGTCATGCCATTTGGGTTGACCAATGCACCCGCCACCTTTCAATCATGCATGAATCACGCATTTTTTTTAAAATTAAATAAAAATTGTGCTAGTTTTCTTTGATGACATCTTGATTGACAATAGACATGGGACGTTCACTTGAGGCACATAGATGAGGTGTTTGGCATACTTGAGTATGCATTCATTCTATGCCAAGGCATCCAAATATGAGTTTGGTTTGACTTAAATATTGTATTTGGGGCATAAGAATAGTGCCCAAGGGGTTAGCATGGATGAGAAAAAGATCAAGGCGATATGGGATTAGCCTCAACAAAGGACTTTAACACATTTGAGGGGATTTGTGAGTATTTGCAGCTACTATAGTAGGTTGGTGAAGGGGTTTTCACAAATTGTAGCCCCAATGACAGATTTGACAAAGAAGGGGGCCTTCTCTTAGAGCAATTCAACACAAAGAGCTTTTGACAAACTCAAGGAGGTAATGAGTTAATGTCTTGTTTTGGCCATTCTAGATCTCTCACTTCCTTTTGTTTTAGAATGTGATGCTTCGAGAGAGGGGATTGGAGTGGTTTTGATGCAAAATAAACACCCTACAGGATTTGAGAGTAAGAAACTCAAGAAGACAGAGAGGAGCTTCTCTATTTTTGGCAAAGAGATGCTGGCCATCATGCATGCACTAGCCAAATCAAGACAATAATTGATTTGTGGGAAGTTTGTGGTGAAAATAGATTATAACAACCTGAAGTTCTTCCTCAATCAAAGGGATTTGAATGATAGACAGCAAAAATGGGTAAGTTACAAGCCTATGATTTTGACATTGAATATGCTAAGGGTCATGTTTGATGCACTCTCTAGAAAACCATATTTCTGCTCTATAACTGATATATCTGCTGATTGGAAGGTTTCTATAATAGCTCCATACACCGAGAACACATTTTCTATTGACACTTTGGATGGGAAGATACAATTTGACAAGTACAAAGTAGTTAATGAGATCATTCTCTATAACAATCGGGTGTATACACTTTGGATGGGAAGATACAATTTGACAAGTACAAAGTAGTTAATGAGCTCATTCTCTATAACAATCGGGTGTATCTTGTTCCAGAATAAAGGGTGAAGGAGAAAATTTTGAGGACATCCCATGACACACCATTTGTTGGACATCCAGAGCACTACAAGACATACAAGCAAGGGAGTCCTTTTCATGGAAAGAGGTTCAAAGGTGATGTATCGAAACACATTGAAAAGTGTTTGGTTTGTCAACAAAACAAATAAGATCATGTATTTCCAACCGGTTTGTTGCAGTCCCTACCCATCCCAAATCAGAAATGGGAGAGTATCTCCATGAATTTCATCACAGGACTCCCAAAGGTGCACAATAAGGATTGTGATTACATGATTGCTGATAGACTCACTAAATATGCTTATTTTCATGCTATATCTTCAAAGTACAAAGTACAAGTGGCTAATCTGTTTTTCAGAGAGGTCTTCAGATGGGCTGCCAAAGAACATTATAAGTGACAAGGACAGCAGGTTTATCAGCTTGTTTTGGCAAGAGCTCCTTCGATCGGCAGGCACAGAATTAACTTTGAGAACTAGCTATCATCCCCAAACCAATGGGCAAACGAAAAATAGTGAACAAATGGATAGAAGGTTACTTAAGAAAATATGTTATGTGGCAGCGAATAACATGGATCAAGTGACTGCACCTTGGGGAGAATTGCTATGATTCCACGCATCACATGTCTATAGGCATGACCCCTTTCAAGGCAACTTATGGTTATGATGCTATTTCATTTATGGATTTGAGTCTTTCAGATAGCAGAGTACCGGAGGCTGAAGATTCAATTCAACAAAGCTTAAACATTGTGAATACACTCAAAGAAAACCTACAGCAGTTCCAAAACCAGCAAAAGTTGTATGTTGATTACCACCAAATTGTAAGGGTTTTTGAGATGGGAAACATGGTAATTTTGAGACTACAGCCCTACAAACAATCTACCCTCAAGGGAAGTGCTGCTGAAAAGTTGAAGCCACGATTTTATGAACCATATAAGATCATAAGGAGAATTAGTGAGGTAGCATATGAGCTGGAATTTCTAGAGAATAGCAGAATTCATAATATTTTTCATGCGTCATGCCTAAAGAAGGCCCTTGGATAGCATGTTATTCATTCATTAAAGTTGCCCACACTTAATGATGAAGGGATACTGATTTTGGAGCCCAAAGCAATGTTCCACGGAAACGTGTTTCCCCCCTTCAGACCCGCATTTCCGAGGCGGGGACGTTTCCGGGACAAGATCGGGATGTGGCATCTCCAGCCGTCCCGCCACTACCATCAATGCTCTGCCGAAGATGGGGAAACGTCTCAGGGTATCCAAGAATCCTTGGGAGAAGCCTAGAGGTTTCTCGAGGGGCGGGGAGACATCCAGAAGTCTCCCATCGCCCAACGCATAAAAGCATTAAAACAAATTATTTTTTAAAATAATGAGCTATATTTTGGGGTTGGCGGGTTAACCCTAAATTGACGTGGACCCCACCCCTTCCACCAATACAACACGAAACCACCAAATTTGGTGATTTCATTCACATTTCTAAGTCTGTTTTTTTTCCAGCAAGTTGAAGAAGAGAAAAAACTTGGAGAAGTCTGATTGAAGGAGTGAAAAGAGTGAGTGCAAGTGTGAGAGTGAGGAGCAAGAAGAAGAGGAAGAGGATTCTACAACATTTTGAAGAGATTTTTCAAGCACAAGGTAGGATTTTTCTAGTTTTTTATTTGTTTTATTTTTTGATTTTCAATTCTTTGTTTGTTTTATTTTCTGATCTTCAATTCTTTGTTTGTTTAAACTTGTTTTTTTTATTCATTTCAACATCAAATTATAAATAATATAAAATTATAAATTATAAATTCTGTTTTCAAAATTGAAATTTCAAATTTGTATTTCAATTTGTTAAACTAGGCTGAATTTATTTTTCTTTTTATTTTGTGAAATGCAGTGTCGCTATCACAATGAGCTCCCATGACATGAGTGAGGATGAGATGGAAATCCATTCTCTTAGTGAAAATGATTCAGATTTTGATCCTAAAGCTAAGGGGGGTGACCATGGGGCTGATCCTGGAGCCCAATCTAGTTCCATGGCAAGTGCAGCAGCTAGTACAGGTTGCCCTTCAGAGTTGTTGGCACATACTAGGGGTGCTTATGATCCTAAATCTCCTCTAAGACAGTTGGCTTCAACAATACAAGGTACATCACATACAGGTGGGGGCACAAGGAAGTGGCAGTGCAACATTTGTGGGGTTGCATGGTTTGGTAGCATCACTAGAGTGAATGCACACTTCCTTTTTTGGAAAGGAAAAGATGTGGATCCATGTAAGCTTTTGGCAGAAGCTAAAAATATAGAGTGCAAAATTGAGATGAAAAAGCTTTGGGGCATTCCATATGATAGAGAATTTCAGTCCCTACTACTTTGCCTACTAGGGCAGCCCTTTAGCAAAGCTAGCAAGTTCAACATACTTTTCCTCATACATTGCACATGAGAGCAATGATGTCTAGACCTTCACCCACTTCCACTTCTAATGCCATGCCCCAATCACGAGAGGCTAAGGGGACAGGGAAACACAAGATGCAGAGTAACCCCATACCTGATTTGTTTAATGTGCAGCTTAAGGATGAAATAGATGAATCCATTGGCAGGTTCTTCTTTGCCAATGGCATCCCATTTCATGTTGCACAGTCTCCTTATTATAGGGAGATGATGTCTATGGTGGCGAAGGGAGGACCATCATGTGCGACTAGGTGAGACAAAATTGAGGACCACAATCTTAGATAAGAGCTATTCCAAGATCAATATTTTGATGGAGAAGATGAAAGCATGTTGGGTGGCATTTGAGTGCACCATAGTTATGGATGGATGGACGGACATTAGCCATTGTCCACTCATCAACATCAGAGAGCCCATACTTCCTTAGAGCAATTGATTGTACATGGCATCGCAAAGAAGCTAATTTTCAGTTTGAGGGTCTCAAGGAGGCTATTGAGGAGGTTGGGCCACAAAATGTGGTCCAAGTAGTGACAGATGCAGCCCATGTGTGTTGAGCAGCAGGGAAACTTGTTGAGGCAGCCTATAGACATATTTGGTGGACCCCATGTTGTGTGCATGCCATGAACAATGCACTCAAGGACATGGGGAAGATTGACTGGATTAGAGGAGTGGTTAGCAATGTGAGAGATGTGCAGATGTTTATCTGCAACCACCACACTTCACATGCACTCTTCAAGACCTTCGTGAAGGAGTTCTTGAGACTAGTTGAGACCAGATATGCATCCTATTTCATTCTCTTGGAGAGAATGATTGAGTTGCAAGAGGCATTGCAACTCATGGTTATAACTACAGAGTGGAATAGGTGGGCTAAGGCCAAGACAAAGCAGGGGAGAAGGGTGGAGGAGATAGTGAAAAGTGATGTATTTTGGACTGATGCAAAATACATTGTCTCCATCATTCCTCCAGTATTCCAAGTCATCAGATATGGGGATGGAGATGCACCTAACCTTGGAGAGGTGTATGGGGGCCGCTGTGTGAGTGAAGGACCCTACTCTAGCATTCTACAATGAGCACATCCGGCTAATCATTCAGCGCAGATGGGACAAGCTAAACACTCCTTTGCATATGGCTGCCTATGCCTTGAATCCTAAGTGGTACAAGGCTAGACCGAGTAGAGTGACACCCATTTAGGATGATGAGGTGAAGGCAAGGTTCTTTAGGTGCATAGAGAAGATGTATGATTCTGGAAATGCCGGTATAAGTCGCACTGAGGGGGGCAAATTTGCCACTCTTAGAGGCTATTCAGATGTGGAAAAGATGGATATAGAAACTATGGCACAACATGACCCACTTTTGTGGTGGAATTGTCATGGTTCGATATCTTTGAACACCACTCTAGCTATCCGTATGCTATCCCAGGTTTCCAGTTCCTTAGCTGCTGAGAGGAACTAGTCTACATATAGCTTCATCCACTCTCTTAAGAGGAACAAACTTACCTCTAAGAGAGCAGAGAAGCTTGTGGTTGTACATAGTGCTTTGCGTCTCATGGACTGCAAGACACTTGTGTACAAGGAGAGTCCAGCGGCACGAAGGGGTGTAGTCGCTAGACTATGGGATGTAGAGTCGTTGGACTATGGTATGTAGAGTCAGAGGAGCCATCACAGATTGATGAGGATGATCCTACCACTTCATATGCAGGGCTGGTTGGTGTGAGCTTGAGGGATATTGACCGTGGGGAGTCCAGCAATTCCAGTGATGAGGAGTTTGCACTTGCAGATGATTAGAGGCCTCCCTTCACTACATTTTGAGTTTTGACATTTTGGCATTTTGTCTTTTGTAATGCTATTGCTATTTGCTACTCATTGTAATGATGTATCATGTAATCATCTTTATAGACTTTGTGATATCAGATATTCATATTTTCGATATTATAGAAATCTCCAATTTGACAATTTCATTTGTCAAAATTTATTTAGCAATTAGCATTCAAGAAATCTTTCAAATTTTACTATTTAGTCTTTTAGTATTTTACTACTTCCCTATAGTTTCATTTGAAATGTAATTCTTATACTATTATACATCTTTTCTCAACTAGTTTTTCAAGTACTGTAAGTATATGTATAACTATATCAGCACCACCACCCCACCAACCCCCCGCTGCCATCCGCCTGTCCCCAACGGCTGTGGAACATTGGCCCAAAGCAATTGTGAACGTAAGGAAGAAGAAGCTAAGAAACAAGGTAATTCCAAAATATTTGGTGAAATGAAAGAATCTTCCACTTAAGAACGCTACAAGAGAAGGATTGGAGGTTTAAACACCCAAGTTTGAAATTGCTTGAGGACAAGCAGTTTGGGGAAGGGAGGACTGTCATGTCCCTCCTTTAACTAGTCGGCCAGCAAACAATGAAACGGTGTTTTTAAACACCAATTAATACACACGTGCGCGTGTGTGTGTATATATACACTAAGTCACAAGGTTTGAATTTGAGTTTGGCAATAATAAAATTCTAAGTTACCGAATCGGAATCGGAATCGGAATCGGGTACGTGGGTACGGTACGCAGGTACGGCAAAAAAATTTGAGGGAGCTGGGTACGTTGGTATAAAAAACATATAAAAATCATAAATATGTATATTAAAATTAAAAAATATTTATATATATTAAAAATTACATATATTAAATATATACTTTATAAATTTAATATTATTTTAAACTTATAATTTTATTATATAACTATTAAGATATAGTTTTACGAACAATATACTAATATAATGTATAATAATTTTAAAATAAACTATTTTATATATTTCATTATTAAAAATTAAACATATTAATTATAAATTAATATTAAATATATCTTATAAAACTTATATTATTTTAAATTTGTAATCTAATTATAAAACTACAAATATATAGGTTATGGGACAATATATTAAGATAATGTATAATACTTTTTAAAAATCTATTTTATATATTCCATTATTAACGATGAAGGTTTGCGACAGCATCCATAGATTCCGTCGCCTGAGCAAACGAAGAAACTACTACCGTCGCCCGAGCGTTGTGAGCTGTTGCCCGAGCGTTGTGAGCTGTTGCGTGAGCGTCGTGAGTCGTGAGCCGTGAGTCGTTGTCGTGAGCCGAAGACAAACGAAGACAAGCATTGCCGAAGACAAATCCAAAATGCGTTTTTTGTCTGCTCGTGCCGTCTTCTCTTTTTGTTTTAGGGTTTAAATAACCCATTTTCCTTCCGTGAAAGTCAACCTAGACGAATCCAAGACGAATCGTATCCGAATCTGAATCCAAGACGAATCCAAGACGAATTTGGGGGAAAACCTAGACGTACCGGTAACTTAGATAAAATTTGCATGAAGTTTGGCAAGGGTAAAAAATTCGAAAAAAACTCGACATTGAATTCGTCTTATATAAATTTAATTTTTTTTAAAAAAGAATATACCTAATAAATTTATCAAATTAGTTTAACTATTATTTTCAAAAGAGGAAAGATCTTAAATTTAAATTTGTTTAATTAAATATAATTTTTTATTAAAATTTAATATAAGTAAAATAATATTTAAACTTTTTATTGATGCCAAAAGTCAATATTTATATTAAAAATACAAATTTTAGAAACATATTTTTAAATTTTTATAGAATAAAAAAACAAAAAAAACCTAAAAAATATCTAAAGGCTATTCGCCCAGGAGTCACACAAGAGTTGCAGCCACGTCAAATTACACCACTGGTGAGAGTTTCACCTTCTGTTTGCACATATTTAAACTCACAGCCTTCGTTTGCACCCACAACATCATGTCAGTGGATAAAACTGTTGAAACCCTAAAAAAAGTGTCTAACGAAAATAAAAATTAAGATGTTTTTTCGATGCAAATTTGTTCATGAATTTTTTTGATTGCTGAATATTTGACAAATTTCGAATATATATATTATATATTATTATAATACATATAAAGTAAAATTTAAATTTACCAAATCAGTTTTCCATTGATTAATCCAGGACAGCTCTATTTTTCCAGGCAGCCACCCATTCCAGGGGACTACACCGAGCTACATCAAGCCCCAGACCACCAATTTCATCACCTATGCATTCCCAATTGTTGCGGATCATCAACGGGACTGTTGAGTGGGTATTTCTGGTCTGTAATAGGGGGAAAATAAGCAATGAAAGTCATCATTACCAGAATTAATCCCATCCACAACTAGGTTTGATGGTCATTTGAAGAAAACTGACATTTGGAGGGTGCAGGGCCTTCAAATTTGAAGACCTGCAGTGAGCAGCACCAGAAGTTGGACAGAAATTCGTCCTAAAACCCTACAGCAGTGATTTGTATGGTCTGAATACCTAACCCTACAAGGGTAACAAATCATAGAGGGACACCTCTCCTTTAAGTCTATGCCACCAGGATTAGGGTAATTAGAAGCTATCAATTGAGGGTTTCATACCTCATATCTACAAACCTACTCACCAGAGGACTTCATAGCCATATTCATTGTAATCACTGTAAGATTTACATCAATTTCAGGCCCCATAATATTTCAATAAATTGGATAAATAGTGCTCTAAGAATATTCTCTGTATGTTCATCATTTTATGAATAAAATTTCTGCTGGGTTATGTTTTACCTCTGAGCAATCCGATATGCTTATGTTGTTGAGTTGACATCTGGTAAATGTTTTGGATATTCTGATCTAAAACTGAGCATCTATCAATTTCATAATCGTGGGTTATTGAAGTGTCAGCATATTTAACAATAATGGCAAATTGTATTTCCAGAAGCTTTCTATGTTTTCATTATAGCTGCAGAACTCACCAGAAATCCTAGGTCCTAGGGAAGGGACATTTCAAATCACTCTTCTCCCTACTCGGATGACTACTGTAGGCATTTTCTTTCCTCCCACACAGAGACAGGAGATGACCTTCAGACAGGTACAAGAAATGGCGACAGTGGGAGTGAATTTGAGTGTGTTGGTTAGCAGGATGTCTGTCCTCAGTTTAGCATTGCTGAGATCACCCTTCGAGCATGTCGGCAGACTATAACAATTTTTAAAAGCCTATTTCTCGATTGATATAAAAGCATATCATTCAATTTATTTATGAAGGATTACAAATTTAAATCCTTAAAGTGTTTATTTTTCATGACTATTATTAAATTGAAGATAAGGATTTATTTATTTATTTATCAAGAATAATCCTTTTATGATTTACAATTTAAAAAATTAAATTAAACCCTTCAAAGATATATAATATAATTTTTACATGTATTTGTATGGACAAACCCAGCCCCCATTTATTTTTTTACCAAACCCACAAGCCAAACCCAAACCTGAACCAATACTAGGATCATTAACTTAGATAATCTGTACCATACTTGATTCTCTCAGCCTCTGTATGAACAAAGGAGCCCTTTCCAAATCTGAAATTAATTTCACCCTGAGGATGAAACCTGAATTTGCCAGAGTACGTCTTCTACATGTCTCTAACCTTTCACAAGCTTGAAACTCTCATAGACTCTGTTAAGAAGAAAGAAGTTCTTTCCAACTTTGAAATAAATTTAATTTTGCAGAACAAGACAGACTTTGCAGAACTCTGCATCTTCTACCTGCTTCCTCTGCTAAAAATTATGGATTTATGCTGGAGGAAGCCTCCAAATAGCTAGATCACAAGCTCTTACCTGTCCTCTTGAAACAGGATGATATCCAAAGGTATCTACTACCACTCAGATTTCCATAAGTATTTATGGCAAAGAACAAGTGATAATATAAAATATCACTCCTAAACTTGTGAACAGAACAAAAATTCTAATCCTCAGACAAAAGTCATGTTCACGCAACCATATAGTTGGTCCTTGGTTCAAATTATTTATCATCAACAGCCTTGGGCCATTCAATCTGGTCTCTACCTAAACATGGCTTCTTAATCATAAAAGAAGACCATTTTGGCAAGTTTAAGAAGTAAAGTAGATTATTGGTTAGATACATGGCAAGTATATTTCTTATTGGCCAGTTTCACGCTTTGGAGCAATGTGAATTGTAAAAGACAAATCAAAGAAACAATAACTTACTATTGTCCATGATTGCATCATTTCTATCTTTAAAGATATAGAAACCAATATTCAGCTACTAAGAAGCTGGAAGTAGCAAATTCTTTCTCCAGCACAGGAAATTTTACAAATGTCAATGTAAATCCCCAAGATGAGAACCGCAAAAGAAAAAAGCACAAGATTCCTCTCCAAATGGGAGGAATTTCAATAGAGGAGCCAAAGGAAAAGGATCTTATACTCTCAAGCAAGGATAGGTAGTTGGTCTCCACAGATGCAACAGTTCATAGACAGATAGTTTTTGGAAAGCTGGCAAAAAGTGCAGGCATTTTATTGGTAGTTAAACAAGAAAGAACTTCAAATTGTGATGTTTTGCCTATGTTACATGGAGTACCCTTTTGTGAGGGTTTGGAGGAACGCAAGGACACAAAAAGAGAACACCTTGAACTATTGACAAAACCTCTGTATAATATTTGAGCCAGAAAATAACATAGTGACTAAATCAGCATCAGACCAAGGGTTCAGGACATAACACCGTGGAAGAAACAGTTTTAATGAGAACAGAATGGAGTCTTGGACAGGCCAACATCTATGTATTCATCAGTGTGAAAATGCTGACATTGAAATTAATCTTTTTATCTATGCCCGAGCTACAACAGTAGGAAAAGGCCTTCAGCTGGTTTGCGAAGTAGACGGAGTGTATTTTTGCTCTATGACAATAACAATGACAGTATTATGTAGTGTGCCTAGCCCACATATTTTTATGTAAATGGGCAATACACTTTTGGGGTTAGTGAACCAAGCCACGCTTTCCAGCAGAGGATCCATCAACTTACCTTCTGAACATGTCTATTATGTAGTGTGGCTAGCCCACCTATTGTGTAAATGGGCAATACACTTTTAAGGTTTATGAACCAAGCCACCCTTTCCAGCAGGGAGTCCATCAACTTATCTTGTGGACATATCTAAGTTCAATCTATCCAGTTTGTTTCTCTTCCACTTTCAACTTTCAATGTTACATTTTTGTTCAATGTCATAGTTTTGTTAAATTTACAACAGTTTAGTCGGGTTTTTTTCCTAGGATCCTAACAGGGAAACCCCTGTATCTCTAAATAGACGATACTGGGATGGAACAAGTGTCTACTTTAAAAGCAATATGTTAATATTCTGTGAGGTATGGCCCTTTCCTTTGTTTTCTAAAGGATTTAAAACAAAAGAAACCATTAAAAATAGTAGGAGAAAAGCACTATAATTGTGTGGTCACCATGATTCAGTCTAAGATAGACATGTTGCCTTAAGAAGAATCTGACATCCAGTGTACTCACTTTCTGTATATATGGCATCCATTGTTGACATACTCCTTGATGGTGTTAGCACTAATTAAACTTTAATTCTTCTAAGCATAATCCTCGGCATGCTAAAGCTAAAGAACTAAAAATAAATCTAGGCTAAAGCCGGTAAATATAAATAAAAAATTCCTATCATGGGTACTGAAATCTTCTACACTAGTAAAAGAAAAATTAAGAATCCCTCCAAACTGGCAGTTCAAATCTTCAGTCTCATTCATTTTTTTAAGAATTCAGACATGGAATAAATGGATAAATACTAAGAAATAGTTGAATCCCTTACCGACGGGTCCTGCTTGAACGAATAATTCCCATAACAATTCTTCTGTGACTTGGGCATCCAAATTTCCCACATAGGCAGTGGCATCCTGATTTCTTTCAGCTGTGTGCTGCCCGAGAAGATTGGCTCCAACACCTGGTGTTATTCTGCTGGTCATTTTAGTAGCTTCTATTATTTTTTCTTGCTAAAACCCGCCTAGAACCCCCCCCATCTGTCGGTCTGAGCTAGGATTAAGATGTGAGCATAGAAAAGGGCGAGATTCACAGTGGAGGTCGACTTCTCATCTTTGGGCTGGACGGTTTTATTGAAATATATATTTTAAAAGCCTAAATATTAGGGTTTTAATTTTTTTCCTATGCAATAACGCCAGGGCAAGTAAAATGCAGAACTTGCAACTCTTGACGGCGATGAGCGACTAGCAAGACTGCACAAACTCAGTTGTTCTCTGCAACTTTCATAATCTGGATCGAGTTGCGACTCCGAGCATATCATATTTTTGACAATGCGCCTACCCAAGCATTCAAATATAAGGGAAACCATTTTTTTAAATTTATATTGTCATTTAAACATGTAATATGATTCATTTATTGTTTTTCATAAATGCGTTTTTCCCTTTTCCAGTATTATTTTCTTTAAATTAATTTTTAATTAAGAAAATAAAATTTAATTGGTATATCTATATTTTTAAAATATAGATAAATTATGACAAGAGATGTCTTATAATAGAAGGGAATCTGACGATTGCAACAATATTAGTAGTATACAAGAGTTTCAAAAATATTATGACACTCTTCCACTATCATTTGAATGTAATGGTTTCATATAATTGGAGACAAGTGGCGAGGGTTCTATTTTATTTGGAGTAATAAAATAACACCTCCACAAAAACCAAAAGATTTGGCATATTTCATTCATTTACCTGTCATTTGCATGTCAAATGTTTCAAAATTGATTTTTTGTTTACGGACATTTTGATGTCATTGTAGATGCCTCTCAGCATAATAATTGTTAGAATGCTCTGATACCAATTGTTAGAATGAACCGGAGGAAAATTGAGAGGGGTGGGGGGGTGAATCAGTTTTCCACCAGTTAAACAATTATTGCAAATTATAAACCTTCTACCGGAACAAAATGAAAATAGCACTATGAAAGATAAAGGATGAAAGTACACAACACATAACACCAATATTTTGACATGGAAAACCCGGTGAAGGGAAAAACCATGGCGGGAAACCCTACCCACAATCAGATAATACTTTTGCAGTAGTATGTGAAAATATTACAGTGGGGATTCCACTTGCAATCAGGCCAACCGCCTAGAGGACACTCTTCATTACAAAAGAGAAGTCTCACAGACTTACATAATCATCAAACTACAATCTGAAGGAAATGAACTGTGGAAATAGCATCTCCTAATGCTTGGTTACAGTTCTGGTTAACCACAGTTGTCTGCCCTACAACACCAAACTCTCCACAACACTTCATTGAATGATATATCCTTGTTCGCACATTTACCTTTCTAGTAATGCAG
This sequence comes from Cryptomeria japonica, assembly GCF_030272615.1. Classification (NCBI taxonomy): domain Eukaryota; kingdom Viridiplantae; phylum Streptophyta; class Pinopsida; order Cupressales; family Cupressaceae; genus Cryptomeria; species Cryptomeria japonica. The sequence continues at coordinate 429,729,574 of NC_081413.1, read as the reverse complement.
ACAAAATGTCGATACCAAAATTACATAAGTATATATACAAATCATCAACCTTGATAACAAGGTCGGCTAAACCCTCAACCCTCAACTCCTAATTACAAAAATTACATTACACAATACAAAGATCGACCACTGGACCAATATTATGATTTACATTACATAGCATGGACCTAATTCAATTTCTCAAACAATTACATCCACCGAAAATCCCGCCAAGGACAACCACAACACGTTACACCAAGTGAGAAAAACCCTCAGTGTCAATAACACAGAATATCCTACCGGACCCAAATAGGATCACCAAATCTTCACGCTAGCCAATGCGAAGCCACCAAACAATTGGGACACAATCAAGAACACCTTCAGCACGTTAAGAACCATTTCTATAAGTCACATCAAAACCACTTAATCATTTCATCAAATATCACCAACCGGGACCAAGAACATCAACCGACAGTCTAGAACATAATCAATAGCTTCTGGAGCACCAAATCATGAACCAACTGAATATTACATACATATAATCATCATGAATATCCTTCCAAAACCTAATCCAACAATTTGAACATACCAGAGCATAATCTCTGATAACCTCTGCCAAAACCATGTCCAACCGGAGCGGTGTTGACATCAATGACAACACATAATCAATTCCTGCATATTGCCAATAAATAATATCTTATTTTATTATTCATCCAAATTTTATTTCTTAATGTTAAGATTTAAAAATCAAAAATTCAATAAAGGTTTTTTTTTAGTTTATTTTCTTTATATTTGTTATACTACTTGTCCAAGTAATAGAGTATACATATGTGAAATCAACAAATTTAAGAAGCATAATTATATGTTATTTCAAATGAGATAAATAAAGGACAAATCTATGTAAAGTAAATGTAAAAATGATCTACAATGCACACTTGGACTAAGTAAAAATATAGATCCAATGTGGAGTTAAAAGGCAAAGCTATGACAAAAACTTATCATATTTGGCTCCAGAATTTTTTGATTTCAGTGCTTACAACAAATTTTAGGTGTTATCTTCATACCCGAAGCTAAATGTCTTATCTCTCATATCTACTTTTGTAACAAGAGACACAATGCGTCAAGTTCCTACCAATAATGTGGTTAGCTTAAAGTAGATAAATAGATAATGATAGAGATGGGAATTGATATATGGAGATAGGTGAGAGAGATGTAGAGATAATGAGATAGAGCGGGGGAAGAGATTAAAGAAGAAATATGGAGGGACAAAGATAGAGGTCTAGGAAGAGAGAGAGGGAGAGGGAGAGGGAGAGAATGTGATGGATTGATAAATAGAGGGAGTCATGTCTAGAGATAAAGGGGGAGAGAAGAATATGGAGATGGAGAGGAAGAGGGAGAGAAATAGATGGAGATATAGAGAGATTTAGAGGGAGAGATAAAGATAAAGATAAAGATAAAGATAAATATGGGGAGATATTGAGGAGGAGGGAGAGGAGATGAGATAGAGAGATGGAGACATTGAGATATATAAAGATATAAAGGGGGGAAGAGAAGGGGGAAGATAGCTCAATAGATAGAGAGGGAGTGATATAGATTGAAGAGATATAAAGAGCTAGAGGTCTGGTGATATATAAAGAGAGAGAGAGGAGTTGGAGAGATAGATAAAGATATAGAAAAGATATAGAAAGTGATATAGAGAGAGAGAGAGATGACGAGAGGGATATATAGATAGACAGGGATCTCGTGAAAGATGGGGAGATAGAGATAGAGGGTGCAAGAGTAAGAGATAAAGGACGTGATATTATACTAAGAAATATTTAAATCTAAAATATTTTGTATTATATTCAAACTATAATAATTTATAAAAAACACAATTATTTAAGCAAGCATAATATGCTCAACTTAAATATTAAATTGTGTAATAGTAAAAAATTAATGTCAATTTTATATTTTACTCAAGTTTACAGGTAATCAAACGTATATTTTTTTTATTGGTAACATTTGAAATTATATTAATAAACTAAGAGAAAATACATTTCAACTATGATTTTAATGGAAAAGGCTGAAAGGAAAACCTACCACCTCAACTCATTTGGCCAACCATTCCCAAGGCACCAAACACGAACTGCCTAAGAACAATGAACAATCAATGGCATGTTCCAAAATATGTCAATGCCCAAAAAACCAACTAGAACCTAAAAAATTACATAGTCATGAACAGAAAACCCCCGAGCCCTGATTACACTAGAGTTCATCAACAAACTCTAAACTATTACAGTCAAACAGAGAGACAAAAAGAAGCAAAAAGGTCACACAAGATGGCTGCACTAGCTAGGTCTTTTGCTTCTTCCCCTTTGAACCAATATGCCCATGGTCCTTTGGGCCAAACTTGTCCTTTTTTCCACACACATTGTCTTGTTCCAATTGCATTGTTTTACGTTCCAACTCCCGAGCATTCAAGAAATCCATCAACGAATCCCAGCCAATTTGGGCTTTAGCTCGACACTCTTCTCGGTTACCAAAAACACTCCAAATGAGAAAAGGTTGCAGTGGTGCCTTCACATAGTCGAATTGACACCAATCTTCATGATGAGCCCAAAGACCCACACTAGACTCAATTATTGCTAGGATTAACATCATTTCACCACACCACTTTGGCTCCACACATTCCTTCGTAGCCCTCAACACCTCCTCCTTGTATCCCAATTCTAGCCCTCGAGCCATAAAGGCTGAAGCAATATCTATGTTGGAACGATAGCAATGTTCAGACTTCAAAAATTCCTCTCCTAGGATCAAGTCAATAATTTGCCAAAAGAGGGGCTCACTAATCTTAAAGACACTGTGAAAATGCTTCTCTGTTATTTTGCCATGGAAGCATTATTGTTGTCTCGATGAGACTAGTGTAAAATTAGCCTCCATGGCACTTGTCACCCACCCTCAACTCAGTGCACCAACTCACAACAATTTAATGAGATAATTGATCTCACAGGGGGTATAAATTGAGGTGTCCTAAACAACACATGTTTGCCTATCATATCAATTAATGATGGTGCTCTTTGTTGTCAAATTGCAACTCCGGGTCTTGATTGCATATCCGCTGAAATTTCTCAAATAACTCCATACCATTAATGTTTAATGATGGCATGGTCGTGTTTGACAATGTGTCAGCCAACTAATTGTTTCTCCTCACATGCAAAATTTTGAAATCCTCAAAAGAGGAAAGGGCAAAGGAAATTAATTTTATGCATTTGTTTAAACTCTAGGCACTTGTTTCACCTTTTACAATTACATTAATCATAATTAACAAGGCCCCCTCCAAATGGATATGATTGATGTTTAATTTTTTTTCCATTTGAATAGCTCCCCAAGTAGCCTAAGATTCTACCTTGTTATTGGTTCCATCACTGAGACATTTCACGCCAATTGCTAGAAGGTTCCCCTATGAATCTCTAGCAACGAACATTGCACCCGACAAGCCAGGATTACCCTCAGATGCCCCGTCGAAATTCACTTTCCAACCCAGATCTAGGCATTCCCAATGCTCCTTCAAATCGATATGTCCTTTGAGATTAACTTGAAGAGGCCCATTAATAGGCCAAGTAATCAAACATATTAATTTTATAGAGATATAGTAGAAAATATTTCAAATAAAATTTTGTAATTAAATATAAATAAAATAATTAAATACAAAATTAAAGTTATATCAAACTCAAAAAATAATAATTTGAAAAATTAATAGCACATATTAAACTTATTAATTAATTAATAATTAAATAATTAAATATTAATAATTAAAACCAAAAAAATAAATTAATAATTAAATAAAAAATAAAAGTAATTCGAGATGGAGCGACCTTTGGCTAGTGGGACCTTCATTAATTGTTTGGAACATTTGGAAAGAAAGAAACATGAGGATCTTCAAAGAGACCACACTCCCGATTAATAAAGTCATTGAAAACATCAAAAGTGTTGTAGAGGAATGATAAATGGGAAATTAGTCACGAGGAGAATCAAAACCTATAACAATTGGGACCGTAGAATGGAAAAGATATGGCTCTTCAAATGCCCTTTAATCATAAACACCAAAAACAGAGTTAATAGGATGGATATCAGATGGATGGCCCCACCGAAGGATTGGGTGAAATTAAATTTTGATGGAGCTTGCAAGGGTAACCCGAGAGATTTTGGATTTGGTGTCGTAATTAGGAACAATGCCAGTAAAATAGTACATGGGGTATATGGTGGACTGAGCAAGGCTACTAACAACGAGGCTGAAATTAGAGCATTAGAGGCTGGATTAAATCTTTGCGTACAAAATGGTATCTCCAAGGTGCTCATTAAGGGAGATTATCAAGTAATTATAAATGTCATTATCAAATCGAATTTCAAATGCCATAAGTTAAGCAAATGGCTCCCCCGTATAAACCATCTATTGGAATTGATCGACACTTTTGAGATTAAGCATGTGTACCGTGAAGGGAACCGTATGGTCGATTACCTTGCAAACTTGGGAGTGGTATGTAATGATGACAAGATTGCCTTTGATCAACACTCTGCAAGTAAGACATAATTGATCACATCAAATTGGATTCTTCACGCGATGGTATCGGCTGAGAACTGTACGTTCGATGGATGACTACCTGAGCCCTGGATATAGGTGGCACTAGATAAGACTCTGGCTCAGTTACATTGTATCGTGGCAGGATTTTACTGCCTTTCATATCCCAAAATGTTGATACTAGTATGATTTTTATGTTGTAGTGGCGACACAATCGCATTATTATCTCTAAGCAAATCTGGAAACATTATTAAAACACTGCTTTTTGGGAATTTGGAATGGAAACTTCCAAAGGCATCCGGTTCTATACAGATCAATACTTCACAAAATGAAGCTGCCTGTATTAACAAGATATGATAATAGCACACTTTGGGGACATTAGTTGTGTCAACTATGAAAAGCATGTGAGAGCTCAAATTCAAAATCTATTAGTAACAGAGGAATATGTGTATGAGGCAATTCAGGGGTTGATGGGGATTACTCTGAATTTCGACAAGCATTGGTGTGATGCCCTCATTTATGAAGTAGTTGTTCTTCCCTTAGTTGACATCATTGACTCAAGGGAACGATCTGTCGAGTTAATGAGCGACTTTGTGAAGTCGTCCGTTGGTAATATTGTCGCCAATGATATTCTCAGCTTGGATGAAAGTGTAAAGGTTAGCATCTTAAAAACATACTTCCATCTCGAGTACTATTTGCCCTCTGATTCCAATGAGGATGCAAACAATTTCGATGAGGAAGAAAGCTCGAACTCTGAGAACTGCGATAAGCGATGAGCCAAGAGAAGAAGAATGGAGAAGGTTGAGGAAAGGGATCGAATGAAGATTTTTGTGGAAAACACTTGGGAGATATTCAGGTGCGCAGTATTGAATGAAAACATGGACCCCTTTAGGCGAGTTACCAATTCCGATGAATGGTGGTTCCCAGTTGCTTCCATTGTAAATGTCATCTGTCTTGGAGAATATGTTGCTCTTATTCTCCAAGCTCTTCAGGGAGATGAATAACAGCCCTGCACTTGGTCACTGCTCTAATCACATAGGGAATCGATTGGTCTATGTCTCTTCAATATATTTGTGTCGACTGTACTGTCCTTAGTCTATGTTTGGTCTTTTGTGTTATTACTATCTGTAACGTCGGATCGTAGGAATGTTTGGAAGATTCGAATCACTCGCTTTTTGTCATATGTGGGTGACGTAACTATTTGTATTTTTTCAAAAGTTTAATAGAGGGCGCTATCCCCATACTAGATAGCACTTACCTTTAAAAAAAAAAAAAGTAATTCTTTAGTTAATTAGAATTAAAATATTAAGTAAATATATACCTAAACGATATAATTAATACATTACAAACAATATTAAGAAAGACAAACTCAATATTGAAAACAAAAAAATATTATAAAATATAAATTAAATTTTAATTAGTAAAATATATTAAAAATAAAGACTAACATACCTATCTATATGTTAAAAAATCTAAGTAAAGATACGCCAGAGATATCAAATTATGAAAATATTTAATATTCATAAATAATAATAAAGAGTTTGTTAGTAATGAGTTTGAAGTGAATTGCTTGAATAGATTGTTTAGAGTATTTCTTATATGTGTGTTTGTCTCCACTTCACTGTTTTTAATAAAACTAAAGAAAAGATTTTATCAATTTAATAATTTTCAATTATACATATTGCCTAGTTCTGGGGGTTGGTGTAATAGCAATGGAGGACGGATAATGATGTTGCACCCTTGGGAGGGGTTGATGTTGTTTCAGGAGTGTAGTGGTTGCAAGACAATGGGTGGATTAGTCTTAATGAGCTCTTCTTAAATTGTGAGAAAGGACAATAGTTGATTATATGATAAGAACTTGGTAGAAATAAATAGAACCCATTGCACAAAAGGGTGAACAAGTTGCTAACGGTCTGATATGATTTATCATTTCACTGCAATTCTATATAGGCTTTGCATTGTATGGTAAGTAGTAAATACAAAGAATCTAGGAAGATAGAATGAAGTGCATCAATTGATCTATTGGTTTTCATACTTGTTGTAGGATATAGTGTATAAGCTACCACCAAATAGGTGCCATGAAGATATCATTGAGTTGTAGTTTGGATCTAGCTTATTGATCATTTCTATCTATCTTTGGTGGCATAGGAGTGTCATAACTTATGTTGTACTAACCACATAAGTAGAAAACTTTGATTACACATGAGTAATTGTGATTAAATGACACTTGGTGGCTAGGGCATGCCAAGTCAAACTGACATTTTGGTTTTTCCTTTGATCTGGTCAATCCCAATTTTTTGAATTAAAATGCATAATTTTATAGAGTTTCCTAATGGAGGACCAAGGGCCTAAGTTTGGGGAGCACAAATACATATAGTACTTAAAATTTTAGTTATAAAAACATGTATAGTAAATAAGTATTACAAATGAAAAATTACAAAAAAAAAATGGCATACTAAGTAAACTACTAAACAATAAAGTCACAAATACATTACAATGGTTGCATTAAACATTTGAATTTTGAAGTGAACATTTACTTTTCTTTTAATGATATATGTATGTATGTATGTGCTTTTTTTTAAAGTAAAACATGCAATCTCTCTTTTTTTTAAAAAAATCTTTTATATTTTATATTAAAATTAAAAGGTACAAATTTTATATCATTTTATATTAAAGTGATTCTAACTTGTACACAATGGATCTATATTCGATTAAAACTAAATATTAAACTGATTTTAACTTGTAGTTACACGCAATTTATTATGCATCAAAGAAACTATATGATTCTAATAATATATAGTATTTAATTTATTTTCATTATGTCATTTAATTTAATAATAAATATTATCTAAATAAAAATAAAAATATTTAATTTGAGAATTCTTATTATAACTATAAGCTAACTAGACTAAATACAACCATGTATTACATATTTAATCCATATTCAAATAAAACTAAATATTAAACTAACAATTCTACACTTTAATTTATTATGCATGGAAGAAATTAAAGACTAATTAATTGTTGTGAGGCCATTGAAAATGCATGTCTTCAAATTCTATTATGAAAACCTAGTGATTGCACTCAACTTAGGTTATTTAATTTAGTTTCGTTTAAGTTATTTTAATTTCATTTAAGTTATTTAATTTAATTTAAGTTATTTGATTTATTTTTATTTTTATTATTTAATTTATTTTAATTTAAGTTATTTAATTTATTTTCATTTAACTTATTAAATCTAATTTAGAATATTTTAATTTGCTTTTAATTATTTATTTTATTTAAGTTATTTAATTTAATTTTTTATATTATTATAATTTAATTTACTTTAATTTGAAATTAAATCCACTAAATATTTTATTAATTTCTCTCTCTATATATAACTAAAATAAAAAATTTAAATATTTAATTTTTTTAAATAAATTGAATTTTATTTTATTTGAAGTGTAACTTCCATGATAACTTCAATTCAATTTCAATTGGATAATCTAAGAAAAAAAATATTCAAAGTGATGTCAACCTGTATTTAGATGTCTAATACAAGAACAATTCATATTGAAATATAACGAGTCATATTTAGTGGATCTCATTTATCGTTTGTTTTTTTATCGTATCAATACTCAATGACTCGGAGTATTTAGATTATTTCAAATTTACCATGCAATTTTTTTTTATTAAATAAAAAATTGAAAGTAAAAGTAATAGTAAAACTAATGGTAATTAATTGCTCTTATGCGAAAAAATGTGAATCTTTGATAACCCCGTTCACAAGAAGCATCGACCTCCCACAATTCCATAGAAGATGGTGAAGGTTGGCAAGTGGTTCACTCCAGATGAAGCAGGAGGCAAAGGAGGTCACGAGAAATCCTTACAAGCTACGCCCCAAACATTCCTAAGAAGAGGTCGACATGGCCCTAGAAAGGCAGGAAATTCGAGTCAATTCAAACACAGAAGCAGTTGCGAAGGCCTACTAGGACATCGTAACAATTCACAAACTCTGGACAAAGCCTGGCCACTGGAGCAAACTTTATTACATTAGGTTCAAACAGGCATTTCTCAGGCCAGCATTTTCCTGCGCCACTTGCAAAATCCCACAAAACAACAAGCAATAAGATATTAAAGGTGGATCCTAATATAATTAGTCCTATCTAGGATAGCTTTACTAAATTTGGAATTCTAGCTACTTGGAGTAGTCATAATAAACCAATAAAGAACATCATACAATGGTGGGAAGGTAAGTATCCTGCCCAAGTAAGTATCTTTGTCCTTGATTGTAATTTCCTCTCTATAATTTGTAAGAATGGAAGGGTTAAGCATGAGATTCTGCATGGTGATATTATTTTTTTCAAAGGATATTGCTTTCATTGCATAGATTGGGAGCCAGATTTTTTTCCAAATACATATAAATCAAATCAATTTCTAAAATGGATCGATCTTGGCAAACTCCCAGTAGAATATCAGTTTCCTGATATTTTAGAAGCAATAGGTAATAGAATGGGAACCTTTCTTGGTTGTGAGGGTATATCTAGGAGGGACCGCGTTCAAAATTGGTCAAGGTGATTTTGAACATAGACACCCAGATCAAACATTTAGAACATATAGAATTATCAACTGATAAAGGGATTTTGATTATCAAACCATCCTTTTACTATGGGTTTATAGATGATAAGGGTATCATCCTTAAGTCTAGGAAGAAACCCATTAATAGTAATAAAACAATCGATCAACTTAATCCAATCCCGGATGTTAACATCAAATTCAATATGGAAATTGGTGGTTTTATAGTGGAACCTCCAAGAGAAGATATGCAGATGAAATCTAAAGATATTTCCCCCACAAAGCATAACTTATCCAGGTCAAGATCAAAGCGAATTTCCCGTCTCAAAGCAAGGGAACCCTTAAGCAGATCTTGCAAGAGGTAGAAGATTTTAAAGAAGAAATGGTAGAATAGATTGCAATTCTGGAACAAGTAGAGGAAGAAATAAACCAACTACAATTAGATAATGATTCAAAAAAAGAAGCAGTAGATATTACTAAAATAGATGTAATAGATGTAATAGATGAAGGTAATCACGAGATCTCCAACAGTTATAAGGTCCCTCCTAAATTGGAAGTAGTTTATGACATGATGGGTCTAAATGAAGAAGAGGAGGATGACTAGGAGGAAGATGCAACAAAAAAATAGATATTGATTAAGAAAATATTGGAGATTATGGAGACAAAGGAGCAAGAAATAGAGGAAGAGGGTGAGTATGAGGAGACATGATTAGTTGAAGAAAAAGAACCTAAGGAAATGAAAACAGACAAGGCTCGGAGTGATGGGATAAAAAATGTAGCTGAATACCAAACTTTGTTAGAACTGGATAGGGAAGAGATGGAAAAGTTGGGAATAAAGCAAGACTGCCAACACAAAGAAAGCCCAGATTGTGCAAAAGAAGTCAAAAAAAGAGGTAGGAAGTCATTGAATGATTTAAGGATGAAAGATGGCTTGGTAGAAGACCAAGTTAAATTGACAACATTTTTTAATGCAAGGAAGGGGAAGCTCCTTCTCAATGAGCAATGAGGATAATAACCTAGAACGTTAGGGGCATGAATGCCCCTAACAAGAAGCGCATTATAAAGTGCAACTATTCTCTTGGAAATATGACGTTATACTCATCCAAGAGACAAAAGTGCGTACAAAAGAATTAAAAGTTTTTAAGAGAAAGTTAGTGTTGGCAATATGCTGGAATTGGTGAAGTGTTGTCATTGATGTCAACATTGTATCTCGGTTGGATATGGTTTTGCTATCCTGGTTGGACCTATGTGTTTGTCTTGGTTTTGGATGTGATTCTGATCCGATATGATCAGATCCTTGGATTCGGTTTTGGATGGTTATTTAGGTTGGCTACCTGCTTGTCGCGTTTAGTTTGTTCATGATTTGGTGCTTTGGAAGCTATCGCTTATGTTCCCAGTGATATTTCTTGGTACCGGTTAGCTTTACTGATTGGCGATACTTGATGATTTGGTTAAGTGATTTTGTTTCGGCTTATGGAAATGGTTTCTAACATGCCGAAGGTGTTTTTGATCATTTTCTAATTGTTTGGTGGCTTTGCATTGGCTAACGTGATGATTTGGTGGTCCTATTTGGATCTAGTTGATTATTTTGTGTTATTGCACTAAGGGTTTCTACTGGTTGCTAAAACGTGTTGGAGATTGGTCTTAGCGTGATTTTCGGCGGATGTAATTGTTTGAGAATTTGAAGTAGGTCCATGCTATGTAATGTAAATCATAATATTGGTCTGGTGATATCACGTGATGTAATTTTGTAATTATGGGTTTAGGGTTTAGCTGACCTTATCATTAAGGTTGATGATTTGTATTTAGAGGTGACTTATTCATGTAATCTCAGTATCGATGGTTATGTTTTCATTATCAAGAGAAAGGTTTAAGTGCGAACAATGATATATCATTTAGCGGAAGGTTGTGAAGGATTCAGTGTTGCAGGTTAGACATCTGTGCTTAACCAGAACCGTATCAAGCATTAGGAGATGCTACTCCCATAGTTCATTCTTTTCGGATTGTAGTTTGATGTGTTTGTAAGTTAGTGAGACTTCCTTTTGTGATGAGAAGTGCGCTCTAGGCTATTGGCCTGATTGCAAGTGCAATCCCCATTGTAATTATTTCACATACTGCTACAGAAGTATTGTCTGATTGCGAGTAGGGTCTCCCATCGTGGTTTTTCCCTTTACCGGGTTTTCCACGTCAAAATATTGGTGTTGTGTGTATTGTGCTTTCATGCTTTATCTTTAATTGTGTTGGTTTCTTTGTGCTTCAGTATAAAGTTTATTTTTTGCATTAGCTATTATACTTGTGAAGAAAACTAATTCACCACCCCCCCCCCCCCCCCCCCCCTCAGTTTTCTCCCAGTATCAGAATTGTCTAATAATTGGTATCAGAGAAAAGCATACAGTTTTTATAATAAAAGATTGAATAGGATTATGGAAAGCATAAATGTCAAGGTGGATGAGAAAGGTAATAATTCATATCAGATCATATGACTGTGAACTAGAGATGAATTTGTCATATCAGAACCGACAGTGAAAGAATCGGTTCAAAACTTTGATCCAATTGCTTCGGTAACATCTAGAAATTCCACAGTGACTGTTGAAGAGCAAAAAGAATTAGAAAGTCAAGACAATCTTAAGCCCCCCATGCATGTGAAGTTGAATCATTCTGAAGATTAGATCATTGGAGATAAAAGGAAAGGTGTGATGATAAGAAGAAGGTTAGTTGTTGAAGAGGTATGTTTGATTTCTCAAATTGAATCAGAATCTTTTATTGAAGCAAGTAAAGATGAGAATTGGATGAAAGCAATGGAAGAGGAACTAGATCAGATAGAAAAGAATAAGGCTTGGGAATTGATTCCTAGGCCTAAAAATAAGAATGTTATTGGAACTAAATGGGTTTTCAGGAATAAATTAAATGAGGAAGGTCAAGTTGTGAGAAATAAAGATAGTCTGGTTTGCAAAAGTTACTCACAAGAAGAAGGAGTTGATTATGATGAGACTTATGCTCCGGTTGCAAGAATTGAAGCAGTAAGACTATTTCTTGCCTATGTTGCACATAATAACTACTATCAGATGGATGTTAAATGTGCATTTTTTAATGAAGATATTGAAGACTACATTGAGTATCCTGATGGATTTTCTTTATCAGAAGACAAAGACATGGTTTGCAGATTGAAGAAAGCTTTATATGGATTGAAATAAGCCCCTAGAGCATGGTATGCTAGATTAGATAAATATATTTCAAAGCTCAGATTTAGCAAAGGTAATACTGACAGTAACTTATATTATAAGTTTGAGCATGATGACATACTGATCATTGAGGTCTTTGTGGATGATATCATTTTTGGAGGAGAAGAAAGTCTATGCATTAAATTTGTTGATGATATGAAGAATGAATTTGAAATGTCTATGATTGCAGAGATGAAATTTTTCGTAGGTTTATAGATTACTCAGAATGATAAAGGTATTTTCATTTGTCAAACTAAGTATGTGAAGGAATTGCTTAAGAAATTCGGACTTGAAAATTCTAAACCTGTCGATACTCCTATGATAATCGATTGCAAATTATCAAAGGAAGATGAATCTCCTAGAGTAAATCCAAGTAGATACAAATCAATGATTGGTGGATTACTGCACTTAACTCGGACTAGACCTGATATAATGAATGTTGTTTGTATTACTTCTATATTTCAGTCAGATCCTAGAGGAACTCATGATATTGTTGTTAAAAGGATATTCAGATATTTGGTAGGTACAATAGATTACAGGTTATGGTATCCAAAGGATGATGATTTCAAACTATGTGCCTATATAGACTCTAATTGGGCAGGAGATTTGGATCACCGGAAGAGCACTACAGGTGATGCATTCTTTCTTGGGAAGAAATTGGTTTCATGGCTTAGCAAAAAACAATCATGTACTTCATTATCTACTATTGAAGCTGAATATGTAACTGTTGCAACTAACTGTATTAAGATTTTAAGGATGAAACAAATTTTGAAGGATATAAGGGTAAGTTATGATGAGCCTATTGTTATTCATTGTGATAATACTGTTGCTATTGATATGTCAAAGAATTTGGTATTTCATTCCAAATCAAAACATATTTCTATATGGTATAATTTCTTGAAAGAAAAGGTTGAAGCAAAGAAAGTCGGATTGGTTTATGTGCCTATTAAGGAACAAATTGTAGATATTCTAACAAAACCATTGCCTAAAGATACTTTTGAATATCTTAGAGATCAGCTGGGGGTCACCACCCCTCCAAAAGAGACTTAGAGATGCATCAATCCAGTAAAAGCCTATCAGACATATTTTATGATCTGGGTTGATGAGATGATGTTGCTACTCAGGGGGAGTAGTCAGTTGTTTAGTTCAGTATTTTTGTTTGGCGGTACCCGTCCTTTGTCATTAATGTCAAAGGGGGAGATGGTGTTCATGTGAAAATCAATTAATCAAAGGGAGAGATATATTTCAGATCAGTCTTTGGGAGATTGTTGGCATTCCTTGGCAATTGGATGATTTTCAAATTCAGTGTTGCCATGAATGCCAAAGGGGGAGATTGTTGGCAATATGTTGGATTTAGTTAAGTGTTGTCATTGATATCAACACTGTATCCCGGTTGGATATGGTTATGTTATCCCAGTTGGACCTATCCCGGTTAGACTTCGTGTTTGTCTTGGTTTTGGCTATGATTTTGATCCGGTATGAACAGATCCTTGGATTCGGTTTTGGATGGTTATTCAGGTTGGCTACATGCTTGTCACATTCAATTGATTCATGATTTGGTGCTCCGGAAGCTATCGCTTATGTTCCCAGTTGATATTTCTTGGTACCGGTTAGCTTTACTGATTGGCGATACTTCATGATTTGGTTAAGTGATTTTGGTCTGGCTTATGGAAATGGTTTCTAACGTGTTGAAGGTGTTCTTGATCATGTTCTATTTTTTTGGTGGCTTTGCATTGGCTGGTGTGTTGAGTCGGTGGTCCTATTTGGATCCGGTTGATTATTTTGTGTTATTGCACTAAGGGTTTCTACTGGTTGTTGAAACGTGTTGGAGATTGGTCTTAGCGTGATTTTCGGTGGATGTAATTGTTTGAGAATTTGAATTAGGTCCATGCTATGTAATGTAAATCATAATATTGGTCTGGTGATATCATGTGATGTAGTTTTTTAATTATGGGTTTATGGTTTAGCCGACCTTATCATTAAGATTGATGATTTATATTTATAGGTGACTTATTCATGTAATCTTGATGTCAATGATTATGTCTGCATTATCAAGAGAAAGGTTTATGTGCGAACAATGATATATCATTCAATGGAAGATTGTGAAGGATTCGGTGTTGCAGGGCAGACATCTGTGCTTAACCGAAATTGTATCAAGCATTAGGAGATGCTACTTCCACAATTCATTATTTCTGGATTGTAGTCCAATGTGTTTGTAAGTCAGTGAGACTTCCTTTATGATGAGCAGTGCGCTCTAGGCGGTTGGCCTGATCGCAAGTGCAATCCCCATTGTAATTATTTCACATATTACTGCAAAAGTATTATCTAATTGTGGGTAGGATTTCCCACTGTGGTTTTTCCCTTTACCAGGTTTTCCACATCAAAATATTGGTGTTGTGTGTACTGTGCTTTCACGCTTTACCTTTCATTGTGTTGGTTTCTTTGTGCTCCGATATAAAGTTTATTATCTACATTAACTTTTATACTTGTGAAGAAAATTGATTCACCCCCCCTCTCAGTTTTCTCCACATAACAAAACTGTCTAACAATTGGTATCAGAGCAAAGCATATAGATGTTGTATCAAAATATTGAACAGGATTATGGAATGCATAAATGTCAAGGTGGATGAGCAATGTAATAATCAGATCGGATCATATGACTATGAACCAGAAGATGAATTTGTCAAATCAGAACTGACAGTGCAAGAATCATTTCAGAACTTTGATCCAATTGCTTCGGTAACATTAGAAAATTCCACAGTGACTGTTGAAGAGCAGAAAGATTCAGAAAGTCAAGACAATTCTAAGCCCCCCAGGTATGTGAAGTTGAATCATTCTGAAGATCAGATCATAGGAGATAAAAGGAAATGTGTGATGACAAGAAGAAGGTTAGTTGCTAAAGAGGTATGTTTAATTTCTCAAATTGAACCAAAATCTTTTATTGAAGCAAGTAAAGAGGAGAATTGGATGAAAGCAATGGAAGAGGAACTATATTAGATAGAAAAGAATAAGACTTGGGAATTGGTTCCTAGGCCTGAAGATAAGAATGCTATTGGAACTAAATGCGTTTTTAGGAATAAATTAAATGAGGAAGGTCAAGTTGTGAGAAATAAAGCTAGACTGGTTTGCAAAGGTTACTCACAAGAAGGAGTTGATTATGATGAGACTTATGCTCTGGTTGCAAGAATTGAAGCGTTTAGACTATTTCTTGCCTATGTTGCACACAAGAACTACAAGGTATATCAAATGGATGTCAAATGTGCAGTTCTGAATGGAGATCAGTTAATCAAAGAGGGAGATATATTTCAAATAAGTCTTTGGGAGATTGTTAGCATTCCTTGGCACTTGGATGATTTTCACATTCAGTGTTGCCATCAATGCCAAAGGGCAATATGCTGGATTTGGTTAAGTGTTGTCATTGATGTCAACACTGTATCCCAGTTGGATATGGTTCTGCTATCCTAGTTGGACCTATCCCAGTTAGACTTGGTGTTTGTCTTGGTTTTGGTTGTGATTCTGATTTGGTATGATTAGATCCTTGGATTCGGTTTTGGATGGTTATTCAGGTTGGTTACATTCTTGTCACATTTAGTTGGTTCATTGTTTGGTGCTCTGGAAGCTATCGCTTATGTTCCCGGTTGATATTTCTTGGTATCGATTGGCGATACTTGATGATTTGATTAAGTGATTTTGGTCCGGCTTATGGAAATGGTTTCTAACATTTTGAAGGTGTTCTTGATCATGTTCTAATTGTTTGGTGGCTTCACATTGGCTGGTGTGCTAATTTGGTGGTCCTATTTGGATCCGGTAGATTATTTTGTGTTATTGCACTAAGTGTTTTTACCAGTTGGTGAAACATGTTGGAGATTGGTCTTAGTGTGATTTCCAGCGGATGTAATTGTTTGAGAATTTGAATTAGGTCCATTCTATGTAATGTAAATTATAATATTGGTCTGGTGATATCATGTGATGTAATTTTTGTAATTATGGGTTTAGGGTTTAGCCGACCTTATCATTAAGGTTGACGATCTGTATTTATAGGTGACTTATTCATGTAATTTCAGTGTCAATGGTTATGTTTGCATTATCAAGAGAAAGGTTTATGTGCGAACAATGATATATCATTCAGCGAAAGGTTGTAAAGAATTTGATGTTGCAGGGTAGACATCTGTGATTAATCGGAACTGTATCAAGAATTAGGAGATGCTACTTCCACAGTTCATTCTTTCTGGATTGTAGTTCGATGTGTTTGTAAATCAATGAGACTTCCTTTTGTGATGAGCAGTGCATTGTAGGTGGTTGGCTCGATTGCAAGTGCAATCCGCATTGTAATTATTTCACATACTGCTGCAGAAGTATTATCAGATTGTGGGTAGGGTTTCCCATTGTGGTTTTTCCCTTTACTGGGTTTTCCACGTCAAAATATTGGTGTTGTGTGTATTGTGCTTTCATGATTTATCTTTAATTGTGTTGGTTTCTTTGTGCTCCGGTATAAAGTTTATCATCTGCATTAATTGTTATACTTGTGAAGAAAACTGTTTCACTGCCCCCCTCTCAGTTTTCTCCCGGTATCAGAACTGTCTAATAGTTAGGATCTTGGAAGATGATATCAGAGAGGGTAGAAGGATCCTCTGGAGGATTAGGAGTCTTATGTGATCCTAGAAGAGTCTCTTTTGAGACTCTTAGCTCTAATAAGAACTGGGTAGTGGGTCAAATAAGGAATTGGTATAACAACTTAAATGTGTGTCTGTTAAATATCTATGGGCCAGTATAGACAGATAAAAAGAGAGAGTTGTGGACTGAACTAGAAGGTTTTTGTCATCAATATACTAACAAAAATATTATACTAGGAGGGGACTTTAATGCTATACTTGATTTAACAGAGAAAAGTGGGGGAATTAGGAAGGAGCCTTAATCCCTAATAGACTTAAGGCAATGGGTTAACCAAACTAATTTGTTGGAAATTAAGGCAGCTAATTACAATTTCACTTGCAATAATAGGAGATCAGGCTTTAGTCAAATAGATTAAAAACTAGATTGGTTCTTATTCAAAGGAAATGTGATAAATTTTCCATTCTACTTGAGCTCTAGAATTCTCCCAAACTCGGGTTCAGATCACTTTCTTGTGTCGCTTACCATAGAAGAAGAAATCTGTCCCATCAGGTATCCTTTCAAATTTGAAAATATGTGGATGATGGATGCAAATTTCTTCAAAAATATAGAGCAATGGTGGAATGAGGAACATTTATTGGGGTCCAAACTGTTATGCTTCATCTAAAAGCTTAAAGTTGTCAAAATGAAGTTATTACAATGGAACAAGGAACATTTTGGGAACATCTTTGAATCTAAAAAACGATTAGAAAAAGAAATGGAAGAGTTAAATGAGGTATTAATAAATAAAGAGATGGATCAAAGTAGGTATCAGAAGGAGAAAGAACTATTAGGTCAATATGAAAACATTCTAGCAAAAGAGGGAGTATTCTGAAAACATAAATCTAGAGAAACATGGTTGACAACAGGGGACAAAAACACAAGATTGTTTCACAATAGTACTAAGCAGAGAATAAATACTAATAGGATACATAGCATCAAGGATGGGACTGAAGGTCTCGTAAAAGATCCTAAGGAAATAGCTAAAGAGGCTAAAAACTTCTTCAATAACATCCTAAACAACTGGGATTCATCAAACCTAAGAGCCCAATCATAAATATTGGGAATTGATTACCTCTTATCAAAACTGGATGTTGAACAATAAATTTTCTACCACAGAGATACATACAACCCTTAACTAAATGCACCTTGATAAAGCCCCAGGACAAGATGGCTTCCCAACATGTTTCCTCCAGAAATGCTGAGACATTTTGGGTAATGAGTTAGTGGAGGCATTAGAAGCAACCAAAAATTTAGGAAGATTCTTGAAGAAAATTAATAATACCTTCATTACCATAGTCCCCAAAAAACAACAAGTTGAGTCCTTTGATGATTATAGACCAATTTCTCTTTGCAATACAATCTTTAAGATACTCACTAAAGCATTAGCAAACAGATTAAAATCAATTTTACTTCACATTATAGTAGATGAGCATATAGGTTTTGTCCCTAGTAGGTAAATCTTCGATGGAATTATTATTGCCCAAGAAGTTATCCACTCCATCCAACAAAATCTCAGCCCAGGGATGCTAATTAAACTAGACATTAAAAAAGCTTATGATAAAGTAGATTGGAGGTTTTTCTGCAAATATCTTGAAGCTTTTGGCTTCTCTAAACAATGGATCAATGTTATCTTTGAATGCATTTCTAGCCCTAGAATCTCAATTATTATCAAGGGAACCCTGATAGGCTTCTTTGAGATTTCCAAAGGCCTCAGACAAGGAGATCCTATTTCTCCCTTCCTAAACATCATTATGGCAAAGGCCTTAGGAAGAACCATTTTTAAGGCCCATAACAATAACCAAATTAAGGCAATCAAAGTAACCAATGGAGTTGAACCGATTACTCATCAACAATTTGTTGATCTAATACCATGCTTATGGTAGTAGCCAGTAAACAAGAAGCTAGGAGGTTCGCAAATATACTAGAAAACTATTCCAAAGGCTCTGGGAAATTGGTGAAGCAAAACAAATTGAAATTATTCTTCTTTAACTCCACACCTATGCTAGAATTGGAAATCCGCAACATCTTTGGGTATAGGAAAGGAGAAATACCCTGTAAATACATAGGCTTACCTTTGGACAAGGGACAGAG
This sequence comes from Cryptomeria japonica, assembly GCF_030272615.1. Lineage (NCBI taxonomy): Eukaryota > Viridiplantae > Streptophyta > Pinopsida > Cupressales > Cupressaceae > Cryptomeria > Cryptomeria japonica. The sequence goes on along the minus strand of NC_081413.1, from coordinate 429,710,515 downwards.
GAATAAAAACTTATGGGAACATATCTTGACTAAGATAGACAAGAATCTTGAATCATGGAAGAATAAGTGTCTCTCCTCAGCAGAGAAAGTGACAATGTTAAAAACAATACTACCCAAATATCAAATATCAAATGTCCTGTGTCCCATTTCCAAAAGGAATAAAGGAGAAATTAGATAAGAAACTAAGGAATTTCTACTAGAATGGAGTGTTTGAGCAGAAGAAGATTGCACTAATATTTTGGGACAAAATTTGTAGACCAATCAAGGAAGAGGGGATTGGGCTCATGAACCTCTCTAGACAAAACAAGGCACTAGGAGCTAAGCTGATATGGAAAATGTATAAGGAACCCAACCTCAAATGGGTAAGAATCCTTAAACAAAAAAACCTAACAACTAATGATTCGTTAAGTATTTTCAGAACTACCTCCCCTCCTAAAAGCTCTAGGGTCTGGAATTTCCTTCTAGATAGTAGAAATATTGTCTTGGAAAAATTATATTGGGATGTAGCTAAAGGTGATAAAGCCCTATTATGGGATGACTCGTGGGGAGGATATCCAACATTCAATGAAGTAATAAACAACAATATGATTAAGGAGAGACTAATGGCTCAGTGGGGTAGATATGTTAAGGATTATGTGGAATTCTCGAAGGATGACCCCTCTTTGGGATGGAAAAGGAAATCTCTAGACAACCTAAAGCTTCCTAGGCATGAAGTGGATTCATTCATGAAGCTCATAAAAAAAAAAAGATCTATTTTAGGAAAGGAGCGGACAACCTTGTTTGGACAAGATCTAAATCTAGATCTTACTGTGTAAAGGAAGGATACAATTTATTAAATAAGAAGCTGCAACATCTTGAAACCTCTATTCCAATCAATATTTGCTGGAGTAACCTCTGCCTTCCCAAAGCAAATATCTTTTCTTGGGAAGCACTCCAAAAAAGGACACTTATTGTAGATTGGTTTACTAAAATTGGTAATGAGGTCCCGTCAAGATATTATTTATGTGAAAAGGAAACAAAACCAGTAGATCACCTTTTTTTAAACTGTCAATACAACAACAAATGTTGGAGATGGTTATGTAATAGAATAGAATGGTCATTGACCATTCCTAATGAGCTACTGAGTTGGTTCCAAGGCTGGCCAATACAAGATAATAAAGGGATATACAACATATTATGGACAATAACACCATCTATTTTGATATGGGAAATATGGAAGGACAGGAATAGAATAATTTTGAAGGAAAAATATATAGAAGAGGATCATCTGATTTTAAGAATTGAGGCGGCCATAGTGGAAGTTGCAAATAGAAGGTTATTCTCTCAGAAAAAGAAGGAAGTAGTACTCACAAGATGGGATGAAAAAACAAGGAACATATGGTAAGGGCTGAAAATCCCACCATTCATTGGTGATAGTAACAAGAATAATCTCAACAAAAGGGCTCAAATCAGGTGGATATCCCCTAGGAATGGATGGTTTAAGTTAAATTTTGATGGTGCCTCAAGGTGTAATCTGGGGGTAGTAGGCATAGGTTGCATAATTCACAATTGGAATGGTGTAGAGATAGCTAGCCTTACTAAGCCTATAGGGGTGGACACTAACAACATGACATAATTTATTGCCCTTATAGAAGGTCTTATTTTAAGTAAGAAACTAAGCATTTGGAATTTATAAATAGAAGGAGACTCGACCATAATTATAAATGCTATAAGAAATGGATCCACTTCAAATTGGAAATTAAATGGCCAACTAGGCAGAGCAATGGATCTACTCAAATCACTTGATGAATATACAGTGAACCACATTTATAAAGAAGGGAATGAGAAAGTTGATGGATTGGCCAATCATGGAGCTAATGGGGTTTGGGAGGAAAAAGTATCTATGATCTCAGAGGAGAATGTAGTGTGGCCTGATTAGATTTATCGGCCTATAGATGGGTTGTTGAGGGTAGGATACATAGTTTAGGTGTTATGAACTCTGTAATATTTTGATAGCTCTAGTTTCATAAAGTGTTGAGAGGTCAGTAGTAAATACTCATATCTCTTAGCACTCAATCCTATGGGAAGGACATGATGGACTTAGTAGGATGATGTCATTAGCATTTGTTACGTGGAAATGAGTAATGGGCTCACGATATTAGCATTAATGAGGCTAGTTGGCAGTTAATTATGTAATCAAAGAGCGATCACTTAATCATCCATCTGAAGCCCTTTCGCACATGTTGATGTACTCTTTAATGATTGGGAAAGTAGTTGGATTATTTGCAATCATTATAAGATATAGATTTTATTTTATAGAACAATGTAGAAGCTCATTCTCACATTCTCGTTCCAAAATTCGAGAGCTTGTGAATCTATTCAGCCACTATAGGAGTATGGAGTCAAATATTGTTCTGCTTCCTGATGAGAATAGTAGGATGATGGCTTTCAGGGGTAGGGTTAAGCACAAAAGGTGGTGTAGGATTCTGAATGAGCTAGATGATTTAGAAAACTGTGTTGTTCAAGAGGTAATGTGGGAAGAATCTATCAACTATGATTACAGGTTCAGGGTTAACTACGACATCCTTGTGAAATTTGCCTCAATACTCCTGGTGATGAAGATTCAAAAAATGGAAGTAATTTAGCTTCATAGAAAAATCTTTAAAGGAGATTTGTTGAAGGGTTTAGAAATAGCGGTTTAGAACGTCGATGAGAATTTGATGATTCCCTTTCTAGAAGATTACAAGGATGTTGGTCTTAGGGAGACATGCAGTCAAGAGAAAGAGATGGTCAAGCGCCCTATTCTGGTGTTAAAGGACAAACAAACCTTTGAGGAGAGGAAGCCTATCATTGCTCGCAACATAGACTTTCTCCAAAAATGGCTGTCTGAAACTAGCCGTGGGCACTGAATGGTGGGTGGACTATATGAAGGAGGAAGGATTTGAACCTCCCGAGGAATTCTCGGATATAGAATTGGAAATGTTTCAAGTGTGGTCACCTATGATTATTATGGCTTCTCACCTTCAGGGAGGGCTTGAGAAAACTGAAAGGACCACTAAGAGGAAGCTGGTAGACACCATGGAAAGAGAAGAATCTTCCTCTGCAACAGCCAAGAAAATGCCCCCTCACGGAGATTGCATTTACCTGGATAGTAACCTTATGTAATAGAGCAGACCTTGTTCAAGGCGACTATGTTTTCTTATATTTTTCGTTTTATATATATGAAATAGACATTTTTAGATGCCCTTTGGTGAAATTTTCATTGTATCCACCATATACTATAGGGGCATTTTACTCTAGGTTTTTAGCTCTCATCGAACATTGTCTACTCTGACAAGGATATGATAGCCTTGGTAGTTTTTTGCTCCACTGTTATAGAGTAGGTAAGAGGGTGGTAAACACCTATTTTGTCTCCCCTCGTCATTATAGATGATAATTATGGAATGTAAAGACAACTAAACCTTAATACAAACAATATTATGGTACTATTCTAGCATTGCATGTGGCCTGCTCATCTTTCTATTCTATTGAGATAAGAGGATGATAAACTTCTGATAGATGTTTTTTTTGGTTAGTAACTCTTGCTTGTTTAGGCAATTTCCGCTTATCGAAATGGAAAATTATGTAGTATAGAGGAATTAGTAGTAGAATATTTCCCTGTATGTTGTTTAGAAACATCTAACAACTTTGCAGAGAAATACTTCTTGTCTCAGGAAATAGGAATCAGGTATACTACTGACATAAGGAGGCATGTAATCTTTAATATCTTAATCCTTAGCATACATATTAATAAATATGATTGCATTTCTTTATTTTCTAATGTACATATCAGGTTTCTTCCTTCACTACTATTAATTTTTGGCTTGGACCGCTCACCCAAAAAAACAAAAAAACTAATAGTAATTAAAGATGGGTGTCAATTTTAATCATAGGTAGTTTTTATTGACGGATATCTATCAATCTATTATGTGAGTATAATACACCTCTCGGCGTAATAAATTATACAAAATTGTTAGTTAAAAATAAAATAAAATATTTTAAATTAGTAAATTATTTTGTATTTTGTTTAACTAATTTGTTTTTCATCTTTTGATATTATAGGTTGTGAAATTGTCATGTTTTTATGTAAACATTATTATAGTTGATTTACAAACACAATAGATATGTTAAAGATTTTTTTTTAAATAATTTTTTTTTTTTATATTGCATATAAGGGAAGAAACTATTACAAAAGATAGGAACAAAATGCAGAGTTATGTATACATGGACTACAGATCCAGTAACCAACTACCTACAACCAAATGTAAAATTGGGTTGCAGATCCAAAAGACTACTTAGGACTAAATACAAAAATGCACAGAGTTGTGTATACATGAATCTCAAACTTAGATGAGTACATATATTTCAATACAAAATTACATAATGCTTATGCTCGAGGTACTGTAGAGCTAAGGCTAGATCATGTATGCGTATGCTCTTGACATTCTTCCATCCAAGTAGTCCACCCTAGGGGGCCTTCCATCCACACAACTTGTTTGCCTTCAAGTAATTGTGAGAGCATCTGAATCTGATCTTTAATCGGGTCTTTGATTTTGTCAACCTCTAGTCCAAGGCTCTCCATTGCTAGATCAACATCTTGCTTTCCTTCTGCTGCCTGCCTCCACTTGTATCCATTCTCCATCTCATGAAGGTACATCTTTGCATTTCCATCCTTAATGAATCTAATGAATTTGTGCTTCTCAATGTTCATTATCACAGAGACCTGCAAAAAAATGCAGTGAAGGGTGAGTCCACGAAATGACTCAGTAAGGGCCCTAGCTATACCTTAGAATTTGTCTTCATTTCTAATTTTCCATATATACCATAAAATTTCAGTGGAAATGATATGCCAAAATAAGTTAGTGTCATTTTTCAAACCCTTAATATACCCAATGAGAACATCTAACACAATAATTTGATTAGGAATAGATATACCAAATAGCAGCCAAAATTCTCTAGCAATACTACATTCAAAGAAAATGTGCCTAACGGACTCAGGCACCCTGCACACATTACAAATATCACAATTACTATGATCTTTTCTGAATGGTAGTCTGTTGATTATCATCAGCCATTTAAAGCATTTTTCCTTGGGCATAATAGGACTTCTCCATAGTCGTGAGAATAACTGCTACCACTGTTTCACTGAAAATTCTGCAAACCACAACTTGTTAACATATAATATAATGGATTCATCATATGTTAGAGTATTATAAATATTAATAGCTTTTATATTAGACATAGGGATAGTGTTATTCCATATAATTTTTTTTGCAATTTTCATTACTACTCTTGCATTTCTTGGGCAACTGAAGGTTTACGCATGCTTTTTTCATCATGTTATAGGTTCGCTTGTGGGAATTTTGAAAATCAAATCTACCTCTAAGGGTTTCCCAGCTAAGAAGTTTGTCGTCCTCAATAATGTCTTTAAAGAAGCAAATGCCTTAGCGGCCCAGGCTTTAGCAGACCACCCTTGCGTAAGAGCAAGAGGTCTAGAAGAGTGAAGGAGGTTCCACCAGATGGATATTTCCCCATGGACGAGGTCATTGTTGTTGGCCCTATTATTGCCGATGAAAGGTCTAATAGTTTCCCAGGCTTTCCAAATAGACTTAAAGACATTCGATCCTTGCACTAGACTACAAAACTTCCAGCCACTAGGTCACAAAAGGGTAGAGATTTCCCAAGATTTAGCCTTTTTAGGGACAATTCTCAGGATGTTGTTTCTTACCAGAATTTTCCATGGTTCATTGCCATCAAATGCCTGAAAGATCCATTTTGTCGCAAGTGCAGTCCCTTGAATTCTCAAGTCTTTTAACCCAAGTCCTCCCAGACTCTTCTCCATGTGGCACCACTTCCATTTTACAGAGTGAATCTTTTTATTTCCTTTCCCATTGAACCAAAGGAAGTTTCTAATGCCTTTTTGTATTTCTAGGATTTGATAGTTGGAGAACATCCACACTGAGGAGTAATAAATGCTGTAAGAGGATAAGATTTTTTTGGCACATATGCACTCTTCTAGTGAGCGAAAGATACCTATTATTCCACATATTGAGCTTCTTGTCTATTTTGCTTCTAACCCATGACCACATCTCCTTGAGAGATGGGGAGATGGCAAAAGGTATTCCCAAATATCTGACAATCCTATTAGCGCCCCCACATTAGACCCCAAATTGCTGCAACCACTATGGAGGTTGTTCCTTCCAACCAGGCATGGTGGATTCGGCCTGAGATATTTTAGCCCCTGAAATCTCTCCTAAGAACTTAATTTTGCACTCAAATGCCTCCATATTTTGTTTGGTGAGTTCAATAAAGAGTGTAGTGTCATCAGCCAATTGTGAATTAATCAACTCTGATCCATTAGGAAGTTTAACACCTTCCACTTTAGGGGAAATGGTGAAATCTCTTAAGATATAGTACAGGGCACCCGCAACAATAACAAAGAGAGCAGGGGCCAAAGGGCAACCTTGTCTAATAGACCTATTGAGTTTGATAGTCTGAGAGAGGGAACCATTAATTTCTACTTGAGCCGATGCATCTTTGAGGAGAATCTTCACCCATTTGTAGAATTCCACTAGAAAACCAAAGGCTTCTAGCATCATCAGAATAAACTCCCATTCCACCCTATCATATGCCTTCTCGAAGTCTAGGAGGAACATGGCCGCATTCTGACCTGATACCTTTGCCCAGTCCATTGCCTCCTAGTTGTTGATTAAATTTTCTAGGATGAATCTTCCCTTAATGAACCCTGCTTGTGTGGGACAAATGAACTTGGGCAGTAAATTCTCTAACCTAATAGCCAGAGTTTTAGCCAGTATTTTATAGGAAACATTGAGGAGCATTATTGGTCTCCAATTTTTAATAAGAGACTTGTCCCCTTCTTTGGGTAACAACTTAATAGTCCCTTTATTGATAAGTTCACCTAGGGAACTAGTCTCAAAGGCCTCTGAATAAAGTCAGTGTAAATCTTGACAAATCCACTCCTCATTAGCTTTATAAAATTCGGCAAGTAGATCGTCCAGGCTCGGGGTTTTGTCATTGCTCAGGTTCCTATTAGCAGTTTTCAGCTCTTCCATAGAGATAGAACCCCTCAATGCTTGAGCTTCCTCTGTGACAATCTTAGTGGGAATAATAGCTTTGCACTTCTCTGTAGCTTCCCAAGAATTAAGGGAATCTTTCGAGGAGAAGAGACCTTTGTAAAACTGATAAAAAGCCTCCTTAATATCATCCATTGCCACTACCTCTTTATTATCCATCCATATTGTATCAATTTTCTCTCTAGATTGTTTTTGCTTCAACATATTCAAGAAAACTTTAGATCCTTTGTCACCGAATTGCATCCATTGAGTTCGAGCCCTGATCATTTCCCCTATAATCTTAGTTTGTTGGTGCTTCCTCAGAGTATCCCTTGCCTGGGCTACTTTGTCTGAAAGTTCTACCCTGCTTGGACTATCTTGTACCTCTGCCTCACATTGTTGCAGTTCATCAGAAAGTGATTTCTCCTTCCACCTATAGTCTTTAGCTTTCTTCTGCCCTATAGTTTGCAGAAGAGCCCGCCAACTTTTGACATTTTGGTTCCATATGCTTATGTTAGAGCAACCTTATGTAATCGAGCATACCTTGTCCAGGGTGACTCTGTTTTCTTATAGCTTCAATTTTATATTTATGAAATAGATGTTTTTAGATGCCCTTTGGTGAAATTTTCATTGTATCCACCATATATAATAAGGGCATTTTACTCTAGGTTTTTAGCTCTCACGAAACATTATCTACTCTGACAAGGATATAGCAGCCTTGGTATTTTTTGCTCCACTATTATAGTGTAGGTAAGAGGGTGGTAAACACCTATTTTGGCTCCCCTCGTCACTATAGATGATAATTATGGAATGTAAAGACAACTAAACCTTAATACATACAATATTATGGTACTATTCTAGCACTGCATGTGGCCCGCTTATCTTTCTATTCTATTGAGATAAGAGGATGATAAACTTCTGATAGATGTTTTTTTGGTTAAGTAACTCTTGCTTGTTTAGGCAATTTTAGCTTATCAGAATGGAAACTTATGCAGTATAGAGGAATTAGCAGTAGAATATTTCCTTGTATGTTGTTTAGAAACATCTAACAACTTTGCAGAGAATTACTTCTTGTCTCAGGAAATAGGAATCAGGTATACTAGTAGCATAAGGAGGCATGTAATCTTTAATATCTTAATCCTTAGCATACAGATTAATAAATCTGATTGCATTTCTTTATTTTCTAATGTACATATCAGGTTTCTTCCTTCACTACTATTAATTTTCGGCTTAGGCCCTTCATGAAAAAAACAAATAGTAATTAAAGACGAGTGCCAATTTTAATCATAGGTAGTTTTTATTGACGGATATCTATCAATCCATTATGTGAGTATAATACACTTCTCGCGTAATAAATTATACAAAATTGTTAGTTAAAAATAAAATAAAACATTTTAAATTAGTAAATTATTTTTTATTTTGTTAACTAATTTATTTTTCATCTTTTGATATTATAGGTTGTGAAATTGTCATGTTTTTATGTAAACATTATTAAAGTTGATTTACAAACACAATAGATATGTTAAATAATTTTTTTTTTAAATAAATAATATATAAAATATTATAATAATAATAAATATTTTTTAATGATAGTATAATTAATAATTAAACCAAAAAGTAAAAGTAATTCTTTAGTTAATTAGAATTAAAATATTAAGGAAATATATACTTAAAAATATAAATAATATTACAAACAATATTAAGAAAGATAAAGTCAATATGAAAAATAAAACATTATTATAAAAAATAAAATAAATTTAAATTAGTAAAATATATTAAAATAAAATAAAATCATACTTCAAATAAAATATTAAAAATAAATATCAATTATACAAAAATTGTTAGTTAAAAACAAAATAAAATATTTTAAAAGGTAGATTATTTTTTTATTTTGTTTAAGCAATTTGTTTTTCATCTTTTGTTATCATAGACTGTGAAATTGTCATGTTTTTATGTAAAAGATTATTAAAGTTAATTTAAAAACATAAGAGATATGTTAAAGGAAAAATTAAAAATAAATATATTAATAATAAATAATATTTAAAATATTAAAATAATAATAAACAATATTTAAAATATTAAAATAATAATAAATATTTGTAATGTTATTCTAATTAATAAAAAATTAGATTATAAATATCGTAATTCTAAAATTAAAAAAAATCATACACCATAATCTTTTATTCATTTATACAAATAATAATAAAATTATTGATATAGATATATTGTGCCATTGTTGATATTTAAAAATAATAAAGTAAAATTGTTCTACCGTATTAAATTTTATTGTTTTCTAAATTTTCCTCACCTTAAAAACTAAATTATTTTAACATGTGAAAAAACTAATTTATTCATTCAGAGTGGGTGGAATTGCAAAAAACAGATAACTAAAAAACTTATATCATAACCAATTATTAAACATTAAGAATAAGAAGATTAAAAGATGAAGTTAAAATTAAATCTAATCAATTTATAAAATATAATTATTAAATTTAACATTAAAATAATACATTCATTAGTAAAAAATATAAATAAAATAATTATAAAGTAAAAAATTAATATACAAAATATATTGTTTTTCTTGAATAACAAACTTATAATCACACCCTTTTTGATGCATAATATAGTTGAGGACTATGTGGTGATGAAATAGATTTGGTTTTTGATATTTGATGGATAAATGGATGGAGATTTTGATGGATAAATGGGAGGAGAGTTCCAGTATGGAAACCACAGTGGATGCCAGTATGAATACCTCTTACTAATCCATCTATCCTGAATGGTATAGATAGATAGATATAGCCATACTAGATAGCTTTGGCGGAGAACTATAGGGTCATTTCGATCCTTTTTCCATTGGCCTTGACAGAGCGAGCAAAGTTCTATAGTCTAATCCATCTATCCTAGTCGACCCCACAATTCTATTTAAAATATCTATATATCTTGTTTTTTTTGCTCGATAATGGTAGTTGATTTTATTAAGAATCGGGTTTTGAGCTGGCCCAAACCAGGTGTGGCTACATTTAGGGAGCCACCTCTCCCAAAGCATTTGATCCCAAATGGCAACAATGATTATATTTCAAATTCAACACCCCCCTGCATGAGAGTTAAGAAAATTACTAATACTCTCATTTTTTCCCCTCTTTTCTCTCTTCCTTTTAACCTCTATCCATCCATCCCATTTTGCATTTTCTGGTAACTTCAACTTGGAAACATCCAACCCACCAGTCCCTCCTTCTATCGAGTTTTGCACACAAGTTTGGTTCTCAAAAATCTCACTTGAAGCACATATTAAATTTGAACCAATAATAACTAATCCCTCCATCCCCATGTCTCGAGATTCCTTCTTCCCCTTGTCCTGCAAAGCCCCAGTACCACTAGACTCTAAGCACTCAAATGTTGAAGAGGAAACCATAAGTTTCGACCCCGAATCCCCGGAAGCATTAACAAAATTAAGCACTAGATTACCTCTAGACGATCTAGTAGAAATAGGTTCCACAACTCTCTCCCCACTGCTGGTGGCTTGAGACCCTTTCTTTGTAGCAACCACTTTCTCCATAGAATAATGGAGATTACAAACATTCTTCCACCAAGAAGCAATTTTATCCACTCTTCGTTTGCCACAATAATCAACTAAGTGACCAGTTTGAAAACATCTTACACCTAGCAACTCTTTGAAGATTGGATGGAAATCTTAGTTGGGATTCCATCATTCACATCCATCTCCACCAAGATCCGTGCATAAGTGGAGTGCAGAAGATTAGATGAACACTCATCCACCATTAAGAAACTACCTAAAGAATCCCCCAGCCTTTCAAAGTAGGAATCAAACCACAAGTGAAGGGGCAAGTTCAGAAGCTTGACCCACAAAGGAATCTTGTCAAAAGACTTAGTAGATGGGTTGAAATTTGTGTACCACGACTTCAACAAAAAGCATGAACTTGTTCTCCCAACACCAAAGATGTTCACACAAAATCTTATTTCTATCAATGACATTTTCGAAAACTATAATAAAAAAACTATGAGCACGTGGATAAATCTGAACACTCCCATCCACAATAGGTAACCAATTTTCAGAAATCCATTTATGAAGATCTTTTAAAATTGACCAAATACCTTTAAAGTGACCAATTAGACCAAGCCCATAAAAAAAATATTTACATTGTGCTCCACCTCCACATTTATCTCACCCTCAAGCACCATCGACAAGGATTTCACAAAGGGTTACACCAAATCCATCCCTCTGGCCACAACTTGTGAGGAAGACCTAGAAAACTCTTGCTCAACCCCAAACGAAGGGAAAAAGCCAGAGGAAGGCCCTCCCGGAACAAAACCATCACCCACCGAAAGAAATCGACACCCTCCACGTCCACGACGCCCATCCTTCAAAACCATTTCACCATGGCGAGGTTGTTGCGTTCGCACCACAGATGTGGCACCTACCTTGCAAAATGGACCATCCCTAACCACCAAGGCCCATTCACCATGCCACCCATTGTGACTATCGCCTCTATTTTTTTCCAGAAACCCTAGCTATCAAGGAAAACTGCAAGGTCTCCATCAGAAGGGTTTATGGTAATCCTAGTGAGAATTGAATCGAAGTTGATGCATAGCACCAGGATCATTGGCCTAACACTACCTCTCACGACTCACCTTCAAAAAATATATATATATATATATATATATATATATGCTAGTTACATAAAAAGAAAAATCATATCCAAAATAAAATATAATATAAAATACATATATACATCTTTAATCATCACCACTAGAAATCTTTAAATGTCATATGAACAATTTAAAAATCGTACCAAACTATTTAAAACTAAATTTTAAATTCATTATAAACTATTTTAAAATGAATACACACATTTAAGATTATGGATCCCTTCAAGAAATCAATATTTTACTAGCACTTGGACCGTAAGGAGTTGCAAGGATTACGTCGATAGGATAGCATATGTAAGTTGATATAGAATACTAAGAAAGCTTAGAGAAATAAAAAGTGGAAGATGTTCATATTGACAATTGTTTTGTCACAAGATTGTCTTTCTTAAAACAAAATAATGCAAACCATTTACACACAACCTTGTTTTGTACAATAAAAAAGCTTTTGTAATACATGATTGGTCATCTTGAATCGGTTTTTTTTTTTGGATTTTGTTTGATTTCAGTTCTTCACATTGAAATAAGAAGTTAGTGGATGTGTAGGAGGAATTCATGGATGGTGTAATTTAAATTGGTAAGATAGTATTTTTTTGTTTGTTTGTACAGAACCGTAAATTTGAAGTTGCGTACCTTTATTCATTAAGTGAGAGATGATGGAGTCGAGACTCCTCCTTTTTCCCGATAATTGCGTATGGATTATTTTTCATTCTTGAATACTGATCAAAGGAGAATGGTGGTTCTATACATAGATCCTTTATTGACTTAACTCTTGTTATAGCTATAAAAGTTAATCCTTTGCTTTCTGTTTTACCTATATCAATTGTTGCTTTGGGGAGCGTCAGCCCTTGGGATTTATGTATGGTGATCACCCATGCCATGGATAGTGGTATTTGTCTATGGTTACCTAGGGATATGGGTATTATAGGTATACTTTTTGGGTCATCTTGGTTCCAAGGTGGACCATTATAATTATGAAATCGAACATCTACATACAAAGGTAAATCTAGGGGTTTAGAGCCAATTGTGTACACAATATCTAACACCTCTCCAAGTGAACCATTGACAAGGTTTGCTTGAATACACAAGTTTGTTGTTAATATTGTTCATTGGCCCTTACATAGAAGGAGTTATTTTGAAAGTTGGTTAGCATCATTATCACTAATTTATTTTATGTGTGTTTGTACTGCCAGACTAAGTGCGATAGGAAAATTTAGTATTTTATGTTAGGTTTCTTGAAATGCGAATCCCACAAGCCCAATTATTTTCTACAAGAATACCTGTCACACATAAAGAGAAATTTGAACGACAAAATAATTGAAGACAAATAACAATAATCGTATTGCTTATTGCTTATTCCTTGAGCTACAATGAAGGATATGACATCCTTATAAAGAAATCTAACTCTAAAGATGGAAACCCTAAATGGTGGAGTCTACAAGATAGACTGAGAGTTTGAAACACTATGCATGAATTAGTCATGTATGTATAAATAGCATAATAAACTAATAAATGCATGCAACTCTAAAAATTCTAAACATAGTTTGCTTTTTCCTAGTTTGCATTATGCATGGAGATAAATATTAATTAATTATTCGTAATTAATTAATTAACTAAATAATTTATTATTTAGTGAATTAATGCAATTAAGTGAATAATTAATATATGAATTATTTACTCCAACAATTTAAGCATTTTTTTGTTGAGTGTTGTCACTAAATCATTGGTAGAGTACATGTGCATTGATTGGTCAAATGTGTTTTGTTCATCAAGACATAATGACTTGTTCGTGTGGTTCATTAGTAATTCCCAATCATGTTGGTTCTGCATCACACACTTTTTTGTAATATTTGAGGAAAATCAATTTGAGTTTGAGTGTCTCCTTGTTGACGGAATATAGTTTGTGATGTAACAATTACAGTGAATTGCTCCCATAGGAATCTGGCATTTGACTCTGATGTATAGATAGGCTTGTCCATGATAGGTGGAAATTGTGCAAAGTCACCAACAAGAATGATAGATGTCCCACCAAAGCACAAGTGTTGTTGGTGGAGGAAAGCTTCACACAACCTACTATCTATTTTTAATTGTAACTTTGGTCCTATGAAGCTCATCTCATCGATAAGGAGGTATTTAATGTGTCTCATCTCTTCTTGAAATACTAATAATGATTGTCCCTTTAATGGTTGCATTTCTCTTATTGGAATCTTAAGGGTAGAATGGATAGTTTAGTCATTTATGTTGAATGCTTCAATTCTTGTAGGAGCAACTATTGGCATTGTGTTGTCATTGATGTCAACCAGTATGGGATGATAATCGACAAGTAAGTGTTGGAAACTGGTATGAAATATCAGAGTGTAGGCATGTTCCCGGTATGCGGATGCAATAAGGAGATCCATCGGTGAGCATGTATGAACATGAAGAAGACAAGCCAACAAAGTGAATGGTTGCTAGATCACATGAAGTATGGACACTGAACCAGAAGTATTCCAAGTCAATATGATCTACCGGTAGGGTATATGAATCGGTAAAACAACAGTCGTGTGTTTTGGTCAATGAATGAACTCAAACTGGCATAGCAGACTGGGTTGAGTTGGATGGTATCTAAAGACGACACATAGATCCCTTGTGACAGGCATGTAGTCGTAGACAAACCGTCCATTGATGTGATAGGTGATGAGGAGGTCAACTTTAAATAAGGAACCCGTGAATCATGGGTCAATGACAGAAGAAGTGCAGCTCGAGGTGGATCAAGATGTAGAAGCTTTTTGGTGAGATAATTCAAGCAGGACAATCTGATCTTTGTGCTCGTTGGTCGAAGGAAACACCTAAGGCATTAATGGTGAATGACAGAGCAAGGCCGAAGAACAAGTTGCAAGTCGCTAAATATAGAAAGTGCATACAAATGTCATCATAAATAGTGGTGGTGTTTGATCTACTACATATCATCAATCGAGGAGAGGAGATCCGACTAGAATTGATACAAATTTACTCGATGGAGAAAAACCCTACCGTGCCCGGTTTGAATGTAGGTTTTGGTGAAAACAATCAAGTATAAATATGCAGACTGAAGACTTGAGTTGAAGATGCTTGATGTTGTTGAAAAGAGAGTAACTGAGAGAGAAGATCAAAATCATCTGAGTGTTGGAGCTATCTGACAGAAAGGTTTAACCTGTAGAAGGGTTATTAGAGGTTTTATCGGTAAGGTTAGAGCAATTGGCAAGCTGCCAAATAGAACTACAATTGTGTGAACCGGTAAGAGAGATTCAGGAAGAAAGTTGCAGAAGGTGAAGGAGATAAGAGTGTACTAGTGAAGGGTATGCAAGACAGAATCAGGGAAGAAAAGGTACAAACAAAGAACCAAAAACCGACAAAGAACTAAGCAAGGGAGAACTAGTTGAGAAGGATTAAACCGGTGAAGTATTTTGATTGCAAGAGTTACAAAACTCATTTTTAACAAGACTAGAACTATTGTATTAATTTGATATATTGTATATCACTAAGTTGGAGCTCGATGTAGGGGTTGGTTCTCCTTGGGTTGGTGCCCTAAACTTTGTAATCAATGTTTATTGTGAGGCTGGATTGGAGCAGTAGTCTCTAGCAGCATTTCTCATCGAGGTTTTTCCCACATTGGGTTTTCCTCGTATATCCAATGTTATGTGTTGAGTATCTTTGTGTGTTTGCATTTGATCACTTTCCTTAGCTCACTGGTATATCCTCCTTGTGTCTGATTTTCTAACCGTTACCAAGAGTTAGGTTTAAAAGGTTTAGAATATTGGGAACCGCTGATTCACCCCCCTCTCAGTGGTACATTGTGTTCAATAATTGGTATCAGAGCCTAGGTTCCTGTTCAGATAAGATTTCTCTAGCATGGGTAGATTCTGGTCTTTGAACACAATGGTGAGAAATGAGTCCTCCTCTTCTAAAGCTCCCATGTTTGATGAAACCAACTATGCATTTTGGTGTAGAAGAATGGAAACATATATGTCCTCTCTAGGATTTGATGTTTGGATGTCTGTAAAGAATGGGTATACTATCCCTAGTGTTCCTCCCACTAACCCAGATGCTAAGAAGGAGTATGAGGAAAATGCAAAGGCTAAACATGCTATTCTTAGTGGGTTGTCAAATAATGAGTTTGTCAGGTCATGCACTACTCATCCGCCAAGGAGACTTGGGATAAATTGTAGAGATTATTTGAAGGAGATGCCAAAGTCAAAGAAGCCAAGCTGCAATCACTAAGAGGTCATCTTGAAGGCTTGAAGATGAAAGATGAAAAAAATATTGCAGACTACCTTCACATAGTAGATGAAAATGTGAACACCATCAAAGGACTTGGAGAGGAAATTCCTGATGAAATTATTGTCAAAAAGGTACTTAGAGCACTCACATCTAAGTATGATACTAAGGTCTCTGCTATAGAGTAAGCCAAGGATCTAAAAAAACCTTCACAATGGATGAGTTATTTGGCTTGTTAATTGCTTATGAGATGAGGACAACCAGAGAAGGATCTTCAAGGAAAGAGGCTACTTTCAATTCCACCAAAAAGGGCAAGGAAGAGGTTGCTCATAAAGGATATAGTGGAGACTCGGATGCAGAGGTATCAAAATTTGTTAGAAAGCTCAAGAGCAGATTTGGTATGTATAAAGGAAAGATGCCAGTCAAATGTTTCAACTGTGGTCAAATAGGACACTTTGCTACAAACTGTCCCTACAGGGAAACCGATGGAGATGAGCAAAGGAGCTCTGGCAGACCTTTTGGTAAAGACAAAGAGAAGAAATTTTACCGGCAAGGAAGATGAAGCTACCGAAAGTAGAATAACCTATATACCATTGAGGATGATGCCACAGATGAAGAGAGTGCATCAGAAGATGACTGCCATGAGGATGAAAGAGAAGTTAATCTCTTTATGGAACGAGATGAACTAGTTGTTGAAGATGCGTAAGATGAAGACATTAAAGTTGAAGTAGATCTAGAAGGCGAGATCATAAGTGCTCTTGAGGAGTTAAGTAAGACAATAAGAGAACTCAAGAAAGTCAAACTTGCTGTAGCAGAAGAACAAGATATCCTGAAGCAATCCTTGGATGAGTTCAATCAAGTGATTTTTGACTTGAAACTCCAGTTGGAAGAAGCTAAGAGGATATGTGAAGTTACATCCTCTAATTTTATGAAGAAGGAGAAGGTTCATCTCCTTCAAATAATCTCATGTGAAGTCTACAAGAAGAAATTGTAAAGCTCAGTTTGGAGCTTGAAAAGAGTAAGGATGAACTAAAAATAAGGAGCAAGTATGAGGGTAACATTGAAGCTTTGGACAAGATGCTGAACAATCAAAAGCATTCAAAAGATACCGGTGGCTTGGGATTTGAAGAAGGACAAAGTTCCAACAACAAAGACACATCCGATAAGGAGATACAGTTCGCTTCTTCAAGTGAAAGTAAAGAGAAGAAAATCTTTATAGTCAACAAAGATACTGACAAGAAGACCTATGCTAAGGCTACAATAAATCGACCTGTGAACCAGTATGCTCAAAACCGGAAGGCTCACACATCGTACCGGTATGAAAATCATAAAAGCAAGCCCAAGGTGGATAATGAAGGATTCACCAGAATCAACATCATGAGAGCAAGACGTCTGGTGAGACAAAGGTTTGTCGGCTCAAAGCAACAAGACTGGTATGTACCCAATTTACATGGTTATTGCTATCAGTGCAATAACTTTGGACATAGAGTTGCAGATTGTAGATTGATGAATAAGCCCCCTATTAGTTTTGAAAGTAGGAACTCTTTTGCTGCACTCTGGGGTATGGATGTTGTTTGTTATTAGTGTAATGGATTTGGTCATAGGAGTTTTGAATGTAGGAGAAGTCAACCGGTGTCCTACAATAGTTTTAAAGATTCATCTTTTAATGTCAATATGAAATGCTATAACTATCAAGAGTTTGGACATATTGCAAAGCTTTGCAAGCATAGGAAAATAAAGTAGGAAGAGATAAGTCCTAATCAGAAACCGGTAGTTAAACCACAACAAGAAGTTGCAGTAGACAAAAAGAAAGAAGAGAAACCGGTTTGGGTTGAGAAAGACAAGAACAAAGCAGAATCAAGTTTGATTGTGCAAACTGCCCTACATGTAGAAAGAAGAAACTTGTGGCTTGTAGACAGTGGTTGTTCCAACCACATGACTGGTGATTAAAAGAAATTTATCAATCTTGAAGGTTAGAATGGAGGCCCAGTAAGATTAGGAGATAACTCCTCCATCAAGATAAAAGGCAAAGGTACTCTAAATATAGATGGAAAATTGAAGGCACATGATGTGTATTACGTAGAAGGTTTGAAACACAATTTGCTAAGCATGAGTCAGATGTGTGATAAAGGGGACAAATTCATTTTTTATTCTTCCGGTTGCCAGATAAGAAAAGAGAGTACCGGTCAGATTGTAGCAGAAGGAAATAGAACTGATGGAAACATGTACAATTTGAAGGAATGCTTTGAGTCCCAATGCATGATGGGACAAGTGGATAAGAGTTGGTTGTGGCAGAGGAGGTTAGGCCACATAAATTTTGACAATCTCGTTGTAGTAAGCAAAAAGGGGTCTGTAAGAAATATACCACCAATCGTCAAACTGGTAAGCACATTTTGTGATGAATGTGTAAGAGGAAAGAAAACTAAGATGAGCTTCAAGACTAAGGAACATAACACTTCAAGACCATTTGAACTAGTACATACAGATTTGTATGGTCCAACTAGGACAAGAGCTCTTGCCAGTGAGAGATACTTTATGCTCTTCATTGATGACTATTTAAGAATGACATGGGTCACTTTCCTACAGGATAAATCACAAGCGTTTGACAGATTCAAGATCTTCTGGAAGATGGTGGAGAAGGAAAGTGGATGCAAGCTGAAATGCCTAAGATCAGATTGGGGTGGTGAGTTCACATCAAATGAGTTTGAGGACTACTTTGAAAGACACAAAATCAGAAGACAGTATTCATCCCCCAGGACACCACAAAAAATGGTGTGGTAGAAAGGAAGAACAAGACAGTCAATGAGATGGCTAGAACTATGTTGAATGAGGCAAACTTACCAGATATGTATTGGAAGGAAGCGGTTCATACTGTAGCATATACTTTGAACTGGGTTCAACTAAGAACAAACAACAAGATGACACCTTATAAGTTATGGTATGATCAGAAACCATCAGTCAAGTACTTCAAGGTGTTTGAGAGTAAATGCTTCATTAAAGGAGATCAGGATGGCTTGGGCAGCTTTGATTCTAGGAGTGATGAAGGTATTTTCCTTGGTTACTCAACTCATAGTAAGCCCTACAAATGCTACAACAAAAGACTAAGAAGAGTTTTTGAGAGTGTGCATGTAAGAGTTGATGAGGATATGCATAAAGGAAGACAAGCACAAGTGAATCGGTATGATGATTCTGGTGATGAAGGTGAAGAAGCTCAGTCAGACAATGAACTAGAAGAAGCATCCAATAAGGTCCCTAACCGGTATGTGCAGAAAAACCACCTGGATGAGTAGATTTTAGATAACAAGAGTGATGGTGTGCAGACTAGAAGAAGACTTGCCTGAAATGATGATCAAGTAAATTTCTGCCTCATTACTGAAATGGAACCTAAGACATTCAATGAGGCCAGCAAAAGTCAGAAATGGATGGATGAAATGGAAGAGGAACTGCAACAAATTGAGAAGAATAAGACTTGGGAATTAGTTCCTAGACCGGTTGATAAGAATGTCATTGGCACAAAGTGCATATACCGGAACAAGATGAATGAAGAAGGGAAGATTGTGAGGCACAAAGCAAGGTTAGTGTGCAAAGTATATTCTCAAGTAGAAGGTATTGATTTTGAAGAAACATTTGCACCAGTAGCTAGACTAGAAGCTATCAGGATGTTTCTTGCTTTCTCTGCCTACAAGGGTTATAAAGTTTATTAAATGGATGCCAAATCTGCTTTCCTAAATGGAAAATTTAGAAGAGGAAGTATACATGGAACAAGTAGAAGGTTTTCTGCTACACGATAATGAAACCTTTGTGTGCCGGTTGAAGAAAGCATTGTATGGGTTGAAGCAGGCTCCTAGAGCATGGTACTCTAGACTAGATAAGTATCTAAAGGAGCAAGGGTTCAGAAAAGGAAGTGCAGACATCAATTTGTATGTTAAAGCAGAAGGCAACCACATGATTATTGTGGTTGTGTATGTGGATGACATCATTTTTGGAGGTAACAAGGACACTCTATGTAAGGACTTTGCTGATTAGATGAAAATAAAATTTGAGATGTCCATGCTTGGAGAGCTGTCATTTTTTCTTGGTTTGCAGGTTTCACAACGAGACAAGGGAATTTTTGTCTCTCAAACCAAGTATGCCTGGGACATGTTGAAGAAATTCCAAATGGAAGACAACAAATCAGTGAGTACCCCCATGGTGACCAGATGAAAGTTGAGCAAGGATGATGAATCACTGACATCGGATCAGACATTGTATAGATCCATGATTGGCAATTTGTTATATCTTACTACTTCTAGACCAGATTTAGTGCAAGCAGTATGCATGGTGGCTAGATTTCAAGCTGCACCCAAATAGTCACATGTAAATGTAGTCAGGAGGATATTCTGGTATATACAAGGGACACTTAATTATGGACTATGGTATCCCAAGCAAGGGGATTTTATCTTGCATGCCTACACTGATGTTGATTGGGCAGGCTGCATTGATGACTGGAAGAGCACAAGTGGTGGTGCATTCTTCCTAGGTAACCGGTTGGTCTCACGACACAACAAGAAGCAAGATTTGGTTTCTCTATCTACTGCCGAGGCAAAATATATTGATGATGCCACATGCTGTTCTCAGGTGTTATGGATGAAGTAGACCCTCAAGGATATTCAAGTGCATATGTTTGACCCTATTTACATCCAGTGTGACAATTCCAGTGCAATTAACATATCAAAGAATTCGGTTATGCACTCAAGGACAAAACATATTGCCATTAAATATCATTTTCTCAGGGAGAAGGTGGCAGATCAGGAAGTCAAGGTAGAGTATGTCCCTACAGGTGAACAAGTGGCTTATATCTTCACCAAGTCTCTACCGGTAAACACTTTTGAGTATTTGAGACACAAGTTAGGAGTGGTGTCATCTGCTTCATGCACTTCAATATGTATGAAGACCTATGGTTCAGGGGGAGTTCATTGTAAAATCTCTTATCTCTTGGACCATATGCTGGACACAGGGGGAGATTAAGTGATTATGCTGCAAATGTGCTTGAGATTTTGGGTAGTACACATTGGTCCTCATTTGAAAGTTCTTTCAATGTCTATTCAATTTGTACTTTAATAAAAATCACAATTGGACCACCTGATGGAAGGAACACTAGACAGGTATATTGGAAGAACAAACTGCAGAAGAAGGGAATTGTTGTAGGAATATCCAAGATAATTTCATGATTACGAGAATCTACTTCCCAATTGGTAGCACTCATAGTGCAATTGCATTTGATTCTTATGAAAAATTGATGTCAGTTGGTGTCTAGGTCCTCCATCTTATATGTTGCTGGTTGAGCGGATAGTAGTCAAAGAGGGAGCATACAGTGTATAACTGGTGGAGAATGAATTAGATGAAGGGATACCCCAACCCTTTGTCATTATTGTCAAAGGGGGACAATGGTCAAATGGTCCAAGTGAAGGAACATAGTGTGTTGGCCGGTTGAAGGAACATAGCATGTTGACATCAATGCCAAAGGGGGAGATTGTTGGTATTGTGTTGTCATTGATGTCAACCGGTATGGGATGATAATCAGCAAGTGTTGGAAACTGGTATGGAATATTAGAGTGTAGGTATGTTCCCAGTATGCAGATGCAATAAGGAGATCCATTGGTGAGCATGTATGAACATGAAGAAGACAAAACAATGGAGTGAATGGTTGTTGGATCACATGAAATATGTAGACAAAACCAGAAGCATTCCAAGTCAATACGAACTACCGGTAGGGTATATGAACCGGTAAAAAAATAGTTGTATGTCTTGGTCGATGAATGAACTCAAATCGACATGGTAGACTGGGTTGAGTTAGATGGTGTCTAAGGACGACACGTAGATCGCATGTGGTAGGCATGCAATGGCCTTTTTATGAGCAGGTTGACTTTAAATAAGGAACTCGTGAATCACGGGTCAATGATAGAAGAAGTGTGGCTCGAGGCGGATCAAGATACAAAAGCTTTTTGGTGAGATAATTCAAGTAGGACAATCTGATCTTTGTGCTTGTTGGTCGAAGGAAACTACTGAGACATTAATGGTGAATGACAGAGCAAGGATAGAAAACAAGTTGTAGGTCACTAAATATAGAAAGCACGTACATATATCATCAAAAATGGTGGTGGTGTTTGATCTACTACAGATCATCAATCGAGGAGAGAGATCTAATTAGATTTGATACAAATTTACTCGATGGAGAAAAACCCTACCGTGCCCAGTTTGAAGGTAGGTTTTGGCAGGAACAATCAAGTATAAATATGCAGATTGAAGACTTAAGTTGAATATGCTTGATGTAGGTGAAAAGAGAGTAATTGAGAGAGCAGAGAGTGATCAGAGAGAAGATCAAAAGCATCTGAGTGTTGGAGTTATCTGATAGAAAGGTTGAACTGGTAGAAGGATTATCAGAGGTTTTATCGGTAAGGTTAGAGAAACTGGCAAGCTACCAAATAGAACTACAATTGTGTGAATCAACAAGGGAGATTCAGGAAGAAAGCTACAGAAGGTGAAGGAGATAAGAGAGTGTACCAGTGAAGGGTATGCAAGATAGAATCAGGGCAGAAAAGGTATAAACAAAGAACATAAAACCGACAGAGAACTGAGCAAGGGAGAACCGGTTGAGAAGGATTAAACTGGTGAAGATTTTGATTACAAGAGTTACAAAACTCATTTGTAACAAGACTACAACTATTGTATTAATCTGATCTATTGTATATCACTAAGTTGGAGCTTGGTGCAGAGGTTGGTGCTCCTTGGGTTGGTGCCCTAAACTTTATAATCAATGTTTACTATGAGGTTGGATTGGAGCAGTAGTCTCTAGCAGCATTTCTCACCAAGGTTTTTCCCACATTGGGTTTTCCTCGTATATCTGGTGTCATGTGTTGAGTATCTTTGTGTGTTTGCATTTGATCACTTTCCTTAGCTCACTGGTATATCCTCCTTGTGTCTGATTTGCTAACCGATACTAAGAGTTAGGTTTAAAAGGTTTAGAATATTGGGAACCATTGATTCACCCCCCTCTTAGTGGTACATTGTGTTCAACAACAATAACAACAAGGAGCGGGTTATATTTTTGCAATGCTAACCTCAAAACTGCATGTCTAATACAATGTATTAGGTAGGATTTTTTTGTTCCTATTGTTCCTTGTATGATCATGTGTAATGGTTGCTTGAAGTAATTGTTATTATAATGTTCTTTAATAATGGTAAGTGCTAGTTCTTGTTTGGAAGATAGTGGATATGGTGGATCATTCAACTTCAAATTGGATTGTTCATCTTGTTGGGACATTTTGTTCATATTATCAAAGTCATGTCTACCAAGCATTTGAAGAACATTTAGGTCTTCACCACCAACAAGCCCCATTTGTGATAGTAACTCCCATTCATTCAATGGTATTGTTTTTTTTGTATCTATCTCATTATCAATGCCTTCATCATGTACACGGCTATCATCTATATCAACTAGGAGATCAGCATGCCACACATAGTATTTATTTACATTCATTTACTTCCAATTTGAAATGATGTCATCTTTGGTGAGACCTATATCAATAGAAATGTTTTGAAAGTGCTTGTATAGAAGTAGCTCACTCTAGAAAAATATTTCAAACTGTTCAGAATCCTCATTTGGAATAGCATAGAATCGAGGAAAGACATTGACAATTGCCTTTTCCTTCTTATCTTTCCATTTGCAACCTTTGCGAGTGGAAGAAAAAGAGAATGATTTGGCAGATTCAATTAATATCATTGTTTCCATGTGAAAAGGGCGTTGTATATAGGAGTGCAATAGCTCAATTGTAATGTATTTTTATTTGGGTTTCTTTGGATTCGATGGAATCCTTTCTTTCCATCATTCAGTGTCATAAATGAGCGATTGCAAATAACAAGCGGTAGTTTTGTAGCATATGGCATGTCTCTTATGCACCTATATCATAGTCTACAATGATCTCAACCATAAATTTATGGTATGTTGCTAATGCTTGGTCTTCTATTGCTTGTTTTTTACAAATTCGTGTTAACATATCAATACAGGACTCTGATTTTTTTTTTTACTTTAGATGCATATTTTTCTATATATTTAAGAACAAGTGCTTTTGATACAACTAGTTGACATTCCATATTAATTCTCCATATTGAAAACATTTCTGAACTATCTATATTCAACCTATCATCGTTTTGTGCTGGAGCATATGCTTTCTTTCCAGTTTCATCACATGACAAGGAAGAGCTAACACATCCTATCCAAGGATCTTTGTAATGACACTCTAAAAGTTGGCCTCGCTTGCCTAGGCATGTTGCTTCAGTAAATTGTGTGTGTCTTTAAACACGGTCGATTAAATATTTATAGTCTACAAGTGTATTTCTAGAGAAATTTTTATTTTATCCAGCAATCAAGGATCTTCCTGCAAAGATCGAAGTCATGTGTTTTTCCTATCTATTGGAGAACGAGAATTCCATGCACATACATATTTCTCAAAGAATGACTTTGCATTTTGTACAACAACAATATCTTCCTACTTAAGTGTGTCCATATCTGGTGTGCTGTCAAGCCAAATGAATCCATGTATATGTGCAGATCCTCGATGTTGCCATTCATATCTACACCAATAATATATTGCACAAAGGAGATTCTCTATTACTTCTTCACGAAAGATTGTGAAGCATTGATGTAGATATAGGGATGTGGTATGTGGGTTATTAATAATGTTGTTTGTGCGATCTTTGTTAGTTTGCAGTCTAGATGGCATGCCATGTGAAAATAGTCATTGTAAATCTAGCCATTTAGTATCAACAACACTTAATGTGAAGAAGAGAGTAGGGGAGATGATCATATTTGAAATCTCACCATGATACTTGTTCCAATATGAGCGGGTTCCTCTCAAGGAAGATCCAAAATGTATCAATTATTCTTCAAGTTGAGTTTTGGGAATTTGTTGTATATGGAGGTGAAGACTATCAATGGTAGTTGGTATGCAATCTTCTGCATTTCTTTTGACAAAAATAGAGGAAAGTCCTTGGCTTCGATGTCTCATCATTAGATTCAATACAAAATATCAGAATCTTAGATGGCTTCTAAATCTATTATCATGAAACCTCATCAATTGCATGATATATTCATACATCTCAACTTGTGTATAGCGAGGTTGCAAATGCAAGGTAGTACCATTAGGAAAAAGTGTAGGAAAATCCATGTCTAGGAGGGCCTCTGTATTGTATTCATTTATTGGTGAAGCGTCAAGTCATGACCAATGAATAAGGGTGTCATGTTCATCTGTAATTTGCAAGGTTTCTTTGATTATTTCTATTTCACAGCGACTATTCAGTAATTTAGCCATAAATGACGAGGAGTATATTATTTGATTTTCAAGTTGATCCGCAGTAGTCATACATTCAATGTCAATTGATGTCATTTGTTCATGCTCATCATTAATGGTACGGATCATGTTTGAAATGTTTATATTTGTATCAAGGAGTTGTGCTAGAGATTCATTATCTATTTGAACATATTTGTAGTATGGGTCGTATGCGATCTTATATTGTAGTGCACCCATACACAACTTCTACTTACATAGCAATCATAATGGCTCCCTTGTGCCTATAATATATGAACTATAAGAACATCCAAGTTTGCAATTCTATGTGGGAGATATTTTGCTATTGTTTTGATATCTTGTGGAAAACTAATTGTGTGGCCACTATATTTGTATTGTCCTCCATGAGCATGGCTTACTTGAATGATTGGATTAACTCGTGCTATGAGAATCTCTTCAACTTGGGTCAGGTTATTTAACTCGTTTGGTTGTTCTCCTGGGTCCATATTATTACATGATGAGAATCGATGTCTACCTCTCTCACAAAAGCATCTAGTACAAATTGGACCATTGTTTGTTGAATTTGTATGCATTCCAAGGTAGCATTCACTACATATTGTGCATGTTTGCAAGTCTGATAATGTGTCTATTGTATTGTAAAATATTGTAGAGGTTATTAGGAAATCATTATTTGTTTGTGGTTTAGGATGGTTCATTGAGTTTTTTTGTTTGTGTTGTACATGATGACGAACACTTATTTCTTCTTTATGGCGAGCACAGTAGTCTTGACTTCTTTTATGAGATTGCAAATTTTGATTTTCAATTTTAGAGGATCCAGTTTGAGTTTTTTGGGGTGTAGACCTCATCATCTATAATTGAAATACCAAGTGTCATTATTAATGCTAAAAAAAATAATATGAACAATTACAAAAGATGAAGATAAATGGGAAAAACTTAAGTGCTAATTATATGCATCATGTAGCATAAAGAAACATTTCGATGAAAGGTAGTAGTAACATCATTCTTTATGACAACAATATAATTCGTAATATAATTATATGCATCATGTAGCATAAAGAAACATTTCGATGAAAGGTAGTAGTAACATCATTCTTTATGACAACAATATAATTTGTCATATAAGTAAACATGACATTGACTTGACATATATTAAAACATAAATATTTAAATTTACTATATATATATATATGTATCGTAAGCAATGGAGGTAGGTCTAGGTACTATTATTGTACATATCATTGATTTTCTCCAACAAAGAGGTGTTCTCTGCAATAAAATCTATCTGGTCAACTTTGGTGATTGTTGATTTCAATCTATTTTGAACACCACTTGAATCATATGCAAATGAGATAGTGAAGATAAACTGCTTAAGAAAATCTTGCTTAATTATGGCTTCAACACCAATCTCTAATTCATGGTTGAATTGTAATATATATAAATCCTTTGCAGAAATACCGAGAAGGAAGGTGGCTGGTTCTTCAAAAGCAACAACCTATAATGTTCCTGTATGATTTGTTAGTTTTAGTTGAAGTATGTATCTGTAAATGCAATTTACAAATGTAGCTTTGCACTTTGAACAATTCCATGTCTCATCATCATCCCGCACAACTCCTTTTTTACATTGTTTACCGTCTAATTCAAGGGGGCAAGATGGATAGCAAAAGGATTTTGATTTTATGAATTGTACTGTTGCTTTTACAATGTATTGAATAGGTTGGTTGACATACATAGTTTGTTATTCAAAATCAGCAATTGTCTTCCTTGTAATATGTAGGGGCACATCTATAGCTTATGTAGATGATGAAATGACATCATTGCCATTCTGTTCAAACCATGATTTTAGTTGTTTTGTGTTGTCTATGCTTGGGTCTATAAATAAGTTGGTACTAGCCAAAGTGCTTAACACTTTTCCATTATACTTGGTGATTCATCCATTTTTAATTGCAAGCACAACAATATGATGTAAATGGTACATCTCTTACAGTTGTGTACCTTTTGAGTGAATGGGCCCCATAAAGTCACATTAATAGTACATGAAGACATATCCATTAGCTTGATGCTTCATCTAAGAACTTTAGTCCCATCCCTCCTTCTTATAGTGGAGCTTGGATCCATACAAATGACTATTCCAATAACATTAATAAGGCAATTATTGGTTTTGAGCATAATTTCATTGAGGGGCATGAAAGAAAACTGATGTTTTGGAATGGTAAGGTCATCATCTAAGAGAGAAACCTTTGAATCATCCTGTAAACAAATTTCAAGTTGGCTATTAAGTTTGTTGTATAACCTCTTTGTCATCTTCACAACTCCACCTGATATTGTATATATACCTCCAAGTTGAATATTATTGTAATGAAGGTCTACAACTTCATTGAAGCAAGTGATATGTGTCTCAGAATCTATAATATCGAAAGAGAAGACATGTCCTCATGATTTTTGTGTCTTGAATTGGTGCATTTCTTTTTTCATTGTAACGAACCTTTATAAGCCACCTTGTTTGGAATGGATTCAAACTTCTAATAGGAGTAATAGTGGAGGTGAGGGTTTTATTATGTAATGATGGTGATAGTCCAAACAACACCTTGCGAGAAGGTAGCATTGGTACTCCATCATTTTCAATTGGATCTATAGATGCAGTAGTTGAGCTTGTAGCATCTAGTTGAAGGTCACACTCTTTGAAGAGGTAGGTGGGATGACCAATAATATCATGGTTCAAGTAGGTGATTTCTAGTTCTGAGATGACAATCTAACTAAATCAGTATATAAAAGAAAGTGTTAGAAACTGAAACATATTCTAAATAATGGGTTTAAAAATGCCATTTTGTTTTTAACCAAACAAGTCTATTTTTAAAAGATAGCTAAATACATTGGCTCACCTTGACTTACAAATAGTAGGGCAACTGTACCCTATGAGTAACACTACAGATCCTTTTAGAATTTCTTTTGATCTCACGTATTGATTATATTTTTTTTGGAATTGTTGCCTTTTGTGTGTAAATTCCATTAGTGTAGTGCCCACTCTCTTTTTGGCTTGTCAGATCTTATGGTCTTGTGTTTCTGTGTGGCTTAGACCATATTTGGTGTTGGTCGGTTTTGATTTTGGATATGATGTATGGATCATTAGATGATGAATTACATATTGTTGTATATGATGTGATTATATGATGTTATCTATGTTCAGTAGCCAAATGATTATTGAGATGGATTATTTATGAGCTTCTTTACACATTGATGTTACTGATTTGATGTACATTGCTTATTATCTCTGATGTGCTCGGGTGAAAAGGAAAAGTCTTGCACTTCTCTTTATGAGCAAGCTACGTCACTTCCTTTTCCTTTTCATGGTATGATATTATATGGATTACATGTATATGCTCGACAGTTTGTTTATGCTGCTGCAGGTACCGAGCATCGACTCCACTTGAATCATCAGGTTTGAGCATGCTCTATGACCCAATGGTAATGTGGAAAACATGGAGTTATCAGTCAGACTCTCAACGTGATCATCGCTCCTATGGGAATGAGATCCTTGTGATTATTGTTGGCTTTGAGGTTGTCTGGTCTTGTCCTGTTAGTCTTAGTGTATCGCAATTCGTTACTCTTGTGTATATTTTAATACTTATCTGATATTATTAGCGAGAGAGTACTAATATTATTATATTGAGTATTAATGATTAATTAATTAATAAAATTGAAAGTTGTGCAATATTATATTAAGCTAATTGCATTAGCTAAGTGATTTAATTTACTTTACCATTTTGAAAATAATTATTTAAAAGGGAATTAGATATTTATTTTGGGATTTTATTGTGCTCATGGAAAATCAATTTAAAAAGTAACTAATATTTATTTGTTTTAAAATTCAAAATATGAATTTGCATAAGGGAGTTACAAAAATTTAATTGATTAATGGAGGTAGTGGGGAAATATCTTGCATGCTTTTCGAATGGTGAGTTGCCTTTCTGGAAAAAGGACATCTCCCTGCTTTTTCAAAAAAGTAGGGGGAAGAATGGGGTGCTCTCGTGAAGAAAACTGTTTTTGGGAAATTTCTTGAATTTGGGGGTTTTGAATGAAATTTGGGAAATCTTCTTTTGGGAATACAAATTTGTTGTTGGATCGAATTTCTGGGAAGAGACTCTAGACTTTTTGGGGTTCTAAAGAATTTGGGGAACCTCTGCAATGCTAGGAAGTCTCCTTCGACCATTGGACTCCAGGTTGGAGTTGTTCCCATTTGATTCTATTTACTTTTGTAGATGAAAGGATCATAGTTTTAATTGAGTTACGATCTTTTGAGCTTCCATTGTTCTTCCTGTATGTTGTTTTCAATTCTTTGCCAGTCAGATTGATAATATATTATTTTAGAAATGTATTGATCTTTTGTAGTCAAAATCCTAGATTCCATTTTTAGTGTTAATTGTTCTAGCATACCCCCTCTCTTTTGTTTTGTTTTGTTCCTCTGTGTTCTAAGCTCTGTAGTCTCCATCGTTGGATAAGTTATTTGCCTTCTTTTTTTTATTGTTTGCACTCGATGTTGATCTCTATGATTGAACTTCTTACCCAAACCTTTTTATTAAACTCTTACAAAGACCGATTAATGGCTTTCGGTGCCTGTTCTTTGTCTAACTGATAACCATGCTCTCTCTGTTCATTATTTTTTCTTTCTTGTATTGGTGGGTGCTTTTCTAGTCACGGTCCTCTTTTTTCTTGTTGCATTGTTATTTGACTTGTTCTTTAGTCAAATTTCTCTCTCCTTACATCAATCGATTTCTATCGGCTAGTAATTCTTCATCAACCAATTTATATTAATCGGCACCACACAAAATCATCTCGGGTTGTCGTCTTTGCCTTCGTTGTTTTTTCTTTATCCAGTATTTCATTGTTTTCCTGGTTTGCCATAGCCACTGTTGAATTTGATTCTGCTGGAATCCTGCAAGCTCTATTTTTATCGGCACACTCTATATTGCAAGGCCCTAGCATGTTCTGAGTATCGCCTGCGACCCCTGTTCAGATTGGCTTATGGCTTGAATATTTCGTAGGTGCTGTATGTATATATATATATATATATATATATACCTAATCTCTCCCACATGTTTTATTTTATGTTATTCTCTGTTCTATGGTTTGCATATCGTGCCTGTGGTAGTCATTTTATCTTCTCTCACAACAACTGATTTTTAGTATGCTTCTTTTTCCTTGTTGTATCATTGATAGCCATCGACATGTACTTCCCCTCTAACCGATTCCTATAAAATTGGCTCCATGCGAATTGAATTTGGAATTTTGTCAATGCCCTTGTTGGTTTTAATCATGCTTCCCTTACTGCCATTTTTTGTTATTCTCGATGGCATATGATCGTTGTAGTATTCAAGGTTCGACCTCTGTTCCACTTATAAATCTTTGAAGGTTGTTCTCAATATTTTGTTTTTCGGCGTTCTACTTATACATATGGATGTGAGTTTTTAATTACTGTTGTCATAATTGTTACCTGCGACAACATTCAAAGTTAATTATAATTTACTTATTTAAGTATATATTTGTGTATATAGATGTACATGTACATGTACATGTATGCATGTACATATACATATATATACATGTACATATATAGACACACACACACACACACACACATATATATACTGTATATGGTGAAAATGGATAACAATAATAACAATATTGAAAGGCTAAATGAATTCAACCACAAAACCCTAGCCTAACAACAACAAAGATCCACCATAACATATGAAGATTACCTAAGACAATGCAAATCAAACGAAATCACAAAGATTATACCATCACATGTCCAATAGGGTTTGGATCTCCATTCTTCCTATCTCCATTGATCTTGCTTGATATATTTGCTCTCAGATTTTATGTGCACAAGAGCTCAACAAAGAACAGAATGTGGTTGCAAGTAGGATCGTAGTGTAGTCAATTGCATAAAAGATTATTAGAGTTTGATAATGAGGGAAGTATCTCCTTATATAGAAGACACTATATGAAATGCAGGGATAAGATTGAGAGGTGTAAAAGGAGGTCGGCTATGATTAGAGGGTAGGTAAAAGAAATAATAAAATAATGAAAGGGGTAGGTAGTGTATGAATTAAGAGATGAATGACATGTGTCATGGGTAGAAAAGGTTAATGAATTAATTAAATAAATAAAGATTTATTTAATTAATAGAAGAAGTGGGATAATTAAATAAAAAATATATTTATTTAATTTAGGAAAAAGGATAATTTAAATAAATAAATGTATTTATTTAAATGAGAAATAAGGCTAAAAGAGGATAAATGAATTAATTAAATAAATAAAGATTTATTTAATTAATAGAAGAATTAGGCTAAAGTAATTAAATAAATAAAATATTTATTTAATTAGACTGGACAATTTTGGGTGTCTACACATACATACACACACACACACACACACACACACACACACACACACACACACACACACACACACACACACACACACACACACACACACACACATATATACACACCCATATATATATATATACATATATACATATATGTACACACATATATACATATATATATATACACATATACACATATATACACATATACACATATATACATATATATGTATATATATGTGTGTATATATATACATGTATAGATATATGTATATATATAGTATATATATATATATAGATATACATATATGTATTTATATGTGTGTATATATATGTATCTATATATATGTATCTATGTATATGTATATATGTATATATATATGTATATATGTATACTTATGTATATATGTATATATATATATATACATACATATGTATGTATATATACATACATATGTATGTATATATATACATATTATGTATATATATACATATATATACATATACATATATATGTATATATACATATGTATATATATACATATATATATATATACATATATATACATATACATATATATATATATACATATATATACATATACATACATATACATATATATATATATATACATATATATATATATATATACATATATATGTATATATATATATATATATATATATATATATATATATATGTATATGTATATATATATATGTATATAATGCTAGGTGGTCCTTTCTAGCTTGTATCATTGGGGGTCGGGACCCAAAGTGTCCGGCAGAGTAACTCAATGAGGGTTTTTTAATCAAGTGGTAATTTAACTAATGAACTCAGGTGGGTAGTTAGATCACACTAAAAAGATTAATTGTTGCCTCTCTTATGTTCAGATGCTTGTATAGGTTTGGGGTAAGTAGAGAAGGCCTGAAATGGCATCCACCAATCTTGTCCCTTTGAAAGGTTGGTGTGGTCCACTAGAGTTTGTATGGGGGTTGGGGGTCGGTAGAGGTCACCAGGGTAACCTAAGATGGCGGTCGGGATCTAGTGAAGACTCACCAGGGTAACCCATGACAACCTAGTGATGACACTCTTCCCTATTGCATACGTAGTGGTCTCTCATGTTGTTTACTTTTTCGTGTTTGTTTTGGGCCTCTAGAAATGGTTGGTTTTCTTATGAGTCTCCTGTGATATTTGTCTTGTGAGTCTCCAGTGATATTTTTCTTGTGAGTCTCTTATGATTTTGAGTCTTGTGAGTCACTTGCGAGTCAAGTTGTTCCCTTGTATGTTTGCTTTTGTCTTGTGGATTTGATTGATATCTCCTAGCATAGGGGGTGGACCTAATGGTACCACATGGTTGGGTGGAGTTCTAGTCGCACCCATTGGGTTTTGCTCATTCCGCATCATGTTTGTGATGGCTCGTGGACGTATTGAAGACCTTCATATTGTTGCAGATCTATGTTTTTATTCCTTTATGGTACTTTTGGGAATCATAACCTTATGGATCCATTGTAATGTAATTTGATGATCATATGTATATTCTCATGACAATGTAACATGTATCTCGATCCTTTGTAATAGATAGTGTTAATATATTTTATGATATTTCTTATGTTCATGCATGTTGGGTTTAATGTTAATTCTGGAGTAACAACGTTGTGAGGCCTTAAGGACTATTGTTAGTTGATATTTGTTCACCTTTTCTTAATCACGTTGCATGTAGCTCATTGCATATGTATAATTTATCTTTAAAAAAAATAAAAATTATTCGCATTATTATTGTTTTTTTTATTTAAGTCCTCTGGGCCTCATAGCAGGGCGTTACACTTGGTATCAAAGCCCATGTTCAAACACTAGGTTCTTTGGGTGTTCTTGGGTTCAGTTGTTGTTTGTATGTTTTCTGGTTTGTGCTTAATTCTTGTCGATATCTTATCTCTTGCATGTTGTTGTGTTGTCCAGAAGGATGCCGAGAGCACGAGGTAGAGGCCGTGGAGGAGGCCGAGGTAGGGGACATGGAAAAGGGGCTACATTTGACATCACCTCTTCTGAGAGCTCCCAAGGGGATGCTGGGAATCATAATCATGAGCATTTAGCTTCAGCAGGTCATCAATTGCAACTTTTTCTTGAGCAACTCCTTGATCGATTGGGTCCTTGCCAGGAGAATGGGGCTCGTCAGAGGTCATCCGTGACATGTCAGAGTGGGAGGCTTCCTACATGAGAGATTTGATGATGACTCAAACTCCTAAATTCAATGGTGTTGGAACAGGTCTTGAGGCAGAGAGTTGGCTGATAGAGCTAGATTGATGTTTTGCTATTGGTGCAGGACCACCTAGGCTACCATCAAGCCTCTATGAGGAAAATTATGAATATTTTGTATTTTGAACGATGAGAATTGTAAATAAGGTCATCAAGACCATATGTGATGTAATAAGGTCAACAAGACCATTGGTTTGTATGTTGAGTCCTAATAGGAGCCATGTTGGCACAAATTGGCAAAATTGGCCTAATGTGGGAAAAATGCTTCCATAGGAATAATATGATTTTTTATGTTTTGTAAGGGTCTTTTAGGCCTATTTGGACCTATTTGAATCAATATTGAGTCATAAGAGTCGTGGATCAAATATAAGTATAATTTGGAGCAAAATTGTCAACATTGTCAAAAAAATTGCTCAAGCAACTTGTAGACACCTAAAAATGTCTCATTGATCATGTACTAATTATTCGTCTAATTAGTTAAATAATTCTTTAATTATTTAATTAAGTTAATTAATCTATTTCTTCTAATTTCATATTTCCTCATAATCTTTCTAATTATTCTATTTCTATTTCTATCATCATTTAATCATTTTCTAATATTAATTAAATATTTATTATTTAATTAATTATGGTTAATTCCCTAATTTAAATAATCTTTATTATTTAAATAAATTAACTCTCAATTTCTATTTCCTATTCTATCATCATTTAATCATTTTAATCATTTTCTAAATATTAATTAAATATTTATTATTTAATTAATTATGATTAATTCCCCAATTTAAATAATCTTTATTATTTAAATAAATTAATTCTCAATTTCTATCTCTAATCATCTAATCATTCAACCCTCTTCTAAATATTAATTAAATATTTATTATTTAATTAATTGTGATTTATTTCCCTTAATTTAAATAATCTTTATTATTTAATTAAATTCAATTTCAAAATAATTAAATAGTTTCTTTAAATTATTTAATTAGCTAATTAATTATGTTTAATTCCCCAATTTAAATAATTTTTATTATTTAAATAAATTAATTCTCAATTTCTATCTCTAATCATCTAATCATTAACTCTCTTCTAAATATTAATTAAATATTTATTATTTAATTAATTGTGATTTAATCCTTTAAATTAAATAATCTTTATTATTTAATTAAATTCCACTTCTAAATAATTAAATAGTTTCTTTAAATTATTTAATTAGCTAATTAATTCTTCCATTTCCAAATCCCCAAATTCTAATTTCATTTAATTTCACATTCTTCTAATTTCTTCCAAATTTAAATACATGTGCATGATTTCAAAAACCAAATTGAAAATCAAAGTCAAGTTCTAAATATATTCAAATGCTAAATAAATTCAATTATTTGAATTAAAATCTCATGCAAAGATTAAATTGATAATCTAAATCTAAATGCAAGCACATGCTAAATTAATTAATTCAATCAATCAATTAATTAATTAAATCATTTATCTCTTCAACTTCTATTTCCATCTTTCAGTTAGCTTTTTCTAAATTTAGCTCTCTGTGTCATCTTCTTTATTTCCACCAATCATTCTTTTTCTTCCTTCAGTCAGCTTTTTCTCAATCAGTTGACTCAATTAATCTATTCAATCTATTGAGTTTCACTCCTACAATCAACAATTCATCTATCAACTTGCATTTGATCTCACTTGAGTTCACACCTCTTGATCATTTTGTTCCACCTTTCAATCAATCCTCTCCAATTTTCTATAAAATGAGCATCCAATCTCCATTTTCAACAATCACGAACTTCGAATCTTTGTGTCACTTGCAGGTTACCAGCACAATATCTGAGAGCCATCATACCACGAAGAGAAGAAAAGCAATGGAAGCAATATGCACATCTTGGAATAGGGAGTTTTATTTGAATTGATTTCATTCTTAATTCCTGTTTTGCTTGATAATTGCATTATTTCATTGTCTAGTTTGTTAGATTTGTTAATTAGACAGGGATTTGTGATTTCCCTAGTGATTCTAATTGATAGTTTTGTTTATTTGAAGATGAATTCTAGCATGCGTTACACAACTTATGTGTTTTGAAGGGTAATTAGGCGATTGTTAGTGAAGTTGGTTTCCAAGGTGGTTATAACCGATGGGAGGCCTGAAAAGTGTTGAAAAGGCCCTTACCACATGGATTTTGAGGTTGGTGTGTTAGATGTAACAAAAAAAATCAATAAAAATTTGGAAGTTTTCTGCACTTTTTTTGAGAATTACCACTTAGAAGACTGTTCATTCTTGTCATTCACCATTAAAAATCATCGACATTCCCTTGGAATTGATTTTACATTGAAGGAGGGTGAATCTAGTTTCATGTGTTTTTTGTCTCATCAAATTTTGTTGAGTTTTTGAAAAGATATCTTAAATTTTGTAAAATCTGCCTAAACCCTGATCTAGGGTAACCCGAGAGGGAAAAACTATGTACTCAAGGCCATTCCACATTCATTAATGCTCATTTCTATGGTGGATGGCCTTTTTTTATTTTTATTTATTTTTATTTTGTTTTTCAGGGGCTCCAGGTTAATTTTGGCACGTGCAAACCTTGAGGAAAAGACTGGAAATTTTGTCCCAGACTGGTAAAACAGTGACATATTAAGTTTGGATTGTGTGTATACAAGGTGGGACCCCCAAAGGCTTAATGAATATAGAGAGGGTTGTGAGATGGAGTCAATAAATTTTTTCCAATGATTGTCAAACCAAAGTGACAAAGCAAATATGAAGAGCTTTTGACTATTCTCTTGTCTGTTGACTGTCCTAACTTGACAGTAAAGTGAATATGTACAATTTGGTCTAAGCATTGGGTAGATGTGGATGTGTGAGGTCTATAGAAGGATTAATAATTTCCTTGTAATACTTTTTCAATGTTTGAAGGCCCTATGGAGTGAGAACACCCAAAGAATATGTGACTGTCCCTTTACCTATGTCTATCCTAAAGCATCTGTTGGTTGTCCTAGAAATCAGTGTGTTGGTTGTGAGTGGTCAATAAACTTGTTGGGTGGTTGGGAGGGTAGAGATTCTTGTTTATTCATGTGTTGAAAACTTTTAAGGGATGTCCAAGGGTATTTGGGTTGTGAGAATCCATTGCATGATAAAAGTGGGGGTTGGAACTTTGACAAAGCATTGATGTTGAGTAAGAGACAGTAGTGATTAAGTGTTGGAAAGTTGATGTTTGGGGTTTGGATATGTTGTTTGGCCCTAGTTGAGTACGTGTCAAGGATTAGAGATGTTTTGTGGAGCATGGGTGTGTTGTTGGGATATGGAAGCCTGGTGAGTAACTAGTGAACCTGTGAGGTAATTTTAGAGGGTTATCACCTAATTGGATAGGCGAGTTGCGAGAAGGATCTCCCTTATTGGTTGAGTTTGTTGGATGCTCTACATTAGCTATGCATCCCTTCAGTACCATTACTAAGGCAAGATGTGCAATTATGCATCTAAGGGGTTTCAAATCCACCTGGTGGCAGTTAGAAGAGTAGAAGCTCCATCTTGACATTAGCACCATTTCTTGGGAGTTGTTTGTGGAATGTTTCCGGGCTTGTTTCCTATCTGATCATTGAAGGCAACACAGAGAAGATGAGTTCCATAAGTTTCGACAATTAGCTATGTCGGTTGAGCAGTATGAGCATCGTTTCTACGAGCTAAAGAGATATGCGGGTATCAGAGATGATGAGACCATGTTAGTACAACACTTTGCGAGAGGTCTCAATGCTCAGATCAATGGGGGTGTGCAGGTTTTTGAACCTAAGACCATGGAGGTTGCAGTTGAGAAAGACCATTTAGTAGAGGAGAATCTTGCTATGGCTCTTGGGGGTCACACTGGAGTGCAGATTGGTAGTGCACTTGTTGGTGGTCAAGGTTCTAGAGAAGCTCACTCTCAGGGAGTGGGATCATCCCGTGGTCAGCAACAACATTAGTCTAAGCGTAAGAGCTCTTATTATCAGTAGAGTGAGGTTTCTTAGTCAAGAAAGAACATGAATTGGAAGAGAAACAAATGTGACTACAATGAACAACCTTCTCACAGTACACAAACAACAATTAGTCGAGGTGGTCATCAATAGTTGAGTGCACTCTCTGGTGGTGGAGGCTTTGGCCGGAGTACATGATGTTTTTCATGTGGTCAGCTGGGACACATTGCGAGATATTTCCCTAAGAAGGGTACATAGGGATCTATCCATAGGCCAACTAATTTAAAGCCTATAGTTGGAGATACAAGCAGGAGCCACAAGATTCATGCAGCAGTTGATAACCACCAAGAAGAGCATCAGGGAACCATGGTAAAGACATCAAGTGTGTTGCATGGTAATACTGTTTCTATTTTATTTGATTTTGATGCATCTAATTCTTTTATTTCACCATCTCTTGTGAAGCGATGTGGACAAGAGACAATAGAGCATGGTGTTAGGTGGCAAGTAGATTTAGCTTCAGGAATTAAGGTTGTAATTGAATCCTTGGTCCATGGATGTGAGTTGCAGATTGGTAACCTCCATACCTCTTCGGATCTGCATATCATGCCTTTGGGTTCTTATTAAATTGTATTGGGCATGGATTGGTTGTCAGCCAATCGGGTAGTCATAGATTGCCGAAATAAGACAGTGAAGTGTTTGGACCGTTCGGGTAGTTTGGTGGAAGTGGTTGGCATCCAGAGACCTATTTCTCCATGCCTGATTTCAGCTATGCAACTAAAGCAATGTATGCGTCAGGGATGTCAGTTATTTGTTGTGACAATGCATGACTTGGAGCTGGATGAAATTCAGGAGATATCCCTTGATGATCATCCCTTGTTAAAGGAGTTTGCAGATGCCTTTTTGAGCGAGATTCCGGGAATGCCTCCTAAGAGGGACATTGATTTCAAAATTGATTGGGTGCTTGGATTCAAACCAATCTCACATACACCATATCAGATGGCAACATAGGAGCTTGAAGAACTCTATTTGCAGTTGGAGAATCTATTGGTGAAAGGGTTTATCCATCCTAGTGTTTCTCCTTGGGGAGCACCTATCATATTTTTGAAAGAGAAGGATGGGTCTCTTCGCTTGTGCATTCATTACCAGTAGCTGAACAAAGTTTGTACAGTGAAGAATCGATACCCGTTGCCAAGGATCAATGATCTATTTGATTAGATCAAAGGTGCAAAGGTGTTTTCTAAGATTGATATGAAGTTAGGCTATCATCAGCTAAGGATTATGGAGGCAAATATTCATAAGACAACTTTCTGCACTCGCTATGGCCATTATGAGTTTACTATTGTGCCATTTGGATTGACTAATGCACCATCAGTCTTCATGAGCCTTATGAACAACATGTTCAAGACTTATTTGGATAGATTTGTTATCATGTTCCTTGATGACATACTGATATATTCTTGGACCATGGTGGAGCATGAGGAACATTTGAGGCAAGTTTTGCAATGTCCGAGGGAGAACCAGTTGTATGAAAATGTGGAAAAGTGTGAATTCTTTTAGACAAAGATCAAGTACCTCGGGCATGTCATTTCTGGAGATGGTATTTCAGTGGATGCATCAAATATCCAAGCTATTCTTGAGTGGCCCGCACCCACTAACATCTCTGGGGTTCACAGTTTCATGGGTTTGGCAAGTTACTATTGGAGATTTGTTAAGGGGTTTTTGAGGATTGCTCATCCTATCACTTCCCTGCAGAGAAAAGGGAAGACGTTTATATGGTTAGAGAAGTGTCAAGAAGCCTTTCAAGTTCTTACAGAGAAGTTGACCAGTGCACCTATTTTGGCGTTTCCCGACCCTTCGGGTGATTTCATGGTTTACATAGATGCATCCTTGGAAGGGTGAGCAATATTGATGCAGGATGGGAGAGTGATTGCTTATGAATCACGTAAACTCAAGAACCATGAACTGAATTATCCCACGCATGATCTTGAGCTGGCAGTTGTTGTGTATTCTTTGGTTCATTGGAGACACTTTATTTTGGGGCATCGGTTCGAGTTGCACACAGATCATTGCAACTTGCAGTATATATTTATGCAACCAAACCTAAATGCGAGATATAGGAGGTGGATGGAATTCCTATGTGAGTATGATATCAAGGTCAACTACATTCAAGAGAAAGAGAATGTGGTTGTATATGCCCTTAGCCGTCGTTCTCATGAGATTTCAATGGTATCTCTTGGAGTGGATTTGAGAGGACAAATTGTTACAACACTCCCTGCAGACGCTTGGTATCAGAATGTTAGATCTGAGGTGGAGTCTAGTAGAGCCTTGGAGGGAAGATTTGTAGGTTATTCCCTTAATTTTGATGACCTTATGCGGCATATGGGACATATTTATGTCCCTTCTACCGATGATCTTCGTGTTTTGATCATATCCGAGTCTCATTGAGCACCGTATTCTGCTCATCCCGATGTTAAGAAGATGTATGTAGATCTTCGACAATTATACTTTTGGTCGGGTATGAAGAGGGAGATAGCAGATTTTGTGGCACGATGCTTAGAGTGCTAAAGGGTGAAGGCAGAACATCAGCACTCGACATGACTTTTGTATCAACATCTTGTTCTGGAGTGGAAGTGGGATATTATTTCTATGGATTTCATTGTGGGACTACCTAAGTCTTCACGTCATCATGACGCCATCATAGTCATTGTGGACAGGTTGACCAAAGTTGCTCATTTCTCACCTATCCAATCTTCCTATAATGCAACATCAGTGGCTAGTATCTTTATGAGAGATATTGTTAGGCTTCATGGCATCCCACAAAAGATCATTTCTGATAGAGATCTCGTATTCACTTTAGCCCTTTGGAAATCTCTTCAGCATGCAATAGGGACTCAGCTGAACTTTAGTTCAACCTATCATTAAGAGACTGATGGACAGACAGAGAGAGTCAACCAGGTGCTAAAGGACATGCTTCAGATGTACATCATGGACTAGCAGTCCCATTGGGAGGACTACTTATACTTGGTGGAATTTGCTTATAACAATGGATACCACAGTTCCATCAGTATGGCTCTCTTTCAGGCATTATATGGTTGTCTTTGTCAAACTCCCTTGAGCTGGGACCGATTAGAGGATAGGGTACATTTGGGTCCAGATATGCTTCGAGATATGGAGTAGCACGTGGAGAGGATTAGGGAGCATTTAGTGGCAGTGCAAGATCGACAAAAGAAGCACGTCAATGCACATAGGGTGGATCATCAGTTCTTAGTCGATGATCGGGTGTTTCTGTGTGTTCGTCTATAGAAGAGTCCAATCCATTCTGGAAATGGCTCTAAGATTGCACTGCACTTTGTTGGTCTATTTGAGGTTTTAGAGAGGATTGGTTCAGTTGCCTATTGACTTGCTCTGCCGTCTAGTATCTCACACATTCATGATGTTTTTCATGTTTCAGTACTACGTCCGTATCGTCCTAATATTTCTCACATTCTTGATTGGACTACTCTAGAGGTCGAGGATGGGCAAATAGCTCTCAAGCCCACGGGCATTCTGGAGCACAGGCATCGGGTTCTTAGAGTTAGAGACATTGAGAATGTCAGGGTCCAGTGGGACCCTAATGATGAGTCTTCTGCTACCTTGGAGGAGACTTCTCGTATGCATGAGATCTATCCTTTTCTCTTTGCAGGCTTCCAGGAGTAAGCTTGATACTAGGAGGGGAGGATGTAGTGCCCACTCTCTTTTTGGCTTGTCAGATCTTATGGTCTTGTGTTTCTGTGTGGCTTTTACCCTATTTGGTGTTGGTTAGTTTTGATTTTGGATATGATGCATGGATCATTAGATGATGAATTACACGATGTTGTCTATGATGTGATTATATGATGTTATCTATGTTCAGTAGCCAGATGATTATTGAGATGGATTATTTATGAGCTTCTTTATGCTTATTGATGATACTCATTTGATGTACATTTCTTATTATCTCTTATGTGCTCGGGTGAAAGGGAAAAGTGCCGCACTGCTCTTTATGAGCAAGCCACGTCACTTCCATTCCCTTTTCATAGTATGATATTATATAAATTATATGTATATGCTCGATAGTTTGTTTATACAGCTGCAGGTACCAAGCATTGATTCTACCTAAATCATCAGGTTTGAGCATTCTCTATGACCCAATGGTAATGTGGAAAACATGGAGTTATCAGTCAGACCCTCAACGTGATCATCGCTCCTATGGGAACGAGATCCTTGTGAGGTATCGTTGTGATTGTTGTTGGATTTGAGGTTCTCCGGTCTTGTCCAGTTAGTCTTCGTGTGTCGCAATTTGTAACTCTCATGTATAGTTTAATACTTATCTGATATTATTAGCAAGAGTACTAATATTATTATATTGAGTATTAATGATTTATTAATTAATAAAATTAAAAAAATTACACAATATTATATTAAGCTAATTGCATTAGGTAAGTGATTTAATTACTTTACCATTTTGAAAATAGTTATTTAAAAGGGAATCAGATATTTATTTTGGGATTTTATTGTGCTCATGGAAAATCAATTTAAAAAGTAATTAATATTTAATTATTTTAAAATTCAAAATATGAATGTGCATAAGGGAGTTAGGAAATTTAATTAATTAATGGAGGTAGTGGGGAAATATCTTGCATGCTTTTCAAATGGGGAGTTACCTTTTTGGAAAAAAGATATCTCCCTGCTTTTTTGAAAAAGCAGGGGGGAAGAATGGGGTGCTCCCGTGAAGAAAATTGTTTCTGGGAAATTTCTTGAATTTGGGGGTTTTGAATGAAATTTGGGAAATCTTCTTTTGAGAATTCAAATCTATTGCTAGATCGAAGTTTTGGGAAGAGACTTTGGACTTTTTGGATCTCTAAATAATTTGGGGAATCTCTGCAACGCCTGGAAGTCTCCTTCGGCCATTGGACTCTAGGTTGGAGTTGTTCCCCTTTGATTCTATTTACTTTCTATAGATGAAAGGATCATAGTTTTAATTGAGTTACGATCTTTTGAGCTTCCATTGTTCTTCTTGTATGTTGTTTTCAATTATTTTCCAGTCAGATTGATAATATATTATTTTAGAAATGTATTGATCTTTTGTGGTCGGAATCCTAGATTCTGTTTTGAGTGTTAATTCTTTTAGCATACCCTATCTCTTTTGTTTTGTTTTGTTCCTCTGTGTTCTAAGCTATGTAGTCTCTATCGTTGGATAAGCGGGTTGCCTCCTTTCTTTATCGTTTGCACTCAGTGTTGATCTCTATGGCTGAACTTCTTACACAAACCTTTTTCTTAAACTCTTACAAAGACCGATTAATAGCTTTCGGTGCCTGTTCTTTGTCTAACCGATAACCATGCTCTCTCTATTCATTGTTTATTCTTTCCTATATTGGTGGGTTCTTTTCTAGTCACTGTCCATTTTTTCTCGTCGCACTGTTATTTGCCTCGTTCTTCACTCGAATTTCTCTCTCCTTGCATCAACCAATTTCTATTAACTAGTAATTCTTCATCAACCAATTTATATTAATCGATACCACATGAAATCATCTCGGGTTGCCATTTTTGCCTTCGTTGTTTTTGCTTTATCCTGTATTTCATTATTTTCCTGGTTTTCCATAACCACTGTTGAATCCGATTCTGTCAGAATCCTGTGAGCTCTATTTTATATATATATATATATATATATACGAACCTGATCTCTCTTGCATGTTTTGTTTTATGTTATTTTCTTTTCTATGGTCTGTGTATCGTGCCTATGGTAGTCACTTTATATTCTCTCACAACAACTAATTTTTAGGATGCTTCTTTTTCCTTTTTTTATCATCAATAACCATTGACATGTACTTCTCCTCTAATTGATTCCTATAAAATTGGTTCTATGCGAATTGAACTTCAAAATCTGTCAATGCCCTCGCTGGTTTTAATCATGCTTCCCTTGCTGTCATTTTTTGTTATTCTCGATGGCATATAATCGGTGTAGTATTCGAGGTTCGACCTTTGTTCTACTTATAAATCTTCGTAGGCTAGTCTCAGTATTCTGTTTGTCGGTGATATTTTAGCTTATGTTATATATATATATGTTGACATTATGGATGAATTGATTATGTGTTGCATTGATGTCTTGCCATTGATGTCAACACTAGCTATTATGGTTGGTTACCGGTAGAAGATCTAGTGTTACCAACAGAAGAGACTATTTGTTGGACACTTCCGACATATTTGGATCAATGGAGTATGTTTGATTTTATGTGTTACGTGTTCTTGGAGCATGTTTTGGTCAGTTGGTATTGACTTGGTGATCAGATGCTATCATACACTCTTGTAAACCCTTACCGACATTGGTTTAAGGTTTAACCGACAAAGCTTTCATTGAGGAACCTTGACAGGATTCATAAGTGATGTTGGTGCGACTTCTAGATGGATTTCAAGATGCTGAAGATGTTCTTTGATCGTGCTTCAACTGCTTGAAGACATTACCTTGGCGTTGTGGACCCAGAATAGGTTCGGTGCCTATCTAGGTTATGGACCGATATCATGTTAACATGTACTCTACACGTTACCGGGATGTTTCGAGATGTTCTATGGATTGGTTATTGTTGTTTTGGTCTTAAGCCGACATGACATATCATTGTAATATGGATTTATGTAATGATCTTATTGTAATATCTTTTAGGTGGCCAACCTAATTGGTTTAGGCCTTAGGGTTGGTATAAAATGATGTAAGATCTCATTGTAGAAAAAGGAATGGGAATGTGGAATAAGTTTCATGGTCTTGAAATGCAATATCATATGCGAAGGAGATTTGGTCGATCATAGGTGATCGAATTGGGATTAAGGAAGAGGGCAAAGGCCTCCGGTATCGAGCTTAACCTAGATTGTAATCAGGCATGGTAGATGCTATCTCTGGTAGTTCATTAT
Source organism: Cryptomeria japonica (assembly GCF_030272615.1). Classification (NCBI taxonomy): domain Eukaryota; kingdom Viridiplantae; phylum Streptophyta; class Pinopsida; order Cupressales; family Cupressaceae; genus Cryptomeria; species Cryptomeria japonica. The sequence goes on along the minus strand of NC_081413.1, from coordinate 429,665,677 downwards.
TCTGGATTGTTGTTCATTTATCTTGAGGTGGTTATAACCTCTCTGTAGTCAGTGAGAATATTTTGTAATGAACAATACACTTTAGGCAGTGTGCCTTCCTGCATGTGCAGGCCCCTCATTGTATCACATACTTTATGCAGAAGTATCATCTGACTGTGAGTAGGCTTCCCATCATGGTTTTTCCCTTTCCGGGTTTTCCACGTACAGATCATGGTGTTATGTGGTATGGTTGCATTATGTTGATTATCTGTTTCATTGTTAAGTTTTATTGCTTACCGGTATCTATTTCTGTTTTACCGGTACTTAATCTGGTTAAAGGTCATTAAGTGAATTAAATGATATAATCTATTAACAACTGATTCACCCCCCTCTCAGTTGTTCACCAGTTATCCTAACAATTGGTATCAGAGCTTTGGTCCTCTTTTGCAGAAGCTTAACCGCTTGAGGTAGATCTTATGGCAACTAATCCACCGACAAATATTTTCAGAAGAGAAATCCTAAGCTTGATGGAACAAATTATGGGATATGGAAAATTAGAATGGAGACTCATCTTAGATGTCTTGGGAAGGATATTTGGGAGATCACTTAGAAAGGATACACACCTTATGATCCGACATCTGGCAATCCTGCTCCTATAGACTTGGATAAGAATATTGAAAATGATTGCAGAGCTAGAGAAGCCCTCTTGTGTGCACTTACTAATTAGCAGATCATAGGATTGACTGATAAATCATTGGCTAAGGTTATGTGGGATAAATTGCAAACTCTGAATGAAGGTGACCCTACTATCAAAATTGCTAAACTTGATGGTTACCGGGCAAGATATGAAAACTTGAAGATGAAAGATAATGAAAGAATTGCTGTATTTATGGAAAGAGTAAATGAGATTGTTATAGGAATTCAATGTTGTGGAGGATCTCTGAGTGAAGATGAAATAGTTTCCAAAGTATTGAGAGCCCTTCCACCATCTTACAAGATGAAGGAAATTGCAATTAATGAGCTGAGAACAATGGCTAACTCTTCAGTTAACAAAGACATTTTGATTGGGAAATTATTTGCTTTTGAGCTTGAAGAATTTGGATCTTCTGGAGCTTTAAAGTCTGAACTTGCTTTTCATACATCATCATCATCATCATCATCATCTACTAGAAAAAGTGATTGGAAAGTCCTATATGCAAAAGAATTGGAAGATATGAGGAAAGAAGATGAAGAATTTGAGAAACTTGAAGCCTTATTTGCTAGAAGAGTACCTAAAGGACCAACAGGAAGTAAGTATGAAGGAAAAGCACCTTTTAAATGTTTTGCATGTAACAAGATTGGTCATTTTGCATCTAGATGTCCTGAAAGGAATGCAAGATTTGAGGAAAGAGTTAAGAAATCATTGAAGCCTAACAAAAACATATATAGATTCAAGAAAAGTAAACAATGCTACATAGCGGATGAGGAAGGAGTAAGTGATGACTTTGGGGATGAATTGACAGAAGACTCTGCTAGTGGATCCAACAATGGAAAGGAATGGGTGTTCTATGCTTTAAAGGAAGATGAACCGGAACTGGCTATCATAAATTAATAAAAAGCCCTGGCAGCAAAAGTTGAAGATAAGGATGAATGGGTAATTGATAGTGGATGCTCACATCATATGACTGGAGATAAAGGGAAATTTTTGTCCTTGCAAGAATACAATGGCGGTCAAGTCAGATTTGGAGATGACAAAGCATGTGTGATCAAAGGTAGAGGTACTATTTCTTTGGATGGTAAGCATAATACTGACATTATCTATTATGTAGAAGGTTTAAATCATAATCTTTTAAGTGTTGGTCAATTGGTGGACAAGGGTTTCCAACTTCAGTTTAAAGATAGAAAATGCAAAATTTTTAACAAGACTGGTTTGGAGATTGCAATCGGTATTCAGACTGGAGGTAATATCTTTCACTTGAACACTGGTAATAAGACATGTTTGATTTCTCATATTGATGAGAGTTGGTTATGGCATAAGAAGTTGTGTCATGTTAAATTTGATTGTATTGTTAAGATCAGTTCAACTAAGGTAGTTAGAGATATACCTAAGATTATGAAGCCTCATAATTCGGTATGTAAGGAATGTCAATTGGGAAAGAAAGTTAGAACTTCTTTTAAAAGCATACAAGATAAATCTAATGATGTTCTTGATTTGATTCACACTGACTTATGTGGTCCAACAAGGACTAGAAGCTTTCAAGGTGATAGGTATTTCATGTTGATTATTGATGACTATTCTAGAATGATGTGGGTGACTTTTCTTAGGGAGAAGTTTGAAGCCTTTGAGAAATTCAAGATCTTTAAAGCAAAGGTTGAAACAAAATCTAGATTGAAAATCAAATGTCTAAGATCAGATCAAGGCAGTGAGTTCACTTCTCATGAATTTAACAGTTATTGTGAGACAAATGGAATTAGGAGACAATTATCTACACCTTAGACTCCTCAGCAGAATGGAGTAGTGGAAAGAAAGAATAGAACCATTTTGGATGCAACAAGATCTATGATGATGGAAGCCAAATTGCCTCACATCTACTGGAGAGAAGTAGTGAGTACACTAGTCTACACATTCAACAGAAATCACATCAAAGGTGAAACTGGTAAGACCCCTTATGAATTATGGTTTGGACGTGCACCTACTATTAAATATTTAAGAATTTTTGGAAGTAAATGCTATATCAAAAGAGATGATTCAATTGGAAATTTTGATCCTAGATGTGATGAAGGGATATTTCTTGGTTATTCAATTCAAAGCAAAGCATATAGATGTTATAACAAAAGATTGCAGAAAATTGTGAAAGTGGACGAGCAATACATAAATCAATCTATATCATATGACAGGGAACTAGCAGTGGAAATGATCATAACTGAACCGACAATGCCTCAACCGATACAGGAAACTGAAACAGTTACACCGACACAATCTGAATATTTAACTGTGACTGATGATCAAACTAGTGAACCGGAAGTTCAGAAGACACCAAGGTATGTAAGATTAAATCATTCTGAAGATCAAATCATTGGAGATGGGAACAAGGGAGTTATGACCAGAAGAAGACTGGAAAATGAATAGGCATGTCTTATTTCTCTAATTGAACCAACATCTATTATTGAAGCTTGTAAGGATAAACATTGGTTGAAGGTCGTGGAAGATGAATTAGATTAGATAGAGAAAAATGAAACTTGGACTTTAGTTCCCTGTCCTAAAAATAAGAATATTATTGGAACTAAATGGGTTTTTAGGAATAAATTGAATGAGGATGGTCAAGTTGTAAGAAACAAGGCTAGATTGGTTTGTACAGGATATTCTCAAATGAAAGGAATTGATTATGGTGAGACATTTGCACCTGTAGCTAGAATTGAAGCTGTTAGACTATTTCTTGCCTACATGCAGCTTATAAGAACTATAAGGTTTATCAAATGGTTGTTAAATGTGTATTTTTGAATGGTGAACTTGAAGAAGAAGTATACATTGAGCAACCAGCTAGATTTTCACTGACAAATGATAAAGATATGGTTTGCAGATTGAAGAAAGCTTTATATGGATTGAAATAAGCTCCTAGAGCTTGGTATGCAAGGTTGGATAAATATCTTTTGAAGCTTGGTTTTACTAAAGGCAGTGTTGATAGTAATTTATATTATAAAATTACTGATGATGATATTCTGATTATTGAAGTATTTGTTGATGATATCATTTTTGGAGGAGAAGATAAATTGTGCATGGAATTTGCTAACAACATGAAGAATGAATTTGAAATGTCCATGATTGGTTAGATGAAATTTTTCTTAGGTTTGCAAATTACTCAAACTGACAAAGGAATCTTTATCAGTCAAACTAAGTATCTGAGGGAATTGTTGAAGAAGTTTGGTATGGATAATTCCAAACCGGTAACTACTCCTATGGTGACAAGTGAGAAATTATCTATCAAGGATACTTCTACACCAGTAAATCCGACAAGGTATAAGTCTATGATTGGTGGCTTTCTATATTTAAATCAGACTAGAACAGATATTATGAATTGCTATAAGTATTGTTTCAATATATGAAAGTAATCCTAAAGAAAATCATGAATGTGCAGTAAAGAGGATTTTCGATATTTGCAAGGAACAACAGAATATGGCTTATGGTATTCTAGAAATGATGATTTCATTTTATGTGCATATACTGACTCAGATTGGGCAAGAGATATTGATGATATGAAGAGAACTTCTCATGGAGCTTTCTTTCTTGTAGAGAAACTAGTTTCATGGATCAGCAAAAAATAGTCATACATTTATTTATCTACTACAGAAGCTGAATATGTTGCAGCAACAACTAATTGCACTCAAGTCTTGTGGATGAAGCAAATGTTGAAGGATATCAAGGTAAATTATAGTGAACTAATAGTTATCTATAGTGATAACTCTGCAGCTATTGACATGTCTAAGAATCCTATATTTCACTCTAAGACTAAGCATATATCAATAAAGTATAACTTTATGAAGGACAAGGTAGAAGGAAAGGAAGTCAAATTGGTTTATGTGAACACTAAAGAATAGATTGCAGATATATTCACTAAACCGTTGTCTAAGGAATCATTTGAGTATTTGAGAGACAGGTTAGGGGGTTTTGCCTCTCTGACAGAGACTTGATCGATGTAGTTTGTCATCAGTCTGACATGCATTATCAGAGATACTATTCATTCCAACACTGATGAGTGGTGCTACTACTCAGGGGGAGTAGTCAACTTTGAGATTCAGAGGTTTACATTATTGCTTTGATATTTGTGTCATATTTCTAGCATTGATGTCAAATGGGGAGAGATAGTGATTTGAAAAATAATTTCAGAACTTTACAGGGATATCATTCACAGGGGGAGAGTTGTTGATATTTAGGAGATCGTTGGTTGTCTTCCACAGGGGAGACTTGTTTGGCATTTTTTGGTACTTAGATATTTTTCACATCTAGTGTTTCCATCAATGCCAAAGCGGGAGATTGTTGGCATTATGGATGAATTGATTATGTGTTGCATTGATGTCAACACTAGTTGTTATGGTTGGTTATAGACAGTCAGGTTTTGGTTACCGGTAGAAGATATAGTGTTACCGACATAAGAGACTATCTGTTGGACACTTTCGACATGTTTGGATCAATGGAGTATGTTTGATTTTATGTGTTACATGTTCCTAGAGCATGTTTTGGTTAGTTGGTATTGACTTGGTGATCAGATGCTATCATACACTCTTTTAAACCCTTATCGACATTGGTTTAAGGTTCAATTGACAAAGCTTTCATGGAGGAATCTTGATAGGATGCATAAGTGGTGTTGGTGCGACTTCTAGATGGATTTCAGGATGCTAAAGATGTTCTTTGATCATGCTTCAACTGCTTGAAGATATTGACTTGGCATGGTGGACCCAGAATAGGTCCAGTGCCTATCTAGGTTATGGACCGGTATCATGTTAACGTGTACTCTACATGTTACCGGGATGTTTTGAGATGTTCTATGGATTGGTTATTGTTGTTTTGGTCTTAAGACGACATGGCATATCATTGTAATATGGATTTATGTAATGATCTTATTATAATAGCTTTTAGGTGGCCGACCTAATTGGTTTAGGCCTTAGGGTTGGTATAAAATGATGTAAGATCTCATTGTAGAAAAAGGAATGGGAATGTGGAATACGTGTCGTGGTCTTGAAATGCAATATCATATGCGAAGGATATTTGGTCGATCATAGGTGATCGAATTGGGATTAAGGAAGAGGTCAAAGGCCTCTGAAATTGAGCTTAATCGGGACTGTAATCAGGCATGGTAGATGCTATCTCTGGCAGTTCATTATTCTGGATTGTTGTCCATTTATCTTGAGGTGGTTATAACCTCTCTATAGTCAGTGAGACTCTTTTGTAATGAGAAGTACGCTCTAGATAGTGTGCCTTCCTGCATGTGCAGGCCCCTCATTGTATCACATACTTTCTACAAAAGTATCATCTGACTATGGGTAGGCTTCTCACCGTGGGTTTTCCCTTTTCGGGTTTTCCATGTACAAATCATGGTGTTATGTGGTATGGTTGCATTGTGTTGATTATTTGTTTCATTGTTAAGTTTTATTGCTTACCTGTATCTGTTTCTGTTTTAGCGGTACTTAATCTGGTTAAAGGTCATTAAGTGAATTAAATGATATAATCTGTTAACAACTGATTCACCCCCCCTCTCAGTTGTTCACCGGTTATCCTAACAATATATATATATATATATATATATATATATATATATATATATATATATATATATATATATATATATATATATATATATATATGTATGTATGTATATATATACATATATATATGTATATATATATACATACATATATGTATGTATGTATATATATATACATGTATGTATGTATATATATATACATATATGTATGTATATATACATACATACATATATGTATGTATATATATATACATACATATATATATGTATGTATATATATACATACATATATATATGTATGTATATATATATACATATATATATATGTATATATGTATATAGATATGTATATATATAGATATGTATATATATATATATGTATATATATAGATATATATATATGTACATATCTATATACATATATACATACATACATATATATATATACATATATTGTCCGCCTTTTCCGACTTGTACTTCGACATTATGTATAGTCGTGCCTAAAGGTATATTGGTTGAAGTAGACCTTTAATTTGTAAAAATCCCTTCCCGAACTGTACAAGCCTCTCTCAGGGCATACAACTTTCTGGATGTGAATAAATATTCATATACTCAATATATATATATATATAATATATATATATATATATATATATATATATATATATATATATGTATAAAATATATATATATATATACACATATATCTATAAAATAGATAAATTTCAAATGAAGGGGATACTTTAAATTCCTTATGTCCTTATTCTGTACATCCTAGGTTTTTTTATTCCATCATCTGGCTTATGTTCTTTTTTCATGTAGCATTCAGAATGAATGACTTTATCAAATTACGTTAATGCTTTCGCATCTCTCGGATAACGTAGGAGGCATTTGAAATAGAAATTTTCTTTTTGAAAAATAAAAATATTTTCACTGTTCAGCTTCGAATCTGCCTTTGACCATCAAATCAAATGTGAGTTACTTGTCTTTCTCTTCATAACAAGGGTTCCTTTATCCATAGGCCTTGCTTCTATTGGACCTGGCATTGGTCAAGGCACTACTGCGGGACAAGCTGTTGAAGGTATTGCGAGACAACCAGAGGCGGAGGGTAAAATACGAGGCACCTTACTGCTAAGTTTAGCTTTTATGGAAGCTTTAACTATTTATGGATTAGTTGTAGATATATATATATATAATGTGAGTTTTTAGTTACTGCTGTCATAATTGTGACCTACGTCAGCATTCTAAGTTAATTATAATTTACTTATTTAAGTTTATACTTTTTAGTTACATACATATACATATACATACCCTAATCTTGATTGGAGACACGAGACATGCTCACACTGCTCGCAACTTGCATTTCCTCGCACCCCGCACTTCTTGCTGCTACTTCTTGTCCTAAATTAGGATAGGATAGGGGCGTCTTGGCGTGGTGCCCTTGTCCTTGCCCTATTTTAGGCCCCTTCCATTCAAATTTTGCATTGGGATTTGCATTTTGGAAGTGGAAAAAGTTTCCCTATGTCGGCCTATAACAAAAAATTAGTCGATTAACCTTAATTGACGAGTATATAAGATGCATTTTCTCCCCCATTTGCAGAAGTCAAGAAGTTCAAGAAGCATACATGAAGTGGAAATTGTGATCCTAAGTGAAATCAAGCATTCAAGCATTCAAGTTTCCATTCAATCATCCATTGACCATCTCAAGTCTCCTTTCAAGGCTAGGTGTTGCATTCAACTCAAGGATTCAACCATTGAAGTGGAGATATCTTTTGACATTCAATTCTACATATCCTTTCAATCAACTCTATCAACATTTCAATTGCATCCTCCCTTGAGGTGAATTCTATTTCAACCATTTACTCCATTTACTTGCAAGTACTTTTCATCATTTGGTTAATTCCAAAATCGGGATTTGACATGAAGGCAAACCCCAATCCCAACAATATTTCCTCTCTTTTTTGTGTGTAGGTTGCAGGTACACAACTGTATTTGCAAATTTGGACTCCATTCTCGGAGGTGGAAAAACCCTTTTCGGCGCACAGATTTTTTGGAGGACCATGTGCACTTTCAACACGGCCCCAACAAATTACACCCAAATTTGCAGGGGAGCTTCGTCTCAACCTTTTACTGCTAATTCCAGGTGCACAACTTCATCCCACATTTCTATCTCAACTTATAATCATTTCTTTGTTGCTTTTACACTTAGTCTTAAATCACATAATTCAACCTATTGCATTCTAAAAGAGGGGTTACTTTCACTTTCCAAATTCATTGTCAATTCACTTAGCATTCAATCTCTTGAGATTGGATCTAGTGAATCCCCCCTCCCCCCCTCTTTTAAATGTAATGTGTGTGAGAGGTTGAAGAGAATCTTTTGTGAAACTTTCACTCCTCCTCTTGAGGAGAGAAAAGCTTTCCTCTTGACTTCTCCATCACCCTTTTTCACCATATTAGATTTTGGTGAACCCAACGTCTTACATGCTTGACATTTCAAATCATTGCATATTTTTCACTTATAAGTTTAATTTTCTTGCAAATTTACAAAAATTAGTGGTTGATTCAATACAAACCCTAGTTTTCAAAAAATTGGAATTGAGCTTGTGTCTTGTAAAAATTGCTATCTATTGTTTTAGATCTGAAAATTGCATTGATTGTCAAATTCAATTTCATCATTGCCTTGTTTAAATTGCAAATCAAATTTACAAAATTAAGTAGTTAATTGTCGAAACCCTAATTGTTTAAAAATCAATTTGAACTTGTGCAAAACTTGAATGTACATTTAATTTTCAGATTTGTCTTCTTGCCTAAAATTCAAATTTTCAATTTCCCTCCCTTTTTCAAAATTCAAAAATTTAAAATTTAGTGGTTAGGTCCTAAAACCCTAATTTTTAAAAATTAATTGGGTTTTGTGCAAATTACAATCAATTTCAATCAATTTTAGTTTTCTAAACATTCTTCAAGGTGGCCCTATCCATTAGGTTTGACCTTTTTCAAATTTGCAATTCAACTTCTTATCTTTTTCAAAACCCTATTAGGGTCCTATTTTCACTTTCAAACCTCAATTTCGCCTATCTAAACTTCGTAAAATCAACCAATTTTTTGGGGTTATCTCTAAAATCATCGTAACTTTCATCCCTTAAAAAATTCCGAAAAAGTTGGGAGGATTGTGTGCACTTTCAATACAGTCCTTGGCTTTTTTGCTGAAATTTTGGGAGACTGTTATGACTGTATTTAACTGTTTAAATCCAGAAAATTGGCTGATTTTCTCGAATTTTGTTCTCTCTAAAATAAAAAATACTTCCCAATTTCAATATCACAACTTTCAAGGAAAAATTTGAAATTAAGTGGTTAATTCTAATCTGCCTTGAGTTTAAAAATCCAAATTTTAACAAATTTAATTTTGAAATTAAGTGGTATCCCATTGGCCCTAATTTTAAAATTTCAATTTCCTTTTTCATCATAATTTTTTTTTTTCTTCTGGAAATTGTTTCATTTCTCCTTTCAACAAAGTTCAAATTGTGTAATCATAATTTCCTTGAATTTTGCAAACTTTGTTCAAAATTCAAATTCCAAATTCAATTTTTTTTCTCTAGTGCACAAGTTTTGCCACTATTAGTCCTACCTCTACTATCCCCGTTAGACAAAGCATTAGAATTAAGGCTTCCCAAAGTTTAATTACTGAGGAGATGTAGCCTAATTTGGGTGACTTCTTTAATGAGGATAATGCTAATTCTTCCCATCCTAATAACATTCTTATTTACCCAATTGATGATTTCAATGATGAAAAAGAAGCTTTGACTAGAGTTTCCATAGATCAACTTTCAAAATTGGATAATCAATTTGACAACTTTCAACAATGGATGTCCCAAGAATACCCTAATAGTGAATCTCTTCCATTAATTGAAGGTCTAAAACAACTTTCAACAATGGATGTCCCAAGAATACCCTAATAGCGAAGCTCTTCCATTAATTGAAGGTCTAAAACACATGATTCAAAGTGATAAGAATGGAATTGATATATTGTGTGGCATTGATCATATTATTGATTCTAATGTCATGCCTATAAAGAGTTGTGGTGAGAACTTAGGTTATTCATAACCTTCTACACACATCAATCATTCTATTCCTTTGACCACTCTGATGGCTAGTATTCCTACTTTCACTTCAAACATCATGGCTACATAAACTCAACATCTCATACCTACAACAATTAGTCATGGGGGCAATCCTTGTTCTTCAATAAGCCCTTCATCCCTACCCATGCCTTCAATAAGTATTCCCCTTGTCTCTCACCCAATCAATGTGACGCAAGGGGGCAATTCATCCAATCATTCTATTCCTCCTTTTAGTGTTCCATTTCCTACTCAATCATCTCCTATGGCTACTTACCATAGTGTTCCTCCACCTTATTCTCAATCAATGCATTCTTTCAACATCACACCACCTTTTCAGTCAAACATGTCTAACATGAATTCTTCAACCAAAGCAACCATTAATAATCTTTTTCAAACCATGTCAACATTGCAACAACAAATTGCTTCCACAAGTCAATCCAACTTTAGTGTGCCCACATTTGACATTGTGAGCCCACTTTCTCTTGATATTGTTATAGTTGTCCCTCCTAAACATGTTGAAGTCCCTCAATTGGAACTCTATAATGGAAAAGGTGACCCCTTAACACATGTCAAGACATTCCAAACTTTGTGTACTGAATTTGCTTATGATAAAAGATTGCTTGCTAAATTGTTCACTAGAACATTGAGAGATAAGGCTTTTGAATGGTATTGTTCTTTGCCTTCCTATTCTATTACTTCTTTTCAACAATTAGTAAATGCTTTTATTCAACAATTTCAAAACAACATAGGTCCTAAGATCACTTTGATTGATTTAATGCATTGCAAACAAGGTGTTAAAGAAAAAGTGACTGATTTCATTGGTAGATATAAGAATTTGTGTTCTCAAATTTCTTTTCAAGTGTCTGATAATGATATTCAAATAATTTTCATTTCTAATTTACAAAAAGATATTAGAGAAAAACTTCTCCTGTCTGAGTTTACTTCCTTTCCGTAGTTGTGCACAACACTTCATAGTTATCAATTGACTGTGAGTCAATTGGAGCAATCCACTCCTATGGCTCCAAGTGATAATGGTGACAGTGATAAACAACCATTTGCGAAGTTCAAACCAAGCAAAGGATTCATAAAATTCAATGACAACATCAACAACAACAATGTGAATGCTACAACAGGTGTGCCTCCTATTTCTAATTTTTTCAAAAGAGAAAGACAATTTACTGCTTTGAATGAATATTTACGCAACATTATGTCTCAGTTGTTATAAAGAAATGTTATCAAACTTCCTCCAATAAAACTAGTTGACCCCTCTAAGGAAGCCTCACCTTACTTTGATAATAATTCTTTTTATCAATTTCATCATCAACTTGATCATGACATTGGGAAGTGTTTTGCATTAAAAAGTAAGATTCAAGATTTGATTGATAATAATACTATATTTGTGGCATGTGTGAATGATTTGGGAAACAAATCAATAGCCCCCCTAATCAAAATCTTAAGATTTTTACTGATCCTTTACCTTCTCATACCTCTAACGTGATTGAGACTGAACATACCTCCTTTTCTCCTTTTGATGTGACTACCACGGTTCAAAATTTGGTGAATATGGTAAATAAACAAATAAAACCTAAGGATCTATGTACCACATTTGACCCTAGTGAGACCATTAGAGCACCTGATGGACCTCTATATATAGTTGCAAAGATTCAAGAAATGCCATGTCGTGGTGTGCTTATCGATCCCTCTTGCATGGTTAATATCATCACTGAGGAGTATCTTTTCACTTTATGTTTGCATAAACCAATCTATGATGGCACTAATGTGGTCGTTAAGTTATTTGTTGGATTCTCTTGTCCTACCATTGGTTCTATCACACATCCTATTGAGGTTCACACTAAATCAATGGATGTCAACATTGTTATCATTCCTTCCTCTGAGCAATTCCATATGAAGTTGGGCTATCCTTGGCTATTTTCCATGAAGGCTATTGCTTCTCTAATCCATAAATGTTTAAAATTTCCCCACAATGGAGAAATCATAACTATTAACCATAGCTTATTTCGACCAACTGAAAGAAGCCTAGGTGTTCCTATTGATTTATTTTGGCCTAAACAATTTCAATCTCTTCCACCGAGAAGCGACACTCTCTTTCAATCTTATCAAAAGTGGAAGAAAGACACGATCCTATCCTTAAGCCATCCTAGAACTCCAACAATTGATATTCCTATCATTCTTGAAGATAAGGTTCTTCCCTTGACGGATAGAACTAACCTTCCTGTTAGGGTTTCAAGCAGATCCGAAGCAAATATGAACTAACAATTATATGCAAATTTAAATACAAAAGATAAAGAAATAAAATAGGACACAGATAACACAGAGATTTAATGTGGTTCATCCAAAATGGGTTATGTCCAACATACACAACCGTCTAATCTTTCTTATTATCCAGCAAAAATAGTACATCAACATTACAATGCCTTAAGCATCCCAGCCGCTTATAAAATGCATTTTTAGGGCAACAAACAAAGTCGGCCTTTTTAGGGTTTTATTACAATGTCAGTTTTCATACGTGCTGAGTGTACAGTACTTTGCTGATCAATCGCCACATTTCAACAATCTCCCACTTGGAGACTGATCAGGCTCCACACCGAACAATCTCCCACTTGGAGACTGAAACTACACGACACCACTGTACATGCAACATTCGCTGGAAAAAACACAAGGACTCGACTGGTATACATTCCACAATTATCAATCAAGAAGACCAACATAAACTGATGAAGAAATTAGCTTCTCCTGTGGAACTGCCTTTGTGAACATATCGGCATGATTCTCACTTGTGTGAATCTTCTCAAGCCGTAATTGACCCTCCTCCAAAACAGTCCGGATGAAGTGGTACCTGAGCTGAATGTGCTTTGTCCTTGAATGAAAAGCAAGGTTCTTCGCAAGATGAATGACACTCTGGCTATCAGTATACAATGGGTGATCCTCCTGTGTTTGACCCAATTCCTCCAGAAAACATTGTAACCAAATCATCTCCTTGCTGGCTTCTGTAGCAGTAACATACTCAGCTTCAGTGGTTGAAAGTGCAACAACCTTTTGCAGCCTAGAAATCCAACTGACTGCAGTTCCCCCTATAGTAAAAACATACCCTGTAGTACTCCTCCGTGAATCAATATCACCCACCAGATCAGAGTCAACAAATCCACTCAGAGCAACATTAGATCCTTTGAAACATAATGCCTTCGTATTGGTTCCTTTCAAATACCGAAGAATCCATTTCACAACATTCCAATGTTCCATACCCGGATTACTCATAAACCTGCTCACAACTCCCACTGCATGTGCAATATTTGGCCTTGTGCATACCATTGCATACATCAGACTACCAACAACTGATGAATACAGGATGTTAGACATTTTATTAACCTCTTCCTATGCCTTTGGGTACATCTCCTTAGTCAATTTGAAATGACTAGCCAAAGGTGTACTAACTGCTTTTGCATCCTGCATGTTAAATCTTTTCAACACCTTCTTTATATACTCACTTTGGGACAAATTCAAGGTTCTATTTTTCCTGTCTCGTGTAATCCTCATACCGAGAATCTGCTTAGCTGCACCCAAATCCTTCATAGCAAATGACCTGGTTGATTTCTGTTTAAGATCATTTATATGTTGCATGTTAGACCCAGCAACAAGCATGTCAGCAACATAAAGCAACAGGATAATATAACTGCCATTATCAAATCTCTTAAAATATACACAATGATCAGAATGACATCTATGATAACCATGTTCAGCCATGAAACTATCAAATTTTAAATACCATTGTCGGGGTGCTTGCTTTAGGCCATACAAACTTTTCTTCAACTTGCACACCAAGTTATCCTTACCTTTGACCTCATATCCCTGTGGTTGCAACATGTAAATTTCCTCCTCCAAATCATCATGGAGAAAAGTTGTTTTCACATCTAATTGTTCAAGATGTAAATCATCTGCAGCCACAAGACTAAGTACAGTTCTAATTGAAGCCATTTTTACAACTGGAAAAAATATTTCATCATAATCTATACCCTTTTTCTGTGCAAAACCTTTTACCACAAGTCTGGCCTTATATCTTTTCTGACCTCCTTCCTCCTCCTTCAGTTGAAAAACCCATTTGTTAGGCAAGGCTCTTTTTTCTGCAGGTAAAGGGACTAAGTCCCAAGTCTTATTTTTCATCAAGGAGTCCATCTCCTCTTTCATGCCTAGCTCCCACTGTTGTTTGGCATCCACCTGCATTGCTTCTTCATATTCTTCTGGTTCACCAGAATCAGTTAATAATATAGAATACAAAGAAGGAGAAAATCTTTCAGGGGGTCTACTTGACCTCGTAGAATGTCTAACACTTGCAGGAGTTTATGGGACATTCTATTGTTGCTGAGCATCAGGTACCTATGGCATTTCATTTTCAGGAATCTCATCCAACACCACATATTCTTGCTTGTCCTGTTCATGCTTCTTTTCCTGCATCCGTTCTTTATACATAATCTTCTCATTGAATATAACATCTCTACTTCTAGTTATTTTCTTATTTTCAAAATCCCATAAGTGATAGCCATATTCATCTATCCCATATCCAATGAAGGTACATTTCTGAGATTTAGCATCAAGCTTGGTTCCGTTTTCTTTATCAACATGGACAAAAGCTTCACAACCAAAGGTTTTCAGAAAAGAATAATTTACCTTTTTACCAGTCCATGCCTCCTCTATAATACCACCATCCAAAGGGGTTGAAGGTCCTCTATTTATCGAATAGACAACAATATGTACAACATCTGCCCAAAAATGTAAGGGCAATCTAGCATGCAATCTCATGCTCCTCGCGCGTTCCATGATAGTCCTATTCATTTTCTCTGACACACCATTTTCCTATGGAGTTCCTGGAACTATCTTCTGCTTTCTAATCCCATTTAAGGAGCAGTAATCTTCAAATGCCTTGCTGCAATACTCACCTGCATTATCCGATCTAAGACACTTCAACCTTTTTCCTGTCTCATTCTCAACCAAAGCTTTCCATTTCTTAAAAGTTTCAAAAACATCTTATTTTTGCTTTAGGAAATATACCCATGTTTTTCTGGTTGAGTCATCAATAAAAATAACATAATAACAAGAGCCACCAAGAGATGATGCCTGAGCCAGTCCCCATACATCTGAATGCACAAACTCTAACTTCTCACTCTTCTTCTCTTTCCCAACCTTGAGAAATCTGACTCTTTTTTGTTTGCCATAAACATAGTTTTCACAGATCTCTAAATCTATCTTCTTTAGTCCTGGAAATAGATTTTTGGAGTGAAGGATTTTCATCCCTTTCTCGCTCATGTGCCCAAGCCTATAGTGCCACATTATTGAATCTGTTCTTACAACATCTATTGTTGCTATCCCTATAGTAACTTTATCTGTAGCAGATAAGGTAGAGTAAGTGTTACTAGTACACAAATATAATGTGCCTACCTTTGCACCTTTAGCTACTACTAATGATCCTTTACTGACCTTCCAGATACTGTCTGAGAAGGTAACTATGCAACCTTCACTACCTAGTTGCCCTGCAGAAATTAAATTTCTTCTTAAGTTAGGAACATGTCTTACCTCCTACAGAAACCAATCATTACCATTCTGCAACTTGATCTTTATCTTTCCTTTTCCAACAATTTGACAGGGCTCATCATCACCCAAATATACCTGTCCAAAATCACCTTGAACATAATCTAGAAAATATTTTCTATGGGGTGTAGCATGAAATGAAGCCCTAGAATCTATTACCCAGGAATCATTAACACTATCTAAACATAAGATTAAAGCATCTTGTAAAGTATTACTTGCAATATTAGCTTCCTTACTGTCATTTTCATTTTTGTCTCCTTCTTTGTTTTTTCGAGACCAACAGTCTTTCTTTAGATGACCAGGCTTTTCGCAGTACCAGCAATCTTTCTTTCCTCTAGATTGAGAGTGTCCTTTCTTTGACTTCCCTCATGACTTCTCATTCCAAGGGCCTTTTCCTCTTTCCTTTGATCTTCCTCTATTCTCCACATTCAAAACACTACCCGATGATGTTGGAGTCTCACCTGTGCTTTTCCTTCGCATTTCCTTGCTTAGGATAACACCAACAATATCATCAAATACCAAAGTATTTTTACCAGAGACAAAGTTACTTACAGCCATAACCAAGCTATTCCAACTTTCTAGCAAAGAACATAAAATCAAGAGAGCCCTAACTTCTTCTGCAAAGGTAATTTTTACTGAAGACAATTGACTGATAATTGTATTAAATTCATTTAAGTGCTCCGCTATAGATCCTCCCTCACTCATTTTCAAATTAAACAAACGCTTCATAAGAAATACCTTATTCGAAGCCGAGGGTTTCTCATACAGCTTAGCCAATGTCGCCATCAAATCTACAACCGTTTTTGCTTCTGTTATATTGAAAGCTATAGACGGTGCAAGGCACAATCGAATGGATCCCAGTGCCTTTCTATCTAAAATGTCCCATTCTTCATCTGACATTGTGGTCGCTTTCTTTGCCTTTCCTTCTAATGGCCACCACAAATCCTTTTGATACAGGTAATCCTCCATCTGCATTTTCCACTGATAATTCTGGTCGTTAAACTTTTTGACCTTGAATTTGGAATCCTCCATTGCTCCCACTCAAATCTGAAAGTCCTGCCAATTTACAGAAAAACCTCGCTCTGATACCAATTGTTAGGGTTTCAAGCTGATCCGAAGCAAATATGAACTAACAATTATATATAGATTTAAATACAAAAGATAAAGAAATAAAATAGGACACAGATAACACAGAGATTTAACGTGGTTCACCCAAAATGGGTTACGTCCACCATACACAACCGTCCAATCTTTCTTATTATCCAACAAAAATAGTACATCAACATTACAATGCCTTAAGCATCCCAGCCGCTTATAACATGCATTTTTAGGGCAACAAACAAAGTCGGCCTTTTTAGGGTTTTATTACAATGTCAGTTTTCATAAAAAAAAACAGCAATTTTTTTTTTCCTTGGGGGCTACCACCCCCGAACCCCTGTAGCGGGCTTCGCCCGCTTTGGGGGCTGCCGCCCCCAAACCCCCACAGCGGGCTTTGCCCGCTTTAGGGGCTGCCACCCCCAAACCTCCGCCCAGGGCTCAGCTCGGCCCCGGACCCCGGAAAGGATACGTGTTGAGTGTACAATACTTTGCTGATCAGTCACCACATTTCAACACTTCCTCCTAAAGAATATTCCCAACCTATTCCAATGGATGGAACCATGCCTTCTCCTAATAAGAATAATAATATTCCTCCTAAGGTTAGACCTGTACCTCCTCCTCATGATGGACTCGGTCTCCTTCCTACACCAAACATTCCTCCTTTATGTGGTGTAGTTCCACCTCCTTGCTCTTATTGAGAGAAGAGACCTGCCTCTCCTCTTGTTCAACCTAAAAGACCTCAACCTAAACCTTCAACTACCAGAGATGATAATATTCTTCCTTCAACAAATTTTCCTCCTCCTTCTCAGTCTTCTGCTAAGACTCGATGGAATCGTTGTACGAGAGACCACCGACGGAAGTGTCATGCTCAAGCTCATGAAGCTGTGCCTCAAAATATTCAATCTCCCAAAACACCAACAGTTGACATGATTCCCTTTTCTCCTAAACAAGATGTTGAACCTACATCTCCAAATCATAAGTTACAAAAACATGTGATGGTTGTTTCTACGCCTGAATGTCATATGTTATTAAGCTAATTAGCAAATAAGAATGAATCACCAATTCTCAACTAATTAACAAACATCAAACATAATCAATGAAAATCAATACAAAAAATGAGAAATGAATTCAAATAAAAACTCCCCCATTCTACATCTTTGCTTCCATGCTTCTCCAATTTGAGTGGTTGTTGGCTCTTAGGTATTGCACCAATTTCTTGCATACACATATTTTGAAGACTCTGATTATGTGATTCTAAAAAACTAGATTAAATTAATGAAAAGAGGTTGAATTTATAGATTTTCAACACAAAGGAGGTGAGAAATATAACTCAAGTGTTGATTGATAGATAACTGAAATTGATTGATCAGTGAACTAGTCATGATTGATTTGTTAACTCAATAGATTGATCTATTAACATGATTGATTGGAGAGTGAACTCAATAGTTTGGCTAGTAAAATCATTTGATTGATCAGTGAACTGAATAGACTACGGAGATGACTGAATTAATGGATTAGTCATAAAAAGTTGATTTCGAGTTAAAAAGATGATTGATGAGTTAACTGAGTTATTGATTAGACAACTGATTTGATCAATCAATTTTGATTTTAGCATGTGCTGTAGGAATTTGAAATTGAATTTGATTTTCATTTTCAATTTGGATTTGAATTTGGTCATTCGAATGCTGAAATGCACATGAAAGTAATTGAAATACAGATTTGGTGAAATGTGAAATTATATGAAATTAGGTGAAATTCGAATTTGGGGAAATATAAAATGAAATTAGATGGAATTATTGGAATTATAATTTGAGGAATTGGGGGAATTTAATTAATTAATTTAAATAATTTAAATTAAATTATTAAAATATAGGAAATTGAGTTAATTAAATAATAAAGATAATTTAACTAAGGAATAAGTCACAATTAATTAAATAAATAATATTTAATTAATAATTGAGATAGGGTTAATTGAATAAAATGATTAAATGATAGAAATGTGAATAATTAGAAATGTTGAATGATTAGTAATAGTCAAGGGTGATGATTAGAAGAAATAATTAGTTTAATCAAATAATTAAAGAATTAATTAATTAAATAGATGAATAATTAATGTAGAATTAATGAGACATTTTTAGGTGTCTACAATGGTTTTACTCCTATTCGTGTTTGTGCTCCTTTTTCTATAAATCTTGATGAAGAAATAGGTGAAAATATTATTCATGATGACAATACAACTCCTAATGCTTCTGATAGTGACTATGAATATGTTGATGTGGACAAACATTTATCTGCAAAGTTTTCAAAAGCCTTAATCCTAGCTCCTAGAAATGAACAAAGTGACTTAGCCCATGAGCATAGTCCTTGTTTGGATTTTGTGATAGCTCCATCTGCTGTGCTCCATGTCGCTCCTTTGGCATGTTTCCTGCCTTCTCAAAATAGTGATCAGCAAGATCAGGAGGTGGATGATGTGATAGATTAGATTCATTGGCACCATAGATCCTTTATCTCTCTCTCTCTTTTCTTGCTCTTTTGTGACCATTCCTCTATGTGTATCCCTATTCTTCTATGTTCCCTAGTAATGTCTACTTGAGGATGATGCAAAGCATTGATCTCTTTTGGTCTCTTTCATGTTGACTCAAAAGACACCTTCTATTCTCTTTCTTCCAAGGTAGTTTCCTTTCTTTGGGGAATGATGACTATTCTATGCATATATATACATGATATACATGAGTTATCATACAACACACTGACCTTGAGGAAAGCAAAACTACCTCTTGATTTGTGTTTGTATACATTATCCTTGGGTTTATTCCTCAATTGGGGGCTAAATCCTTGCGATAATGTGCTCTCTCTCTTTCTCTCTTGGGTGTATCCTACCTTAAATAAATCACTCCTAATAAGGCGCGCGCAATCACTTTAATGTGGGGGCATACACTCCACTCATATTTTCCTTCTTGATACTCAAAGTTACTTAGTGAACTTGGCTTTACTTTGTAATTTTTTGGTATCCTTGTTTTTCATGACTCATAGTGAGGGAAACATTTCTACATGCAGTCGTGGTCTTTCCCTCTTAATCTTCCCTTTTACTTTGTCAATAAATGTCATAAGATCCTTAGTCCAATGGGGGCTTGGTGTATCTTGCCTCCTTGACGTGGTGAAAGTCTTTCAATCTTGTTTCCTTGTACTTTACCGGTAGTATTGGCGTATGCTTATACTCCTGCTAAAGTGGGGGATAAATGTAGTGGCATAAAATTGCGACCTTGCAATTTTCAACCACATTTGGGTCTTCACATTGGTGAAACAAATCCCTAAGCCTAATTAGAGACCTGAGACATGCTCACACTGCCTGCAACTTGCATTTCCTCACACCTCGCACTCCCTGTTGCTGCTTCCTGTCCTAAATTAGTGCAAGACAGGGGCGTGGCACCCCTGTCCTTGCCCTATTTGGGGCCCCTTCCATTCAAATTTTGCATTGGGCTTTGCATTTTGGAAGCAGGAAAAGTTTCCCTATGTCAGCCTATAACAAAAAATCACTCAATTAACCCTTATTGACGAGTATATAAGATGCATTTTCTCTCCCATTTGTAGAAGTCAAGAAGTTCAAGAAGCATACATGAAGTGGAGATTGTGATCCTAAGTGAAATCAAGCATTCAAGCATTCAAGTTTCCATTCAAGCATCCATTGAGCATCTCAAGTCTCCTTTCAAGGATAGGTGTTGCATTCAAGGCAAGGATTCAACCATTGAAGTGGAGATCTCTTTTGACATTCAATTCTACATATCCTTTCAATCAACTCTATCAACATTTCAATTGCATCCTCCCTTGAGGTGAATTCTATTTCAGTCATTTACTTCCATTTACTTGCAAGTACTTTTCATCATTTGGTTAATTCCAAAACCGGGGTTTGACTTGAAAGCAAACCCCCAATCCCATCAACATTTCCTCTCTTTTCTGTGTGTAGGTTGCATGTGCGCAGTTGTATTTGGAGATTCAAACTCCATTCTCAAAGGCAGAAAAACCCTTTTTGGCGCACAAATTTTTCAGAGGACTGTGTGCACTTTCAACACAGTCCCAACAACGTTCACCCAAATTTGCAGGGGAGCTTCATCTCGGCCTTTTACTACTAGTTCCAGGTGCACAACTTCATCTTGCATTTCTATCTCAACTTATAATAATTTCTTTGTCTCTTTTACACTTAGTTTTAAATTGCATAATTCAACCTATTGCATTATAAAAGAGGGGTGAATTTCACTTTCCAAATTCATTTTCAATTCACTTAGCATTCAATCTCTTGAGATTGGATCTAGTGAATTCTCCCCCCTCTTTTAAATGTAATGTGTGTGAGAGGTTGAAGAGAATCTTTTGTGAAACTTTCACTCCTCCTCTTGAGGAGAGAAAAGCCTTCCTCTTGACTTCTCCACCACTCTTTTTCACCACATATACATATACACACACACACACACACACACACACACACACACACACACACACACACACACACACACACACACACACACACACACACACACACACACACACACACACACACACAATCTTTATGTACTCTTTTCATCCAATAATCATTTGTATGTTATTATGTGTTAGTTTATTAAAAGATTAAATGTGTTGATATTTCCTATAATTGAAAGATAATCATCAATTATAATGTGTAGACTTTAAGGTTAATATTTTGTATTTTCACTTTGAATTAATAAAATTAATCTTAACTAAAAATTGGAAGAAATGAAGGCACTAGTTAAGAATTATTTGTAGTATTCAATGTGTTTTAGTTTCCATTATTGGCACGATGTGGCTTATGTGTTTTGAAGATCGTCTTATATATTTGGAACCACATAAATACTGTTTATTTGTATTTTGCTTCCAGGGGCTAGGGGGTGTTTTTGGAATCCTTTATTGTGTATTGTCATTCTTCGTCTCTTGATGTTGTGGGATTCTGTGCCTCTGAAGGTCTGTAATGCTAGATGGTACCTCCTAGCTTGTATATATTCCTTCCTTTTGGTTATATTGTTCTAGCGAGTGAGTTGTTCCTTGATATGGTTAGGACCTCGTAATCTCGAGTTTTTTGAGTGTCTTAATTCTTGTGTTGAATTTTGGATTTCTAGGTGTAAGTCAAGGGGGAGTGGCTCTCATTGGGGGCTGAGACCCAAAGTGGTTGCTAGGGTAACTCAATGAAGGTTTTGTAATCAAGTGGTAATTTAACTAATGAACTTGGGTGGGTAGTTAGATCACACTAAAAAGATTAATTGTTACCTCTCTTACGCTCAGATGCTTGTATAGGTTTTGGGTAAGTTGAGAAGGCCTGGAATGGCATCCACCAATCTTGTCCCTTCGAAAGGTTGGTGTGGTCCACTAGAGTTTGTATGGGGGACGGGGGTCGGTAGAGGTTACTAGGGTAACCCAGGGTGGGGGTCGGGACCTAATGAAGACTCACTAGGGTAACCCATGACAACCTAGTGATGACACACTTCCCCATTGCACACCTAGTTGTCTCTTATGTTGTTTAATTTTTCGTGTTTATTTTAGGCCTCTAGAAACGATTGATTTTCTTATGAGTCTCCAATGATATTTTTCTTGTGAGTCTCCAATGATATTTTTCTTGTGAGTCTCTTATGATTTTGAGTCTTGTGATTCACTTGCGAGTCAAGTTGTTCCCTTGTATGTTTGCTTTTGTCTTGTGGATTTGATTGATATCTCCTAGCACAGGGGGTGGACCTAATGGTACCACATGGTTGGGTGGAGTGCTATTCACACCCATTTGGTTTTGCTCATTCTGCATCATGTTCATGATGGCTTGTGGACAGTTCAAGAGCTTCATATTGTTGCAGATCTATGTATTTATTCCTTTAATGTACTTTTGGGAATCTTAACCTTATGGATCCATTGTAATGTAATTTGATGATCATATTTATATTCTCATGGAAATGTAACATGTATCTTGATCCTTTGTACTAGACAATTTTAACATATTTTAGGATATTTCTTATGTTCATGCATGTTGGGTTTAATGTTAATTCTGGAGTAACAATGTTGTGGGGCCTTGAGGACTATTGTTAGTTGATATTTGTTCACCTTTTCTTAATCATGTTGCATGTAACTCATTGCATGTGAAAATTATTTGCATTATCATTGTTTCTTTTTTTTAAAGTCCTCTGGGGTTCATAGCGGGGCGTTACAGTTAGAGAGTTCCATTTTGTATCTAGTTGTTGATTTGAGGGTATCACCAAATTCAAAAATTTCGATGATTTGCAGATGTGGTTGTAATTGTGGCATCCATCATTGATCATTTTGATTGCATTCTCAGTCAAAGAATGCATTTTCAATTAGGGTTTAATTATCCCTATAAAAGGTACATCAAATTTAGAAGTACTATATTGTGAGTGTAGCCTATAATAATGGTTTTGATGAAATATATATTGGAATTTAAAATGAAATGGTACAACAATTTTTTTATTTTTATTTTGTGTGTGTAACAAATATTGAAAGGAAAATGCAATTATTTGAGAATCATAACCATGAATTATGTTTTCAAAATGTAGTAGTTTTGGATAGGCTACAAAATATTTTATAAAGAATACTTAGTAGTTTGTTTCTTTCAAGCATTTGGAAAAAGGTGATTTGTTTTTGATAAAGATAAACGGGTTTTACATGGACCCAAAACCAAAAGTTTTACAACCAGCCATCAACCAAATAGACATGAAACAACATCAAAATAGGGGAGCACCCCCGAACAATCACAAAAACAAAATAGACACAGACAAACAAGACAAAACAAAAGAAAGACTCTCAATTAAGAGAGAGCACTAGATCCTTGTTCTTCTGGATGGAAATCTTGTTGATTTTCTCCAGCTCCTCCATAATGAATCTGGAGGTACCCTTGTTGCTGCTCCTAGTTCTGGTTCTGGAACTAGGACCAGTGGTTTTGTTGTCTCTAGTAGCCATATCTTCCCCTCCAAGATATTTCACCGGTTCATTGTGGTAGGATCTGTAATCAGCAACCATGGCATTGATCTTTTCAAGCCCCTATATACTGTTGTTCATGGCTTCTTTACTTATGTCAACTAGGTTCTTTAGATTTTTCTTAATCTCTGCCATAGACCGTTCCACCTTTTCAATTATTTGTTCGTGATTGCATTTCATCACCTCGACGTCCTGGGAGAGATTTTGGGTCATAATCATGAGTTTCTCAGATTTGCTGGGCTCAGGGGAAGTAGTGAAGATATCGATAATCTCTTTAACCCCCACTTTGAGGGTATCAATTTCATGCTCCACCCACTTCCAGCAACTCTCTTGGCTTCTGGTGGCTTCCATAACCAGGTTCATTAAGTTACCAGTCCTCTGTATCCCCCTGTTCTCTTCTTTGGCCATGGTCCCCTATTTTTCTTTTAGGATGTTGATAGGGATGTCCAATTTAATTCCCTGATCCGAATTCTTCGGACCATAGTCCTTAGCCGCTAGCTTTTTCTTTTTAGAGAGGGGATCGACCTTAGAGATCAGTTTGCTGGTGGTTTTGTATTTGCTGGCCACCCATCTAGGAGGATTCTTACTGCTAAATGTCCTAGGGGTGACCATCATCTTCCCTTCATCCGCAGGTTTATATTCAGGGTCATCAAGAGGAACCCCACTGTCATCCAAATCCATTTCTGAGTTAGAGACATCCTGGATATTAGTCTGTTGGCTAGTCTCAGTAGAGGGGGCACAACTTCAAGGGATTTAGCATACTCCATAATGAGCACAATAAGTCCCTTATGGAGAACAGGGTTGTTTGGATTCTCCAAATGTTTTTCCAGGCTATTTTCTAGAGAGGAGGCTAGATAGAAGGGAACACAAATAATTTTACCATGCCTAAAATGATTTAAAATGGTAAAATGATAGGAAAAGATGCTGGCATATCTGCCATCGAGCGTAATATACCTCATGATGAACTTAGCCATGTCAGCCCAGGGAGCCATAAGATCTTTCCTGTTGTAGCTGCCATTAGCCATCTTAGTAACTCTAGAGCGCTCCTTGTCTTTGTCAAAGAAACTCGTCAAGTTCTCCTCCCCAGATTTCCTATCCCTATAAAATATTTTGCTAGTCGTTGCCAGACCAATGACCATCACCACCAGGGTTTCATCAATCTGATACTCGACACCATAAGCCCTGAGGCTCCCTTTTTTCTACCTGTTGACAAAGGCCTCTATGAGAAGAGGAGAAGGGCCATGAAGTCAATCCAAGAAGGGGGCGATTCCCCCATCAATGACTTCCTGCCACACTTCCTTGTTTTTCTTCCATTTTTCGCAAGTAGATGGCTCTTGCTTGTTCTTGTCCCCACCCATTATGCTCTTGGTCGCCGAATAGCAGAAAATGGGCCACACCAGAGAAGGCACCGACTAGTCGCAGGAAATGGGCCACACCAGAAAAGTCTCCAAACAGTAGAAAATCCAGTCACCAGGGAAGTTTCTAGATCTTCGGTTAGGGAAAACCAAAAATAGCAGTTTCCCCATCAACTCAATCAAATCATGATGAAAGATCATTGATTAATGCAGTAATCATCACGGGCCAGCTCGCACAGAATTTTGGGGAATGCATCCCTACTACTCCACCATTTAGTCACCATGTATCCCACCACCAGATTGGCTAGTAGATCCGCCACCTTGTTTCCTTCCCGATATACGTGCGAGATTTTGAAATCTGCCAGCTCATTTGTTATAGCTCGACAATCCTTGATCAGGTTAGCTGTCGTCCAGCTAGGATCCGTGCATTCACTCAGACAATTGACAGTGTTTAGCGAGTCAGATTCCAGCCAGACTTTAGTAAAGCCTTCTCTTTTAGCCATGTGTAACCCAATGTGGGCAGCGCTGGCTTCCGCATAGTGGTTAGACTGGGTGCCCAGAGGGAGCACCACCGTAGAAACCGGCAGATCAGAATGATTCCTAGCCACTCCCCTGCACCCGGCTGACCCAGGATTCCCTTTAGCCGCCCCATCCACATTAATTTTGATCCAACCCATAGGGGGAGGATGCCAAAGAACATTTGTCTACACTACTTGGTTTTGTGCACATGATTGACAATATTCCAATCAATTTGCCATCGATTGATAGTATCCCAATCTTCCTGGAGAGTAGGGAGGGGATGGTCATTCTTTTTACTAGGGCAGGAGTGTAGAAAATTCTCCATGGTAGAAATGCAAATTTTAGTAGCCACAACAAAAGCAGGAGTTTCCAAATCCCTAAAGACTCTATTGTTTCTTTCTTTCCAGATGCCCTAGGCAATATGCAGAAGAGATAAATTCTAGAGAACTCCTAAAGCTTGATTATCAGATGGTCATTTCCATTCAAACCACATTTGATGGATAGTATCAGGGAAGACCCAATCAATGTTCCAAATGTTGAGGAAGTGATTCCAGATATCCTTGGCAAAGGCGCAATGAAGTAGCAGATGGCCAACATTTTCCTCCGCCTCTTTACAAAGAAAGCATCTATTGGTAAGAGGAATACCTCTTCTGCAAAGATTGTCAATGGTAGAGATCTTACCCTGCATAAACAGCTAGAAAAAAAATGTTAATTTTAGGAATTAAGTGCTTGTTCTAGATACCAGCCCAAAAGGGGGGGAGAAGCTTCTAGAGATGAACTTATAAGCATCAACAACCTTGAACTTCCCAGAAGAGCAGAAATTCCAGAACACTTCATCCACCCCTTAAGAGCGGGGGATGTGAATAATTCAACTAGGGTTTCATAGGTAACAGAGCATTATCTACAGAATTGAGGTCCAACTAGACTCCATTTCTAATATAATCAGCCACCTAGACACCAATTTTTTTGAGACATAATCCTTTGAAGGGAGGACCCCAAACAAAGTCCGATAGGGGGCCATCACTAGTCCACCAGTCATCCCAAAATCTGATTTTGGTGCCATTCCCTAGCATCCATCTGCAACCATGCAAGATAAATTTGGAGGAGCCAAAGAAATTGCTCTATAAATCAGAAACCGCGTTGGGAAGATCATAAGTTTCCAAAGTATTTTGGATATCCAGAATGTGGTATTTATGTTTGAATATGTCAATCCATTTATTATTCTCTTTAAGACATCTCCATAGCTGTTTGGCCATCAGGGCTTTATTGAAATCTCCCAGATTCCGGATATCTAGACCCCCCATGGATTTGGGAAGGCAAACCTGATTCCAAGTCACAAGATGTAATATATTCTTAGATTCAGTTCCAGTCCACAATTTTTTTTTTGAATTCTTTCTAATTTATCAACAATTTTGGTTGGGATTTTGAATAGACTCATAGCATAAACTGGGAGACTTTGAAGTGAGGCTTTGAGCAACGGGAGTTTACCAGCTTGGCTTAACAAAGCAGCTTTCCAGCCAGCCAATTTGTTCTGGAATTCGTCTATAAGATTCGCCCAAAAGGAGTCAGGATTTGGACCATGGCAGAGAGGAAGACCTAAATAGAAGTCGGGAAAAGTTCCAACTTTACAACCAATAATCAAGGAAATATTTAATTTCCTATGTTTAGGGGTGTTAAAGAAGAAAAAGGAGCTTTTAGCCAGGCTAATTTTTTGCCCTGAACCATGTTCATAGATATTCAGAGTCTTTTTTAAATTCTTAGCTTCTTTAACCGAGCCTTCCCCGATCAATAGAGTATCATCGACAAATTGTTGGTGATAAAATGTGGAGGCTTGAGAGGAGGGCCGTAAGCTCGTAATATTGCCATTTTTGACTTCCCTCTGAATAATTTTACTGAGAGCTTCACTCATCAGAATGAAAAGGAAAGGAGATAGAGGAACCCCTTGTCTTATTCCCCTAAACGCAGAGAAGAAACCGGAGGCAGATCCATTAATCAACACATAAAATTTTGGGGTGGAAAGACATTGCTCAATGACCTGGATGAAGTAATCTCTGAATCCAAAAGCCATGAGGATTCAAAGGAGAAATCTCCAATTGACTCTATCAAAGCTTTCAGCAGGTCCAATTTCAGAAAAAAAACCCAGGTTTTTTATTGATAGAAAGGAAGTGGATATTCTCATGCACCATAATAATAGAATCAAGGATCTGCCTCCTAGGGACAAACCCATTTTGATGTTTATAAATTAAAGGGGATGAAAATCTTAAACCTGAGCACCAAAATCTTGGTGAAGATTTTATAAATAGAATTGCAAAGGCTAATAGGTCTAAAATCCTGAAAAGAGAAGGTGTTAGGTTTCTTAGGGATGAGGACCAGGAAGGTGGCGTTCAACTCCTTCAGGAGAGAGCGGGATCCAAAAAATTATTGAGCTGCAACGACCACATCAAAGAAAATAATATGCAAAAAATTCTGAAAGAAAAAAAGAGGGAAACCATCAGGGCCGGGGACCTTGTTACCTTCAAAAGAGAAAACCGCATTGCGAACTTCATCAGGAGAGGGAAAGCTTGGTAAGCTCCAAGTTCATGTTCTGAGAAATGATGGAGGGAACCTCCTGCAGGATTTCATTCTGGGTTAGAGGATCAAGTGGGTCATCCACAGAAAGGAGATTAGAGAAAAAACTGATGGCTTCCAGGAAAATCTCATCGTGCTTATCAATCCATCTCTGTCCGATCTGAATTTTGTTTATTCTATTAGCAGCCCTATACTTAAGAGTCATCATATGAAATAACTTAGTGTTTTTGTCACCACTTTTAAGCCAGAAAGCTCTAGATCTCTGCTTCCAAAATTCCTCTTCTTTGGAAACAATGTCATGTAATTTAGTCAAAATATCAATCTTTGTTTGAGACATCTTTATCAAACCCGTAAACTTGAATATGGTTTTGAACCTCTTCAAGATCCAGTTTGAGCTTCTCTTTAGCTTTGAAGATATTGCCAAAGGTGGATTTGTTCCAACAATGAATATTAGACTTGACATTGGAAAGCTTCTTGGCTATATGAAACATAGCCGTGCCCTGGATATCAATATTCCACCACTCCATAATTTTATCTTGGATTTCAGAGGCCATCAGCCATATTTTCTCAAATCTGAAGGGGTACGCCTTTCTGCCAGACAATAGAGTAACTGAGAGGTAGATGGGGAAGTGATCAGATCCAACACGGGCCAAGGCATTGAGACGACAGGAAGCCATTTGAAGCCAATTAGGAGACACAAGTCCCCTATCAAGATTAACTTGAATAAGATCCTCCCCACTGCGTCTGTTGGACCAGGTGAATTTGGCACCAATAAGATCCAGATCCAAAAGGCTCAAAGAGTTGATCATGTCAGCCAAGTCTTGTCTACTATCAATAGAGATAGGTATACCCCCAAATTTCTCCAGATTAGAGAGAGGGGTATTGAAATCGCCCAGAAGAACCCATTTCTCATTAGGGAAGAGCGATCTAGCATGGAAAATGGAAGACCAGAGGGCTTTCCTAGCAGATCTCCCATTAGGAGCATAGATATTGGAAATAACCCAGGAGGTTCCATCTTTAAGATTAAATAATCTAGTAGCAATGTGATTAGGAGAAGAGAGAACCACCTTACCACTTAGTAGTCTCAGATTCCAAAGGGTGGCAATACCTCCTGAAGCACCCCCTGCATCCACACAGTGAACACCACAATATCCAAATATCGCCAGCTTAATTTTTTCCACTTTGTTACCAGACATTTTTCGTTTCTTGGACAAGGAAAATATCAGGTTTATGATCTCTGACCAAATTGGATAGCAGGTCATGCTTGTGGGGGTGATTTAAACCCCTTATATTCCAAGAGATGACTTTCATTTAGCATGAGAGGGGGATCCCATCCCCATTTCTGGTAATGTTCTCTGGGCTCCATTTGTAATGACAACCTGACTCTGCCTATCTTTGCTAACTGGATTGGGTGGTCTCCCCACCCCCCTTGATTCCGACCCACAGTCCGCTTTTTGTCTGTTTCTGGTTAAGACCCCCCTAAGAGTGGAGTGTTTTGGCCAATAGGGGAGCTCCTTCTTCTGTTTTGGGGTTTGACCTCAATAAAGGGAGCAAAGTCCTCAAGAGATGATTCTCGCAAAGGGGAGGTCGGGGTTTTTGAATCAATGGAGCTATCCATATCAACAATCAATTGAATGGGAATATCCTGGGCAGCTCTAGAAGAATTTGGGAGTACCACATCAATACAGGGTGCATCCACAGTAGGGGATTCCTCAATATTCTCCTCAGGGGATGAGAGGTTTGGATCAAGGGCAACATGAATGATTGGCTTAGATCTAGGCAGAGATTCAACCAGATCAAGGCCCAAAACATTTGAGGGAGGATCTGTAGTCAGGACATCCATCTTCTCCAAGAGTGGCAAATCATTCCTCTTCCTCCATTCTTTCTTCGGCTTAGCCGGACACTGCTTGGCCCAGTGGCCCACTTTTTAACAATGGAAACAAGCGAAGGGGATGGATTCAAAAAAAAAAAGGTGATTTGTTATGGAGCCTTCTCTGGGGATAATACAAAACAAGAAAATGTTATGTGGATTAGATGAAACCAAATAAAACAATTTTATATATATTATGCATTTAATATGAAAATTAATAGGTAAATTCATTTTTAAAAGCATAAGTATATTAGGGAATTAGAATTAGAGAGTGAAAGATGCACAATTAGTAGTATGCTAATAAGTTATAATGACTGTATGTAAACGGTAAGTAAACTTTGGGGATAAAACAAGGCTCTAGCAATTTATGTGCATTTAAATTTGATTGAATTAATAGGGTGGAATAATAAAGGTGATATTTTTAGTGTAATGCAATGTTGTAGTTTGGAAAATTTACTAAGTTGTTAAAATAAAAGAATAAAATCAAAAGTTGTTCTCAAACAATAAAGGACAAATAGAGTGTATGCATAGGAGAGTACAACAATAATCATTTTTAATCTAAATTAAATTTAACTAAACGGAGAAAATACATTTCATTTCAAATTTATCTAGCACAATATAGTAATTGTGTCAATAGTAAAAGATATATAGAAATTTTCTTACATTTAAAAAGATATCTATAAATATAATGAAAATATTTGTCAAACATATGGTGGCTGAAGTGAAAAGATATAAACCTATGCTTTTAATTTCATTATATAGAATATACACAAACAATATAAATATATTTCATATTAAATTTATTTATGCAAGATATACACAAATTTTGGATTGACAAACATAATCGAATAATAGTTGTAGCTACTAATAAAAAAACAAATAGAAACGTGTCTAAATTAAACCAAAAATATAAATAACAAAATTACAATAGACATAATTTTAAATATCATTTCATATTAAGTTCATCTAAAAGAAGAAGCAACTGATAAAAAGAATACAAAAAATTACTATGATGAATTTTAATTCTAGGCACAGTTTACTATATGGAAACTTGCTTTATAAAATATAGTAAAATGCTAATACTAAAACCATGTGTCAAACAACATGTGTAGAGCACAATAGATTGACCTTTGTAGTTTTAAAAATAATAAGGCAAAATTATAGTCAGCGTGAGCTAGAAGTATGAAGTAGAAGCAAAAGTGAAACTTGAAGTGGTGTTCTGTGAGGGCTATGGAGCCATGAAAACCGCACCTTGTAGCCTCCCAAAGACCCTATAAATCTTCTGCTTCCGTATAAACTCTGTCAGCCCATCGTGTGTTTCTTGGGAAACATGCTCGTGCTGCTCGGAAAACTCGTGCCTTGGTTTATGGGTTTTTAAGGGGAGGGGCCCCGCCAGCAAGCCGACCAACCAACGCCCCCTCCCCTTAAAACTTTTTTTATATTTTTAAAAATTTTATTTAATATTTAATATATTTTATTTAATACGGTCCCTTCTATTAAAACTTTTTTTATATTTTTTTAAATTTTATTTAATATTTAATATATTTTATTTAATAATTGTTTTTTATTTTTTAATTTTTTTTTTAAAAATATATTTTATTTATATTATATATATTTTAGTATATTTAAATTTTTTTTTTTGATTGGTAATTTTTGATATATTGATTTTCAAAAAATAGCTACATTCTTTCAAGGCCATTCAAATTTCAACATCAATCCAACATTGCAGTCCAAACCTACTATGGAGTGTTCCAGCTAAGACATAAATAGAAATAAAAGCAGTACTGTGCATTCTTGCACTGAATATTACAGTCATCCATAAATATTGTTTTTTTTTTTTTAAAACCAGTAAAGCAAAAAGCCAAAAAATAGATTTCTAGCACCGTGACCACTCAGTCAGAATCGCTCTGCTTCGGCTTCTTCTCCTCATCTGCAATTTTTGCCAGAGCTTTCCCTTTGGCTGCTTCAGTCTTCATCTTCGGTATGCAGTCCAAGTACCCAAAATATGGGTCTCCTTCAAGGCTTGCTAGGAACTGGACCGCTCTCCCTTCCTCGAAATGGTCATGCAGTTCTCGTCCCACCTTCATGCGTGCCACCACCATGAGGGCCTTTAAAACCTCATCTATTTGTATCAATTTGACACAAAGCTTCATGGTTTCCCAGCCAATACGAGCTCGCTCCCTGCATTGCTCCTTCAATCAATT
Organism: Cryptomeria japonica; assembly: GCF_030272615.1. NCBI lineage: Eukaryota > Viridiplantae > Streptophyta > Pinopsida > Cupressales > Cupressaceae > Cryptomeria > Cryptomeria japonica. The sequence goes on along the minus strand of NC_081413.1, from coordinate 429,633,145 downwards.
CTCCGGCCCTCAGACAAAGGGTAGTATTTCCTCCTCTGCCTCTCCTTCCCTGATGCGAATTCCGGTCTGAGGGATCACCCATTCCAAGATGGAATCAAGGTTGATCAAGTAATCCCTGTCAATTAACTTTTTCATTGTAAGCTTGACTTTCTCCACCTCGGGTCCAAATTCGCAAGCCCAAGCCATTATCAAGGAGTAGACCTCCATGTTCGTCCTGTATCTGAAATGGATGTGCACCAATTCCTCCCCCAGCATTAGCCGAGCTGCACTCCACAAATTTTCTTCCTTGTATTTGAAAAGTCCTTGCATCCGTTTGTCCGACACCGTTCCCAGAAAAGGGACCAATTTCTTCTTTGTTCTGAGAGTGAAGTTAGCCTCCATTGAACCTGCTCAAAACCTGTTAATCTCCAAAAAACTAAACTGCAAAGACACAACAAACCCTCACTAAACCGGTTCTTTGAAAACACATTGCTCGTAAATCAAAATACTAATTCCTCTGCCGTCGTTTGCAACGAGACATAAATGCAAAATCAATGATATAAATGGAAAGAGATTTCACGACAGTTTTACTATCCTCCGCCATTGTCTCGAACGGATACTCTGCGCTTTTGAACTGCCTCATTAATTGTGATGCTTTTGATAGTGAGTGCTCATCCTTACGAGCTGTATTGTGTGCTTACTGGTTTTTATGCTTCTCGGACTGCATTAACTCCACCTCCACACTCTGCCATCTCCCTTCCACCACTTGGCCAGTTGGCATGTCATGTCACATCCAATATTGGAGAGGAGGTCCGCCACTGCATTGGCTCCTCGCCTGACATGGGAGACTCGAAATTCCTCAAAGGAGTTGAGTTTTTCTCGAATTATCTCCACCCAATGAGATAGTTTCCATGACGGGGTGTTACCCTTCGCGATTGCGTTGATAATCACTTGGGAGTCGCCTTCTAGGTGCAACTTTGATACTTTCATGTTTATGGCCAATTCCGTGGCCATTAGTGCCGCTTGTGCTTCAGCTTCATTATTTGTCCCATTCTGCAATCGTCGAGCACCCTTGAAAAGGATGGCCCCTTTATCATTTCTCGCGACTACTCCCACTCCTGAGATTCCCGGATTTCCCCTAGAGGCCCCATCAAAGTTTATTTTTATCCACTCCTTAGTTGGCGGTTCCCATTTGACCTCTTCTTCTTTTTCTGGAAGGGGATTAACCCTTCAGGACCCATTAATGGGTTTATTTTAAATATTATATTATATAATATTTTTAATATTAATATTTTTTAATATATTTTATTTATAGAATATTTAAAAAAATATATATCAATATAAAAAATGTGTACATTTTTAGTTTATTTAACAATTTAATTTAACTTTTCTAAGGCATAAAAGTTTGATAAAAGTATTGGTGGTAAAAAGTTAAAAAATAAATTATTTACTATATAATAATTATTCGCTATATTTCTTAAATGAATATTATTTTTATATTAAAGACATTTTTAGAAAGTTAAAACCTACATTATTTACTTTAACTTTTATTTGAAGAGCTATTTAATATTTATATAAATATTATATTTCAATATATTTTTTAAACAATGCATTAAACTTACTTTAAATTTTATTTGCTTACTTTAAATTTTTTTGACTAGTTATTACTTACTTTAAATTTTATTTGACTAGTTATTTTGTGTTTTTTTATATAAGTAATATATAAATAGTATGTTATGTTTATGGTGTACCTATCATGGGGTGATTTTATATTATTTAATATTAGACAACTTTAAACTTTAAAATTTTTATTATCATTTTTACTAATTATTATGAATCAATTAAAAGTATTATTCATTAGGATTGTGCATTTACAAACTAATTCTCATTAGAATGAATTATCTAATGCATATCTAGCATCACAGTCTATAAGAATATATTCATATAATATATATAAATTTAATTTGAAAAAAAAGATCCTAAGAGAACATGGCCCTCACAATCCAATAAATTCCCTTAAGTCATTTTGTAAACATCTCTTGTCCTTACTAAATTCATATATTAAATAATGAGATAAAACATGTTGCAAGCTATGGGGATTTATCTTATCATCTCTATTAGATATATATTTAGATCCACACACAAATTTGGACCCAAAGAATTCACAATGAGAGTTCCAAATCAGCAACCATGTACCAAATTCTTAAATTTTGAAAAATGTATTTCTAAAAATAGTGTATTTTATTGAAAATGTTATGCTAACTAGATGATATTGGTTAGATAGGTAAGTTATATTTATTTTACATATAAATAAATTATTAAATTGTTAAATGAACTAAAAATGTAGACATTTTAATATTAATATTAAAAAAAATAATTCTATAAATTCTATATATATATATATATATAAAATTTAAATTTAAAATATAAAATATAAAAAAAAGAAAAATTTGTTAAATAAAATATACTAAAAATTAATAAAAATTAAAAAAAATATAAAAAAAGTTTTAAGAGAAGGGGCCATATTAAATAAAATATATTAAATACTAGCAGTTGTAGGGGAAGTGCCTGCAACAGGAGGCCGATAGGTGTGTTTGTTAAGGAGAATGCGTGAGCAATAAAGTTTAGTTAAGGGTGGAATTCTTTAGTAGAGTTATACAAAAACAGGTGAGTAGCATGGTTTTTTGAATTACTTAGTTTTCACTTTGTATTTATGTTGTAGAGTGACATGTATTAAAAGTTGTGATATTGAGCAGTTTATTGTAGTTTTGAGAAGTATATTCTATCATATAACTGAATAAGAAATTTTTATTAAAGTGAAAGAGTTAATTGTTTGCGTACATATCCCAACCAATGGTTGTTCCCAAATTTTAAAATTACCACCCACCATCCCCCATGCTGTTGTATCCAACATGATGTACTTGAAGAATATGTTATGAATATAGTTATACATTTTTTTTGTAGGCTATATTGTTCCCAACCAATTTTTTTTGTTGAACCCAGAGTCTTGTTGTTATCCACCCTCCATCCCCCATGCTGGTAAGAGCAACATGTTATATAACCTTTTGTTGAAATGCATGTGATGTATATGATGAAAGACCTGCATTAGTTTTTCATTTATATATGTTAGTTTTGGATAATATACAAAATTGGTGAAGTTAAAAACTTTGAAATCCTTGCAAATTTGAAAGAAAGTATTTTTTAGTAATATAATACCTGATGAATGTGTAGTTGTAGAATTGGAATTTCCTGTATGATGCATGTGAGTAGTTGTTTATTGTGAGGCATTTTTTTGCAGTGAAGAGAACCTGAAAGTGGGAGCGGCTGGTAGAGAGAGAAGGGAGTTAATGTTGAATTGAATAATAGCTACAGATTTAAAACCTTGAAAAAGCATACAGGTACTTTACAGATTGAAAACAAATAGTAGAAGAATCTACCTTGCAAAGTGAAACCTTTCACTGCTTGGAGTAGATGGAATAGCCTTGAAAATTGCTTGCAAAGTGCAAGTTGCGACTCCCACAAAGAGTTAAGTAACAAAAAGAAAGCAGGAATGCTGCAAGTACATGATAGGAGTAAATAATCAGTTTATAAAGAAAAGGTAATACGTAACAAAAATGTTTTTAATTAAAACGGAACGTTACCTTGCAACTTCAAACTATTAGCAGTGGTAAGTTTACAATGAAGGCAAGTAACCAGGAAAAGAGTCACAACGATAACAAAATTGACCGATCTATGTAATTAAAGACATCATTAAAGGCAGCATGTCTTGGGCAGCGAACCACAAAACAGTTATAAGTTAATGCAGAATTTAATTAACAGTACAATGGTCAAAACCTAAATACCTGTCAAAGTACCATGACCAAAGTTACAATCCTACAAACACAACAAACCTTACAATAACAAATAAATGTGTGAAATTGAACAGGTCTGTTGGAAACTGGAAGGGGTGAAAACTATGAACAGTTAGAGAACATGAACAAAGAAAGAAACCTAAAAGCAGAGGACAAAATATTTGAAGAGTGTTACATACCTTCAAATTATTGAAGTTGATGTATTGGTTGTTGTTTTTTTTGAAAGTTGATGATCATAAAGTGTAAAACCTGTGAAATGGAAGAGGTGCAGTTAAAGAAGAATCATGTATCTGTACATTATTAGTTAATATTAAATATATTGAACAAGTGAAATGGTAGAGAGAAGTTGTATTAGTACATAGTATAATGCTTACCAATTGCAAATAGTGTTGCAGTGAGGGAATAACATGACAAACTATTATACGTGTTAACACCTGTTAAAGAATAATGGCTGTGAAGAATCTTGTATTAGTACATCATTGGTTAATATAAAATGTATGGAACAAGTGATATGGAAGAGAGAATCTTGTAATAGTACGTGAAAGTAACGATATTGTTGAATAGGATGTAGCTGTTACATTTGTACCGTTTTTGTTGGAGAGTTGCAACATGCAAAAGGGCTCTCCAGTTCTGCAGTCATTCATTGTGCTGTAGATCCTGGAAAGTAGAAATATAGTTTTGTGATTGGTGAAGAGTTAGAGAACATGAACAAAGTAACAAGCGTGAAAGTAGAGGACAGGAAATTTGAAGATTGTTACATACCTTTAAATTACCGAAAATGGTAGAGAGAATGTTGTATTGGTACATTCCATAATACTGACCAATTGTAAATAGTGGTGCTGTGAGTAAATGGCATGACAAATCATTATGTGTGTAAAACCTGTTAAAGTACATCATTAGTCAGTATGAAATGTATTGAACAACTGATATGGTAGAGAGAATCTTGTAATAGTACATGAAAGCAACGGAATTTGTGAACAGGGAGTAGGTGCTACGTGTGTGCCTTTTTTCTTGCAGACTTGGGCCTTGGAAAAGGCATCTTTACTTCTACAGTCATTCATTGTGTTGTGGATCCTGAGAAGTAGAAATATTGTTTTGTTGTGATATAGTGAAAAAAAGATATACAACAGATGAAAACACGATAAAGATTAGGTTTGCATACCTGATTCTGTTTGTTCTGTAGGTATGCTTGTTCTGTGCTGTGTGAAAGCTCTTGCAACCGAGCTTCCTCTATCTTTCGAAGTACTGTTGATGTTGCACCTTTCAATCGGGAGTACCTTTGGTAGCTGAAGTCTAGTTGTATACATAGATGTTCAATTGCTTTTACTCTTGAAAGGGTTGTGAATGTTAGGCCTTGTTTCTCTATTTTGCCGTGGTCAACTGTGGCCAAGTCTAGTGTCAACCCCTGTGATTTGTGAATTGTAATGCCCCATGCCATTTCTAGTGGAATTTGTGTTCTGTTTCCTCTAGTAATTAGTGGAATCGGGACATGTTGTGCATTGTGTGGATCCCATGAAGGCCCAGTATAATGTTTGAAGAGAACAACAACATATTTTGGAAAATTAGGTGGTTTCGAACCTGCAGTGTAGACAATTTGTTTGATTTGGCCCAAAGCACCATTCACAAGGCCAACTTCTATCCATAGATTTGCAATAAGCATAATTTCCTGGTCTATAGAAAGAAGAACTTCAAATGCTAGTTGTTCTTCTTGGTGTACCTGCTTATCTCTTTGATGTGCAATGATTGCTGTTGCACGTGCAATGGGTGAGTGCAATTGTGTTAACGTTTTAATGTTGTGTGCACTCGAAGCTGCATTAGTTGCAAAAAAATGTTTCTGTTGGTTGAAGTGATTATTTTCATCAAGTGACAAAGCATGGGTTGACCGCAACTGGAGGGACTCCCAATCTACTTGCAATGGTGTTGAGTTGCGGATGTTAAGCAATATTTCATGGAATCTTATGTGTGAAGAACTTGTGCCTTGTTGACAAAATGGAATATCCAAGGTGACAATAGTATTGAATGTGTGCCATAGAGCTAGTGCCATTGAGTGAGATGCATATAATGGCCTATCCATAACAGGTGGAAGCTGTGCAAGATCACCAACCAAAATGACTGAGATACCTGCAAATGATTCATGTTGTTTGGTGGGAAAAGCTTCTCGCAATCTTTTATCAATCTTAATGAGTAATTGAGGACCAACAAAACTCATTTCATCTATTAAAATGTAATGAAGTGTTTGCATTGCTCTTGGAACATTAATAGGGAATGGCCTGTTAAGGGTTTGTATTCATGATGGGTATACAGAGGGCAGCATGGATTGTGGTTGCTTGGATATTATATGCGGAGACACCTGTTGGTGCTAGTACAAGCAAGGGGCATTGTGCATGTTCTGTACTTGAATTTAACTGTCTGCGTATGCAGTCAATAAGAAATGATTTTCCAGTTCCTGTAGTGCCTTGAATGATTAACCGCAATGGTGAAGAATGCAGGTTGCGATCAACATGAGATTTGATAATATCAAGTGCAATCATTTGGTTTTATGCAAGCTCATAGTTAGCAGGTGCATTAAAATGTGGGTTCGCAAGATTGTGGGGTGCTTGGCTTTTCTCTGTTAGAATAAAGTTAAATTCTTTTGAATGCAGTGGTTTATCAGGTATAGAAGCAGTCCAATCAAACTGTAGATCAAAATCACGTTTGCCAAGCAGTTGAAGAGCTGCAATGTTGAAGTTGTTTGATGCTCCCATTTGTGACAAAAACTCCCATTCGTAGAGCCCTTCTTGAGTTGATTGATGAATATCTTCTGGTTGTAGGTCTTCACCATTTTCTGTGGTAATGTGTTCTTGAAAACCATTCACATGCCATCGGATGTAATCTGTACTTTGAAGAGCTTTCCAATTCATGATAATTTCTTCAGGTGAGGTGCCTATATGTAGAGGAATAATTCAAAATGGTTTGTAAAGAAGCAATTCACTCCAACAGAAACTTTCAAAACTACTGTCCTCTTCTAAAGGTAATGATTTGTGTTGTGGGTAGACATTTACAATTGCAGGTACCTTTCTTTTCATCCATTTACATGATTTACGGTGCTCAGAGAATGTATATAGCTGGGCTGAATGAAGCAGAGTCAGGTTTTCTAATTCTTATGGTCATTTCATGTAGTTCGAGATATAAGAGATTGAGGTTTGAGATTCTTCATCACAATTAGCTATGCGTTGGAAGATTCTTTTACCGACATTCAGTGTTATAAATTGGCGTGTACAAGATATCAATGGGAGTTTAAGTAGCATGTGACAAGTTTCTTGTGCGCTAATGTCCCTATTTGCAACTATTCCCATGAGTAGCCTTTGGTATGCCAAAAGGATTGCATCATCTGAATTCATTGATTCAACTATACGTTTCAAGATATCAATATAACTTTCTGACTTTTGTTCAGTTTTTGATGCGTACTTTGAAATATATTGTAGAACTGCTTTCTTGGAGCAGACAGGCTGACAGTCAACATTTGCTCTCCATATGGCGAGCATTGTAGGGTTGTGTACATTTAGGAGGCTATCATTCCTTGCTGGTTTGTATGATGGGTTATTGTTGTGGTCTAATATTAGTGAGGATTCAGGTTGTTCAGGCCAAGGAGCTTTGTATTGGCATTGAAGGATTGAGTTCTTTTTCCTCAAGCAGGTATACTCTGAACACTTTGTATGCTGTTGAACAACATTGAGTAACTCAGTGTAATCGGTATAAGGATCTAATTTGGATATGGTCTCTGTATCTGCAAGGCATGGATCTGAAATTGTAGGCATAAATTGCCTGTTCAAGCGAGCCTCTTCACAACGTGGATTCCATGCTGTGATGTACTAGTCAAAGAACTGTTTTACTGATTGGACATTTGCATGATCTGACCAGTCAAGGCTATCAACATTTGGTGCTTGTGGCAACCAAAGAAAGCCATGTATATGTGCAGAGCCTTGGTGCTCCCATTCATATCTGTACCAGTGGTCAATACTTTTCAGTTCTTTCACAATGAATTCATCACGAAAGATGTGAAATCTTAAGTGTAAGTATAAAGCTGTAATGTGAGGATTATTGATTAAATTTTTAGTAAATTGTCTTTTGTTGTTAGGTGTAGTAGCTAACTTTGACTTTGGTAATAACTTATGCAAGTCTAGTCATTTTGTGTCAGCTGAGCTTAAGGTGAAGAACAGTGTAGGAGCACCTAATTGTTCTATCATTGATGTAAGGTCACATCGGGACTTGCTCCAAAAATCTTGTGTACCACGCAATGAGGCTGCATATCGCATGAAATGGTTTGGTAATTCACTTGATGACGTGTTTTGCAAGTATTCCTTTAGGCCATATAGATTGTGGGGAAGATTATCTTGCAGATTAGTCTTTATGAAGACAAAAATTGATTGCTGGGATCGATGTCTCATCATGAGATTGTAGATATAATATCTAAAGCGAACATGTTGCCCAAATCTTTGATCATAGTATTTGATCAAGTGTAAAGCATATTCATGTAAATGCACTTGGTTTGCTCTTTGTTGTAGTGGTAAAGCTATTTCACTAGGGAAAAGCATTGGGAATGCCATGGAAAGGAGGCCCTCAGTATTGTACTCATTGATAGGTGATGCACTAATTTTTGGCCAAGGAATAACGTTGTCAATGGTTTTATCTAGATGGAGGATGTTTTTGATTGCATCAAGTTCTATTATTGATGATGGTAGTTGTGGGACAAATGAGGAACTATTCTCCTCAATTTGTTCTTCGATGTCAATAGCCGGTTCAGTAGAGGCATCTTCAACAACATCTTCTTGCAGGGAATGTACTGAATGCAGTAGCTCTGTAATGTCAGTGGTTTTCTCTGGTAATAGAAGCACTGCATCTGGATCAATGACTACATCCTTGTAGTATTGATCATGTTTGATTTTGTAAGCTAATGCATTCATGACGTGAAATCTATTCACATAACAGTCATAAGTTAAACCTTGGGAATTTGTTCTAGGGACAATTAGAATTTCTAATTGGTTACTATGTCGAGGCAATGTTATTGCAATATTAGAAATATCTTGTGGGAAGTTTATTGTATGGCCAGAATATTTGTATTGGCCTCCCCTTGCATGTGTTACTTATAAAAAAGGGGCAATTCTTGATATGAGCATTTCTTCTACCTGAGAGAGACTTTAAAATAGAAGGTTGCTCACCTGGGTCCATATTGTTCGATAATGAGAAGCGGTGGAGGCCTTTTTCACCATAACATCTCATGCACATAACTACGTGATTGATTTTTTTAATAGTCATGCCCACATACATTTCTTTGCAAATAGAACATGGCTATGTGACCTCCAACATATCAATCTTTTTGCGGAAATTAGACAATGTATTTTGAAACGAAGCAGCCTTCATAGCAAGTTCAGGAGCAGTAGAAAATGTTTGAAAGAGATTAATTTGCTCAAGATCAATGTCTTCTATTTCTAATAACTGTCCTGAGTTATTGGAATGTCTATGAAGTGCATGACGCTTCAGTTGTCATTTCTTGGAGATATCAGCTCTGTTCTTTGCATAATAAGTTCTATTGGTCTCGCTTCTCCTCAATTTGATAGCATCAATTTCTTGAGGGCAAGGCTGGATAGATATCTAATATTTTAAAGAGAGCAGAGGTATGTTAGAATTTTCATAATTGAAGGTAGTTAACTTTGAAGCATGTATGAAGAATGTATAAGAATTGAAAATTGCTTTATGTATGCTTATGTGATTTCAGAGGATTTGTTCTGTATGTAAACTGCTTTTGTTGTGATTATTTGTATGTGTAATTATCCATTCTATTGTTTTGTTGCTCTCGTTGGCTCAACTTATATGTACAACTTTACTTGAAATATATGGGTTGTGGAAAACCATAAATTGACTGTCTAGTGCCGAACTGCGTAAATATGCTGCTGCTAGCAAGTTGGTTTTGCAAAAGGTAGCATTGTCATATAGCTATGTATAGATATAGTATTTTTTGATGTTTCATGTTTTTAAAAGCATGACTGTAATATAGGTATGCAAAACTATAGTAAATTCTGATTCATACAGATGTATGTATACATATACACATGTACATATACATATAATTAAAAAATTCAAGGTTTTGTATATGAACATATGCACATATATAAGTACATGTATATATCAAAAGTACTATAACTATGAATACTTATATATAGTTATGTATTGTATTGTTAAACATATAGGTATAAGACCAGAAAAAGAGCAATATACGTGCATATATGTCTTGTTTATGTGCAAACAAGATACTGTCAACACATTTAAAATTAAAGACTATGATTGAAAATAACTAATGTCAAGAGGAAAAGCTTTCAAATGGATAATTGGTAGATGTAAGAAATGTCCATATAGATTTTAAAAGCATGATTGTAATATAGGTATGCACAACTATAGTAAATCTTGATACATACAGATGTATGTATACATATACACATGTACATATACACATAATTTAAAAATTCAAGGTTTTGTATATGAACATATGCACATATATAAGTACATGTATATATCCAAAATACTATAACTATGAATAGTTATATACAGTTATGTATTGTATTGTTAAACATAAAGGTATAAGACCAGAAAAAGAACAATATACGTGCATATATGTCTAGATTATTAGCAAACAACATACTGTCAACACATATAAAAGTAAAGACTATGACTAAAAATAACTAATGTCAAGAGGAAAAGCTTTCAAATAGATAATTGGTAGATGTAAGAAATGTCCATATAGATATTTATAGAAGCACCCTTGTCTTTGTAAAACGTGCTTGTTTGTATATGTAAAAGTACTGAATATGAAAATTAGGTAATAGTATAATTGTATTGTAAACTGGAATGTTTGATAATTAGAAAAGATGCGTTATAATTTTAAGTCTCTGTACTTAGGCAGGCAATTTCTGCAAGTAATGCATGGCACTCAGCTTTGAAGTCAACAGGAGCAACTTTATTGACTGTGACTTTCATCTTCGTTTCTGAATTATATGTCTTAGTAGAAACCAACTGTGTGAATGAATAGTAACATGACAGTGCTCTCTTGATCACTGAGGAAGGTGTTTCTATTGTTGTTCCATTGTTTTGGAGTGCATAGAGCTATTTTGCAGTTTTGTGTAACAAGTGAATGCCACCCTCGTCAAATGCAGTGGCCCATAGAGTACCTGTGGCATCTTGCAACTTTAGAGGCAAGAGGTAACTATAATTGCAGTCTTGCATAGTCATTTGACATCTAGAGCAGAACCAAGAGTCATCAGCGTGCTATGTACACTTTTTCTTGCAAGGCCTTCCATTCACTATTAGTGGGCAAGCTGCGTAATAGAATTTTTTGTCATTGACATTCACAAAGTGCAGAATAGCTAGCAATGTTGTCTGAATTATTTCTGGTCTGATGCTCATCCGCTCATGAATTGAAGAAATTGTCATTCTAGTATATCTGCCATCTATGTGGATAGTTTGTGCAACAAAAGGTACATCAAGCAAAGGGTCCTTTCCTCCTAATGTTAGAAGCTCTGCTTCTAGAAAATTTGGGTTGATATGTAATGTTGTTGCAACTGTTATGTTTATAAGCTTCCCATTGAAATAGCCAACACGAGCATTACGTAAAGCAAGGATAAGCATACTATCATTGGTCAACATATTTTTCAATTCCAGGCCATGTTGTTTTGCCATTGGACCCCATAAGTTGATGTCAATTGTTGAACCAGAGAGATCATTAATTTTCACCACACGTTTTTGTGTTTGACTACCATCTTTCTTGTGTATAGGAACGATATCTCCAACATATAGAACAAGACCAATTATGTCAACCAGCGCGTTATTTGTTAGATGAAACAATTCACTAATGGGTGTGAAAGGAGGACTTTGTTGATCTGGTTGTTCTTCGTTGGTGCAGCGTTTTAGTATGGATGTATCAGACAACATGATTTCTAGATGGCTATTTAGTTTGTTGTACCTTGCATCTGCCTCCTTAACAGATCCTTTTGAAATAATATAATGCGAACCTATGTCTACTCGGTTAGAGTGTAACTTAGCTATCTCATCAAAACATGTAATTCTAATTTCAGAACCATCACAATCGACAATGTCAAAGCTAAAGACATGGCCATTTTTGGTCGTTGTGCTATATGCCTTAATAGGCCGTTTATGAGTGACTCTCCCTTTGATAGTCCATTTATTTTGGTATGGATTCAAAGTTTTGATAGGGCTTATATTTGGAGAAGTTGTTGTTTGTGGGGATGGCAATTCAATCGCAAACTGAAGAGAGCATTTAGAAGTTGATGGTCTGTCATTAGACATAATTTCTGGTTGTTGTTATTTGAATAGATATTCTGGTTTACCAAAGAACGGGCAATCAATTTGTTTCACTTCCAGACTAAGTATTACAATAGTCTTGTGGAAACAAAAGACTTCTTAAATTACTGCTCATTATACATAAACGAAATTTAAAAAAGATGAAACATATTGTATTTAATAATCATAGTTGATTTCCTACCTTGTGTTCCATATGTATCAGCATGTATAGCTCGATAACTGGACTATTGTGCCTATTTTTAGAATGTCTGAAAGTATAAGAGTAGCATATTTAGAAGGCAAGATTGCCAACTGCATGCATGTGCCATCAGATAAGACTAATTTATGTCTGTCAGTATCATCTTTGCTGTTCTGCATTTTCTGAAATGACAAGACTTGCAGCAATGTTGAAGGAAGGTCATCCCCAGCATTGATAGATTGAATTGCAAAAGGGGCAGGGATATACTCTTGGTTTTTTGCCTACAAAAAATAATATGAATATAGAGGATTTAATTTTAACGGCAACCAGCTCATATATTTCCTTACTTGTTAATGTAAAGCTTGTCTTAGTAAATGATGTAATCAAGCTATGTTATGTATACAGTATGCATATAGTTTTGTACTATGCCATCCAAAAAGTATGCATGCGGTAATGAAAAGGATGGAATGGAAAAGACCAATGAACTGTTCAAAAAAAGAGCATAAAAGCTTTCTATATTGAAAAGTTTTCATAATATAGCTTACCAAATTATCAATAGTGGAGTGCTTTATGGGTTCAGAGGTAGCTGCTGAAGATGCCATTGTGCATATATACCTTTTGAGAATTAAAAGTAAATTATAAGCATGATGAATTGTAGCTCTTATATCAGAATACAATCACAACATGATGCAAGCTTATCAAAGGTATATATGCACAAGCAGTGTAAAATTAAGTGACCATAGACTAACGTTGTTATAGTTTTTTTATTTATTCCATATGGTAAGGAATTGATCATAATGTGATTGAAACATGCATTGAAAGCGATAATTGGTCATATGCTCATAAGCTTGGAAAACATTGAATATGATATAATGATTTATATATTTGAGAGTATATTAATAAAATATGACTTTATCTAATCAAAGATCTTTGAAAATATGGGATGCCTCTTCTGTTTCGAATGTTAACCAAAAAAAGAATGTAACGTTCCAAAGATTGAATAATCAGAACAACATAGGATCAACCCAAGCAACCCATCCAAGCTCGTTATCATTCCATTTAAATACTTTGTCTCCCAATGTGAAAATAACCATTGGATCAACTAACTATTCAGTAGTTGGTATTGGGAAAGGTGCTACTTCAATATGATCTATGGTTGTTACAACACTAGAAGATGTAGAGGATTTATGTTCATAGTGGGCAATTGTATTTCTAAGCTTACTCTTTAGCTTGTTTCTTTCTTGCAACATGCTTTCAATTACAGTGTTGATGTCCTTTGTTGCTTTAAACTTGCATCCATTGTTGAAATTTGATAGTGTTAGTGTCGCTGTTTTCTGTTTTAATGACAAAGTGGAAATGCATCACTACAAAAAGTGAACATACAAGAATAATAGAGCAAATCTTTAAGTAGATCACATTTTTTTTTGTCAACCATAATGAATTTACTATTAACTAACTCTAAAAACTTGTAATAATAACGACAACACATTAAGTTGTGTAAATTGTCATCTATATGTATACATGCATATATATTTAAGTATGAACATGAATGCTTTCAGTGTGCAACGTAAGTATGCAATTTTACAGTTATCAGAAAACCAGAATTATGAATATCAATTACAATATATTAATTTTCTAAATATCGAACATTTGTCAGTGGTTACTTAACTTGGAGATTAAAAGCCTTCATGTGCACAAAGTCAGTTATCTGATTTGCGTTACCCTGACCAAATATTTCGTGGTTCAACGTTGTCTTGTGGTCATCTCCGTACGTGGGCTTTGTTGGCAAAGCAATGCTATCTTTAATGATTTCATGTAAAGGCCATGCATGAAAGTTGGCATTCTCTATGGCTGGTTGCAACCTTAAAATGTAATTTGTGACTGTCTTATTCTCTGTTTCGCAAGTCATACTGTCTTTAATGATGTCTTTAATGATTTTATCCTCGAGGCTATACACAAATGTTGACGTTCTTTATGGGTGTTTGCAACCTTAAAATGGAATTTGTTTTGTTGTTGTTGCCAATATTTCGCTCTGCAATTTTTGCTCTTGAAATGTTCGCATAGATTGTTGGGTTTGGTTCTCATTGTGACTGTTTTACTGGCCTTCCTTGTGAGCTTGACACTATTAACGGTTTGAAGTTGCAAGGTAAGGTTCTATTTTTTTTAAATACGTTTTTATTTTATATTGCATTTTCGTTTATAGACTGTTTTTTTTCTTGTTCCATGTGCTTGCAGGGTTGCTGCTTTGTTTATGTTATTTAACTATTTGTGGATGTGACTACTTTCAGACTACAACATAGAGTACACTATGTACATATACATACGCACATGTCTATATGTACCTACATATATATATATATATATATGCGGACATGTGTGTATTTATATACATGTATAGATGCCTACACATGCATGTATGTATATATATGTACATATGCGTATGCACATATATATACAATTTTTTTATGTTTTTTTACAAACTTTACAATGGAACCATAAAAACAGAGAATGAATAAAACCGTATATACACATGTAAATATATATGCACACGTGTTTATGCATATATATATATATATATATATATATATATATATATATATATATATATATATATATATATATATATATATATATATATATATATATATATATATATATATATATACTCTAACAATTTCTTAATCTCTGCACACATAAAGAACGTCGACAATCATGCACAGCCTTGGGAACAAAATCATTAAAGGCAACGTTGTTTGAGAAATAGAGCACATGCATGGAGATGACCATAGGAAAACATTCTTGACAAGAGCAAATGAAATTAGATTCTAGGGATCTAATCAACAACCTGTTTCATTCGGCTCCTTTACGAGCTTTACAACTTGAGGTTTGTTTATGTTGTTTAACTGTTTGTGGTTGTTGTAGACAATATTTTGCTGTGTAAATCTTCACATAAGGTTGTATATAGTTGTGGAGTTAGGTTTTGTTGTGGTTATGATAGTTTGATACAGTTTGTTTGTGAGCTTGACTCCATGAATGGTTTGAATTTGGAAGGTAAGCTTGGGTTTAATTCAAACTCTTATTTCTTTGTAGTGCATTTTTTGTATGGTTTGCTTATTTTCCCCTTTCCTCTGCTTTCAAGGTTGTTTTATTGTAAGTATTTTGCTCTGTAATTTTTCATTTAGTCTTAGGTTTTGTTTTAGCTGTGAGTATTTATTGCTCTGTGCACACGAAGGCTTTTAATCAGTAAGATAAATTGATAAAATGGTATATATATATGTAGATCATGTGTTTTACACTGTAAAAATTCTCAGACTACAACATGCAGTACTCTATGTATATATACATACGCACATGTCTTTATATACATACATGCATATATACATGCGTACATGTGTGTATTGATATACACACATAGATGCCTACACATACATGTATGTATATATATGTACATATGTGTATGGACATATACATATAACAGTACTTCAATGTGTTATATATATATATATATATATATATATATATATATATATATATATATATATATATATATATATATATATATATATATATATATATATATATATATATATACAGTTTGTGTTGCATTCACACTACAATGTAGTCTTGCATCGAGAAATATATATATATATATATATATATATATGTACATGTGTATATGCATACACACACACACATATACATACATATATATATACATATATATATGTATATATATATATGTATGTATATATATATGTATGTATATATATATATACATACACATATATATATATACATGTATCTATATATATATATATATATTGGTACTTGGTACTCTAACAATTTCTTAATATTTGCACACATAAAGAACGTTGACAATCATGCACAGACTTGGGGGCAAAATCATTAAAGACAACATTATTTGAGAAACAGACCACATGCATGGAGATGGGCATAGGCAAATAAAATCTAACGTAAGGTAAAATTTCATTAGTAACAGAATGGTCAAAATCTAAATACCTGGGAAAGTGAACAGAGACGATGCAGACCAAAAGTAATCATGTTCACAAACATTTAAATAACATAACAAAAGTAAGAATCCTGCAAGCAGAGCATACACAAAAATAAGGATTGTATCAAATAGTGCATTACAAATTTTGAAAAATTTAATAACAAAATAAACAAGTACCTGGCAATGGAAAACCATTAACGTCGTCAACCTCAGAAACAAGCCCAATAAAAGAGTTCACATTGGTGCACATAACTAGGCACAAAAAGATTAAAACAAAGTAATAAACTTAAATGACTAAATATCTGCAAATAGCAAAAAGCAAACTAAAACCCTTTTAACCTACAACAAAAGACACAAAGTAGCAACCTTTCAAGTACACTAAATCGAGAAATAACGAGAGTATAGAAAAATGGACTACAAACAAAAAAGAATCTAACTAAAAGAAGAACTTACCTTGCAAATTCAAAACATGCACCGAGAGTGAAAACAAAATCTAAGTCAACAAGTATATCCAAAGCAATGTGAAAGTGCCTAGGAAACTGAAAGTAGTCAGGGCCACAAATAGTTAAATAACATAGATGAAGTAACCCCTGCAAGCAAAGCGGAGGAAGAAATAAGCAGAGTATAATAAAAAAGCATTACAAAACCAATTAGATTTTAGGGTTCCAAGGGCGCATAAAGAATCTAAATAAAACCAATTAGATTTTAGGGTTCCAAACGCGCATAAAGAATCTAAATAAAATGGGAAGTAATGCGCACAATACATAGAACCACAAAATAAACAAGCTATAAACAAAATGGAATACAAAACGAAAACGTATTTTAAAAAAATAGAAGCTTACCTTGCAACTTCAAACCAGTAACGGTGCCAAGGTTAGAAGGAAGCTTATCGATGACAACAATAAAACAAACAACATTTTAGGTTTGCCAACACGCATAAAGAACGTCGACATTCGTGCACAACGTCGAGGACAAAATCATTAAAGACATCTTTAAGCACATCAATTTCAGTAGTCACAGCCACAAATAGTTAAATAACATAAACAGACAAAGAACGCTGCTAGGACATCAAAGCATTCAAGGCATTAAGCTCATAAAGGAGTCTAATAAATCAGGCACGACCACAACAAAACCTAACTGCACCACTACATACAAATGCATGCGAAGAATAAAAGAAATTAAATATCACAAACCGACACCTCTGTAAGCACACAGAAGGGAAAACTAAGTAAAATGAATTACAAAAAGGAAAAGCAAACAAATAATACAGAGAACTACCTTGAAAATTCAAACCTTTCACAGCTTGGAACAACCTCAAAAATTGCTTCCAAACTGGAAGAACGGAGGCCCACAAACAGTTAAGTAACAGAAACAGAGGAGCAACCCTGCAAGCATACAAAAGCACAAAATAAATAGGTGATAAATAGAATGGAATATGAAAGAAAGTCATATCTCAACAAAACATAACCTTACCTTGCAAGTTCAAACCATTTACGGTGTCAACCTCAAAAGGAAGGGCAGTAAAATAGTCACAACGAGAAGCAAACGTAACTATCAAAACAGTCAAAACGAGAACAAAACCCAACAATCTATGCGAACATTTGCAGAGCAAAAATTGCAGAGTAAACTATTCAAACAGAACCGAACAATCTATGCAAACATTTCCAGAGCGAAAATTGCGGAATGATATATTGCAACAAAACCCAACAATCTATGCGAACATTTCCAAGCGAAAGTTGTAGAGCGAAATATTGCCCACAACACACAGAACCACAAAATAAACAAGCTACAAACAAAATGGAATACAAAAGGAAAAGGTATTTTAAAAAAATGGAAGCGTACCTTGCAACTTCAAACCAGTAATGATGCCAAGAAACAACCCTACAAGCACATCAAAGCATTCGGCTGCAAGCACACGAAAGAACCCAACAACCTATGCGGACATTTCCAGGGCGAAACTTCGAACAAAACCCAACAACCTATGCAGAGATTTCCAGAGCGAAAATGACAGAATGAGATATATTCGAACAAAGCCCAACAATCTATGCCAACATTTCCACAGCGAAAATTGCACAACAAAATACTCGAACCAAAGGCAACAGTCTATGCGAACATTTGCAGAGCGTAATTTGGAGAGTGAAATATCGACGACAACAACAAAACAAACAACATTTTAGGGTTGCCAACAAGCATTAAGAACGTTGACATTCGTGCACAACCTCGAGGACAAAATCATTAAAGA
Organism: Cryptomeria japonica; assembly: GCF_030272615.1. Lineage (NCBI taxonomy): Eukaryota > Viridiplantae > Streptophyta > Pinopsida > Cupressales > Cupressaceae > Cryptomeria > Cryptomeria japonica. The sequence goes on along the minus strand of NC_081413.1, from coordinate 429,614,531 downwards.
CATCATTAAACATAACATTCATTGCAAAACAGACCGTAGGCACCGAGAGGACACACGCACACGCACGCACCGGAGAAAAAACGCCACCGGCAAGACATTCCAGCAACCACCAAAATGTCTTGCAATTTTTCGGTGGCTTTCTCAAACTAAAAGCCTATTGGCTTAATTAAATAAACCCATAAACCAAGGCACGAGTTTTTCGAGCAGCATGGGCACGTTTCCCTAGACACGCACAATGGACTGACAGAGTGTATACGGAAGCAGAAGATTTATAGGGTCTTAGGGAGGCTACAAGGTGCGGTTTACATGGCTCCATAGCCAGTGCCTTCTGTGAGTGTGTAGAAGATAAGGGAAGTGAAGGGGAATTGGAAAGATGATAAGAAGAAAGGAAGTTTGTAGATTTTTAAAGACCAATTGCGCAAAAATTAGAAAGTGTATTAAGGGTTGCACGGAACAGAGGGAGAAAAGGCAACACAAGTACAGGATACGGAATAATACAGAGGCCCCAAGGAGAATATAGGACAATATTTCAATTGCCTGGTAGTCATTTACCCCAACATGAAACAAGTTGCTTGGAAAACGTGCCTTCATTTAACAATTAAGGACAAAATTGTTTTAGAATGAAATAAAGCACAAAAATGATCCAGGCGCTCATAAATTTGGAAAAACAAAATTGAGACCATCGGAAGTGACTCAAGTCAAGATTCTGCAGAAATTGTGCATTGCTGTCAAAGATTGCAATGAATGAAATGGGCAAAGTATTTAGGAAAATTTTAAGAAACCACCAGGACAAAAAAATTAATATGAGATGAACCAAAATCAGTCCCTCTACAAGTGATGATTCAATCCATCTACAGTAAATGAAATCAGACATCATGAGATTTTTAAATCAAATCAAATCGATATAATCTTGAATCAAATCGAGATGGTCCAGTTTCAATTTATTTTAATTTACAGAGGGGGCAAGAGTGTGTGTGAGAGGAGAAAGAAGACTCTTTTCTGCACATAGAAGGATAGGTCAAAGGGAAAAGTTGTGACCAAGAAGAAAATTTAGTCAAGAGTGAATGCGGGTTGCAACCATGAGTAAGGGAGAATCGATGAGAGGTCGCCAGAGGTTGAAGTAAAACCTATTGGCAATACGAAGGGGTTGCAAAAGAAGATTAAAATGCATTGATAGAGGCATTGGGTCTGCCTTCAAATATGGAAGAAGAAAATCCAAGAAAAGTAGAATGTGGAGGAGATAGAGAAGTTGAATTGGAAATTCCCTAAAGGATTGAGAGGTCACATCATTATTTTTCTTCTGAAGAACCCCGACTCATTTAACAGATAACAATATAATTTATTTATAACTAAATAGCACACCATAATAATGCTTATAGAAAAAATGGGAAGAATTTGCAGGAAAAATTTACGAAGTGCTACCACACAGGTTTTTAAAAAATCAAACGAACCAAATTCAATTCCCCTACAACTACTGCTTCATTCTATTCAAAGGAAACAAAAGGGGAAGATCAAATTAGACCAATCCATCTACAGTAAATGAAAACGAGAACCAAAAATATTGGGGCTTCGATTTGATTTGAAAATCTAAATAACAAATACAAGTCACAATATTGCTCACGTATATTCCTGCATTTAAATGGAAATTTGAACAAAGAAACTATTCGTATGTATTCAGTACAAAATTAGAGTAACTGTAATCTACTTTAAAAACAAGAGAAATGAACAATGCATTCTGTTAGGAGTAAACAAGAAGGGGTTATTATATAAACTTATGAAGAAGAGGACCATAATGTATTTAAAAAATTAAAGTAAAAAATGTTTTTTCTAATCAGCCAATAAGTATATAAAATAGTCATCCATAATTTGTACAATTATGTATAGATCACAAAGCTAGAAAATCATTATAGCAGTATATATTATATACAAAATTGTGAAGTATATGTTTATTACATATTATCCAAGTGAAGTGAATCTTAAGGATGCATAGTTACTCAGCATCACAATATCATTGTAGTACTATATACTTTGTACGTATTTATAAAGTAGACGGATTACATGCTATTCAAGTAGTTATGGAGTGCAAGTTGAAGGTCAACACCATTGCCTTGAGCATAGTACTCATCAATGTGAATTTGTTTCAAGAAGGCACAAAAGATTGACAACTTTTCACAAGTCACATGAAATTGATCCAACCTCTGCTTGTTGTATCATGTCAAGACAACTCAATGAAATATTACTTGTAAATCTAGGGATACTATTTGTAGTAAATCCATGTCAATTATTTGATGGAGATGATTGACTTGTTATCTCAATAATATTGGGAGGATTTGCCATTCCTGAATGAAAACATTCAATAAAATATTATACATTATAGTTATATCTACAAATAGAAAAATCAAACATGTAACATTGACTATTTGTATGTTCATGTATAAAATTCTCATTTCCAATTACCATCCTAAAACTGATGTAAAATAATAGTTACATATACACGTAATTTAAAGTTACCTAACCATAAGCATTATTGTAACCCAAAAACAATAGAAAACATTACTTGTGGACTTCAAATTGAAATTCACATTTGAAATCTATGTAAAATAACTCTAAATAAGAACCATGTTTGTTCAAGGAAAACAAAAACAAATGCCTACTACTATTGAGGAGTCTAACACTATTGTTGAGGAGGTGCAAAAGTTTGATAATAGGATAAAATCTACTATTTTTTGATTCTACAATTGACATCTCTTTGAATGTTTCAAGGTTGGATGTGGGTTCTCTTGATTGACACCTCTATGAATGTTTTAGAGTTGGATGAGGGTTTTCTTTGCAGTCTTGTGAATGTTCACAAGAAAAGGAATGGTGAAAGATCCTTGTATTGTGGTAAAACTAATATCTTGAAAACAAATTCTCAAACCATCCCAACTTTAGGTTGGTTTCTTGGTTTTGTAGTGGTTTGTCTTTTTTAGTGTCTTAATTGCTCATATATGTAAAATAAAAGTTACCTAACCATAAACATTTCTGTAATCCAAAATCTAATAGTAATTATAACCATAACTCTAATGTAACCTAATTCTAATATAATCTTAATCCTATTTTTTTCTCATTATCCTTACCATAACCATAACTATAACTCTTACCCTACTTATAATTGTAACCTAATTATACACTCTAATATTAATTCTAACCCTAAATACCTTAACCACAGTAGCTATGATTTTAGCAGAAAATTCTCTGTAGTATTCCTCAAGTTTTCAATCTTATAGAGTTTTTGTTTAGACCTCTATCAAGTACTATTTCTTTTAATTAATTTTTCTTTTCCTGATCTATGGGATGCCTTTTCTTCCATGTAGGTAATTGAAATATGTTCCAGACACTCAAATTTTCTTATTAGCAGCTCAGGCGGTAATGAATAATGGTGTACGATTTTGTTGCTTTAAATGTGAAATTGATAAGGGCATGGGTTGTTCGTAAAAAAAATGTACAAAAGTAATTTGAAGGCTGAAAACGCCATGCAATAAGGCTATCGGCTATTCACACTACTGAATGTTTTTTGGGTGGAAGTTGATGGGCATTGGGCATTGGGCAGTATGCTCATTGTTCCAACCCCACCCATTAATCATGCTAATAATTGCTTCCTCATCTTTTGTGGAATAGTGATGTGCAACGCAAAATAGATTAAAATACCATACATTCTCTACATTCAATTTTAAATTTGTATTGTCAAGAGAAGGTGACGAACATTTGAAATGATGCCACAACTAGAGTTTATGAGGACCAACTATAAAATTATTATGATATTATATTTGTGCAAAGCACCTTAGTTTTTGTATCTGCCCAAATATTTTATTTAAATGAACTGAAATATGTAATATAAATATAAATAAAATTGAATTTTATAATGACTATAACCAATAAAAAAATACAAATGATGTTTGTAAAATTATGTAAAATAAAAAATAAATATCAACAATAGAAGTTTCAATCAATTTTTTTAATTATGCAATATGAGTGGTTAACTAATTGAAAAATTAAACGTATCCTGTCTTTAGTAGGAACTAATAAGCAATTAAAAATTTGATTTCTTAATATATACAACCATAACTTTATTATATAAATTAGTATATTTATTTAATACGCTGCATTATATGATTAGTCTAAATAACACATTTAATTTAGGAAAATAGTTTATTTTCCTTTAAATTTTTTTGTGCATCAACCTTAAGGCTTTTCTTTAAGGTTTATACCTTCAATTTTTTAGGTTTTCAATTATTATTTTTATTTCATCATATTCATTTTATTTCCTCAAAGTATTTTCTCTCTTAGGATTTGTCTTATTATATGATATTGATATTATGAATTATAACAAACTATAACTCATTTCCATTTCATTTACTTGTGCTTATCAGGCTTTTCACATTTAATTGTATAGCCTTGTGAACCTTACTTTATTTACACTTAGGTAGAGCTCTAGTGTCACATTGATGCACATTATATCCTTGGAATCTATTAATACTTCTGTTAATTAATTATATTTGTTTATGTATAAATTATGATATATGAATCCATTCTTTATTATGCTTTCATTTTTTAATCATGTTCAAATATTTTCTTTTTGTATAAGGACAAAATGCCTTCCATGTCATTATGTACTCACATGCATGATTATGTCCCTAATACTATCTTATCATTAGGAACCTAAAACCTTATCTATACTAGTGTGTGTCATTTCCTAAAGCTACACTTGGGGCATATGCCTTCATTTAAATATTTGATCTCATCTTTTAGGTTACCTTGCCTCTCTCATTTGCCTATACTAGGGGTAAATTTGTGTGCCTTCATGATTATCTTGAGCACATGTGCTTTTCTCACTCGTCAATTAGGTTAATTCTTTGTAGGTCACATTTGTTTTTACATGCTTTCTTATGATACATTTGTGTATTATAAAATTGGCACTGATATATTGAGATTGAATATAGGTATATGTGCTTACACAAAGACTCGTCACCATATCAAGATGAATTGTGACACTTGTATTAAGGTACATTCGAAATTTGATCAAATTTATAAGTGTAACATTAAATAGTTTTACAATCTACAAAAAATATAATGAGTCTATCATGATTATACATAACTATTATGACAGATTTGAAAGCCAACAATTAGAGACATGAAACGGTTTTGTGGCAAAAAGATACGCATCTTCTATGAATAGTCCCTTTCGATCCAAGTTCAACCACTCCTTATCTACATGATAAAAATCTAATGGGTGTGATGCTGTGCTTGATATACTCAAAAGATCTGTTTTTTTCATAAAATTTTATATTTAAAAAATTGAAGGATTTTGAAGCATCCATCAATGGTGATTTTGTGTTTCACACGATTCTTAATTTTATTCAAATTATACTATTGAATTTAAGATAATGTTAAACATTTATATTTACGCGAGAATAAGTGTTGGAAAAATGTTGGCATCGATGTCAAAGTTGTTGGTCAATTATGTCATTGATATTAAGGTGTCTGGAAGAGTAGAATTTGTCTTGTATGTGACTGTGCATTTGAGTTTCGAAAGTATCCAAAAATACTATGATATGTCATGTTTATGACACATGTTCCAAAATGTTTGTTGTCTCATCTTGTATCTATTATTAGTGTTTGAGGTGATTCAGAAAGGGTTTCTAAATGTTCTAAGGTCTGATCCTCAAACAATGTGTTTACACTGGCAGTTTATTATGCTCTACATTTTGTCCATCTCAAGAGTTGTGTCTTGCAATTAGGAAGGAGAGTATGTTTACACACGATCCTGTTGGATTGTTGGCATTAACAAAACCAGTCAATCCAGAGAATTGGTATATGTGCTAAGATTTTTCATTGATGTCCAACACTTATCGGTGAAGTGGTATAGGTAGAGTGGTGTTGTTTTTCAGTAAGCAAAAGTGATGAGTTACAATACATGGAAACAACTTTGGTATAAGGAAAGATACACTTAGCCAACTGGTCTATTATTCAGGAAGATCGGTCACTTTGATGATGATGATTGGTCACTTTGATGATGGTGAAGTCACCAAAGGTGACTTAGGCAAGAAAACCCGTTTGTTTATACAAACGGGTAACTTATTGGTAAACAGGGGAAGAGACTTCGTGCTAGCACAACAAACTGGCAATCAAAGGATGAACCGGTAATATAGAAGTGCACTGGCATACCAGTACACCGATATGACATAAGGAAGACAGGCGATCACCATAAATCTCAGAGTGATGATCAGTTATTTAGTTGCGGTGGCAAATGATGAGTTGGTTGGCTTGTCTCTAGGCCAAATCATATGTTGGTAAGGTCAAATTTTAGTTATCATGCAGTCAAGAATGATTACATGCGGATTTTATGGTTCGCACTTATTTGGCTGAACACGACTCAAAAGTTTCTATCTTTGGGAGATGCGGTGGCAGAATTGGTTGAGCACTTGGCGAAATTGCTGTAAGGCGCGCAAAGAAAGAGTGGGAGATTTTGAATTTAAAATCTTTCAAAATTCATGATCGGTTTGATTGAGGGAATGCCTGAAGGCGTCGACAAAAAATGTATAAAGTGTTCTTGAAGTTCATTCAGAAAGTTTTGATCATGAAAATTTGCAACAAGGAGATTTTGTTGAAGGTAATCCAAAGTGAAGAGCAGGGAGAGAGGAAGTGCTAAAAGGTGTTAGCACAATAGAGTGTGTTTGAGGTAGATCGACTAAGTGTAGAGTCGAGAGATAGTGAATCGACAGAGTGCAGAGCCGAAGATCAGAGGTTTGGCAGAGTGCAGAGCCTAAGGTCAGGGGACCGACAGAGTGCAGAGCCGAAGGTCTAAGGATCGATAGAGTGTAGTGCCGAGGGATAGGTGACCGATTGAGTGAAGAGCCGAAGGTGTAAGAAGGAAACTAGTGCTGTGCAAAGAAGACACAACCGGTGTGTATTGAGTGTGATGCATATTGAGATCTGGTCAAGCTATCAGTAGCTAATTTAGTAGATCATCCATCTGTTGCTTTCTAACAACTGCAACATAAATCCCTTAACCGGGTGGACTTTAACAGGTCCCTATTATAAAATCCATTAACCGGGTGACATCTTAACTAATGTTCTAAGTCCTCTAACCAGGCTACCTTTAATAGGGTAAAGACACTAACTGACCTTATTCAAAATCCCTTAACCGAGTGGCACCTAATAGTGTCTTTGTAATCTCCTAACATGGATGGCTCCTCATAGGGCGTACTTCATAAGAGTACAAATTTTGTGAGTTCCTACTCACACCGCAGTTTTCTCCCTTTTGGGTTTCCACGAGATAATTTCTTGGTGTCACTATCAAATTTTCATGCTTGCATATTTTACTTCAGTGATTAAGTATATTGTTGGATTGTAGATGAATGTAAATTTAAGTTAAAAGTCAAATTGTGAAAATTTGATTAAGTGCTGATTCACCCCTCCCCTCTCAGCACCGGTTGGGACTAACAATTGGTATTAGAGCATCAGGTCCCTAGAATCAGAAGAAGCTTAACTGACTTAGGGAGAGATCCAAGATGATGCGTAAGGAGGGTCCTAAGTTCTCTAAGGAGAATTACACCTTATGGTGTGGAAGAATGAAACTCTATCTAAGATCCCTAGGTGAACACTATTGGAATCATGTGATCACTGAGTACAATGAACCTTTAGGGACTCTTACTCTGGACCAGATCAAGGAAAGGCAAGATAATACTGCTGCCATGGATCTGATTGTTAGCACTCTTTCAGATAATGAATTTGCTGAGGTACAAGATTTGAAATCAGCTTTTCAGATATGGAATAAGCTGAAGATAGTCTATGGGGGAGATCCCCATGTTCAAAAGGCCAAAGTAGACAACCTGAGAGGAAAATATGATGAGATGAGAATGCAGGAAAGTGAAAACATAGAGCAATATAGCAAGAGGATAAAGGATGTAGTAAACTCCATTAAAAGTGCAAGAGGAAAGCTTGAGGAGGATGATGTGGTTAGAAAAATCCTGAGAATTTTGCTACCACAATATGCCATAAGGGTCTCTGCTATCCAGGAACTCAGATCCTTGCGAACAGTCAATGCAACTCTTGACTCACTGACCGGTAAGTTGACTGCTTTTGAATTGAGCAATTATGAAAACAATGTACCAAAGATTGATGCTGCTTTCAAAGCATCCATGATGCATGCACCAACAAGGAGAAGGAAAGAAACCGGTAGTAGCTCTACTACTAGAACCGGTCATTCCCATGAGAGTGACAATCTTCTCTCTGAGAAACAGGAGCAAGATGAAATTGAAGCTCTATTGGCAAGAAGATTTCCAAGAGGTAAATGAATATACAAAGGTAAACTACCCTTAAAGTGCTTCTCCTGTAATAAGATATGTCATATCGCTTCAAGGTGCCCTGACAATGATAGAGACATGAAGGATAATTTCATAAGTTACAGGGACAAGAGCAAGAAGGAATGTTATCTTGCAGAAGAAGGAGTCACTAATGAAGAATCAGAGGGATCTTATGGAGATGGCATTGCATTTGTGGTAGTCAAGGAGGACAACACAGAGGAAGGAGGTACGATATTGATTTATAGCACAAACTGGTGTGGAGAATGGGTGTTTGACAGTGGCTGCACTCACCACATGACCGGTGACAAAAAAATTCCTCAGCATGGATGATTGCAATGGAGGAACATTGAGGTTCAGAAATGATGCCCCATGTGCAGTAAAAGGTAAGGGGTCTATAGCCTTGAATGATAAGACAAATTGTGATGATGTCTATTGGGTAGAAGGATTAAAATATAGTTTTTTAAGTGTTGCACAACTTAACAATAAGGGCTACCGGTTAGAGTTCAATGAAGAGATATGTAAAATAAATGACAAATCTGGAAGTCTGATTGCAACTGGTAAACAATCAAGAGGCAATTTGTTTCATCTAGACACCACCATAGGTAATTGTCTAGTGGCTAAGGTTGAAGACAACTGGTTGTGGCACAAAATATTGTGTCATGTTAATTTTGATAGCATAGCTAAAGTCAGTAAGGCCAAATTTGTCAGAGGTATGCCTGACATAGTAAAACCTGAAAATGCTATGTGCAAAGAGTGTCAACTAGGAAAGTTGACCGGGTCCAGTTTCAGCAGTAAAACATTCTCATCTGAAAATGTGCTGGACTTAGTTCACACAGACCTGTATGGTCCCATGAGAACCAAGAGTTTTTATGGAGACCAACATTTTATGTTATTTGTGGATGAATTCTCAAGAATGATGTGGGCTATATTCTTGAAGGAAAAATATGAAGCCTTTCACATGTTTAAGGTGTTTAAGGCTCGAGTAGAAAGAGGAAATGGTAAGAATTTGAAGTGCCTGAGATCAGATAGAGGAGGAGAGTTCACCTCTCAAGAGTTCATGAACTACTGCGAGGAGCAGGGGATCATGAGACAAATGTCTGCACCCAGAAAACCTCAACAGAATGGAGTTACTGAAAGAAGAAACACAACTCTTATTGATTGTGCAAGGACTCTGATGATACATAAGGACATCCCACATATCTTCCAGAGAGAATCAATAAGCACTGTTGTATACACTTTGAACCGGATACAGGTAAAGAAGGGGACAAATAAAAATCCCTATGAATTATGGAGTGGATACTCACCTAATGTCTGTTATTTCAAAGTCTTTGGAAGCAGGTTCTATATCAAAAGGAATGAGTACATTGGAAAATTTGATCCCAAGAGTGATGAAGAAACCTTTTTAGGTTACTCAACAAAGAGCAAGGCATACCAGTGTTTAAACAAAAGGATCGGTAAGATTGGGGAAAGTGCAAATGTCAGAGTAGATGAGTACTCTAAGAAAAATGAACATGACAGTAAGAGTGAACCAGAGGACTACAAAGGGTTTGAGTATAATGTACCAGTGGAACCTATTGAAGAAGATCCTGTTAAAGTGGCTAATGAAGAAGCCCGTGAAGTAGAACCCGCACAACCGGTAGAAGAAGCTTGAGGAGTGAACAAGTATTGGCTAAACATGTCAGAAATAATCACTCTGCATAAAATATCATCGGTGACAAGGATGCAGGAGTTATAACCAGAAGAAGAGCAAGAGAGAATGGGTGTATGCTCTCAATTTTTGAGCCCAAAACAACAAAGGAGGCTCTAAAAGATGATGACTGGGTCAAAGTCATGGAAGAAGAACTAGAGAAAATAGAGAAAAATGATACATGGACTCTAATGCCCATACCGGAAAATTAAAATGTAATAGGCACCAAGTGGGTGTTCATAAATAAGATAGATGAAATTGGTAAGGTGATAAGAAACAAGGCAAGATTGGTCTATAAGGGATATGCTCAAGAAGAAGGTTTGGACTATGGATAAACCTTTGCACCAGTAGCCAAGCTGGAAGGGGTCAAAATTTTGCTGGCCTAAGCTTCATATACAAAATTTAAAGTTTACCAAATAGATGTCAAATCAACATTCTTAAATGGAGTGTTAGAGGAAGAAGTATACAAAGAGCAACCTGAAGGGTTTGCATATGAAGATGGGAGGAATATGGTATGCAAGTTGCAGAAGGCTCTGTATGAGCTGAAACAAGCACCAAGAGCTTGGTATGAGAGGTTACACTCATATCTGCTAAGCATAGAGTTCGAAAGAACCAGTGATAATAGTAACCTATATCTGAAGAGTGGAGCTGAAGGAAAACACCTAATTGCTGAGATCTTTGTAGATGACATCATCTTTGGGGGAGATGATGAGATGAGCAGAAGCTTTGCAGAACAAATGCAACAATAATTTGAGATGTCCATGATTGGCGAGATAAAGTTCTATATTGGCTTGCAAGTCTCTCAATTAAAGAATGACATCTTCATCAGTCGGACTAAGTATATAAGGGAAATTCTGAAAACTTTTGGAATGGAAGATTGCAAACCTGTTGGAACTCTAATAGTTATAGGTTGTAAGCTATCTAAACATGATGAGGCTGAAGATGTAAATGAGAAACTTTACCGGTCCATGATTGGTAAGTTACAGTATGCAGTACATAGCAGACCAGACATAGCACAAGCTGTTGGCTTGGTTGCCAGATTTTCTACAAATCCAAAAGAGACTCACATGATGACAGTCAAAAGAATATTCAGATACCTAAAGGGGACTAATGAGTATGGTCTTTGGTATCCACACAAGGGAGACTTCAGTTTAAGTGTCTTCACTGATTCAGATTGGGCTAGAAACGTTGATGATAGGAAGAGCACTAGTGGAGGTGCATTCTTTCTTGAAGACAAGATTGTATGTTGGACAAGTAAGAAACAAAACTGCTTTTCTCAATCCACATCTAAAGCTAAGTATGTAGCTGCTGCAATCAATTGCACACAGATAGTTTGGATCAAGCAGTTGCTAGAAGGAATACAAGAAAAAGTGGTTGGACCAGTAGTGATTCATTGTGACAACACCAGTGCCATTGACATATCCAAGAACCCGGTGATGCACTCCAAAATGAAGCATATAGCCATCAAATATCACTATCTAAGGGAACAAGTTCAAGAAAAGGAAGTGATATTGGAGTACATACCAACAAAAGAGCAGGTGGCTGATATCTTCACCAAGACACTACAAAAGGACACCTTTGACAATCTCAGAGGTAAGTTGGGGGTTATGCCCCTCCATTCTGTAAAGTAAGTAAATAGGGTTCTACATCAATCTGGTATGATTTCAATTGTTTTTTTAAAACAACTAGATTGATGAGTGTGGACTACTCTGCTTAGGGGGAGCAGTCTTGTAAGTGTTCAGAAAGGACTCTTTCGCATTGTTGTCAAAGGGGGAGATATGATTAGAGTGCTTGCGCATTGGTAGGTAGTGATTGAGCTGAAGTTGCTGTATCAGAGTATGACCAGTGACATGGGGAGATATTCATTACTTAGGGCAGAAGTAATGACTGAACTGGCAAAGAGATGAAGGAAGAAGACTGGTACAGAGATGAAGGAACATGCAACTAATTAGCTAGATTTTGAAGTGTTTGCCATCAATGCCAAAGGGGGAGATTGTTGGATTATTGGCATTGACATAACCGGTCAATCCAGAGAACTAGTATATGTGCTAAGAATTGTCATTGATGTCCAACACTTACTGGTGAAGTGGTATAGGTAGAGTGGTGTTGTTTTTCAGTAAGCAAAAGTGATGACTTACAATACATGGAAACAACTTTGGCATTGAATGATCAAAGGTTCAATCAACTAAAGGAAATATAGACTAAGCCAACTGGTCTATCATTTAGGAAGATCGGTCACTTTGATGATGATGATCAGTCACTTTGATGATGGTGAAGTCACAAAAGGTGACTTAGGCAAGAAAACCTATTTGTTTATACAAATCGGTAACTCATTGGTAAACAGGGGAAGAGACTTGGTGCTAGCACAACAAACCGACAATCAAAGGATGAACCGATAATATAGAAGTGCAGTGGCATACCGGTACACCAGTATGACAGAAGGAAGATAGGCGATCACCATAAATCTCAGAGCGGTGGCAAAGGATGAGTTGGTGAGCTTGTGTCTACGTCAAATCATATGTTGGTAAGGTCAACTTTTAGTTATCATATAGTCAAGCATGATTACATGCGGATTTTCAGGTTCGCACTTATTTTGTTGAACACGACTCAAAAGTTTCTATCTTTGGGAGATGCGGTGGCAAAATTGGTTGAACACTTGGCAAAATTGCTGTAAGGCATGCAGAGAAAGAGTGGGAGATTTTGAATTTGAAATCTTCCAAAATCCATGATTGGTTTGATTGAGGGAATGCCTGAAGGTATCGACAAAAAATGTATAAAGTGTTCTTGAAGTTCATTCAGAAAGTTTTGATCGTGAAAATTTGCAACAAGGAGATTTTGTTGAAGGCGATCCAAAGTGAGGAGAAGAGAGAGAGGAAGTGCTAAAAGGTGTTAGCACAGTAGAGTGTGTTTGAGGTAGATCGACTAAGTGTAGAGTCGAGAGATAGTGAACCGGTAGAGTGCAGAGCCGAAGATCAAAGGACTAGTAGAGTGCAGAGCCTAAGGTTAGGGGACCGATAGAGTGTAGAGCCGAAGGTCTGAGGATTGGTAGAGTGCAGTGCTGAGGGATAGGTGACAAACTGAGTGAAGAGCCGAAGGTGTAAGAAGGAAACCGGTGATGTGCAGAGAAGACACAACCAGTGTGTATTGAGTGTGATGCATATTGAGATCTGATCAAGCTATCAGTAGCTAATTCAACAGATCATCCATCTGTTGCTTTCTAACAACTGCAACATAAATCCCTTAACCAGGTGGACTTTAACAGGTATCTATTATAAAATCCCTTAACCGGGTGACATCTTAACTGATGTTATAAGTCCTCTAGCCAAGCTACCTTTAACAGGGTAAAGGCACTAACTGACCTTGTTCAAAATCCCTTAACCAGGTGGCACCTAACAGTGTCTTTGTAATCTCCTAACAGGGATGGATCCTCATAGGGCGTACTTCAGAAGAGTACAAATTTTGTGAGTTCCTACTCACACCGTGGTTTTCTCCCTTTTGGGTTTCCACAAGATAACTTCTTGGTGTCACTGTCAACTTTTCATGCTTGCATATTTTACTTCAGTGATTAAGTATATTGTTGGATTATAGATGAATGTAGATTTAAGTTAAAACTTAAATTGTAAAAATTTAATTAAGTGTTGATTCATCCCTCCCCTCTCAACACCGGTTGGGACTAACATATCCATCATATTCTAGAGTTTTTAGGATTGATGTATAGAAAATAGAGAGTTTGAAGTGATAGATTGGTCATTGTGCTAGTTAATTAACCACGTTGTTATTTCGATTTGATGTGGTTGAGGCTTATAGCGTGTACTCACCGGAGATAATGGATGGATGACTTTTGGAACCGAATAGGGCTATATTGGGAACCATGTGGCATGTTCTCTCTCCAGGAGTAGCATGTGGGTTATTGGACCTGGACTGTTATATGTTTAGTTAAGGATTATACTTGTGGCTAACTTCCAAATATTGTAATTATGTTTTTGGATGATGTGTAAATGTAATTGTCATTGTAAGACACACATATAGTTGTTCTAGGTTCATTCCTAGTGTTGGCATTAATATAATATTTGTTAGACATGATTGAATAATATAATATAAAATTTGTGGGGATGTTGTGAATAACATTGTGTGTGGTTTTATCTAAAGATCATATTTAGTTTGGTAGAGTCTGGAAGATTTATTATATCAAGTGCAAGTTGAGTTATCAATCTTGAAGGTCCACAATTCTATATTTGTATTCTAGTAGGATGGGTATCTTACCTATTGAGTTGGTGCTGTTGTTCACCAAAAGTGATAACCCAAGAACACCTACAAATCTTTCTATGAAATGGCCAATTTCAGTCTACAAAACACATCAGGGCTTGGACAACATAACATAGGATCCTAATTGATCCTCCTGCACTTCAGGTTCTGCTAGACCTAGGGGGGGACACCCTCTTGATGCACTAAATACAACAATTACAGACACGTAACTGCATCAACATTAAGCAGATAGATCATTTCACAAGCTCAACGGGTTAGGAAACATTACAGATTGGCTAGACCTGTATAAACAATAGGATGAAACAGAGCTTGGAAAGAATGGAACACAAACACCCCTAAACATGAAGGGAAAATAGATTTATCTTTTAAAATGTTGTTCTGAAAGACATCCCCAAACTTGCAAGACCAGTGCCTTGTTCATTGGGCAACAGAGTCACAGACATAACTACAAATATGAATCATAGATGCAAGCTTATTTTCCTTAAACAAGATATTCATGCATCAATACCTTATATTAATGCACTATTTGATTCATTCACAATTTTATCAGATCTGGAAATATATTTCATCATTTATGATTGACTACAGAATTTAAAACCTTCCTTGAAGGATACCTATAAACAATCACACAATTTCTTTGAAATTGACAAATCTTATCCTCCTTGAGGATTCAATTCATAATAATGAAATACTTACACGGAGACAATACTATGAGGAATTTACTCATGCCTGACACAAGCAAGTCCTGCAACTAAAATCATATTTACAACATTGCCCTGCAATCTCTATACCCTGAAGCAAACCAAAAGCAATTACAAATTTGGGTCATGACATTCAGAAATGGAAGCCATCAAATCTGGAGCATTTCTCCAAATTTTTGGAACCCTTACAACTGAGAAGAATGGGGAATAAAAAGAGGAGGGAAGAAACAAATTCACAATTGAAAATTGCCAAGTGTCTCTCCTCCCTAACTGAATTTTGTTCCCATGGAAACTGCTTCTAAAATATCCCACATTTGTCCAAATTAACTTCATAATCAGATTCCTCGCTCCGAGAGCTTTCCGACGATATATAATACTTTATATTTTGGCAAAAAATTGAGCCCTGGACGAATTAATCCTCAACATGGACCCATCATTTAAATTTTTCGAAATTCTCTATAGTTTAAACTATATCATTTAATCATTTTAAATTTGATTTTTGCCTCCATTTGTGCTCTGACACCTTGCCACGTGGCGGCCTCTGATTGGTCGATGGGGTTGACCGGATGCCACCTGGGATGACACTTCATCATCACCACGTCATCTGCTTCGTCACTGCCACTTGGCCGCTTGCTTGTATGCCACATCATCGCCACCTCACCGGGACCCGCGTGCTGGACTGTTGACTGTACCCGCCACCTACATGCCACGTGGACGGCTCACGTTCATCCTCGCTATTTCGCGGGGTTTAAACTTCGTGCATCTTCCTTCGCGAAATAGCGCGAGCCGTTGATCTCTCTCAGACATGCTCGCTCGTTAACCCGGCCTTCGTCTGCAAAATTTCGCCTCTTTGTCTCGGGAAGCGTGCCCGCATGGGGTCCACTTAGTCTTTGTCTAGTCACCGCCTCCATCACCTCGGGAAACGTGCTCGGGCGTGGGCCCGCCTTGGGCGCCCATGGGCATCTCGTGTCAAAAGCCTTTAAGGCTTAGACATTATGTTACTGTGCGCTTTTGCATATAACCATTAAAAAAGAACACTTCCCAGTCAATGTGGGATATTAAGTTTTGCCTATAGCTGCACTTTGAAGCTTTCTCCCTGGGTTTTAATGGCGATTTCTTTGCATTTGCTTGGAATTCGAAGCTCTTTGGTTTGGTTCTAACGCTGCTTCTCCTCCACCATGCACAAAGATTTACATTGGTGCTTGCATTTGCTTGGAGATTTCATACAAATTTCACACATGCCCCTTCACTCACCACGTGAACTGCTGGGAGGTCTTTGCTGCTGCTCCTTAGTTCTTTCCACTCCACACAAAGGGGGGTTTATGACTTTTAACAGCCAGTTGCATTTGCTTGAATGTATTTTGTTGTTATGGCCTTTTCACATGCGACGTGAAGGAGGAGAGACTGCAGCAATTGTTGTGGCGTTTGTTGCTGCTGTTATAAGTTGCATTTCAAATGCCCTTCTCTAGCTACCACATGCTATAAACAAGGATGAGCTGCCAATGTATTTGGTTGATCTCTCTACAACTTCACACAGGGCCAGGCACAGGAGGAAACAAATTCAAACTTTGGCACTTGCTTGATGGTTTTTATTTTTTGTTGCTTTCAATTGCTATGTGGGGGAGATGCTGGGATGGTTGGAGTCTTGCTTGCTGCTCTCAATGCCCAACCAACACTCTTCTTTACTCCATAATACTTGCTGTAACTTTAGCTTTAACTTTTAATCTGCCCTCCCCCTTTCTTTACCACGTGAGCCATTGGGAATGGTTATGGGTATTCAACTGATTTTGGATCCAGCACCTTGAACAATGTCTAAATTGAGGAACTGCTGCACATGTATTTGTTTGAAATTTTTGGTAGCTGCTGCAACACTTCATAGAGGAAGGAACATTGGCCTGGAGACATGCATTCAACTTGACAACATGCATTTGCCATTCATTTGACCTGAAGCTTTTACATTTTTTAATATATAAAACATTGGTGGAGATATCTCTCTGAAATGTTCGAGGCTTAAAACTAATATGCAAGACATACACCATCAATCCATTAACAACCAATAAACTGGAGTCACCTCTCACCGTTCCACTAGCGAATTGCAATCAAGCCAGGTTGGGCCCCAAAGTGGGTCTGACTAAAAAAAATTTCGTTTTCAAGTGACTGGCCTTCGAAATGCTTTAGGAACTTCAAACACACCTCTGGAATCGATCGACACCATTTTCGGATCATAAAATTGCATTTGACATCTTTCAGGCAATTACGCCACAATTTTCGCATTTAATCGCGAAGACGTAATTTTCAAACCTGTCAAAACACCTTTCTGGAGCTCGCCATCTGACAGGCGTGTACTTTGATATACAAGGATGATATCTACCAAACGGTTTCTCAAGACGAGTCCCGAGCGAAGAGATAATAATTTCCGAAAATGCCCAACTGGCTTTGTCGACACTGCGGACCTGATGAAGTCAATGTTCTGGCAACACATGATGCCTTTCTTAAAAATACCAAACGACCTCCGTAGGCCCTCAAATTCGGAACATAGGTACCTTTAAGTACATGTTAAATCTTTGAATTCTTAGTTTGATCACCCGACTGACAGGATGCAAATGGCGCGCTCACCAAAATGGCTACATTAACTGATCTAACACTGGAAGTGCGGATAACTGAATTTGATGGCAAAATGAATCCTTTTGAAAACCGATCAAACGGATTGATAAAGGCTTGAAATTTGAAATTTAGCTCACCATTTATACCAACATTAGCCCGGAACAAACATTTTGACATGACGCTCACCAGGACATTTTTACACTTGTACAAACATCACAAACTGCAAACGGAATCGGCTTCAAAAACTGAGCAAATGGATTCGTTAAGACTTGAAAATTTGTGAGCTCACTCACATTTATGCATAGAATTGAATCCATTTTGAATTTCTCCATGATGATCAACAGGGAAAAAGATATAATCGCTCAAAGTAGGCTACTCAATAAAATATGCATTTGTGCCTAAAATGCACTTCCAGCTCACCCCTCAAACTGGGTACCTCTTAAACTTATCCAAATTGAATTCTGAAAGTTGCACATCACTGCATAGGCCAAATGAAAGGTGTGGGACATGAATCCCGAGCCTTACCCTCCGAAAATCAACTGGCTCCATTTTACCCCCTTGTTAACTAGGCCATTCAAACTGACTTATTTTAATCATTTGGAAATGCAGGGCAAAATTTTGAAATGGGCCTACAAACTTGACTCAGTTTTAATCAGTCCCAACAGGTGCTAATATATTTCTATTGGAGATTGGTGTCTCGTGTGTTTGGTGCCTGAGAAAACAATTGGGGATCAATTTCTCTTATAGCTTGGTGCCTACTTCATATTGTAAGTGATTCATTTATTTGTGAGGCTAGATTTGGGCAGTAGATCCAAGTAGCTATCTCACCATGGTTTTTCCCATCTTGGGTTTCCACATATTTATGGTGTTCTCTCTTGTGGATGTGTGTTTATGTTTATCATTTACGTAGTGGTTTTAATGATAAAGTAAGATTTGGATTTGTTGGTAGTGTTAAGTTGGATTTGAAGTTGAGAATTTGTATATACTGATTTACCCCCCTCAATATATTATGTGCCCTTCAATTGGTATCAAAGAAAGGTTCCTTGGATAAAGCTTAACAACTTGAGGTAGGTCCAAGATGGTGCACTCAATTTATGAATAAGGTTTGTCTTCAAATTTCACTCCACTCTTTGGTTGATTAGACTATTCTTTTTGGAGTGCAAGGATGAAATCCTATTTGATGGCTCTAGGATTTGAGGTTTGGCTATCAATTGTGGATGGATATGAAATCCGTGATAGTTCCCTAAGAGATCAAGATGGAAAGAAGTCCTATGAGAATAATTATAAAGCAAATAATGATATAATATGTGGTATAACTCCAAGTTTGTGAAAGTCATGCACTACATGGTGACAAAGGATGTATGGGTCAAATTACATAACATTTATGAAGGTGATTGGAAATTTAAAGTTCAAGTAAAAATTCAAACTTGTAGAGTTCAATTTGAAAGTCTAAAAATGAAAGAGGATGAGAATATTGCTTCCTTTCTACTCTAGGTTGATGAGATTATTTTATTAGAGGACTTGGTGAATAACTAAAGGAAATGGTAATTGTGAAGAAGATACTTAGATCACTACCACCAATATTGGATCCCAAGGTGGATACAATTGAAGAAGATAAATATTTGAATAAACTAATTATGGATGAGTTACACGGGTCTCTGATCACTTACGAGATGATATATTGAGGAAGGATGTAACGTTCAAGGCATTTGTGAGAAATGAGGATTCAAATTATAGTGAAGATTTTGATATGAAAGAAGAAAATTTTGTGAGAAGACTAAAAAAAGGTTCTAGCAAGTATAAAGACAAGATACATTTAAATGTTTCAATTGTAGTAAAGTTGGACACTTTGCAAATTGAAGTCTGGCAGCATGAAGAGGATTGGCTTGCATATTGAGGAAGAAGGATAATCCTCTGAGGAGTATGATGAGGTGACCTCTAGAAGTGGAAATGAAAAGGCTCTATTCATGGCAATGAAGAATCTTGTTGGTGATATCAGAACGAAGCTCAAAAATAAAGATGAAGATCCTATGGAAGAATTGTATTATACTAGCAAATAAATTAAAAAACTAAACAAGTTGGTCATTGAATTGAAGGTACAAGTGGAAAAAGCAAAGAGGAGTGAATAAACTCTCATATATAAACTATTAACAAGAGACAATGATTGTAAAAAAATAGAGGCAAATATTGTGTCATTGAGAAGAGATTTGGAAAAGGCAAATGGTCATGACCTAAAGTTGAAGTTTGAAAAGAGTATTGAGTTATTAGATGAGATTATTTACTTCATATCAAAACTAGTATTAGATTAATAAAAATTAGGTCGGTAAGGTTAATAGTGGCCTCCAAGAAGATAACTATGAAGATTCAAAGAGAGTGGGTTTGAAAGTTCAAGATCAGAATAGACCGATGTGATAGAAAAATGATAATAGGGAAGATGATAATTTCTTTTTGGTTCACAAATGAAACAAAAGATTTGAAAGACAAACTCCATGAGGGAAAGTGTACAATACGAAACTCAATCATTGTTTTTCTTGCTTACTAATTTAATTTCAATCATTATGGACATAAGGTAGTGGATTGTAGAAGGTTTCCTACAATGAAAAATGATTTTTGTGAAAAGAAATGCATTTTCATCTTTAGTTGGTTTCAATGTCATAAGCCACAATTGTAATAATTTTGGACATATTGCAAGGTACAAATAACTCTATCGATTGGAGTAATAAGTTTGAGAAAGTGTAGGAAAGGAAGAAAGAGAAACAAAATTCTAAGAGGTCAATAATTTAATATATTGTATTTCATGATCAATCTGAGATGTGTGATGGATCTAGAGATAAAGGCTGCAATCTACATCTAGTGTGGAATGATGTGAAATTATAGAAGGTAATTTAGGTGAACTTGTTGCAGATAGTTGTAACATTGAAAGTGATGACATCATTGAGACCAAAGAAAAATAATTCCTATTGGGAAACAAGGATGGAAACTGGCCTTGATATAAAAAGGAAGAATATGACAATACTTTTAGTCCTTCAGGTAGAAAATGAGAGAGAGAGCTCTCTCTTTTATTTTATATTCTAAAGAGAGCACAGGGTCAATGGGAGTATGGACTCCCTTCCACAAGATGGCTTGGTGGTCTTGTGAAGAAGATCATAATGTTTTAATACATAGATTATCTTAGACAAGGGGAGAGAAAGTCCCAGAGGAAAGATTCTAGTTGTCCTTTGCCATTGATGTCAAAGGAAGAGAGAGAGACACAAAATGTCAAATCACAGAACTTGTTAACGAGTATCATTCTTAAGAAGCAATTTGTTTTTTGGTTTGCCATTATTAACAAAGAAAGGAAATTGTGGTAAAATTATTATCATTGATGTCAAGGGTGCTGGTTACTTCTATCATTGATGTTAAGATATCTGGAAGAGTATAATTTTTTCTTGTCTATGAATATGTAGTTGAGTTCCAAAAAGATATAGAAAGACTATGATGTCAGGTTGATGATACCTATTGCAAAATTGTTGTTGTAAGATCTTGTATCTATCATTGCTATTTGAGGTGATTCAAAAAGGGTTTCCAAAATGTTCTAATGTCTAATCTTCAAGCAATGTGTTTACATTGACAATTTATTATGCTCTACATTTTGTCCATCTTGAGAGTTATGTCCTATAGTTTTAAAGGAGATTATTTCTACATGTGATTCATTTTATTCCAAAGTTCCTAAAATTGATGTTTAGAAAACAAAGAGTTTGAAGTGATAGAAGGGTCATTGTGATAGTTAATTAATCAGGTTGTTGTTTTGATTTGATGCGACTAAGGCTTGTAGCATGTGCTCACTAGAGGTAACATGTGGATGACCATTGAATCCCGAGAAGGCTATATTGGAAACCACATGTCGTGTTCTCTCTTTTGGAGTAGTGTGTGGGTTATTGGACCTAGCCTATTACATGTTTAATTAAGAATTATGCTTGTGGATGGCTTGCAAATATTGTAATTATGTTTTTGGCCAACATGTGAATGTAATTGTCATTCTAATACATATAAAACTTTGTTCTAGGTTCATTCCTAGTGTGGGTATTAAATTAATGTATATTAAACATGGTTTATGTGTGAATTTGTGGAGGGTGTGTTGAATAGCATTGTGTGAATTTTTATCAAAAGAGCATATGCAGTATGGGAGAGTCTCTAAAATTTGATCAAATCAATTGCAATTTGAGTTATTAGTCTCAAAGGTCCCTAATTATTTATTCATATTTTAGTGGGACTGGTGTCTTACCTACTAAGTTGGTGCTCAGATATTTGTATTGGGGATTGGTGTCTCTAGTGCTTGGTGCCTACAAACACAACTTGGGATTGGTGTCTGTAGTAGGTTGGTGACTACTTCATATTCTAAGTGATTCATTTATTTGTGAGGTTGGATTTGTGTAGTAGATCCAAGCAACTATTCTCAATACATGTTTTTTCACATCTTGGGTGTTACATATATGGGGCGTTCTCTCTTGTGGAAGTGTATTTATGTTTAGCATTTACTTAGTGGTAATGATAAAGTAAGATATGGAATTGTTGGTAGTGTTAAGTTGGATTTGAGGTTGATAATTTGTATACATTGATTCACCTCCCCAATATGTTGTGTACCCTTCAATAAGTTTCTTAGAAATAAGACTGTCTACAATATGGATATGAGCATCAAAGTTTTCAACCTCAATTTTATGTGCCTTGGTATTTTGTTGTTTTAGGACTTCTGGCCATTAAAAAGATATAGGAAAGGAAGTTTAGCAGACTCTTGTTGTCAATTTGGTCAACATAAGAAAGAGATAAAGATAATGAAAGTGTTAATATATAAAAATATAAGAATAAATAGGGTTAAAAAATAGTGCGTTTTGTTGTACTATGTAATAAATTATTTCCTTCCGTGACAAAGACATGATATCACTAATAGGTTTGTCTCAAGAGATAAGTTTTATTAGTTAGCATCTTGGTCAAAATAATAAGTTTTTGATTAATTATCAAATAGGTTTTGAAGGGACTTGAAATCCTATTTGCAAAACGTTGTCATCAACAAAAAATAGAGAAATGGTAGCCAACCAAGAACAAAAAACAAAAAGGGACCAAATAACAAGGGAACTAATTTAGTTATTTTAAGGCGTCGACAACTTCAATTTCTAGCTGGGATATATTCAAAGCCATTTTATTGATATCCTAAATGTCCCGGACTGCTTGATCAACATCCCTCTTCAGATTGGCATGAGTGGACTTGAAAGGACCCTTCTCCTCATCATGCAGTAGATTTACTTTGTTAGAAACATCCACGCCCACCACTTGTATCTTTCTATAGTGCATTTTCTCAAGTCTGTCAGTCATGGCATTTATGGTGTTTGCAGTACTTGTAATAAAATTGTGACTAAAGGAACCTAGAGTGGTGAGATTATCATTGATCTGTTTCATTTTAGATTTTAGATCCTCAATTCTTCCCTCATAATCCAATTTCATAGTCTCAACATCTTTGACAACCTTTTGCAAAGAAGCAACAATATTTCTCCCCTCATTCTCATCCCAAGGAGCCTCCATTCTTTTCTTCTAAGTTTTGGTGATAACAAGCAACTTAAGGTGGATATCCTTGATTTCATGTGGATATTCTTCCAACCATTAGAAAGCAAGATGATAACCTTAGGGATAGAGCCATGGAGTCTCTCCAGAAAGGGTGTAACACCCCCTTTATCCAAAATCCTCAATATAGTCACATCCTTCTTCACCTCATAGCAATTTATGGGTTTTAAGCACTTTTTCTCTCCTCCCATGGTTTGAACCCTTCTCAACACCTCCACCAGTCTCGAAAAACATAGAGGCACAACATAAAAGAATTGGATGAGAATAAACATGCAGATTATTATAGCACACCTCCAAACACTTCCACCTCATAATATTTAAGAAACTCTACAAGACCAACATATAGATCAATGACATCAACCTCATTGGAATTTAGAAAGATTTGGATTTTGAGTGTGTATCTCGTCAATGACAATCAATTATCCAACACCCTGTGCAAAACAGTCATCCTTTTTCCAATACATAACATTATCACTCTTAACCCATAGTTTGCAAAAAAATTGGCAACCCCATTCTCTACTCTATAGACATGAGAAATACAATTTTTTTCAAAAGATTTTATGATTTCTTGGAATCCTTAATCCAATTACATATGGTCCAAGAAGGCAAAATAATAAGTTAGTTTTGATATCAATTAATTCATTATATGTCTTATTATATTTTTTTTGCCTATACAAAGCCTTTAATTGGCAATCGTATTGGGGGATGTTGAAATGAATCTCATATTTTTAAGGGAATGCCTTCAAATATGAAGTGAAGTATGATTACACTCTTTAACCAAGGTTTGTTTTAATAAAATAAAATGATTTTAATTATGTCCATGAAATTGAATGGTTTGTAGGACCATTGATTGTATTGGTTGCTCCAACCACCTAAGCATTTGTAGGATAGGTGGCATCCTTAATAAGGCTAGTAATCTTTTTTATTTGAGTTAGAATCTCTCCCAAACCCTTTAATCTATTTTCCTCAAATAACTCTACCATTGAACTAATTGTAGTGTTTCTCTATAGTTGTCCTACATATTTGAATATACCATGGACATTCAATGATGAAATACTTCTCTATTTATACTTTCCCTATGGTAGAAATTCTTAGTCATTAATAATTATGTTGATTACCAATAAGTACTTTTAAGTACAACATTCCTTATGTTTTAAAACTTTTTAGTTTAGTGTATGCAAATTACTTTATTGATCCAATGATAATGCACAAAAGAAGATAACTTATTCTTTATTTATTTATTTAATAGATGACATGATCCACACTCTTTCACTTCAAAATGGACACCTATATCTATTATATTTGAGATATCCCTTCAACCCATCTTCTAGATAGCATTAATCAAAAGGTATGTATTGACAATACATTAAGAATTTTTTCTTTGAATTATATTAAGGAAGTAATAAATGTGTAATTATTTTCTCTATGCTATGGATGGATGAACTATTTTTGATTTTTTTCAATATTCATATTTATATTAATCTTACCATGAAGTGGAGTGTGATGATCATTTTGATGTCTTGAGAAAAAAATATATTATAGCCATTTGAGAATGAAAGATTGTTTGGTGCATCTCATTGTGGAATGGTTCTGATACTTGTGTATTTTGAATTGTTAAATGACATTAGGCTCCTATATTTTATAAGACTATAATGATCTACCATAATTATTGTCTCAATATGGGCAAATGATACTTGTAATTTGTAGATAGGAATGTTGCTCTAAAGTCATTGCTCGATCTACATTGTGAGTGTGGATATGTATGCCCTTTAATATTGAATGCATACAAATTTCTTCATATTTAATAAAATGATTCAATATCTGTAAAAATATTAGCCAATTTCCTTGAATTTCATTAGACTTTTCTCATGTAGTCATATAAATAAAAATAGCCAATAGTTTAATATTAAAACATAGTTATTTTATATTCTTATGTTGTGATCATCTTTTGCTTGGCCCCAAGGGTAGCACTAAAATGTTTAAAACATGTCCATTACTCCTTCAAAGTCTTCCTATGAAACATTTTGGAAATCATGTGGCCTATTAGGGAATACACTTCAATTAAGTTCCCATCAAATAGCCTTTTCCAAGTCATAAAATCCTCTTCTTCATCTAAATGACAAAGCCTCTATCATCCTTTGTATCTAATCAACATAAATATTCTCTCATTTGGACATCTGGATCATGTGGGTTATACAAATATTTAAAATATGTGGGTTATACAAATCTTTAAAACATGTCATGAGGTTTTACATCTGGATCACCACAACTAAGAGAAAAATAAGAGACTCTATGAGATGAGGTAGAACAATGATAAGCTATGGAGGAGTAACTACATCACGAGAACGATCAATCTCATGATAGAGGTGACAAGGCTCAAAGGCATTGGCCAAAGCATATATATGAGGATTCACTCACAATCCATGATATCTTATGGACACTCGTCTATTATACAACCATCACCATGACCAAACCTAAGGGTTTTGATAGCCATCATCCATAGGGTGATAAGATGTATTATGATTGTACACCACATTTTATTTCAGTATTGATCTTTGTTGTATATATTATATTGATAGCTAGTGTATATGTATGATGATGATTTTTTGAGATGCTTTACATAATTGTCACATGTGATTTAATTCAAAACAATATGTTCTATTTATTTGATTAAATACTATAAATATCTAAGTAAAAAATAATGATGAACATGCATTTCAAATTTAATGTGATTGTGACTGATTAAACGACCAATGTAGATTGATCAATAAATGTGGCAATGATTAAATTGATACATATGCGATCTAATCAAACAAATTATAATAAGTGTTTAGCTCAATGCAACAAGTGATGGTGTAATGTACTCATGATAATTTAGGTTTCAATGTGATTTAGCTAATGGTTTTCTAACTAAATACAACATGATCTAACTAACATGGGACATGGAATACATAACTATATGCTATCACAAAGAATGCAATTTCTTAATCTATAAAAAAGAAACTACAAAATCAATCTAAGACAACCAAAAGTTTGTCATGAATAAAGAAATGTACACCAAATAGAAAGATAATCTAACTATCTAACATAACATGCTTTAAAGATTAAAATGCTAGCATACTATTCAATAATGAAAAGAGAAAGAAGAAAGAATATTAAGCATAGTATCTACGTAGGCGAATAACATTAATGTGATCTTTGAGAGGTTTACCATCCATGTCTACTAATTTGTAAGCGCTCAAGCCATAGATTTAAGTGATGATGTATGGTTCAAGCCAATTGGGGTTGAATTTCCCTTTTTTACTTGGAATAGCGTTTATGTTACATTGATTCTCATAAAGCACCAAGTCACGAAATGAGAAGACCATTGAATAACTCAATTCTTATAGCTACTTTTTTTTAGTCTTAACAATGTTTGAGAGCATTTATATGATATTATTCAAGCATTTCAAGTTGTTGAAGACATTGTTCTCTATGAGAAATGTTGTCAAGGATATCCTTGAGATAAATTCGTAATGAAGGAATCTCTAATTCTAAAGACATAATCGCATTGACATCATAAATGAGGTTGTAAGGATTAACACATGTTTCTATACACATAATAGTTTGATAGGCCCATAAAGAGTAGGAGAATGGAGTGTACTAATCCTTTCTATGTTTATTAACAATTTTACAAAGAATTTTATCAATTGTCTTGTTATAAGCTTTGGCTTGACTATTTGATTGAGGATAGTAAGGAGTAGAAAAATTATGTTGAATATGGAATTTCTAAGAAATTATTCACATCTTTGTTCTTAAATGATTTACCATTATCAAAAACCAAAGTAGAAGGCAGACCAAATTGAGAAATAACATTGTCAAGGATAAATTGGCAAATTACTTTAGAAATCGTAGATCAAAGTGAAATAGCTTCAACTCATTTCCTAAAGTAATTTGCAGTTGTGATGATGACAATATGTCCTTGAGAAGAAGAAGGAGATATTTTACCAATAAGATTCAAACCCCATAAGGAAAATGGCTAAGAGAGCTCTAAGTTCTTGGGCAAGAGCATGAATCAAATTGTTGTGTTGCTAACACTTAGGGTACTATTTGACAAGGGTAAATGAATATTTTTCCATAGATTTCCAATAGTAACCCATGCAGAGTAACTTTTGAACCAAATATTTACCACCAAAATGTCTCCCAAAAGCCCTTTGATGTGCTTCTTCAAGGGAAATATGGATCTCTAATTTGTTGAGACAACGAAGGAGAAGACTATTATAACCTAGATTCTATAGAGAATATTAGATAGAATGATGTAATGTGTGAAACTTTTGCAGATTCAAGCTAGTTTTGTTAGTTGGAGGATTAAGAAAGGTACCATCATGTAAGTATAAAATGATATGGGAGTACAATTCATTATAATCCATGATAAATCAATAGGTAATCTCACTAGAGTTATTAGAAATAGTGGGTGAAGTAAGATTATGCATGATAAAGTAATAGTCCATGGATGGGTCTTTGAGGGATATAAGAGAATTAGTGCTTTCCATTGCATTTTCATGTCGATAATCTTTCCATGGGATAGGATCAATGGTGTAAGAAGCAAAGTTCTTTAATAGTGATAAGACTATGTCACAATATTGAGAGAGTTTACATTATTTTTCTTGATAGGTTCCTATTAATTGTCTTATAATTAACTACGAGTCACCAAAGATACACAGGTGTTTAATTTTAAAGGATAAAGCCATATGCAAACCATCTATAAGGGCTTCATGCTCAACAATGTTATTGGCAAATAAGAAATTAAGATAATATGATAGAAGAATTAGATTTCCAAAAGGAGGCACTAATATGAAACCAACACCAAGGCTAATTCAACATATAGAACCATCAAAGGATAAGTCCCATGTGTTATCCACATTTGAAGGAATAACTATTAGTGTTGGTTTTTTATTTTCCTTATGTTAGAGGGTATTTATTTTTTCTACACATATTATTCAAGATTGATCAAGTTATTAGGAGTGGTTAATATGAGGACGTGTTGCAAAATAATTTAGTTACATGTGTAACTCTCTCCCTCACATAAGTAGTTGAGTTAAAAACCCTCTTTTGGCTTGTTGTGCCACTTCTCATAACAACTATTTTGTAATTTACTAAGGGGGTTAAGGGGTAGTTGGGTTTCTCACTCTCTTTTGGCCTTATGTGCCACCTTTCATAACCCCTTTCATAATTTCATGTAAGGAGGTTGTGCCACATTTTTTGCATTTTACCAAGTAAAAGAAAACCTCCCACTTTTAATGGGGAGTAGGAGTTAATGCACCTATTGGATGTATATACCATTATTTTTCTATATAATCAACACTCTACTATCACCTTCACTACTCCAGTGATAGTTTGGTGAGAGTTGAGAATCTTTTTAAAATTCTCTTTCTTTGTCTCTATTCTTCTCTCATTTTAGATTTCTATTCATTCAACTATTTTGATCTTCAATCATCTAATGCTTGGAGTTGCATGTGATCTACAACTGACATCAAATCTTGGCTCAATTCTTTCTTCTCATAAAATCTAACATGGTATCAGAGCTTTGTAGTCGAGAATAGATCATTATTTTTCTTTTTTTGGGAGAGATTTGAGACTATTAGATAGGTAATATTTTCCTTAAAAACCAAGTGTTCTCTTCTCCCACATTGTCACGTGACCTAGAGAATCAAAACATTTTAAAAGAAAAATAAGCTTATGGTTAATCTAGTTTGCATGCACACATGTATGTGACAAAATACTTTGTCTACATGTAATGCCCGCCAAAGTACCCTAGAGAAAATAACTAATCTAACTAACAAAGAGATTTTTTTTTAAACATTCACTAATGCCACACACAATGTTACAAGTACTCATATGCATTAGCCATAACATTACATGAATTCATAAACATCTTAAACATAATCATATTCTTAATAACATAATACACAAGCGAAAATAACAATGCAATAACTATCCATCCCTAGGGTATCTCAACGCCATTAATTAACTAACAATAACACACAAGCACATCCATAATAATGATACCATTTACATCCATTACATTTAGTTCCTAATCAATTACTTTCTTCCTAACATGAGTATTATGAACTATCAATGCAAATCCTACATATTCCCGTTAACTCTTGAATTCATTTTAAAGCACCAAACCAAATGTTCCTATTTACCTTTTCAAAACTATCTAACATGATATCATATTTTCTTATGCAAACTTCATATAAAGTTAACCTAATTCTTTTCCTTTAAGTTAACCATACGTGCCTACAAACCACTCATGCATAATCATACTCAAGAGGAAATCAACAATAGGGAATAGCATCATTTCCATTAATAACATCTACCATACTACTAATATGTTCATTTAACATTCTCTTTACATCCATAGAGACAAATAAAATAATCTAATAAACTTACTCATTCATTCAATTGTTTCCGTCCAATCCCAAATTACATACATAATGAATATCCAATTACAACACAAGTGTTACAATGATTACAACAATTACAACCTACTACCTTACATCATGATCACAACCTATTACTAGTCCTATCACATATGATTATAAGATACATAAACATGATACATAGTCTCTTTACAATTACATCTTTCCTCATGACATACGATACATAATTATAATATTAATTACATAGAACAAGCTCCAATAATCCATCCACCTGAAGAGAAGATAAGAATCCACATCCACGCACACTAGGTTCTAATAAAGAACATTCCAATGGAAGAAGGCATCAAACCACCCGACCATGTGGAACCAATAAGGAACTACCCCCCGTGCTAGGAGATGACACAAGGTTCCAACTAAAACTCCAGACCTAGGCTGACACCTAACAACCAAGGGACTCAACATGACATTCACAAGAGATAAATAACCAAATAGAAATGAACCAAATCACATCACAAGGCTAATCATAAATAAATAAAATCCCAGAGGCATAGATAACAACAATGAAGACATATGGATAATGGACACATGTAGGGAAGAGTGTCATCACATGCTATCCTCACAAAAGAAGGGTCCAAGCCTCACCCCGATAGACATGTGGAACCTTCTCAACCTTGGTGATGCAGAGCCCTACCCACACACCTAAGGATAATAAAAAACAAGGTTAGACTAATTAATCCTCAAATGACCACAAGGGTCTTGCAAGGAAGGACTCCACACCGTGGATGAAACTACACACACATTCACTAGGCTTGGGCCTACTCAAGGTGAGTAAAAGGCCTTACTTTCTCAGACAAGCCTTATCGGTAACTCCTATTCTTTTGGATTTTCAAAATGATCCATTCATGATGTCTAAGAACTATTCAAAACACTGGTTTTGGTTTTGGGTACCAATTCCTTGTACCATCTTTGGAATTCTACCCCCTAGGCTTGTAGCCCTGTTTGGCGATAGAATGGACCTTAACTAAAAAATGTTCCACACAACCATACAAAAAAATTATCATTTCAAACACCCTTTTGGAAGTTGTATTGATCCCCAAAATGGTTTTTCTAGATCTGCAATTAGAAGGTCTGTTCCCTTAAGAGGCTAAGAGACCTAATATGGGCAATTAGCCCTATTTTCCAAAGCAACTACCTTTACCGGTACACCAAATGAAAAATAAACTTTATGGGAATGTGGGAGATAGTGAGAAACATCTAATTCCAGGGTTGCATGCCTGGAATCCACTGCTATGACAACTTATGATGACTGTCCTAATTTGTGTCCTAGGTAGTCACATAGAGATGCCTACCTAATCTTGCTCCTTTCTCCATACAACAAAGTTTCCCCTGCAACAAGACATGAAAAAAATAAATTATAGAGGCTTATCTTGCATCCCTCCAAAGGAAGAGTCTTCTACTAGACTAGAATGCAAGATAAAGCCATTTTTGTTCAAAACCCTCTCCAAACCTTCACTTTCCGGGTTGTAGTTAGAAGAATGGAGGGTTCTCTCTACTCCAGAATAGTTAAGACCTTAGACCACAACATAAATAAATATATTTCATCCCCCTATCTACTCCTTTGATGGTTGGATTCAAATCAATCCATACAAGCACGTGCAACTCCTTAAAACTAAGAATTTCTGAGAAAACTAAAGTGCTTTGTGTATTATTGCTTCACAAACTCCAATTACAACAACCACCACCTTGGGAATCATGTCCAAAAGGCTTATAAAAATCTCCAAATTTTTCCTACCAAACTTGGAGTAGGTTGGAGTCTTTGAAAGGCTTCCCCCAACCGATTTTCAAAAAGTTGCACTTTTGCACTCAAAAGTTGCATTTTACAAAAGTTGCATTTTTTGCAATTTTGCACAAAAGGTTGTCATACTCCCTAAGGTTGGAATACACCTACATGGATAAACCAAACACTCATAAACATGTATAAAAACCTATCAAACACAAATCTAAACCATCTACTACCCCTTTTTACCACATTTTCCCAATTGGCTTCTCAAATTGCCTAATTGGTGACATGGGCTTACATGGTGGGGTTTATTTGCATACATGAAACAGAAGAAACAATAAGACACCATAATGATCCTATTATTCATCCTTAGGTTCAAGAATAGATTTTTGATGAGGTTCTCCTGCACCATACTCCCCGTGAGAAGAGATCTCAAGACCACTTGAGATCAAAGTTTGTAAATCTGCACCATGATTGGATATTTGCTCACTTGTCATCCAAACTGCCTCAAAGTTTGGTTTGTCTTTCCAAGTCACCAAGTACTCAATGTACTCCTTGTTCCTTTTCTTATTTGTGACTCTAGTATCTAACACTTTTCTCAACTTAGGTGATTCATGCCTTGGAATGTCATTGTCTGCTGCAACCTGCATTGGTTCTTCTTCTTCATTGTCGCTACCTTTGAAAAGTGTAAGATCACACACATTAAAAATGGGTGATAATCCAAGATCAGGAGGAAATTGAATCTCATAGGCATTTTGTCCACACTTCTTCAATATCTGATATGGTCCAATATTCCTCTGCATGAGTTTGGTATATTTTCCTTTTGGGAGTCTCTCCTTGTTCAAATGTACCCATACCAAATCCCCAATATTAAACTGTACATCTCTCTTCTTCTTATCAGCATGAGCCTTATAATTCACTGTAGATTGTTGGAGATGAGACTTGACTTGGTCATGCACCTCTTTGATGGCTGATGCAAAAGCTTCACCATCTGCACTAATGGGCTCTTCTTTGGGTAAATCTTTTAATTCCAATAATAGCCTTGGGTGGATGCCATATACAATTTGGAAAGGAGGCTTCCCTGTGCTTCGATTTATGGTGTCATTGTAAGAGAACTCTGCCTGTGATAGTATACTGTCCCACTTTTCTCCACATTGCCTTGTCAAACACCTTAATAGGTTTCCCAATGACCTATTGACAACTTCAGTTTGCCCATCCGTCTAAGGCTGGTAGGCTGATGAGAAAGCTAGGTTAGTCCCTAACTTCTTCCAAAGGGTCCTCCAAAAGTGACCTATGAACTTCACATCTTTGTCTGAAACAATGTTTAGGAGAAATCCATGTATCCAGACTATTTCTTTGGAGAATAGGTCTGCAACATATGATGCATCACCAAAAGTCTTACATGGAAAGAAATGAGCCATTTTACTAAACCTATCCACCACTACAAAGACACTGTCAAATCCTCCCCTTGTCCTAGGAAGACCCAACACAAAGTCCATACTTATGATCTCCCATGGCCTAGAAGGAATGGGTAAGGGTTGATACAAACCTGCATTTGTAGACTTCCCCTTGGCTTTCTGACATATGACACATGTCTCCACAAACTTCCTTACATCTGCCTGCAATTTAGGCCAAAAATAACATCTCTTCACAAGGTCTAGGTCTGTCAAGGCCAAAATGACCTGCCATAGCTCCACAATGCTTCTCCCTAATAATATTCAACCTCATGGAACACTTAGGAATACACAACTATACTCCTTTGAACAACAATCCATCTTGTATGAAGAATTCAAAAAACTCAATATGGTATCTCTCACCAAAGGTTTGACACACCCTGTATATCTCTCCAAAGTCTTCATTAGCATCATACATACTCTTCAAGGAATCAATTCGAACACTCTCCATCTTGATTTGGTTGACAGTTAAGACCCTCCTGCTCAAAGCATCCGCAACTTTGTTCTTAACTCCCTTCTTGTGTTTGAGGGTGAATGTGAAGGCTTGCAGGGTCTCTACCCACTTGATGTGCCGGTGGTTTAGCTTCTCTTGGCTATTTATGAAACTCGGTGCCCGATTATTAGTAAAAACTTTAAACTCCTTAGGCAATAAATAGTGCCTCCACTTCTTCAAAGGCTGTACTAGAGCATACATCTCCAAGTCATAAGATGCGTATCTCTTCTTGGCATCATTTATCTTTTCACTAAAAAAGAAATAGGCCTCCCTTCCTGACTGAGCATTGCTCCAATAGGCATCTGGCTTGCATCACATTCCACCTATAATATCTTGTTGAAGTCTGCTAAGGAAAGGAATGGTTCATCTATAACCTTCTTCTTTAGTGTATCAAATGAATCATCTGCCTCTTTGGTCCAATTGAACTTGCACTTTTATCCTCCCTTTATGGTGTCAAGCATGGGTGCACAAACATGACTAAATCCTCTTATGAACTTACTATAGAATGTTTGTAAACCATGGAAGCTTCAGACATCATTCATAGTTCTAGGTGTAGGCCAAGATTGTATAGCAACCACCTTTTCTTGGTCCATTTTCAACTCACCTTGTGAGATTACAAAACCCAAGTAGATGATCTCCTCCTGCATGAACAAACACTTATCTAAATTGATCATTAATTGCTCTTCATGTAACCTCTTGAGAACCATATCTATGTGTTTGAGGTGGTCTTCTCTTGTGTGACTGAAGATCAAGATATAATCTAGGTATAGTATGACAAATTTTCCTATGAATTCCACCAAGACTTCATTCATCAACCTCATAAAGGTACTAGGGGCGTTCGACAACCCAAATGGCATGACTTTCCATTCATACAAACCTTCATTAGTTTTAAAAGCTGTCTTCCATTCATCCCTTGGCCTTATTCTAATCTGATGGTATCCACTTTTTAGATCCATTTTTGTAAAATACTTAGCACTCCCTAAGCAATCAAGTAAATCCTCTATTCTAGGGATTGGGAACCTATACCTTATGGTTATCTTGTTGATGGCTCTTGAGTCTGTACAAATCCTCCAAGTGCCTTCTTTCTTGGGTGCAAGGACTACTGGTACTGCACATGGGCTTAGATTTTTGCCAATCAGTCTTGATTCAAGAAACTCTTCAATCTGCCTTGCCATTTTTTCATTTTGGACTGGAGTGAGCTTGTAGGCTGCTTTGTTTGGGAGAGTAGATCTAGGGATCAGATCTATGCAATGACTGATGTCCCTCACCGATGGTAGGGACCTTGGCATTCCAACGGAGATGATGCCTTGATTCTTATCAAGCAACTGTCTGACTACAGGGTCTATGTGCTTCTGTCCTCCTTCTCTCTCTTCTACAAACTACTCTTTCCTTGTCACCTTGGGGCCAGGTATGAGGGCATAGCAAACTGCACCTTTCTCTGCAATCTCCTTTAGAAACTGTTTACCTGCTACCATCAGTACCTTTGCATCCTTTCCCTTTTGATCTATCTCTTCCTCTATCAGAGGTAAGAGTTCTATCACCTACTGATCTTTGGTGATTGAGTAGGTGTTTCCCAACCCATCATGATGAGCATTCAAGTCATACTGCCATGGTCTCCCAAACAAGAGATGGCATACATCCATCTTGGCTATGTCAAATAGCAATCTAGCCTTTTAAGATCCAATCTGAAACTCCACCCAAGCCTGCTCTTCTACCACTGCTTGCTGACCTTGGGTGAGCCATGAGACCTTGTAGGGTTAAGGATGAGGCAGCTTTCTAAGCTTAAGCTTTTCTTCTATCTCAAGTGATAAAATTTTTTCAGTGGATCCGGAGTCTATCAGAACCTTGCATACCTTTCCTCCTGCCTTGCAAGTGGTTTTGAAAAATATTTCCTTTGTGGAGGCTCCTTGTCAGGCACCTTCATGGTGGTTACTTCTCTCCTCATCATCAGAACCTCTCCCCTTTCAGGATAGCCATAGCTATCATGAGCATTAACACTTTGATAGGTATTTGCACTTGCCACACTTTGACAATAAGATTCCTGCACCAAATTGATTCTCCTTTCTCCCATGGAGATAGAAGCCTTCTCCAGACACCTATTGGCCATGTGCCCTTCTTGGTTATAGTTGTAACACCTAGGAGGTCCTCTGCCTTGGGATCTTCCTCTAGAGGGTGGTATTCTATCCCTGAAGCCCCCTCTTGGATTGTAGCCCCCTCCTTGGTTGTAACTGCTCTCTCCTCTATTTCCTTCTTGGTTAGAGTCTCCCTGGTATCCATAACCATTTCCTCTACCTCTGAAAGGGCCTCTTCCTCCTCTTTGCTGTCTCCCTTTACCTCTGCCATTTTGATCCTACCTTCTCTTGAACTTCTCCTCCACCTTGAATGCCAATTGAAAGCACTTTTGGACTGTCTCCAGGGTGTGGAGATTCAAGTCTTCTTGGATTGTAAATCTCAACCCATTGAGATACCTTGCCACCTTCTCATCTTCACTCTCTTTCACCTTGGTCCTCACACACAACTTCATGAAATCCTTGGTATAGGAACTCACGTCCATCTCCTTTTGTTTCAAATTATGTCTCCTCTTATGCAATTGGATATTGTAGTCCACTGGGACATAGGCTTCTTTTACCAAAGCCATCATCTTCTTCCATGTAGCTACTCTTATCTTTCCCTCTTTCACCCTCTCATCTTGGATAAAAGTCCACCAAGTCAGTGCAACTCCTTTCATTTTGGATTGAGCCATCTTCACCCTCTAGTGGTCTGGTGTGTCTTCACTTTCAAAAAAATTGTACAAGGAGTCTATCCACTCCATCACTGTGTCAGGCTCCATCTTGTCTGGAAATATTGGCAGATCCATCTTCACATCCATTGTTCTTCTCTCCATGGAGTTGAGGACAGTCATCAGGGATCTTTGGTCTGCAGGTACCTCTAGCTCTTCCTACATAGGGATCTCCTCTTCATCCCCCTCTTCTCCAGAGTCTCTCTCTCCCCTCTCCACTCTATCCTTCAACCTGTCCATCTCATTTCTTGAGGCCTGATTCTCAGCCCTAACTTTTCTTCTCTTTGTCATCTGCTTCTTCACCAAGACATTCAACTCCGCATTGGTCATTCTTGAAGGTGCCTCATGGGATCCTTCTTCTTCCGACATCTTGTCTTCTCCTTCTATCCAAAGAACACTCCTATGCTCTAATACCACTTGATGTAGAGACCTACCCACACACCTAAGGAAAAGTCCAAACAAGGTTAGACTAATGACCCCTCAAATTACCACAAGGGTCCTGCAAGGAAGGACTCCACACCTTGGATCAAACTACACACACATTCACTAGGCTTGGGCCTACTCAAGGTGAGTAAAAGGCCTTACTTTCTCAAACAATCCTTACCGGTAACTCCTACTCTTAGGGATTTTGGAAATGATCGATTCATGATGTTTAAGAACTATTCCAAACACTGGTTTTGGTTTTGGGTACCAATTCCTTGTACCATCTTTGGAAATCTATCCCCTAGGCTTGTCACCCTATTCGGTGATAGAATGGACCTTAACTCAAAAATGTTCCACACACCCATACAAACAAATTATCATTTCAGACACCATTTTGGAATTTTTACTAATCCCCAAAATGGTTTATCTAGATCTACAATTACAAGGGTTGTTCCCTTTAGAGGCTAAGAGACCTAATAAGGGAAATTAGCCCTATTTTCCAAAGCAACTACCTTTACCAGTATACCAAATGAAAAATAAAATTTATGGGCATTTGGGAGATAGTGATAAACCTCTAATTCTAGGTTTGCACACCTAGAATCCACTGCTATGACAACTTATGATGACTGTCCTAATTTGTGTCCTGGGTAGTCACATAGAGATACCTACCTAATCTTGCTCCATTCTCCATACAAAAAAGTTTCCCTTATAACAAGACATGAAAAAATTAAATTAAAGAGGCTTATCCTACATCCCTCCAAAGGAAGAGTCTTCTACTGGATTAGAGTGCAAGATAAAGCCATTTTTGTTCAAAACCCTCTCCAAACCCTCACTTTCTAGGTTGCAGTTAGAAGAATAAAGGGTTCTCTCTACTCCATAATAGTTAAGACCTCAGAACACCACCAAAAGAAATCTATCTCATCCCCCTATCTACTCCATGGATGGTGGGATTCAAATCAATCCGTACAAGCACGTGCAACTCCTACAAACTCAAAATTTCTGGGAAAACTGAAGTGTTTTGTGTATTATTGCTTCACAAACTCCAATTACAACAAAAACCACCTTGTGAATCATTCCCAAATGGATTATATAAATATCCAATGGTTTCCCACCAAACTTGGAGTACATTGGAGCCGTTAAAAGGCTTCCCCCAACCAAATTTCAAAAAGTTGCACTTTTGCACTCAAAAGTTGCATTTTATAAGAGTTTCTTTTTTTGCAATTTTGCACAAAAAGTTGTCATACTCACTGAGGTTTGAATACACCTACATGGATAAACCAAACACTCATAAACATGTATAAAAACCTATCAAACACAAATCTATTCTTGTACTACCCCTTTTTACCTTATTTTCCCAATTGGCTTCTCAAATTGCCTAATTGGTGACATGGGCTTACATGGTGGGGTTTATTTGCATACATGAAACACAAGAAACACTAAGACACCCTAATGATCCTATTCTTTATCCTTAGGTTCAAGAATAACTTGTTGATGAGGTTTTCTTGTACCATACTCCCTGGGAGAAGAGATCTCAAGCCCATTTGAGATCCGAGTTTCTAAATCTGCACCATGATTGGATATTTGCTCACTTGTTATCCAAATTGCCTCAGATTCTGGTTTGTCTTGCCAAGCCACCAATTACTCAATGTACTCCTTGTTCCTTGTCTTCTTTGTGACTCTAGTGTCTAACACTTTTCTCAACTTAGGGGATTCATGCCTTGGAATGTCATTGTTTGCTACAACCTGCATTGGTTGTTCTTCTTCATTGTCACTACCTTTGAAAAGTGTATGATCACACACATTAAAAATGGGTGATAATCCAAGTTCAGGAGGAAGTTAGATCTCATAGGCATTTTTTCCACACTTCTTCAATATCTGACATGGTCCAATCTTCCTTTGCATGAGTTTGGTATATTTTCCTTTTGAGAGTCTCTCCTTCTTCAAATGTACCCATATCAAATCCCCAACATTAAAATCTACATTGCTTTTCTTCTTATTGGCATGAGCCTTATACTTCATTGAAAATTGTTGGAGATGAGACTTGACTTGGTCATGCACGTCTTTGATGGCTGATGCAAAAGCTTCACCATCTGCACCAATGGGCTCTTCTTTGGGTAAATCTCTTAATTCCAATACTCCCCTTGGGTGGATGCCATATACAATTTGGAAATGAGACTTCCCTGTGCTTCTATTTATGGTGTCATTGTAAGAGAACTCTGTGTGTGATAGTATACTATCCCACTTTTCTCCATGTTGCCTTGTCAAACACCTTAATAGGTTTCCCAATGAAGTATTGACAAATTTAGTTTTCCCATCCATTTGAGGCTGGTAGGCTGATGAGAAAGCTAGGTTAGTCCCCAACTTCTTCCAAAGGGTCCTCCAAAAGTGACCCATGAACTTAACATCTCTGTTTGAATGAATGTTTAGGGGCAACCATGTATCCAAACTATCTCTTTGAAGAATAGGTCTATAACATATGATGCATCACGAGAAGTCTTACATGGCAAGAAATGAGCCATTTTACTAAACCTGTCCACCACTACAAAGACATTGTCAAATCCTCTCCTTGGCCTAGGCAGACCCAACACAAAGACTTCATTCATCAACCTCATAAAGGTACTAGGGGTGTTGGACAACCCACACGACATGACTTTCCATTCATACAACCCTTCATTAGTTTTAAAAGCTATTTTGCATTCATCCCCTAGCCTTATTATAATCTGATGGTATCCACTTTGTCGATCCATTTTTGTAAAATACTTAGCACTCCCTAAGAAATCAAGTAAATCCTCTATTCTAGGGACTGGGAACCTATACCTTATGGTTATCTTGTTGATGGCTCTTGAGTCTGTACAAAGCCTCCAAGTGCCTTATTTATTGGGTGCAAGGATTGCCTATACTGCACATGGGATTAGACTTTTTGCAATCAGTCCTGATTCAAGCAACTCTTCAATTTGCCTTTTCATTTCTTTATTCTAGTCTGGAGTGAGCTTGTAGGCTGCTTTGTTTTGGAGAGTAGATCCAGGGATCAATCTATGCAATGACTAATGTCCCTCATTGGTGGTAGGGACCTTGGCATTCCAACAGAGATGATGCCTTGATTCTTATCAAGCAACTATCTGACTATAGGGTCTATGTGCTTTTGTCTTCCTTCTCTATCTTCTGCAAACTTCTCTTTCCCTTTCACCTTGGGGTTAGGTATGAGGGCATAGCAAATTGCACCTTTCTCTACAATCTCCTTCATGAACTATTTACCTTCTACCATCAGCACCTTTCCATCCTTTCCCTTTGGTTCCAAGTCTTCCTCTATCAGAGGTAAGAGTTCTATCACCTTCCCATCTTTGGTGATTGAGTAGGTGTTTCTCAATCGATCATGATGAGCTTTCAAGTCATACTGCCATGGTCTCCCAAACAAGAGATGACATGCATCCATCTTGGCTATGTCAAATAGAAATATATCCTTGTAAGATCCAATCTGAAACTCCACCCAAGCTTTCTCTTCTACTACTTCTTGTTGACCTTGGGTGAGCCATGAGACCTTGTAGGGGTAAGGATGAGGCAACTTTCTAAGCTTAATCTTTTCTACCATCTTAAGTGATACAAAATTTTTAGTGGATCCAAAGTTTATCAGAACCTTGCATACTTTTCCTCCTACCTTGCAAGTGGTTTTGAAAATAGATTTCCTTTGTGTAGGCTCCTTGTCAGGTACCTTGATGGTGGTTACTCCTCTCCTCATCATCAAGGCCTCTCCTCTTTTAGGATAGCCATAGCTATTAGGAGCATTAACACTTTGATAGGTATTTGCACTTGCCATATTTGACAATCAGATTCCTGCACCAAATTGCTTCTCCTTTCTCCCATTGAGCTAGAAGATTTCTCTATACACCTATTGGCCATGTGCCCTTCTTGGTTGCAGTTGTAACACCTAGGAGGTCCTCTTCCTCAAGATCTTCCTCTAGAGGGTGGTCTTCTACCCCTAAAGCCCTGTCTTGGATTGTAGCCCCCTCCTTGGTTGTAACTGCTCTCTCCTTTATTGCCTTCTTGGTTAGAGTTTCCCTAGTTTCCAAAACCATTTCCTCTACCTCTGTAAGGGCCTCTTCCTCCTCTTTGCTGTCTCCCTTTACCTTTGCCATTTTGATCCTACATTCTCTTCAACTTCTCCTCCACCTTGAGTGCCAATTAAAAGCACTTTTAGACTATCTCTGGGGTGTGGAGATTCAAGTCTTCTTGGATTGTAAATCTCAACCCATTGAGATACCTTGCCACCTTCTCATCTTCACTCTCTTTCACCTTGGTCCTCACACACAACTTCATGAACTCCTCGGTATAGGAACTCATGTCCATCTCCTTTTGTTTCAAATTCTTTCTCCTCCTATGCAATTGGATATTGTAGTCCATTGGGACATAGGATTATTTCACCAAAGCCATCATCTTCTTCCATGTAACTACTCTTCTCTTTCCTTCTTTCACCCTCTCATTTTGGATGAAAGTCCACCAAGTTAGTGCAGCTCCTTTCATTTTGGATTGAGCCATCTTCACCCTCTGGTGGTCTGGTATGTCTTCACTTTCTAAAAAATGTTACAAGGAGTCTAATCACTCCATCACTGTGTCAGGCTCCATCTTGCCTGCAAATACTGGTAGATCCATCTTCACATCCATTGTTCTTCTCTCCATGGACTTGAGGACACTCATCAGGGGTCTTAGGTCTGTAGGTACCTCTAGCTCTGCATGCATAGGGATCTCCTCTTCATCCCCCTCTTCTCCAGAGTCTCTCTCTCCCCTCTCCAATCTATCCTTCAATCGGTCCATCTCATTTCTCAAGGCCTGATTCTCAGCCCTGAATTCTCTGCTCTCTGCCATCTGCATCTTCACTAGGACATTCAACTCCGCATTGGTCATTCTTGAAGGTGCCTCATGGGATCCTTCTTCTTCCGACATCTTGTCTTCTCCTTCTATCCAAAGAATACTCCTATGCTTTGATACCACTTGATGCAAATCCCTACCCACACACCTAAGGACAAGCCCAAACAAGGTTAGACTAATGATCCCTCAAATGACCACAAGGGTCTTGCAATGAAGGACTCCACACCTTGGATGAAACTACACACACATTCACTAGGCTTGGGCCTACTCAAGGTGAGTAAAAGGCATTACTTTGTCAAAAAACCCTTACTGGTAACTCCTACTCTTAAAGATTTTGGAAATTATCTATTCATGATGTCTAAGAACTATTTCAAACATTGGGTTTGGTTTTGGGTACCAATTCCTTGTACTTTCTTTGGAAATCCACCCCCTAGGCTTGTAGCCCTATTTGGTGATAGAATGGACCTTAAATAAAAAATGTTCCACACATCCATACAAAAAAATTATCATTTTAGACACCCTTTTGGAATTTGTACTGATCCCCAAAATTTTCCAGATCTACAATTAGAAGGTCTATTCCCTTTAGAGGCTAAGAGACCTAATAAGGGCAATTAGCCCTATTTTGCAAAGCAACTACCTTTACCGGTACACCAAATGAAAAATAAACTTTATGGGAATGTGGGGGATAGTGAGAAACCTCTAATTCCAAGGTTTCATACCTAGAATCCATTGCTATGACAAGTTATTATGACTGTCCTAATTTGTGTCCTAGGTAGTCACATAGAGATGCCTACCTAATCTTGCTCCTTTCTCCATACAACAAAGTTTCCCTTGAAAAAAGACATGAAAAAAATAAATTAAAGAGGCTTATTCTGCATCCCTCCAAAGGAAGAGTTTTTTGCTGGAGTAGAATGCAAGATAAAGCCATTTTTGTTCAAAACCCTCTCCAAACCCTCACTTTCCGAGTTACAATTAGAAGAATGAAGGGTTATCTCTACTCCAGAATAGTTAAGACCTCATACCACCACCAAAATAAATATATTTGATCCCCCTATCTACTCCATGGATGGTGGGATTCAAATCAATCCGTACAAGCTCGTGCAACTCCTGTAAACTCAGAATTTCTGGGAAAACTGAAGTGTTTTGTGTATTATTGCTTCACAAACTATAATTACAACCACAACTAGCTTGGGAATCATGTCCACAAGGCTTATAAAACTCTCAAATAGTTTTCCACTGAGCTTGGAGTAGGTTGGAGCCATTGAAAGGCTTCCCCCAACCGATTTTCAAAAAGTTGCACTTTTGCACTCAAAAGTTGCATTTTACAAAAATTGCATTTTTGGCAATTTTGCACAAAAAGTTGTCATACTCCCTAAGGTTGGAATCCACCTACATGGATCAATCAAAAAATCATAAAAATGTCTAAAAATCTATCAAACACAAATCTAAACCATCTACTACCCTTTTTTACCACATTTTCCCTATTAGCTTCTCGAATTGCGTAATTGGTGACATGGGCTTACATGGTGGGGTTTATTTGCTTACATGAAACACAAGACACACTAAGACACCCTAATTATCCTAGTCTTCATACTTAGGTTCAAGAATATCTTGTTGATGAGGTGCTTCTACACCATTTGGAGCCATTCAAGGGAGATAGGTTTACCTCTCCAATGATCTTCACAAGCTCATCCCAAGCCAACGCTAAAGGGAAATGAGGCAGGGACACAAAACCATTTATTATCTTGATTTAGTATATTCCTATATACCCAAACCCACTCATAAATTATTAAGATTATCACTTTCAATTACAAGAAAACTCTTCATGTGGTTCCAATAAGTCTAGACCCCCTCCTGGAGGCCTAATGCTCAAGACCTTGGTGCACACATGCAATAGCCCACTCTCCCAACCATGGACCATAACCATGGGGTAAAATATAAACAAAAGAACATCATAATAACGACATGAATCTCAACATAGAAAGCAATCAAAATTCATACATGTCTGATGCAATTGAAACACAAATGACAACCATCAATCATACAACCAAGAACCATTTAACAAGGATCATGACATAAGCTCATAGTGTCAAAATGCAATAATAAAGAGAGCTCAAAAATAACATTTACACATAAATAGGGGCAATGCATGAATCCAATAACATAGAATGATCCTTCACATCAAGGCACAACATAACCTCTTGCTGGAGCTACAATTAACCATCCCCAACAACAAGGAGTCACTCAACTTGCTAGAGCAACATATCAAAACCTCAACGGACAAGTACACTACTTCTTTCTAGAGCTCAAATGAAGTCAAATACATCAAACATGAATAACACAGTGCCCCAAAAATATCAAACACACCATAACAAAGCCTCTGGAGTCAAAACAGATCAAAAAAATAATTGAGAAGAGCAAAAACCACCAAAAACCCAAATTATAGCAGTTTGACGCTATCGTTAGTACTGTAGCACTATTGTTCTCTGAAGCGGCACTATTGTAACAAATAGAAAAACTCATAGAAAATAGAACACAGAAGGACTCAAACTTGCCCAGATTCAGGCACAAACTTTACAATGGCATAAATACAATCCATAAGTCACTAAAAGCCAACAAGAAACCAAAACAAAGCCTTGTTAAGGCCGACAAGATCACGCATCTAAGAATTACAACATATACCAACAATAACCTGCACATAAAAGATCACAAACATAGACACTCCAGATCTAATCAAACCAAATGGACACAAGACATAAGGAGGTCCTAAAACAGGGTATGGAACAACAAATAAACCTCAACAAAACAAACCGTTACCACAATGCATTCACATAAACTTATAATCAACATATCAAAATATGCAAATGCCCTTTTTTGGCAATACAACATAGATTCATAAAATTATATATAAATATTTTTCCCAAAATATTATTCCCAATTACTGATAATAGAATAATCATTCATTCCCAAATCTCCCCAAACAATCTTTTAGTAGTCATGAAGAAAATAACTCTTTTCAAAAATCAAAATGCAAGAATGGAAAAAGATCTCCAACCTGGAAGTAGAGTGATGGTAATGCAATCGTAGAAGAGAAAAAATCCAAACCAAGAAGCTTTCCAAAATCCAACCCAACCAAGCAATTCTCACTCCAAGCAATTCAAAGATCCAAAAGTTGTAGAAAGATATCCAGAAGCACACCCAAAAAAATGCTCTCAAAGCCAATAAATAAAATTTCATTCAAAAACTATAGAAGAATACCAACCAATCAAAATATTTCAATAAACTATATTCTATACCAATCCCCCTTCCAAAAATCGAGGTAAGAATATAAAATAATATTATTTACTTAACCTCAAATCTCAACCGATAAAATAATAGGTAGGTATAAACATAATATTTAATTACTCAATTAGTAACAAGAGAATGTAA
Source organism: Cryptomeria japonica (assembly GCF_030272615.1). Taxonomy (NCBI): domain Eukaryota; kingdom Viridiplantae; phylum Streptophyta; class Pinopsida; order Cupressales; family Cupressaceae; genus Cryptomeria; species Cryptomeria japonica. The sequence continues at coordinate 429,569,687 of NC_081413.1, read as the reverse complement.
TAATAATATAATAAATAAATTAAAGCCCAATAAAATAAATCAAAAGTAATATAAATAAATGCTCCAATTAAATATAAAACCATAAATAATATAAATAAATAAACAAACAATTAAATAATATTGTTCTCACAATCACAACTCCCAAGAGGGCCAATCATAACAAGGGGTAGGTACATAAACGATAACAAATAAATAAATAATCAAAATAATAAATAATTAGATAAACAATAAATAACCCAACAATAAATAATAAACAAGATAAATAAATAAATGTACGGACACACATAAATACCCATGCGATAATTAAACAATAAATAAATAAATAAATAAATAAATAAATAAATAAATAAATAAATAAATAAATAAATAATAATCCAATAAATAAAAAGCTCAAATAATAAATCAAAACCAATATAAATAAATAATAAATAACCAATAAATATATTAGCCAAAAATAAATAAATAGATAATCAATAAACAAATAATTAAATGTACAAATACATATAAATGCTCCACCCAATATAATTTAAACTCAATACTACAAATATCTCCCACAAACATTTAAAATAATCAAATATGAATGGAAATGAGTTCTGCTAGGGTTTGAGGTTACGTTTTTTTTTTTTCTTTTTCTTTTTCCAGACTGCATTTACTGCAGGATTTTTGCGTTTATTATGGCTCCGACCAACTTTAGCTTAGCAGTTGATGCTGGTGCTAGAGTTGCTACAACGAACCCTCATGGCGCCTCTGAGAAAGCGCCCTTGCAAATTTGTTCTGAAAGTGTTTCACGAGGTATGTCCTCACCTGATGTTGTAATTCCTGTTTAGTATTTTGATAATGTGTGTGAATGGCTTGAAAAATGTACTTTGATAGGATATTTTGTGGGTAGGATCCCTCCTGAAAGCATGCTTCGTGACTAGGTCGCCAAAGCCTGGTCTCCTCATGGAGTTCGGCTTGATGGCGTCCAAAGTCTCACGAAGGGATTTTTTTTGTTCTCCTTTTCAAACCCTTCCCATGTTGAGGCTATTCTCTCCCATGGGCCTTGGACCATTCAGTCTTCCCTCCTGGTTTTTAAGTGTTGGTCTCATGACTTTTCTATCTCAGATGACAAGAAATTATGGGTACCAGTTTGGGTTGAGTTCCCCGGTCTTCCTTTGCCTTGTTGGCCTTTCATGCAAACCATTGCTCAGTCTGTTGGCAAAGTAGTTTGCCTTGAGCCAGATTGTTTTTTTTATGCTCGCCCTCAAAAGAGGGTTTATGTTGAGGTCGACCTTTCTCGCGACCTGAAAGAAACTGTTGATATCCAAGTGGGAGGCAACACCTTTACCCAGAAGGTGCTTTATTTGAACCTTCCCAACACTTGTTATCAGTGCCAGTCGACAAAACACAAGATTAGGGATTGTCCATTGGCTACTCCGAAAATAAAACCCCTTGTTAAGGAGTCCAACTCTCGACCTATGGAGGGAGCTAAGAAGGATGAATGGACCATTGTAGTTTGTAAAGGTAAAAACTCTGTGGCTTCGGCCCAAAAGACTCCCGTTGGTTCCAGTTCTCAGCCTACGACGGATCCTTCTACGCAAACACCGTCTTCCCAGGCAGTTTCTACTTTGGTTTCAAACCTTGACCAGCAGGGGAAGGTCTCTTCTAAGGGTGCTACTTGCCCACCTTGGGTGCGCACTCCTTAGGTTGTGTCTGCAATTTATGCTCCACACTCTCTATGCCGCTCTCGCAGCCCTTCTGGGCATGCTAAGATTGTAGATGGTAGTTCAGAAAAAAATGACGAGTTGTCTCCGATGGGGACCCAGATTTTTTGTGTAATAGCTTCTCCTGTCTTGGGGATGAGGAAGATATGCAAGTTTTGTCATGAATTACATCTCATGGAATGTTCGAGGTCTCACAGACCTCCCTAGAAAGTATTCTATTCGAGATGTTCGTCAACGCGTTGTAGGCCTGGATGTTCTTTGCCTCTGGGAAGTCAAAATTATTGATTTCATGCTCAATACTGCATGCTGTATTATTTGGTCGTATAGCCTTGTTTTTGCCTCCCAGCATGAAGTTGGTCAAGGTGGAGTTGTTACTCTCATTTCACCTTGGTGGTTCTCTGCAGTTATTTCTCATGGCTTTGATCCCATGCAGCACGCCATCTGGGTTTTGCTGTCAATTGATAATCATTCTGTTGGGATCATTAATGTTTATGCTCCCAATGATTCGGTTGATAGATCATACCTTTGGCACTGGATTGTGGATAATCTGCCACCTGTAACTTGGGTCATGTGTGGGGACTTGAATATGGTTAAGGTGGCATTTGATAAGGATGAAATTTTGCCTTTTCGCGGGACAACTGGTGAGCGGGAAGCCTGGTATTATATGTGCAATAAATTGGGTCTTTTCGACCCCAACACCAACCGCTGCCACCCTAGTGGGGTCTGGCACACTTGGTCTAATTTCAGAGTTGGCTCTAATAGAATTCTTAAAAGGCTTGATCGTGCTATGATAACTGTACAATCTTTTTTCTCCTTTTTTGAAGATCATGATCTGCTCGTCACTCCTCCTCTTGATGTGACGCTGTCCGGTCACTTCCCCATAAAGTTTAGCATTGAATGGCAGCTAGCTAGGCAACGTCCTTCCAAAACATAGTTCTACCTCAACACGTCTGTCCTGCATCATCAAACCATGATGGATCATATTCAAAGGGCTTGGAATTTAGAGCCAAGGCCCCATCATCACACTAGTTGGATTGTGTGGTGGCATGACGCCATCACCCGCTCTGCGAGGTTTTTGTGCATTTATGGTAGACATATTGCCATGTACCGTAGGTGGTTGTATGATGTGACCACCAAAGCTCTCGGTGCTACCATAGAATCTTTGGCCTTGAACCCTTTTGATTCTACCCTGGAACTTCGTTTAGCCCAGCTTTGCCATCAAAAACAAGTTGCTGATAGCCACTCTACCAGAGGAGCTCAAATCAAAGCCAGGTTACACTGGCTCAAGGTGGGCGATAGGGCCTCTAAGGAATTTTTCCTGGCTTTGCATGCCCATCATACCTCTATGTTGGCATTTTTGATGGTTATGTTGTGATTGTCATTGATGGACACACACTTGCATTGAGATCACTTTTATATGTATGAGCTCAACCGACAATTGTTCCCAACCCGTATGATGCATTATAGTCTTTAGACTATCGATGTTTTGCAGAAAGTGTTTACTGATCTGAAGCGGTATGTTGACCTCGAGCGGTTCGAGGATCTCAACCGGTACAAAGGATCACAATGGTAGAACACATATTTCCCAGTCTTCATTTTGTCAAACCGGCAACTGGTATTTTGCTTAAATCGGTATTTTGTATGAACTGGTAATACTTTGTGATGAGTTACCAACCAGCATTTTGTGATGAGTTACCATCCACCGATTGTTTGACAATGCCGACACTTTAACGGTTCTTTTTGTGTCATGTTACAGAATATGTCTAGATTCATTGAACCTAGGAAATTGTATTGTAATCCTATTTGACCGACATGAAATCAGATTCCTTTATAAGGACATCATGTCTAAGGTTTTAGGTTGTTGCTAGGGTTTAAGGTGGTTGAAGAGTTTTTGAAAGTGCGATCATAGAAAAGAAGTTCAAGTCTATGAGAGAAAGTAGAGAGTGAATGTGTTGAAGACTGAAGTAATGGTGGAATGCATTAGGAATGAGCTATCAAGGATCTAACCAAGCAATCTGTGCTATTTGCTAGATCACTCACTTGTTGATTACTCACATCTTCGACAAGTCTGAAGCCCTTAACCGGGTAGGCCCAAAAGCCTTTTGTAAAATCCTCTAACAAGGTGGTTCGCATCTGTGGATCTAAAATCCTCTAGCAAGGTAGTCTTTAACCAGACTTATCTCCTAACAGAGATTGAGATTCCTAACAGGATCTGTTCTGGTAAAGAACATTGTATGATCTTAACCAGTCTGGTTCCTATTTTGTAGATAGTTACTTGTGAGTTCCATCTCACCGTGGTTTTTCCCATTTGGGTTTCCATGTTAAAATCTTTTGTGTTATGGTGTTTGTGCTTCTATGGGTGAATGCATTATTTGCTATTTGGTTTCCATGTGTGCTAACCGGTTTATCTGCTAAACTATTTTACCGGTTTACTATTAGTCTAGTAAAGTGTTTAAGTACATTGATTTTTGGCATACTAATTCACCCCCCCTCTTAGTATTCATCAATTGGTATCAGAGCCTACCTTTCTATAAGTCTAACCACTTGGAAAGAGATATGGGGGAATACACTATGAGGGAAATTACTCATCGGCTCACTCAGTCTGAGCAAGCCTATGATGATCTTATGGTCAAATATAAGGCCTCTCAAGTAAAAAGGAGAGAACATGCTTAAAAATTGATGGAGCTATCTGAAAATAGTTCTTCTGATGAAGTGGACATGGAAGCCCTAATCCAAGAAGTACAAAAATTGAATGAATCCAATTCCAACCTAAGAAAAGAGTTGGAAGGACTAACTATCCAAATGTGCCAAGAGCTTGAGAACCGGAGGAAGGCTAAAGATCTAGTCAAGGACAAAGATCATGAGATCTCCAAGTTGAAGCAAGAGATCAGTGCCCTAACTGCTCAACTCCATGTGAGCAAAGTCGAAAAGGAAGACATGCAAGGCAAACTAAACATAGCCATCTCCAAGAATGAAAACTTAATGGAAACAAATGCTGGTATTTCCAAAGAACTCTCTGAGTCAAAGGAAATACTTGCTAAGTTCAACAAGAGTACTGTTAAGCTAGAGCAAAAGCTTAAATCTGCCAGACCTGTCAAGAATACTGATGGACTTGGTTATTCCGGTCATGAGGAAGGTGAGACCTCTGGTACAAATGCTGGAGCATCGAAGAAACAACCGACATCAAAGGATAAAGGTAAGCAAAAGTTTAAACCCCTTTTGTTTAATTGTCTTAAAGAAGGACATACTGCCAATGTGTGTAGGAGCAAAGCCAACAATAATTTTCCTTATTTTATGAACAATGTACCTAGATCCAATAAGTTCAATGGTAATTGTTATGCATGCAACAAGTTTGGGCATAAAGCATCTAAATGCAGGTCTGTTATGAACAACATTGGAAGATATCCTCAGAGGACTCAAGGAGTTGGTCCGGAACCTTTTGTGAACTGGAATCACAAGCGGTTTAATACCTTTAATCATCAGTCAAGAAGCAGTGGCTATCAAGAAACAACCGGATGGAGAGCAAACTGTTTGATCTGTCATTGTCATGGTCACACTGCTGCAACATGCAGGAGGAAGAATGGTAACATGAATAATGGACCATGGAGAGCACCTGGAATGGTCTGCTATCATTGCAACAAACTGGGTCACATTGCCAGATTTTGTAGAACAAGAAAGAACATATTGGATGACATACCGGTCACTCCTAAAGGAAAGATTGGTATTGAAACTATTCAAGCGGATATGAACAAAACCTAGAAAAAGAAATAAGTGGTGTTGCAAGATGAACCGGTTTCTGTACCTAGTGTGGAAATCATGGAACCGACAAACTAAGCATTTGAAAAGCTTAGGGGGAGCAAACGAAAAAATACTTCAAACCCCCGATTTACACCAGTAAAAGACCTTAACCGGTATGAGATACCTATTAGTCAGTAGAAGACCAAAAACGGTAAAAGGCAAATTAGGGTTTATGCCCTAATGGTGAAGCATTTATTATGGTAGGTGAGGAATATGTTTAAAAGGAATTTTCAAATCATTTCTCACTCATTTTTCGAGTGAAGAATTTTTTCAAGTGCAGAGCGAAGAAAAAGTGATTTGTGTTGCGATTCAAAGAAATTTCAAAACCCTGAAGAAGATTCAGAAGCAAATATCAAATGGTCAAGAGATGAAATCAAAGCAGTGATTCAACAACCGACGAAGTGTGAGGCAAAGTGGAATTAGCAAGCCCTAAATTCTCGATTTTCGAAAGGTATTTCTTGAGTTTTCTATTTTATCATGGCTTCCGCATCTCATGATAGTTCTAGTGCAACTATTGATTCTATGGACTTCATACAATGAAAGTCAAAATATAATGCCTTGTCTCAAGTACCGGCTAGTGTTATAGTAGAAGAAGAGATTTCTGATTATATAGATTGTAAAATTGAAGACCTAGGGTCTCTTGCAATCCATTCTTAGCTAGGTCTGTTATGTGGGAAGGATAAAAAGATCAAACCGAAGTATAGCATGTTGGAGAAGAAGAAACTTCACAATGTGGTTTACTTCCTAGAGGATTTCACAGATGACCACATTCGAATCATTTTGAGCAGAGTTCATGGTGACAAGATTTATCTTGAGAGAACACATGATATCACATCAGAAGCGATTCATGCCGTCACTAGTTTCTGCAATACAGGGGAAGTGCCAGCCCTAAGGAAGGTCAACAAGACTAAAATGTCCAAGCTCATTAGTTCAATGAGCGACTCACGTGGCATGACCGTCAACTCAATCAAGGATGATCTGGTCAAGTATGCCTACATGGTGATAGGCTACCAGACGTTCTCTGCCAGTAGAATTAACTCCGTCTCTGCTGCAACGGTAAATGCCACTTACAGGATGATCAAGGAGGACGCATTGTTTGATCTGTGCACCCGTATGCAAAGACAACTTATGTTGAATCTTAAGTCAATCAAATAGGACAATGCACTATGATTCAAGTTTGGACAACTACTGGTTGGGTTGTTCTTTTACTTTCAAGGATACTTTCCAGGAGTAGGTGATATTCAGTGGTCTGTCGACCAACTGGTAACAAAACAAATCAAGGAGAGCCTACAAGAAGTTGGAACCGGCTATCCGGAAGCACTGAACAAATACTTTGATGAGTTCAGGTGCAAGATGAGCCAAAGGATAAGGATATCTGGTGATATTGTCAAGAAATATGAAGAAGACATCTGCTTTATCATCAAAGTGGATGAATGCATAATGGAGGCCGTTGAGACCAGACAAGAAGAAGTGGATCCTATGGGCTATGAGGTGATGTATGATATGCTGGACGGGTATACTTCTACCCTAATTGCCTCACCCATTGATCCTAAGGAAAAGAGAATAGACACCTATTTGGAAAGGGTTGCACCGGTTATAGCACCCTCTGAAAAGAAAGGAAAGGTAGTGCCTTCAGCATCGACACTGGTTACTGCAGCCAGTCCCAAAGTGACCAAGCGGTCACCTGTTAAGAAGAAACCGGAAGCGGCACTTGCAAAAGTCTTCGAGAGGAAGCAGAAGACAAAAAACAATACACTCGACTCAGAAGAAACTGTGTTAGAAGAACCGCCTAAGAAGAAGACTAGGCAAACAAAGAAAAAGACAAAGAATGAACCGACATCATCTGCACCGGTAAATATTGACATTTCTTCTTACAAACCTTTGACACATTGTCAAAGAACTATAAAGAACATTAGGAGAAAAGTGCTGAATGATTTAATTGATTGTTTTGATGATTTCAATGATGATGAAAAGGAAGCAGTTGAACAGGAAATGATTAAGTATTTGTGTGTTAATGACCGGTCGCCTTCAGAAATTAGATCTGAGACACCAGATTCTTTGTATAATTCTTTAGACAATAAATGACGCATTGCCATAGAAAAGGAATAGGAAATGAGGGAGAAAATATTTGCTCAACATTTTCTTGAAGTATCTAATTCAGAACTTTTTGAAGTTATGAATAAATACAAAGGCCTCTTCTTCAATAAGAAGAAGAAGACTCCTGTTACTGGAAGGAAAGGGTCAAGAAGTGATCAAGGATACACATACTCTTCCTCAAGAAGCTCTTAAGATGCATCAAGTGTCTGAAGCCAACAGAAAAGCTGAGCGAGAACCGAAAACTGGCAAACCATATGTAGTGTATGACAGTGAAGAAGAACCGGTCATTGAACAAATGGACCCCATTGATGTAGACGCCTTAGATGGTGAAAATGTTACTTAGGATGCACCATCAGAAGCAATAGGACATGAGAAGCAGGCAGAACAGGTAGAAAAGCAAAAGGAAGCAGAGGACAAAAAGGAGGAAGCAAAGAAGCAAGCAGAGGAGAAGAAAAAGGAAGAAGATGAGGAGAAAAGGAAAGAAGAGGAGAAGAGAAAGGAAGCAGAGAAGGAGAAAATGAAGGATGAAGAGGAGAAGAGGAAAAAGGAAGAGGAGAGGAAGAAGAAGGATGAAGAGGAGAAGAAGAAAGATATAGAGGAGAAGATAAAGAAGGAAGAGGAAAAGAAGAAGGATGAAGAGGAGAAGAGGAAGAAGGAAGAGGAGAAGAAGAAGAAAAGAAGCGGAAAGATGAAGAAAAGAAAAAGGAAGAGGAGAAGAAGCAGCAAGAAGAGGTGTAGAAGAAAAAGGACGAAGAAGAAGAGAAGCAGAGGAAAGAAGAGAAAAGGAAAATAGAAGAAGAGGAAAAGAAAAAGACAGAAGAGGAAAAGTTAAGAGCTACAAAGAAAGAAGAAGCAGCCAAAAAGCACTCAGATGGAGACTCTAAAGGCAACCGGTAGTCAAACCAAACTAGCTGACCTCACCAGTCCTGTTGACCTCCAATCTACAAATGAAATGGAGCTGCTACAGAGCATTAAGATTTCTCAAGAATGCCTTGAAGTGATAAGGAGGAAGAAGGAGCAAGATGTGATCCAAGCTACGGTGGACACTCTTACCGGTTTGTTACCCGACACAAACCTCCCCAATACTGATTCATCACTGGCACAATTAAAGCTCCTATGCACCGTAGTGGATGATTAGGTGCAGATCCTAGAAGAGGTAGTAGAGGCAAATGCCAAGAAAGAGATTCAAAAGACTCTCAACATTGCCCAGGTGAAGAAGCTAAATGAGCTCTGGTCCAATCTACAAAAAGCTCAAAAAGATATAAGGGATGCTCTAGATGAGGGGAATCTACTACTGAGTAAGATTTGCCAACCCCATCTCTTCTATGATGATGTGCTTGTACAGAAGCAAAAGGTACAATTTGACTCGCAGCTTTACATGAGCACCTTCAAGCTGCCATATGACTCTTTTACAGCTTATGGGCAAACCGTTCACCGGTTTCATATTCAGTCTGCCAAAATAGAGTTGGAAATCAGCAACCGGACTCAAGATTTGTAGGAACTACAACTGGTTCTACTCCCACACCTGCAAATACTTCAGAAATTTTATCTCAATCTGGATGCCTTAACGGTGACTCAAGAAATGAGCACAATAGACGCCATGGAAGAACAGGTCTCCCAGATGCAGATAGAGAAAGAAGTGGCTACCTCCCTACTTGAGTCATGGTCCTTATCCATGAAGCAATTTTTGCAGGACTTCAAATCAGTTTTTGACAGGTTTTATTCCTTATTGTCCTAGACTCTTATTATTTTCATACCAAATGGCAACAGGGGTTGTTCAGATGTACTTTGTCATTGTTGGCAAAGGGGGAGAAGAATTCTGGTATTTAAAATTTTGATGTTTTGATGTATACTTTTATGTTATTTCTGTTAAGAAGTAGTATACATTGTATTTTCTGCAAAAGGGATAGTGTATATGCTTAGGGGGAGTAATTTTTCTTATGGCATGATTTTTGTTGTAAAACATTTAGATGTCAAAATTTTCCTAAGTGTTGCCATCAATGCCAAAGGGGGAGATTGTTGGCATTTTTGATGGTTATGTTGTGATTGTCATTGATGGACACAAACTTGCATTGAGATCACTTTTATATGTATGAGCTCAACCAGAAATTGTTCCCAACTGGTATGATGCATTATAGTCTTTAGACTATCGGTGTTTTGCAGAAAGTGTTTATTGATCTGAAGCGGTATGTTGACCCCAAGCGGTTCGAGGATCTCAAGCGGTACAAAGGATCACAATGGTAGAACACATATTTCCCAGTCTTCATTTTGTCAAACCGGCAATCGATATTTTGCTTAAACCGGTATTTTGTATGACCCGGTAATACTCTGTGATGAGTTACCAACCAACATTTTGTGATGAGTTACCATCCACCGATTGTTTGATGGTGCCGACACTTTAACGGTGCTTTTTGTGTCATGTTACAAAATATGTCTAGATTCATTGAACCTAGGAAATTATATTGTAAGCTTATTGGACTGACATGAAATCAGATTCCTTTATAAGGACATCATGTCTAGGGTTTTAGGTTGTTGCTAGGGTTTAAGGTGGTTGAAGAGTTTTTGTAAGTGCGATCATAGAAGAGAAGTTCAGGTATGTGAGAGAAAGTAGAGAGTGAATGTTGTTAAGACTGAAGTAATGCTGGAATGCATTAGGAATGAGCTATCCGTTAGGTCCCGGAGACAACTGAGAGGGGGGGTCTATCAGTTGTCAAATAAATTCAAACCAAAAATCAATTAACCAACTTAATGCTTAATACCGGTAAACCAGTTGCCGGTAGATAGTGTTAATAGTAAATTTCTATACCAGTAAGGATTAATGCATGAAACATAAACATAGAGTCATCCAAAACACATAACACCAATATTTGTATGTGGAAACCCTGTAAGGGGAAAAACCACGGTGGGAAACCTTACCCACAATTAGATGATACTACTGCAGATAGTAAGTGTACATAAATGGGGTCTACACATGCAGAAAGGCCAACAACCTAGAGCTCATTGCTCAATCACAAAACGGGAGTCACATTGACTACAGTTGGATGGTTAAATCCAATAAGAATGTACTGAACAAAATAGCATCTCCATATGCTGGATTCAGTACCAGTGTAATGCTAATATGCTTCTACAAAAACCTAGATTCACCTTCAAATGATGTCTTCGTGTATACCTCTTCTTAATCTCACATATACCTTCTTACAATTATTTTTGACATTCCACATTTGATCTTACAAATAAGATCTTACATTTATACCATACCCTAAAACCAATTTTAGTAGGTCGGCTCTACAAGATATTACAATAAAAACATTTTACATACAATATAATATCCGATGCAATAACCGATTGAACATGTCAGCTTAATGCATTTACAACAATAATAAATCATCTCCATAGCGTGCCATGCTGATCTGGAAAAGATAAACCTGCCAGTGTAGCCCTAGATAACCTTGGACCTATTTGCCGGTAAAAGCAAATATGCAAATATGAATACACCAATGATTAATTCTTCAAAACAAAGTGTCCATATGATGTCTTAGACATTACCAAGTGTCTTCCATATCATTCCAGGTACCGGTGAACATTATATCCTGCCGGTGAACCATATACTGGTAACTATGCAATAGTTACCTGCTTGCCGGTGAATGTTGCTGGATCTCCAAAGTGCTAGTTTTCAGTAGGTGTTGACATCAACGACAAAACCATACAAAAATACCAACAATCTCCCCCTTTGGCATTGATGGCAACACAAGATGGAAAAACCATCAAAGTGCCAAAACAGAAATGCCAAATCCCAAAAACCAACAATCTCCTTTAAACAACAATCTCTCCCCCTGGGAGCAACATGTGTTTATCCAAAGATTAATACCAATCTCTCCTCAAAAGATAATGTGTTTTTCCATAGATATCTCTCCTCCTTTGACATCAAATGGCAAATTTACAAAAATCAGGTTCATATACAAAATACCAATCAATTCAATTTACCAACTATCCCCCCTGAGAAGTAGCTTCCTCATCAAAGACTGGAGTAAAAGATTTGTCTTTCAATTCTACTGGTTGATGAAAATCATCAACTGTCTAAGTCTCTACCAGTGGTGGTATGAATCCAAGCTGATCTCTGAGATATTCAAAAGTCTCCTTAGGCAAAAGTTTTGTGAAAATATCTGCAAGCTATTCTTTAGTATTCACATAAACAAGTTTTATATCCTTTTCTTCAACTTTTTCCCTTAGAAAATTCAGTTTGATAGAAACATGTTTTGTTTTGGAATGTAATACCGGATTCTTGGATATATCAATTGCTCCAGTGTTATCACAATATATAGTAATAGGTTCCTTGCATTTTACCTTTATGTCTTTCAACATTTGCTTAAGCCATAGTACCTGTGTATAGTTAGTTGCTGCTGCAACATATTCTGATTCTGCTGTTGATAAAGATGTACAACTCTATTTCTTACTCAACCAAGAAACTAATCTCTTTCCAAGAAAGAATGCTCCTCTAGTGGTGCTTTTTCTATCATCCACATCTCCTGCCCAATTTGCATCTGTGTATGCACATAGGTCAAAATTTTCATCTCTAGGATACCATAATCCAAGATTTGCTGTGCCTTGTAAGTACCGAAAAATCCTTTTTACTGCTGATTCATGATTTTCCCTAGGATTACTTTGAAATCTAGAAACAATACATACTACATTCATGATATCAGGCCTGGTTTGTGTCAAACACAGTAAACCTCCTATCATAGATTTGTATCTAGTTGGATTAACAGGTGTAGATTCATCCCTTTGAGATAATTTTTCATTTGTAGTCATAGGTGTGCTTACCGGTTTAGAGTTCTCCATCCCAAATTTCTTTAGTAATTCTTTCAAGTACTTGGATTGACTCAAAAATATACCTTTATCAGTCTGTGAAATCTGTAATCCTAAAAAGAATTTTATTTCTCCAATCATAGACATTTCAAATTCTTGCTACATTTTAATAGAAAATTCCTTACATAATCCATCTTCTCCTCCAATTATTATATCATCAACAAATACTTCAATAATCAAGATGTCATCATTAGTTACTTTGTAATTTAAATTGCGATCTGCATTTCCTTTAGTAAAACCAATCTTTAAAAGATACTTATCCAATCTTGCATACCAAGCTCTTGGGGCTTGTTTCAATCCATACAGAGCTTTTCTTAACTTGCAAACCATATCATTGTCATCTGTCAAAGAAAATCCATCAGGTTGTTCAATATATACTTCCTCTTCAAGATCTCCATTCAAGAATGCACATTTAATATCCATTTGATAAACTTTGTAGTCCTTGTGAGCTGCAAAAGCCAAGAATAATCTGACTGCCTCAATTCTGGCTACTAGTGCAAAGGTTCCATTGTATTCAACTCCTTCTTTATGAGAATATCCCTTACACACTAGTCTTGCTTTATTTCTGACAACCTTACCATCTTCATTAAGTTTGTTTCTAAATACCCATTTGGTTCCAATTACATTTTTATCTTTAGGCCGGGGAACTAATGTCCAAGTATTATTCTTCTCAATTTATCCTAATTCTTCTTCCATAGCTTTAATCCAAAATTTATCTTCACATACCTCATTGATAGATGATGGTTCAATTTGAGAAATAAAACATACCTCTTCATTTGCCAATCTTCCTCTTGTCATAACTCCTTTAAATTTGTTTCTAATTATCTGATCTTCAGAATGATTCAATCTTACATACCGGGGTGTCTTAGTTTGCTGTTGTTCTTCAATTACTGTGGAATCCTCTGATGATACCGGGGTAACTGGATCTTCATTCTGTACCGGTGGATTTAGTGTAGGTTCATTTGTCACAATTTCTGTTGCCGGTTCAGAGTCTATATACCTTGAAGTTCCTCTGAATTGTTCATCAATCTTTACATTTGTACTCTCAATAATTTTCTACAATCTCTTATTAAAACATCTATATGCCTTGCTCTTAGATGAATAACCAAGAAATATTCCTTCATCACTTCTAGGATCAAATTTGCCAATATACTCATCTCTTCTAATATAACATTTACTTCCAAAAATTCTGAAATGCTTAAGAGTAGGAGTATTACCAAACCATAGTTCATGAGGGGTCTTACCGGTTTCACCTTTGATGTGAACTTTGTTGAAAGTATAGACAACAGTGCTAACTACCTCTCTCCAATACACATGTGGTAGATTTGCTTCTGATAACATACTTCTTGCTGCATCCAAGATAGTTCTTTTTTTCCTTTCAACAACTCCATTCTGTCGTGGTGTTTGAGGTGCTGATAACTGTCTTCTGATTCCATTCACTTCACAGAATGTATTAAAGTCCTTAGATGTGAATTCTCCTCCTTGATCTGATCTTAAACATTTGATTTTCTTACCAGTTTCATTTTCAACCATTGCTTTGAACAGTTTGATCTTTCCAAGTGCTTCTGATTTTTCTCTGAGAAAAGTAACCCAACACATTCTAGAATAATCATCAATAATTAGCATGAAATATCTATCACCTTGTAAGCTTTTAGTTCTAGCTGGACCACATAAATCAGTGTGAATCAAATCAAGAGCATTATTGGATTTTTCTGGAATACTTTTGAAACTAGCTCTAACTTATTTTCCAAATTGACATTCCTTACAAATTGTATTCTGAGGTTTCACAATTTTAGGCAGATCTCTAACTGCCTTAGAAGTACTGATTTTTACCATGCAATCAAAGTTTACATGACATAGTCTCTTATGCCATAACCAACTTTCATCTATATGTGCAATCAAGCATGCCTTTTCACTGTTATTCATATGAAAGATATTACCTCTAGTCTAATTACTGGTTGCAATTTCTAAACCAGTTCTATTCATGATTTTGCATTTTCCATTTTTGAATTGTAACTGAAATCCTTTTTCAACTAATTGACCAACACTTAAAAGATTATGCTTTAATCCTTCAACATAGTAGACATTGTTAGTGTTATGCTTACCATCAAGAGATATTGAACCCTTACCTTTGATTGAACAAGCTTTGTCATCTCCAAATCTTACTAAACCTCCATTGTATTCTTGAAAGTTCAAGAATTTACCTTTGTCTCCTGTCATGTGATGTGAGCATCCTGAGTCAATGATCCATTCATCCTTTACTTTAACTTTAGCTGCTAGGGCTTGTTCTACCAGTTGAGCAGTAGGTGCCAGTTGATCTTTTGTTATAGCAACAAAAACCCATCCATTGTCTGTTGGATCCTCATCAGAATCATCAGTCACACCTTCATCAGCAATGTAACAAGATTTGTCTTTATTCTTCTTAAATCTGTATCTCTGATATTCAGGATTAGGTTTGTATGTTCTTCTAGCTTCTTCTCCTAGTCTAGCATGTCTATCAGGGCATCTTGAAGCCATATGACCAATCTTATTGTAGTTGAAACATTTAAAGGGTGCTTTACCTTCATACTTACTTCCAACAGGACCTCTTGGCATTTTTCTTGCAAATAGTGCTTCAAGTTCTTCAAGCTCTTCATTCTCTTTCCTAGTTTCTTCAAGTTCTCTTATATAAAAGGCTTTCTAGTCTAATTTGTCAAATGATGGAGCAGATGATGTTGATGCTTTAAAGGCCAAATCAGTTTTTATAGTAGCAATAGGACCAAATTTCTTAATTTTAAAGGCTGAAAGTTTTCCAATTAATGTATCCCTAGTTACTGATGTATTAGGCATTGTTCTTAACTTATTTATAGTAGTAACCTTCATTTTATATGTCGGTGGCAAACCTCTTAAGATTTTTGAATCAATTTCATCCTCACTCAAGGTTCCTCCACAACATTTAATACCCAAAACAATTTCATTTACTCTTTCCATAAAAGCAGAAATCCTTTCATCTTCTTCCATTTTCAGATGTTCATACCTGACTTAGAAGCTTTCAAGTTTTGCAGTCTTGATTGTGGAATCTCCTTCATTTAGTGTTTCCAAATGATCCCAAATAGCTTTAGCAGTAGACCTATCTGATAATCCCATGATTTGTTGATCTGATAATGCGCTCAAAAGTGCTTCTCTTGCT
Organism: Cryptomeria japonica; assembly: GCF_030272615.1. Taxonomy (NCBI): domain Eukaryota; kingdom Viridiplantae; phylum Streptophyta; class Pinopsida; order Cupressales; family Cupressaceae; genus Cryptomeria; species Cryptomeria japonica. The sequence goes on along the minus strand of NC_081413.1, from coordinate 429,554,054 downwards.
TTGCAATCATTCTCCTCATCTTTGGCTAAGGTATTTGGAGCAGTCTGACCAGCTACAACAATAGTATAGCCATTCTTTGTAACTTCCCAGATGTCTTTACCGATGCAATTTAGATGTGTCTCCATCGTGATCTTCCATATCCCATAGTCGGTTCCATTAAGTTTAGGACTGTCCTTCCTGAAATAATTAGTAGACATTGGATCTCCTCAAGTTTGTTAAATTTCTGCAAAAGAGGACTAGGCTCTGATACCAATTGTTAGGTCCCAGAGACAACTAAGAGGGGGGGTCAATCAATTGTCAAATAAATTCAAACCAAAAGTCAATTAACCAACTTAATGCTTAATACCGGTAAACCAGTTAAGTGTGCCGATAGACAGTGTTAACAGTAAATTGCTATACTGGTAAGGATTAATGCATGAAACATAAACATAGAGTCATCCACAACACATAACACCAATATTTGTAAGTGGAAACCCTGTAAGGGGAAAAACCACGGTGGGAAACCTTACCCATAATTAGATGATACTACTGCAGATAGTAAGTGTATATAAATGGGGTTTGCACATGCAGAAAGGCCAACAACCTAGAGCTCACTGCTCAATCACAAAATGGGAGTCACACTGACTACAGTTGGATGGTTAAATCCAATAAGAATGTACTGTACAAAATAGCATCTCCATATGCTGGATTGAGTACTGGTGTAATGCTGATATGCTTCTACAAAAACCTATCTTCACTTTCAAATGATGTCTTCATGTATACCTCTGCTTAATCTCGCATATACCTTCTTACAATTCTTTTTCGCATTCCACATTTGATCTTACAAATAAGATCTTAGATTTATACCATACCCTAAGACCAATTTTTGTAGGTCAGCTCTACAAGATATTACAATAAAAACATTTTACATACAATATAATATCCGATGCAATAACCGATTGAACATGTCGGCTTAATGCATTTACAACAATAATAAATCATCTCCATAGCGTGCCATGCTGATCTGGAAAAGATAAACCTACCGGGGTAACCCTAGATAACCCTGGACCTATTTGCCGGTAAAAGAAAATATGAATATACCAATGATTAATTCTTCAAAACAAAGTGTCCATACGATGTCTTCAACATTACCAAGTGTCTTCCATATCTTTCCAGGTACTGGTGAACATTATATCCTACCAGTGAACCATATATTGGTAACTATGCAATAGTTACCTGCTTGCTGGTGAATGTTGCTGGATCTCCAAAGTGCTAGTTTTCAGTAGGTGTTGACATCAATGACAAAACCATACCAAAATACCAACACTATCAAGGATCTAACCAAGCAATCTATGCTATTTGCTAGATCACTCACTTGTTGATTACTCACATCTTCGACAAGTTTGAAGCCCTTAACCGGGTAGGCCGAAAAGCCTTTTGTAAAATCCTCTAACAAGGTGGTTCACATCTGTGGATCTAAAATCCTCTAGAAAGGTAGTCTTTAACTGGACTTATCTCCTAACAGAGATTGAGATTCCTAACAGGATATGTTCTGGTAAAGAACATTGTATGACCTTAACCGGTCTGGTTCCTATTCTGTAGATAGTTACTTGTGAGTTCCATCTCACCGTGGTTTTTCCCATTTGGGTTTCCACGTCAAAATCTCTTGTGTTATGGTGTTTGTGCTTCTGTGGGTGAATGCATTATTTTCTATTTGGTTTGCATGTGTTCTAACCGGTTTATCTGCTAAACTATTTTACTGGTTTACTGTTAGTCTGGTAAAGTGTTTAAGTATATTGATTTTTGGCATACTAATTCACCCCCCCTCTTAGTATTCATCACTCTATAGGGATCAAGAAAATCAAAGAGGGGTAGGCTCTTCTCACTGAGTTGCCAGACATTTTGCAAGCCTTTGTCCGTTATTATGAGAAGGTGTTCACAACACACGAAGACTCTCTAGCCAGAACCCAAGCTTTGCAAGACTTCTTAGCTATTGTTCCTAAATGGCTTTTTGAGTCTCAACAAACCTTTTGTGATATTTTACTGACCATTGATGATCTCAAGGAAGCCACTTTTTCTATGGCTGATGACAAAGCCCCAGGCTATGATGGCTTCACTAGTGAATTCTACAAAGCTCTTTGGCCTTGTATTGGTCCTAACCTCCATAAGGTCTATCTGGAAGCTTTTCATTCCCAATCCTTGGGAAAAATGATTAACTGAGACAACATCAAATTTATCCCTAAGGTTGGGGATCTAGAGGACATTTGCAATTGGAGGCCTATTACCTTGCTCAATGTCTCGTATAAGATTATTGCCAAAGCCTTGGCTCTCAAGATTCACCATCTCCTACCTCTTGTTGTTCATTCATAACAGACTGGTTTTGTTAAGTCTAGGTTTATTCTGGACAATATTATTGTCGTTTGGGAAGGGATGGATTGGGCTAGACACTATCAACAGCGGGCAATCTTTCTTAATATTGACTTCGCAAAAGCGTATGATCACATTGATTGGCCTTTTATCTTGGCTATGCTCAAAGCCCTTGGCTTTGGTCTCTGATTCATCCAGTCTATCCAGATGTTATTCAGAGATGCCTCAGCCTGTATCACCATCAATGGATGATAGTTTGAGGCTTTTGGACTTTTCAGATCCATTCGCCAGGGATGTCCTCTGGCTCCTGCTTTATATGTTCTTGCAGCAAAAGGGTTTGGTTACTTACTTGCTAATGCTATCTCTGTTTGGCGTGTCCATGGTATCTCCCTGCCCGATTCACCTTCTCAACTTGTCAATGGTCACTTTGCAGATGATTCCTTTCTCACTCTCATTGAGGACAAAGAAAATTTGCAGGCTGCTATTCATTGTCTTAACACCTTTTGCTTGGCTTTTGGTTTGACCATTCAATGGCACAAGACACGATGTTATAGGTAGTCTTTTCTACTTGCTCCACCTTTGATCATCCAATATGATTGGAAATGGCTTCATGGTGAAATTTTTCGCTTTCTGGGTATTCCTTTTGCCTTCCAAGCTTCGCTTGCGGATCTTTAGAATGCGATTTTAACCAGGATTGAGAAAAAGTTAGCCTACTAGATCACCAAGCCTCTCTCTTTGGCTGGTAAATTCCAAATTTGCTCCAAAGTGTTGGCCACCACCCATGTCTATTATTCCTCATGCTGGGATCCTTCCAAGGCCTCTTACATGAAGTTGGAAAGACTTCTTTGGGCCTTTCTTTGGGCCTCTGGGTCTGACCATCATGGATTCCATAGGGTTGCTTGGGAATACTGTTGTCTTCCCAAGGAATTCAGAGGGATTGGCCTTATTTCTACCTAGAACCAAGGGCTTTCCTTATGTGCTAAATGGATTAGCAGAGCCTTATCTAGTGATGAGGCCTAGAAAATTCTTCTTGGACATTGCATTTCTTCAGGATTTCCTACCAAAAGGACAGCTTGGAAGGGGATTGGCTTGCAAACCCTGCTCATTATGAAAGACACTGTTAAGATCTACGGTACTTTTATGGTTAAAATCATCTAGTGTGCTTGGGAAGCTATCAAGCCTTGGCTTCGATGGGTCGGTGATGGTTTTTGGGATGGGTTATCCATGAATCAACACAACCTCTAGTGGTCTCCTCTTTTTCAGGTGCAAGGGTTACCACTGGCCAAAATCCAAGGTGTTAGTGCTCTGCATTTTCACAAATGCGGCATTAGAATACCTAAGGATTTGTTCTCCAAAGCTTCTATGAGCCTCTGGTCATGGGAAGACCTCCAGGTCCAGTTTTTTCTGTCTCGGCAATATCGAGATACTTATGACCTTCTGGTCTCGGCCTTACCCTCCAATTTGCTTCACAAGCTTGGCATTAATTGGTCTGTCAGATCTTGGTGGAAAGATTGGAAATGGTCTCCTTGGATTCCTTTCACCAACTACAAACCCAAAATGGGTTATCTCTGGTTGGTTCCTCATTTGCCTATGGTCCATATTCTTAATCAGTGGTGGCACTTGTAGTCTTCTCAGACTTCCTGGAGATTCAGGTTTCTTGCTATTTGGTCCACCAACACTGAACCCAAGATTGCACACTTTGCTTGGTGTGTGCTCTTCCAAGGGTTGCCTTTGGGTTCCAGACTTAAACATTTTGGGGTTCCTGATCCCTGATGCCCTTTTTGTGGTCACCTAGAAACTTTTATGCACATTTTTTGGTTCTATAGAAGAGCTCAACAGTATTGGAGCTGGATTCATGATTTCTTTCGGCCTTTTCGGCCCGAGCCATTTTCCTGGCATATGGCCCTTCTGGGTGATTTGCCTAGCATCCCCTTTAAATTTTCCCAGATATGGCATGCTTTCGGAATGGAGATCTTATTCACTCTTTGGAAGGATATGAATGCAGTTATTTTTATTCACAACTTTTTGGATATTAATTTCTTTCTTTATGCTAAAGCTTTCATTTGTTATAATGTATTAATGCAGATACAAGTTCAAGCTGACAAGGTGGCCTTGGAGCTGGGCCACCTTCAGGAACTTCTCTAGCACTAGGGAAATGCCCCTTGTGCGGTTGCCAGAGTGCCATGAGATTCTGTCTCTGGCGACCGTACTCCACCCCGTGGCCACCACTGCGGTTGTAGTTCTTCTGCCTGCCGCTCTCAGACTCCACGGTCCCAACCTCCTTGCTGCTCCTCGGGTGGGAGAGACGATGCTTGGAGGTGCCACTCGGCTTCTCAGCCGCGTCGTGGCTTTGCCTTGGAGTGGCCCTCTACTACTCCTATGACTTTTTCTCTCCCATTGGTGATGGTTCTAGATGGCCCTTTGCCACCACTTCCAAATTTCCTCACCTAGCCCTGGTGATCTCACCTCCCAGGTAGGAGGAAGGAGAAATTGATAAAGATCCTGAAGATGGGTGGTCCATGTCGGACCCGAATCTTGACCCTGTTGATGTATGCGGCAAGAAAGATGATCCTGATCCTCCTCCCTCGGCTGCCACTACTTTGGCTTCTTGAGGAAGTTTTTTGATGAATAGCTTGTTTTTTCGCTTCTGGCCGTTGGCCGTGTGACTCTCACGGGGCGATCTTGTATCCCTTGACCTTTTTTTGTGTATATGTACTTTAATATTTCTAATTAATAGAGAAGGCTCATTTATAAAAAATAAAATAAAATAAAATATATAATAAATAAATAAATGGATGTACCGATAAGCATAAATACTCAACTAATATAATTCCACCAATTAATTTATATATATATATATATATATATATAGAGAGAGAGAGAGAGAGAGAGAGAGAGAGAGAGAGAGAGAGAGAGAGAGAGAGAGAGAGAGAGAGAGAGAGTATTCGTACTAACCATTATTTAATAATTTATGCCAATGGGCTATATGTAGTAATTTGATTAATTAATTTCCATAATTCCAAATAGCCAATAAAATATAAATCCATAAAATAAACATTAATGAATAATAATTCTCGAATAATAATAATCGCACATTAATATTAAATATTAATGTCATCCATTGATTTAATTTTATATTTATAAACTATATAAACTGATTAAGTGTTAATTAATAAATAATCCCAAACTCAGAAAGCAACCCAACATAAGGTTGAACAACATACCACATGACATAGACCAATGACTCAAGCCAAGACACTAATTGACAAGGGTATCAACTTAAGCCTAGGTTATGAGAGGGAAACACATGTCATCTCCAACAACTTGCCATTTAGATAAAGACATGCTCAGACATGTGAGACCAGGTGGAGTCGATGTCTGGTACCTGTAATCCTGCATCCACCACTAAAGACAATACAATATATATACAACACATATACATCACAAATGATCAGGCAAGTGATAGAGAATCACAATGTCATATCATGCTTGCAATGAGTGGTATGACATCATCTCTAATCACAAAGATAATCACAAACATCATAGCATCAATTCAGTCATCATAATCACAAAGTAGAGTTATCGTAATCATAATATCATCAAAATCCCATAAGCAATATGAGCCACCATGAATAATGAACACATATAAATCATCAAATATAGATTCATTATCATACCCAATACAATCATGAAGTAGGGTTAGTACATAACATGATACCACCAAATCATTACAAAGTAGACTAAGCTAGATCAATATATTCCTTTGATGTAAAAAAAGACAAGATGAATTAGGGAGGGGCACTACACTACATGTGTAACTCTTTCCCCCACATGGGTAGTTTAGTTACAAACCCTCATTTGTCTTGTTGTATGATATCTCATAACCGTTATTTCATCATTTCTTAATTGGGTTATGAGGTAGTTGGGTTTCTCATCCTCTTTTGGCCTTATGTGCCACCTTTCATAACTCCTTTCCTATCTTCATGTAAGGAGGTTGTGATACATGTTTTGGAATTTTACCAAGTAGGTAAAACCTCCCACTTTTTATGTGGAGTAGGATTTAATGCACCTCTTAGATGTATACGCCATTATTTTTATATATAATCAATTCTCTACTCCCACCTTCACTAGTTTAGTTATAGCTTGATGAGAGTAGTGAGAGTCTTCTCAAAATTCTCTTCTTGTCTATGTTTTCTCTCATTTTATATTTAATTTCATTTATTTATTTTATCTTTCACCATCTATTTCTTGGAGTTGTATGTGATCTACAGATGACATTAGATCTTGGCTCAGTTCTCACTTCTTGTAGAAGCTCATATGGTATCAGAGCCTTGTTGTTTGGTACAACTCATTGTTTTTCTAATTTTTTTAGAGATTTGAGACTATTAGATAACTAATATTTTCCTTTAAAAAAAACTATGCTCTTCTCCTACATTCTCATGTAACCTGGGGAATCATATTAGTTTAAAGGAAAAAGAAGCTCCTAGTTAATCTGGTGTGTGTGTGTGTGTGTGTGTGTGTGTGTGTGTGTGTGTGTTCCTATGAGATTGGGTGATTACAACTTTTTGATAATATTGAAAGCTTTTCAAGCATTTCTAGTGTCTAGAAGGCTTTATAAAGTCAAGAGTGACTTTTATTTCACCAAAATTAGAGATTGGAGGACATGGTAACAAATCAGAGTAAAATTTACAAAATTTTTATTGGAGCTATTCTTCATTTTTGATTTATAATTCTAGATTTTTCTTACTTTTAAGAAAAATAATTTTTGGGTCTAATTCCCAAGGTGAAAAAACCATCTGGGTGTCTACTATTTTTTGCATACTTTTAGTAATTTTTACAAAAATGAGTTGAATTTAGGTGTGAGCCATTTCTGGGAAGTAGAATTTGCAACTTTTTTAAGAATTGCATAACTTTTGCCTCGTGTGTTAGATGGTTATACTTTTGTTTCTCTTTACTGCATTATTATTTGCTTACCGGTATATTAATTTGGGTTATAAAGTTGCAAACAAGTTTAAATATTTTGGTTACCGGTTAGACACTGATTCACCCCCCCTCTTAGTGTCTTTGGGACTGATCAAGTATCTAACAATAAATAAGTCCTTAAAAATAGGTCCCTATATTAAAATATAAAATCAAATCACAAAAATCAATAAATAATTTTAATAAAGTCAATAAATGAAAACCAAAAATAATAATAAATTAAATAAAGCAATACAACAATAAATAGAATAAATAAATAAACAAAACAACATTAAATAATGAATAAAACATTCATCAATAAAACAACATAAATAATTAATAAATTAAATAATAGGTAGACCATTAAACAATAAATAAATAAATAAATAGACCATTAATATAATTCAATCTCATTAATAATCAATTTAAATAAATACCATCAATAAACAATTAGATGAATAATAATTAAAAAATACGCAATAATTAAATCAGTTAATGACCCAATAATTAAATTACTCCAAATTGGTTAAATAAAATCTCACAATGGAATCATGGCCCAAAAATAATAATATAAATATCTATAATCCAATGATTGAACAATTACACAATATTCACATAAACATAGACTCAAACTCACTTACACCAAGGGGACAAACATAACAAAAGACTCTTGCACCATGACACAATCGCCAAGGTACTCATCTTAGACCTAGAGTGTGTGAGGGAAACTATGTCATCTCCGACAACTTGCCATTGGGATAAAGACATGCTCAGACCTGTGAAGCTAGGTGGAGTCGATGTCTGGTACCTGCAAACCTGCATCAAAGACCAACACAACATATATGATACATATACATCATAATAAACAGACAAGTGATAAGAATCACAATGACATATCCCACTCGCAATGAGTGATATGGCATCATCCCTACTCACGAAGACAGTCACACAATATGATATCAAAACATCACATATAATCATCATCATGAAATAGGGTTAGTATCATCACAAGTCATATAACCCACATAGGTCCTAAAATTGATGATACCATCTAAGATAGCAAAAGAGTCATAAATAACCATCCAAATAACCATCATAAGTCTAAATAAGTCTATTTGAACACAAATCAAAATGCAAGTCTAGGAGGGGCACTAAACAACTCTAATATCCTTCAACATCTACTTCATCCAAATTATCTGAGTATATTTGCTAGCAGCATCAATGTATTCAACTTCTGCAATAGATAAAGAAATAGCATCTTGCTTGTTACTTGCCCAAGAAATCTTCTTCTTTCCCAAAAATAATGCTCCACCGGCAGTGCTCTTTGGGTCATCAATATCACCTGCCCGATCAGTAGCTGTATAAGAAATCAAAATGAAATCATCATTTTTCGGATACCACAAACCATAATCAACCGTTCCCTTTAAATATCTGAATATCCTCTTCATAGCAGTAACATGAATTTCCTTAGGATCAACCTCAAATGTTGCAACAAGACATACAACATTCATAATGTCAGGTCTAGTTTGAGTCAAATATAGCAGTCCACCAATCATAGATCTATACAGGGTTTGGTTAGCCTTCAAAGATTCATCATCTTTTGTTCTTGCATCCAGTTACCATAGGAATTACAAGAAGTTTGGAATCATCTAACCCAAACTTCTTCAGCAATTCCTTCACATACTTTGATTGAGATATGAAAATGCCTTTGTTAGTCTGTGTAATTTGCAATGCCAGAATTTTTTTTATCTCACCTATCATAGACATCTCAAACTCTTTTTGCATATCATCGACAAAATTCTTACTCAAATCATCATCTCCTCCAAAAATAATGTCATCAACAACATGACCTTGCCCCAAAACAAATTTCACAACCCTCTACACAGTCTTGATTCCCTTCTTATAGGAATGGAGGAGCAACAAAGTTTTAGACCATTTACATTCCTGTTTCTCACAAAAAATATTCAACTAACCCCATTTGGAATCATAATACATAAAACAACTATTACATTATATCATAATTAAAAATTTGAGTAGACTCACAACCTTTAGAGTTTGAAATTACTTAAGAGAGAATACGTAAAGTACTAACAAACAAAAACAAATACATTGAGATTTTAGAGACCATTGAGACGTAGGTAGGATTACACCCAACATTGATTGACAATAGTGAAAACTTTTTATTGAAATCCTCCTCGTAGACAATGGGAAGATACACCTCCATCTCCATACTATGCTTCTGAATGCCATCAATATTGAAAATAAACATAAAAAGTAAACTTAAAATAGATTATAATGGATATTAAATCATATTCATTTCATCATTGAAGCCCATATAGACACTCGTGACCTTTTGGCCTGGCAAGGTTTTGTTCTCCATAACATATGACTTAACTACATTCTATTTTATCCACTCTAAACATATCTTAGAATAAAAAAATTCAACTGGGACAAATGTTCAATATATTGATGATTAACATGAATATTGTTTAGTGCATTAATGGATTCTATCCCATGCTCAATTGAAAACAACTTATCCTTGTGAGTTTTCACATTCTACACTACCTTATCCTCATCACTCAAGTCAACCCTAGTCATAAGTGGAATTAATTGGATAATTTCTTTCTTCCATTCCTCTTTTCCTTTCAATTGGACATCTTCACCTCTAAATTAGGATGAAAGAGGAGTGCACTTCATTTGATCATATCTGTGAAGCTCTTTCACCTCTTTGTCAAGGTACTTATTGTCTATAGTTAGCCACTTATTTATAGTTCTTAAACTATCCATAGTTATCATTTTTATTGCTCCAAATGCCTCTTTACCATATATTTCTCCACTATTCTCAAAATTCACAAAACAATTGGGGCATTCATCTTAGATTCTAAATCATTTTTCATACATCTCAATCGAGACTCTAGTCTCTTGTGTTCACCAAATAGCTTGTATGTGGCTGCAAATATTCTCCAACATTGGTCAACATTAAGCAACATCTTCTCAAACTCATCATTTACCAAACCCCATACAAACCTTTCTCTATCAATTTTGAATTCACCAATTAATCTCTTCTCTTTGTCCTTTTACTTTGATGCTTCCCTTTTCCAATGATCTCTTTCCTCAGTTAATTCTTTTATTCTGTTCTCAACATCATTTTGGCCTTGTGTAATCAATAATAGTAGTGAAATATATGAACCATTGATCCTATCACTTAATTTCATATTTTCAATCATTAATTGCTCATTTTATATCTACAATTTATTTTTATTCACAACCAAATCATTCACATAAGCTTTTGTAAACTTAGTTGCATGGATAGTCATATCCATAACTTCTAAGGGATATATATCTTCAAGCTTATGAACCATGAGATGTCCATAGATTTTTCTTGGGTCATCAATTTCTTGTGGTCTCATCCTTGGTGGATACAAAACCCAAACAGTTAAGGACATATCATCAGGGTTGAGCCTTGATCCTATATAAATCTTTTCAGTTGCCTCAATGTTCATCTTCACTTTCAAAATTTTATTTGATCTTAAATTATCAAATGCCACAAAGGAATACATATCCCATCCTAGAAGAATCATCACTCTATCTTAGTTTAGCAACTTTCTTCCTTTTTTTGAATCTATAATTTTTAACTCTTCCCATACCTTATGCCATAGTTGCTGATTAAGTTTAGGAAGCATATATAATATAATATTTTTAAGATTCTCCCTTATATGTCTTCCTTTAAAATAAAGAAAAAATATCTGAAATTCCTTTGAACTAATAAAAGCATTATTAGAGATAAATTTTGACCGACAAGATGTTTCACATCATTAGACAATTTATCTAATGGCTGAATTTTAAATGGCACCCCCATCCTTAGGAGGAAAATACCTATCTATAATAGGCTTCTCAATTTGATTATATTCCTCACCTTGATCTTCTTCTCCTATATCTGAATCATCAATATCAACCAAGCATATTGTCTCCAGAGTGGGTTGTGGGGACATGCTATTGATTGGGAGCACAATTTCTGCTTGCATTTGAGGTACATCCTGTACATACAGGGATTGGCCTATTCTCTTGAAGACATAGGCATGTATCCCTCATGTCAACTTAGGCTCATGTTGAAGAAGAATTTCATTTCTTTTTATTACATTCCTTTCTTCAATAAAAACACCCTTGTATGAAGGGTTATGCTTCATTTTCGATTTCTCTGCTGCCAAGACCCTGTTATACTTGTTGATCCTATTTTTAGCATATTGTTCCTCCACATTCCTTACTAAATCATAATCAATAAAATATTCATACGATATACGCCTAAGCGCTATGACAATCTTTTGCTATTAATGAATCCTTTAGGATCAAAGAACTTCCTTGTTTTTTCAATTGGCAGCCTATAATATCACAATTTTTCATCAAGGAGGTTATATCCTCCAAAAGCAGTGATCCTAAAGTCACCAAACTTTAGAGTTGCAGACAAGTAGGATTGTTTATTGTAATATTTCAAATGCACAAAATCAAATGTTGACAATTGCCTCACAATTTCCAAATAGGCAACCTTGTTTGGCATAGTCCTAGGCAAAAAGTAAGGGGCTCCTTCATATCCATAAACCCTAATCTTTGTACAACCTTTGAGAGAATACCTATCACCCTAGTTGTGATCTATGCCCTTCCCTATGTCCTTGTCAAGGGGCCTTAAAAATGTTTCAATTTTGGATGACAAACTATAATTTTAAGGGTGGCCAAGTTCCATATACATTTGTTTTACAAAGAATTCTTCAAAATCTAAGTAGTGGGATCTATTGCACCTACTATATGGAAGTCCACATTTGAACATGACACAATTTTCCATAATCATCTTCAACTTTCACCCTGAGGTACCCCTTTCATATATTTTTCTCCCAACCTTCATTTAAAATGAGATGAATTAATACAAAATAATGTTTGAAAAGAATAATATCATCACTCCTTTTGATTGATGTCAAGATTTTATTTATTTCCTCAACAAGGAACTCTACATAATCATATGGTGTGGCCTCATGACTTTGAATATTGGCATCCAATACCATTGGAACTATATCCATATTTACATAGGCATTAGTACCCAAAACTTGGAACATAGAATAATATGTATACTTGAAATATTCATGAAACAATTTTACATAAAAAAGTGATTTTTTTCCATCAAAAAATACCCTCAATGTCCCATTATCATTCCTAGGTCTGTGATAGGGAAACCACCATCTCTTGATTCTCACATCTTCTATGTTCATACTAGATAGCTCCCAAATTGAGCTTCAGATTTACATTGGGATCCAAGTTAAACACTCTACACAAGTAATCCCTTGTGATTCTAACAAATTCAGACCCATCTATTTGAAAAATTACTCTTTTTCTTGGGTCATAAATTCTAGGTAAAGCTGTCACCAATTCTACATTCACAAAAAATATTAGGGACTACAAGCTTTACCAAATTCAACTTCCATGGATTTCTCATAGGTTTGACTCTTTATATCCTTTTGTAATGGCAATGAAACAATTCATAACCTCAAGGTGGTGTTGATACATCTCCAAGACCTCTATGGAAATCTTCCAATCTCTCTATATTTGGGTTCATCTATTGAGTGTGCCTCGACCTCATAGCAGAGTTGGGAAATTGATCAATCAGATCTTGATTGTCTGTCCTAGAGTCTTTTTTGTGTCTTTTGTGTTTCAGTGGAGCAGAGGTTTCAGAAGAACTATCCATTTCATCAAAATTTCCATAATTCACAATATAAACTTACTAAATTCTTTGTAGACATACACTAAATCCTCCTTTAAGCCCTGAATCCTTCTATACGAACTTATTTTGAATAGAAAACATGACCACAACATTCAAAAGTAGGTTTGAGCACTTACAATTTTAGTGGCCCCAACTCATACTTCAAAGTTTGTAGAAAACCTCTCTTTCTCCCCAAATGCACTTCGAGCTCAGCTACTGCTTCTTTTCAAACACTTCAAACAATGATTTATTACCAAATGACACAATTGAATGCAAAAATATGACTTAATTGCTCAAGCATAACTCCTTCAATGCTCATACATGGAATGCCATAGTTTGTTAATGAGGTAGATACATTTTTTAATAGATCCACCATTGATATAAAATATCAACAATTGTTGGTGAAGTTTGAATATTCTCATTGATATTTCTTTCCCATTTAACGATATTGCTAGATCGTTGAGCCATAGAAATAGGCTCCAACGATATAAAGAAATTCCCATGATATACCACAATCTGTCAAGTTGCCATTCACCTTATTGTCAAGTTGTTGAGACTCAAAAGAAGCTCCACTAATGTGCTACTTCTCCCATGATTCCATCTCATCACCCACCTATGTCTCACTTGGTTGACCGTATCATAATTTACCTTTAATTATTGGATCATTGAAACTGGAAAATGGTTCCAACTATACACCAAGTCAACATGAACGTGTCTTTATTGTTGGATCATTGGGGTCAACAAATAGTCCCAACAATGTTCCTTTTCTATTTTTATATGTCCCACTTGCCATATCACTCTCTCATTACAATACTATGTGGGTTTGGTATTGCTGGATCGCTAGAGCATGAAAATTATCTGAACAATATAAATAAATTTCCCAACTTGTCTCCAATGTTGACTGCCAAGTCATCTCCTAAAATGTGTGCACATCAATGTACAATCATCGGTGGGTCATTGGGACGAACAAAAAGTCCCATCAATCATCTTCCTTGTGCAAACGCCTGGGTATAAACCGACTCAGCCTCCACATATTATGTGTGTTCGACGCATTGTTGGAACATAAAAGACCCTCAAATGACAACTTTACACTTCACCCATATACTTTTCTGCTTGCTTTGATGTATTGTGACTCCTTAGAAACCTCAGGACGAGGATTCCTATGAGTACCCATGCGACCAACATGACAATGATCTCTACCCCTAGCAGGCATCTTGTCTAAGAAAGACGCAAAAGAAAACTATAAGCTAACCATCTAGGGAGCTATAACAATAAAATAAATAGCAGGGATAAAACTATTGGGCTACTCCATGCTAAACGCTAACATGCACAATGGGCTCAAATGAAACCAGAGTACCCAGTGTTCGAACATGGGCTCTGATACCAAATGTAATGCCCACCAAAATACCCTAGAGAAAATAAACATCTAACATACTATTGGAGATGATTTTTTTTTATTTAACATCTATTAACAACTAATGTAACACACAACATCTCCATCTAACTACATTCATTAACCATTTAACCATGATGAACATGGATCATTACACATTTCATGAATTTACACAAGCGAAAATAACATAACATCATTATCCTTTCCATAGGGTGTTTTTGTGGGCATTACATCTCCGTGGAATTTCCCAAGCCAAAATCCGAGGGAACAACCGAGCCAAAATTCAAAATTTTGAGAAACGGGATTCCGTATCCTAAACAGGATCCTGTCTAAGATTCGGTCCAATCCCGTTTTGTTTTTTCTAATAATTAAAATTATAAAAAACAAAACAGGTTCCCGTTTGGAAATAAAATCGGATCCCATTTCACAAACGAGATCCTATATCTAAAATGAGATCCCGTTTTAAAATAGAACAGGTTCTCGTTTTGTTTTCCTTTTTTTTTCCAGCAAAAAAATAGTATATATAGCAATTATTATAACTAATCAAACATTTCCTTTTGTGCATCTTTTTATGCAATATGTTATGACCTAGTTGTCCTTTGAGTGCTCTTTTGTTGCAATTTTATATCTATTTTTTGAAGGTGGCAATCTTTGCATAATTTTTTAGTCATGGGGTCTAAATAGCATCATAAGAAGAAACAAAGGAGGGAAATGACCACTGAGGAAATTCAAGCAAAAAAAGAGAAGGAGGCCAAATGTCAAAGAGAAGGAGGCCAAATGTCAAAGAGATAGAAGAACGCGGATTCGACAAATGAATAATCCTGATGCTTCTGGATCCAAAACAGTGGAAGAGAAAAATATTCAAGATGATGCCTTGGGGGATAATATGGACGTAGATGATGCAATTATGGATGATGTTGATGTGGATGATATAATTATGGAGACGTTAGAACTCAAATAAGCTCCCAATGATACACAACAACTGCCAATGACAGTGATAAAAAATTAGCACATGGGTGAAAAACATCAAGTTTAAATCACAACTTACATGACCTATAACTAGATAACATAGGTCAACATTAAAAAATGAAGCATACAAGTGAATTGAACAACACAAATTTTAAGGTTTAGGGTTTTTCAAGTAGGCAACATTAGATTGCATTTTGGAAATTTTTTGCAAGTTATAAAAAATATAGGTGAAAGGACCCAGTAGTTGTGCACCCTAACTTTAGGCTTCTCAAAATATTACTTGGAAATTTCAAATCACTCCGATTTTTTTATAGCAGCTTACTTGGCAAGTCCCCTACTTATAACTAAGGTTTCAGGGCCACATCATCAAATATGATTCCACATCAGCATGCTTTTTGCCAAGGTGTCCAAAACAGCCCCCCAAAAAAGTGAGACCAATAGGCATGCAAAAGAGACCCCAATAGTTATGTAGTTGATATGGCATCACCTGATTGGTTACTTTTTACAATATTAGTACATTTCTTAACAACTATTGATACATTTCCTAACAACTGTTGGTACATTTCCTAACAAAAATTGATATTTTTTGTTTCAAACAATAGGTTTTATTTGTTCAATTTTTGGAACAAAAGGTATCAACAACCCTCACAACAATTGGTACATGCTCAACTACTGGGTCCTTTCCCCTAGGGCATATCCGAATAATTCCAATAAAAGAGTTTAGGAATATCATGTAAGAGAGAAGAATTATCATGTTGTTTATCAATATCTAGACGCTTTGTAATTTTAATCACTTTTTCAGCCTTATGTGGGTCTATCATAAAATCATTGGTATCTCCTATTAGAATATTATTACGTTTAGGAACATCCAACAGATGAGGAAGTTCTTAAGTCATATCCAAGGTATCATTGGTAATTCAAAATATTTCCCAAAGTATACTTCAACATTTAAAAAATAGGGGAATCTGTGATTATGATTATATCGAGGAAGATTATCATAAACTCCCAATAATTTAGCTAAATAATCGTCCATTGAAAAGATGTAAAGTGAAGTTATGCTTGAAGTGGAACACATTTCAATTGAGGATTAAATAGAAGAAGATGTTTTGAAGAAGTAGAAATTGAATTCACATTGAGATATGATTTATGGGATGCTTTCATGGGTCTTGAAGTATTATAACCAAGTCCAAATGAAGCTTCACATGCGTAAGTTTCTAAAGGGACTTTAATTCCTTGTTCATTCAAGCCCCACAACCATTGGATCTATATCCACTCTTAGCTATGGTATGGAAACTAGGACAATAAAGATGCCATTTCTGAAACAAAATATATTTTTAAAAGAAATGGCAGAGCCTCATATATCTCAATATCATATGAAGAAGAATTAGAAGAGTTAATTGAAGTAGAAGTAGATCCAAAATTATTCTTAGATCTCTTAGAAGAAGTCAAATCCTTTGTGGATGTCACCATATCAACCTCTCCAGTCTTATATTCTAATGGATGGATCTTATATTCTTCTTGTTGGTGAAATTAAGACATTTTACCTTGGTTTTTTCTCACTTAGGTCCTAATTACACACCACTTAAGCTTACTTAGGGAATTGCATAGGAGTATTTGGAGCATCTCCACTTTAGGTGGATTTATCATGTTACCATTTTCACTTTATATGGTGTCTCCACCTTTAGTTCCTTTATCACATTATCATATCTACCTTTCGTGGTTGTAGTTTTCCACCTTTGGTGGGTGATCCACCTTTAATGGTGTTATCATGTGATCACTTTTCGACTTTAGGTGGGATGACAAGATAGATTTTTTTGTCTCATGTCATAAGATTACAATACTTATCATAATATTATGAACTCCTATGTTCTCACCTTGGACATATAACCAAAGAGTGTCCTATGTAATATTCATTCATTGAATATCCATCATATGGACTTTAGTTGATTCTATTATATTGCATCATTGATATGAATACAATTTATTCTTGTCACATTCCATCTCTCTTGTTTATGTGCTTTCTATTTAGTATTTAGATCTTGGGTGGCAACCTTCATATCCAGTTCTTACATGGTATTGGAGCCAATAGGGTACCTTTGGATAGTCATTTTTGAGAGTTTTTGGTGCAATTTGGAGTTTTGGATCCTTGGATTTTTTGTTGTAGGTCAAAATTGGAGCTTGTTGGATCAGATCTAAGGCCACCATTGGATTAAATATTTTTGAGAAAGTCATAACTATATTTTGTTTCATCCAAATTTGACTTCACAGGCCAAATCTAGAGCCATTTGAAGTTTGGAGGTGCGACTGCGATTCAGGTTTCATTATGCAAACAATTATCAAATAGTGATATCACAGTCATCTAGACTTTTTTTTTTTTGATTTGAGGTATAATTTCATGCTCTTCATAGTGGTTAAGGAGTTTTCTATTTTTCGTACATAGATTTATCAAAAAATTGTGAAATCCCTATTTTTACAACTTTTCGAGCATCGTTCAGACTCATATGGACTCCTTTTTAGGTGCAATTTTTTTTTGAAGTGCCTATTTTTTTCTATATTTTACAGAGATGCTATAATTTTCTAGTCACCGTGATAAAAAATTTCACTTTCAACACTTGTTTTTTTTAACCTATTTAGGCAATTGTAATGCTTAGATCCTAGTTTCTTGGTGACATACGAATTGGAGGGCATCATTTGTAGGACCTATTTAGTGGCATTATCTTTTTGTTTTCATATTTGCATCATTTTCATGTCATGTTGTATTCTCTTGGATGAGCTATGTTGTACTTGCACTAGTATAAAGTGCCACACCTCTTTGTACTTTGTCATTGATGACATATTTGATTTATTTCTCCTGTACTCAATAGGATGGCATATTTGATGTAATCCTCACATACTTAGTAGATTAGGAACTATCTTGTGAGACCTAGTACATGTCTCTAGTTGAGAATGCATGTAGTTTGAATATCTAGCTGATGCTCATACATGTTGTCTCCATGTTTTATCTTCATCATGTTGTAGTGTGATTCATTGGTCGTTCTTCATCAACAATAGTACCTAGTTTTGTCACACTTTGACATTATTGGTGCAACATTGGCATTATTTCTTCCTAATGGGGAAGAATGTTGGTTGACATCTTGGATCATCTTTGTAGAAGATTCTACTTTGAGGGGGGGATTCATGGTCACTCTTCTTCTCTCTTTTGGGGGGGAGTTTTTTCCCGCTGCATTTTTCTCTCTTTCTCCATTTGTGGGAGATTGTATTGCATTTGTACATGGGTACCTAACAAGACCTAGTTGCCAAGACCCATCTTAAATTGTTGACTTTTGTCCACATCTCCCTAAGTTGTACTTAAGGGGGTGTCAGTGTAATTAAGGCAGTTTACCTTGGTTTTTTCTCGCTTAGGTCCTAATTAAACATCACTTAATCTTACTTAGGGAATTGCATAGGAGTAGTTGGAGCATCTCCACTTTAGGTGGGTTTATCATGTTGCCATTTTCACTTTATGTGGTGTCTCCACCTTTAGTGCCTTTATCACATTAACATATCCACCTTTCATGGTTGCACTTTTCCACCTTTGGTGGGTGATCTACCTTTTTTGCCTTTTTTTGAAATCAAGGAAATGAACAAGTTGGGTTCACCAAAAAAAAGGGATGGACTACTCTAGCTATCAATTCAACTAGGACCAAACTCTCTTTTATGAAAAATTAGAATACTAACCACAAAGGGGTATTTATGCTTGAATAACTATTACTTAAAGAGAGTCAAGTTATCCTTATGATCTATTCCTTTATTGCATAAAAAAATGTTGGATTGATGTAGGTGTGAACTAATTAGGTCCTAAAAGCATGCACAATGAACCTTTAAACTGATAAACAAGAATGAAGCTACAAATAAGTGTCGAAATAGAACAAGGATACATAAATTCACCTGTGATAGAAAGTCAAACTCAAAATTCTCGGTCATTGGCATGAGGTGCCCTAGTCTTGATCGGTGTTCTGGTAAAAGCAACAATTAGATCTATCCCCAGAAGCTCCTAAATTGTTTTCCTTCAAAATTACATACCAAACTAAGAGGTTACTAGTGCTAGGTTCCCTTAACCATGACTTTTCTGATGAAAATTTCTAAGAATCATTGTCTTTATCTACATTGTGCTCCTATACCTACAATATGGGTTTGAATCTATATCTGAATCTACAAACACATAATAGAGAAAGAAAATTATTTTGCGGCGATATAGGGGCTTTCCTCAACTAAGGCATCACTTTGGTGATTTCCACTTTAATGGATAGCCAAGTTGGATCTAAAAAAAAGTGTGTGTACTTTGAACCTTAGGTTTGTCTAATATTGTGATGAGAAAATAAGTGCATAAAACATAAACAAGGTCCCTACTCAATTAGTGGGGTAGAGTAAAACCCTAAATAAGATAATTAAAGGAGATGCATATATCAACTCAAGAGTACACAAATCACTTAAATTAACATAGACCAATGAAATAACTTATATTTGAAGCTAAAATGAAGAGATGAAAGGACAATAAGAAATAATACCAAACCCTAATGGAGGTACACGCCAAATATCAACTAATGATTCCCTTTTATTCTCCAATATTTCTTGAAGCTTCCATCATGATGAACAAATGTTGATGAATATTTGATGTTTTTAATTATTCCTTAAATTATCAGACATGTAGACTCACTCTTTAATATACTATTTCATCATATGGATATCATAACATGCTAGATAATATATATTAGAAATGAGGAAAGTAACTTGCTTATATATGAGTTACAAACTTTAATTTGAGAAAAGACTGACTTATAATGATTATCTCCACAAATCGATACTAGATTGTGTAATATTAAGGTCTACACATTATTTTATCCAAATTTCAAACAAAAAGTGTTGGTCACTATTTAGTTTTGATTGGTGACATGGCAAAATAGGTTCTGCTTTTGTAGGAAGCGATATTTTAGGGCCCTAATATTGAATATGGAAATACCCTATATAATAATAACATTTGAGTTTTAAATAGTGTGTTTAAGTTTTAAAATAGGACAGGACCCATACCTATGAGTTGAGGGTTAAATTTAAGGCTATAAATGGTCCTAAAATGCTCAGGGGAATGGAAAACTAAAGTAAGTGGTAGGAGAGTGTGAAATTTGACTCATTTAAAGGAGTACAATTTATAACCCCACGAGAAGATTCCTTCCATCCACGTAGAATCAAGAGGAACTATTTGATACAACAAGGAACCTAACATCCTTAGAAGAATCAAAATCCCTAGGTGCATCCATATTAACAAAATAATCAATCTACACAACAGTTGGTGAAGTAGAGGATCTTGTTGAGTTAGTGACGTTTGAGTTTCCAATTACTAACCATGAGCATGCAACTAATCTAAAAAATATACCTCCATCTACCTCATATAATATCTAAGGCCTAAGTATAGAATACCCTAATATATTTTTGTTTGAGTTTGATTTCTTGTGTTGGAGCTATGATTATACAATTGACACCCTTAGGCTAAATTTTTTTTTTGCCACATTGAAAGATGTTTCTTTGAGGTAGTTTATGGGGCTAGGTATGAATGTAATTATGAGTTGGGATATAGTAAATGAAAAATTCATACAAAAGTATCAAGACTACTATCTTTGGGGAGAGATGAAGAGGGATAACATCTTTCGAATGCCATAGATTGAGGATAAACCACCTGAAGATTATGTGGGAGGTTTCAACTTTGCTTAAATAAATCATGTCATAATAAACTCTCACCATAATATCTTAAGTTGGTGTTCTTAAGAGGAGTAAATGAAGACTGTATGGATTCCTTGAACTTGATTAGAGTAGAGGATATCTCACAACTATATTTTTAATAAATTTGTTAAATTTGTAGAAATTGCTCCCAATCAAATATGAGGAAATCTAAGAGTTGTAAACTTTGCCTATTAACAAAGAATCTATTGGTGTATCTCTTGTGGAGTATAGAAATATTTTATCAAATATGAAAGAAGATATTATCAGCCATCTTGCAACTCAACTGGACACTCTGCACATAAAAAGAAACAAGAATATGTAGAGGCTACTCTCATATATTATTTTATACATTGTCAACAAAAGAAGGCCAATTGCAAATACAAGAAGGTTACAACATTTTTGAAGAAAGGAAAGAAGGACTAGAGTTATGCATCTTAAAAAATGTGGAAGGACAAGTTTTCTATATTTCTTAGTGTAAGCCCTAGAAACATACACAAGGTATGCCTCAATACCCATTATCATATAATGCTTCTTTTCCTAGGGTCAATACAAACATTTCTAGATAGAATAGTCCACATTGGAATGCTATGCCAAACCAACCATATCCATACTTCAATCATCCAAATGGATTCCACAATAGGAGATTTGACAAAAACATGCATACTAATTTCCCAAATATAAATAATAATGGCAATTACCTTAAAGTCCATGGTCATAACAATGGTGAAGAAACTAATAGTGGAAAAAATCACAACTTACCCACAACCGTAAAAACCCTTATATAAACAACCATAATTATACCTAACTCAGTTATGCTTGTGCCAACACAACCTAGAAACAACAAGCCTATTCAACATGCTTATACTAATGAGACCATCCAATACCCAACCTACATGGTTGATATTAGCGATGTTCATCTATATTTAAGAAAAACCCTTGTAGGCCCTACATCCCCATAAATTATAGAATTATTCAATAAGGAGCCTACAATTGAGGTTTATAACAATAAGAAACCCAAACAAAACCAACCACATGTAGATATCATGAGTAAGGAACCACCATTCCCAAAATGATGACCACCTATTAATTTCATCCTAGGCCTAAATTTTACTTCTTGGGACAACTAAAATATTCTCATGTTAAAATACACCTTATCCAAGTTATCAAAGACATGCCAATCTATACCAATACTATCAGGGAATTGTGCCTTAAAATACTAGGGAAGAAATGAAGTAATCCCTATATTGTCCATGTTAGGGATCTTAGTTGTACCCAAACATTTAGACACTAGTAGCCTTATAATAGATGTGCACATTAATGGGACACTTATCAAAAACACTGATATATCTTGGAGAAACCATAAATGTGATGACCATGGAAATAATGAGAAATATTCAATTGATGGATTTAAGGCCTATACCCATTGTGTTACAACTTTTAGATAAGTCAACACTCAAACTAGAAGGTATGATTGAGGATTTGGCCATTACACTTGACTCATAGGAATATCCTACTAACTTTATGGTCCCAAAGCCTAAGGCCAACCTAGGAGGATACACCTTGACCTTAGGACTACCATGGTTGGCCATAATAGTTACTTATATTAGTCGTAGGTCTAATAATATATTCAAGTCTAATACAAATGTAACAAAGAAATTGGTTGTTTATCCCTCTGCACAAACTTGTGTTGATTTAGATCAATTTGTATGGCCAAACTCGGAAGATGAAGATCATCATTCTCTCCAAACACTCATGACCATCGAAAGGAGACCCATGATAGACATTTAGTATGAGGATCAATTTTTTTCTGATATTATATAGAATCCTTATGGGATGGACCCACAACAAGACCAATTTTTATCATGTCTAACTTGTCCAATACATATTAAGTTATCTAATGCTTCAAAGCATACTTCCATTATATTCTATGAAATACATCTACATAATTACAACATTAATATATCTAGCCTAGATATGATTTCTATCATGACCTTTGCAACACTAATGGAAGTATCACTTGGTTTAATATATAATCTAGGTATCACTTATGTCACGACCTTTGCAACTCCAATGGAAGTATCACTTGGTTTAATATATATAATCTAGGTATCCCTTATGTCACGACCTTTGCAACACCAATGGAAGTATCACTTGGTAAGGTAGTAAATGTCAACAATGAGCTAACATCATTCCAATGTTTTGAATTATTGAAAATGCTACAAGCCTACACATCCCCATTTTCCTAAGATTATCATGATATTAAGGCATAAACCCTAAACTTTGTGTGCATAGGATATACATTGATAAAGGATGCAAACTATTGAGCCAAATACATTGTAGAATGAACCTAATTGTTAGATATATAGTGAAGGCTAAGCTGCACAAATTACTAGATGCATGAAACTTCATATATCCAATATTAGATACTGAGTGGATATCTCCATTGGTCATAGTACACAAGAAAGAAAGAAAATAGAGACCATGTATTGATTATAGAGAGTTGAATGTAGCCACTAGGAAGGATCATTTCCTTCTCCTTTACATTGATCAAGTTTTAGATTCATCGACAGGGAAGATATACTTTTCTTTCTTGGATGGGTTTAGTGGTTATAAATATATCAAGATAGCACTTGAAGACCAAGACAAAATAACCTTTATATGTCCATAGAGTAATTATGCATATTCAATCCTACCATTTGGACTTTATTTAATGATCTAAGAACACTCCAATGATCCATCTACCATTTGGACTTTATTTAATGATCTAACAACACTCCAATGATCCGCCTTGGGCATATTTTCATATTTTTCCCATGACTATGGAAATATATATGTATAGTTTTACCATCTATGAGGATTCCTATAAAGAAGACAATCTTGAAAAGTACTTCAAAGATGTTTGGATAATAGCATCTCTTTAGTCATTAGAAGTGTTTCTTGATGATGGATGAGGGAGTTTCTTTAGGCCACTTTGTGTCACACAAAGAAATTAAAGTGGATCCAAATATAATAGAAATAATCTCTACTATACATTATTATAAAATCAAAAGCATATGAGATGTTTTCTTCACCATGCAGGGTACTATAGAAGATTCATTAAGGATTTTGAGTTTGATTGTATACATGCTTGCCAACAAGCCTTTGAATAGGCATTAAAAGAATCTCTTACAAAAACACTTGTCTTGAGAGGACCTAATGAGATAATATCCTTTCAAATTCATATAGATTCCTCTAATTTTATAATTTGAGACTTTTTAGGACAAAAAGAAGGAAACCTAGAATATGACATCCATTACATTAGTAAAAAATTATAGGGTGTTGAAATTAATTATACACTGACAAAAAAAGATGTGTTAGTAGTCATATATGCAATTAACATATTTATACATTATATCACTAGTTATCCTATCTTTGTTCATACTGACCATACATCAGTTCAATATTTTATAAAAATCAGTGGTTGGTGGAAGACTTGTTAGATGGATATTGTTACTACAAGAGTTTGACATCACCATCATTGATAAACTAGACAAAGCAAATGTGCTATCTAAATTTATATTCAAATTAAATATTCAAACAAAGCAAATGGTTGTGGATGATTCCTATCCTAATTAACACCTATTTTCTTTAATAGTAATTACACCTTGGTATGTAGATATAGCTAACTATATAGTCGCAATAAAAAATGCCACCACATTTGTCACCAAGAGAAATGGATTATTTAGTTGAACATAGCTTCCCATATTTTTGGATAGCTGGTTATTTATTTTACATAAGGCTTGAAAATGTTATCTACATATTTATAAGGGATGATGAAGTTTATAGCATCCTTAAGGCTTGTCATGATGAGCCTTGCAGAGGACATTTTGCATCCAACTGCACCACACTTAAGATCCTCACCACAAGATACTACTAGCCAATGATACATAAAGTTTGTTAGGAAAATGGTGTCTCAACTTTCCAAAAATAAAAAAATTATACTGGCTCATTTAGAATGCAGAAAAAACACAAGCGTTGAAGTATATTTTGTATGTTGGATAAGGAATGCTCTATTTTTCCTACTAGTGCATTCTATGTACCGTTGAAGTGCTTCTAGAATGCTCGATAGTTGATAAAGCCATATTTTATGTATAACTTATCATTGTAAATCTTGACCAATTATTATTATATTATAGATCTAACAATGGACATTTTGTTTGTTTTGTTTGCCCTAGAAGGAAACCCTATATTTTTAGGGCATTGTATTACGACTAGGTATTGTGATGCATTACCAGAGGCTGATAGTTGTTGAGTTGCCTTTGGATCTCCATTGGTGATACTCTTATGAGAAGCTTGCTTTGCAAGTATATTGTAATCTATTGTTGATTTTTGAATAATGGATTGGTCAGATTTTGGAGTATGGGGTTTTTCCCCCAAAAGGGGTTTTCCCACATTTATCACTATGTTGTGGTATGCATGCAATTTATGTATATTTTTGTTAACTTTTAGTAAATTTTCTAAATATATATAAAAGTTCTTTCTTTGTTGTACTCTCAAGATTAGTGTAGGAAGTTGTTCTGCTACTTAACTTCATTACAAATATGTAGCTTAGTATACTATATGTGATCATTGCCAAAGAATGGATAGACATAGACATGAAGTGATAAATTCTCCTACAACCACAATTGGTGATTACACCTTTTGATAAATCGGGCCATGGATTCATTGGTCCAATAAAACCAACCTCCAACACTAAGGCATAAATATTTGTATACAAAATACCTGACCAAGTGGGTAGAAGTAAAAGCTTTGAAGACTGCTAGAGATACCAAGGTAGCCACATTCTTATATGAATATATCTTCACAAGATATGGTGTGCCTAGGGAGATAACCAATAACCCCAATATACTTCAGAACTAATTGCACAACTAGTTAAAAAATATGAAATCAAGCATACAAATTCAACACCTTACCATCCACACTCAAATTTGTATGTTGATGTTAAAAATAGTTAATTGGAAGCAATATTAATAAATATAGTTTAGTTACATAGAAAATATTGGGTACGCAGATTACTAGAAGCAGTTTGGGTACATAGGACAACATGGCAAATAGCTAAAGGGTTTACACCCTATGAGTTAGTTTATGGGAAAAAGGCTATCCTACCAACTGAGTTTGAATAAAAGACACCAAGGACAACAATGTACTTGGGAATGAATGTCAATAAAGCTCAAAAAGACCAACTATACGAACTCCATGCATTAGATTCAAATTAAGGTTAGAGGAAACCCACCACACAAAGATCATACAAAAGAAGAGGACTAAATGATATAACCCATTCATAAAAATTAAGAAATTCCAAGAAGGTGACTAGGCATTGATATATGATTCTAAGTATAAGGACCATAAGGGTAAACTACAAACAAGATGACTAGGTCTTTATGAAATAAACAAATTCTTTCTGAATGGAGCTTTACAACTCACAACCATTGATCTAGTTCTCTTTTCATTGATGGTCTATGGACACATCTTAAAGTTCTATAAGAAACCAAAAAATAAATATGAGTTCTTACACCACTTGCAACAACATTTTATTTCACCACCCATATCAACCATATTGCCTACCACATTTTAAGAACTCATTCCATCATCTCCATCATCCACCTCAACCTTTGTATAAGATCCCATTGGTTTCTCTATTGTTATTTCACAAGTGTAATTACCTTGTTACAAAACACAATCACATACTACACTTTCATTACCATAATTCAGTTGCATACTTCAATTGCTGGAACCTACAATATTGTCACTAAGGGACTTGTAGAAACAACCCTGAGACTATTCTTAATAGGGACTTAACAAGTCATAAACCTGTAGCAATTACCTTCTTTTAGGGTGGCTGCAAGAAGTTGAGTCCACGTTTTGGCCAAAAAGTGGAAGTGTTTTTCTTGTTTTTTATATTTCGCCATGTTTGACCCAAAAATTTGAAGTACTTAAAGAATGAACCTTGAAAAAAGTCCGTAATACAAAATCTAGTGTTTGAAGTCTAATTTACAAATATATAATTTTTTTAAATACCCAAATCTTAAAAATTAAGTATGATTAGGCATTACTAAGTCACTTTTCAGGACCATAACATGCTCATGTAGGGAAAGTATAATTTGACCTAAATGAAAGTATTTTTCTGAATCCTTTTGGGAAAAGATCGAGAACTCACTCACCTTTGATGAGGATATTTTTTTGTAATTTTTTTCTGCATTTTTTTTTATTAGATTTTTATTAGGCATAATCATTGTTTTGACAAATCCTCGTGTACAACAAGTATAATTTGACTTAAACTTAATATTTTTTGATTTTTTTTAACTGTATAGAATTGTCTCTAGTTTGATGCCATATAATTTTTTTTTCAAAAAACTTAAAGACAAAAAAGTAATTAAAAACCTAAAAAACCTTGTTATTTCAAGTTTATGTACCTCTTTCATTAGAAATTATTTTAAAAATAAAATTATTGATCCATTTTTAAAAAAAATTACATATTTGGAATCTACACAGCCTCAGCTGTAATGGGTTTTCATTGTTTAAAAAAATTCTAAAAATTTGGTGTTCAGATATATTTTTGAAGTCATTATTTTGTATGAAGATTGATTTGGATTTCAAGTTGTAGGTTAAACTAGGTCTAAGCCAAAGGGTTGGCTCTCGAGGCATTTCCCAAGACAAAGTCCGAAGGAACAACTAGGTCGAAATTCAAAATTTTTAGAAACGGGATCCCACATCCTAAATGGGATCCTGTCTAAGATACAGTCTGATCCCGTTTTGTTTTTTTCTAATAATTAAAAACTAGAAAAAACAAAACGGGATCCCATTTGGAAATAAAATGGGATCTCATTTCGTAACAAGATCCCATATCTAAAACGAGACCCCGTTTTAAACTAGAACAAGATCCCGTTTTGTTTTCCTTTGTATTTCCAACAGAAAATTAGTATATATAACAATTATTATAACTAGTCAAACATGTCCTTTTGTGCGTCTTTTTATGCAATATGTTATGACCTAGTTGTCCTTTAAATGCTCCTTTGTTGCAATTTTATATCCATTTTTTGAAGGTGGAAATTATTGCATACTTTTTTAGTCATGTGGTCTAAACAACGTCAGAAGAAGAAACAAAGGAGATAAATGACCGCTAAGGAAATTCAAGCAGAAAGAGAGAAGGAGACCAAACATCAAAGAGATAGAAGAATGCAGATTTGACAAATGAATTATCCTGATGCTTCTGGATCCAAAACAATGGAAGAGAAAAACATTCAAGATGATGCCTTGGGGGATAAGATGGACGTAGATGATGTAATTATGGATGATGTTGATGTGGATGATACAATTATGGAGACTAATCCAAGTACTACATACTCAAATCTAGGTACATCTTCAAATTATCAAGGTACATCTTCAAATCATTTTCTGAAAGACATGGATAATGTGATTATAGATGATATTAATGTTCTGATTAATTAAAAAAGAAGGTTTTCAGGACCTGAAACCTTTACAAAAGATATTAAGAAAAGACACCAAAAAGATCAGAGCTTAAGAGCCACATACAAAAAGATTGGCAAAAAGCCAGTGAACTGAAAGGACAACAAAACTAACAACAACAAAGAAACTGAGAAGGCACTACACATTAATTTTCTTCAACAAGTCCTTTGCCTTTGTCACCATCTTGTCTTAAGAAGCCCCGATAGCTTTAAGGTCTTCCAGATCCTTGGTAGGTTTTTTGTCCTTCTTTTTGCCTCTGGTGCGAGTTCTGGGGCCTTGAGCTTCCCATGTTCCTTCTGTTTCCGGGTCAATGTCTAGGGTTTCCTTTTCATCATGTAGTTTTCTGATGAGAGTGTTGGTGTTGTTGGCTGAAATCTTCAGGATGCTAAGGCTTTGTTCAGCAATGTTCTTCAGACACTCCTCAATTTTACCAATTTTGCTGATAGTTTCTATGAGAGTGTGGTCGTTAGTGTCAGCAAGATTCTTTCTTTCCAGCAAATCCTTCTCAATTTTTTTGAACCTGGGGTTGAAAGCATCTCTTATGTCTTCAGCTTTGGCGATGGTACTTTTCAGGTCCTCTATAAAGTTGGCTATGGTCTTCCCTTCCCCTGTATTGATGGTTTCCAGGATCAAGATTCTATTACAGATTTTTTTATTTTCGTCCACAGCTTCCTTGTAGCCATTGATGAGCCACTCCATAGTTTCCATGAAACCTTGCAAACCCTCGAGGGGAGGGTTAGAGGGGGGGTCAAATTTTCCATGGGTTGCCTTTTCCTCTTTAGGGGTGTGCTAGATGGTTGTGTCAACAACCCTAAGAACTTCGTCCATGGTCTCCTTTTCTAGATTCTGATCATCTTCTAGGGCCCTTACCTGCTTATGGGCTTCTGGTTCCTTAACAGTCTCCTCTTTCTTCTTGTGCATTTTCCTTGCCTGGGTGTGAGCTTTAGTCTTCTTCTTCAGCCGCCCTTGAGGGTATTCCTCCTCAAAGTTGTCCGAAGTCTCCTCTTCTGAAGAAATGCTAATCAGGGGTCTGCCTTTAGGCTTTTTGCCCTTAGAAGATGAGGGTCTGGTTTTAATGTATTTCCTCTTCTTCCCACTTCCATAATCCAAGACATCCATGCTATCCTCAGTATCAGTCGAAGGGTCACTTTCAGACTCCTCTTCCTCTGAGAAGGCAGGGTCATACCCCTCATCCTTAGAATCTGCAGAGGGCTGCATCCGAGCAATTTGGTTGGCCTTAAGATGGTCATAGATTAGAACCATAAGGCCTTGGTGCATGGCCATGTCACCTCGTGGGTTCTCTTTGTAGGCCTTGAGGGATGCATTCATCGAACAAAGTAGAAAATAAGGGAAGTCAACCTTATCATTGTGCCTAAAGTGATTCAGTAGAACAAAGTGATAACCATAAACTTTAGTGAACCTACCATCTAGAGTGATGTATCGCATTAAAACAAAGAGGACTTCCCACCAGAATTTGGCAAAAGCCCTGGGCGGGTAGTAGGTTTTGCTCAACTTTACCAGTTGTTTCTTCTCTTTCTCAGTGTCTGGGTATCTTTCAATGGCTTCCCTATTGACTTTCCTATCTCTATAGAAGTTGCACCCTTCTCTTGTGAGGCCCATAGCTTGAGCAATTAAATCTTCATCAATTTCTATAGTTTGGTCTCCCATTTTCAGCATATGCCCTTTTTCCAATTTTTATAGAAAAAATTGGTGATCATACCGTCATGACCATGGAGTCTCTCCATGAATTTTGAGAAGCCACCCTTCTACAGAATACCCCAAACCTCCTCCTTCTGTTTCCATTCTTTACAACTACTTGGTTCATATCGCCTCCTGTTACCACCCATATTGTCACTATTCAACATCAAATTTTGAAACTTGTAGAGCAGATTAGCCGGTGAGCTTTTCAGAACTATCAAAGTCACCCAGAAAGCGTGAAAACTTATGGCATTGGTAATATAATAAATGAGTCTCTCATTATTATAATGACTCAAAGTATTCAAGTCAGTTCTTTTCATAATTATCCTGTCCATCAAGTATCTTGGGAGTACTTCTATAACGATCATAGCAAATGATTTGCCTGATATCTTCGGGCAGTCCTTGTTCTCCCATCCATGTGGTAATTGCTTCCTTGTTAACCGCCGCAATGGCAGCCTAGTCAGCAGAGCCATTGGCCTCCCAGTAAATGTGTGATATGTAGCTTTTTTTAAAGGTGCTAATAAGGTCTCTAGCAGAGATAATAATGTTGTTGATCGACCATGAAGGTTTTGAGACCCCCTTAAGACAGTTAATAATATTGTTTGAGTCCCCTTCAATCCAAAGGTGGGGACAATTCCATTTTTTAGCTAGGAGGATACCTTGGAGGGCAGCCATCGCTTTGACTTTATGATTAGTTTGAATTCCAATAGGGACAACAACCATTTCCTTACACATTCCTTTGTCATCTCTTAGAACAACTCTACAACTTGAAGGACCCGGGTTACCTTTGGCAGCACCATCAAAATTAACTTTAAACCAACCATAAGGGGGGGTTTGCCATTTAACTTCAAGCCTTTTGTTATGAGTGAGGTTTGGACTGTCGGTGCTCTTCATATTCCACACCCTTAAAATATTTGCTTCCATTATATTGTTCAAAAAACAAGGACCCTCAATGATCTCTATATTTTCCTGAATCGCCCATTGGATTTTCTGGAACACAATATCCTGATTGAGGGAAATATCCCTGAAGATTCAATTATTTCTTTCTTTCCATAGTCCCCATAGGATGTGAGGAAGCGAGAGCTGCCACAAAGATCTCAAAAAAGAATTAGTCCATTTTATGTTCTAGGAGGAAAACAGATCTGTGATGGTGTTGGGAAACACCTAGGCAATGCTAGAACTATTGAGAAATCTTTCCCATATTGAGGCTGAGAAGGGGTAGCGAATGGCAAGGTGGTCCATAGACTCTTCTTCCTGAAGGCATAGAGCACATCTATTAGGGATAGCAAAGCCTCTACATTTCAGGTTGTCAAGGGTCAAGATTTTATTATGGAGGATGGTCTAGAAGAAGAAATTGATCTTGGGGGTTAGGCCTCTAATCCAGACTTTAGACCAGAAGGGCTTACCTAAAGGATCAGGGTACATAACACAATACATAGAGGAAACAGTAAGGGTACCTTTGGGATCATGTTTCCAGATCAGGGAGTCAACCTCTTTGTTCAACCAAACCGCAGACAAATGGATCTTGAGCTTAGAGAGGCTTGGGTGGATGCTTTCAATATTCTGCCATTCATTACCAGTCCAGTACTCAGCAACTAAGGAGCCAAAAGATCTTATACAAGAGGGAGCATAAGGGGCCCATTCATTTATTTCTATCAAAGGTTTATCAAAAAGCCAGGGATCCTCCCAGAATTTAACTTTCGTCCAATTTCCAACTTTCCAGATCACTCCTTTAGCTATACTTTCTTTATATTTAGAGGCATAATTCCATATATGGGAGCCATTAATACTAATATCTGAATTGATAAAAGAAGAAAGGGAAGAGGACTGAAGAGAGTACTTACTTTGCCAAATTTTACACCATTCAGTATTAAGATGAAACATTCTCTAGACTTGTTTGGACAGAAGAGCTTCATTTAGGGTTCAGATCCTCCTCAGGCCTAGACCGCAATGGCTCTTTGGTTTACATACCTGGTCCCAAGCCACCAAGGATATTATTTTCTTGTCCTCAACCACAGACCAAAGGAATCTTCTTTGGATTTTCTTGATAGCATCAACATACTTAACTAGAATTCTGAAAAGGCTAAGAGCATATATTGGAATACTTAGAAGAGAAGCTTTTAGAAGTTGGAGCTTTCCAGCCTGACTTAGGAGGGCTCCTTTCCATCCAGCTAACTTTTTCTGGAATTTGTCCACAAGAGAACTCCAGAAGGAGTTAGGAGGAGTAGTGCCCATAGGGAGACCAAGGTAGTTTGCAGGAAGGTCATTAATCCTACACTCCAAGATTCTACTGATTCTCTGTTGTCTTCTCTCCGGGGTATTGATGAAAAAAACTTCACTTTTAGTCCAATTGATAAGCTGACTCAAAGAAGAGGCAAACTTACAAAGAGTACTCTTCAAAGTTTTAGCTTCAGAAATACTAGATTCCCCCATGATAATAGTATCATCAACAAATCGCTGATGAGAACAAACAAGATCCGTAGAGGAGGGGTGGAGACCCTTAAAGGAGCCTTGCAAAACCAAATTTTCCATACTCCTTCCTAAACATTCTGCCATAATAATGAAGAGGATGGGGGAAATAGGATCCCCTTGCCTAAGACCTCTAGAGGCTTGGAAAAAAGGAGAAGGTGAACCATTAATAATAACATCAAAAGAAGCAGAGGTGATAAGTTGGGTGATGAGATCCAAAACTCTAGGTGAGAAACCAAAAGACATTAGAACCTTCAAGAGGAAAGACCAGTCAACCCTATCATAGGCTTTGGAGAGATCAAGCTTAAGGATGAGACCCTGCTTCTTAGCTTTAACAAGAGAGTGGATGTTATCATGGACATTAATAATAGAGTAAAAAATTTGACGACCAGGGACAAAACCATTTTGTTGGTGATTAATAAGAGCGGGAAGGATAGAAAGCAATCTGGAAGTAAGGACCTTATAGATAATCTTATAAAAGGAATTGCAAAGACTGATAGGTCTAAATTTGTCCATAGAGTCAGCGCCTTGAGATTTGGGAATGAGAGCCAAAAATGTGCCATTGATTTCTTTCAAAAGTTTCCTAGCCCCGAAAAATTCCTTGACTCCATTAGTAACATCTTTCTCGACAATGTCCCAGAAATCTTGAAAAAAGAACATTGGAAAACCATCTGGGCCCGACGCTTTGTTACCATCAAAGGAGAAAACAACACTTTTGATTTCCTGAATAGAAGGAATGGAAGAAAGGGAGGCATTCTTATGATCATCAATGAGACAAGGGATGTTAAGAAGAAAAGAAGATTGAGCTTCAGCATCCAATCTATTATCCCTCATTAGCAGTTCCGAAAAAAACCTTTTAGCTTTCTTTCTAATTTCCTCCTCCTCGATAATCTCCCCTTTATCCACCATGAGTTTGGTAACCCTGTTAGCTGCTTAATGCTTGATAGTCAACATGTGGAAGAATCTTGTGTTCCTATCTCCTTCCTTAAGCCAGATGCATCTTGATCTCTGCTTCCAAAAGGATTCCTCTTTGGCAATGATATCATGATATTTTTTGAGAGTCTCATTTTCATCCGCAATGGATAGAGTTCTGAAACCATCTTTTTGGATTTGAGTTTGAATTTCTTTGAGGTCTTCCTGGACTTTACTTTTGGCCTAAAAAATGTTCCCAAAGCTGGATTTATTCCAGGTTCTTATGTTGTCCTTAACACTCTTAAGCTTCTTAACAACTCTATACATGGTAGTTCCCTCAACTTGAATGCTCCACCATTTCTGGATATTACTTTTGATGTCTGGGTGGAGGGTCCACATTTTTTCAAATTTGAAGGGGAAGTTTCTCCTTCTATTGATGGAATCAGCAATAAAGGTGATGGGAAAATGATCCGAACCAACCCGAATGTGGGCCAACAGAGAACAAAAGTAATGACTAAACTAGTCATCAGAAATGAGGGTCCTATCAAGATGAACTTGGATAAGATTAGTACCATTTCTCCTATTAGTCCAAGTATAATTACATCCCTATATTTCCAAGTCATTGAGAGCCTGAGAGTTAATGAAATCCATAAGGGCCAACCTGCTTTCTAGCTGAGGGGGGCTTCTTGCATATTTTTCCTCCTCTCTCAAAGGAGTATTGAAGTCTCCCATAACCAACTAGCTAAGATTCCTAAAGTTGTCCCTAGCTTGAATAAGTTTTTTCCAGAAGGAATTTATAGCCTTCAAAGTGTTGGGAGCATAAATGTTGGTGAGGACCCATGAAGTACCATCTTTTAGGTGCTCAAATTTGATACAAGAGAAATTATTGTCCTGAATGATAACATGCCCTTTGACAGAATTAAGATTCCAAATGGTAGCTATACCTCCTGAAGCACCTTCAGAACTGCCGCCACTGACACTTCCATTTTTGAAAAAGTTCAATGATTTGACTTTTTCTTTACTCATTTTGGTTTCTTGAATTAGAAATATATCAGGTTTACTATCCCTTATCATGTTCCTGATAATGTCATGCTTATGGGGGTTATTAAGTCCCCTAATATTCCAAGAAATAATCTTCATAGTTACTTACCAATACCTAACTCCTTAAGAGTCTTTTGGGTTCCATCTGCAATGTTCTTGTTGGCCTCCTTGTTTCTGATATTCAAAGCAAAGGAATAAGAAAGGAACTATTCAATACATGAAGAAGAACCCACATCCACATAGGGAGAATCCAAGAGAACATCCCAATGGCTAAAAAGCACCAACCACCCGACCATGTGGAACCAAAGGAACCACCCCCTGTGCTAGGAGATGACACAAGGTCCCAACACACACTCTAAACCTAAGATGACACCTATAACCAAAGAGACTAACCACACAAGGAATCTCATGCATGAACCAACATAATACAACAAGAATAAACTCCCAGAGGCGTACAACTCAACAAGTCATAAATGTAACCAATAAGGCATAATCATAAATCATCAATGAACACATGTAGGGGTGGAGTGTCATCATATGCCATCCTCAAAACATAACAACATAAGGCACTAGCCTAATGGACACGTGGAGCCATCTCAACCTATGAGAGATCAAAGAAGATTGACATGCCATCGCAATGTCCTTCTCATGCTTATCCTAAAATATTCTCCCTAGGATCAAGTCATGAGGCTCACATCAATTATTATCTTTATTAATGAATCTAGCTACCCAACCCATTAATTATTAGGTTATCACTTATTTAAAATTATAGTAAACTCCCAATGTGCCCTAGCAGTCTAGACTTCATGCATCCTTACAAGGAAGCTCATGCAAGCCTATCTCTCGTGACCCTGATCATCACATGGAAGCCCACTCCCCCTAACATGAAACAAACAATAAATGCAACAAGAGTCTCATACCAATAATTAAATATGAAATTATTATCTTCATACAACCACAGACACATACATGATCATCCAAAGGTCATAAAGACAAATAAACATCAAGGAGCCTCATAGCATAGAAATGCATCAATAAGATAATCAAATCTACTCATCAAATAAAATAAATATCAATAACAAGGCACATCAACTTGCTGGACTGAGCACAATAAACAACTCTCTCTACCATGGCTTCTCAACACGATAGAGGCATAAATCCAACATAGATATTTTCACAACAACATAAAAGCGAAAACAATAAAAGATTTATAAAATAGATCAAATACATAATTTGTAAATCATCATTAAACATCCAAAAAGGCCTCTGGTACAAAATCTGAATCTGAAATGACATCATGAATGACAAACTGGAAAAACACTGAAAAAAATAGTTTAGCACATATGTTCACTGTTTTAGCACATACGTCAATTCTTTTAGCACGTTTATTAGTTTTTGAAGCGCATTTGTCCTATTCTAGTGCATTTGTTAAATAGATTATCACATATACATTAGGGCATACACATAGTCTTTTAGCGCATTCATTAAATATTTTAGTGCATTTGTTCCAGAGGACATAAAATATGGAAAAATGACTAAGTTTCGAACGTAAATTAAAAATCTAAGAAAAACAACTAAGTACTGAAATCAAATGGCTCAAAATCGGCTTGAAAATGTAAGGATTCTGAAAGATACTGAGAGGGGGGGTGAATCAGTATCTAACCGGTTTATGGATTTTCTAAACTTATTAAATGAATTGCATGCCAAAACAGTGTACCAGTAAACCAGAAATAATGTAGTAAATAAGATCAGTAAACACAACATAGAAAGCACAACATAACACCATATTTTTAATGAGGAAACCCGGTGTGGGAAAAACCTCGGTAGGATTTTTGACCCGCAATATTCGCTCACTGGCCAATAAGTGAATATTACTGACACAATAGGGGCCTGCACATGTAGGAAGGCCAACTACCTAAAGCTCACTGCTTAAGTACAAAAAGGGAAGTCTCACTGACTTACAAAACTGGATTATGTAAATCCAATGTCATGTACTGCTTTGGTTTAGCATCTGCTATGCCAGGTTCAGTACCGGTTTAAGCTCATACAACTTCCAAAACCCTATTCCAAGGTCTGCCTTAATATTCACATCTGCCTATTACATTCCTTCCATATATTTCGCATCTTACAAATGATTTACAAGATCTCATACTTATATGAGTCCTAATATAATTCTCCTTGTTGGCTTACAAAAAGATTTTAAAATTAAATACAAAATACAATAAATAAAATCTTGTCGACCATGGTGCCGGTAAACATCTTTGCCGCTGCCGCTGCCAGTGTCTGTGCCTGTGTCGATGTCTGGCGGTGCCATAGGATTGTAAGGTTACCATCAATGACAATACCTTCAATCACCTACAATTTCTCATTGGAGTGTGCATTTTCCAACAATCTCCCCCTTTGGCATTGATGGCAACACTCATGAAAAAAAGCCAAAAAGTATATCCAAAAGTGTTGTCTAAAATTGTCTTACCAAAAACTATCAATGTGTGCTACCCCTAAGCAGATGATCTCTTCGGTCGTACATTTTTCTCATTCTTATTCCTTTTTCTCATGCTCTACTACTCCCCCTTTGGAATCAATGACAAAGGCTGTCATTCAATGTCAATTGAGTGCAGTTCCTATTATGATCCCTATAACCGGTGGGTTACAAAAGCAACATTCAGACTGTTGTAGAATCTTTCACTGTCCTTTAGTGCTGCTTCAGTCCTCTAGATTGTACTGGTGAGTAATTGCATTTTCTCTTCCAGTGTCTTGAGTCCTGGAACAAGAGCCTCAAAAATCTCTTTTCTCAAAGAGATGAGGATATCTAGTTTAGGACCTAGTCTACACTTTAGTTCCTTTGCCTTAAACCTTAATCTCTCTTTATCTTTTTCAAAATTTTCAATTTTCTCTTCAAAGCCGGTAATTTCCTGTTCTACTACCGATATTGAATTTGATGAATCTATTAAATTGTCAGCAATATCATTGATTTCTTTTTGTGCTCTGCTGATCTCTTTATCTAAATCCTCTATCAAAATGTTTGTCTTACATGTGTCTCTGTACAATTTCTTGAGGTCCAAAATTGTCTTTCCTAGTGCCAGTAATAATGTGTCTATATATTCTTTACTCTTCTTTACTATCTCCTCAAATAATTTTTCCTTCTCTTTATTCATTTTCTCTCTAAAAGTCTCCTCATTGATTTGATCAATTGTTAGAAGATTGCTGGTTATGTACTTAGACAATGTGTCTAATTGGCCTAAAGAATCTTTATTCTCTATGTTAGACTTGGGTGCAATCATCTTCAAAATTGGTATGGTGTCATCAATAGCCTTATATGCTAGTGCATTACAATCTGTTATTTTCTTGATTGAATCTAATAATACCTCTGTCACATTAGTTGGTCTAAACTCGGTCATGGAGGTTCCGGATGACTGTCCAACTACCTTCACAATTTGTAAGCCACCGGTGGTAGTAATAGTTTTGCTTTCCTCTTTCTCTAGAGGGTCATTTTGTGTCTGCATTTCAACTACCAAAGGTTTAGGTTTTTCAGTTGTAGTCGGTGGCACTGTCTCTGTATGTACCTGTGAATGAACCTATTGCTCTACCTATTTCTCTATATGTGTCTCTGCCTGTTTCTCTGTTCTCTCTACTAATGGTTTCTCTAATGGTGCCTCTGATGATTTTGCAGTGGTATCCATTACCGGTTTTTCTATTTGTACCTCAGTACTATCCACTATCGGTGACTCAGTAGATACATTAGTATGTATACTAATGGTATCCGCCTTTCCTATATCCGAGGAATTAGTTTCCTATTCAGTTTGTTGTTCAGTCCCAATTTCAATGTTTCCAACTATATTCTCCATATTTATCTCAACTGTAGTGTCTTCTACCAGTGGCTCAGTTGCCACATCTCTCTTCTCACTTGTTTCCTTATCCACCACAATGTTATCTTCCTGTGTGTCGATATTCATTGTGTACAACACCTCTAAGTAAGGATTTGTGTCCTCATGTGGTGTTTCCATACTCTCTGTTGGCGGTGGTGTATCAACATTTTGTGTCGGTGGAGTATCAGAAAGAGGTGGGGGTAAGTTATTTGTTATCTTTATACTCGGAGGACCACCTACTTTACCTTTCCCCTTATCCTTATCCTTTTCTTTTTGATAGACTTTAGAAGTCTTTGGTCTCTTAAGCTCTACTTGTTTCTCTTTCTCAACAAAGAATATATCCCATTTATCTACTGTCTCTTCTGTGATCTCATTAAATCTTCCAGCCATTAGTGCTACATGCCAGTGACCGGTTGAAAATACAGTCCGGTTAGCCTCACTTATCAGATCATCAATTTCTTCTGTTCAATTTATTGGGTGAACTACAAGTAGTTTCTCTATCTTCATCTTTTTATCCAATTCAATAATTGCTGCTCTCCTTGCTTCTAACCTTCTATACAACTCATTGGGTAAATCATCTACAACCTCAATAAAAAATTTCTTGCAGATATCCAAGTGTAGGATAACACTGTTTTGAATGTTTTCCTTTTTTCAATGTTTTCCTTTTCAATGTTTTCTCTTATGTGATCTCATTAAATCTGGCAGCCATTAGTGCTACATGCCAGTGACTGGTTGAAAATACAGTCCGGTTAGCCTCACTTATCAGTTCATCAATTTCTTCTGTTCAATTTACTCGGTGAACTGCAAGTAGTTTCTCTATCTTCATCTTTTTATCCAATTCAACAATTGCTGCTCCCCTTGCTTCTAACCTTCTATACAACTTATTGGGTAAATCATCTACAACCTCAATCAAAAATTTCTTGTAGATATCCAAGTGTAGGATAACAGTGTTTTCAATGTTTTCCTTTTCATCACTGTTAAAAGTATCACACAACTTGCTAATGTTTGATAAGTTACCATTTTCCGTTATCTCATCCAAAAGGTTGTCAAGTGTAGGAACAACTTGTTTGACTTTTCTTTTCTTTGGTGTTAACTTCTTTGTCAGAGGCCTAACTTCCTGTTGTTTCTGTCTTGTTCTCTTAGGTGTAGGAGTGGGTACCGGTGAAGGTTTCCTTTTCCTTACTACCTTTTTAAACTCTGCTGGTATTTCACTATCAGAGGAGGTAGAAACCGGTGAAAGATGTGTTTCTGGTTGTAATCCTTCTAAGTCACTCTCCTTAATACCAGTTTTATTCAATACATCTTCCTTAATTGCTTTTGCCTGCCTTATTTCTTTTCTAACTATTTATTTTGTTTTCTTTATTCTTTTCTGTGATTGAATATTGCTTTTAATTGTTTCAGCATTTCCAAATATTTCTTGAGTTGGTTCTTTAGGAGCTTCTAGGAGGGCTTTGGATAAGTTTCAATTATGTTCTCATCTGCCTCATATCCCATTTCCGTAACCCAAATAGTCCTTGGGACTACTACCTCCATCCAAATTTTATCTTTCTTAATTACAAAGCATATCTCCTTTTGATATTTGTCAACAATATCTTGAGATAGCCTTATCCTTGTTTTCATTCTATCCTTTAGTATCTGAAAGTGTTCATTTATGTTCTTTTCTCTGTTATTTCCCATGTTGTTTAGAATGTCCACAAGTTGTTTTCCTACCGGTATGTCAAAACCAAAATTCTTTCTACCAATACCGGGTACTTCCTTGGTAATATACAATATTAAACACACAAGTAAGTTGCCAAATCTGAAAGTCCCTTTCTTGTCCCCTTTGATCTTCTTTAGATTGTCTATCAATTCATCCTTCAACCATTCACATATGTCAATCCTTGCATTGTTGTTTACCATGTCATAGGCACTCTTGATACATAAGTTAGAAACAAAGTTTAATCTGTTGGCATGTGTAACTTTGTATCAAAGAATCATGCTAATGACCCTTACATTAATATCCTTTACATCATTTACTCTCAAGGATCTCTTGTCAAAGGTTGCACCAATTAGGGTCATTACAATGTCATTTGGAACCTTTTTAGTCTTATCAGGCCTGCTACCGGTGGAAGGTATTCCTGTAACTGCCCTAACTGCTTCTTTGGTTATCTTGTGAATGGAATCCAACCAAAATAACTCCCCATGAACTCTACTTAACACAATCCTTATAACATCCTTTGGAAAATCAGGGATACTAAGAATCTCCACAAAACCTAGGGTTTCAACTATCTTATGTTCTGGTTTAACATTTCCATTTACATCACATATAATAGCCCTGTACATGTTTTTAATTTCATCATCTCCTAGTTCTTCTATATGACAATGTATGTAAATTCTAGGATCCTCAACATATACAACTTCTTTAGGTATTTTTGAGAATGCTCCTAGGGTATCATCTTTCTTCACAATCTCAGGAATAATCTTAAATACGGATCTAGGGCACTTAACAACTTCAATTATAGTAGGGTTTGCAATGAATTCAGGTGCAAAGGAGGAAGCCATTGTTATAAATACCTTAATCTGCCTTTAGGTATGAGTGCTTGAATGATTTGCTTCACTTCTCGTTGTGGATGCCTTCGCTCGGGATTTTCACGCTCTCAGGAAATTTGAATGCGTGGTGAATGAAAAAGAGCAAAAAATACTTGCTTTATAATGTAATTTCCTTCAACTACCACATTAAATGCTTGCTGGTTAAGTGAAACTTAACACATCTACCGGTAAATAAGTATTTCAACTTCTCACCATAAATCGAGGGTAAATTAACATGTTTTTCAATTTGTTGCCATACCCCCAAAAGGTTTCTT
This sequence comes from Cryptomeria japonica, assembly GCF_030272615.1. Classification (NCBI taxonomy): domain Eukaryota; kingdom Viridiplantae; phylum Streptophyta; class Pinopsida; order Cupressales; family Cupressaceae; genus Cryptomeria; species Cryptomeria japonica. The sequence goes on along the minus strand of NC_081413.1, from coordinate 429,512,552 downwards.
TTCAGTTAGATGAAGAATCTCCTACCAGTGGAGTGATACTCTGTTCTACCAGTGAAGGAATAGCTTCATTAACATTCATATCTGACTTTCTGATCCATTGTTTTAAAAATTATGGCTTTACTTCTTCAACCTTCTCTTTACCTTTCAAACTGGGTCCTTTGTTATTTGTCGGTGATGCCTTACTTCTACAAAATGTTGCAATATGTCCAATCTTGTTACAAGCATAACAAGTCACATTGTTATTCTGAATAGATTTTCCATATCCTATGCAGGTATGTGTTCTGCATTGATTAGATAGGTGTCCAAATCTTCCACAAACATAACATCTTACATTCATTCTGCAGTTTTCTGAATTATGTCCAACTTTGTTGCATTTAGAACATTGACAGGTGGGTGCATTGGTGTTCTGATAGTTTCTAGATCTACACTGATTTGCTCTATGACCATACTTGTTTTTTTTTTTTTTATCAGCAAGTGCTATCGAGATGGGGATAGCACCCTATATTAATCCAAAGGAGACATACATAGAAAGATTTTCTCAAAACCACCACATACTTCAAAATAGATACATAAGCTTGTTACAAAAGATAATTACATAAGCCTAAGGATGGTGACCACCCGCATGCCTATGATTGCCACCTTGTCGACATTCCCTTTTGACAACCAGCCATCTTCTTGCAACATCATCCTTCTGAAAGGTCCCATGTCTGGGTTTTTAACTCCCACTTTGCAGACCTCCCAAGCCTTCGCCATGAATTCCTCCTTCCTCATTCTGGATCTGAACACTCCTTATCAGAAAGAAAAACTAGGGGATTGAAATATGGCCCAAGAATACTGGCCCATTCCTCCTCCACTTCCAACACTGCACCCCCAACGACTTCTATATCTTCTTCCCTGACGAAGCTCACCAATTTTTCCACACAAGCTTGCCTTGACGGTAAAACATCCACCAACAGGCATAGGATAATCTCATATAAAAAACTGTCCCACTAGTGCCGCTCCTCACTGAATGCATCATCGAGGATTCCCTGAATAGTGATCTGGCCTTCAAAGTCTATATCAAATAGCCTTTCGCACTATACTTCCAATGTCTCCTCGCGGCAAAGGGAGCTCAAACCAAACCTGTGAACCATCTTGCTTATGCAGAATGCTTCATTCCAGACTAATTTCTCTTACTTATAATAATCAGCTGGAACTAGAACCCTCTCGGCCTTTCTAAATTCACGAGCTATCAAATGTTGGATGTAATGCCGAGGGTCTGCCATTCCACGTGACCTGTCAGATAAGAGCGTACATTCTCTTATCCTTAGAGCAATGATACCTTCTGATTAACCAATGCTCGACTTTGGGATGTGGTCAATGTCCTCTAGTAATCTTTGATGAAGATCTCTATTAACTGTGATTGCAGGCGACAAGATGGCTAGCAGAGAATTATCGATCTCGTGATTAGCAAGGAGGTTCGCAACTTGGTTGCCTTCACAGAATGTATGCTGAACATGATAGTCTTTGAATTTTTGAAGATAACCATAAATTCTTGGGATCCAAGTATCCAACTGCCAGTTCATAAAGCGCTTGTTGGTGATGCCATTGAGAACCACTTTTGAGTCCCCTTCAATCACCACCTTTGGTAATCCATTAGCAAATGCCCATTTAAGTCCCTCCTCTAGAGCTGTGATCTCTGCTATATTGTTAGAGACAAAGCCCACTTGGCCACAAACTGCCCCTATAAGATTACCCTTCTTGTCTCTAATAACCACTATGTAGCCTGATAAACCTGGATTTCCTTTGCTAGCACCATCGAAGTTCAAATTTTTCCATCCGCTAGGGGGAGGGTTCCATTTTACCTTTTTTCGAGCTATTGACTTGACACCTTGGGTGTGATTGCTGCTCTGTTTAAACTTCCACACCTGCTCCATTTCCATATCCCACTTTAAGTAATATTTATATTTTCTACTGAATATCTTGCCATTAATTGTTTCTTCTATGGCCCCTTGAATTTTATTGATTAGAATATTGACCTCCAGCTCTTCTTCCCTAAAAATCCTTCTATTTCTCTCCTTCCACACGTGCCACACTACCAAAGAAGGACTCGAAATCCACAAACTTCCCCATTTTGAAGATCTGCCCCCTGTCGGCCAAGCAAGAATGAATTCTTTGAAGGATCCGTTATAAACCATATAGTTCTGAAGCTGCATCTGCAGCCAATCCTAACACTTCCTAGAAAAAGGATAATTGTACAACAAATGATTTGTTGATTCTTCCTCATTTTTGCAAAGACAACATCTGTTGGGCCCCTGAATACCTATTAACTTCAATCTATCACTAGTAAGGATTTTTCCATGCAAAGCAATCCAAAGAAATGCCCCCGCCTTAGGTAACACCCATTTGTCCCAACATAAAGCAGCCGACCAATCACCATCTTTTTTCCTCCTTCTTTGTAGCTCATAACCCAAGTTAACCTTATAACTCCTTGATTTAGATGCAGTCCAAATGAGAGTGTCTTTGTCAGTTGTTAGATGAATGTTCCTGCTTAGGAGTATGTTATTCACCTTTACACTATTTGCATTCTGAGCATTTTCGAACAACTTCCATCTTATTGGGGAGTTTGGATGACTCTCTTCTTAAACATAGTCTGCCACCCTCTCCCCCATAGAGACTTCCATCTCATTTATCCAATCTTGGTCCTCGATCTCATCAACTGGTGCTCTGTCGCCATTCCATGAATCCCTCCAGAATTTAGCCTTGCGACTGTTGCCTATTCTCCATGACAGGTGATTAGTGATGATCCTCCTGCTTTCCCATATGAATTTCCAAATTGGAGACCCTCCTATTGAGTTCGCCATGGTGAAAATTCTTTTTGGCTCATTCGAATCCAGATATTTATGTGACATTACCTTGCACCAGCCTTTATTAGGGCTATTGTACATCTTCCAAGCCAACTTTTCTCCCATAGCCAAATTTTGCAAGTTCATCTTTCTCAGACCCGCTCCACCTTCTGATTTGTGCATGCAAACTATTTCCCAGTTGATCAATGAAATATTTTTTTCTTCCTTCGATCCCTCCCAAATGAACCTTTTTAATAGGCCATCCATTATTGCCAATGCCTTGAATGGAGCCCTGTAGCATGACATGTAGTAAATTGGGATGGCGGATAGCACTGATTTGATCATCAGAATCCGCCCCACCTGCGATAGCCACTTGTTCTTCCAGATGGCAGTTTTGGCTTTGCATTTATTGACTACTTCTTCCCAAAGCCTATTGTCCACTTTGCCTGCGAACAATGGGACCCCAAGGTATTGAATCGGGAAGACACCTTAGCTGAATTACAAAACTCCTATTATTTTCTCCTGCATTTTCTTGCTAGAGTTGAGAAAATAAATTTGAGACTTCTGCTTGTTCATACTCTGCCCCGATTCCTTTTCATATTCTTCAAGAACGCTGCAAATAACCTGAGCTTCTCTTACCAAAGCAACTTCAAAAAGAATGGCATCGTCTGCGAATTAGGAGTGGGACACTGGGTTCAAACTATCATGAATTGAAAATCCTTTCCAAAGGCCTTGCTCAACCTTAAATTTGATCTGCTTGCCTAGCACTTCAGCCATAAGAACAAACATGAATGGCGACAAAGGATGTCCTTGTCATAGCCCGTTAGTTGCTTTGAAAAACCTACAGGTGGAGCCATTTACAATAATTAAAAAAGAGACAGTTGAAATATATTGAACTATACATCTCAGCCATTTTTCATCAAAGCCAAATTTCTTGAGGACCTCTATTAAGAACCACCACTTTACCCGATCGTAAGCCTTGGAGACATCAAGTTTAACAATCATACCTTGGAATTTGGAAGAATGCATTGAGTGGATGGTTTCAGCTGCCATGATGATGCTATCCATGATTTCATGCCTCAGAGTGAAGCCATGCTGTTCTGGCAAAATTATGTTCTTCAGAATTGGTTTAAGTTTATTGACCATTGCCTTGAAGATGATTTTGTAAAGGGAGTTACATAGAGAGATTGGCCTAAAATCCACGATTGATGAGCAATCTTGTTTCTGCGGGATAAGGTAATGTTCGTGTGATTGATCTCTTTAACGAACTTCCCTTGTTTTCTAAAGTCTTCCATGATTCTGAGTATATCATTCCCCATGAATCCCCAACATTTCTGATAAAATTCCATTGTGAACCTGTTTGGGCTCGGGGTTTTGTTTGGGTGTTGGTCAAAGACCACCTTTCTAACTTCATCAAGCGAGAACGACCAAACTAGTGTTTGGTTATATCCTCTAAAATCACTTTAGGGATAATGTCTGCTAGCAAATGAGACCACGGGTTTTGATCCACTGCATCCCCAAGCAGATTTTTGAAAAAAATTATCGCTGCCTCCTCAATGGCTTCTGGAGAAGAGTGCAACTTACCTTCCAGGTCAATTATCCTGTCGATTATGTTCTTGGACCTAAAAGCTTTAACAGATGCATGAAAGAATTTCATGTTTGCATCTCTCTCTTTAATCTAAATCTCCCTAGATTTATCATGCCAGAATACTTCCTCTCTCAGAAGAATTTATGCCAATTCCTGTTTAAGGGAGACTTCTTTGAGGTACATATCATTTGTCATCCTAGAGGAGATGCTGGTCACATTAATTTGGTTTAGTTCCTCCTCAATTTTGTTTCTTTCTGCAAAGATATTCTTAAATGATTCTCTATTCCATTTTTTTATCTTCTCCTTTATAAACTTTAATCTTTTTACGAAACAAAAGCTCAGAGAACCCATAAAAATGTTACTTTCTACCCACCAATGCTGAAGATGCGTGATAAACTCTAGGTCTCTCCACCACATACGAAGGAATTTAAAGCTGCTACTTCCTTTGATTGAGACCTCGCTCAATTTGAGTTCAACTGGGAAATGATCTGAGAGGGAAATAGGAAGAATAAGTGCTTCTACTTGAAAAGAAGGCTCCAACCAAGATTCACCAATCAGATATCTGTCCAGCCTTTCCAAAATATGTGCAAATTTAGCTCTTTTGTTCGTCCAGGTGAAGGTTCCATTCTTTTGAACAACATCCGTCAGATGATTTTGCATTACAAAATCTCTGAAATCTTCCATAATCTTATTTGAGATTCTCAATCCTCCTTTTTTCTCATCCAAGTCGAGCAAGGCATTGAAATCACCCACCACTACTACCTTATCGATTCGAATTTCCAACATTTTTTTGTGAGAACCTAACATACCTCAAACTTATCTGATGTTTTTGTCGGACCATAAACATTAATTAAGGGGAAGTTCAACTCCTCTTTAAAACTGAAAACGGAGCATATCATCCAATGTTCTGCTTTCTCCAAAAGAGATACTCTGACCTGAGCGGGGTTCCATATAACTCCCAACCTGCCAGCAGCCCTTGAAGCTTCTTGGAAGATGCCTCGCCAAACCTTGCAATACCTAACAAAATAGTTCGCCTTTTCATTGTTCAACTTCGTTTCCTGAAAAGCAACTATATCACTACTACTTCTAGCCAATGCTCTTTTTACCAAGTGTCTTTTGTCAGGGGCCGATAGGCCCTTGACATTCCACGTGGTGCTTTTCATCTTTTTCCAGGGGATGTACCTTCTCCCCTGACTTTTCTCATGAATTCAAAGACACTAACAATTCCTTTCTCCTTGACACTTTCTTCTCTTTTTTGTTGGTTACTTCTCCTTCCTCTGGATCCTTTGGCCTTTCCCAAAAGGATGTTTGCCGATTGGCTAATGCTTCTTGGGTCTATATTTTCTAACTCATCCTCTTGGAATAAATCTTCATCCAATTCCTTATCCAGTTCAAATTCCATATCAGATAGGCCTTTACTAATGTTTAAGGTTCTCGGTGGAGATGAATTAAGCCCTCCATCCTTGGATCCTATCACCGCTTCTTTATAGGATCCCTCGGCGGCAACTGGAGATGGCATTTTTTCCGAAGCCATGACTTCTTCTCTGAACTCCGCCGAAGAGTTTCCATCCTTTGCTTTACTTCTACTGGAATTTTCTGCATCTCCCTCAACCGCCGAACCCGTAACCATTTTTTCTGGTTTTCTTCTCTAATGTCGCTATGGTTTTCTAAGGGGATTCCAGGCCCTCCTTACAAACATCCTACAGTTCTCAGTAGCGTGCGACTTGTTGCCGCATCTAGAGAAAGTTTTCCACTCTTTTTCAATTTCTAACCGTTGTCTCCATACTCCATTTGCAGTTTGTAAACAAATATACTCAGGAATTTTTTTAACCGCAACGACCTTGATTTTGACCAACTTACATAGATCTTCCTCATCATCAAAATCAATTTCTAATACCATTCCCAACATCCTACCAATATTTTCTAGATAAGACTTTCCCCAGTATTCTATTGGTAGATTATACAAATTAATCCATATCGGGCTTGAATACACTAATAGTGGGATTGGGTTGAAATTAGGTTCCCATGGTTGCAAATACACCACATGCTTATTAGCATACCACTTCTCTTGATTGAGAATTTGATCTCTATCTATATGATTTTCAAAGAGAACCACAAAAAATCCCCTCGGGATAAATTTGATAACAACACGATCTCCCCAACTTACTAGCACAATGATTTTAATGTTTTTCCTTGACCAATTGAGGCCAATGATTCTTGCGATCACTGCATGGTTATTCCATAAATGGTTGTCTTCATCAATTTCTTCCCTAAGGTCCACCACTGTCTCATCATCCTCCAGATCTCTCCCCCCCTTCGGATTGCCTGTGTTGCGGCCTGCTCCGCCATTGACCTCCAACCGTTTTTGCAGAGCCTTCATTCTCATTATTTTTCCTCTATGACCATACTTGTTACAGTTAAAGCATTTTCCATTAAATTTGTAGGCATTAGGTTGTCTTACCGGTTTACTGTTATCATGATTGTTTGCAGTACCAAATCTTTCACCAACTTCAAAGCCAAGGCCATAAGTATCTCCATTAGGTTTCTGATTTTTCAACATGTCATCAAGTTCTTCTGAATTTTTCTTGAATTTATCCTTGTGTTGATTTGCAGTAGCCAACTCATTTTCTAAGAAATATTTCTATCTCATGAGTTCAGTTTTATCATTCTCCAAGTGAATTATATTTGTCTTCAACATATCATTTTCATGACTGAATCTTAGATTTTCATTTCCAGCATCATTGATTCTCCTAGCCAAGTCATCTTCATTCTTTTTTCGGTCTTCAATATCTTTACAAAACCTCATGGTATAGTTATATCTTGCATATCATTCCTCAAGGCCATATTATCCTGCTTCATTTTGCTTACAAGATTATTAAGAGTTTATTTTTCATCATCATCACTCTATATCTTCTCATGAAGTTCTCTTCTTTTGTTCCTAGCAATAGTGAGATTTTCCTGAAGTCCTTGAATGATTTCCTGTGCAGCCTTCAGATCATCTTCAAGTTTCATATTCTTCAATTTTTCTGCATCATAATTTGCAAGAGCTATTTCCAATTGCTTTCTCAAGTTTTCCATCTGTACCAGTGTCAGAATCTTCCTCAAGCTGTTAGGCTTTTGAAAATAAAGGACCAGGCTCTGATACCAATTGTTAGGATTCACAAAGATACTGAGAGGGGGGGGGGGTGAATAAGTATCTAACCGGTTTATGGATTTTCTAAACTTATTAAATGAATTGCATGCCAAAACAGTGTACCGGTAAACCATAAATAATGTAGTAAATAAGATCAGTAAACACAACATAGAAAGCACACCATAACACAATATTTTTAACGAGGAAACCCGGTGTGGGAAAAACCTCGGTGGGATTTGTGAGCCACAATATTCACTCACTGGCCAACAAGTGAATATTACTGATACAATAGGGGCTTGCACATGCAGGAAGGCCAACTGCCTAAAGCTCACTGCTTAAGTACAAAAAGGGAAGTCTCACTGACTTACAAAAGTGGATTATGTCAATCCAATGTCATGTACTACTTTGGTTTAGCATCTGCTATGCTAGGTTCAGTACCAGTTTAAGCTCATACAACTTCCAAAACCCTATTCCAAGGTCTGCCTTAATATTTGCATCTGCCTATTACATTCCTTCCATATATTTTGCATCTTACAAATGATTTACAAGATCTCATACTTATATGAGTCCTAATACAATTCACCTTGTTGGCTTACAAAAAGATTTTACAATTAAATACAAAATACAATAAACAAAATCCTATCGGCCATGGTGCCTGTAAAAAGCTTTGCCGCTACCGGTGCCGGTGTCTGTGCCTGTGCTAGTGTCTGCCAGTGCCATAGGATTGTAAGGTTGCCATCAATGACAATACCTTCAATCACCTACAATTTCTCATTGGAGTGTGCATTTGCCTACAGAAAAGACACAATAATAGCGACAAACAAAATGCAAAATCATTAACTTAAGAAGGAGAAATTGAATCTAAAAACCAAGAGCTTCCAACTCAACTCACACCAAAATCAATTCGCAGAGAGCTCCAAACCAAATAAAATGCATTCCCAAATCATAGTTTCACTCATGGAGGACTAGGGAATCCCTTAATCAAAACCAAAATCAGTCAATGTTCAAAAACTCCCTCACAACAAAATCAATCAAATCTCTCCAAATCTATTACAAACTCACCCAAGAGAATTAAATTTTCACAGAATTGAATTTATCAAAAAGATACAGAGTCGTGCGCTCATGACAAACCAAACCAGCCAATGAAAACAAAGTATTTTTCCCATGCCCTATAGTTCAACTTTATAATAAATTCTATGCACATAAATATTTTTCTAAAACTATAGCATAAACTTTATATTAAATCATTTCTCCAAATAAAACCCACAAACAACAATTTCTGAGAAAGAGACAAGAGCTCCAACCTGGAAATAGAAGTTATGGAAGAAATTTGACAAAGAGATCCAAATCAAAATCCAAACCACAAGCTTCAACAATCCAAAACCAAATAAAAATCCAAATGTTGTAGAAAATCTCCAAGAATGGTAACTTAAGAAGGAGAAATTGAATTTAAAAAACCAAGAGCTTCCAACTCAACTCACACCAAAATCAATTCGCAGAGAGCTCCAAACCAAATAAAACTCATTCCCAAATCATAGTTTCACTCATGGAGGACTAGGGAGTCCCTTAATCAAAACCAAAATTAGTAAGTCTTCAAAAACTCCCTCACGGCAAAATCAATCAAATCTCTCCAAATCTATTACAAACTCACCCAATATCTCTACCAAAAAACAAATCTCCCATTAATCACCCAAAAGACACCATTCTCAGAAGAAGAGAATTAAATTTTCATAGAATTGAATTTATCAAAAAGATACAGAGTCGTGCGCTCACGACAACAACCTGGAAATAGAAGTTATGGAAGAAATTTGACAAAGAGATCCAAATCAAAATCCAAACCAAAAGCTCCAGCAATCCAAAACCAAATCAAAATCCAAATGTTGTAGAAAATCTCTGGGAATGGTAACCCCACAACAAGCCTAGATTGCTAAATAAAAGAAATCCAAAACAAAACTCTGGCCAATGAAAATAAACCAAAATATAATATTTTCTACCAACCCCATGTTAGGTTACTTTTATATTTTCCATTTCAAATTCAACCAATGAGAATGGAGGGTAGGTGAAAATAATATAAAATATTCTTATACAACTATGGGAAAATATTATTATTTTATTCAAATGTGTTTATACACTCCCACTAATAAATAAAAGTCAACTATATAAATGAAACATAAGCATAAATAAATAAATAAATTAAATGGAAAAGTTAAAACCAAAAGCTAATAAATGAATAAAGAGCCAAATAAATATTAAACATCAAATGAACTATTAAACCATAGGAAATAAATAAATAATGAAATTATTAAATACCAATAAAGATTAAACCACCAATATTAAATAAATATTAAACAACAATAAAGGTTTAACAATAAATACCAAATAAATATTAAAATCACACAAAATAAATAAACATAAAATATCAAATAATTAAATAGGCAAAGACAATAAATTAAATACATTAAAATAAGCATTATTTATTATAAAATCACACATCAAGGATCCCATAATTAATCTAAGCATAATCAAATAAATCAACCATCTCAGAACATATTCACAAATTGAAAAGATCAAACTCACTATCTGACATCACAAATTACGCCAAGATGCTAATGACACCTGGTGAACATCTTAGACCTAGAGTATGTGAAGGGAACTCATGTCATCTCTGAACCACATAAGCCATTGGAATTAAAGACATGCTTAGACCTATGAAGCCAGGTGGAGTCAATGTCTGGTACCTTCAAAATCCTGCAACCACAAAACAACGATACAACATATGCATATATCTCATAACATACAAGTGATAGGGAGTCGCGGTGATATATCCCACTCACAATGAGTGATGTGATATCGTCCCTCTCATGAAGACACTCATACAATAGTCAAACACATCTCATAAACATCTCATCGTATGTAATCATGAAATAGGGTTAGCGTAATCATAATCAACATCAAACCCATGATCAACATAATCTATCAATGGTCCATCACATAGTAAGCATATGAAAAATAATCAAATACATATAATATATATCCATCAAATCACATGATCAATAATGATAGTATCAACATCCATATAAACCATCATAATAGCATATGTCCAATAGTGTCTAACATCAATAGTAAGTAACTGAAAGACATGAGTAATCATTATTGAGATTATCAAATATAGTCTAGATAAGTCTATCAAGCATGAACTAAAATTCAACATTAGTCAAAATAGGTCAAGTCAAGGGTGGACACTAAATCCTCCCCCCCTTTGCCTAGGATTACTCCTGGAAGCCTGAGAACAAATAGGGGTATAGATTTCTCATCCAGGCTGCATCCTCCCCTGTAGCTAAAGAATCATCAATCGAATCCCACTAGACCCTTACTTGCTCTATGCTCTGACCTCTGAGGGACATCTCTCTGTGCTGAAGAATGTGCATGGGCTCCATAGAAAGCTACCCGTCCTTGACCTGTAAAGAATTCCAATCAAAAACATGCGAAATATCAGGATGATATAACCTCAAGACTGAAACATGAAATACATCATGGATGCGGGAGAAGCTAGGCGACAAGGCAAGGCGATAAGCTATAGGACCAATCTGCTCTAAAATCTCGAAAGGTCCAACAAACTGAGGCACCAACTTAGAGCCTTTTCTGTAATAGATCAAACTATTTCATGTGCGAACTCTCAAGAACACCTTGTCGCCAACTGAAAACTGCCTGTCCACACGATGGACATTCGCATATTTCTTCTGTCTATCCTATGTGGCCATCAACTTCTCTCTAATGCGAGCCACCTGCTCCTCCATATCCTGCAACATCTCTGATCCAATACACACTCTGTTCTCCAAATGGTCCCAACTCAGGGGTGTACGACATGGTCTACCATATAATGCTTGATAAGGAGACATACCAATAGAGCTATGGTAACCATTATTGTATGCAAACTCAACCAAATAAAGGTAGTCCTCCCATCAAGACTATTGATCCATCACGTACATCCTCAACATGTCCTCCAAAATCTATCTCACCCTCTCTATCTATCCATCTGTCTCAGGGTGATATGCTGAAGTAAAGTTCAACTACGTCCCTAAATCATGCCGAAGAGATGTCCAAAATGCTGATGTGAATACTGGATCACAATCTGATATGATCCACTGAGGAATACCATGCAGCCTCACAACTCCCTCCAAGAAAACTTGAGCTACAATAGGTGTTGTATATGATGATCTAATCGGAGAAAAGTGTGCTACTATGGTCACCTTGTCCATGGTGATCATAATAGCATCATGACTATGTGAATACATGGGAAAACCAACTATAAAATTCATAGATATAATATCCCATTTCCATCCTGGAACTAAATGTGACTGTAATAATCTCGCGGGATACTGATGCTCTGCCTTCACTCGCTGACACTCTAGGCATCATGACAGAAAATCTATAATATCTCTCCTCATACCAGACCAATGATATATTTTCTCAAATCTGCGTGCATCTTCTTGACACTTGGATGTGCTGAGTAAGGTGCATGATGTGCCTCTGACATGATCAAATCTTGAAGACCGTCTGATGGTGGAACATAAATACGTCCCAAATGTCTAAGAAGTCCATCTGACTCAATTGAATAGCCTACATATCTCCCCTCATGAGCTCTACCTATGGAAACCTCTGCAACAATCCCTTGGTACCACACATATGAAGGAAGGGAACTGAGAATATGACTCCTCAAATCCATACTAAGAGACACTGCTTAAATCTCATGCCTCTTGCTACCGCATTCTCCTTACCTTGGATGTAACTCACCTCAAAGTCATACTCACATAAAAACTCCATCCAACGCCTCTGCATAGCATTCAAATTTGGCTATGTGAGGATATACTGTAGACTTTGATGATTAGTGTGCAACTCAAATCTATGTCCAAGGAGAAAATGCCTCCATCTAACCAAAGCATGAACCACTGCTGCTATCTCTCGATCATGGGTGGGATAATTCTTCTCATGATCTTTAAGTTTCCGTGACTCATATGCAATCACATGACCATCCTACATCAATACTGCTTCTAGACCCTCCAAAGAGGCATTTATACACACCACAAAATTCCTCAAAGGGTTTGGCACTGCTAGAATATGTGCACTAGTTAAATGCTCCTTAAGGATCTGAAATGCTATCTCACACTGCTCTGACCAAACAAACTTCTTCCATTTCCTTTGAAGAGAAGTGATATGATGGGCTATCTTGGAGAAATCCTGAACATATCTAAGATAATATCCTGCAAGACCCATAAAAATGCACACCTCACCCACATTAGTGGGTGTTGGCCAATCAACAATCACTTGAATCTTTGAGGGATTAACTGCAACACCCTCTCCTAAAATCACATGACCAAGATATATCACCTTTGTCTGGAAGAAATCACACTTCACCAAATTAGCGTATAATTGATTCTCCCTAAGACACTACAAAACCTGCCTCACATGATCCTCATGCTCCTCAACTGATCTTGAATAAATCAAAATATCATCTAGAAATACCAATACAAATCTGTCCAAATACAACCTGAATACACCATTCATTAAGGTCATGAATACTGATGGTGAATTCATGAGACCAAAAATTACCACTATGAACTCATAGTGACCATATCTAGTACGAAAAGTTGTGCCATGAATGTATGCCTCATGAATCCTCAATTGGTGATACTTAGACTTAAGGTCAATCTTGGTGAAGAACTTTTCATCCTTAATCTGATCAAACAAGTCATCTATCTGAGGCAAAGGATATCAGTTCTTCACCGTCACCTTATTAAGCTATTTGTAATCAATTCATAGTCGAAGAGATCCTTCCTTCTTCTTCACAAATAACATAGGTGCACCCCAAGGGGACACACTAGGATGAGTAAACCCCTTCGCCAATAACTCCTCCAGCTGAACTCTCAACTCACTCAAATCTTTCATGGTCATCTAATAGGGAGCCTTAGAGATAGGCTCAGCTCCCAAGACCAAATCAATCCTGAAATCAATATCTCACTGAGGAGGCATACCTAGAATCTCACTAGGAAATACATCTACAAACTCCTAAAGAATGGGATGCTACTACAATAAATCCTTTGAACTAACTCCCTCATCCTCATCCTTCACTCTAACTACAAACAAGTGGCAACCCTTATGCACACACCTCTTCTTCTGGATAGCAAAAATCATGCGAAGAGAGATAGGCCTTTGAATACCTTCAATCTCCACACTCTTCACACTATCATCCACACATTGCACTCTCTTACCTCTATAATCTATCTGCACTTGGTGAGATCGAAGCCAATCGATACCAAGAACCACATCAAAAGATCCCAAGGACATAACACAAAGATCCACATAAGTATGGAAATATCCCAGGACTAAAGGACAACTGAGCACAAGGGAATCCACTACCAGTTTGGACCCCGTAGCTAACTCTATCTACCACCTATCATTTTGCTTTGTCACAGCAAGCCCACATTTCTCTACTAGAAAAGGAGAATAAATAAATATGAAGCTCCTAAATCAAATAACAATGAATAAGAGATATGACTTATCACACATGATGTCTCCACAATGGTGGCCTGATGCACGATGCTCAACCTGACGGTTATCAACCATCGGAAATACCCGATGAGACCTGCCTGCATCTCCAACTACAAGCTTAGAAGTAGTTGGCTTCTGTTTCCCTCACATATGAGAAGTACGCTAAGGACAATGAATGGAAATGTGTCCTAGCTGTCCACATGCAAAAAAATCTCTCCTACCAAACACTCTACTACTTGGTACTGTACTCGACTATTGAACACTGCCTCTACTAGAAGCTAGCTGAGAACTCTAAGCTGGCTGAGAAGGAGTAGGTCTCCTATCACGCTGATGGATGTGACCCCTATGAACCTAGAATCTAGAACCTTGTGCAAAGTTTTGCCCCTAAGAATGCTTCTTCTTAAACAGATGACCACTACGGAAAGAAGAAGGATGGCTCCTCACAAAACCTAAAGACTAGTGTTGAGAACCTCCCACAACAAATCCTGTAACATGTGCACTAACTATCTACTCTTCTATCGCACCTCCTGACGCTAAGGCAAGATTCTCCTTATCTATCCCCACCTTCTCCACAATTGCCTCCAAGGTATTAGGTTCGTGCATCTGAACCTCTCCACTGATACGATCACTGATACCTCTCACAAAGTGCCAAATCTATTGGCATTTTTGATAATTATGTTGTGATTGTCATTGATGGACACACACTTGCATTGAGATCTCCTTTATATGTATGTATTAGAGCACAACCGCTATTTGTTCCAACTGGTATGTTGTATTATAGTCTTTAGACTATTAGTGTTTTGTAGAATGTGTTTCCTGGTCTGAAGCGGCATGTTGACCTCAAGCAGTATGAGGGATTAAAGCGACATAACACATTTCTACCAGTCTTCATTTTTGTCAAACCAGCAACCGACATTTAGTATGAACCAGTAATACTCTGTGATGAGTTACCAATCGGGATTTTGTGATGAGTTACCATCCACCGATTGTTTGATGGTGCTGACACTTTAGCGGTGCTTTTTGTGTTGTGTTACCAAGTATGTCCAGGTTCATTGAACCTAGGAAATTGTAATGTAATCCTATTGGACTGACATGAAATCAGTTTCCTTTATAAGGATATCATATCTAAGGTTTTAGGTTGTTGATGTTGTTGTTGCTGCGATAGTTGATATTGCGGCTAGGGTTTAAGGTGGTTGAGGAGTTGGAGATATTATGAATGTGTAGAAGATTGAAGTAATGCTGGAGTGCATTAGGAATGAGCTACCAAGGATCTAACCAATCAGTCTGTGCAACTAGCTAGATCAAACACTTGTTGATTACTCACATCTTTAGCAAGTCTGTAGCCCTCAACCGGGTAGCCCCAAAAGCCTTCTGTAAATCCTCTAACAAGGTGGTTCACATTTGTGGATCTAAAATCCTCTAGCAAGGTAGTCTTTAATAGGACTTATCTCCTAACAAAGATTGAGATTCCTAATAGGATCTATTCTGGTAAAGAACATTGTAAGACCTTAACCGGTCTGACCTTAACCAGTCTGGTTCCTATTTTGCAGATAGTTACTTGTGAGTTCCATCTCACTGTGGTTTTTCCCATTTGGGTTTCCACATCAAAATATCTTGTGTTATGGTGTTTGTGCTTATGTGGGTGAATGCATTATTAGCTATTTGGTTTGCATGTTTGTTAACCGATTTGTCTGTTAAACTATTTTACCGGTTTACTGCTAGTCTTGCAAAGTGTTTAAGTGCAAATATTTTTGGCATACTAATTCACCCCCCCTCTTAGTATTCATCAATTGGTATCAGAGCCAACCTTTCTATAAGTTTAACCACTTGGAAAGAGATATGGGGGAATACACTTTGAGGGAACTTATCCACCGGCTCACTCAGTCTGAGCAAGCCTATGATGATCTTATGGTCAAATACAAGGCATCTCAAGATAAAAGAAGAGAACATGCAGAAAAGCTAATGGAGCTATCTGAAAATAGTTCTTCAGATGAAGTAGACATGGAAGCCCTAATTGCTTAAGTAAATAAGTTGAATGAATCAAACTCCAACTTGAGAAAGGAGTTGGAAGGACTGACTATCCAGATGTGTCAAGAGCTTGAGAACCAGAGGAAAGCTGAATATCTAGTGAAAGAAAGAGATCATGAGAACTCCAAGCCGAAACAAGAGATGAGTGCCCTAAATGCTCAACTCCATGCAAGCAAAGTGGAAAAGGAAGACATGCAAGGAGAACTGAACACTGCCATCTCTGAGAATGAAAAACTGTTGGAAACAAATGCTACTATTTCCAAAGAACTCTCTGAGTCAAAGGAAATACTTGCTAAGTTTAACAAGAGTACTGTCAAGCTAGAGCAAAAGCTTGAATCTGCCAAACTGGTCAAGAATACCAATGGACTTGGTTATTCTGGTCATGAGGAAGGTGAGACCTTTGGTACAAATGCTAGAACATCAAATAAACAACCGACATCAAAGGATAAATGTAAGAGAAATTTTAAACTTGTTTGCTTTAACTATCTTAAAGAAGGACATACTGCAAATGTGTGCAGGAGTAAGGCTTACAACAATTTTCCTTATTTCCTAAATGATAAGCCTAGATCCTATAGATTTGATGGTAACTATTATGCATGCAACAAGTATCAACATAGAGCATCTAAATGAAGGTCTGTTATGAATAACACTGGAAGATATCCTCAGAGGACCCAAGGAGTTGGTCCTGAACCTTTTGTGAACCAGAATCACAACCGGTTTAATGCCTTCAATCATCAGCCAAGAAGCAGTGGTTATCAAGCGGCAACCGGATGGAGAGTAAATTGTATGATCTGTCATGGTCATGGTCACACTGCTACAACATGCAGAAGGAAGAATGGAAACATGAACAATGGACCTTGGAGAGCACCTGGATTGGTCTGCTATCACTGCAACAAATCGGGTCACATTGCCAGATACTGTAGATCAAGAAAAAGCATATCTGATGATATACTGGTCACTCCAGAAGGAAACATTGATGTTGACACTGTTCAAGCGGACATGAACAAAATCTAGAAGGAGAAACTAGCGGTGTTACAAGAGGAACCGGTTTCTGCACCTAGTGTGGAAATCACGGAACCGACAAACTAAGCTTCAGAAAAGCTTAGGGGGAGAAAATGACAAAAATGTTTTGAACCCCCGATTTACACCAATAAAAGGCCTTAACCGGTATGTTATACCTATCGTTTGGCAGAAGATCAGAAATGGTAAAAAGGCAAATTAGGGTTTACGCCCTAATGGAGGAGCATTAATGATGGTAGGTGAGGAATATGTTTAAAAGCATTTTTCAAATCATTTCTCACTATCAGTTTTCAAGCGAAGAAAAGTTTTCAAAGAGCAGAGAGACGAAAAGGCGATTTGAGCAAAGATTTTGAGAAATTGAGAAACCGCGAAGGAGATTCAAATTCAAACTGGAAATGGTCAAGTGGAGAAGACAAAGTGGTGATTCAGCAACCGACGGAGTGTGAAGTGAAGCAGAATCAGCAAGCCCTAAATTCACGTGTTTCAAAAGGGATTTCTTGAGTTCTTAGAATTTCTATCATGGCTTCCGCATCTCTTACCAGTTCTAGTGCATCTGTTGATTCTGCAACTTTTATTCAACGGAAGTCCAAGTATAATGCCCTATCACAAGTTCCAGCCGGTGTGATAGTAGAAGAGGGAATTTCTAACTACATAGATTGCAAGATAGAAGACCTAGGGTCTCTAGCTATCCACACCCAGCTAGGTTTATTTTGTGGAAAAGATAAGAAGATCAAACCAGAGTTTAATATTTTGGAGAAGAAAAAGCTCCACAATGTTGTTTACTTCCTGGAAGATTTCATAGAGGATCATATAAGGATCATTCTGAGAAGAGTCCATGGTGATAAGATGTACTTGGAGAGAACACATGACATCATGCCACAGGCAATTCATGCAGTCACCGGATTCTACAACATAGGGGAAGTGTCAGCCCTAAGGACAGTAAGCAAAACTGAAATGTCCAAGCTCACCAGTTCAGTGAGCGACTCACGAGGCATGACAGTAAATTCTATTAAGGATGATCTGGTGAAGTATGCATGCATGGTGATTGGATACCGTACATTCTCATCCATTAGAATTAACTCTGTATTTGTTGCAGCGGTAAATGCCGCTTACCGGATGATAAAGGAGGATGCATCATTTGATCTGCGCATCGGTATGCAGAGACAACTCCTGTTGAATCTAAAGTCGATCAAATAGGATAATGCACTTAGGTTCAAGTTTGGACAGCTACTGGTCGGGTTGTTCTTCTATTTCCAAGGCTACTTTCCAGAAGTAGGAGATGTCCAATGGTCTGGTGATGAACCAGTGACCAAGCAAATCAAGGAAAGCATTGAAGCAATTGGAACCGGCTACCCTGATGTTCTGAACAAGTATTTTGATGAGTTCAGAAAGAAAATGAGCCAATGAGTGAGGATATCAGGTGGCATCGTCAAGAAATATGAAGATGATATCTGCTTCACCATCCAAGTAGATAAATGCATAATGGAGGCTATTGAGCCTAGACAGGAAGAAGTGGAGCCAATGGGCTATGAGGTGATGTACGATATGCTGGAAGGGTATGCCTCTACCCTTATTGCCTCACTGCTTGATCCTAAGGCAAAGAGAACCGACACCTACCTAGAGAGGATAGCACTGGTTGAGGAACCACTAGCAATGAAAGAAAAAGAACCGGCAGGGAAGAAGGCAAAGGCAGTGCCTGCAACATCAACACCGGTTACTATTGCAACTCCAAAAGTGACCAAGTGGTCACTAGCTAAGAAGAAACCGGAAGCTGCACCAGCTAAAGTGTTCTAGAGAAAGAGGAAGACAAGGAATACCTCTCCAGACTCAGAAGAAACTGTGTCTGAGGAAAAGCCAAAGAAAACACGTCAAGAAAAGAGGAAGACAAAGAATGAACTGGCATCATCTGCATCGGTAAATATAGATATCTCTTCCTACAAACCTTTGACACATTGTCAAAGAACAATAAAGAATATTAGGAGAAAAGTGCTAAATGACTTAATTGACTGTTTTGATGACTTTAATGATGATGAAAAGGAAGTGGTTGAAAAGGAAATAATTCAGTATTTATGTGTTAATGACAGGTCACCCTTAGAGATTAAGTCTCAGACATTGGATTCTTTACATATGTCATTAGACAATAGATGGCACATTGCCATAGAAAAGGAACAGGGAATTAGGGAGAAAGTTTTTGCACAGTACTTTCCCAACCTGTCAAATTCTGAATTGTTTGATGTTATTGACCAAAATAAAGGACTCTTCTTCACTAGAAAGGGAAGACTCTAGCTGTTAGAAGGTAGAGTTGGTGATGTCAAAAAAGACACTCATCTGTATATGAGAACCGTTGTCCAGACTCACAAAGCGCATCTAGCCAACCGACAAGCTGAAAAAGAACCAGTTATGTTCAAACCAGATGAAGTATTTGATGATGAAGGAAATCTGGTTGTTGAACCGATCGACACCATTGATGTCAATGCTCTGGACGTTGAGGATGATACTCAGGAAATACCATTTGAGGCAACATGACAGAAGCAACAAGCTAAATAGGTTGATAAGCAAGCTGAGGATAGACAAGAAGCAGATAAGGAAGAGGTAGAGCAGAGGAAAAAGGATGAAGAAGAGAAGCGGAAAAGGGATGAAGAAGAGAAGAAGAAGAAAGATGAAGAAGAGAAAAAGAAGTAGGATGAAGAAGAGAAGAAGAAGAAAGATGAAGAGGAGAAGAAGAAGAAGGATGAAGAAGAGAAAAAGAAGCAAGAAGATGAAAAGAAAAAGAAGGAAGAAGAAGATAAGGAACATAAGAAGAAGAAGGAAGCAGAGAAGAAGAAGGAAGAGGAAGAAAAAGAAGAGGAAAAGAGGAGAGAAGCAGAGAAAAGGAAGAAGGAAGAGGAGGATAAGGAAGCGGAGAAGAGGAGAGAAGCGAAGAAGAAGAAATTGGAAGAGAACAAGGCAGGAGAAGAAGAGAAGAGCACCCAGATGGAGACTCCGAAGGCAACCGAGAGTCAAGCCAAACCAGCTGATCTCTCCAGTCCTATCGATCTCCAGTCTGCAAGTGAAACGGAGCTAATGCAGAGCATCAAGGTAGCTCAAGAGCACCTTGATATCATTCGACAGAAGAAGGAGTAGGATGTAATTCAAGCGGCTGTGGATACGCTTACCGGTTTGATACCTGGTACAAATATTCCCAACACTGATTCATCACTAGCTAAACTCAAGCTCCTATGCACAATAGTGGATGATCAGGTGTAGAGCCTTGAAGAGGCAGTAGAGGCTAATGTCAAGAAGGAGCATCAAAAAGCTCTTAATATAGCTCTGGTGAAGAAGTTGAATGAGCTCTAGACTGAACTGAAGAAAGAACAAAAGGATATAAGGGACGCTCTAGATGAGGGGAATCTACTACTCAGCAAGATCTGCCAACCCCATCTGTTCTATGATGATGTGCTAGCTCAGAAGCAAAAACTTGAAATGGACTTGCAGTCCTACTTGAGCACATTCAAGCCGACTTATGATTCCTTTACAACTTATGGGAAAACCGTTCACCGGTTTCACATCCAGTTAGCAAAAATGGAGCAAGAGATCAGCACTTGGTCTAGAGATTTGTAGGAGCTACAACTGGTTCTACTCCCACAATTACAAATTCTTCAGAAGTGCTATGTGAACCTGGATTCCTTAATAGTTACACAGGAGATGAGCACAATTGATGCCATGGATGAATAGGTCTCCCAGATGCAGACAGAGCAAGAAGTAGCCACCTCCCTACTTGAGTCCTGGTCTTTGTCGATGAAACAATTCTTGCAGGACTTTAAATTTGTTTTTGACAAGTATCATTCCTTGTTGTCATAAACTTTTATTTTTTTTAATATCAAATGAAAACAGGGTTGTCAAGCTGTACTTTGTCATTGTTGGCAAATGGGGAGAAGAACTCTATTTGGAGAAGTATCTGGTAATAAAATTTTTTATTATATGCTCTGAATATCTCAATGTTTATGCTCTATATGCAAAAGTGCTATACATTGTATTGTTAAAGGGATAGTGTATATGCTTAGGGGGAGCAATTTTGCTAATGGCATGATTTTGTTGTAAAACACTTAGATGTCAAAATTTTATTTTCCTAAGTGTTGCCATCAATGCCAAAGGGGGAGACTGTTGGCATTTTTGATGTTTATGTTGTGATTGTAATTGATGGACACACACTTGCATTGAGATCTCCTTTATATGTATGAATTAGAGCACAACCAGTATTTGTTCCAACCAGTATGTTGTATTATAGTCTTTAGACTATTGGTGTTTTGCAGAATGTGTTTCCCGGTCTGAAGCGGCATGTTGACCTCAAGCAATACGAGGGATTAAAGCGACATAACACATTTCTACCAGTCTTCATTTTTGTCAAACCGGCAACTGACATTTAGTATGAACCAGTAATACTCTATGATGAGTTACCAACCGACATTTTCTGATGAGTTACCATCCACCGATTGTTTGACGGTGCCGACACTTTAGCAGTGCTTTTTGTGTCGTGTTACCAAGTATGTCTAGGTTCATTGAACCTAGGAAATTGTAATGTAATCCTATTGGACCGACATGAAATCAGTTTCCTTTATAAGGACATCATGTTTAGGGTTTTAGGTTGTTGATGTTGTTGTTGTTGTTGCGATAGTTGATATTGTGGCTAGGGTTTAAGGTGGTTGAGGAGTTGGAGAGATTATAAATGTGTAGAAGACTGAAGTAATGCTGGAGTGCATTAGGAACGAGCTACCAAGGATCTAACCAATTAGTCTGTGCAACTAGCTAGATCAAACACTTGTTGATTACTCACATCTTTGACAAGTCTGTAGCCCTTAACTGGGTAGGCCCAAAAGCCTTCTGTATATCCTCTAACAAGGTGGTTCACATTTGTGGATCTAAAATCCTCTAGCAAGGTAGTCTTTAATCAGACTTATCTCCTAACAGAGATTGAGATTCCTAACAGGATCTATTCTGGTAAAGAACATTGTAAGACCTTAACCGGTCTAACCTTAACTGGTCTGGTTCCTATTCCGCAGATAGTTACTTGTGAGTTCCATCTCACCGTGGTTTTTCCCATTTGGGTTTCCACGTCAAAATATCTTGTGTTATGTTGTTTGTGCTTATGTGGGTGAATGCATTATTAGCTATTTGGTTTGCATGTTTGTTAACTGGTTTGTCTGTTAAATTGTTTTACCAGTTTACTGATAGTCTTGCAAAGTGTTTAAGTGCAAAGATTTTTGGCATACTAATTCACCCCCCCTCTTAGTATTCATCAGAATCAACATCAGCTCATCATCTGCAATCCCATCATACTATCTAAGCTCGAAGAACTTGCATTCATACTACTCCACAATCATCCTCTATTGTCTCAAATTGTGGAATTCATCGACCTTCCTCAGGCTCCAATTCTCTGAAAGAAATATAGCACGAAACCACTCCAAGAACAACTCCCAAGAAATTGTCTCTATGTCCAAATGTAGCTTCTGTTCCTCCATGTGCCACCATGTTGTTGCAAAATCATGAAGGTGCATAATTGCACATCTTTCCTTGGTGTTACTGGTATATGGGTGCATTGCAAAACACCTACCTAAGTCGAAAAGCCAAGTTTCCACCTCCATGCCACTGCCTAAGCCATCAAAGGTAGGGGGATGAGTCCTCATTAGATCTCTCATGTGATTGGTTGCAAGTGCCTCTTGATCCACCTCAACTCTCCTCTGAGGAGAACACGAATGCTCTCTCTCTCTCTCTCATGATGATCTGAATGATGAGATCCCTCCTACTATTTCTCCTCCTATCTCTATCCTAGATGACCAAGAATCTCCCGAAGCATGTTCATCAATTGCAGAATCGCATCATCTCTAGGTTGATCCTCTTGCTGCTCCTCACATCTTCAAATCATTCTCTGAAAGACATGGCTAATGTGATTATAGATGATATTCATGTGGATGATTTAGTAGAAGCTGGATATACCAATGTTGAGATTGATAAATTGTTCATGACAAAATGAAACAAATTAGAGATATTGAAAATGAAAACCCTCGTGTTGGTGAAGGTGAAATTCCTTTGAATGTTGAAAGTGAAAATCCTTATGAACATGGTGAAAATGAAAATCCTCCTATTATTGAAGATTAGGAAAACTTTTTTATAAAAATTGAAAAAAAAGTTTTGGATAATCTTCCTGGTAAGATTTCTTGGAGACATATAAGAATTTATGCCAATGGAAGATACAAAGATTTTTTTTATCGAAAAAACTTGCAATTCAATGTCAATTGATGATGCAATTGATGAGAATGTGGAAAATTAGAAAAGTGATGAAAAAAGTAGGCATCTTTATGAAACTAGAAAAAAAAGGATGAATCAGTTAAGCATGATATGTCTACTGTTGCAAGTGCCATTGAATCTATTGGAAAAGAGTGTCGATCTAAAGATAATAATTTGGCACGACGAGCTATAACAACTGCTATAGTGAATAAAACAACCTTGAATAAAAAGAAGGTAAGCAACATTAGTGGAATTTTAAAGATACATCCTAAAACATTGGTAAGAGCAGCTAAAAGAAGAGAAAGTATTGAAAATGATCCAATTAACTAAAGTTGGAATTTTAGTGGTAGACTTCCAAGGTCAGATATGAAATTGAATATTGAAGTGAAATCTTTGGTTGAAAAGTTTTGGCATGATAATACAAGGGTTTTGTTTAATGCTAGAGATGTTCTAAAGCTGAGAGTGGGGTCAAAAATTCTTGATCCTCATCCAAAACACCTATTAGACACAACTCAAATTGAATTTTATAGAATTTTTTTGGATGAAGTTGTGCTACCTAGAAATATTACCATAAGTCAAAGATCATTTGAGAAATGCAAGCCCTGGTATGTGAAAATTAATAAGCAAATAATCTCTTGTTGTTGTAAAATGCACGTGCAATTTTGTTATTATTATGATGTTTTTCGATATATATGTTGTGTTTTACATAGTAACATGTTTATCCAAGAATGTGGTATTGATATGCCACCTGAAAGAGTCAAGGAATTTGTAGCAAGTTTATTTTGTGAAAGAAATGATGGGCAATTATTTTATTTACGTTCATGTATCTCTGGACAATGCTCTAGTTGTGGAAATTTTTCATTACTAGTAGAATGTATGCATGCAAGTAGTGAAAATGATTTTGAACAACAACTAGTGGATGTTAGAAGATTTAAGAATGTTGAGTATCCCTTAAAGGATGGGAAAATAGGAAAGCATGTCGATTTATTCACATAAAAGGTTAGTGTACATGAATTCATGTCAGAATTTAAGAGTAAGATTGTATCAAAATATGTGACACACTCTAAACATGCTGGATAGCTTGATGCTCAATTTTGCACATGTAGAAATTCATTTCCAGTTGGAAGTATACTATCAGTGGTGGACTTTGCATAAAACTATACTCTTAAACCACAAGAGGAAATTCAATCTCATTATTTCAATTCCACTCAAGTTTCTATTTTTGTTCATATTGTTTATAGATTTGCAAATGGTACAAATTTTTTAAGGGAGTACCATTTCTATGTGAGTGATAATCGGATGCACTCATCAGAGTTTTCTCAATATTGTTTCAACATATTTTATAAAAATTTAAGAGAAAGAGGAATCCAGATGACATAACATCTTATATGGTCAGATAATTGTACATGACAATTCAAGAATGCTCAAATGTTTTATTGGTTAAGTAGGGCTCACAAGGAATACAATATCCTACATATATGGATTTTTTTTGAAGCTGGACATGGTAAAGGAGAACATGATGGACCTAGTGCATGCATTAAAAGAATTATTGCTACAGAGCAATTAAAATTTGAAGATAATGTAAAATTTAAAGATGCACATGCAATTGTGGATTGGTGTAACACAACATTATCTACTAGATCAAGTGTGAACTCTACAATTCAATGATTCTTGTGGTTAGTTGAAGAAGAGAACATTGTGCCCAGACTTGATTGTGAGACAATTAGTGGATCAACAAAATGACATTCATTTAAGATTTCAAATGCAAGCACATGGACTATATGGATGAGGGAACTTGCATGTTTTTGTCAGTTTTGTATATCAGGTGATTCCAACGTATGTGAGAATACTGAATGGGTTGAAGAGTGGAATGAAAGATCGTTGACACCTGCTCAAGCACAAGATCATATTGACACAATTGAAGATAATGATCAACTGTTTGCATCAGATGATTATGATCATGTTTCAGACCTTATACAAAAAGGCAATTATATTATTATTTTGTTTCAAATTTATATGTTGCTAGTTCATTTTTAATAACTAATTTCAAACATTTTTTTTTTATAATGTAGAAAATTTTGGTGAAATTTTATTAGAAGTTTTGATAAAATTGGTTTTGTTTGTAGGACATGTGTATGATGTTGTTGCACCCGAGGACAATGAAGAGGAAATAGAATATTGGTTGGCATGATGTGTTAAGACTAAACACAAATTAGTTAATCCTCGAGAAGATGATGATGGCTTTCATTATCCAATTGGTTCAGTGGTAGTTGTTGGAACTTGGCTAAGGAAATATTTGACAAGGAAGAACAGTTTTCCTGCTTTTGAAGATTATGAAACACACAAGAAGATTATACACTACTCACATTTGATTATTGCAACAAATATACAACTTGTGAGCTATCGCAGGAGAACTACTAATAAAGAGTTGTGGACAATTTCTATGGAAGATCATGAGATAATTATAGATGCTTTGGAAAAAAGAGAGGATGCAGATGGTACAATGGAATAAGTATTTATAGAGGTATGTACATACATATATATAATTTCTATGGTCCATCCCCATTAATTTAATTTTTAGATTAATTATCTATATAATTGCTTTTTATTACCATTTGGTCTATAGTTTAAATAGTATTGTTTGATATCTAGGTCTATCCCCTTAAGATCTTACTCAATGGTATGTAATGGAATAAGTATTTAATACAAAGGTGTGTATAAGTTTTTAAAATTACATATTTTTCAATGATAAATTGATAAATTTCTTTTAATACACGCTTTTACAATTTATTTAAAATGTTCAATTATTTTGTACTTCAATCTAGATTCTAATTTTATGTCCCGTTAAGCCATGTCCTTATCAATTTTATCCCCTTAAGCCACATGTCCCAATTAGGCCCATCCCATTAAGCCATGTCCTAATTAGTTCAAATGATCCCCTTTTAACCCACATATCCTATTTAGTTTGATCCCCTTAAAAGGGAAACATGTCCCAATTAGGCCCATCCCCTTAAGCCATGTCTTAATTAAATTTTCACCCCCCTAGGCCATGTCCCCTTAATTTCCCCTTAAGCCATGTCCTAATTAACTTTTCACCCCCCTAGTTCCTATTTATATATATCTAACTATTTTTTTGTTGTTGTAGGTTTATCTTAGTTTTTGTTGTTGGTGGCATGTAAAACGATTTCATGAATCTAATAAAATCAAGGTTTCCAATAAATTGGTAAGCATCATTTTTTTGTTGGTAAATGTTCAGTTAATTTCTATTTTTAATGTGTATGTTTAATTTAATTGTAATTTTAACTCTTTAAATTATGGAAAGTATCAATGTAAGAGTTGATGAATCCTCTGAGAAAACTGAGGAAACCGACAGTGAGCAAGCTGTAAATGAACCGGTTGCAACTTTTTGGGAACTAGTTGTCAGTCAACCAAGTACTAGTAATAGTGTTCCCGAATCGGTGAATGCTGATACTGAAAGGAGATAAGGATGCAGGAATCCTTGCAAGAAGAAAGATAAGAGAAAACTCATGTATGATCTCTGAATTTGAGCCTAAATCATTCAAAGAGGCTCATAAAGATGAAGACTGGATAAGGGCAATGGAAGAGGACCTTGACCAGATAGAGAAAAATGGTACATGGTCCTTGGTACCCAGACTAGAGCATAAAAATTTCATTGGCACCAAATGGGTGTTCAGAAACAAACTGAATGAGGATGGCACAGTGATTAGGAATAAGGCCAGATTGGTGTGCAAAGGATATGCTCAAGAAGAAGGAGAAGACTATGGAGAAACCTTTTCTCCTGTAGCCAGATTGGAAGGAGTTCGTATGCTTCTTGCATATGCAACTTTTAAAGGATTCAAGGTATATTAAATGGATAAAAAATCTGCATTCCTAAATGGTGTACTTGAAGAGGAGGTGTATATAGAGCAACCAGATGGGTTTTCCCTATCTGAAGAGAGTGATATGGTGTGCAGGCTACATAAAGCCTTATATGGTCTAAAGAAGGCACCTAGAGCATGGTATGAACGTCTACATTCCCATCTTGTGATGATTGGATTTGAGAGAACAAGTGAAGATAGTAATATCTACTTGAAGTCTAAAGGAGATCAGATTCTGATCTGTGAGGTTTTTGTTGATGACATTATCTTTGGTGGAGATGACAAGATGAGTCATGAGTTTGCTGATGAGATGAAGAAAGAGTTTGAGATGTCACTCATAGGGGAGATCAAGTTCTTCATTGGACTACATATCCAGCAAATGAAAGATGGAATCTTTATCACTCAGTACAAATATGTCAAAGAGGTGTTGAAGACCTTTGGCATGGAAGATAGCAAACCGATTGGTACACCAATGGTGACTGGTTGCAAATTGTCAAAAGAGGATGATTTCACACTGGTTGATGAGAAGGAATACCGATCAATGATTGGTAAGTTGCATTATGTAGTGCATAGTAGACCGGATATTTCACAAGTAGTTGGCATTACTGCAAGGTTCCAGAAAAGTCCAAGAGAATCCCACTTGATTGCAGTCAAGTGGATTCTTAGGTATCTGAAGGGAATAGTTGACTATGGATTGTGGTACCCATACAAAAATGATTTCATTCTGAAAGTATTCAAAGATGCTGATTGGGCAGGTAATGTGGATGATCGAAAAAACACAACCGGCGGTGCATTCTTTCTTGGTGGTAGACTGGTCTCATGGATGAGTAAAAAGCAGAGTTGTATCTCTTAGTCTACAACAGAAGTGGACTATGTTGCAGCTTTCATGAACCGCACTCAGACAATCTAGATGAAGCATGTTTTAAATGGCTTCAAAATCCTTGTATCTGAATTGATAAGTATATTCTGTGATAAAACAAGTGGTATCAATATTTCAAAGAATCTGGTTTTACATTCTAGAACCAAGCATTTTGAGCTTAAGTATCATTTCTTGAGGGAAAAGGTTCAGAATAAAGAGATTGCATTGGAACATGTTTCCAGTAGGGAGTAGTTAGCAGACATATTAACCAAGCCTCTCCCAAAGACTACATTTGTGCATTTGGGAGGTGAATTGGGGGTACTACCCCTTCAAGAGGTGAACTAAAAGTATTTGTTCCACATCAGTCAGGTATTGCATAGTCAATTTTTCGTTGATTGATGTGTCGAAGGATGCTACTTCTTAGGGGGAGAAACATAATGGAACAAGGATACTTGTGCCTCCACTTTGGCATTGTTATCAAAGGGGGAGAAGGAGTGAAGTGGAAAAGATATCTGCAGAAAATGTGAAGCGGAGAGATATCTTTGTATATTGCCATCAATGCCAAAGGGGGAGATTGTTGGCATTATGTGAACCGGTATGAGGACATAATGACAGCATATGTGTGAACGGGTATATATGCCAAAGTGAAGCGGTATATTTGTTCAAGATGAACTGACATGTCAAGGTGAACCGACATGTAATTATGGGAACTGACACATGGAAGCATTATATGACTACCGGTTGGTAGGTAGTTTCCACTTTAGGATTTCCAGTTGGAATACCTCGAGCCTATGTGACTCAATCGATGATCTTTGTGTGATGAGTTAACAGTATAACGAAGAATAGATTGTGTTGCCATGTAAGCCCTGTGCGCGTGAAGGATCTTACATGAAGAAGACTATCCTTATCTACCTTGGGAATGTGCGAAGTTTGTTAAACGATGATAACGCGTGATGGGTTATCAGTTGCCATGAAATCGGTGGATAATGGACGATGGAGAATGTCTTGAGATCAATTCAAGATTGTTGCATTTAATGCAGTATGATTCAACGGTTAGGATTGAACCGTTTGAATTCCTTAACCTAACAAGTTTAAGGTTTAGGGTTTTTGCTACTGACCTGTTTGTTTCCTATAAGGTCGATGTTGTGTTTCTTTCTAAAGTTGTTGGCAAAAGTTGTATGTGTGTATCCAAGGGAAGTGATACGTGATTCTTGCCAGACCAAAGGAGAGAAGAGATACCTGCAAAGTGAATGTGTAGAAGGTGAAGAGGAGCCAAAATGGATCTGCATTAGCATTGAGTACTATTACCAGATCATTGTAATTCCTGTTGAACTTTAACCACTTCAACAGTTGTGAAATCCCTTAACAGGGTAGCCTTAACCGACTTGATAAAAATCCTTTAATAGGGTAACTCAAAGTTATTGAGTTTTGGGAAGCTATAGAGCTCTAGAGATCCTTTAGCTATTGAGTTCTTGAAATCCTCTAACAAGGTAACCCTAACCGGGTTTAACCCTTAACTAGGTATTATATCCATCCCTTAACCGGGTGATCCCTAACAGGATCGGTTCCTAGCAAAACCTATTATAATGTCTTTAACCGGACAAGGCTCCTAATAGAGTGGACTTCTAAAGAGTTCAAAAAGCATCTTGTGGGTATTCATCCCCACCGTGGTTTTTCCTAGTTGGGTTTCCACGTGAAAAATATGTGTGTCATGTGTGATGCTTTTATCTTGTTATGCTTTGTTATTACCTATTAAGCATATGATGGTTTTGTGTTTTATGCCTGTCTATAAAACATATTGAACTAACTATTGTGAAGAACTGATGATAGTTTACCTGTTCATGCATGAGGGTGTAATGGTACTAGAGTATTGAGCTAAGAGGAAAGCTTAGTGAGTAACCGGTTTATGATTGTTTTAGTTGTTTTGGGTCTTACCGGTTGCACTCTATTTCAACCAGTGTCACTGCTTGCCAGTCATTGGAGTATTTGCTAACAAACCGGTTTTGGACTATATTTTGTCTGTACTGATTCACCCCCACCTCTCAGTACCAGTTTGGTACTATTCATTCATGATTGAGCTATCAAATATGTCTCAGAGGGGAGGATCTAATTTATAGATCTTTTAGGAACTTGATTGTCTCTATGTAGGGATCAAATTTTTAATGTTATTGACTTATATTTAAATTGAACTTATAATGTCTTAGATTGGATCAAACTTTTAATGTTTTAAATAGATTGAATCAAAATTTAATATAATTAAGATGTTGATCAAACTTTTAAATTTGGCCTGTGGATCAAACTTTTATATTTGAAATGTGGATCAAACTTTTATATTGGAGGCGTGGATCAAAATTTAATATATTTAAGATGTGAATCAAACTTTTATATTTCATATGTGGATCAATCATGTGTACAATTGTATATGTTATTTATGTTGCTTCATACGTTCTAGTTATAATTGCTTTTTTTATTTAATGTATGTGTATGCTATTTATTGCTTCATATATATACATGTATATATGTTATTTATCTATTCATTTGAAAATAATAAATGTGTAATGTGCATACATGAACATTATTCCCCTTAAGCCACATGTCTTAATTAGGTCCATCCCCTTAAGCCAAGTCCTAAGTAGTTTCATCCCCTTAAGCCACATTGTTCTAATTACCTAGTCCATGCCCCCTTCAACTAGAAGTCCTAATTATATTAATCCCCTTAAGCCATGTCCTAATCATGTCCACCCCCTTAAACCATACATCCCAAATATCCCCCCCCTCCCTTTTAAGCCATACATCTTAAATAGGCCAATCCCCTTTTAAGCCATGATGCATGTCCTAATTTAATTGTGTACAAGCATATTATCTAATATAGATGTATATTTTTTATTGCTTCACGTAATTGCTTATGTGTATATTATTAAATTGATCTCGATTCACATAAATTGCTTATGTGTATATATTATAATGATTTGTTTCATGTACAATGCTTAATACATGTATACATACACATATATTTATTATTGTGTAACTTATTAAATACATATGTCAATTGTTTTGAGAATTTATATAATATTTTAATTAAATGCACTTGTATATTTAATTTAAATATGTATTAATTATTTAAGTTATACACGATTAAGTTAAATGTAGATTTCTTTTCAAATTTTTAATCAAGGTACATATATACTCGAGCATTACATTAGAAATCAATATATAATTTAATACATGTGCACATGTACATTTAAGAAGACAAAATTATAAAATCTATATACATACATATATAACAAACTGTTTTAGAAAGCATGAATGTCCATGCATACATATGATGTAGAAAGCATATAATATTTAATGTTGACCCATGAAATAAATATAATAACACACGTGTGCATTTAAGAAGACATAATTATAAAATCCATATACATACATATATAACAAAGTGTTTTAGAAAGCTTGAATGTCCATACATACATATGATGTAGAAACCATATAATATTTAATGTTGACCCATGAAATAACTATAATAACATGTGCACGTAGGTCCTGAAAAATGTACTAAAACATATGAGGAGGTATTATATTGAAAGGATAACCTTGAACCAATCAAAACCCTACTACCCAAGGGTCCTACACAACACTAAGTCAATATATAGTTAAATATCATTTAAAAATACCTTGGAAGACTCAAAGTATCCAATATGCCCCCTTCCAAACAACAAGACACTCACAAGTCTTGAGTGACTACACACACCTTTGCTTACATGAGTGGGCTACTACTAGGATTTAGGGGTGTGAAGGGCCCACTTGACCAATTCAACACAACAAACCTTGGAGGAGTGTTATTAAAACATATTGACACAAATGAAACAATATTCCATGGTCTAGAATCTCTGTACCATCAATTTTGAATCACTTGCTCACAGACAAACCTAATTACAATTAGGCCTCCTTTTGGGGTAATTGGGTACTAACTTTTGATTCCCAAAGGATCTAGAATAAAAAATTGTATTTCTAGACACCCTTTTGGGAGTTCTCAACAATATCTCACTTTCGGGTTCCAAACCGATTTTTAGACATTCCAACCTATACTGCACCAACTGACCTAATAGGGCTATTAGGCCTTCTTGACTGGACACTTTCCAAAATATTGTATGATCCTCCTGCTTGATGACTTTATATGACCATGTAATTTTATATAAACCTCCAAAACACTCTTCTAAAACATTCAAACCCCTTTCCTGTGCTTTGCAACTCAATTCACACATACTATCCTCATTCAACTGGTCTATCACATGATGATGCCAGACCTATGGATTCTTCATCAAACACACCAAAATGTTGGACCAAACTTTGTGCACTATATTTTGACCTATTATATTCAACAATTTCAAGAATCTTGGCTGAGAATTGATAGGACAAAGTCCATTACATTAGTCCAAACCTAGGGTTTTAAGGGTTTCAGACCACCTGGTAAAGTATTGCTTGCCAAATAGAACAAAGATCACTTAAAAACTTCAAACCAATTGCAAAATAAAGGTAAGTCACTATAGTTTCAGGATCTATATCATAATCATGCTTTCCAATCAACCTTAAATGCAGAATCAACAGAAAATCAGACGATTCTCAAAATTTCTAACACTTTTGATGCTTGTATTATGCTCCAATTATCAACCACCTTACATATCTTGGTCTTTAGGACCATTATAGGTTCTTCCCCAATGACCACAACCATCTCCAAATGATTTTCAAGTGAACTAACCATTGGAGTACAAAACCAACCAAAGTTGCAAAATTGTCATGACAGCAAATTGACAACTTTTGTAATTTGTAACCAACTTAAACTCCAGACTACCTTAGGACCCTAAAGTTATCACATGATTTAATTTCATCAAAAAATGACTTAAATAACCCTTTGGTCACTTGGTCTCACAATTTAGACCATTGTGACCCTTATTGACCCAAATTACTCTGCAAGACCCTAAGTGATAGATTGGCCCACACTTCTAGACAAAACCTGACACACTCCTATTACACTGATTACATCAATGACCCATGGGGTCTCATTACATTCATCCTAGACTAGTTGAAAATCAACATGACCTTGATCCATTCCTTCATAGGTGGTGCTCCTGCATCAATATACATATGTATATATGTATATGTATATATATATATATATATATATATATATGTATGTATAGACATGCATATACATTATATACATGTATATAAATGTATATGTATGTATATCTATACATATACACACACACACACATATACATATATGTATATATGTATAGATATGTATAGATATATATCTATATATGTATATATATGTATATGTATATATATACATACATATATACATTTAGAGTTAGTGAGTTATGAGTTGCTTAAATAGAAAGAGGTGTGTAGGTGCAAGTGTAGGTCGTGTTAAGGTAAGTAAGGTTGGGTAGGTAAGATGAATATTGTAGGTTGTGCTTCCTTCTCTGCTTGTTTCCATCCCTCATTCTTTGTTAGGAGGTCATTTCTATAAACATTTTCTTTAATTTCTTTAAAAAATTATGTTGTCTTGGTCGTTTGAAATAATCTTCATATCACCATTTTCTTTAAAAAATTATGTTGTCTTGGTCATTTGAAATAATCTTCATATCACCATTTTCTAAAAATAGTTATGTTGTCCCCCTAGGCAGTGTGTTTTGAAGAATTGTATATATTGCCGATTAGTGAAGGTTAAGTCTAGGGGAGGTTACATCTATGGCCAAATGTTTGGGGTGGGAGGATTGAACTGAGGAGAACAAAATGATTAACAACTATCTTCTTATCATTGTTGGCCCCCTACAATTTTCTAGGACGTAGAGAATCAAACAACTTTCTCATCGTTGTTGTCCCCTTATAATTTTCTAGGATGTAGAGAATCTGGCAGTTTAGTTGATAACTATAGTGTGGGTAGTTTTTTTCTTCTATCTTATTCTAGCAGGTTAAGTAGGCAACCTAACCATATGACGTAGTTGACAATTATCCTATGACTTAGATTCTTCGCTTACAGATAGAACTATCTAATTAATCAGTGAATTAATTTCGCTTGGAATTAGAAAAATATTAGAATTCTAATTCGAATAATTATAGCTCATTAATTCCAACCCGATGTGTGGAGCAAATCTTTGCAAATATTTGTTGTTTCGAACCGCCATACCATCACAAGATTTAGATGTGTCCGAAGAATATAAGTATTTGTTGTGTCAAACCGCCATACCATCACAAGATTTCAATGTGTCCAGAGAATCTAAATATTTTACTCATTGCAATACTACATCTTGATTTTATGTTGATTACGAAATCTCACCATTCACTTATTACAAAATGTAACCATTCATTCCCGACTCTAATGAATGAATGAATTAATGAATTAATTGGCATAATGATTTTTTATGAAAAAGAAAAGTACTAAGCTATGGTATATACATACATATGTATGTATATACATACATATGTATATATACATATATATCTATATGTATACATACATATGTATATGTATATACACACATGTATATGTATATATATACATACATGTATATATATACATATACATGTGTGTATATACATATACATATGTATGTATACATATAGATATATACGTATATATACATATGTATATAGATATATACGTATATATATGTATATATATACATGTATATATACATATATATCTTTATGTATACATACATATGTATATGTATATACACACATGTATATGTATATATATACATATGTATGTATATATATACATATACATATGTATATATACATATACATATGTATATATACATATACATATGTATATATATACATATACATGTGTGTATATATATACGTATGTACATATATTCATACATATATACATACAAAAATATATGTATATATGTATATGTATGTATGCATATATATGTATATATATGTATGTATGTGTGTATATATATATATATGTATGTGTATGTATATATATATGTATGTATATATGTATGTATATATATATACATATGTATATACATACATATATATATACATAGAGATACATATATATATATATATATATGTATATATATATATATATACATACATACATATATTATATATACATACATACATACATATATATATACATACATATATATATATATACATATATGTATATACACGCGCACACACACACACATATGTATATACACGCACACACACACACACACACACACACATACACACACACACACACATATTCTGTAAAGCATATATATGTAATGTCCATGATGAAACAAGTCAAAGACATGAAAAATATAAACTATACAAAATAAAAAAGTATGACATACATAGGTCCTGAAATATAAAATAAGTCCATGATGGAACAATAAACTGCATGAAATATCTATAATAAATCTATATCTAGCTCCCCTAAAATCTAGACTCCTCTTCAAGCCATGTGAACTAGAATGAAGAGAATCACTCTACAAGACAAAAATGAACTTGTGAGTTACAACATGAAATATAAATTTAAAACTATTACATGATTTAAATTTAAATTTATAATTTATCAATTTAACTAATTATTACAACTAAAAAACTTATCGTACATACATGAGTAGGCTCATCTCCTCTCTCCACCTGGTGCTATGCATCTCCAAGTGCTATGGGGGCTGTCAATGCCTCTCCTATCTCATGCTATAGTTCACATAGATCTCAATAAATTTAAAATAGAAATATTAAATTTAAATAAATAATGTTCAATTATATAAATAAAAATAATAAAAATATTAGACCTCCTAGAAATTTTACATGTACATATCCTATAATTAGGTGCTTTTAAAATAGGCACTCAAGTAACTTTAAATATATATTGTGTACTTGATGATCATCTCTTCTACGCACATCCACGTGCTCTACATCAGTATGTGTAGGTGCTATGGTCTGAGTGGTTGTAATGTCAGAAGAAAAAGTGGTATTAACGAGATCCTACAATGTAAAAAAAGAGCATGTATACATCAACGTGTACACGAGCTGTACGGTTTATCTACATATACATGCACACATGCACATTTAATTTTATTTAAAAACTAAAGTATTTATTATAAATAAAAAATTTCATCTAAAATGCAGCCAATGTCTGCAGAAAACCAACAAGAGGGTCACCATGATATGGGTGAAAAACCCATCCTAATAGTCATGCCCACCTCTAACAAAATTCAATTTTTAGGTTTACTTAAGCTCTCAATTGTTCAAATCTAAAAAAATTATATCTAGACATGTACAAAAAATTGATTCTAGATGTAACACCCATGATGAGGCCTAGAGGACTTAGACAAAATAAACAACAACGAAATGCAAATAATTTTTTTTTTGTTATTAAAAGTTAAACCATACAATTACATTGAATGACATGATAAGGAAAATATGTAAAAATACTAACTAGAAAAAGTCCTCAAGGCCCCACAACGATGTTACTCAAGGATAACAATAACCATACATAAGAGCATAGGTAACCACATAAATAAGATAACACCATCCTTTACAAAGGAACAAGATACACATTACATTGCCAAGATAAAATACATAAGATCATCAGTTACATTACAAGGTTTCCTTAGGATATAATCTCCAAGAGTCCCAAGATGGGATGAATACATGATTCTGGTACAAAAGTCTTCAATCTTCTCACGAGCCTTCTTGAATCATGATGCAAGACAAGCCAAAACCTAATGGGTGCAAATAACACTCCACCCAACCATGTGGTACCATAAAGTCCACCTCCCGTGCTAGGAGGTATCAACCAGACCCACAAGGTGAAAGAAACACATACAAGGGTATAAACATGACTCACAAGAGAATCCACAAGGCTATAGTCACATGAGAATCAACAAGAATGAACATACAAGAGGCTCACAAGTGAAACAACACAAGGGAATCAAAAATAAAATAGCAACCTCGAGAGGCTCAATACAATCCAGAAAAGGACAAAAGATGCAAGTTGCCACTAGGTAGCAATAGGGAAGAGTGTCATCACTAGGTTGTCATGAGTTACCCTGGTAGGTCTTCACTAGGTCTCGACCCCCATCACGGGTTACCCTAGTGACCTCTCCCAACCCTGACCCCCATACAAACACTAGTGGACCACAACAACATTTGAAAAGGCCAAGATTGGTGGAAGCTATTATAGGCCCTTCTCTACTTACCTCAGCCCTAAACAAGCACTTGAGAAAAAGAGAGGCAATGAGAATTTATCTTTATTAATGTTATCTAGCTACCCACCCAAGTTCATTATTTTATATTATCACTTGATTACAAAACTCTCATTGAGTTACCCTGGCAACCACTTTGAGTCCTAACCCCCAATGAAAGCCACTCCCCCTTGACTTGCACCTAGGAATCAAAATTCATCACAAGGTCTAAGACAACCAAAACACCAAAAGTTTAGATCCCTCTACCATAGCAAGGTTGGTTGTCTTACTATAACAAGATAACATACAAGGAGTATCCAAAGTAGGCTAGGAAACACCATCTATCTTCAAAATCATTCAAGGCTTGAACTCTTAACATCAAAAGAGAAGCATGACTATACATTAAAGAATCCATAAACTCCCCTCCTAAGCCTCTAGAATTCAAACACATAAAACCACACCTCTGAGTATCCCCACAATGAAAGACAAAATCCAAATGGAAAAAGCAAGGTCTCATTAAGCCAAATACAAAAGAGTTCATTCAAATCTCCCAAAGAGACCATAGTAACACTTATACAACAACTAATTCCAAATCAACATTGAATTCATTAATCCATTGCCTCAATTAACTGACATTCTATTATTTCATAAACATTGTAATCCATTCCTACAAATTTGTTTTTATTATATTTGATCAATTGCATATTAAATGAAGAATACCCAAGTTCATAAGAAGACATAAGTGTATAATTAATCCTAAGTAGAACTTAACCACATGATTAGTAAATAATAATAAGAAATAAAATATGAATAAACCTAAATACATTTACTTACTCAAGAATATAACTAAATTCCAATTAAATCTATACTTAACAAAATACTTGCATATTTATATTTCGCAAACTACAACTCTTTAACCAAATCTTTTAATCTAAAAATATCTAATTCAATCCCTTATTCTATCATACCAAAACCTAGCTATAATTTAATAAAAAATATAGCTAATTTAATCCATTATACTATCTCATCAAAATGAACCACATTCACCAAATTATGAATATACACAAATTTAACTAATTATTTGACAATCAACAAATTACATATACAAAAGTATATATATATATATATATATATACCCACAAAATATCAATGAACAAATATTTATTTTTACACAACTTTTAAAATAATGACAATTGCTTCTTTTATAATTTTGTAGGCAAATGAAATTGGTGCCGAGTAGGGGTTTACCACTATGGACCCCCATGGTGGTGGTGGAGATCCCACCACCATGGGAAAGCCCATGAGAAGTGGGTTCTCCCACCACCGTGGTTGCCATAGTGGGTGGGGGTTCCCACCACTATGGGTGCCCACGGTGTGTGGGGGTTCTCCCACCACTGTGGATGCTAGGGTGGGTGGGGAATTACCCCACCACCATGGGTGCCCACGACACCCCAAACAATAGAAACCAAGCTTCCTAATTAAAAATAAATAAAAAATTGCAGATTAAATTTTTTGAAAGCATATATATATATAAATAACTAATTTACCGAACAAAGATTTCACAAAAGCTTTTACAGGAAGAAGAGCTTTTTCTCTAAATCCCTAGAAATTTGAATTCACATAAACATACCGAGGAAGATAAATTTTAAGTTTTCAAAATCATAAATCCAATGCATAGATTCTCCGACAATAAGATCTAATCCCCAAATTTAGAAGAAATCTTCTTTTTAATGAAGAACATTCAAGAATCCAAAACAAGATCACAAATTGAATCTCTCCCAGAATTAAAATTAAACCCGAAGGTTATCATTTGGAAATCCATAAACCCCCAAGGATTAAAAAAAAAACAATATAATTCCATATTTCACAATACACATTTACTCTAACCCAGATCATAAATAAATCTCAATAACCCAAAAACCCCATTTAACAACAATCCATTACATTTTCTTGTTTCAAATTCAAATTTAGACAAATTTTAACATGCATAGGAAGAAGAGGATAAAAAACCTACCTTATTCACTATCAAGAAAATAATACAGAGGAGGAAGCTAAAATTTCCCAAGAGATCCTCGACTAGGCACACAAATCCAAAAGCTTCAACAAAATCTATCACGCTCCTTCGCTAATTTCTTCTTCAATATTTTTTCCCCCCAAATCTCTTTGAAAACCCCCAAATCAGAGAAATACATTTTGTAGAGAAAATGTAGTGTCCACCCTTGACTTGACTTTTATTTCATGCATGATAGACTTATCTAGACTCTTTATGGTGTTTTGGATTATGATTATATATGTATTTCAGTTACTTAGTATGATGCTAGACATTACTGGACATATGCTATTTTGATGATTTATATGGATGGTGACACTATCATTATTGATCATGAGATTTGATGGATATATGTGTTTGATGGATCATATATATGTTGATGGATTCTTTAGGCATTACTATGTTGATGGACTATTGATGGTTTATATTGATCATGGATTTGATGTTATTATGATTTTACTAACCCTAGTTCATGATTATGTATGATGAGTTGATTATGCGTTGTGTTTGATTATTGTATGTCTGTCTTCGTGAGAGTGATGATGACACATCACTCATTGCGAGCAGAATGTGCCATTGCGATTCCCTATCATATATATATATATATATATATATATATATATATATATATATATATGTTGTATCATTGCTTCATGGTTGCAAGATTTGTAGGTACCAGACACTGAGTCTACCTGGCTCCATAGGTCTGAGCATGTCTTTAAATCCCAATGGCACGTGGTTCAGAGATGGCATGAGTTCCCCTCACATACTCTAGGTCTAAGTTGTTCACTTTGAGTCGTCAACATCTTGGCATAATTTGCCATGTCAGTTAGTGAGTTGTGGCTTCGTGAGTATGCAAGTGTTTAATTGATTTATTTAATTAATTGGTGTGTGATTTTATAGTTATTAATGTGTAATTTAATTTATGAGATTAATTGGCCTTTTTGAGTATTTAATAATTTAAAATTTAATATTTATTTATTTTATGTTGATTCATGGTTTATTTAATATTTATTGTTTAATTTATAATTGTGGTTTATTTACTGTTTATGGTTTATTTATTTATTTAGTGTTTAATATTTGTGGTTCAATTATTTAGTGTTTATTAATACCTTTTAGCTTTAATATTGATTAATATTTATTAGAGGTTATTTAATTATTTTATTAGCCTTTGGGTTATTTATTTAACTACCCATTTGATTTATTTAATCTTAGCCTACAATATTTGTATAGTTTAATTATTATTTATGTGGGAGTAACAAAGTATCTTATTTTATATCTCTTTTTACATCCCACTTATATTTATAAAAGTGTTTTATATTTTCCTTACCTACCCTTTATTTTCATTGGTTGATTTTGAGGTTAGGGTTTTGTTTTGGAGGCTAGGGTTTAGACTTGGTATTCCTTTTTATTCGGTAGCCTGAGCTTGTTGTCGGGTTACACTTTTTTGAATCTTTCTGCAATTTTTTTTTTCAAGCTTGGAATTTGGCTTTGGGGAGCTTGTTGGATTTTGTGTGTGGGCACTTCTACAACTTTCTTCCATCACTTCTGGTTGCAGGTTGGTGGTGCCCTTCTTTTGTTCTGATTTAAAATTTCCTATATTCGTCATGTCTGCAAATGCTTGTATGTAGAAATAATTTGGGAAATATTATATGATATAGTTTAGACTATAGTTTGGGATAAATATTTCCTTGCATAGATTTTGTTATATAGTTTAACTATAGGTAGGAGAAAAATAAACCATTCTTATTGGCTAGAGGTGTTGCCACGAATGCACGGTTATGGGGAAAACATTGTTTATGGATTTTTGTATTTGGCTCCCTGTTGGTTGTTGGATTTGTAGATTTAGTGAGAGCCTTGTTTTGCTCAGTGGATTTTTGGGTTTAGTTGTGTTGTCTGGTTATTTTTGTGAAGTTTCCTAGATGGGCATTACCGTGGAAGGAAGGTTACAAAGATGTCTTCTTGTTTCTTTTGCTACAATTGCTTTTATTTGGTCCTTGTTCTTCTTTGAGTATTGTTTTGTATAAAAGAGATGTATCGGGTATGGAATGAGCTCTCTGTGAGTGTTTCCTATGATAGTTGAGTCAGAAACTCTTATGCTTTGATTTGCATTTTATTCTTTATCGATTTATGGATTTGAAATCCAATTATTGCACATATCATGTCTTGTCTGGGCAATATTTATCAATTTGGTTTTATGTCTTAGCTATTTTGCCTTGATTTTTAATTTGGATTTGAATTTCTGGCTTTATCTGTCAATTTTTACTTCTGAGTAAAATGCGCTACAGTTTTCATTGTATGCGCCATTTATTTAACCATATGTGCTAAACATTTATTCAAATGCGCTACTAGTCAGTCTCATATGCTAATCTGTTAAGTGAATACACCAAAACAGAGAGTAAAAGCGTCGATTAAGGCAACAAATGCACTTCACAATTGATCAAAAGCACCACATAAATTGTCATATGCTCCAGTCTGCAAATCAAATGCGGTAATATGTGATTTCTCTAGTTTTTGCTAGTTTTGTCAATTGATTTGACCTTTCTGGTGTTTGATCTTGTACCAGAGGCTGTGAGGCCCTTCCTCGAGTCCATCATAACACTTCATTGATTTTCATGTAAGAATTATTATTTGATACACTATTTTGATTGATTTGACCTTTTTGGTGTTTGATCTTGTACCAGAGGCTGTGAGGCCCTTCCTCGAGTCCATCATAACACTTCATTGATTTTCATGTAAGAATTATTATTTGATACACTATTTTGATGCATTGTGGATTTAGATACTATTTGAAAGGTGATTTGATATAATTGGATATGATGTATTCCATCTTACATTGATTTTAATACTTATGTGATGATATGATACATTTATGCATGTCTTATAGAGAATTAATTTATATGATGCTTATGATGATGCAATTGAGTAATTGATTTCATATGGATTTGCTAGGGAAAAAATGTTAATTGGATACTATCTCTATTGCTCTTGGATTTGGATCAATTGATGAGATGTTGTGAAATTGATGTTATGTGTCTGATGTGTATTTCCTGTCATATACGTATATATGCATGTAGTTTTGGACTAGTGATGTTGGAATGAGATGTGCAGGAAATTAATGCATGTGACCATGAAAATTTACAGAGAGCTAAGTCCAACCCTATGTGAAATAGTAAAGCCAAGGTTTGTTTACTTGGAG
This sequence comes from Cryptomeria japonica, assembly GCF_030272615.1. NCBI lineage: Eukaryota > Viridiplantae > Streptophyta > Pinopsida > Cupressales > Cupressaceae > Cryptomeria > Cryptomeria japonica. The sequence continues at coordinate 429,469,950 of NC_081413.1, read as the reverse complement.
AGATATTACCTCATATGTGATGTGTTTAATTTTATAATAGTGATGCTTGAGTGTAAGTTATATTTGTAATTGTTAATTTTATTATTCCCAAAAAGGACATGCCAAGTATATTTTGTGATGTGTATTTTATGGTGTCACTTGACACTTGTGATGTGTGTGAGTTGGCAAATGACATGTCCTTAGGAGGGAAATTGTGAAACCCAATGCATTTCCAAATACCTTATTGTGGTCCCAAAAGTTAACTTAGTTAGAGAGCCTTTAGTTTGGTCAAATCAAGTTTGACCCATAGATAAATTTTAGGTGGGTTTTTGGGGGGTCAAACTAACTCCTATAGTTGAGTTTAGGTCACTTTTGAAGGCCCACTTGATATACCTATGTGTTTAGGGAATTTTTAGCCATCTGACCACTCACATGTGATTGTGGAGTCACTTCAAAAGTTGATTTTCCAAGATGGAAGAAAATCAACTTTTAGAAGATTGACCCTTGGGTAGACAACCTTCCTTTTTGGTGTTTAGGTGCACTTTCCCATCTTGCAACCAGCTTTTCCAGTTTCCATTTCTAGAAACCATGTAAGAGGTTGGGAAGACCAATCTATGAGAACTCACATCCTTTCCAAGGAAGTTGGAAAGTGTGAGGAGAGCCTCCATAGGGGTTTTCAAACTTGGGACTTTGATCACCCACTCTCCAATCTTGGAGACAAGTTTTTTTATGTTGGATTTGAAAATATAGAATAGAATTTTGGCTAAGTATGGAGGTTGTAAGGGAAGTGGGCAGCTCTTCTACAACATACATACCATAGCAGGAGTAAAGGTTGGTTTTAATCCTTCCCAAGTAGATTAATTGCATTCATGTTATGTGATGGTAAAATCTGAAATTGTTGGTGAGATGAATGTGCTTCTATGTCTATGAAGTTGCAGATATTTGTAATGATTTATTGTAATATTTTGAAGTTATAAGAGAAACCTTTAACAGGGTAAAATACTCTAATCAAGTCTATAAATTGTAAAGTCTCTAACCAGGTGCAGCATTTAGTTTAAGTGTTGTAAATCCTTTAGCAAGGTAGATCTAACAGATCTTGTTACTCCTAACAGGGTAAGCTATCAGAAATAGCTAAACATGTAGCTCTAACCGAGCACTCTTTATTATTGCAGTAGTGAAGTTGTGGGTGCGATCCCCACCGCAGTTTTTCTCTCTAACCAAGAGTTTCTACATAACCAAAATATATGTGTTATGGAGTGAATCATGTATGATTGTTATCTATTTGTTTTAGCTTTATATTATATTACTGCACTATTTGGTTTATGCATAACAGTAAAGTTATTATTGAAGAAAAGTTTTGAAGTACTGATTCACCCCTCCCCTCTCAGTACATTAGCTTTCCATATTGGGCCTAACATTAATGTAGTTCTCCCTTTAGATACTTGGTCCACCTTCACCCCATTGTTTTGAGTCACTTGGTGACTATGTGCAAGCCTTAGGTTGGGAGTTCATTGTTGAAATGCTTTCCTTGTAAAAACTGGTTTCTTTTGTATTTGTGTTTGAGTATGTGTGTAAACTATTTGGTTCTTGGTTCTCCTAGCTTGGGGGTGGCCTCTAGTAGGCCTAAGTTGGGAGGTGATCCTCCATGGTCACAACCAAAGTTTTCTTTGCAGGTCTGCAACTTATCTTGAGGATGGGGAAAAGCTAGTCTCCTAAAGTGGTTGTTTAAGTGTGCTGAAAGTGCACTCCTTTGTTCATTTACAAATTTAGATCTTCCTATTGTATTTAGTCATTTTCAAAAAAATATAAAGAAGGAAAGATCCATGTATTTCCTTGTGAGCAATGTATTTCAAGAAAAGAAATAAAAATGTATATTTATGTTTGGTAACACATTAGGGGGATTGGGCTTCCTTGTGATGATTGGGGTCATGAGAGATAGGCTTGCATGAAGTCTAGACCGCCAGGGCACAATGGATGTTTACCTTGATGTAAAAAAGTGATAACATGATAATGAATTAATGGGATGGGTAAATAATTCACTAATCAAGATAATGAATAAGTGAGCCCCATGACTTGATCCTAGGGAGGATGTTTTAGGATAAACTTGGGAAGGCCATTGCAATGGCAAGTCAATCTCGCTTGGTCTCTTATAGGATGAGATGGCTACACATGTCCACTAGGCTTGTTCCTTATGTATAGTATGTTAGTATGAACCAGAGTAGGTCAACAACCAACCAGAGTAGTGTTGACAACTAACCAGAGTAGTGTTGACATCAATGACAACACATAATCAATTCCTGCATATTGCCAACAATCTCCCCCTTTGGCATTGATGGAAACACTGAATGTGAAAAACATCCAAGTGCCAAGGAATACCAACAATCTCCAAGAAACTCTCTCCCCCATACTGGAATATGAATTTTTGTTTTTCACATGGACATCTCTCCCCCTTTGACATCAATGACAAAGTACTGATGCCAAAGTATTGAACCAATCAGCTGACTACTCTCCTTGAGTAGCAACATCATCTCATCAACCCAAATCATAAGATATTTTTGATAAGCTCACCAGATTGATGCATCTCTACATCTCTAAGTCACTTCCGGAGGGGTGGTGACCCCCAATTGATTTATGAGATATTCAAAAGTATCTTTAGGCAATGGTTTTGTTAGAATATCTACAATCTATTCCTGAGTGAGCACATATACCAGTTTGACTTCCTTTGCTTCAACCTTTTCTTTCAAGAAATTATATCTTATAGATATGTGTTTTGATTTGGAATGAAATATCAGATTCTTTGATATATCAATAGCAGCTATATTATCATAGTGAATAAGAATAGGTTCATCATAAATTACCTTTATATCCTTCAATATTTGCTTCATCCATAAGATCTGAGTACAGTGTGTTGCAACAACTACATATTCAGCTTCAACAGTAGATAATGAAGTGCATGATTATTTTTTTCTAAGCCATGAGATTAATTTCTTCCGAAGAAAGAATGCACCACTTGTAGTGCTCTTCTGGTCATCAACATCTCCTACCTAATATGAGTCTGTATAGGCACATAATCTGAAGTCATAATCCTTTGGATACCATAACCCATAATTTGTTGTTCCTTTCAAATATCTAAATAACCTTTTAACAACAATGCCATAATTTTCTCTTGGATCAGACTGAAATCTAGAAACAGTGCAGACAACATTCATTATATATCATCTGGTATGATTTAAGTAGATTAGTCCACCAATCATTGATTGGTATCTACTTGAGTTCACTTTAGGAGATTCATCTTTCTTTGACAGTTTGCAACTAGTTATCATAGGGGTTCCAACTGGTTTTGAGTTTTCAAGTGCAAATTTCTTTAGCAGTTCTTTCACATATTTAGTTTGACAAATGAAAATACCTTTATCAGTCTGAGTGATCTGCAGACCTAAGAAAAATTTCATCCCACCAATCTTAGACATTTCAAATCCATTCTTCATGTCATTAGCAAATGTCATGCATAGATTTTCTTCTCCTCCAAAAATGATATCATGAACAAAGACTTCAATGATCAATATGTCATCATGCTCAATCTAATAATATAAGTTGCTATCAACATTACCTTTTCTAAATCCAAGCTTCAAAAGATGTTTATCCAATCTAGCATACCAGGCTCTAGGGGCTTGTTTCAATCCATATAAGTCTTTCCTAAATTTGCAAACCATGTCCTTGTCCTCTGATAGTGAAAATCCATTAGGCTGCTCAATGTAGACTTCTTCTTCAAGATATCCATTTAGGAATGCACATTTGACATCCATTTGATATACCTTGTAGTTCTTGTGTGCAACATAGGCAAGAAATAGTCTTACTGCTTCAATCCTTGCAACCAGAGCATAAGTTTCATCATAATCAATTCCTTCTTTCTCAAAGTATCCTTTGCAAACCAGTCTAGCTTTATTTCTTACCACTTGTCCTCTTCATTTAGTTTGTTTCTGAATACCCATTTAGTTCCAATAACATTTTTATCTTTAGGCCTAGGAACCAATTCCCATGTGTTATTCTTTTCTATTTGATTTAATTCCTCTTCCATTGCTTTCATCCAATTTTCATCTTTACATGCTTCAATAACTTATTCTGATTCAATTTGAGAAATTAAACATACCTCTTCAATAACTAATCTTCTTCTTGTCATCACACCTTTTCTCTTATCTCCAATGATATGATCTTCAGAATGATTCAACTTTACATACCTGGGAGTCTTTTGGATTGTCTTGAATTTCTGTCTCTTTCTTCTCTTCAACAGTTAGTGTGAAATTTTCTGATGTTATCAGAGCAACTAGATCAATGCTTTGATACCAATTGTTAGAATGAATCAGAGCAATGTTGACTATAATGATAACACATTATTAATTCCTTCATATTACCAAAATAGTATATGTTATAGGATGGCATGTGATGACACTCCACTTCTACATGTGTTTCCTCTTGTTGGATTATATTTATATCTTGTTGACTTGTTCACCTCTAAGATTTTCTTCTTGTGATTGTTTGTGGTTGGTCCTTGCTTCAGAGTCTTTGTATAGTTTAGTCTCCTTGGTTCTTAGGTGCCAGCTTAGGTCTAGTGTGTGTGTTGGGACCTTGTTTCATCTCCTAGCACGGGGGGTGGTTCCTTTGGTTCCACATTGTCAGGTGGTTGGTTGTTTTCAACCATTAGGATATTCTCTTGGATTCTTCATCATTGTAGCCGATTATGGATGTTTCTTGTAGGAGGCTACAGATGCATGTAATAGATATCTTAGATTCATGTAATGTAATATCATGTAAAGATGTAGATGTATTAGGAAGAACCATGCTCATGATGTATTATTTTTATGATTGTAATTGTATTGTAGTTGATATATTAGGATTATGACTTGATTTGTAATATGAGACTATGAGATGTATCGTGATGATCTTGTATAATGAAAGTAATTGTTTCATGAAAATGTCATCTTTGTATAGATTTAGATATGAAAGAGAATTATTTTATTTTATTAATTATACTAGTTTTAGATTCCATGGTTCTCATTTAGGATGTGGATTAATATGTGAAAAAACCTTAAGAGAATGGAATGCTTATAAGTAGGAATTGTGGTAGTTAGTTAATATCATGTGTTTGTATTGGAAAGATAGGAATTTATGCATGACATGTATCTAAGGAAAGCATTAGGAACCATGCATTATGCATTTGGAACTTATGATAAAGAAAATAATCATGTTAGAAATTTAGATGAATGAGTGGCATGGATAAGATGAATATATTTATGCATTAGATATTGCATTATCTCTTGGATGGATAAAGATCATGTAATTAGGATATGGTTAAAGGTTTGAGCACAATTGAATTTGGTTATAAAATGAACATAAGAAAAGGGATTGGTCTTGCTTGGAAGAGTAAGCATATCATATTAGTTGGTTGATAGAGTAGAGTGCATCTCATAATGGTTAAATAATCAAGTAGAATGCTTATTGTAACGAAAGAAAGTTTGTAAGTTGAATTTGATTAATATTAAGGGATTAATTGATGATAAGAGTGATTATCATGTGAGTAGAATATTATTGCTTATGATAGTTGTAATAAGTAATGACGTTAAGGTACCCTAGAGGGATAGTAGTAATGATTGTGATGTTATTCCGCTTGTGTAATTAGTTAACAAGTGTATAATTCACGTTCATAATGACTAATGTTAATGGATGTAATTATAGGTGATGTTGTGTGTTGCATTAGTTGATATAAAACAAATTATTATCTCCATTTAGTATGTTAGTTGCTTAGTTTCTATAGGGTATTTTGGCGAGCATTACAAAAAACTTCACGAAAAGCCTCCCTTTTTCCCCAAAAACCAAGTGAATAATAATAATCCCCATTTACAAATTGTAACCCCCACAAAAAATTGGCATGCCAATATTTTCTCCAATTAATTTCCGTTAATTAATTTATTTTTGTAACTCCCCACACAAGAAATTTTGAATTAAAATAAATAAATGTTATTTTCCTTTTTGAATTAATTTCCTAAAGAACACTAGAATTCAAATAAATAATTTCCCTTTAAAATAATTGTTAATTATTTATAACTATATTTTTACCAATAGCACAACTAAATTACAAGATAAATATTTAATGCTTTATTTAAATGATCCCTCCCAAAAGATAAATAATTTAAATCCATTTGCTCCACAATTTATTGATTAAAATACATAATTAAATAATATGTTAACCATTGTTAGAATAACCGGTGGACAACTGATAGTCCCTTCTGCCGGTAACACTAGTTCTTATATCGGTAACCAAAATCTATCCGTTGGTAACCAATCATAACAGCTAGTGTTGACATCAATGACAAAACATCAATGCAACACATAATCAGTTCCTTCATATTGCCAACAATATCCCCCTTTGGCATTGATAGCAACACTAGATGTGAAAAAGAAAACATCTAAGTGCCAAGAAATGCCAAACATTTCTCATAGAAGATATAACAATGAAAATTTGAAAAATCCCAACAACTCCCCCTGAGGAGTGCAGTCCAATCTGAAACTAATTTGAATCTCTCTCCCATACATATTATGACATTATTTTTCACATATAACTCTCTCCCTTTGACATCAATGCCAAAGATATGACATAGATATCAAAATCCTGTGAATCTCAAAGCTGACTACTCCCCCTGGGTAGTAGCACCACTACATCAATCCAAAGCAAAGGATGATGATGCATACCGAAATGATGCTCTGCTCCATCAGTTAAGTTTCTGCTGGAGGGGTAGATACCCCTAGCCTGTCTCTCAAATATTCAAATGATTCCTTAGACAGTAGTTTAGTGAATATATCTGCAATCTGCTCTTTAGTGTTCACATAAACCAATTTGACTTCCTTTTCTTCCACCTTTTCCTTCAGAAAGTTATATATTATTGAAATGTGCTTAGTGTTAGAGTGAAATACCAGATTCTTAGATATGTCAATAGTCGCAGAGTTATCACAATGGATAACTACTGGTTCATTGCAATTTACCTTGATATCCTTCAACATTTGCTTCATCCACAAGACTTGAGTGCAATTAGTTGCCGCTGCAACATATTTAGCTTCTACAGTAGATAAAGAAATGCATGACTCTTTTTTGTTGATCCATGAAACTAATTTCTTTCCAAGAAAGAAATCTCCACCAGAAGTGCTCTTCCTCTCATCAGTATCTCCTACCCAATCTGAATCTGTGTATGCATATAAAGTGAAGTTATCATCTCTAGAATACCATAAGCCATATTTTGTTGTTCCTTGAAAATACCAGAATATCCTTTTTACTGCACATTCATGGTTTTCTTTAGAATTACTTTGATATCTTGAAACAATACATACTACATTCATAATATTCGGTCTAGTCTGATTTAGATATAACAAGCCACCAATCATAGACTTATAACTTGTCGAATTTACTGGTGTAGATGTGTCTTTGATAGATAATTTCTCATTTGTCACCATAGGAGTACTTACCAGTTTGGAATTATCCATACCAAACTTCTTCAACAGTTCCCTTAGATACTTAGTTTGACAAATAAAAATGCCTTTGTCAGTTCGAGTAATTTCTAAACCTAAGAAAAATCTCATTTCACTAATCATAGACATTTCAAATTCATTCTTCATATTATTAGAGAATTCCATGCACAATTTATCTTCACCTCCAAAAATGATATCATCAAAAAATACTTCAATTATTAGAATATCATCATCAGTGATCTTGTAATACAAATTACTGTCAGCACTGCCTTTAGTAAAACCAATATTCAGAAGATATTTATCCAACCTTGCATACCAAGCTCTAGGAGCTTGTTTCAATCCTTATAATGCTTTCCTGAACCTGCAAACCATATCTTTGTCATCTGTCAGTGAAAATCCATCAGGCTGCTCAATGTATACTTCTTCCTCAAGTTCACCATTCAAAAATGCACATTTAACATCCATTTGATAGAACTTATAGTTCTTGTATGCTACATAGGCAAGAAATAGTCTAACAACTTCAATTCTAGGTACTGGTGCAAATGTCTCACCATAATCAATTCCTTCCATTTGAGAATATCCTTTACAAACTAGTCTAGCCTTGTTTCTTACAACTTGACCATCCTCATTTAGTTTATTTCTAAAAATCCATTTAGTTACAATAACATTCTTATTTTTATGTTGGGGAACTAAAGTCCAAGTCTTATTCTCCTATATCTGATCTAATTCATCTTCCATAGCCTTTAAACAATGTTTATCTTTACAAGCTTCAATAACAGATGCCAATTAAATTTGAGAAATAAGACATACCTCTTCATTTGCTAGTCTTCTTCTTGTCATAACTCCCTTGTTTCTATCACCAATGATTTGATCTTCAGAATGATTTAACCTTACGTACCTTGGTGTCTTCTGAACTTCAGGTTCACTGTTGACTTTTTTGATTGTACTAGTGTAACTGTCTCATTGTCTTGTACCAGTTGAGGCATATTTAGTTCAGTTATGATCATTTCCACTACCGGTTCCCTTTCATATGATATAGATTGATCTCTGTATTGCTCATCCACTTTCACATTTGCGCTCTCCATAATTTTCTGCAATCTTTTGTTATATCATCTATATGCTTTTCTCCAAATTGAATATCCAAGAGATATCCCTTCATCACATATAAGATCAAACTTCCCAATTGAATCATCCCTTCTCATATAACATTGACTTCCAAAATTTTTAAAATATTTAATGGTAGGTGTATGTCCAAACCATAATTCATAAGGAGTCTTACCAGTTTCACCTTTGATATGAACTCTGTTGAATGTGTAGACTGTTGTACTCACTGTTTCTCTCTAGTAGATATGAGGCAATTTGGCTTCCATCATCATGGTCTTTGTTGCATCCAAAATGGTTCTATTCTTCCTTTCCAATACTCCATTTTGTCGAGGAGTCTGGGGTGCAGATAACTATCTCCTAATTCCATTTGTCTCACAATAACTATTAAATTCATGAGAAGTGAACTCACCTCCTTGATCTGACCTCAGACATTTGATTTTCAATCCAGTTTCTGTTTTCACCTTTGATTTAAAGATCTTGAATTTCTCAAAAGCTTTAGGCTTCTCCCTTAGAAAAGTCACCCACATCATTCTAGAATTATCATCAATTATTAGTATGAAATACCTATCACCTTGAAAGCTTCTGGTCCTTGCTAGACCAGATAAGTCAGTACGAATCAAATCAAGTACATCATTAGATTTATCATGCATGTTCTTAAAAGAAGTTCTAACTTGCTTTCCCAATTGACATTCCTTACATACCAGATTATGAGGCTTTATAGTCTTAGGTATATCTCTAATTGCCTTTGTTGAACTGATCTTAACAATACAATCAAAATTAACATGACACAACCTCTTATGCCATAACCAACTCTCATCAATATGAGAAATCAAACATGTCTTATTACCAGTGTTCAAGTGAAAGATATTACCTCCAGTCTGAGTACCAATTGCAATCTCCAAACCAATTCTGTTAATTATTTTGCATTTTCTATTTTTGAATTGAAGTTGGAATCCCTAATCAACCAATTAACCAACACTTAAAAGATTATGCTTTAAACCTTCTACATAATAGACATTATCAGTATTATGCTTTCCATCAAGAGAAATAATACCTCTTCCTTTGATCATACATGCTTTGTCATCCCCAAATTTGACTTGACCGCCATTGTATTCTTGTAGGGACAATTTTTTTCTTTTATCTCCAGTCATATGATGTGAGAATCCACTATCAATTACCCATTCATCCCTGTCTTCAACTTTTGCTGCCAGAGGCTTTTCTTCATTCTTGATAGCTGGTTCCGATTCATCTTCCTTTAAAGCATAGAACATGCATTACTTTCCATTGCCGAATCCACTAGCAAAGTCTTCTACCGGTTCATCTCCAGAGTCATCACTTACTCCTTCCTCATCCGCTATGTAGAATTGTTTACTTTTCTTGAATCTATATCTATTCTGGTTAGGCTTAAATGATTTCTTAACTCTTTCCTCAAACCTTGCATTCGTTTCAAGACATCTAGATGAAAAATGACCAATCTTATTATATGCAAAACATTTAAAAGGTGATTTTCCTTGATACTTACTTCCTGTCAGTCCTTTAGGTACTCTTGTAGCAAATAAGGCTTCAAGTTTCTCAAATTCTTCATCATCTTTCCTCATATCTTCCAATTATTTTACATATAGGGCTTTACAATCACTTTTGCCAATAGATGATGATGCATGAAAAGAAGGTTCAGATTTTGCATCTCAAGAGGGTCCAAATTCCTCAACCTCAAAAGCAGATAATTTCCTAATCGGAATGTCTCTGTTGGCTGAAGTGTTTGCCATTGTTCTCAATTCATTAATTGCAGTAGCCTTCATCTTGTAAGCCGGTGGTAGGGCTCTCAAAACTTTAGAAACTATTTCATCTTCACTTAGAGATCCTCCACAACATTGAATTCCCATGACAATCTCATTTACTCTTTCCATAAATGTAGCAATTCTTTCATTATCTTCCATCTTCAAGTTCTCATATCTTAATGGGTAACCATCAAGTTTAGCAATTTTGATAGTAGGGTCACCTTCATTTAGAGTTTGCAATTTATCCCACATAACCTTTGCAGATGATTTATCAGTCAATCCCATGATTTGTTGATCAGTGAGTGCACATAGGAGGGCTTCTCTAGCTCTGCAATCATTTTCAATATTTTTGTCCAAGTCTACAGGAGAAGGATTTCCAGATCATAAGGTGTAGATCCTTTCTCAGTGATCTCCCAAATATCCTTTCCAAGACATCTAAGATGAGTCTCCATTCAGATTTTCCATATCCCATAGTTTGTTCCATCAAGCTTAGGGATTTCTCTTCTGAAAATAGTTGCCATAGGATCTACCTCAAGTGGTTAAGCTTCTGCAAAAGAGAACCAAAGCTCTGATACCAATTGTTAGAATAACCGGTGCACAACTAATAGTCCCTTTTGATGGTAATACTAGTGTTGACATCAATGACAAAACATCAATGCAACACATAATCAATTCCTTCATATTGCCAACAAACCCCTATATAGAAATCAATATAAAATACACCCATGACTCAAACACTCGAACAATACATAGCAGATCAACACAACATGAGGGCTAATAGGTTTACCAACTGACGAGAGTGGACGATCAACACAACAAAGTTACCTAACATAGGTCTTGTTCCATAGGAACGATGGTTAATGAGGTCTAATTGATAACTATGAATTTCCACTTTACCATTGGGTAATAGAGCATGCTCAAACTTGAAGATTTGGGTGGAGTCGATGCTCGGTACCTACAGTTGCACCATAGAGATAAATGCACATATATGCATCTAACATGAATAGGCACACCGATGGAGGAGATTCGTGACATTCTATGTCCCTCCAAAGTGGGTGACGAAAGATCATCCCCTCGCATCCCATATAGACTTGAACCCATACAAGAAATTGAACACAAGATATATACATAAAGTCATCAAGTCAATCCAAGGTTAGTACTTAATCATATAATCTAACATCTAAGAATCCATAGAGATAAAATGCATAACCAACATCATATCCTAGAATCATGATAAAAGTCATTACATTAGAGAGTATCATCCACTCACATAAACAATAAGATTAGCCAACCAAAGCCAAACTAGGTTAAACAAAGTCTGATCAAGAGAGGGGCATTACACTAGAGAGTCGACATATAGTATCTGTAGGCCTATCTGCAACAATTGATGCTGGAGGAGCACTCACAACAATCACAGGTGGATGATCCATTGTGGAAGTCAGTGTCACAGTCCCCTAAGTTAAAAAATTTTTGACATTTAAATTTATATAGGTCAACAAATTAATAATATATACACACATGGTTGTCTAAATTGATCTACATTTAAAATTTAAGTTAAAATTGTACTTACTTGTAAGTTAAATAATTTATTTGAAAATTAAATAAAAATATCAACCGAATTTTAAAAATAGTACCCAAAAAGGCGTGTTGAGATTGAGAGGTGTTGACAGTACAGTAAAACAATCTGAAGATATAGTCAATGTGCGGGCCTCAGCCATGGCCTAGAGACATAATCAAGAAATAAATGTACATGAACTAGATATATATACATTATATATATGTTCAATTTATATATAATAAATAAATCATTAAAAATTAAATATCTATTTAACTTACATACATACCTATCCATCACGTTCATCTGTCAAATGATCATTAGCACATAGGAAATCGACATAGGAACCAATATTATAATCATGATCAGTAGATTCTCCCTATGCAGCTGAAGAGGATGGATGATGATGTGAACTACATGCACCTAGATCACCATCATGCCCATAGCATAATTGATGAAAACTAGTACAAAAATGGGGTACTGATGTACGAGAATTGTTGTGATGTCATCATGATATCCTCCTAAATCTCCACCAGCATCATGGATAGCTACCAAATCAGATGTTTTCTCACTAAGGGTACCAATAAGTGCAGTCAGTGCACCCAATGTTGAGATCACAGAACACTAGTGAATAGGAACAAATATAACAACAAAAGGGGGATCCACAATGGGCTGGCGAGGGATAGGTCAGTTGGGGTCAATACGTGCCTCCAACCTATGTTGTGGAATGGCACCACCAACACCTTAGAATAATCTCATATCAAAATAATTGTGTTTTAAACCCACAATAAACTCTACATATAATTTCCTCAAAAAGTAGAGGGGGCACTCTAAGTTAGCATGTGGTGGTTGGTCAAATACCATCCACCACTGCTCCCAAAAACTACCAGCCATCTACTGATGTATACACCACCTCATTGATATGTATGATTTATTTGCAGGAATCGGTTCATTTGTGATAGGGTCTACAAAATAAGGAGCTATGTGTGATTTGGTTATTTTCAAGTCTAAAATTTGCCTATAGGAGAGGCCATCTAAATAGAACTGGTGTCTCTCCTATCTCCATGCATGATGTGAATCAAGATCCTCATCAATATAATTGCATCAACAACATTTTACATCTTTGATGCAAAACGCACCATGTGACGTGACATGTAGGGTGCTCTAAGGATCTCATGAACTCTTTCTTGTATGGTTCCAACATTTTGACAAATCATGGCTCATTAGTGAGCCTCATCAGATCTAGGGGGTGGAGGTTGACTTGGGTGTGGAGGTGGAAATAGGGGTGGAGGTGGAGGTGGAGGTGGAGGTGGTGCACCATCAGATGGGTTATCGAGGGGGAGTGGAGCCTGTTGTGGATTAAGCAACTCATCTATGTCAAACTCATCCATGTGTAATCTGAGCTCTGCATATATAGATTTAAATTCAATTAATGAATAAATAATTTTTTAAAAACTAACTTTTAAAATGAATAAATAATAAAAAAAATACATACATGTACAAGCTAGAGACACATTTAAGAACATACATATATAAAATTATCAAGAACATTTGATCACATAAGAATCCAATAGCATATTGAACATTTGATCACATGTACACATTGAATTTGAAACTTTCAAGCACACATATACATACATGTGTATTTTAAATAACATTCAAAATTTAAATTTCTCTCTAAATTGTGGCCATAATAGGGACCTTAAGGGGTCTTAAGAGGTCGTAATAGGTCCCAAGGGGTCTTAAGAGGACGTAATAGGTCTCAAGGGGTCTTAAGGGGTCGTAATAGGTCCTAAAAAGTCTTAAGGGGTTCTAATAGATCCTAATATGCCATAATAGGACCTAATAGGACCTAATAGGTCCTAATAGGTCCTAATATAACATAATCTAGGACCTATTAGGTCCTAATAGGTCCTACTAGGCATAATAGGACCTAATAGGTCCTAAGGGGTCGTAATAGGTCCTAAGGGGTTATAATAGGTCCCAAGGGGTCTTAAGAGGTCCTAATAGGTCCTAATATGCCATAATAGAACCTAATAGGTCCTATTAGGCATAACAGGATGTAATATGTCCTAATATGCCATAATAGGACCTAATAGGACCTAATAGGTCCTAATATAACATAATCTAGGACCTATTAGGTCCTAATAGGTCCTACTAGGCATAATAGGACCTAATAGGTCCTATTATGCCATAATAGGACCTATTATGCCATAATAGGACCTATTATGCCATAATAGGACCTATTATGCCATAATAGGACCTATTATGCCATAATAGGACCTATTATGCCATAATAGGACCTATTATGCCATAATAGGACCTATTATGCCATAATAGGACCTAATAGGTCCTAAGGGGTCTTAAGGGGTCGTAATAGGTCCTAAGAGGTCATAATAGGTCCCAAGGGGTCTTAAGAGGTCTTAATAGGTCCTAATATGCCATAATAGAACCTAATAGGTCCTACTAGGCATAACAGGACGTAATAGGTCCTAATATGCCATAATAGGACCTAATAGGTCCTACTAGGCATAACAGGACGTATTAGGTCCTAATATGATATAATAGGACCTAATAGTTCCTAATAGGTTGTATTATTCCATAATAGGACATAATAGGTCCTAAGGGGTCTTAAGGGTTCCTAATAGATCCTACTAGGCATGATAGGACATAATAGGTCCTAATATGCCATAATAGGACCTAATAGGTCCTAATATGTCTTACTACGAAAAATAGGTCCTACTAGGCATAATAGGTTGTAATAGGTCTTACTACGAAAAATAGGTCCTACTAGGCATAGTAGGTCCTAATAGGTCCTAATATGCCACAATAGGACCTAATAGGTCCTATTATGCCATAACAGGACCTAATAGGTCCTAATAGGCATAATAGGACCTAATAGGTCCTATTATGGCATAATAGGACCTAATAGGTCCTAAGGTGTCTTAAGGGGTCCTAATAGGTCTTAAGGGGTCATAATAGGTCCTACAAGGTATAATAGGACCTAATATGTCCCTTTATGGAACACTAGGACCTATTAGAATAGGTCCTAATAGGTCTTACTAGGACAAATAGGTCCTACTAGGCATAATAGTTCCTATTATGCCATAATAGAACCTAATACATCCTACTAGGCATAATAGAACCTAATAGGTCCTAAGGGGTCTTAAGGAGGGGTCGTATTGGGTCCTACTAGGCATAATAAGACCTAATAGTTCCTTATATGCCATAATAGGACCTAATAGGTCCTAATAGGTCCTAATTGGTCCTAATAGGTCCTATTATGCCATAATAGGACCTAATAGGTCCTACTAAGAAAGATAGGTACTACTAGGCATTTATAGGACCTAATAGGTCCTTATAGGCCATAATAGGACCTAATAGGTCCTAATAGGTCCCAATATACCATAATCTAGTACCTATTAGGTCCTAATAGTGTTGGGAAAATGATGTCTCAACCTTGCATTTACATGAGGTTACTATTTATAGTAAGTTTTCATTTGAGCACGAAATGGTGGGAAATTCTCCCCGAAGCTTCTGGTTGGCTAGATAACCATTCTGGTAAAGTTAAATTGCAAGATCACAACTAGTTTTGAAGATATTAAATTTTCTATTTTGGAGGGGTCCAATGAAAGGTTTAAATTTGATTTTGAGGACTTTAGAGGCCCCAAAATGCCCTAAAAAGTGGGTGTAAGCAGTGTAGCATTTACGAGGCAATAGAGCACTTCACAAGCTTTATGGTGCTTCAAACGGTTCGTCAATAAGATAAACGGTTCTCAAATTATGACCTTCAAAAGTTTGTACTCCTGAATAAGAAATATAAAATACATCGGACACATAAATGAGTTGTAAAAAGGAGGGACACACGTTATAGGGCATCTAGAAGGGAGATAAGGTCGGCTACACCTTATTGGGTGGTTTTAACCCATGGTTTTGTAATACCGTTTGATGGTTTCTTGTATTGTATCTCCTATATATGAGGTGCATGAGATAGAGGTTGGGTGTAAGAGTCTTATGGCTATTGAGTTACCTCTGAATCTTTGATTAGTGGTACTCCCGCGAAGAGCTTGCTCTGTATGTATATTATAATATATTTTGATTGCTGAATAATATATTAGGTGGCTTTTGGAGTGTGGGGTTTTTCTCCCGAAAGGGTTTTCCCCAATTGAATCATTGTGTTATGGTTTGAATGCTAGTATATCTATTTCTATATTCTGTAACTATTGTAAAGATCTGTAAGTTTTTTTGTATTACCCTCCTCTCAAGATTAGTGTAGGAAGTTGTTTTGCTACTTAACTTCCTTACAAACAGGTCCTACTAGGCAAAATAGGACATAATAGGTCCTAATAGGTCCTAATATGCCATAATAGGACCTAATAGGTCCTAATAGTCCTATTATGCCATAAAAGGACCTAATAGGTCCTAATTGGTCCTATTATGCCATAATAGGATATAATATGTCTTAAGGGGTCCTAGTAGGTCTTAAGGGGTCTTAAGGGGTAGTAATAGGCCCTACTAGGCATAATAGGACCTAATAGGTCCTAATATGCCATAATAGGACCTAATAGGTCCTAATATGCCATAATAGGACCTAATAGGTCCTAATATTCCATAATAGGACATAATATGTCCTAATAGGTCCTAATATGCTATAATAGGTCCTATTATGCCATAATAGAACCTAATAGGGCCTAAAAGGTCCTAGTATGCCATAATAGGACCTAATAGGTCCTAATATGCCATAATAGGACCTAATAGGTCCTAATATGCCATAATAGGACCTAATAGGTCCTAATATGCCATAATAGGACCTAATAGGTCCTACTAGGACAAATAGGTCCAAGTAGGTGTAATAGGACCTGAGAGGTCCTAATATGCCATAATAGGACATAATAGGTCCTAAGGGGTCTTAAGGGATCAAGTAATAGGTCCTAAGGGGTCTTAATAGGTCATAATGGGTCTTAAGAGGTCTTAACACATGTAATAGGACCTATTATGTCATATTATGACATAATAGGTCATAATAGGTCCTAATATGCCATAATAGGACCTAATTGGTCGTATTATGCAATAATGGGACCTAATAAGTCCTATTATGCAATAATGGGACATAATAGGTCCTAAGGGGTTTTAAGGGGTCCTAATAGGCCCTAAGGGGTCTTAAGGGATCTTGAGGGGTTGTAATAGGTCCTACTAGGCATAATAGGAACTAATAGGTCCTAATATGCCATAATAGGACCTAATAGGTCCTAATAGATCATCTTATGCCATAATAGAACCTAATAGGTCCTAATAGATCCTCTTATCCCATAATAGGACCTAATAGATCCTCTTATGCCATAATAGGACCTAATAGGTCCTAATAGGTCCTACTAGGACAAATAGGTCCTAATAGGTCCTAATATGCCATAATAGGACCTAATAGGTCCTAATAGGTCCTACTAGGACAAATATGTCGTACTAGGCATAATAGGACCTAATAGGTCCTAATATGCCATAATAGGACCTAATAGGTCCTAATATGCCATAATAGGACTTAATAGGTCATAATAGGTCCTAATATGCCATAATAGGACCTAATAGGTCCTAATAGGTCCTACTAGGACAAATATGTCGTACTAGGCATAATAGGACCTAATAGGTCCTAATATGCCATAATAGGACCTAATAGGTCCTAATATGCCATAATAGGACTTAATAGGTCATAATAGGTCCTAATATGCCATAATAGGATGTAATAGGTCCTACTAGGACAAATAGGTCCTACTACGCATAATAGGACCTAATAGGTCCTAATAGGTCCTAATATGCCATAATAGGACCTAATAGGTCATAATATGCCATAATAGGACCTATTAGGTCCTAATAGGTCCTACTAGGCACAATACGACTTAATAGGTCCTAATATGCCATAATAGGACTTAATAGGTCTTAATAGGTCCTAATATGCCATAATAGGACCTATTAGGTGCTAATAGGTCCTACTAGGCATAATAAGACGTAATATGTCCTATTATGCTGTAGTAGGACATAATAGGTCCTAAGGGGTCTTAAGTGGTCTTAAGGGGTCATAATAGGTCCTATTAGGCATGATAGGACCTAATAGGTCTTATAGTGCAGTATTAGGACCTAATAGGTCTTATTGTGCATAATAGGACTTAATACGACTTAATAGGTCCTACTAGGAAAAATAGGTCCTACTAGGCATTTATAGGACCTAATAGGTCCTAATAGGTCCCAATATGCCGTAATAGGACCTAATAGTTTCTAATAGGTCATGAAAGGTCCTACTAGGACAAATAGGTCCTAATAGGTCCTAATATGCCATAATAGGACCTAATACGCCTTAATAGGTCCTACTAAGACAAATAGGTCCTACTAAGCATAATAGGACCTAATAGGTCCTAATATGCCATAATAGGACCTAATAGGTCCTAATAGGTCATATTAGGACAAATAGGTCCTACTAGGCATAATAGGTCATAATAGGTCCTAATATGCAATAATAGGACCTAATAGGTCCTAGTAGGTCCTAATATGCTATAATGGGACCTATTAGTTCCTACTAAGCACAATAGGACCTAATAGGTCCTAATAGGTTCTAATTTTCCATAATAGGATCTAATAGGTCCGAATAGGTCCTAATAGGTCCTAATATGCCACAATAGGACCTATTAGGTCCTACTAGGGCAAATAGGTCCTACTAGGCATAATAGGACCTAATAGGTCCCAATAGGTCCTAATATGCCACAATAGGACCTAATAGGTCCTATTATGCCATAATAGGACATAATAGGTCCTAAGGGGTCTTAAGGGGCCCTAAAAGGTCCTAAGGGGTCCTAAGGGGTTGTAATAGGTCATAAGGGGTCTTAAGACACATAATAGGACCTATTACGCCATAATAGGTCCTAATAGGTCCTAATATGCCATAATAAGACCTAATAGTTCCAATTATGCCATAATACCTAGTCGGACCTAATAGGTTCTAATAGGTCCTACTAGGCATAATAGGACCTAATAGGTCCTAACAAGTCCTAATATGCCATAATAGGACCTAATAGGTTGTAAGGGGTCTTAAGGCATCTTAAGTGGTTTTAAGGGGTCTTAAGGGGTCCTAATAGATCTTAAGGGGTCTTAAGGGGTAAGGGGTCCTAATGGGTCTTAAGGGGTCCTAACAGGTCCTAAGGGGTCTTAAGGGGGCATAATAGGTCCTATTATAATTTGAATTTCGTTTTGGTTTTGGTTTTGGCTTTTCAACAATTTCATTTTCATTTTGGTTTTGGTTTTTCAACATTTTTATTTTCATTTTTGTTGTCATTTTGGTTTTGGTTTTGGTTAAATATTTTTGTTATGTTTTTGTTGTTTGTTTTGGTTTTGGTTTTCGTTTTGATTTTTGTTATGGTTTTGTTGTTTGTTTTGGTTTTCATTTTTGTTTTGATTTTTGTTTTTTGGTTTTGGTTTTTATTTTGGTTTATCAACATTTCTATTTTCATTCATCAAGCAAAATAACAAAAAATATAAAAAAATTGCTTAGTTATTAAAACTTAAATTAACATTTAAAAAAATCCTAAAGCAATCAATTCAAAAAAAATTCTTTTCATAATCAATTCAAAAACTAATTTAACTTAAAAATTATTATGATAGATTGAAAAAAATATATTAAAAATAAAAACTTGAAAAAAATGGAGTAGGCGGCCTACCTAGAGGGCTTGGTGGAGGCTAGAATCAGGATCAGGTTAGAAAAAATGAACTAGGTCCCATTTCTAAAAAAAAATATAATTTTTATGAAACGAGATCCTATTTCATTTTGAAACGGGATCCATTTTCTAAGTTTAGGCTTGGGATCCCAAAGTGTATGGGATCCCGAACCATTTTTTGGCTCAGGATTTGATGCCTGAGCGGGATCCCATTTCGTTGCCTATCCGCTCCGCCTGATTTGTACTTTTTTTCAAAGGGCAAAACTTCCACATTAAGTGGACACAACTTCTTGCACTTACCCTTTACTTCAATCACTTACATGCAACAACTATTTTCTTCTTGCAATATGGAGCCACTTCATTTTTGACAATAGTTGTACAAAACACACATCACATCCACACATGCTACCATTTTTCATTCATAGCTATTTATTCCAAGGCACAAGCCATCACTTTATTTATTGCCAACTTTGAGGAGTATTGCAAGGTGCACATTTGGTCCTGTGCAACACAAGCGATGGGTTTGCGACATGGCTTAATTGCCTCCCATGGATTCTATGTGTCTGGTGGTTGTAGCAGGCATTGACAGGTTGACCTTTTGGTGCAATGGAAACCATAGCAACAAATAGTATTAGAGATAGGTCAAGCGTTCAAAACCTACTTGTACTGAGGGGGGGATTGTTGCAAGGTGTGCCCTTGGTCCTGTGCAACACAAGCAGTGGGTTTGCGACATGTATTAACCACCTCACATGGATTCTATGTATCTAGTGGTTGTAGTGGGAATTGACATGTTGACCTTTTGGTGCAACAACAACCATACCAACAAGGACTTTCCTCGTCACATCCATTTCTTCCCATCATAGTCTAATTTCAAGTTTATCACTCTCTATTTCCACTTGTATGTGCCACCTTTCAAATCCAACATGTTGTTCCTTCATAATGATTTAACTATAAGTATTTCTTGTATTAATTTCATTTAATAGCATCTAATCTAAATATATTCCTTAGATTTCATCCACGCATAAAATTTATTTTTTGATTGTATATAATTTAAAATATTTTTGATCACCTTTCTTTCATACATCCTACCTCCTTTCCATTTGAGGGAAAATACAACCTTTAGTTGGGGAGAGATTTCACATTGATTGTGATTGTCATATGTGAAACTTATTTGAAAATAACACTCACAATATTTATTTGGTATCTCAACATAAACTGCACATCACTCCAATATTGTTTTTCATACATCCTATTAGTAGCTATCATCAACTGTAAGAATTGTGAATCAATTATTTTTAGTTGAAAAAAGGGACAAGAGTAAAGCATAATTGCAATAGTTCAATAGTAATTTGAAATAAATTCAGTTTAAATAGAAGAAGAAGAATATCCTAAAGAGAAATATGGGTGGAGTATCATTCGCAGAGAGCCATCAGATCATACACTACTATTGACAGACACAGATTGCCTAACCTTTTTGAATGAGGGGGTTGGATAGATTATTTTTGGAAGACGACAAAATACAATGAGCCAATGCCACAAAAATTTGCATGGACACTAGAAAATAATGAATCCATAGTTAGGGATGGATTTTGATGCTTTAGAAGTTTCAATTATAGTTTTTTATGGGCTGCCCTCAACGAAAGAGGAATTTCTAGTTGCAATGGATGTTGTGGCAGTTTGAGATGAATTTGAAAGACTAGGGAAATGGTTTGATACATCATAAAAAGGTAAAAAATCCTTATCTGTTCCTTGGTTATAGTCAGTCATTGCATGTTATTAGGTATTTGACATGTGATGGTGGACAATATTTTCTATACATAGTACATTTTAAATTATCGAGTCATTTATCATTAAAGAGTAGTGAATGTTCCAGATTATTTGTATAGCATGCTAAAGAGAATGTTTTCCAAGTATAAGAGAAATGAGAATAAATCATCCCTAATCTCACCATTTACTAGTAGTTTTGTTTATATAAAGAATTTCAACTACTGAGTTTCCAACTATTTCTATGAAGAATTTTATGCATGCAATAATATTAATGATATATCTTTGAGGCTTGAGCCAAATGAGGAAAATAGTGCATGTGAAGAAAATGAGCCACCATGAGAGGAAGAGAAATAGAAAAATGTACCCCCCTCTCCACTAATTGTCTCACCTACCCATAGACCTCGTGAGAAACTAGATACAAAGGTGTAGGAGGATAAAACTATAGCTACTGGAAAGCAACCCACAACATCAGAACCAAAAAGCCCTATTTCTAAAGAAAAAACCTCCATCTCTAAATAACACAAAATAAAACACATCCCTTCTTCCTCCTTAAATAAAAAGAAACCAAGAAGGAATAAGAAGCTCAGGGGGTGCTCACACCACTTAAGGGCAAAAATAACTAAGAGAGGAAAAATACCTAAACAAAAGGATATTTTCAGAGTTAAACTAATTTTGGAAGGGAAAAATTATTTAGAGATAGAAAATAGGACACAAATGAATAGGCAAAAGCCAAACAACAAGAACAAGAAACAAATGGACAATATAAGAATGAGCAGGAAGAAAATAAACAGACAGAAAGCATCCAACATTTTTCAATAGCATCAAGTCTATAACTAGAATCTGAAATAGCAAAAAAAGAGTAATTTGGCCATACCCTAGGACAATAGAAGAAACTAGCTTCCTCTACTAATTTCAAGGAAGGAATGTGATTGAAGCATGTGAAGGATTTGTTTCTAGGAGGAGAAGAAAATAGAAAGTTATAAGCAACTATCCAAAGAATTAAGGAATTGGAGGAGCAGTTTAAATGAGATCATCCTCAAGAGTTAGGATTGGAGGGTAGGGTTAAGGACTTGGGTAGCCATTTTTTGGTTCACCAGTATTAAGGAACATGTTTGGATCACTTACCACAATTGACCATGATAGAGATAAATAAGAAAACACCAATGCATGCTCAAAGGAGTGACCCTCCTATGGAAACCCTGATTCCAAAAACATTAGTTCTTTTATTGGCATTATGTAATGAAATGTAGTAAATCATTCAAATGAAACAAGAATGGGATAAGGAAATAAAATGCATCAGAGAAAAAATGAAACAAATTGAAGAAAAGAACTCTAAAATTAAAAAAATGGTAGTTATAATTAAGAATATAGCTGATATGACAACTTAACCCATGAGTTGTAGAACTCCAACTAGAGTTTATGCTATATTCCTACTGGAGAAAGTTCTAAGTTTCTAGTTTAGTCAATTAATAAGTGATCTTCCCATTTCCTTAATTACACCAAGGTCATTTTTATAGTTGAGGCTTTAATATTTATTTGTGGCAATTATTTATTTATCTTGGGTTTAATTTAACTATTGGGCCTTTATATTTTATTTTCCCATAGAGCTTCTTTTATCCTTATGATTTATTAATTCCCTTTTTGTTTAAGTGATTAAAATATTAGACATACATACATATATATATATATATATATATATATATATAAGCAAAAGTGGCAAGCCACAGATATATATATTAATAAGAAAACTGATTCAAGAGCTCAATAGGGAAAGAATCAGGAAGAAAACCCTATATCCTTGCTCAGATACAATGAAAAAGAGGAAAGGAGGCCATGAGGAGAAGCCCCCCGAAGATCCAGAGAGATAGATAAGACCTGCCCATAGAATGAGCCTCTTGGAGGCCAAATTTAGAGTAGCAGGTCAAAATGAGACCAGAAGAAACCATAAAAAACCGACCCCCACAACCAGTTATCATGAAGACTGGGAAGCGGAAATCTGGTTGTCGGAACACTGAAAAACTGCCACAACTGGTTTCTGGTTGTGTTGTATCAGAACTATGATACTGGTATGTTGTCCTCATGACTAGTTCATAGAAGAAAATCCTCCATTACCGGCTAGCGGACAGGCTAAGAAGATGGCTCCGCAACCGATTCTGATATACTAGTGAAAATAAATGCCTAAACCAACACCGGTAAACAAGGGGCAGACAAATTTTTTTGGGTCATACTGGTTGCTGTCAGTTTTTCCACCCGTAAAAAAAGAGCATATTGCAAGTAGAAAAAAACAAAGCCAGGGTAGCTTTACTCGTCCATGGTGGCATCCTCCTGGGATTGAATTATAGGGGCATCAAAGGCAGGCCATCCCATGGCATCATCCTGCACCGGTGCGTGAGGTCTGGCACCCTATCTGTAGCCTGTCCCCTTTCCATAGGTTGTGAAATTGGCAAATAGGGATCAACATTTTCTATTTCCAGGATCACCATGAGAGCCCCAACTTTAATTTTGACCCGATGCACAATGTGGTCGTCCAATTGCCTGGCGAATTGATGCAGGTTGTTCTTCACATGGCAAAAGTTTTGCCGTTCAAGGGCATGTTTTATTCGGTCATAAAGTACCATGTAAGCATGGTGGGATTGAATAAAGTGATGAGTAAAGAGTCCCCCAAGGAGAGCCGACCCCTGCCATAGATTATATTTTACCAGGGCTTCACGAAATGAGGCCAGCGCAAGCACATCTTGTCTTACCAACTTAAAGAACACTAGTTCAAGCAGAGGAATAGATTGCAAGAGATCCAGAGCATTTGACAGAAAAGAACTGAGAAGTTGATAGGGATAAAGAATCCTTTTGGCTTGAGGGGATAAGATCTCCTCATCGATGAAGTCTTTGACAACTCTTCTCAATTGTGGATTGTGCAAAAGAAAAAGTTGATCGAGGTCCCTATCATTGATGTGTCCATGAAAAGCCGCTGAGGGTTCTGAAATTTGCACTGAAACCCGGTTGTTCCATGGCATATACTCCCAATGCATTTGCCTGGACCCTACGCAAGAGCCGTTCTCCATATTGTAGAGCATTGAGATACTTCAAAAATTTAAAAGATTTCAAAAATTTCCACTGAGAATTGTGTCTATAAAAACAAGCTGGTTCCATTTATAAAAAAAAATTACCATATCAAAGTACAATAAATGATCAAATTTTTAGGATCATGTTTGCGATTCTTGCATTAATTTGTGACCGTAATGCAGTCGAGAGGATGTGTGAGAGGCCTTAGTCTATCTTTCCCCATGTGAAGTGATGTTATGAAAATCCCAGAGTGATTCGCACTAAAATTTCATTCATACCATCTACAAAGTGCATTTAAAAGCATAAATGCTAGTTTCCTATCAGCCTTCTTGTACACAGGCACCAGTTAAATGCTTACATGCGAGTATTTATTAGGAAGTAATTTGTGATTAGAGTGTTGTACTTTCCTTTTGTACCAATTCAAGCAATTTGGGAAAAGAAGATAGTTTAGTGGGAATTGCGACCAACTCAACTGAAATGCCATTGCAACCCATATTTGCTAACATGTCAGCAACAGATTTTCCCTCTCTTAATGTGTGGCTGACAATGTAGTCCGAAAAAGTGTCAAGAAGATCCAAGGTGTGCTTCAAAACATACGAAAGATGCTAGGTCTTAGATCTTTTCGAGGTAATTGAATTGATAATAACTAATGAATCCCCTTCTATGTGTATATTGGAGAAGCCACACTTTCTTGCTAACACCAGACCAACTAGTAAGGTGTTTGCCTGCGCCAAGTTATTTGTACCTGGAATGATGGGAGAAGCTTGGAAAGTACACGTTTTGCCAAATTGATCTCGAATGCAAACTCCAATTCTTGACATCCCTAGGTTTCCATGGAAAGAGCCGTCGAAGTTGATCTTAAAGAAATTAGGTGTTGGGGGTACCCATTTTATGGACGACCTATCTCTCACATGAGCTGAGGACCAGTTTGTGGGAGTCCCTATTGGAAAAATAATACCGTTCCATGATTTTGCAATTACCTTATCCCATCGGGTAAATGACTGGATGTCCTTGGAATTCGTGAGATAAGAATTTATGATTTCTGCAATCAAATTTTCCAGTTTGATCAAAACTTGATCTAGAGAAGAGGGTATTTTTCTGAAAATTATTTTTTTCCTCTCCCACCAAATGGCCCAAATAATGTGAGTAGGAGTGCATTTCCAAATGCCTAAGAGGGTTGATGTAAAAAATAAAAGAGGCCAAGAGTTAAACATATTCCATAGTGATTTCGGAAAGGGCAACATAACTTGGAGTTTATTCATGATGAAGAACCAACATTGGGAGGCAAAGGTGCAGTGTAAAAATAAATGATCAACTGATTCTTCCTCTAAGTCAAAAAATACACAATTAAATGCTTGTGTATTGCCTAGTTTTACTAGTCTATCTGTTGTTAGGATTCTTTTGTTCAATGTTAACCATACAAAATAACCTACTTTTGGTAGAACAATGTCATTCCAATAGAAAGAGTATGCCTGACTACTTACCTTACTACTGCAACCCTGTTGTAAGGCATTGTAACCTTCTTTAATTAAATATTGCCATGATTTTGAAGCTGCCCAAAATAATACATCATCTCTGTTAGACATGAGATCTGTCCTATTCAATAAAATACTTGTCAATGACGAAGATTGTTGGGTGGATATTGGGAGAAGAGTGGGATCTTTCTAGATTATTTTCCCTAAAAATATTTCTACAACAGACACATAGTCACTCAATTTTGTACCCCAATGAGCTATAGATATATTCATAATGTCTTCCATGTTATCCAATTGAGAAATAGGAGGATGCCCATGCCATAAGTCTATCCAAAAGTTAGCACTGAGACCATTATTGATTTCCCATGAAACATACTTAGCACTGAGACCATTATTGATTTCCCATGAAACATACTTAGATATTAGATTTCTTGAATCCATCATAAAATTCCAAATAGCGAACCCCTTTGGAGGGTCTAAAATTGTCAACACTCTTGATGGTTGAGTGTTGTCCAAATATTTAGCTTGCATAATCTGGCACCATTTGGAAACAGGATTAGTGTACATTTTCCAAATCAGTTTCCCTCCAAAAGCCTTGTTGCGATGCTTCAGATTGTGAAGTCCCACTCCCCCTTGGGATTTTTGGCATGACATATTTTCCAGAGAGGCTAAGGGGATTTTCCTTTCATTTGTCATATTACAAAAAGGGAGTGAGTAATTGTTATTAAAGTACCTGGAAGAGTGACACCAAGCCAAATCCCTTTTGAAGATTGAAAATTGATGTATCTGCTCAAGGCATCTGCCATGAGAATGAAGAGAAAAGGTGATAAAGGGTCGCCTTGTCTTATTCCCTGTGTACCCTAAAAAAACCTTGAGGGATGTCCATTTATTAGAATAAAAAAATGCGCACCTGAGACACAAGTTTTGATCCATTTGCACCATTTGTCCGAGAAGCCAAATTTTGATAATACTTTAAAAAGAAAATCCTACTTAACCCGGTCGTATGCTTTCATCATATCAAGTTTGACAACAAAATTTGCTTGTTGGTTATCATGGATAGAGTGTAAAACTTCATGTGCTACTAGGGCTCCTTCCATAGTCTCCCTTTCTAGGAGAAAACCTCCTTGTTCTTGCGAGATGATCTTAGGAATTAGGTAATGAATTCTAAGGTAAATGGCCTTAGTTACAATCTTATAGGTTGTGTTACAAAGAGAAATAGGTCTGAACTCAACAAATGTTGATAGAGAATAGGTTTTTGGGATGCGAACAATATTTGTTGCATTAAAACTTTTTAGCATTGCTCCCCTTTTCCTGGATTCTTCCATTACCACTAAGAGGTCAAAACCAATCACATCCCAACATGTGGTGAACCCATCCGAACCTGGGGCTTTATCTGGGGAAAGGGAGAATACCACTTTGTGGACTTCCTCTAGAGTGAAGGGGGCCAGTAGGACTCTGTTATCCTGGTTGAAGATCAGAGGTGGGATAGATTGCAGTAGAAGGTCAACATTATCCTTCCAAAAAGGATCTAAATTAGAAGGTAAGGGAGCTAATAGATTCTTGAAAAACTTTACTCCTTCATCTTGAATGTCTGCTAAATTTTTAATCAATACCCTTGAGTCCACTTGCTTGATTGAGAATATAATATTAGATGCTTTTCTTTGTTTTGTGGAAGTGTGAAAGAATTTTGTGTTCTTATCTCCCTGCTTCAGCCAAAGCTCTCTTGATTTCTGTCTCTAGTATTCTTCTTCTCTCTTACAGGCTTCTTCCCACTCACTTTGAAGACCTTTAAGTGTAGAATGCAGGAGGTGATCCAATCCCTTGGAAATTATGTTTTGGTTAACTTCTTCCAGTTGTTGAGCAATGATTTTTTTTTGAGCAAAAACATTCTTAAAGATCTTTCTATTCCATTCCTTAGCCTGGACCTTAATAAACTGAAGTTTCTTAAAAAAATGGAACATCTTTGTTCCACTACATGTAGGGGCAGATACCCACCATTGTCTTAATAAAGCCTAAAAATGTGGATGTCTAAACCACATGTGCTCAAACTTGAAGGAGGAACCAAAACATGACATAAGGTTCTGTTTTTGCCATTCAAGGACAATTTGGACTGGGAGGTGGTCTTATTCAGAAATAGGAAGAATGTCTGAATAATAATTGACCTGATTAAGGTGCCATTCCAAGGGAATAAAAAACCTATTGAGTTTCTCTGCAATCTGAAGGAAGCCTGATCTCCTATTAGTCAAAGTGAAGAGACCATTGTTGGGGATCACATCCAATAAGTTGTTTTCTATGGTGAAACTTAGGAAATCCTGCATAGATCATGGGGGTGGGAAAATTCCTCCTTGTTTCTCCTTATGAGACAAGATTGCATTAAGGTCTCCTCCAATGATAAAATTCTATGCTTCTTCTTGTTGGAGTAAAAGAGTCAGTTTGTCCCATAGGTCTTTCTTTTCCTGAGTGGGGATGGGGCCATAAACATTAATTACCATAAAGGTCATGTCATAGCATACTGCTTTCAACATTTGCCAATTATGACCTTGATCTAATAATTGAACTTCAACTTTTTTAGGATTCCATAATGTAAGTAATCCTCCCAAGGCCCCAACACCTTGCATGTGGGCAGATCTGAATTGTGTCCATTTAGCCACGGTTTTGTGATACATTTCCTGTGATAACTTCGTTTCTTGGAGTATAAAGATGTCATCCTTTGAAGAATCAAGGTGAGATTTGATTCTCCCTCTTTTATCAAGAGCATTAATTGACGTTCCAAGAAATTATTTTCATTATGAAATGAGAGTGCCTTTTGCACTCCTTGTAATTCTTTTTGATGCCTTGAATTTTCCATCTAGAGTACTCTGTACACTTGCCTCTATTTCTTCTTGAATCTTCATAGGGTTCGGTTTCCTACCTCTCTTTTTTGGGGCTGTATACACTTCTGATTTCAAGATGGGGCTCTGCTCAACCGATAAGGATTGTGCATAGTCAAAAATAAATTTTTTTGTCTCACCATCTTGTAGAGGGGTTTCCATTTCTTCCTGCCTAATTTCCAAGGGGAGTTCCCCTTTATCTGAGAGGTCAATAGTTGAACAACAACACCTTGTTTTTCATGAGGGATAAATTACATTTATCATGCCAACACCTTACTCCTCTGCAATTTCCTCAATCATAGTTGCAGCTCAAGTGGACAGGATATCATCTACTACTTCCCAGATCCGACCCTCCTTATTTGAGACAACTATCTCTGAAATTGATAAATTCCACATTAAACTTTGAATATCAATTGGGGATTCATTGAACATTAGGTCCCGAACTATAGCTTCTCTGTCATCAGATGTTTTGTCACATAATTGGAGAACCGATGTGGGCGTGG
Organism: Cryptomeria japonica; assembly: GCF_030272615.1. NCBI lineage: Eukaryota > Viridiplantae > Streptophyta > Pinopsida > Cupressales > Cupressaceae > Cryptomeria > Cryptomeria japonica. The sequence goes on along the minus strand of NC_081413.1, from coordinate 429,440,647 downwards.
AGGCATATTTATAGCTATAAAGAATCCAACTATACATGATAAAAAAATGGGTCAACTGATTAATCTACTGGACGTAGGATGGCTCAAAATTTAAGGCATCATGAGGTTCAGAGGGATCATTACATGATTGTACAGGATCAAAAGGCAAGACTACCTCACACTGGTGGGTAGTGCACAGAAGAGGGTCTGAGCAGTGATTTTTATAGAATAAAAGCACTGAGCACTCATGACCACTATAGGAGTTAGTGAAGTGGCCTAGTTGATGCTGATATTTGTAGATGACCTCTGCATTATCCAAAATAATGTCTTGATGCCACAAACCCCATTTTGATGTGATGGTTAAGTGCCTTGGCAAGGTTTTATCTGAGGCAAGGAGAAGGAAAACTCTAACATCTCTTTGGATTGTTTCAAAGGGTATAAGATTGTGGGAAACAAAGATGCCTAGTTGATTGGCCATGGTCTCCACAATATTCAGATCTCTGTATTCCAAAGGAAAACACGAATAAGAGAACCAATGGGGGTCAAATCTACAAAGATTAGCATTTGGTTTAAAATTTGGAATCCATTATAAGGTAAAAAGAGTAGCCCCTTGACAAAACTAGCCTTTGTTTTTATGAACTACATCTCTATCTTCAGATGAAGAAAACAAAGCTATAAAAAACCTCAAATGGCTGTCAATGAAGAAAATGTCATGAAGACCCAACCAGTGACTATTTGCCCATGAAAGCGGAGTTTGAAGAGGGATTGAAGAGATCAACTTACCAATGAGAGCTGATTTTTGGAGAAAGGAGACTGACTAGGAGAGAACGTGGTCAGGAAAGGTTATCTTGATAGCAAAAGTGTTCTCAAACGGAGCCCGATTCGGAATGGGAAAAGAGGAGTCCACCTCTTTAAAATTTGCCTATTTTCTTTTCCACACAAAGTGCGCTGGTTTCAACGTGAGGGGGTCTCCATGATCACCTTGTTGATCTACTCCACTTTCCCCTCTCACCTTGAACTATTGAGATGCAGATGGAGATGATTTGCAGATGTCAAAAATCGGTTGTTTCTTTTGGTGTTTTGATCGAAACGCATTCAAAAGTGGAACCTTTTTGATAGTGTTTTGAAATTTTTTTTGCCGCCCAAATGAATTTTGAATTTTTTTTTCCCGCCCGAACGATTTTTGAAAAGGTGGGCGGTGGCCTGGGTGTCCTTCGGAGTCCTTACGCTCCCCCTTGGTTGTGAGAAGTTCCCTGGACGTAGGTGTTGGAGTTCAAATGATTCTGTAGATTTCCTTTTACTTTGTGGGGATGAAAATGAAATGAGCAGGCCGGTTGAGAAAGAGGATAATTGAAAAACATGTCGGAGCTATCTGATTGGTCTTGTAGACATGTGAAATGATTCAACCATTGGTTCCCTGAAGGTATGTCTAAAACCAGTTTGATAAAAGGTTTGTCCCTGAAGATTTTGGCGAAGGGATTGATGTCAAAATTTGGGTATTGGCCGAAACAAGGGGCATCCTTTGTCTGTCCTTGGTGACCCTGATGAGGGACACTGAAACCTTGCCACCATCTACCGTTTCCTGCAACCCTGCTTTGAAGCCTTTCTATACCCTACCATCCTGCACTGACATCTTGCCGCCATCTTCCATTCCTTGGAACCATGTTGAGAAGCCCTAGAACATGTGATCCTCCTCCCATGTCCTCCTTTCTCCAAATCTATGTAGCCTCTGGTATAAGCAAATAGACATGATATATATTATATTGCTTACCTACCCTTTTATCTAATTGGTCAATTTTAAGGGGTAAGTAAATATAATTATTTATTTATATTATTTGCCTCTAACTATGCGAGGTAGGTATGAAATATTGTTTTGGGGAATTTTCTGATTGGCCAGTAGTTTCCCATAGTTTTGGCTTTAATTTTATTTATTGATTTTTGTGTGGATTGTCGGGGGTTGGCTTCTCTATGATTTTGGTGATTGCTGATGTTTTTTTGTTGGATTGGAGGCTTGGATTGGATTGAAGCTTGAGGATTTTGGTTTTCTCTTCATCGCTTTCATTGGACATAACTTCTATTGCTTCCAGGTTGGAGGATTATACCTTTGCATTTGTGGTTTCCGAAAAATTATTTCTAGGTGTCTGCATTGTGTCAGTGAAAGATTGCTTGTTTTGGTGATGGGAGGAATTCTATTGTAAATAGGAAATGGGGTATTGCAATAAATTTATGTTTTTGATTAAGGCAAAAATAGGTTTTGAAGGGAACCAACACCCTTTAACAATATTAAAGCTTAGTGAAGTCTAAACAAGAAATTAAGCCAACAAAGAGCACAAAAAATGAATAGCCCCATAATAGAAATTAACCACATTATATCGAAGGGGCAAAGACCAAACATAGCACAAAACAAAACCAAGAGAAATTAAAAACACAAGACATAGAAAAGCTAGTAGATAATTACCACCAGAGTAGCAACCCTAGTCCAACAATTTCAGAGACTGTTCTATCTCATTTTCAACTGCGATCATTGTGTCAGTGATTTTCTTGAGCTTCTGAAATTTAGGAGGTCTGGCTTCCTTTCTCTTCAATGTACCTCTAGTCCTTTTGCTGGGTCCTGAAGAAGTATCCTGTTCATTATTAGCATCCACATCCACTACTTCCTTCAACTGGAAATGCTCTTCAAAGTTGCTAATCATATTCTTAAAGATTTCCACAGTGGAACCAATCACCCCACGACTATTTTTGACAACCATCTTGATGGATTCCTTGATTTTAGTTTTTTTATTTTCCGTAGTTTCCATCTTAGCTTCATAGCCATTCTTGAAATTTTCAAAAGGCTCCATATTAGTTTTAAGACATTCTATGATAGAGGCCATATCCTTCTCAGACTTGGGGGTCATCTCATCCATTAGATGTTTTGTCACATAATTGGAGAACCGCTGTGGGCGTGGAGGCAGATTTCTAGCTATAAAGAATGCAACTATACATGATAAAAAGAAAGGGTCAACTGATTAATCCACTGGACATAGGATGGCTAAAAATTTAAGGCATCCCCAGGTTCAGAGGGATCATTACATGATTGTATAGGATCAGAAGGCAAGAATACCTCGCACTGGTGGGCAGTGCACAGAAGAGGGTTTGAGAAGTGATTTTTATAGACTAAAAGCATTGAGCACTCATGACCACTACATGAGTTAGTGAAGTGGCCTAGTTGATGCTGATATTTGTAGATGACCTCTGCATTATCCAAAACAATGTCTTGGTGCCACAAACCCCATTTTGATGTGATGGTTAAGTGCCTTGGCAGGGTTTTATCTGAGGCAAGGAGGAGGCAAACTCTAATATCTCTTTGGATTGTTTCAAAGGGTATAAGTGTAGACACCTAAAAATGGTCAACACTTGCGGGATCATACTTTAACATTTGCGCATTGCCTCATTTTAGGTTTTTGCATCGCATTAACATTTCTCCTATGTCACGCATTTGGTTTTTATCATTTGCGAGCATTGAGTCCTTCTTCTGCATTCTTCATTCGTCTCGCTCTCAAATTTGGTCTTGTCGACAACAATCTTCAGTCATGATTTTGATCGATCTTATCTTGTCGCATCAATGTGCGTGCTCATTTGTCATCATTTTGGACATTGTCAATCCTAATTAGGGTTTTGTCCTCTTATCAATCTCATCAATTTTGCGATCGATTTGTCATCGATCCTTGTCCTCTTCAATCATGTCAATTGGTGCATATCAATTTGGTCTCTTTATCAATATTGGTCAATTTGTCAACCAATTTCAATTGTTTATCAGCATCGGTCATTTATCAAGTCAGAATCATGATCAAATCGAATCGACATCAAATCAATCTTACATCAAGACCTAATTGTCATCCTTGCATTTCTAATTCATTTAGTCTTGTTTGTCATTTTCCCTCTAGGTTAAATAATTTGATTATTTATCCTAAGTCTTCTTGTCACAATTAAATGATCATTTAATTGGCTAATTATTCCTCTTTTTGTGAATTAATTAATAAATGACAAATTATTAATTAATTCACCTAATTTCTTAATTCCTAATTTTCCTCTTTTTCTAATTCAATTTTCTCCTATTTTCCTCCTAATTTCATGGGAATGACATTTCAATTTGTCATAATTTGTCATAATTGACAATCAATCAATTTTGACATAGAAAGTTGTCATAATTTTGTCATAAATTATCAATCAATCAATTTTGCATAGAAAGTGCAAATTTGTCATAATTGTCATATTGATTTGCAATTTCCATTTGAATTGAATCATGCTAATTTGATCATTTCTCCAATTTATCTATAAATTGGATGAATTTCTTCAATCTCAATCTAATAATCACATTATCTATCTAATAATCACATTATCAAAATAATCAGATTATCGAATTTCTAATCACTTTGTCAGATCAATCACACTTCGAGTACTCTTGCGCCAATATCTTATTTACTTGCTTTCATCTCATGTGAGTGCAATTGAAGGTGAGATCCACAAACAAAGGCTATTTGGAGAAGAAATAAGGACAATGGAGCCGCATGAAGGAGACATTCCAATCTGCATCTGGTTTGCTTAGTTTTTAGTTTTGAATGTTTTGCTTTTCATGTCTCTATTGAGTGTGTTAGGATTGATCATTGCAATCTTCTTTTGTGATTGAGCTATTTGATAGATGCTTTGATGATTTCTGATTTCCTAGCTACATTAATTGGTGAACCCGACATGAACGCTAACCATCTAACTCCTTAACTATGTTTTTGAGTGCTTTTGAGTTGATTTGCAGGTCAAAAACCCAAGAAACAGGGTAGTGCAGGACTTTCTGGGAACTTCTGCGCCTGTGTCAAGCATTCTGTGCCTGTGTTATGCATTCTGCACCTATGTCAAAGACAATCTACGCCTGTGTCATGACTTCCGCACTTGTGTGAAGACTTCTGCGCCTGTGTAAAGTCCAGAAATAGAGGTAAAAGACAGGGTTTTTCACTTGCAAATTGTTTTCTTTTGCATTCTGTTTCTGCTTTTTTGGTTTTGTTGGTACTAATTCTCTGTGTAGAACCTTGGCATACGCATGAAAAAGACAAACAAATGAAACTACTAACACGTTTTTGTGCAGGTTCGATAGTCAAAGACTAAATATATCAAACTTCTGACTTGGTGGTTTTGCAGGTTGCCTTGGACATACAACTAAACTTTGTGTTTGCAATTAATATTTAGGCACCTAGTGATTTCTAAATAGGATGAAATGAATCTATGCTTGATTTGATTGTTGAGTTTGACATTGGAGTAGGAGAGTATGCTCTCATCCTTCTTAGGGTGATCAGAAATCCAGATCTTCAATACCATGCTCATGTTTTTGATTGTGTGTCACCTTTAGAGGGCCTGCCTTCCTGATCATTTGCTTTTGCAAGCAAGTGATAATCGTGAGAAGGGAATGACCCAAAGTGAGTATGGCTAGAATACCTTGGCATTCTAACTCACTATAAACAAATACCTGATGGGCGAAAGCTTTGAAGGAAGGGTTACATGGGAATTGTAGTTACTTGGGAAGTGATGACCCTTGAACTCTTTCTCATATCAACATCTAAGTAGGACCTCACGGTCTAAATCGTGCTTGTGCGACTAAATTTGTTTGGTGTCTTGATGGGCTTAATGTCTCAATCACGCTTGCGTGACATCAAGGAGTAATGCTTAACATAAATCCTTACTAAACACCTTGTATTTAGAGGCCAAAAATCCTTCTAGTTGCTTGAGAAGGACAAGTTCAGATACTTGGAAGAGATACTAAGTTTGCCATGGGGAGATTTCCATGGGGACTAATGCTTGGCTACCCGGAGAAGTGAGTGCCATGGAGGGGAGCCTGTGGGGTCAAGCATCTATGTATTCTCCTTGAATCTCATAAGGAGTCTACCTCTCAAGTACCTACTGTCCTTACCTACCATAAGAAATGTGTGAATGAGCATGATTGTCTTGAGTCTAAGTTGAAATATCTTGTCTTCTTTGCTTGTCAAAAGTTGAATTGCATATCATTTCAAAAACAAGACAAATTGATTCAAAACAAGGTTAAACATAAGAGTATTTCATCCAACAAAGTTCAAAACATCTTCAAACATGGTTGTCAAACATTGTTCAAAATCTTGTCTCAACATTCATGTCACTTAGATTTAGGTTCATCCTAGGTTTGCATTTTGTAAATTCATTGTCAACTACCAAGGTTAGGTTTCACCTAGGTCATACTCCTTTGCTTATCAATAAGGGTCATCCATTTACATGTGTCCTCTTGCATTAGAGTAATACCATTGTCATACATTTGCATTTGCATACCCTAGGTTTCTTTCATTAAGTTTAGGTCATTATCATATCATATTAGGGCCATTTTCATAGTAATCGTCCCTTTGCATATAGTGTCAAAACTAGGTTTTGTCATACTTGAGTAATCCAAATCTTCGATAAACCCTAAGTCATTGTTAGGAAGTCTAGACCTTATCAAACCTTTTCTCTTTATGTCATTATTGTCATTTGGTCAAACCTAGCTTAGTATCCAAGCATATAGGGGAGACATTGTCATTTTGTCCTTTTGTCACTTGGTCCTTTTGTCCTTTGAGGTCTAGACATCATTTCAATTTCCTAAGGGTCTCTTTTTAGATTTGCATTTCAAAAGTTTGTCAAAATCTTCAAAAAACAACAAAAACAATAGGTTGCATTCTTGCCATAGATTGCATTTTCATCTATTTAGTTGCATATCATACATTATCCTTGAAAAATTCCAAAAATATTGCATTTGCATAGTGACATGTCTATTGAAACAAGGTTCCAAGCACCAATGATGCAATAAAGTTTGACATATCAACCAACAATGCAATCACAATTCTATCCAACCCAACAACAAAGCAACATTGGTCAAACTTATTATGATGAAACAAGTCTCCAAATACAAAAACTAGAGGAGAAACTAGCTCAAGAAAAGGAGATATTGGAACAAAAAGTGAAAAACATTGAGAAGAATAGATCACAAATGTCCAAAATGTTTCAAAAATTTCCAGGTCAAAATCCAAAGATTGAGCCAATTGATGTAAGATCTCTTCTTAAACGATCAGACATACCAGCTCTCCTCTCCCAAATAGAGATGATGAAACAATTTCAAGAAAAGAGACAACATCAATTTCAACATTATGTGCCTCCACAACAAGAACAAGAAGTTGTTTACTATCAATCAGATTTTCAACCAATACAAACAATAGTTCAACCAATTGTCCAACATATTCAACCAACACAACCAATGGTCCAATTTCAACAATATGTCCAACCAACTATACAATGTCAACAAATAGTTCAACCAATGGTGGAATATCAACAAGTTCAATCAACATATCAATGTCAACAACCACAACCAAACATTCAAAAACAAAGGTTGCAGCACACACCAACCCAAGTTTCAAACATGTCAGAACAATTGAACCAAGTCCAATATCAAAACATGACATCAGATCAGAACCGACTCCTTGCCAAACAAGTTCAAATTCCAAATACAACCATGTCAAAACCTCAAAAAGGTGGCTTTATTGCAATTCTCTTAAGGAAATTACCAAGTGAGTTCTTTGAGGAAGATCAAGATAATACACTTATGTCTAGCAATGCCTCATCCCCTCCCAAGCAAATTGACTCTCTAGTGGCATCTATCCCTACACCTTTAGAAGTTTCACAAGAACCTTCCATATTGTCCTCATCAAACAATACACCCAAGGATGCAATTATCCAAGAGCTATCCATAATTGATTGCCAAAATAATCCAATTCATGATGCACATCCTTGTCATGTTTCAGAAATACAAGACCCAATGCCACCATGCACTTTATTGCCATTACCTATTTTAGAGGACCCCATTTGAAGTCCCTCTTCCTCATGTTCAAGCATTGATTCCTTGCCAAAATCCATCACAAATGTTCAAAGTGCATTTCCTTCATGCCAAACCATTGATCCCTTGTCAGAATTCCCCATGCATATCCAAAGTCCAACCTCATGTCAAGAGGATAATTTAGAGCATGAAGAAACGTGTCTTAATATAGAACAAGATCAAGATCCTGAAACCTTATCATCCCATCCAATTGTTGACCAGGATCTCATCTTCCCAGAAACTCATGATGATTCCCCTATTCCTGTCCATCCTATCCAAAGTCCTATTGACACTCCATTCCCCAAGCAAGATCAAGATATCCCAGTTCATCCAATCCCAAACGATCCCCTTCCATTTCAAGAACACAATGTCCTTTCAAATCCCATTGACATTCCACTTCCTGAGAAAGATCAAGATATCCTATCCATCCTTTATGATGATCCCATTGAAAGTCAAGAGCAAAGCACCTTTAAAGAGGATTCCAATGATCTTCCTCCTTGTCAAGATCAAATTATTCCTTTAAATCCACCACAAGATCCTTTTGTTCCTCCATCTCCTTGTCTTAATGCTCCATATACACCCCAAGATCGCATTTCTTTTGATGATCCCATTATTTTCCCCATTCCATCTCTTGAAGAGCCTGTCATTGAACCATGTCCACTACACAATCCTAGTCCCCCTCATGATCCTAATCCCACTCATGGTTCTAACGTGTCAGTGCAAGATGTTCATGAACCCTTGACATGCACAATGGGTTCTTCCACTTTGGTGAAATCCAATCCACTTCAATATCTCATTATTTCTCTCATATCATATCCACCTCATAATGGACTCGCGTCTTCTTCCCAAAGAAAAGAGTATCCTACAAGTCAAGATATTCATAAAGGCAAAGGAGTAGATCTTCATAAGCAAGAATCCCTTCATGTTAAAGAAAATATTAAGGGTCATGGCCTCAGAGAAATTCCTCAAGACGTTGGTATCCCTTCAAAATCCAAGCATACACCTTCCCCATCATACCTTCCATCCATCTTAGGTCCTTATATCCCTTCATCCTCTATGCAAGGTCAGCAAAGGCACACATCCTTGAGTAAATTTCATCAATCCAAAAGAACTCAAATTCATTCATATCCATCCATGCATTCCTTTCCCCCTCCAAGCAATTTTGATGCCAAGTATAAAAGTCATAAGTCTAAAAATCCACATGTATTCAAGGATCAACATGTCCAATATAATCAACATGTCAAAACAAAGAAAAATTTGATCTATAAAGAAAAGGAAAAATCCAAAAGGCCACAAAGGTCCACTGAGAAAAATAAAGCAAAGTTAAAATCTATATGGGTTCCTAAATCCCTTGTGCAAGCAATGCACTCCAAGGAACCACAAAAGCTTAAAAAATAAAAAACCATGTGGATCCCTAAGCGGCTCCTTGAAGCACAAAAGCCTAAAGAAACATCCAACTTGGCATCCAAAATTGCTATTCCTCCATCCAAACCTCTCAAATTTGTCCCTCCATCACCTTATTCATCCATTTTGGGCCCTTATGTCCCAGAATCACTATCCTTTCCTCCATCCAAATCTCACAATCTGAAACCCACTCTTCCTCTATCAGTCCATCACCCCTCAAGGTGTGTGCCAATGTCAATCTTGCCAACATTTCCGTCCACTAAAGCCCAATTCTTCCAATACCCTATTCATTATCCAATGCATATTTTCCATCCTTTGATCCCTTTGATCCCATCCTTTGCATAAATCCTCACCTTAGTTTCATCTCTTTTTCCATGTCCTTATCCTACCAACATCTTTGAGCATACTTTTAAAAGGTCATGGGCCATTTTTTTTAAGGCTACTATCCAAACAAAAAGACGCTTGAGTCCTTCTTCCATCCCCTATCATGTGTCCATCTTCTATTGAAAAAGTCAAAATATGATCCAAAAAAAGAAATTTGAAAAAAAAAAAGAAAAAAAAAAAAGAAAAATAATTTGTCCACTGGTGAAAACCTGGAAAACAGGCGCCTTGGGCAAGTACCGTGATGAAAACTTGGCAAACAGGCGTCATGTGTAATTTATGAACTTCTTGCACACCACACTTGGGGGCAGGTTTTCTCCATATCCTATTGCCCTTCATTATCCTATCGAACCCATGTCATACTCCTTCATATCCTATTGCCCTTCATTATCCTATCATACCATGTCATTACCCTTCATATCCTATTGTCCGTCATGTACATATCCCCTTTTCCACCTTTGATCTTGACAAGGCCGAGGATCTTCATCAGCATCATGCATCTTGTTTGTAGCTTTTAGTCCATCATAGCTTTTGGTCTTTATCCATTTGCTTATTATAACCTTTCATCCATATTCCCTAGCTTATTGCAACTTTCTGCCACTATCCCGTATCCTATCCCGACCTTTGGTCCATGTCCATTATCCATTCTTGGTCTTGCTTATCCTATCCATATCTTATCACTATCCATACACTGTTTTTCCTTCCTTGATCTTGATCTGACATTAGGACGCAAAATTTAAACATGGTTTCAAAAACCTCTTGACATGTCCCTCATGCCATGCCACTGCTTTACATTGTCATATCCAGTCTCTTGTCCCATCACGCCATAGGCCTTGAAAATTGCATCCGCATTGTCTCGATGATAAAAGGCCTTTGTCTTCCCTCTATCCACCGTCATTTTAGCAAGCCTATTTATTTACCTGTCAAATTCCTTGCCTTGCTAGACACTGGGGGCAAAAAATCATAAAAATTGAATAATGTCCTGAAAAAATCATAAAAATTGAAAAATGTCTTGAAATAATTCAAAAAAAATGAATAATGTCCTGAAAAAATCCCTAAAAATAAAAAAAATGTCTTGAAAAAAAAAAATCACAAAAAATTGAAAAATGTCCTGAAAAAATCCCTAAAAAATCAAATAATGTCTTGAAAAAAATCTCTAAAAATTTGAAAAATGTCCTGAAATAATCCAAAAAAATCAAATAATGTCCTGAAAAAATCATAAAAATTGAAAAATGTCTTGAAATAATCCAAGAAAATCAAATAATGTCCTGAAAAAATCTCTTAAAAATTGAAAAATGTCCTGAAAAAATCCCTAAACAGTCAAAATAAAGTCCTAGAAAAATGAACACAAGAAAATTTTCAAAATCCAAAAACACGCATTTTGCAATAAAAAAAATCCCCTTTGTGCATAGACAGATCGCTGAGCATACCTCCAATGACACGCAATCACACACTGCACTTTAATGAAATCATGCGTTAACAGATGAAGTTTTTCCATGAAACCAGACATTCAAACTGATCAACAGTGTCATATCAATCAACCTCAAAATCATTTGTCCTTGTCTCTACTATCATGGGTCTTATACAGGGTGTGGTATACTTGAAACCAGACTATGTCCTGTCTTAGACGGGGTACCGCATGTCCCTGAAACTAGACAGCATGATCATCCTATCAGCACTTTCAACTTTTGACAATGAAGATCAAGATGTTTGTTTGACTTGTTAGAATTTGTGCATCTTATCTTTTTATTGGTTTATCTTTGATCATGTTCCTATGTTGCTCGATGATGTCACTGAGTGATTTAGAGTGATCGGGATGGTTCATGGTCTCTTTCTTTTTTGTTGTGATTGCTATTTGTCTGCGATGTGTCTGTCTTTTGCAAAAAAGGGTTGCATTTCAGCTCTGGCCTTCAATGCCATGATGCTACGCATCCATTTTTCTACATTAAAATAAAGGTTCTCACCTACAAAGTGCATTACTGAAAGCAAGTTTTTCTTTGTCTCTACCTATCCTCCGTCTCATTTTCTTCTTACTAACATTTCTTCTGTCAGTTTGGATAGTCAGTTCGGTCTAGTGCTCTGATTTTTCTTTTCCACACACATATGTTGCATCCTGCATCCATTTGGTTAGTACATTCACATTATATCAAGCATCATATCAAGCATTTTATCCATTTCATATTATAAATGCATAAAAAACACATTAAAAAAAAAATATATCCATACATGTTCCACAATGGTACATCAATAGTGCATAAGTCATCCATACATGGAAAATAACATCAGTCATAACACATTGCATCCCATCATATCGACGCATATCATATCATATATCAACATAATATCGGAGTACAAAATTGGACTGTCTCTCCTAAGTATGGCCCGCAGGCTAACTACAAAATGTCAAACTACATAAATGTCCACTATCTGTCATAAGGAGCACGTGCCTCTGTCACTGGGTGATCCCTCTGTCCTCCTCATCCCTACCATGTCTCACGGATGATGTCCCTCCTGGTCCTGGCTGTGGTGGTCTCATAGGTCCGCTCACCCCAATGCTGCTCAATGACCTCCGAGAGCGTGCCCTACTCTCTATCCTTGATCGTGCCTGATATGAAGCTGCTCTCTGCTTTGGTGGAACTACACTCTCATATAGCGTCCTCCAATGGCGTATCTCCTGTCCAGTCTCTACCAACATCTATGTAATCTCTCATGCACTGGCATCCCGAATCGACCCAATATACTCAGTGACTCTCTGTTCTTCTCACTGTGCCTGAGCTATTGCTGCATCTCGAGCCACTGTGAGTCTGGCTATCTTTGCTCTGAACTGCTCATGCTCTCTCTCTAAAGTCACAATGTGATCATGCTGACTTGCTATGGTAGCCCTGCACATCTCCATCTCCTCTATCCTAGCTGTCTCTGGCTCTACGAGTATATCCTACAATGCCTCCTGCTTGCCTGAATCTGGCTCATCCTCGTCATCCCCATCCTCATCTCCGTCCTCATCATCCCCATCATCCTCATCTCCGTCCTCATCATCCCCATCATCCTCATCCCCGCCCTCATCCTCCTCATCCTCATCATCTCCCTCCTCCTCTCCTGCGAGTGGGAAGTCCTCCTGTCTCCTCGGTATTGGAATGTCAGGATCTGTCAATGGCACTGGCCGCCGTCATGCAAACCATCTCTCATACTCCTCTGTCGTCTCGACATCTGCTACATCTGATCTCCAATCCCACTGTCTCTGCTGTAGCTATGAGAAGTCAGCATACGCTATGTGTGGTTGAATCATACTCCCCCACTGACTCGTCTCTCTATGAGATCGGGCAAAGTGTGCAGTCCTCCTAGGTACATCCTTCCTCTCTCCAAACTATCGTTTGACTCTCTCTAGTAGGTACATCTCAATCACTCTCTGGCGATTCACTGGTCACCCAATCAGGTACCTCTCTTGTCTACAATACGGTAGCTCCTCACTGTCATCTGACCATCCCGGGCAATCACGATATGGCCTCCATGTGAACTCTCTCAATCTGTCTAGCTCATGTCACCAGTACAATATGTATCCAAAAGGACCCTGTCTCAATGCTCCACCATAACAGTACACATATGGTTGATGTGGTACTACTTGTCTCTTTGTAATCGATCGACATATGGCTATGTGCTCAAATGCCCATACCTATAACAGTGTGACTCCACAGCTCAACGTCTGCACTCCCTGATATGCTATTTGATGCAACTTAAAATACAACATAGCCAGTACACATGGTCCCCATGCATACACTGTCCCCTCTGTCGCCATCCTCTCTAGCACTCTTCCCCATCCAATAGGGAATCCATGTCCTCATCTGTCTCCTAATAGTCGGCATGCTATAACCATGGCTATCACCACATATCATCGATCATACTCTGATGCCATGGTTTCCTAGCCAATCTCCCTCTCTACGATATCCAGATCATCTACATCGCACTCAAATAATCTGCACAATGCGTCTCTCCATGAATCAGAATGCGGAGGATACGCCATACATCCTCCAGTGTCACAGTCGCCTCTCCAGTTGCTAGATGGAAGGAGGAAGTCTCCGAATGCCATCGCTCTGCCAATGCGATCAGCAGTCCTATGTTTGCCCTAATCTCAGGCATGAATGTGACATAGTATATCCCCAGTCCTACTAATGTATCTCTGTCCGTGCTCCTGAGTCTATGTCATAGCATGAAGCAGTCAGGTCAGTTCTCTCATGTGATCAACGGATACTATCAACTCTGCATCACAATTGGGGCATATTTTGTTAGTTTTAGGGTTTGCTCCTACGGGTTGCATTTCCTCATTTTCATCCACAAATCAGGGTGTTTCTAAGCTATTCTGACCTATCCTACCCTTATCTTCCCTTTTCGGATCATTTGCATGCTGTTTTGACCAAAATTAGGGTTGCCAATGCACAGTTGCGCCTGTGTGACAAGTCCTGCGCCTGTGTCATGTAACATGCACCTATGTCTCCCTACACAAGCGCAGAAGACCCTACACAAGCATAGGATTCAACCTACACAAGCATAGGAGTCCCTTTCTGCATCCCCTATGGGCCCCGCAATGTCCCGCAAGCCAGTCAAATTTATAAAATTGAAAACATGGGTTTTTGAGATACATACCGTTGCTCCTGCATCATCCGGTCGTCTGTACATGCGAACACATTCTCTGAGGTGATCTGCCATTTGAATGTTCGCCATCTCTCTGCAAGTGTCCTTTTCCAGAGCAACAAATTCTCCTCTTGGGCTAGTGCAAATGAGCAATTTTCACTCTCTTGGTCTCATTTATAGATCTTTGTTAGTGCATAGATGGACGTGCACCCTCTCCATCTTATGTTGGTCACGGTCTTTTGCATCTTTAATTTCTTGTCCTTCATGCATCCAATATCTGATTGTCAGTCTGTTCGATCCTATCATTTTTATCGATCAATTGGCCTATTTTCTGCGTGTTTCCGACCAATTCCTCGAGGGGGCATGCATATGTCATTGTCATTGTCTGGGGCATTTTCATTACTGTTCTTTGAAACAACGCTTAAAATCGCATTGTCTCAAAGAGGGGCAAAATGTAGACACCTAAAAATGGTCAACGCTTGCAGGATCATACTTTAACATTTGCGCATTGCCTCATTTTAGGTTTTTGCATCGCATTAACATTTCTCCTATGTCACGCACTTGGTTTTTATCATTTGCGAGCATTGAGTCCTTCTTCGGCATTCTTCATTCATCTTGCTCTCCAATTTGGTCTTGTCGACAATAATCTTCAGTCATGATTTTGATCGATCTTATCCTGTCACATCAATGTGCGTGCTCATTTGATCATTGCTCAATCAATTTTGACATAGAAAGTTGTCATAATTTTGTCATAAATTATCAATCAATCAATTTTGCATAGAAAGTGCAAATTTTTCATAATTTGTCATATTGATTTGCAATTTCCATTTGAATTGAATCATGCTAATTTGATCATTTCTCCAATTTATTTATAAATTGGATGAATTTCTTCAATCTCAATCTAATAATCACATTATCGATCTAATAATCACATTATCGAAATAATCAGATTATCGAATTTCTAATCACTTTGTCAAATCAATCACACTTCGAGTACTCTTGCACCAATATCTTATTTACTTGCTTTCATCTCATGTGAGTGCACTTGAAGGTGAGATCCACAAACAAAGGCTATTTGGAGAAGAAAGAAGGACAATGGAGCCGCATGAAGGAGACATTCGAATCTGCATCTGGTTTGCTTAGTTTTTAGTTTTGAATGTTTTGCTTTTCATGTCTCTATTGAGTGTGTTAGGATTGATCATTGCAATCTGCTTTTGTGATTGATTTATTATTGATAGATGCTTTGATGATTTCTGATTTCCTAGCTACAATAAGATCCTAGGAAACAAAGATGCCTAGTTGATTGGCCATGGTCTCCACAATATCCGGATCTTTGTATTCCAAAGGAAAACATGGAAAAGAGATCCAGTGGGGGTAAAATCTACAAAGATTAGCATCTGGTTTAAAATTTGGAATCCAGGATAAGGTAAAAAGAGCAGCCCCTTGAAAAAACCAGCGTTTGTTTTTATGAACTGCATCTCTATCTTCAGATGAAGAAAACAAAGCTATAAAAAACCCCGAATGGCTGTCAATGAAGAAAATGTCACGAAGACCCAACTAGTGACTATTTGCCCATGAAAGCAGAGTTTGAAGAGGGATTGAAGAGATAAAATTACCAATGAGAGCCGATTTTTAGAGAAAGGAGACCAACTAGGAGAGAACATGGCCAGGAAAGGTTATATTGATAGCGGAAGCATTCTCAACCAGAGCTCGAGTCTGAATGGGAAAAGAGGGGTCCACCTCTTTAAAATTTGCCTATTTTCTTTTCCACACAAAGTGCGCTAGTTTCGACTTGTCTCCATGATCACCTTGTTGATCTACTCCACTTTTCCCTCTCACGTTGAACTATTGAGATGCAGATGGAGATGATTTGCAAATGTCAAAAATTGGTTGTTTCTTTTGGTGCTTTGATCGAAACGCATTCGAAAGTGGAAGCTTTTTTACAGTGTTTTGAAATTTTTTTTCCTACCCAAATGAATTTTGAATTTTTTTTCCTACTTGAATGATTTTTGAAAAGGTGGGTGGTGGCCTGGGTGTCCTTTGGAGTCCTTACATGCCCCTTGGTTGTGAGAAGTTCCCTAGACGTAGGTGTTGGAGTTCAAATGATTATGCAGATTTCCTTTTACTTTGTGGGGATGAAAATGAAATGAGCGGGCCGGTTGAGAAAGAGGATGATTAAAAAATGTGTCGGAGCTATCTAACTAGTCTTGTAGACATGTGAAATGATTCAACCATCAGTTCCCTGAAGGTAAGTCTAAAACTGGTTTGATAAAAGGTTTGTCCCTAAAGATTTTGGCAAGGAGATTGATGTTAAAATCTGGGTATTGGCCGAAACAAGGGGCATCCTTTGTCTGTCCTTGGTGACCCTGATGAGGGACACTGAAACCTTGCCACCATCTACCATTTCCTGCAACCCTGCTTTGAAGCCTTTCTACACCCTGCCATCCTGCACTGACATCTTGCCGCCATCTTCCATTCCTTGGAACCCTGTTGAGAAGCCCTAGAATGTGTGATCCTCCTCCCATGTCCTCCTTTCTCCAAATCTATGTAACCTCTGGTATAAGCAAATAGACATGATATATATTATATGGCTTACCTACCCTTTTATCTAATTGGTCATTTTTAAGGGGTAAGTAAATAAAATTATTTATTTATATTATTTGCCTCTAACTATGCGACGTAGGTATGGAATATTGTTTTGGGGAATTTTCTGATTGGCCGGTAGTTTCCCATAGTTTTGGCTTTAATTTTATTTATTGATTTTTGTGTGGATTGTCGGGGGTTGGCTTCTCTATGATTTTGGTGATTGCTGAAATTTTTTTGTTGGATTGGAGGCTTGGATTGGATTGAAGCTTGAGGATTTTGGTTTTCTCTTCATCGCTTTCATTGGACATAACTTCTATTGCTTCCAGGTTGGAGGATTATACCTTTGCATTTGTGGTTTCTGGAAAATTATTTCTAGGTGTCTGCATTGTGCCAGTGAAAGATTGCTTGTTTTGGTGATGGGAGGAATTATATTGTAAATAGGAAATGGGGTATTGCAATAAATTTATGTTTTTGATTAAAGCAAAAATAGGTTTTGAAGGGAACCGAAACCCTTTAACAATATCAAAGCTCAGTGAAGTCTAAACAAGAAATTAAGCCAACAAAGAGCACAAAAAATAAATAGCCCCATAATAGAAATTAACCACATTATATTGGAGGGGAAAAGACCAAACATAGCACAAAACAAAACCAAGAGAAATTAAAAACACAAGACATAGAAAAGCTAGTAGATAATTACCACCAGAGTAGCAACCCTAGTCCAACAATTTCATAGACTGTTCTATCTCATTTTCAACTGTGATCATTGTGTCAGTGATGTTCTTGAGCTTCTGAAATTTAGGAGGTCTAGCTGCCTTTCTCTTCAATGTACGTCTAGTCCTTTTGTTGGGTCCTGAAGAAGTATCCTGTTCATTATTAGCATCCACATCCACCACTTCCTTCAACTGGAACTTCTCTTCAAAGTTGCTAATCATATTCTTAAAGATTTCCACAGTGGAACCAATCACCCCATGACTATTTTTGACAACCATCTTGATGGATTCCTTGATTTTAGTTTTTTTATTTTCCATAGTTTCCATCTTGGCTTCATAGCCATTCTTGAAATTGTCAAAAGGCTCCATA
The DNA here is from genome assembly GCF_030272615.1 of Cryptomeria japonica. NCBI lineage: Eukaryota > Viridiplantae > Streptophyta > Pinopsida > Cupressales > Cupressaceae > Cryptomeria > Cryptomeria japonica. The sequence goes on along the minus strand of NC_081413.1, from coordinate 429,422,694 downwards.
GTAGTTTTAAGACATTCTATGATAGAGGCCATATCCTTCTCAGACTTGGGGGTCATGTCATCCATCAGATGTTTTGTCACATAATTGGAGAACCGATGTGTGCGTGGAGGCAAATTTATAGCTATAAAGAATCCAACTATACATGATAAAAAAATTTGTCAACTGATTAATCCACTGGACGTAGGATGGCTCAAAATTTAAGGCATCCTGAGGTTAAGAGGGATCATTACATGGTTGTACAAGATCAGAAGGCAAGACTACCTTGCGCTGGTGGGCAGTGCACATAAGAGGGTCTGAGCAGTGATTTTTATAGACTAAAAGCACTGAGCACTCATGACCACTATAGGAGTTAGTGAAGTGGCCTAGTTGATGCTGATATTTGTAGATGACCTCTGTATTATCCAAAACAATGTCTTGATGCCACAAACCCCATTTTGATGTGATGGTTAAGTGCCTTGGCAGGGTTTTATCTGAGGAAAGGAGAAGGCAAACTCTAACATCTCTTTGGATTGTTTCAAAGGGTATAAGATCATGGGAAACAAAGATGCCTAGTTGATTGGCCATGGTCTCCACAATATCTGAACCTCTGTATTCCAAAGGAAAACACGGAAAAGAGATCCAGTGGGGGTAAAATCTACAAAGATTAGGATCTGGTTTAAAATTTGGAATCTAGGATAAGCTAAAAATGGCAGCCCCTTGACAAAACTAGCCTTTGTTTTTATGAACTGTATCTCTATCTTCAGATGAAGAAAACAGAGCTATAAAAAACCTCAAATGGCTGTGAATGAAGAAAATGTCACGAAGACCCAACCAGTGAATATTTGCCCATGAAAGCAGAGTTTGAAGAGGGATTGAAGAGATCAACTTACCAATGAGAGCCGATTTTTTGGAGAAAGGAGACCGACTAGGAGAGAACATGGTCAGGAAAGGTTATCTTAATAGCGGAAGCATTCTCAACCGGAGCCCAAGTTGGAATGGGAAAAGAGGAGTCCACCTCTTTAAAATTTGCCTATTTTCTTTTCCACACAAAGTGCACTGGTTTTGACTTGAGGGGGTCTCCATGATCACCTTGTTGATCTACTCCACTTTCCCCTCTCACCTTGAACTATTGAGATGCGGATGGAGATGATTTGTAGCTATCAAAAATTGGTTGTTTCTTTTGGTGTTTTGATGGAAACGCATTCGAAAGTGGAAGCTTTTTGACAGTGTTTTGAAAATTTTTTTCCCGCCCAAATGATTTTTGAAAAGGTGGGTGGTGGCCTGGGTGTCCTTTGGAGTCCTTACGCGCCCCTTGGTTGTGAGAAGTTCCCTGGATGTAGGTGTTGAAGTTCAAATGATTCTATAGATTTCCTTTTACTTTGTGGGGATGAAAATGAAATGAGCGGGCAGGTTGAGAAAGAGGATGATTGAAAAATGTGTTGGAGCTATCTGAGTAGTCTTGTAGACAATTGAAATGATTCAACCATCGGTTCCCTAAAGGTAAGTCTTAAACCGGTTTGATAAAAGGTTTGTCCCTGAAGATTTTGGCGAAGGGATTGATGTCAAAATTTGGGTATTGGCCGAAACAAGGGGCATCCTTTGTCTGTCCTTGGTGACCCTGATGAGGGACACTGAAACCTTACCACCATCTACCATTTCCTGCAACCCTGCTTTGAATCCTTTCTATACCCTACCATCCTACACTGACATCTTGCCGCCATCTTCCATTCCTTGGAACCATGTTGAGAAGCCCTAGAACATGTGATCCTCCTCCCATGTCCTCCTTTCTCCAAATCTATGTAGCCTCTGGTATAAGCAAATAGACATGATATATATTATATTGCTTACCTACCCTTTTATCTAATTGGTTGATTTTAAGGGGTAAGTAAATAAAATTATTTATTTATATTATTTGCCTCTAACTATGCGAGGTAGGTATGAAATATTGTTTTGGGGAATTTTCTGATTGGCCGGTAGTTTCCCATAGTTTTGGCTTTGATTTTATTTATTGATTTTTGTGTGGATTTTTTGGGGGTTGGCTTCTCTATGATTTTGGTGATTGCTAAAGTGTTTTTGTTAGATTGGAGGCTTGGATTGGATTGAAGCTTGAGGATTTTGGTTTTCTCTTCATCGCTTTCATTGGACATAACTTCTATTGCTTCCAGGTTGGAGGATTATACCTTTGCATTTGTGGTTTCCGAAAAATTATTTCTAGGTGTCTGCATTGTGTCAGTGAAAGATTGCTTGTTTTGGTGATGGGAGGAATTCTATTGTAAATAGGAAATGGGGTATTGCAATAAATTTATGTTTTTGATTAAGGCAAAAATAGGTTTTGAAGGGAACCAACACCCTTTAACAATATTAAAGCTCAGTGAAGTCTAAACAAGAAATTAAGCCAACAAAGAGCACAAAAAATGAATAGCCCCATAATAGAAATTAACCACATTATATCGAAGGGGAAAAGACCAAACATAGCACAAAACAAAACCAAGAGAAATTAAAAACACAAGACATAGAAAAGCTAGTAGATAATTACCACCAGAGTAGCAACCCTAGTCCAACAATTTCATAGACTGTTCTATCTCATTTTCAACTGCGATCATTGTGTCAGTGATCTTCTTGAGCTTCTGAAATTTAGGAGGTCTAGCTGCCTTTCTCTTCAATGTACCTCTAGTCCTTTTGCTGGGTCCTGAAGAAGTATCCTGCTCATTATTAGCATCCACATCCACCACTTCGTTCAACTGGAATTGCTCTTCAAATCTGCTAAACATATTCTTAAAGATTTCCACTGTGGAACCAATCACCCCATGACTATTTTTGACAACCATCTTGATGGATTCCTTGATTTTAGTTTTTTTATTTTCCATAGTTTCCATCTTGGCTTCATAGCCATTCTTGAAATTGTCAAAAGGCTCCATAGTAGTTTTAAGACATTCTATGATAGAGGCCATATCCTTCTCAGACTTGGGGGTCATCTCATCCGACACTTGCACTTTCTCCATCTTCTTGAATTTTTCTTTGACAAATTCTAAACTGCTACTACCAACTCTTTGTTTAAGCTGGATGTCTTTAATCTCATGAAAAATCCATTAAATTTTTTTAAAAGTATCCGCAGCCCCATTTCTGGCTAGGGCAAGAACATCATTAACAGACTCCTTATCAGAACAAAGAAAATGTGAAGAGGGTTCAAGAGAGATCGGAAAGGGCTGACATTTCTTAAGGTTTTGATTAGGAAAGGACTCACTATAAGCAGAGGGAGAAGGACTCTTACCCTGGCTATGAATATTGTCAGCCAAAGCACCAAGGTTAGGATCAATCTGATGAACATGGGGGGAGCAAGATTTGCGAGGGTTTTTAGATTTAGGGCTCTTAACAACACTAGCTTTCCCCTTATTTTTAGGAGTAGCGTAGAGGGAATGAATTCCTCATCCTCCAAAGAGTGAGAGTCCTCCGTATCAAAATTAATCTCACAGGGGGGGGTCACAGGCAGCAGAGATTTCACATGATCAAAGATAAGAAGGATGTGACCTTCATGCAAAATATGGTTTTTGACAGGATCCTTCTTGTGATCAGTAATGCTGGAATTTAAAGATCTGGAAAGACAAAAGGGGAAATAAATTCTCACCTTATGCCGAAAATGGTTTAGGAGAGAAAAATGGTACGAAAAGGCTCTGGTGTACCTCTCATCAAGAGTGACATACTCCATAATCACCTTCAGGATAACACCCCATATGGACTTCATCTTTATAGTGTTGTAGCTAGTAGTCCCATCTCTCACAAAATTTTTCCTCTCCTTCTCCTGCTTAGGGAAGAGTTTAACTGTATTCTCAGATAATTTCCCGCCTTTATAGAACTTGACACCATCAGTAGAGAGCCCAGTGACCTTTGTAATAAGGTCCTCATTGATGACATTTTCTCTATCAAAAAGGTTGATAGAGCCCTTATGATAGTTTTTAATTTTTTTTAGTAATCTTAGCTTTCACTCCATGTAATTTCTCAATATAAATAGTAAAGCCGCCTTTCTCCAAAATTTTCCAAATAGTTTGCTTATTTTTCAACATTGTGCAATCCATGGGATCCACATGCTTCAAATCTCCCCTCATTTTATCACAACCACTATGCCCGAAATCTAGTCTGCAAATAGCCAAACTACTGCAATTTTTCAACTAGAAATTGGTGCCAAACTATTTGTGAATGTGTTTTGATCCCAAACTTATCCAAAAATCATGCAGGAAGAGGGATATAGAATAGAAACTACTTCTAATCTCCCAAGAAATGTCCTTCGCAAGCCACACACACCTAATTCTAATTTCAAAAAATTGCACGGGTGATTTAGACATCATAACAATAATCATTGCAACTTAATTTTTTAGTTGGTGAGGTTATCCAGCCTAATTAACCCCCTCACTTCATCATTCAATTTATCCCCTTTTCACCAAATTAGCTTTTCATAGGCTTTAACTCCTAGGTTGGCAAAATAGTCTGCCACCTTATTATCTTCTCTATGAGTATGAGAAATATGACATTCTTCAAAAGAATTGATAATTGAATGAGATAAATTTATCCAATTAGAAATATTCCAAGAGGGATTTACTTATTTTTTAGGACATTGGATAATATTTTTATAGTCCCCTTCAATCCATACCTTAGTACAATTCATCTGTTTGACAATCAAGAGGGTCTGATAGGCTCCTATGGCTTTGACATGTGGTTAGTCTGGATACCCAAGGGGAGTGCCACAACCAAGATACAAATGCCATTACTATCCCTAATCACTGCAATATATATTTATGTTTATACGATTTGGGGGAAATGATTTCTCTATATTCTTGCATTGTCGATACTTTGCCATAAATGTCTTTGAGAGATTTCTGAGCATTTTGATTTGATTTCATTGTCAATCTGGGAATTATTATTTGAGTTTAGAAGTGTGATATGATTTGTACTTATTTATTTAGAGATTAGGCTTGGTTTTATTTGATACCTTTGTTGTATCCGCATGGTTCCATTTTCGAGATTTATCGTGAAAGGCTCTGTGCAACTATGTATTTTTCATGATTGATTGGATGCTTTATTTTGGGGTTGATGATGTATTTTGGTTTTCCACAACCCCTTATGATTTTTAGGAGAGATTGAATTCTCAGAGTGTGATTTCATTTGTTGAATTTGAGTGTTTTCTCTCTATATGATATTGGGAAGCTTCTATGACTTTTTGAGTGGATTTTGAGTCTATGAGTCAATTGTTGACTTGATTATATCCTTTATTATTGTGTTTTGAATGTTATTACATCTTTTTGGGAGGTTTTAGAGTCCAAATTTTATGTGTTAGTGATTTTTTGGGTCATCCAGAAGTGTTCTCCTTCTGTTCTGAGTTTTCTAGCTTTTTGTCTCAAATGCACTAGAAGAATCATCAAAACAACCACTTAATTGATAAAATGCACCAAATTAAGTGTCAAAGGCACCAATTCCTTAGTCATATGTGCCAAACTGTATTTTATGGTGTTTTTTGAGGTTTTAACCCTTCTAGGTTGGTTTTTCCGATTCTTCGTGACTCTAGAGGCTTTGTTTTTATGTGTTTGAGATTATTGGGGAATTTTTCTATTCATATTTTATGTATTTGGATTCTTTTGAGCTCTGATAGGATGGTTTGTGCTTTACCAATGAAGAATGTGTTATGTGTTTCTTAGCTCCAGCAAGAGGAAGTTTGCCATACTATTGAGGGATGAATTTTTGAGAGCTCCAGTGGGAGGATTATGCATCACTATTGAGGATGTATTTGGTTATGTTTGAGTAATCTTTATGTATTCCTTATGCATGTCTATTGTTATTCTTTGGCTGGTAAAGGCTCTTGCTTTATGTGTTGGCTTTATGGTCCATATGTGCTTCAATTTTGTACCAAAGATGTAGTGGCTATGGATTCTTTCATGTTGAGACCTCGTGATGCTATTGTGATGTTATAGTAGTATATGTGTATTCCTAATGTCTAGGTGCATGCTAGGGGGAGTGGGCTTCCATGTGAGTGGCTAGGAATGCGTGGAATAGACGACCAGGTTACCCGGAGTCTAGATTGCTAGAATATCTCATTGGGAATTTATACTTTGTAATCAAGTGATAATCTAATTAATAACTCTTGGGGTTTTAGTAGAATACTTCATCTTAATAAGATAAGAAATGTTTGGTGGACCCTCTACCTTTCCCAGTGGTATAGATTCAAGATAGGATTGGGAAGGCCATGGTAACCCAAATAAGCTAATCTCCCTTACTCCATAGAAGTTGAGATGGCTCTGCATGTGCATCTAGGAACCATAAGGAACCATCCCCCCATGCTAGGAGATGACAAAATCCCACTTACACTCTAGATCTATGATGACACCTAACAAGCAAGGGAAAACCAATACAAAACATGTGCAAGAATGCAAATCATAGAGTCTCCAATCATAAATCCTTTAGAGGCAACACATAAAATCAAGACTCAAGGCACAAGGACCTATATGTAGAGAAAAGGGTGTCATCACATGCGACAAATGGGACCTTAAGGGAGATTGAAGATAGGAAGAAGAATGAATAAATCCTGACTTAGTCATTGAAGGATAGATCTGATGAATGTTGTAGATTGAATCATGAAAATAACCTACTAAATATTAAATTGATACAGTCCAAGAATAATAAGCAAGAGCTTGAAAGACATATCATAATTTTGAGAGATGAACTTACCACTGCTAATGAGTACAAAGAAAAATTCAATGCTTTCTCAACTAGGTTGGATGAAATGCTACAAAGTCAAAAGAGTAAAGGTGATATGGGAGGACTTGGATTTGAGAAAGGAGAAAGCTCCAGATCTGGTCAAAGCAATCATCAGAAGAACAAGAAATCTCTGGTAAGACAATGAAATGCTTATAAATTCAATGGTAAATGTTTTGTTTGCAATAAATTTGGTCATATGGCAATTCAATGCAAAAATAGAGCTAATCAGAATAATTCATCGTTCTCTAGGCAATGTTTCAATTGCAATAAATATGCTCATATGTAAGTTGAATTTAAAAGTATGGTAAATAGGATAAATGTAAGATGATAGGCCTATGGAAGATTTGAATATATTGCTAACCAATGCAGATCTAGAGGAAATCAAGGCAATTTCAGGCCTGATCAGAGAAACAACATTACTTGCTATGCTTGCAACAAATCCGGTGATATTGCAAAATACTGTAGAAACAAGAATACTCTGACAAACAAGAACAAAGTAGATGAAAAGGGCAAAGCAAAGGTTGAAGAGATCAAAGTGAAACACAAGAAGATGTGGGTAAAGAAGGATGATTCAAATGTAGTAGATGGGTCCACACCTGATTCCGGTGTTGGATCTTCATCTGGTAACTAAGACATTTGGCTTTAGGGGGAATCTTTTCATGAAGATCCTTAAAATCCCCTTTTTGAGATCTATAACCAACTACGGATGGTTGCAGATGATTGTAGATGGTTGTGCTATGCGTAGATGACCCTGAGAGATATCCAAAACATTTCATGTCGATTTGATGCTCCGATACAATATTCAAGAGACACAGAGCATCCGTGAGAAATTTAGGGTTGAGAATTTATTGCACCTTAAAATTAGGTATTCGAAGGATAAAACGACATTTTAACATTCATTTCTCACATTGCGAGCGAAGAAAAAGAGCAGAAGAGGGCAGAGAAGAAGATTGACTAGCTAAACTACAACTTGTGAGGATTTGACGAAGATTTCTTGCATTCGATTGAAGTAAAAAAAGGTATTTTCTAAGTTTGAAGCTATTTGTTTATAACCTTGAATTCAATAATGGTATCATTTGGTTTTGGTGTGGCAACTCCATTAGTTGTCAAGATAACTGATAGGGAAAGACCGAAATTCAAGAAACATCCATACAAATCGATGGAAGATGATCCAAATGGAGCATTTTCATTTGTTGTGTATGGAGTTTTGCATGTTGGGGACATTAGGACATCACTACAATATCGAGGAGCTTGGGAATACTTAAATCCTATCACATTATACCAAGCACATGATAGACGGTATGGGCAATCTAAAACCAAATTTAAAGTCTCTGTAGGATAAGGATTTCATTCAGTTTGTGAACTTTTTAGGTTTTGATGAACACGAATGGGTTAGATACATTTTGAGCAGGGTCCATGATAAATTCATATGGCTAGATAAACCATACAAGATCACGAAGAATGCAATCCAAGCTGTGACTTGTCTAAATGCAACCGGTGAAGTTCCTGGCTTTAGGAATGTGAAGAACATAACAATGACAGAGGTAACCAGTTCCCAACATGATAGTACATCGATAACAATTAGTGATATTATTGAGTATGATGTCAGATTTGCCTCCATGGTGACAAGATACAAGGTATTTCAATATAGCATGGAAAACACAATCTCCGGTATGGCTATATATGTAGCCTATCAAATATTTAAAGATGATAAATTATATGAATTATGTGGAGTCCTTCTCAGTGAGCTTATGAGTAACCTGCAAAAAATTAAGAAGGACAAGAAGCATGTTTTCAAGTTTGGTACTTTGATTGTCTGTTTGGCATTTTAATTCTTGAAGGAGGTTCCCGGTGTAGGTAAGGTACAGTGGGCATATGATAAACCGATGGTTGTGTAGATTAAGGAAGCTTCGCGAGGATTGGGTGATGCCCAGGAACATAAAGTTGTTCCGTGGGGATATTTTAAGTCTTTCCAAGGTATGATGCAAATCAGAGAAAGGATTCCAAACAAGATTGTAGAAAAGTATGAGGACACCATATGCTTCATTCTGGATAAAGACCAATGCCTTATGGAGGCATTTGATCTAAGAATAGTATTGATCATGCCCATGGGGTATGAAGTTGATGCAAATACTCTTGATATGTATTCTCAACATCTTTTTGAGCAAGTCGGTGGATAGAAAGGAAGGGAGATTTGGGACGTATAAAGAGAAGCGTTAAAGTTTGTACTCCCAATTCACCAAGCCGAAAATTCAGAAGAGAGAGAGGAAAGAAGTAGAACAACTTGCTAAATAAATGGGCATTACCAAGTAAGCAATCCATAAAGCTTGAGAGAAAAACATCCTGAAAGAGGAGGACATGGTCCAACCCAAGAAGACTAAACCATCTACTCCTCCTAAGCCAAGGCAAACCAAGTCAGCACCTCCCTCCGGTGCTCAAAATATTGTCCCTCCACCAAAGCCTCAAACCAAATAATCTGGTGGGGTAGAGAAGAGGAAGAAAGGGAGGCCATAGAGAGTCTACGTGGCAGTCACTGCTGAAGAAGAGATAGAATCTGATGAAGCAGCGAGAGAAGTAAAGAAGTCTGCTACCTCTGACAGGGTAGTCAGGAAGCCAACATCTGGTGAAGGTTAGCCAAGCAAGAAGCAGAAAGTTGGGGCTAAGAAATATGGAAGACCTTGTCCTAGAAGGAAGCCCAAGTCTAAGCTTGATGAGGCTCCGAAGTTCAAAAAATTAGAATGTAAATACACTATTGTGCCTCTAATTTCACTAAGTCAAATAGTTGATAAAGTAGAAAAGGAAGGGAATTTGAACCATATATATGAATATTATGAGAATTGTGATGAGAATGATCAAAGAACAATAGAATCATTCATTTTAGAATACATGAATGTATATAGTAAAGCTCTGATAGAATTATCATCCATGATTCCAAAGAGTCTATATGAAATTTTTGATGCCAGAAGGCATACAACTAGTCTGGAAGATGAGAGAATAAAATAATATTTATTAATTAATTTGTGCTCTATAATTTCTAAGAGTGAAGTGGATAGACTTCTTAACCTTGCAAAGAGTAGATTTAGAAGTAAAAATAGAGTGAAGAAGATAATGTTTGGAAAAATTACCAAAGTGGCCAAGGAAACATAAGTAATTTTGAAACAAGTTTTGGAAGAGCATAAGTATGAGATCAATTCGGTGAAAGATGACACCATTCTGGAAGTAAATACATAGGATGATACCTCTATTCTGGATGAGAAGAAAAATGTAGAAATTGCAGTTGGAGATGACACTAATGAAACTCAGAAGGTTGAAGACTCCAGTGAAGTTGATCAAAGTCTTTTGGTAATAAATGTTGAATAAAAAAATCCTACTGAGGAGGTTGGTGATGGAAAGGGAGAGGATGCAGAGAAGGGTGTGTAAAGCGGAAAAATTGATCGAACCCTAGTCGTTCTCCCCTCCCCAACTCCGAGGAGAGAGAAGGGAGAGTCACTAGGGTTGATGGTTTTCACTTAGGAGGGACTTTACATTCAAAAGAGGGGTTGAAACCCACAAGATCCAATCCCATGCAATGCAAGATTGGATTCTATATGAGTTTCAAGGGTTGTGATAGGAAGGATACCCTCTTTTGTAAAGAATGTAGATAGAAAGATTGAACTATGAATGCATAGAAAGTGAGAAAGATTCGCTTATAAACTGAGTTAGGGATATGATATGAAGCTGCGGACCTGGAATTAGCAGTAAAATGTCGAGACGGCGCTGTCCTGCAAATTTGAGCGAAAGTTGACGGGACGATGGCGCCCGGCGTGCACACGGTCCTCTGAAAAATCCGCGAAATGAAGGGGGATCTGTTCGTCTTTGCACAAGGATTCCAGATCTTCAATTTCAGCCGCGTACCTACAACCTACAGACAGAAAAGCGAAGATGATTGGGGGGTTAGGGATTAGGGGTTTGCCCTTAGGTCAAACCCCATTTTTGGAATTAACCAAGAAATGAGAAATGCTTGTAAATGTAATGTAAAACAAGTACTAATACCTTGTTGTAAGGATGTTTGTATCCTTATATGCGAAGGTATAGATGTTGTTGTTTGTTGTATGTTGTATGTTGTAGCATGTAATGTGTTGTAAGTGATCTCCTCTTCAATGGTTGAATCCTTGTCTTGAATGCAACACTTAGCCTTGAATGGAGACTTAGAATGATCAATTGCTTGAAGGAATGCTTGAATGCTTGAATGCTTGAATGTTTGAATATCGTTTTCACGTCTTGTACACATATGTCCTTCCTCTTTTCGATCTCCTCAAATGGGAGAGGAAATGTAGTTTATATACTTGCCAATTAGGGTTAAAAGACTGATTTTCCCGACCTTAGGCCGACCAGGAAATGTTATTTTCCAATTTGCAAACAAAAAGGCCCGAAGTCCCATAGGAGACCGGGCCCAAAATAGGGCCAGGAAACAGGGCGCTGGGCGCCCTGGTCCTGAAGGACCAGGGCACTGGGCGCTCTGGTCCCACCTCCCGGGACAGCAGGGTGCAAGGAGGATCAGGCCAGGGTGCTGGAAAAATGCAGTTTTTGATGTCATGAGCAAGTTTCGGGGTCTCCATTCAGGTTCAGTGTTGCGTCGCCATCGTGAAGACCCAAATGCAGTCGAAATTGTAAGTGTCGCAATTTTAGGACGCTACAGGGTGAAGAGGCAGCGAAGGAGAAGGATAAAGATAATATTGAATAGGTTCCAACAAAAAGAGACACTATGATAGACAAAGGAAAGCAAATAATCATTGACACAGATCTCATCCAAGGACCTATAGATCTTAGCTCATTGTCTCCCATTCAAGCATTGAAACTTGTAGCTCTTGCATAAGACAAAGCAAGTGAGGGCTTACTCAAGTCTCACACCGAAGACGAGGAGTTGATATATTTGGCTACAAAGGTGCTGGAGAATATTTTTCCATCCTTCAAGCAAGATGTAGTTGATACTCCCTCCGATAAGCTAAGGAGTATGTTAAAGACAGTAGATTCTGATTTTGTATCTTTGGAGAAAGTGACTAATGCAAAGGTTTTGAGTCAATTTAATGCTATGCAGCTGAGTTCAATTTTGAGAATGGTTGAAGGAGATAGGGATAGTATGATAACCTCTATGAAGGGCATACAAGATGCATTGGATGAAGGAGGTAACATATATAATTCATGTCTTATTTTGCCTAAGTTTACTATTGATATTGATAAGAAAATAAAAGAGTGTGAAGGTCAGTTAGCTGACATATCTCAATCCTATGCCCCCCAATCAGTTTCTGCTAGCAATTTTGAAGCTCAAGTGATGGGTATACTTGATAAAATCAAGAGCTTAAATCAGGAAAAGGAAACAATTTTAGGCAGAGTGGGAGAACTCAGGAACCTTATCACTCCTCGGGTAGATACTTTTCTCAGTAGTCAACAGGATGCAACAAATTCTTTGAGTAAGAGTGTTCTTTCAAACCTTAAAGGAGCAAAGATGCATGCTTATTTGTTTAACGATTTGATTAATATTTTGGAGAATTTGAAGAAAGGCTGGGATGGTCACCTGCAATCCCTAAAGACAATTTTTGCAGAAATTTTCAAATTTTTATAACTGTATATATTCTTGTACATAAATTTTGGTGGATACCTACCTTTTTCTTTGATGTCAAAGGGGGAGAGAGTGGCATGAAAAATGATGCATATTCTCAGGGGGATCTTGTTGAGGTGTTGTGTTTTGCAGTGAGAGTGTCATTTTTCACAAGTGTTGTCATCAATGCCAAAGGGGGAGATTGTTGGAAAGAGACACTATATTGATAGAGATTAATGCTTGAGAAATGCTTTGGGGTTGTCATTGATGGCAACTCAGATCATAAATTCTATCCGGTATATGTAGAAGTGATCTACTGAAAGTTTGAGAAGTTTGTTATACATCTATGCTTACGTCTAGAAGGTGGAATACAAAGTGTAAATACATTGAGTGCTATCTCAATTCTGATTGCATAGTTTTGGTTGTGGTGATAGAGGTAGTTGATTGGACATTTGAGGAATCTTATTTTGCAATCCTAGTCTCTAGAATTGATTCACGTGCAAGATTGAAGATTTGGTATTTGGTAATTTAGGAAGAACAAAGTTATTTTGGTGTAATGTGTTGGTTCTTAAACTAATAGTCTTAGAGTTCTAGAGGAATTTACACTAACTCATCAACAAACTCAGAGAAGGATTTGGCCAATTGAACAAGACTCATTCACAAGACTGAGATCTCCAAGTCTTTTGGCTCTACGAGACCAAGGCAAGTGAACCTATGCAATGTCAAAACAACTAAAAATTTCAAAATACTCAGGACATTACATTTACAACAGATCATCCCAATAAAAATGTACTAAGGAAGATGGTTTAACTCTTGGTTTTGGCTTTAACCTTAGTTTCTAAGCATCTATGCACTTCATTGAGGAGGGGTTTATACACTAATCCTACTCCTAATGCAGAAAGGAAAGTAGAAATAAAACTAGATTTCAAATATGAAAAGATTATGAGAACTGAAAACAACTCAATGACCAATGCCTTGTTTGGGAAACAGAGTTAGCTTCACAATATGCAGATTTGACATCCAAATAGGGTAACATGCAACCTTTGAGCTTGAAATGTTAATGCATTACACCAACATTCTCCCTTTTGATTTCATCAACAACTATACTTGAGAATCTCAGTTATACACAATACTATTTCTATACCTTGAAGAAGAAAATCAATCTCTTCCTTGAAGAGAAGAGAACAACAAGATATACACCTGACTTGCAGGGACATAACAAAAGACCCTTGATCATTTCATTTTATAAAATAGAGCATACACAAGAAATACAGATGCCATACAACCTATGAATATTCTTGTATTTTGGTTACAATATGTCTAGAACATCAAGATACTACAAACTAAAAGAAAAATTACTCTAACTGGCATTAAAACTATGCACCCTATACATGGAAGCCTTGCTTCCCTAATAATGAGAAAAATTACATTCAAAACCCCCCTTGCTGAGAAGAAGAGAGAGTATACATCAAAAAGAGAAAAACCTAAAGATAAACCCTAAAAGAATCTCTGAAAGAGACATGTCTCTAATTTCAAATCTACATCTTGAATTAGCTCTCTTCTTCCTTCAAAATTTGCCAAAATTGAACACCTGCACCTTGCTGAAGAAATATGTCAAAAATATGAAAATACCATTTTTCAGGCACTTGTCACTTCAAAATCTGCACATTGCCAAAGATTTCCATATTTGACTCCTGTCCCACCTACTGCATGAGGTCTACTTTCTCTTTGTATTCTTAAAACTAAAAATTGTCATTTTGGTAAAAGTAAAAAACTAACTATGTCTCCATACTTTTACGCTTTGCAGAAGAAAGGCAAAAATCTCTCTTTGCTAGAAAACTCAGTAATTTATTTTTTAGCCCTTGCACCTCTTTATGAAAAAGGGATTTTCAGATTTAAAGAAAAAACCCCCTTTTGGAAAAACCTTTTCCCTTAGCTTGCCCCTTTTGAGAAATAAAATTTTCCCATTGTGCAAAAGCACTTAATTACAGCACTAGGAATACCATTTTATGTGTAGTTTCACCCTTTCACTCTTTGCAACTAACTGCTTTATAGCATAAATATCACCAACAAGTAAAATGAAGTTTACCCATTTGGTGAGAAATAAATACTTTCAAGGAAAATATTTTGAAGATAGGATTTCACCTTAAGGTTAAGATACTCATGAGGAACACTGATACTGAAGGTGAAAAAATGCATCCCAAAACTTTCTACATTTCACCCCCTTAGCACAAATTTTCCCTTGGGTGAAGATTACCATTCTTGCAAACTCATACATTTCCCTTTGATAAGAAAAATTTATTTTTCACCCATTGGTGAAAAATAACCCCCTTTATATTACCATTGCTTTTTACTTCAGAAAAATAATTCATTGCTCATATTAATATTACACCTTAATAGTCAATTATCTCTTTTGTAAATGATCCCAGCGCTTATGCCTTCTCTTTGTAGTGATCCTGTAGCAACACCCTTTGCATTTGAATTTGATTTTACTTCATTCCATTCAGACACGCATAGCTGCATCTCACTACTCATCCTGTGTAAAAGAAAACAAATCTATAGGCCTCTCTATGCGCTCTCACTGGCACATAGTTGTACTCGCATTGTTTCATACTGTCCTACGGTTAAATGACCCATAAGAATGTGTTAATGAGAAACAACAATCCCAGCTCATCCTGATACCATCACCCCTATGTATACTACCATTTATTCCCCTTCCTGGTAGAGAAGATGATGCAGACCTTGCTTCCAATTCTGCTTCCATCATTGCTTCCAACTCGAGGATCCATCTTGCCCATAGTCACCAAGGTGGGGGTCGATGTCCTTTACCCTACCTTTGCTAAACAAGCTACCTAATGCACACACATTTTGTACATATAGATCGACATCTTCCCCTTTTGGCGTCAAGTCCTGCCCCCTTGATTGATTGCATAACACAGTTTCATGGAGATTTTGAACCAGTAAATAACACTACCATTTCAAATTATTTTTTGGTTCATGCTAATTCCCTACAAAATCAAAATATGGTGTTGCATGAGAAAAATTCAGGGAGTCCCCCATGAGCATATCTTTGTATCATCTCTGCACATCAATCCAAACACTCATCACTGATAGGGCCTTTCAAACACGACGACTCCCCCTAGCTTGCTGTTTATCCCACTGAATACTCTGTGAAACCACAAAAATATGCTCAATATCAAATTTCATTGCATCTGTAGCATCTTTCCTATGCTACCCGAGTCCATTATGGACAACCATTTCCACCCTTTGCTTAGTATGGACATCCCCAGCATAAACAAAATTTATACTGTTAAACCACATTCCTAAATGCACCATAGATCTGAAGGCTTTAAAGGCCTTAGGGAAAATGATTCCCTTCACCAGTATTAGTGGTCCAAGGATGCAATAGCATCACTTAATCATTCTCCTAATTTGATAGCAAAGGAATGCACATAATTTATGTTTTAGACACTACGTGCCTTATCATACTCTCCTCTGGAAAGGTTTTCCTATGGCACATCATTAGTTAATTAAATTTTTGGCCAGTGGATTTAATCGTTCCCTATGGAATCCATCACACACACCCAAAATTCCTATGGTGACATCGTTGTACGTAGAAGTCTTAAGCTTTGGAAGGATTTGTTGTCTTCAAAATCTGATTCTCTTTAACATCCTTAAAACAATATGATTGAACTTGGTGCAGAAGAGACATCAAAGATAAGGAAATTCTCAAGACAACATATGACAAGGTTTCATTCAACCTTCTACACTTCGGACTTACTCAGAGCCCAGGTGGGTATACCTTTGTGAATTGAATTCACACTTTCAAACATAAACCCACAACAAACCAGTCCAGAAAACCAGTGGATCTATTCACCTTGAAATTAACTGAAAACAAAAGAATGGAAATTACACTTAAATTCAGCATTTCGATCAACAAAACATGCAATAAACAACTTCAATCAATACCAGTGCCTTATCCAAGGTCACAGAGTCATCTAAACATAGATAATACTCCTCAAACAAAATATCTTTATGCATCCCATTGGCTTGGTTTCTATTAATCCTTGCATATGCCTGACACCTATAAGAATTTATGCATTCCAAATTAAACTATGATCATCAAGATTCAAAGTCTCTTCCAAAGAGTTTATTGGTATGAGTGATCCCCACATCTTTAATTTCCCTCCTAAAAAGAAAAGCTAGCGAACACTTCTACAAAAAATTGCCTTGCAATCACATTCAAACAAAATAACCTTGGATCATTTAGAATGAAAACAGTAAACAAATTGTACACACACTTGAACACGACACAAAGCTTCACTCAAAACCGATGGTCTGTATATTGATATTAAGTTCAAAAAAATATTACAAGAAGTTTTTGAATATTCTTCATTAGAGTTAGAAAAGCTCAGATAAATTTCTGCAGCATTTTCTTATAATTCTTTGCGATCCCCTTCCCTCTAGTCGTAGTATCCATTTATAACAACATGGATGCACAAAGCTTTGGAATTTTCGAGGAGAGTTTGTTACAATCATTTCTTTCAAAAAACAAAGAAGTTACAAATCTTTTCACAGAAACAGTTACAAGTTCTTTTCAGCCTCTACAGCTTCTTGAACAGGCTGTTCGGTTGTAACTTGTTCTACCTTTTCAGGGGCGCTCTCCAACTGTTCTGGATCATGAGTGGCATATTTTGTTGTCCACTCATTGTACACATCATCAGTCGGCCATGAAAAATTAATCACTTTAGCCTTGGCTTTGGTCAACCTTTTCCAGGAGTTTCTCAATTTGTTGACTTCTGAATTGAGAAAACTATAATGTGCCTTAATTTTCTCTATCTCCTGTATTGTTATAAAAAAGAAAGAAGCATCATCTAGATCAATAATTCCTTTAATTCTTGCTACAATTTGGCTTCTATCTCCTTAAGCCACATTTGTTTATCCTTTAATTGATCTAGGCTAGCAAAAACTCTTGGGAGCAACTCAAAAACTTGATCGGTATACTCCTTTTTGCACAAATTAACTTTCCTATCAAGATTATCCACGCCTGCTACTAATTGTACTAAATCTTTAGTGATGTCAGAAGTGGATCTAATGATAGGATTGGCCTTTTCTTCATCACAAGATACACACATAAACTTTAAATCTTGCTCCCTGGGCCTCCACTTGTCAAAAATAGGTGTCAGTATGGCCTTGTCTCCCCTGAGCTCATTCCATATAACCAAAATTTTACTTACATTATTGTATAGCAAGGAGGCATTCACGGCGTCTGCAAAACTAGTAACAGTGGCCTTCACTCTATCCTCATATTTCTTTGCATATATGGCTTGGGCCTATTTTAGATTCTCTAACTCTTGAGGAGTAATCTCAATCATTTGAGAGCTAGAAGGTGCTGGAGACGGTGGGAACTAAATGATAGGGCTGGTAGGTGGAGGTCTGGCAGGAGAAGAGGAAATCATCAGTGTTGAGGATTCACCATGATGATGTTGTCCTACTAGTTGCTTTTGCAATTTAGCAATGATGCTATCTCTCTTCCTTACCTCTTCTTGAGCATTAGTGTAGGCTTTCAAAATTGTCTCCAATTTAGCCTGGAGATTTGCCTTTTCCTTAGCTTCCCTTTCTGCCACTACAACACTAAATTTTGGAGTTTCTAATACAGTGATGGCAACTTCCACTACCCCAGTAGTCTGCACCCTCTTCACCATCATCCCCCCAAGGTAACTTGACATTGAGGTGTCCCTTTTCTTCTTGTTTTCATCTCTTTTTAGAGACCACATAACTAATGTAGCATTGTCTTTATTGAAAGTGACTCCCTCCATAGGTTTAGTCTCCTTTCTTACTGCTTCCAGGACTAGAGCATCTACTATATCCCATTCGGGGAGGGTAAGTACCCCAGCCTTCACCACCATGTCTCTTCCTTGTTGAGGAGTGATGGTCTTAAATTCGTCAACCATTTCTTTCTTTATTTCTTCCTCAACTGTAGCTGGGTCTTTATGAGGCTGCTCACCCTTCCTTTTCTTGCACCTTTCATTATATCTATCAATGCTTTGCTTCCACACAAATTGCATGAATGCTTCTAATGTGATGAACTTGTCATCAGCCAAGAAATCTTCACTGGCTCGCTTGAACTCAGGGTCCCATTCTTGGCCTTTGAATTCATTAGTGGTGATATTCATTTTAGCAGCTAAGGGCTCTTCTGACATTCCTTCATCTACTTCATCATAGGTGTAATCAATCTTCGCTAGACTGCCTAATTGCAACAATTGCTCAGCTGCTGCCTGTTCATCTCCTATATGGATAGGTGATTGTGATGGGGAATACACAGGTTCTTCAGGTTGTATCTCTTTTCCCACTCTTTGTCTCTTTGGGCTACTAGGGATATCAATGACATTGTGTATCTTCGTTTTACCTTTAGAGGCAGAGGGCTCACCTGAAGCAGGCATAAGTACACTATAATTAGACTTTTTATGTAGCATATAATTACCCAGAGGGATCGGCCTAGTAGATACAGACCTATTCAAGATCAACCTTGCTTTCTTAGGGTTATTCTTGATTACAACCTCCCTTTTTTCTTTTAGTGTTTGCATCACCTCCTCAAAACTAAGAATTAAAAACTTCATCTTGTC
Organism: Cryptomeria japonica; assembly: GCF_030272615.1. Taxonomy (NCBI): domain Eukaryota; kingdom Viridiplantae; phylum Streptophyta; class Pinopsida; order Cupressales; family Cupressaceae; genus Cryptomeria; species Cryptomeria japonica. The sequence goes on along the minus strand of NC_081413.1, from coordinate 429,403,767 downwards.
TGCAAAGGGGTGAAAGCTTGACAAAGGGTCATAACTTATGTCAAGTTGATGCACCAAGTCTAGGGTCTTCTTATAGGCTATCCACTTTTCCTCTCTCAGCTCTTGTTCATCCAAATCAAATTCATTCCTGATAAGGTCCTCAAGGAACTAAAATTGATGGGGTTTGGCCTTGCATACAACCCTCTTCCTAAACATACCATTGAAGAAATCTTCGGGGTCAGCACACCGAGAGACTGCAGTTGATAAATGATATGGCTGGAGGAAATCTCGAAAACAGTTCCAACCTCCTTTGATTATTACAATTCGGCTTGCCACGATAATTGTAGGGAAAATTGTCCCTTTGCCTCTACCTGTCAACTCTGCCTCTTGTATAGCACCCATCTGCCTGAGTATCTCTGCAATTCTCACTTTAAGAGGGACTTGATAAGGTAACAAAAATGGGGTACCTGTGAAACCATATATTCTAAAAACTATTGAAATAGGGTATAGGTAGATATCACTCTAATTGTGGACAATTTTTATGTCCTCTGCAAACTCTTGTGGCCTAATGAATTACAAAAGTACCTTAGGGACTCTTGGGTTTTAGAAACAGATAAGGGCCCTGATTTTTGATGCAAAATATTTATCAAACCTTAGGAAGCTTGCATCCTCTCTGTCCCATGACAGAACAGTTCTCCATAATTGCACTGGCATCTTTTCCCCATCCTTTTATTTTACAAGGTCCATCCCACTTGCAAAATAGTCACCACCCTTGAATAAAAACAAATGCATAAGAAGGGAGTACCATCCGAAGGGCCTATCTACTTTCCCGTTCCTGATCCCTATCAATCCATTATGGATAGCATCAATTATAAAAGAAACGTAATCAAAAGTTATTGCCACAGAAGGATTCAAAATCTGAGCAACCATCAACATGTAGTGAGTGGGCATACTCGCTTCAGCATCTTCCCCTTGGATTTGGCATAGTGACCAGTATAATCCTTTATCCCTAAGGGCAAACAAATTTAGAGAGAAGGGCTCTTCGGTATTAGGTCCCACAACAGTTAACCCACCTATCTTCAAAAATAATTCTCTAAGAGGCCCATTTCTTAGGTGATTTCTTTGCACATTATACACCTGAGCTAATGATTTAAAATCAATAGGCTCCAGAAGATTAGTGTATTCACTCAACCCAAAAGCATTCCTAAATTCTTCATTGTCAATTTCAATGAGGGTCTTCCCACTAATATCCTTTACACTTCTTGAAATTGGGTCATAGCTATGTGCAATTTGAGTCAGAAGGTCTACATCAAAGAAAACCCCTGGAACCACCAACTTTCCAACATCTAATTCCCATATACTGTTCTGAGGGGCTAGAGAATTTCTCATATTGAACCCAACCTTGAATAATCCTAACCCAGACATCCCTACTTGAGGATCTCTTAAACAATTCCCTTTATCATATAAACCCTCTCCTATTTTCAGGTGAGAAGCTTTTGGCACCAACTCTTTCATTTTGGAAGCCACATTAGTTGACAATGTTAATTGTTCAAGGAAATCATCACAAATTTCCCTCTCATGAGAATTGACTTTTCCTGCTTGTACTCGAAGGAATTAGCTCTGCAATCAAAGAAGTCTGCTCTACAACTGTTTCTTTGCAAGTGCTCTTCAGAATGATATCTTATTTCAATTGATACGAGATCATATATGGCGGCTGGGCTCTTAATTCCGACATTGATTCCACATGCTTGGCCGTCCTTTCAGAATTGAATTCATGAAAGAATTCAAAGTTTTCGCTCCAACGGGTCACAACATCCATGCATTTTTTCCTTTTTGCTATTTCATAGAAATTAATTTCTTGGCAACTCTACTTCGCAAAACAACACAGGCCGTCCGATCAAATTAGAATTGATTGGTCTTTACACTAGCTTAGTGCTTCCACCCTTTTCACTGAGCCTTATTTCATTTCGCCATTTCGCGGGTGTTATTTAGTGAGCACTTTACCTTCGCGAAACTACACGAAGTGTTGGATGGGACCTGAACTGCACGACCTTTAACCTTTACCTGGACAGTTGACATTTTCAATAACTGCGCCTTCACCTAACAGCTAACGAGTTTTCGTTATTTCACATAGCTTAAATTGCATTCAACTTTAGGCTGTGAAACAACGCTAACCGTCAGATCAAATCACACTTGATTGTCCTTTAAGTGAAGATTCTTATGCTGACTTGCTTACTCTACTCCTCCTCCAGTTACCAGATACCACCTGGTACCCAACCATTGGCCCCGGGCAACTTACTAAGTTTAAAATCTGAGTCAGTCGCATATTGTACCCCACTTTAAAACTGCTGGTTCCACTTGGCACCTTCAATCTCTATGGAAGACACATGCTCATGTACACATCACCGTTTAGCCTAGCATCGAAATAAATCTCCTTTACTTTCACCATTTCGCTGAGCATATCCTTCAGGCATCTTACAAGCGCGAAATAGCACCAACCATTAGATCAAACCATACTTGATCACCCTTTACACTTCATGCTTACTTTGCCTTTAAGAACAAAAAACCTTTTCGCCATTTTGCGGGGGTTAACATGGAAGCACTTCACCTTCGCGAAACAATGCAGGTCGTCCGATCAAATGAGAATTGATTGGTTTTTATACTCTAAACGTTGACCTGTAAATGTGGGCCCTTTAACTCGACTTTGCACACCCGGCATCCATTCATCTTTCAAACTGATATGTCAATCTTTGATTTGCCGAGAGGAAATATCAAGTTCCTCTCTATTTTCAACACCTATATCTATCAGGATGCCTTTATCTCGCGGTATCTATCTTCTCTAGGACCCACCTTCTTTGAAACTATCGGACCCACTTTGCTGACTGTTGCACTTTCTGCCACATGCCATCAGCTTACTCACCCTCAAGACTAGCCAGACCATCCGATTGGAATGCCACATCATTTCGCCTTTTCGTTGGTCTTAAACCATGAACCATTTCGTCTTTTGAAATAGCGCAAACCGTTCGATCAAATCAGACTTGATTGGCCGTTACACTAACAGCCTTGGCTCCACGCTGGGTCCCACCTCTTTGTTGAATACGTGCTACCACATGGCACTCGACCACTAGCTTTGCAAGGCTTTTTGCATTTAACTCAACACCGGCCGTGTGTCTTTCTTTTATATCGCCGGTTCCACCTTGGCAGGCCCATGACTTCCTTTTAAGACGACGTGTTCATGGACACGTTACCATCTATCATGACACATGGATGGTCCTCGTTTACTTTCACTATTTCATAGGGTATAAAGCACGAGCATCTTGTCCTTGCAAAATAGCGCAAGCCGTCAGATCATTTTCTAGTTGCTCGGTACTTAACCATCTGAATGGACTCCGTGAGGGGTGGGCCCTCTAACTCAACTTTGAACACCTGGCGTCCAATCACCTCTAGAGCTGACATGTTGTTTTTTTTCATTTGCCGAGAGAAAGCACTAGGCTCCGATCAATTCATGACAGCTGTATTTGCTAGGTCACATCCCCTTCTGCGATCTGACTCACCTCTAGGACCCGCCTTTTAACCTTTAATCCCGACTTGCTGACTTGTTGTAAGTAGTGCCGCGTGCCACCATTTTACTTGCTCTCATCAACCAGCTAGACCGCCTAGGTGGCATAACCATGTCATTTTCGCAACTTTGCTAGTTTTAAACTATGCGTGACTTCACCTAGTGAAATAGAGAAAGTCGTAGATCCATCCATGAGATGCACACTAGTTACTGGGCCTGACAACTTTAGGAGTAATACACATAAGGCATAAATTTCTTGTGATTAATTAACATGACCGCCTAGGCAAAAACAAGGGGGGACACTTCCTACGATCCCATGACCCATTACTTAAATGGATAAAGTAACGAAAGAATAGAAACTAGAGGGTTTTAAACAAACATTAGGCAATCTAAAATCAAAAAACCCTAAACCATTAAGGCCTAAAACAAAACTGAGGCATTTGAAAATGTGCCTTACTCAAAATTTCAACAAACCATAGCCAATTATGGGGAAAAGAAAAGCCCATTTTTAATCAGTGATAATAGTGGCTATGACTGGGGATGGTTGATCGCAAGGTCAACACAAGAAAACTCAGAAACTCTGGAGAAACAGACCAAAACAGAAAAGTAGGAAAGGAACAAAAATGTACAAACAAAGGACCTACCGTGCATGGACATTAAGAGAAATAATGCTTCAGGAATTGTCCATGCACTGGAAATTCCTATATTTCATCATTCATATTCTTCAAGAAATATGAATCCTTACCATTTAAGTCACAAACCACAAAAGGGCCAATCCACAGTGATTCAAATTTCTTGTGCTTTCCCTTATCCTGTCCTTTTGCATTCCACTGAAGAACCATGTCATCAATTTGAAATTTCCTTAATGATGTCCTTTTATCAAAAAGATATTTTGAGTGCAACTAGATCTTCTGATTTCTCTTATGGGCAGAAGTCCTAAGCTCCTCCATTTCTACAATTTGGATCATTCTATTTTCCATTGGTTCAGATATCTCCATGTCCTCATTTTGCAAAAACTTATAAACTGGAAGAAGATTGTTGACCGGCAATCTGGCTTGGGCACCATAGACTAATTCAAAAGGTGACATCCCGATGGATTTCTTAATTGTTGTTCTATCTGCCCACAGAGCTAATTTCAGTTTTTGATCCCAAGATCTTTTATTTTCTTCTAAGATTTTCTTGATGATATTCAACAGGCTTTTATTGCTGGATTCTGCTTGTCCATTCCCTAAGGGTGATAAGGTGAAGAGTATGACATGAGTATACCGTGACTAGTACAAAAGCCTACAAACTCTTCTGATCTGAAACACATGGCATTATCCATCACCAATTTTCCAGGTGTTCCAAATCTAGTTACAACATTATCCATCAGGAAATCAATGACAACTTTACTAGTAGCTCTTCTTGTAGGGATGGCTTCTATCCCTTTGGTGAAATAATCAGTGGCCACTATGATCCATCCGTGACCTCTCCCTGACCTCTCAAAAATCTCTCCAATAAAATCAATGCCCCATTGGACAAAAGGAGCTTCTACTAAGACTAGATTTAGGGGTAAGGCTCCTTCATACTCCAGCTTGGATGAGAATTTCTGACATGGGTCACATTTCTGAACATATGCATGAGTATCTTTAAATAAAGTGGGCCAATAGTATCCAGCCCGGATTATCTTACCAGCAGTAGTCTTAGCAGAGTAGTGACCTCCACATACTCCATCATGCATTTCAGTCAACACCTATTTAGCTTGAAATTCATCCAAACACAATAGTAGCTCTCCATCTCTTTTCTTCCAGAAAAGATCACCCTGAATGAGCACATACTTCTGGGACTTGAGTTTCAGAGTTCTTTTCTGATTGTGTGTCATCTCTTCTAAAAATGTGGCACCTTTTAAAAATTGGACTATCTCTGAATACCAAGGTTGCCTCTCAATACTAGTCACTAAAGCATCTCCAACTTCAACATTATGTATTTCTACACTCATGAGATTAGATTCAGTAATGAGCTTAGCCAAACCTAAACCTCTCACCAATTTAGTGATCTTTATCTCCAAGTTGAATTCCTGAATTCTGTTGATCCATCTGCATCTCTTCCTAGTAACCTCAGACTGAGACAAAATATCCTTAACTGTAGCATATGGGACATAGGCAATGATATTTTCATTCACTAATTAAGGCCTAAAAGCTTTAACAGCTTTAACTAGAGCATAAGCTTTTTTCTCCATGGTCTCATATTTTAGTTCTACCACCTGCAAAGACTTACTGTAGAAGGCTATGGGATGTTCATATCCTTCATTGTCCTTTTGTAGTAATACTGCAGCCACCGTATGATATGAAGCAAAAGAAAACATAGAAAAAGGCTTACTGTAATCAGGAGATTTCAACATTGGTGCCTCCTGGATTGCCTTCTTAATCTTAGCAAAATCTTTTGAGGCTTCTTGATCCCAATAAAACTTGGTATCCTTCTTGAGGAGCTTGACAATAGGCTTCACTATCTCTACGAAGTTTGCAATGAATCTCTTAACAAAATTTACTTTTCCTAAAAAAGATTGAATACCTTTCACATTTTTAGGTTCAAACACCTTATTGATTGCTTCAATTCTCTCAGGGTCTATCCTTACCCCGTCCTTGGAAACTATGTGTCCCAGTAGCTTTCCCTCAGTAACTCCAAAATGACATTTCTTGGGATTTAGTGATACACCAAATTCCAAGGCTTTATTGAACACTTTCTCCAAATGTCCACAATGATGATCAGCCTTCTTAGAGAAACAAGTTAGGTCATCTTGATAAACAACCATGATGATGTTAATTAATTCTTTAAAAGCTACATCCATAGCTCTCTGAAATGTAGCTCTAGCATTTTTTAATTTGAATGCCATTCTCACATATACATAAGTTCCCCATAGAGTAGTGAAGGCTGTTTTAAACCATTCAGACTCCTTTACTAACACTTGATTATATCCTGAGAAACCATCCATCATGGATAAAAGATCACATCCTGTTACTCTCTATGGCATGGCTTCCATATTTGGGGATGAGTAGTTATACTTCAAGGAAGCAACATTTAAATTCCTAAAATCTACACACAATCTAATGTCTCCATTCTTCTTCCTTACTGGGACCAGATTGGAGACCCATGAAGAATGCCTTATTGGTTTGATAATCCGGCCTTCTCTCAATTTGGTCAACTCTTGTTGCATTTTAGTTTCTAACAAGGGATTGATAGGCCTCGGTTTCTGTTTGAAAGGCTTAGCATCTGGAAGTAAAGGAACTTCATGCTGAAAAAGATCTTGTCTATACGCCTTTAGGTCTTCATAAGACCAAGCAAAGACATGTTTATACCTTTTCAATAAATTAATAAGGTTAGTCCTGACATGGGGGGTAGCTTCTTTCCAATATATACCAACTTAGGGGATGATTCTGTCCCTAGGTTTACCTCCTCTAACTCTTCCAACTTGGTGGTAGACTGCTGATGTAAGTGACTATCATTATAACTAAACATGCTCTCCAGCTCTACCAGCCCTTTAGGTATCTCATTGGTTTCCAACTGGACCACATCATTTCCAAACACTGTCTCTCTATTGTCTACCACTTCCACCAATGCATTACAATCAATCTTTTGTCCATCATAATCATCAACACATTGGATAAACCTAAGAATGTCTTCATCATCAGCAAAAACTTTCCAATTGTACACATTATTAGGAATAGCAGGCCAAGATTTTATTTCCACAGTGGAAATACCGGTTAGCGTTGCATCATCATTTTTCAAAGCAGCATTAGCTAGGAAATCTGCCATAATATTTTTTGCTTGCTCTATCCAATTAATAGAAAATGCATCAAAATGCTCAATAACATCCCAAACAGCATGCTTATACTGCTTTAATCTATCATTCTTGGATGCATATTTAGATCTCACCTGAGAGACAACCAATTCTGAATCCCCCATTACTTTGATTAGTTGGATTCCATGTCTTTTTGCAACCTCAAGTCCCAGTAATAGGGCTTCATATTATACAGTATTATTTGTGCATTGGAATGCCAATAAAAATGAATACTTAAAAGTTATACCTGATGGGGACACAAAAAGAACCCCTGCTCCAGATCCTTCTTTAGAGCAAGCTCCATCAAAATACATCTGCCACAATCCATACTGTTGTGCTTATAACTCGACCACAATAGGGTCAGTATTTTTCAATTGAGGTAAAATTGGTTGAAGTCTAAAGTTATCTAGATCTACATCAATCATACAATTAAGCATACTAGGTGTAGATAGGAATTTGGAAATCATCAAAGCAATATAAACATTAGCCTAGCTCAATCACGAAAACTAAATTGCAATGATAACAATCCTAAAAAAAATCAATAGAGACACTAAAAACAAAACATTCAAATCAAATGCAAACCATCACAAACGTGAATGTCTCCTTCGGAATTCTCCATTGTCCTTCTTTCTCCTTCAAATTGCTTTGTTTGTGGATCTCACCTACAAGTGCATAAGCATAATATGAAAGCAAGATTGACAAGACAACATAAAGATACTAGAAGTGTGATTGATTCGGCCCTTTGATTGAAGAAATTCATCCAATTTATAGATAAATTGGAGAAAAGACAAGATTAGCATGAAATTGATATTTAGGCAATTGATTTCAAAAATGGCAAAATTGAGTTGAAGGAAGAAGGTTATGACACGTTCTATGTCATGAATTATGACATATTGCCAATGCAATTAGAGGACTAGGAGCTTATGACATCTTGCTATGCCAATAGTATGACGCATGAGAAATTCATGCTTCCACCGAAGCACAAAAATAGGGAGAGACTAGAGAGAAATTGATTAGGTGGAAATTGAATTTAGCAAATTAGAAAATTAGGTGGAAATTAGGAATTAGAAAAATTAGAAATTGATGAAATTAGAAAATTAGGTGAATTAATTAGCCAATTAAATAAACATTTAATTGTGACAAGAAGACTTAGGATAAATAAATAAATTATTAATCCTAGAGGGAAAATGACAAACAAGATTAAATGAATAAATCATAAAACCCTAGAAGATGAATTAGAAATGCAAGGACGACAATTAGGTCTTGATGTAGGATCGACTTGATCATGATTCTGACTTGATAAAAGACCAATGCTAATAAATGCGCCAATTGATGAGGAACAATGACTAATTGATCCAAATTGACATGATTGTGAAGGATGACGATCAATGACAAATCGATCGCAAAATGACAAGATTGAAAATGACAACGATCGATGAGAAAATTGATCGCAAAATGAAAAGATTGAAAATGACAACGATCGATGAGAAAATCGATCGCAAAATGACAAGATTGACCAGAGGACAAAACCCTAATGCTATCACTGATTAGGATTGATGATGTCCAAAATGAAATCGAATTGACGATGTCAAAATATGCTAAATGAGCATGCACATTGATGCGATAGGATAAGATCGACCAAAATCATGACTGAAGATTGTTATCGACAAGACCAAATTTGAAAGCAAGACAAATGAAGAATGCAGAAGAAGGACTCGATGCTCGCAAATGATAAAGACCAAGTGCGCAACATAGAAGAAATGTTAATGCGATGCAAAAACCGTAAAATAAGGCAATGCGCAAATGTTAAAGTATGACTTCGCAAGCGTTGACCATTTTTAGATGTCTACACTAGGGTCTACATTTTCAATTACCCTAGGAGCTCGTGGCTCTCTGTATAATTTGACCTGATTACCATTAATAGGAATGGTGGCATAGGATAAGTCCAGTTGAACATTTCCCCCTACTGCTGCTGCCCATTGCCTGGAAAGTAACATACCATAGTGGGGTTTAGTGTTAGTAACAATAACATCCATTTTGTAAGTGGCTTCAGGGAATTCTGCTATTTTTACTTCTACATCTTTCATTGTACCTATCATAGGTACTTCTGTGTTATCCATGGCATAGCATTTCCCATACACAATGGTTACTGATAACCCTAATTCTTTCATAACACCATAGGGCATTACATTAGCAGCAGCTCCTGAATCTATCATGCAGTTTTTAATCAACCGGTTATTGACTAACAAGGTAACATAGAAGGGATCTACCTGAGAAGGCTCTTGAGTGATAGTGGTTCCAACATAAACCTCTGGGGTTTGGAACTCTTGATCCTTTCCAACTTTAGCTGAACCGGTGGGTAAGACTGTATCACTATCAGATATACTAGAGAATAAAGACAAAGCTGCATCCTTATGTTTTTTAATCTTTAGTAATTCTACTAATGGAATAATGACCTTCATTTGAGTAAGAGCTTGGGTCATGTCAAATGTAGAACTATTGCACATTTCAGTGTTGGCCCTAACTCTTTCTGTTTTGAATTGACTTGCCTTTTTCACTTTCTCTACTCCTTGTACATCACCAACATTTTTATCAGCTTTGCCTTTTGGTACATCTTTAACTTGTTCCCCTTTTTCTTGACCGACCTTAGGAATAGTAATAGCACTACTTGATGCCCCTTTTGTTGTAACTTCCTTTACAAACATAGAACCTGGCTCACCCTGATCAGTGTCTCTCTTGGTGCTTCTCAAATTATAATTGTGTTTTGCTTTAGCAATTGCAGCTTTAGTGAGATTTCTAACTTTTTCCTCACTAGGCCTCCTAAGATGAACCTCTTCATCCTCAATTGTTACCACATTCAAAGTAGGATGCCAATCTAAGGTTAGCTGTCCTTCCATTAACCTTTCATTATCCAACACATCACTGTATCCACTTTGCACGGATTCCTCATAACTTTCTATGATGGTTTCAAACATATTAATGTCAGGCTCTGCTTTTGGTCTCATAGATTCTTCTAGAGCTCGAGCCACTGCACACTGATGAGGAGAATGTGGTCCATCACAAGCAATACACCAAGGAGTATTTTCTATATTGTGAATAGTTTTCCCTTTCAAGGGATCTGGAGTGTCTTGACTTTGGGCAATTTTAGGCTTCTCAATTTGGGGCTTGCCATATTTCCAATTGGTATTATATGGCATATCATGCAATCTAGGGGGTCTATCTTACCAGTTATAATGAGGTTTATCATTTTTGTTAACCTTGGCAGTCAAATCTTTCATAGCAGTAACCAATTTCTCTATCTTATCATCCTCTTTAGCAACTTTATTAGGTTGCTATTTGGTTTCTTGCCATAATCTACCATCTGTCCTTCTTCCTAACTTCCCAGATGCTTTTCTGTTACCTTCTACATTTATGGCAATTCTAAAAGCATCTCTCAAATTATGTGGGTTCTTATCCCTCAAAACATAGGCCATCTTGGAATCAAATGCATTGTAATATGTATTAAGACACATGTTATCATCTAGCCTCATCACTTGATACAATCTGTGCATGGCCTTCTAGAATCTAGCATTGAAATCAGTGACCATTTCATTTTTAGATTTTCTAATATTGTTGAATTCATTTAGCATGAAAGTCACATTAGTCTTGTCACCATACTGCTCTTGAAAACAATTTTTAAAATCTTCCCATGATCCTATGCTATTGACTAGAAGACCTCTATACCAATCTCTTGCATCATCAACCAGGGATTGAACAAACAGTTTCATAATAACATCTTCATCTACTATCTCATAATTATTTATTAGATCTCAAAAAGATTTCAGATGTTCCTCAACACTAATTGCATTGTTCCCAGCAAATTTATGGAGTTTGTCTCTTAACTCAGTGGGAACATGATTGGGATATCCTGGAATCCCATCAAAGAACAATTGTCTATATTGTTCTAAATTGATTGGTCTTCTTTGAAAAGGGGTGATAGCATTGTTATTTCCCATGGTCATTTTAGCTTCTGGGATTGGAGATTGTGGTATTTGAGTGCACTGTTTATTCACAGGGATTTGACTTATTGAGGCAATATTAGCTTGTACTACAGGTTGAGTATTGGCTTGAGGAAAGGAAATGTGTTGGGGATTAGGCTTGCTAAGATCTTTTGATGGGAATGTAATAGGGGGAGCCTTTAAGTAATTAATCTTTCTTTTTACTTCCTGATTTGCTGCTTCTAACTCAACCTTTTCTAATCCCATTTGGAGATCTTCCTTTTCTTTCCTCATCCTTTCCATTTCTCTCTCATGTGCTAAAAGCTTATGAGAGATCTCTTCTGCAGTTTTAGACTCTATTCCATCATCTACCCATTTCTGTTTTCCTTTATCCATATTAGCTTTAGGAAGCTGGGAGTCATTAAATACTTCCCTAGTTGGCTAGGCTACTGACTTACAAGCTTGTTTAGTTTTGGGGACTAGAATTTCTCTAATCACAGGGCCTTCCTCATCACTTTTTTCTTTCTCCTTAGCAAGTATTTCAAGATCAGCTACCTATCTAAGGAGCCTATCCCTTTCCATTAATTTGGCTTTGACTTCCTTCTCCTTATTTACTTCCTTTTGGGCTCTTAGGGAGATTAAGTGATGGACTCTCCTATTTAAGTCTTCAATCTCTTGAGACACTTTATCCTCATCAGGGAAGTTTTCTTCAGAGTCTGATGCATTAACTTGATCTATGTCAACCAGACTAATGTTCCCATCAATTGTCCTAGGAACGGAGTGCCTAATTGCATTTGAGCTGGTTCTATCTCTCACAGAAACACTAACATGAGATAAATCTTGGTTTAAAATGGGTGCATTATCAATATTTCCAAACAATCCCGAATGGAAACCTAATATATCATGTTTTGAATCTCTAGAAGATGAATTAGACTTTGCATAAACAGGTCGATCAGGCATCTTACTAGTATTATTGTTTTTCTACACCCAAGCAGCATTTGATGGCTCATGCAACACAGATCTCTTCTGGCCTCTGCGTGACTGTTCTGGCAGACCTTCTTGCAAGGTTTCACGAGGATGTTTCTTCATGAATGATCTCGTGTTTTTTGCTCCTTGCATCTCGCTTGTCTTCCTTTTAGAAATATTTGTATCTCACAAGGACTGGTTCAAAAGTAACAAAGTCACCACCCACAAAACTATGAGAATTATGAAAACAAGCAGTCTAATCCACGAACACACAACAATTTTCTTTATAAGCCTCAACACAGATCTGCATTTATATCTTTATTGTGACTCTCCCCAACAGAGTCGCCACTTTTTTTGTCTTCAAAATCTGATTCTCTTTAACATCCTTAAAACAATATGATTGAACTCGGTGCAGAAGAGACATCAAAGATAAGGAAATTATCAAGACAACATATGACAAGGTTTCATTGAACCTTCTACACTTCGGACTTACTCAGAGCCTAGGTGGGTATACCTTTGTGAATTGAATTCACACTTTCAAACATAAACCCATAGCAAACCAGTCTAGAAAACCAGTGGATCTATTCACCTTGAAATTAACTGATAACAAAAGAATGGAAATTATACTTAAATTCAGCATTTCGATCAACAAAACATGCAATAAACAACTTCAATCAATACCAATGCCTTATCCAAGGTCACAGAGTCATCTAAACATAGATAATACTCCTCAAACAAAATATCTTTACGCATCCCATTGGCTTGGTTTCTATTAATCCTTGTATATGCTTGACACCTATAAGAATTTATGCATTCCAAATTAAACTATGATCATCAAGATTCAAAGTCTCTTCCAAAGAGTTTACTGGTATGAGTGATCCTAGCATCTTTAATTTCCCTCCTAAAAGGAAAAGCTAGCAAACACTTCTACTAAAAATTGCCTTGCAATCCCATTCAAATAAAATAACCCTGGATTATTCAGAATGAAAATAGTAAACAAATTGTAAACACACTTGAAGATGACACAAAGCTTCACTCAAAACCGATGGTCTGTATATTGATATTAAGTTCAGAAAAATATTACAAGAAGTTTTTGAATATTCTCCATTAGACTTAGAAAAGCTCAGATAAATTTCTGCAGCGTTTTCTTACAATTCTTTGCGATCCCCTTTCCTCTAGTCCTGGTATCCATTTATAACAACATGGATGCACAAAGCTTCAAACTTTTCAAGGAGAGTTTGTTACAATCATTTCTTTCAAAAAACAAAGAAGTTACAAAGCTTATCACAAAAACAGTTACAAGTTCTTTTCAGCCTCTATAGCTTCTTCAACAGGCTGTTCAGTTGCAACTTCTTCTACCTTTTCAGGGGCGCTCTCCAACTGTTCCAGATCATGAGTGGCATATTTTGTTGTCCACTCATTGTACACATCATTGGTCGGCCATGAAAAATTAATCACTTTAGCCTTGGCTTTGGTCAACCTTTTCCAGGAGTTTCTCAATTTGTTGACTTCTGAATTGAGAAAACTATAATGTGCCTTAATTTTCTCTATCTCCTGTATTGTTATAACAAAGAAAGAAGCATCATCTAGATCAATAATTCCTTTAATTCTTGCTGACAATTTGGCTTCTATCTTCTTAAGCCACATTTGTTTGTCCTTTAATTGATCTGGGCTAGCAAAAACTCCTGGGAGCGACTCAAAAACTTGATCAATATACTCCTTTTTGCACAAATTAACTTTCCTATCAACATTATCCACCCCTGCTACTAATTGTACTAAATCTTTAGTGATGTTAGAAGTGGATCTAATGATAGGATTGGCCTTTGCTTCATCACAAGATACACACATAAACTCTAAATCTTTCTCTCTGGGCCTCCACTTGTCAAAAATAGGTGTCAGTATGGCCTTGTCTCCCCTGAGCTCATTCCATATAACCAAAATTTTACTTAGATTATTGTATAGCAAGGAGGCATTCATGGTGTCTGCAAAACTAGTAACAGAGGCCTTCACTCTATCCTCATATTTCTTTGCATATATGGCTTGGGCCTGTTTTAGATTCTCTAACTCTTGAGGAGTAATCTCAATCATTTGAGAGCTAGAAGGTGCTGGAGATGGTGGGAACTCAATGATAGGGCTGGTAGGTGGAGATCTGGCAGGAGAAGAGGAAATCATTAGTGTTGAGGATTCACCATGATGATGTTGTCCTGCTAGTTGCTTCTACAATTTAGAAATGATGCTATCTCTGTTCCATACCTCTTCTTGAGCATTAGTATAGGCTTTCAAAATTGTCTCCAATTTAGCCTGGAGATTTGCCTTTTCCTTAGCTTCCCTTTCTGTCACTACAACACTAAATTTTGGAGTTTCTAATACAGTTCTCGCAACTTCCACTACCCCAGTAGTCTGCACCCTCTTCACCATCATCCCCCCAAGGTAACTTGACATTGAGGTGTCCCTTTTCTTCTTGTTTTCATCTCTTTTTAGAGACCACATAACTAATGCAGCATTGTCTTTATTGAAAGTGACTCCCTCCATAGGTTTAGTCTCCTTTCTTACTACTTCCAGGACGAGAGCATCTGCTATATCCCATTCGGGGAGGATAAGTACCCCAGCCTTCACCACCATGTCTCTTCCTTATTGAGGAGTGATGGTCTTAAATTCTTCAACCATTTCTTGTTTTATTTCTTCCTCAACTATAGCTGTGTCTTTATGAGGCTGCTCACCCTTCCTTTTCTCCCACCTTTCATTATATCTACCAATGCTTTGCTTCCACACAAATTGCATGAATGCTTCTGATGTGATGAACTTGTCATCAGCCAAGAAATCTTCACTGGCTCGCTTGATCTCAAGGTCCCATTCTTGGCCTTTGAATTCATTAGTGGTGATATTCATTTCAGCAGCTAAGGGCTCTTCTGGCATTCCTTCATCTACTTCATCATAGCTGTAGGCAATCTCCCCTAGACTGCCTAATTGCAATAATTGCTCAGCTGTTGCCTGTTCATCTCCTATATGGATAGGTGATTGTGATGGGGAATACACAGGTTCTTCAGGTTGTATCTCTTTTCCCACTCTTTGTCTCTTTGGGCTACTAGGGATATCAATGACATCGTGTATCTTCCTTTTACCTTTAAAGGCAGAGGGCTCACCTGAAACAGGCATAAGTACACTATAATTAGACTTCTTATGTAGCATATAATTACCCGGAGGGATTGGCCTAGCAGATACAAGACCTATTCAAGATCAACCTTGCTTTCTTAGGGTTATTCTTGATTACAAACTCCCTTTTTTCTTTTAGTGTTTGCATCACCTCCTCAAAACTAAGAATTAAAAACTTCATCTTCACTGCAAAGGGGTGAAAGCTTGACAAAGGGTCATAACTTATGTCAAGTTGATGCACCATGTCTAAGGCCTTCTTATAGGCTATCCACTTTTCCTTTCTCAGCTCTTGTTCATCCAAATCAAATTCAGTCCTGATAAGGTCCTCAGGGAACTGAAATTGATGGGGTTTGGCCTTGCATACAACCCTCTTCCTAAACACACCATTGAAGAAATCTTCAGGGTCAGCACACCGAGAGACTGCAGTTGATAAATGATATGGCTGGAGGAAATCTCGAAAACATTTCCAACCTCCTTTGATTATTACAAATTGGTGTGCCGCGGTAATTGTAGGGAAAATTGTCCCTTTGCCTCTACATGTCAACTCTGCCTCTTGTACAACACCCATCTGCCTGAGTATCTTTGCAATTCCCACTTTAAGAGGGACGTGATAAGGTAACAAAAATGGGGTACCTGTGAAACCATATGTTTTGAAAACTGTTGAAATAGGGTATAGGTAGATATCACCCCAATTGTGGACAATTTTTATGTCCTCTGCAAACTCTTGTGGCCTAATGAATTCCAAAAGTACCTTAGGGACTCTTGGGTTTTCCGAACAGATAAGGGTCCTGATTTTTGATGCAAAATATTTATCAAACCTTAGGAAGCTTGCATCCTCTCTATCCCATGACAGAACAGTGCTCCATAATTGCACTGGCATCTTTTCCCCATCTTTTTTTTTTACAAGGTCCATCCCACTTGCAAAATAGTCACCACCCTTGAATAAAAACAAATGCATAAGAAGGGAGTACCATCTGAAGGGCCTATCTACTTTCCCATTCCTGATCCCTATCAATCCATTATGGATAGCATTAATTATATAAGAAACGTAATCAAAATTTATTGCCACAGAACGATTCAAAATCTGAGCAACCATCAACATGTAGTGAGTGGGCATACTCGCTTCAGCGTCTTCCCCTTGGATTTGGCATAGTGACCAGTATAATCCTTTATCCCTAAGGGTAAACAAATTTAGAGAGAAGGGCTCTTCGGTATTAGGTCCCACAACAGTTAACCCGCCTATCTTCGAAAATAATTCTCTAAGAGGCCCATTTCTTAGGTGATTTCTTTGCACATTATACACCTGAGCTAATGATTTAAAATCAATAGGCTCCAGAAGATTAGTGTATTCACTCAACCCAAAAGCATTCCTAAATTCTTCATTGTTAATTTCAATGAAGGTCTTCCCGCTGATATCCTTTACACTTCTTGAAATTGGGTCGTAGCTATGTGCAATCTGAGTCAAAAGGTCTGCATCAAAGAAAACCCCTGGAACCACCAACTTTCCAACATCTAATTCCCATATACTGTTCAGAGGGGCTGGATAATTTCTCATACTGAACCCAACCTTGAATAATCCTAACCCAGACATCCCTACTTCAGGGTCTCTTAACCAATTCCCTTTATCATATAAACCCTCTCCAATGTTCAGGCGAGAAGCTTTTGGCACCAACTCTTTCATTTTGGAAGCCACATTGGTTGACAACGTTAATTGTTCAAGGAAATCATCACAAATTTCCCTCTCTTGATAATTGACTTTTCCTGCTTGTACTCGAAGGAATTAGCTCTGCAATTGAAGAAGTCTGCTCTGCAACTGTTTCTTTGCAAGTGCTCTTTAGAATGATATCTTATTTCAATTCATATAAGATCATATATGGCAGTTGGGCTCTTAATTCCGAAATTGATTCCACATGCTTGGCCGTCCTTTCAGAATTGAATTCATGAAAGAATTCAAAGTTTTTGCTCCAATGGGTCACAACGCCCATGCATTTTTTCCTTTTCGCTATTTTGCAGAAATTAATTTCTTGGCAACTCTACTTCGCGAAACAATGCGGGCCGTCTAATCAGACGAGAATTGATCAGTCTTTACACTAGCTTAATACTTCCACCCTTTTCACTGAGCCTTATTTTGTTTTGTCATTTCACGAGTGTTATTTAGTGAGCACTTTACCTTCGTGAAACTACGTGGAGCGTTGGATGGGACCTGAACTGCATGACCTTTAACCTTTACCTGGACAGTTGACCTTTTCACTAACTACGCCTTCACCTAACAGGTAACGGGTTTTCATTATTTCGCACAGCTTAAATTGCATTCAACTTTAGGCTGCGAAATAGCGATAACCGTCAGATCAAATCACACTTGATTGTCCTTTAAGTGAAGATTCTTATGCTGACTTGCTTACTCTAATCCTCCTCCGGTTACCAGATACCACTTGGTACCCAACCATTGGCCTTGGGGAACTTACTAAGTTTAAAATCTGAGTCAGCCGCATATTGTAACCCCCTTTAAAACTGCTAGTTCCACCTGGCACCTTCAATCTCTATGGAAGACACGTGCTCATGTACACATCACCGTTTAGCCTAGCATCGAAATAAATCTCCTTTACTTTCACCATTTTGCTGAGCATATCCTTCAGGCATCTTACAAGCGCGAAATAGTGCCAGCTATTAGATCAAACCATACTTGATCACCCTTTACACTTCATGCTCACTTTGCCTTTAAGAACGAAAAACCTTTTTGCCATTTCGTGGGGGTTAACACACGAGCACTTCACCTTCGCGAAACAATGCAGGCCGTCTGATCAAATGAGAATTGATCGGTTTTTATACTCTAAAAGTTTACCTGTAAATGTGGGCCCTGTGACTCGACTTTGCACACCCGGCATCCAGTCATCTTTCAAACTGATATGTCAATCTTTGATTTGCTGTGAGGAAATATCGAGTTCCTCTCTATTTTCACCACCTGTATCTGTCAGGATGCCTTTATCTCGCGGTATCTATCTTCTCTGGGACCCACCTTCTTTGAAACTATCAGACCCACTTTGCTACCTGTTGCACTTTCTGCCACATGCCATTAGCTTACTCACCCTCAGGACTAGCCGGACCATCCGATTGGAATGCCACATCATTTTGCCGTTTCGGTGGTCTTAAACTATGAACCATTTTGTCTTGCGAAATAGCGCAAACCGTTCGATCAAATCAGACTTGATTGGCTGTTACACTAATAGCCTTGGCTACGCACTGGGTCCCGCCTCTTTATTGACTACGTGCTACCACATGGCACTCGACCACTAGCTTTGCAAGGCTTTTTGCATTTAACTCAATGCCGGCCACATGTCTTTCTTTTATACCGCCGGTTCCACCTTGGGGGGCCCACGGCTTCCTTTTAAGACCACATGTTCATGGACACATTACCATCTATCATGACACATGGACGGTCCTCGTTTACTTTCGCTATTTTGTAGGGTATAAAGAACAATCATCTTGTCCTTGTGAAATAGCGCAAGCCGTCAGATAATTTTCTAGTTGCTCGGTACTTAACCATCTGAATGGACTCCGTGAGGGGTGGGCCCTCTGACTCAACTTCGAACACCTGACGTCCAATCACCTCTAGAGTTGACATGTTATTTTTTTTCATTTGTCGAGAGAAAGCACTGGGCTCCGATCAATTCATGACACCTATATTTGCCAGGTCACATCCCCTTCTGTGATTTGACTCACCTCTAGGACCTGCCTTTTAACCTTTAATCCCGACTTGCTGGCTTGTTGTAAGTAGCGCCGCGTGCTACCATTTTACTTGCTCTCATCAACCAGCTAGACCACCTAGGTGGCATGCCATGTCGTTTTTGCAACTTCGCTAGTTTTCAACTACGCGTGACTTCGCCTTGCGAAATAGAGAAAGCCATAGACCCATCCACGAGATGCACACTAGTTACTAGGCCCGACAACTTTAGGAGGAATACACATAAGGCATAAAATTTTTGCGATTAATTAACATGACCGCCTAGGCAAAAACAAGGGGGGACACTTCCTATGATCCCATGACCCATTACTTAAGTGGATAAAGTAATGAAAGAATAGAAACCAGAGGGTTTTAAACAAACATTAGGTGATCTAAAATAAAAAAACCCTAAACCCTTAAGGCCTAAAACAGAATTGAGGCATTTGAAAATGTGCCTTACTCAAAATTTCAACAAACCATAGAAAATTATAGGGAAAAGAAAAGCCCATTTTTAATCAGTGATAACAGTGGCTCTGACTGGGGATGGTTGATTGTAAGGTCAACACAAGAAAACTCAGAAACTCTAGAGAAACAGACCAAAACACAAACCAAAATAGAAAAGCAGGAAAGGAGCAAAAATGTACAAACAAAGGACCTACCGTGAATGGACATTAAGAGAAATAATCCTTCAGGAATTGTCCATGAACTAGAAATTCCTGTATTTCATCATTCATATTCTTCAAGAAATATGAATCCTTACCATTTAAGTCACAAACCACAAAAGGGCCAATCCACAGTGATTCAAATTTCTTGTGCTTTCCCTTATCCTATCCTTTTGCATTCCACTGAAGAACCATGTCATCAATTTGAAATTTCCTTAATGATGTCCTTTTATCAAAAAGATATTTTGACTGCAACTGGATCATCTAATTTCTCTTATGGGCAGAAGTCCTAAGCTCCTCCATTTCTACAATTTGTATCATTCTATTTTCCATTGGTTTAGATAGCTCCATGTCCTCATTTTGCAAAAACTTATAAACTGGAAGAAGATTGTTGACCGGCAATCTGGCTTGGGCACCATAGACTAATTCAAAAGGTGACATTCCAATGGATTTCTTAACTATTATTCTATTTTCCCATAGAGCTAATTTTAGTTTTTGATCCCAAGATCTTTTATTTTTTTCTAGGATTTTCTTGATGATATTCAACAGGCTTTTATTGTTGGATTCTGCTTGTGCATTGCCCTAAGGGTGATAAGGTGAAGAGTATGACATGAGTATACCATGACTAGTACAAAAGCCTACAAACTCTTCTGATCTAAAACACATGGCATTATCCATCACCAATTTTGCAAGTGTTCCAAATCTAGTTACAACATTATCCATCAGGAAATCAATGACAACTTTACTAGTAGCTCTTCTTGTAGGGATGGCTTCTATCCATTTGGTGAAATAATCAGTGGCCACTATGATCCATCCATGACCTCTCCCTGACCTCTCAACAATCTCTCCAATAAAATCAATGCCCCATTGGACAAAAGGAGCTTCTATCGAGACTGGATTTAGGGGTAAGGCTCCTTCATACTCCAGCTTGGATGAGAATTTCTGACATAGGTCACATTTCCAAACATATGCATGAGTATCTTTAAATAAATTGGGCCAATAGTATCCAGCTCGGATTATCTTACCAACAGTAGTCTTAGCAGAGTAGTGACCTCCACATACTCCATCATGCATTTCAATCAACACCTGTTTAGCTTGAAATTCATCCAAACACATTAGTACCTCTCCATCTCTTTTCCTCCAGAAAAGATCACCTTGAATGAGTACATACTTCTAGGACTTGAGTTTCAGAGTTCTTTTCTGATTGTGTGTCATCTCTTCTAAAAATGTGGCACCTTTTAAAAATTGGACTATCTCTGAATACCAAGGTTGCCTCTCAATACTAGTCACTAAAGCATCTCCAACTTCAACATTATGTATTTCTACACTCATGAGATTAGATTCTGTCATGAGCTTAGCCAAACCTAAACCTCTCACCAATTTAGTGATCTTTATCTCCAAGTTGAATTCCTGAATTCTGTTGATCCATCTGCATCTCTTCCTAGTAACCTCAGACTAAGACAAAATATCCTTAACAGTAGCATGTGGGACATAGGCAATGATATTTGCATTCACTAAGTAAGGCATAAAAGCTTTAATAGCTTTAACTAGAGCATAAGCTTGTTTCTCCATGGTCTCATATTTTAGTTCTGCTGCCTGCAAAGACTTACTGTAGAAGGCTATGGGATGTTCATATCCTTCATTGTCCTTTTGTAGTAATACTGCAGCCACCATATGATATGAAGCAAAAGAAAATAGAGAAAAAGGCTTTCTGTAATCAGGAGATTTCAACACTAGTGCCTCCTGGATTGCCTTCTTAATCTCAACAAAAGCTTTTGAGGCTTCTTGATCCCAAGAAAATTTGGTATCCTTCTTGAGGAGCTTGACAATAGGCTTCACTATCTCTGCGAAGTTTGTAATGAATCTCCTAACAAAATTTACTTTGCCTAAAAAAGATTGAATACCTTTCACATTTTTAGGTTCAGACACCTTATTGATTACTTCAATTCTCTCAGGGTCTATCCTTACCCCCTCCTTGGAAACTATGTGTCCTAGTAGCTTTCCCTCAATAACTCCGAAATGACATTTCTTGGGATTTAGTGATACACCAAATTCCAAGGCTTTATTGAACACTTTCTTCAGATGTCCACAATGATGATCAGCCTTCTTAGAGAAACAAGTTAGGTCATCTTGATAAACCACCATGATGATGTTAATGAATTCTAGACCTAACCTCAGGTCCTCCAAAAGATACTTCACAAATGCATAAAAAATGATCTAAGGGAGTTGTAAACCAGTACATGTCAATGCTATAAGGTGTATACCCATCCCCCAAAGGGATTTTTCTTGACAATCCATCGGTGCAAAAATATGAGCTCACCAAATGAGCTACAAAGACCTCTTCTAAAAGGCGATTCTGAATGCAATCTACAAAATTTTGAGCATGTGTCTTCAAAAGTAGACAAATTTTTTGAAGTCCCAACATAACGTGCTATGCAAAATCTTTGGGATGATTTCGGTTATTGGTTTTGAATTCGAGGTGATTGAGCTGACATGTGTGAAGCATTTTATCGTTTTGTTTAGGTCCACATATGGATTGGTAATTGGATTGAGCCAAGTTATTGTTACACGTTTAATGTTGCGTGTTATGTAGTTTTTCAGGCCGACATGGAATTGATTTAATCTAGTGGTGCGGACATATAAGATTGATTCAATTAAGCATTTTGTAGATAGATGTGAGTGTGCAAAGGTTGTATGAGTGTTGGTGCATAGTTTAACATGCACTATCATTGGATTGGTGCTCTGGTATATAATAGAGCAAAGAAGAACAAAGAAGGTTGTTAGAACAGTGACAAATAGTCTATTTGCGCTTAACAAGAACTATTTTTTGGCATTTGTAGATGCTATTCATTAGTTCATTCAATGAGTTATCATTTGTAGGACAGTGAGTCCTCCGGGGTTGTAGCCTTCTTTTTTAATTGAGCAGTGAGTTATAGGCAGTATGCTTGAATGCATATGTGTTTCCCTCTTGTAATATTATTATACTCCTAATCACAGTATTATAATATTGTGGGTCTCAATCCCACCGTGGTTTTTCCCTTTATGAGTTTCTGCTTAAAAATTCCAGTGTTATGGTTTTATGCTTGTTTGCATTTATTTTCTGTACTTTTCTTTTATTCATTTGCATGCAGTGGTTTAAGAATCAAGTTAAGAAATTTATTAATTGCAAAACACTGATTCACCCCCTGTCAGTGTTCATTGAATCCAACAAGGAATGCTTAGATGTATTGTGTTTATTTTTGCATGCGTTATGTGTTCTTGTGGTTATGTTAATGATGTTTAAATGCATGAGTAGTTAGTTGTTCATGTTGCATTAGTAGATGTTTTACAAAAAACCTATCTATATTTGCATGTTAGCTAGTGTATTTATCTAGGATATTTTGGTGGGAATTACATATGGTATTAGAGCCCATGTTCATACACTAGGTAGTTTGGTTTCATATGAACCCATTGTGCGTACTAACACTTTAGTGTGGGATTAGCCACATGATTATCCCTAATAGTTGTTTTATTGCATTTAGATGCCCTAGATTTCATCTTATAGTATTTTGTGTCTTGCTTAGACAAGATGCCTGCTAGAGGTAGAGGTTGTGGTCATGGTGGTCGTATGGGTACTTGACCAAACCCTAGTCTTAAGGTTTTTGAAGGATCACGTCATGAGCAACAACAACAACAGGAACACTGAAGTGGTGATGTGGTTTTGCAATTGGTTAATGTGCTTCAGGGACTTCTTGATTGTTTAGGACTGGGATAGGAGGAGAATCAACAAGATGGATCTCGTCATTCTATTCGTTAGGTTAGAGAGGAGTATCAGGAGTGAGTGAGGGAGTGTTCACACTCACCTAGGAAGATAGTAGAGGTGGATCAGGATGCGGTTGTAGTAGGTCATATGAGAGATCTTTTGAGGTCTTTCCCTCCTACTTTTGATGGTTCTAGCAGTGGTATGGATGCAAAGACTTGGTTGTTGGATATGGGTATGTGTTTTTTCTATGCATTCGTATAGTAGTAACACCAAGGCAAGGTGTGTGATCATGTATCTTCATGATTTTGCATCTACATGGTCATTTATGGAGGAGCAAAATTTGCATTTGGACATTAAGACAATTTCATGGGAGTTGTTTTTGGAGTGGTTTTGTGCTTGTTTCTTGTCAAATCACTGGAGGCAGATGAGTTTCATGATTTGAGGTAGCAGGATATGTCAGTTGAGTAGTACAAGCATAGGTTATTTGAGCTTAGGCATTACACTGGGATAGCAAATGATGAGCCTACGTTGATTCAACATTTTCTTAGAGGTCTTAGTGACCGTATTAGTGGTGAGGTTCGGATGCACGAACCTAAGACTATGGAGGTAGCTATGGAGAAGGCATGTTTGGCTGAGGAGAACCTAACTTTGGCTTTAGGAGGTACACCTAGTGTTCAAACTGCTAGTGCTCTAGTTTCTGGATCAGATGTGAGAGGTGCTCAGTCTCATGCATCAAGATAGGCCAGGAGTGATCCTCCATCATTCAAGGCTGAGCGTTTCCAACAAAAAGGATAGTTCTCAAAATCAAAATTTTTCTCGTAGACAGATCACGAGGTGACAAAGAACATAGTAGGTAGTGTGCTATTTACTTTCAGGATTCACAAGAAGCATATGATTCTCAGCAGAACTCTAGTGGAGGTAGTTTTCAACAGCCTAGTGTACCTTAGTCATTCATGGTTTTAGGAGAGGGAGTTGTTTCACTTGTGGACATCAGGGACATTATGCAACAAGTTGCCCTTAGTGATCTACTCAGGTCTCTGTTTCTTGTCCATTAGCTTAAGAGGCCATAGTTGGCGATGCAGGGTGGTCTCATCGTATATATGTGATGGTGGATAATTGTTAGGGTGAGCATCAGAGTGGAGTTGGGGAGGCTTCAGGTCATGGGCAAGCAAATTTCTTTGGTGCCCATGCACATTATATAACATCAAGAGTTGATCCTCAAGGGTCACGACATAGAGTAGGTAAGGGTCCAAGGGGACCCAAGTGATGATTCATTGGTGTTATAGGGACAATGCGACATGTTGATAGAGCTATTTTCCTACTTGTTTCAAGATTCCAGGAGTAAGCCTGGGACAAGGGCGGGAGGATGTAGTACCCCTCCCTGCTTCACCTTTCCTTTTTGTGCATCGTTAGAGTATATTGGCATAGCTTAGACTATTTTGTTGTGCTTTGATTAGATGTTTATGGGTTTACTTATGATTTAGATGCTTTCTTATGGATATTAGACATATTATATTGTGCTTGACATCATGATTACTTACGGATTATGACATTCCTAGATTATTATGATGATGGATTACTCTTTGATGATTCATATGTACTCGTGTTATATGTGTGATTCATGTTTTCTTATGGTGATTTGATGATATCATGTTGTATACTAACCCTATCTTATGATGATGATGACTATGATAATGCTTGATTGATTGTGAGTGTCTTCTATTGTGTTCATGATAAGGGAGGATGCCATACCACTCATCCGTGAGCATGATATGATGTTGCGATTTCCTTTCATTTGTCCTCCTAATATATATATATATATATATATATATATATATATATATATATATATATATATATATATATATATATATATATATATATTGTTGTACATGTGTTGGTGATGACAGATTTGCAAGTACCAGACATCGACTCCACATGGATTCACAGGTCTGAGCATGTCTTATCCCAATAGAAAGTTGATCAGAGATGACATGGAATCCCATTATACACTCTAGGTTTAAGTTGATTACCCTTGTCAGTTTAGTATCTTGGTGTGAGATGTTGTTTAATAGCGCGTGGTCTTTTCAGTTGTCCTAGGTTGGATTGCCTTGTAGTGTTGAGAATATTGATTGATTGATTGATTTAATTATTAATTAATTAATTGATATATATAGTTTAATAATGTTAAATTAAATTAATGGAATTAAATAATTTATAATAATAAAATAAATAAATAGTCTATAATTAATATTTAATATTATTGAGCAATTTTATATTATTGATTTATTTGGGCCTATTGGATTATTTTTAATTAATTTATATAGTTGAGGCTTTGATATTTATTTGTGGCAATTATTTATTTATCTTGGGTTTAATTTAATTATTGGGCCTTTATATTTTATTTGCCCATAGATATTCTTTTATGCTTATGATTTATTAATTCCCCTTTTGTTTAAGTGATTAAAATATTAGACATATTATATATTATATGGCATACCTACCATTTTATCTGATTGGTCTATTTTAAGGGGCAAGTAAATAAAATTATTTATTTATATTATTTGCCTCAAACTATGTGAGGTAGGTATGAAATATTGTTTTGGGGAATTTTTTGATTGGCTAGTAGTTTCCCATAGTTTTGGCTTTAATTTTTATTTATTGATTTCTTTGTAGATTGCCGACGGTTGGCTTCTCTGTGATTTTGGTGATTGCTGAAGTTTTTTTGTTGGATTGGAGGCTTGGATCGGATTGAAGCTTGAAGATTTTGGTTTTCTCTTCATCAGTTTCATTGGCCATAACTTCTATTGCTTCCAGGTTGGAGGATTATATCTTTGCAATTTTGGTTTTCGAAAAATAATTTCTAGGTTTCTGCATTGTGCCTATGAAAGATTGCTTGCTTTTGCGATGGGAGGAATTATATTGTAAATAGGAAATGCGGTATTGCACTAGATATTTATATTTATACAATTTGGGGACAATGATTTCTCTATATTCTTGCATTGCTAGTAGTTTGTCAGAAATTTCTTTGAGATATTTTTTAGTATATTGATTTGATTCGATTATCAATCTGAGAATTCTTATTTTAGTGTAGAAGTGTGATGTGATTGGTCCTTATTTATTTAGAGATTAGGATTGGTTTTATTTGATACCTTTGTGTTGGATATTGTCATGCATTGTTGCGGCTAGGATATGTTGTTGTCATTGATGTCAAAATATTCCTATGATTTTCTCTAGTGATTGTTGTTTGGGAAGATTTTCTGATCTGGTTTGTAGTGTTGGTTTGTTAATCACTGTTTTGCCGAGTTTGGTATATCCTCCGGTATATTCCAATGTGATCAGATGTAGTGCTGAGATTTTGGGGTATTGTTTGGGATGGTCTTGTGTATCTTCATTTTAAATGGACTGTGATTTGGTGCTCCGCAAGTTATCTTTCTTCGTGACAGTTACTGATTGGTTGCGTTCTTGAGCTTTCAGACGTTGACCGATGAAGATTTAAAAAATGGTGTTGGTGCAACTGTTCCTGATGATTCTAACATTCTTTTTGGTGTTTCTTAGTCATGTCCTATTTGTTTTGGCAATCTGTATTGATTGTTGTGTGAGTTTTTGGTGAAATTCATCAACCGATATTGATTTGCATGTTATGTGGTATTTCTGGTGGTGTAGCGTGTTGCGGTTGTTCTTGTCATGATTTTCGGTGGACTTGTGCATTTGAGAATTTTATTTAGGACCATGTTATGCTATGTGAACTATTATATTGGTTCGGTGGTTAATCTTTGTATCATGTGATGTAATTTTGTAATTAAGAGTTGAGGGTTAGGGTTTAGGCGACCTTGTTATCAAGGTTGATGAATTGTATATATAGGTGATATATTCATGTAGATTGGGTGTCATTGTTGTGTCTTCATTATTAGAGGGAGTTTTGAGTGCGAACAAGTGATTTATCCTTTGGTGTTGAGTTTGAGGAGATATTGGTGCTGCAGAGCAGACTTCTGTTGTTAATCAGAACTATAATCAAGCATTTGGAGATGCTATTCTTTCAGTTCATTTCTTCCAGATTGTAGTTCAAATCTTATTGTAAGTCAATGAGACTTTCCTGAGGGTTGTAGCCTTCTAGGCCATTATATTTGAGTAGTGAGCTCTAGGTAGTGTGCCTAAATGCATGTGCATTCCCCATTGTAATATTTTCACATACTACTATAGAGTATCATCTTACTGTGGGTAGGTTCCCACTGTGATTTTTCCCTTAACCCGATTTTCCACATCAAAATCTTGGTGTTGTGTGTTGTGCTTTCAATTTTCCTATCCGTCTTATTGTTGCATTTTATTAGATTGATTTTTGGTGGTTAATTTGTTATTTTGGAGATGACTGATTCACCCCCCTCTCAGTCTTCCTTCTTGATTGCTGCTAACAATTGGTATTAGAGCTAGATCCTCTGGTAGAAGCTTAATCGCTTGAGGAGATCCAGGATGGTAGTTCAAGGTGTTATCTTTAAGAAGGATAGTCTGAGGTTTGATGGAAGCAATTATACTATATGGAAGAACCTGATGGAAGTTCACTTGAAATGTCTTGGTGAAGATTATTGGAAAATTACAAAGAATACCTATATTGTTCCTCAGAATTGACCATCTACTCCTGATGAGATCAAGGAAGCGAAACACAATATTAGAGCAAAGGAAGCATTTCTTAGTGCCTTGACTGATTTTGAAATGACAAATGTAATGAGACTTTAGACCGCACATGAGGTCTAGGAGAAGATTGAGATCTTGTATGAAGGTGATAAACAAGTGAAGGTTGCCAAGTTGAAGAGTTTGAAAGGAAAGTATGAGTCATTGAAGATGGGTGATGATGTGCACATACACTCTTTCATGGCTAAGGTGAATGACCTTGTCCTAGGTATCAGATGTGCTGGTGGAACCATTGAGGAAGATGAAATTGCTGCTAAGGTATTGAGATCCTTGCCTCCTGCTTATAAACATAAAGTTGTTGTTATTGATGAGATCCAGAGTATGACTACAATGACAAGAGATGTGTTGGTTGGAAAGCTTGCTGCTTTTGAGCTGAGTGAATTTAGAGGATCACATGAAAAGTCTGAGATAACATTTAGAGCATCTGCATCTATATCCGATAAACAAAAATATGATCCCGATGAATGCAAAATATCTAGATATGAGAGAGAGAGAGAAAAGAGATGGAAGAGAAAGAAAAAGAGCTAGATGAACTTGAAGCATTGATTGCCCGAAGATTTCCTAAAGGTGTTGGTAAGTATGATGTAAAGGTTCCTTTGAAATGTTTCACTTGTAATAAGATACGACATTTTTCTTCTAGATGCCCAGAGAGAATGGCTAAGTATGAAAGGCATGATAACTTTGATAAGCATGATAGGAATGATAGATATGACAAGCATGAGAAGTATGATAAGCCTTACAAGTCTAACTAGAAGTGTAGAAATCAGAAGAACTATTATTATGTTGTTGATGAAGGTGTTATAGATAAAGAATTAGAAGGAGATGAAGTTGTGTTTATTGATATTAAAGAAGATAGACCCATACCTATTGATTCCACTTGTTATGCTATTGAGGAGAAGGCTTTAGCTACTAAGGTTGAAGATAAAGATGAATGGGTAATTGACAGTGGCTGTTCACATCATATGACTGATGATAAAAAAAAATTTATGAGCGTGGAGAGATGTGATGGTGGAATAGTTAGATTTGGAGATGACAAAGCTTGTGTAATCCATGGGAGAGGTTCTATTTATTTTGATGGTAAACATAACATTGATGATGTCTTGTATGTTGAAGGTTTGAAGCATAATCTTTTGAGTGTTGCATAGATGGTTGATAAAGGTTATGATCTACAATTCAAGGATGGTAAATGCAAGATCTTGAATGCCTCTGGTATAGAGATTACATCTAGGACTAGGACTGAAGGTAACATTTTTCATTTGAATGCTGGTGAGAAAATTTGTTTGATTTCTCAGATTGATGAGAGTTGGTTCTGGCATAGGAGAATGTGTCATGTAAATTTTGATTCAATGATTAAGATAAGTTCTACACATACTATTAGAAATCTACCTAAAATTGTCAAGCCTACTAATCCGGTATGTATGGAATGTCAGTTGGGTAAGCAAACAAGGATTTGTTTCAAAAGAAAAAAGTATACATCAAAAGGATTGCTAGATCTTGTGCATACTAACCTCTGTGGACCTACAAATGTTAGAAGTGTGTAGGGTGATAGATATTTTATGTTTCTAATTGATGATTATTCTAGGATGATGTGGGTTGTCTTTTTGAAGGAGAAATCATAAGCATTTGATAAATTCAAGATATTCAAAGATAAGGTAGAGAATGAGTCTGGATTCAAGGTGAAGTGTTGGAGATCTGACAGAGGTGGAGAATTTTGTTCTGGTGAGTTCAATTCATTCTATGAGAAGCATGGGATTAGAAGACAACTATTTGTTCCTAGAACCCCTCAACAGAATGGAGTTGTTGAGAGGAAGAACATAATTGTTTTGGATGTTGCAAGGACTATGCTGATTGAAGGAAATGTTCCGAAGATTTACTGGAGAGAAGTCATTAGCAATGCTATTTATACATTCAAAAAAGTTCACATCAAAGGTGATATCGGTAAGACCCCTTATGAGCTTTGGTTTGGTCATGTTCCTACTATGAGATATTTCAGAGTATTTGGTAGCAAATGTTATATCAAGAGAGATGAGGACATAGGAAAGTTTGATGCTAGAAGTGATGAAAGAATTTTATTGGGATATTCTACAAAGAGAAAAGCCTACCAGTGCTACAATAAGAGACTGAGAAAGATTGTAGAGAGTGAAAATGTGAAGGTGGATGAGAACATTGGGAAAGAGATCAGAGCATGTGGTTATGATGATAGTCAACATATTATTTTAATGCCTATTCAGCCTGAAGAGCCTAAGCAGAATGATCCAGTAGAGATTGTTAACCCAGATGTTGCTACTGATGGTGAAGGAGTGAAGGAACCTGATAATTAGAACAATCAAAAGACTCCGAGGTATGCAAGACTGAATCATTCAAAAAATTAAATTATTGGTGATAAGAACAAGGGTGTGATGACTAGAAGAAGATTAACCACTGAAGAAGTATGCTTGATTTCCAAAGTTGAACCTAAAGATGTTGTTGAAGCTTGTAAAGATGAAAATTGGATGAGAGCTATGGAAGAAGAACTAGATCAGATTCAAAAGAATAACACTTGGAAACTTGTGCCTAGACCTAAGGATAAGAATGCTATTGGTACTAAATGGGTATTCAGGAATAAACTGAATGAAGCCAGTGAAGTAGTCTGAAATAAAGCAAGACTGGTTTGCAAAGGATACTCCCAACAAGAAGGATTTGATTATGAGGAGACTTTTTCCCCGGTTGCCAGAATTGAAGCTATTAGACTGTTGCTTGCTTATGCTGCTTATAAAGATTTCAAGGTATATCAGATGGATGTCAAATCTGCCTTTTTGAATGGTGATCTTGAGGAAGAAGTTTACATCGAACAACTTGATGGATTTCATTGTCGGATGATGGAGACATGGTATGTAAATTGAAGAAAGCTCTTTATGGATTGAAAAAATCCCCTAGAGCCTAGTATGCTAGACTAGATAAATGCTTGTTGAAATTGGGATTTACTAAAGGTGCTACTGACAGTTTTCTGTATTTTAAGATTGAAAATGATAACATCTTGATTATTAAAGTCTTTGTTGCTGATATTATGTTTGGTGGTGATGATAACTTGAGCAAGAAGTTTGTCGGTGATATGCAGAAGGAATTTGAGATGTCTATGATTGACGAGATGAAATTTTTCTTAGGTTTACAGATTGCACAAACTAGAAAAAGGTATATTCATATCTCAAAATAAGTATGTAAAGGAATTGCTGAAGAAGTTTAGGTTAGATGACTCCAAACCGGTTAGAACTCCTATGGTGACTGGTTGTAAATTGTATAAGAATGATGAATTTCCTAAAGCTAATCAAATTTTTTATAGATCTATGGTTGGTGGACTTCTATATCTTACTCAGACTAGACCTGTGTGCATGGCTACTAGATATCAAGCTGATCCGAAAGAGATTCATGTCATTGTTGTTAAGAGGATATTCAGATACTTGAAGGGAACTATGGACTATGGTTTATGGTATCCGAGGAATGATGATTTCATGCTATGTGCCTATATTGATGCTGATTGGGCTGGTGATGTTGATGATCGGAAGAAGACTACCGGTGGAGCATTCTTTTTGGGAAAGAAATTGGTTTCATGGGCTAGCAAGAAACAAGATTTAATATCCTTATCTACTACTAAAGCTGAGTATATTGTTGCTGCTAGTAATTGCACTCGGTAGTTTGGATGAAGCAAATGTTGAAAGATATCAGAGTTATTCATGAAGAGCCTACTGTTATATACTGTGATAATTCCAGTGCTATCAACATGTCAAAGAATCTGGTACAAAATTCAAAGACTAAACATGTGTTAATCAAATATCATTACTTGAAAGAGGGTGAACCCACAATAGTGGGTTACACTTTTTTGCCAACTTTGACACTGCAATATTCATTTTCAGAAAAAACTTTAGATTCAGACACTTATTACTTCTAAACCATAAGGAATTTGTAGATGATGTGAACTAGTGATTTGTATCATTTTGTATGTAGATTCTAAAAATATTTTTTTCATAATTTTTGGAATCAATTTGCTTCCATTTTTCTATCTCCCTCGAAAACTAGTTTTTTCAAAAAAAACATTTTTAAAGAGTGATACTCACTCTGTATAGCATAAGTTTTTTTTGTATAATAGATATGAACATGATTCTTTCAAATTTGGTTTTGTAACATTCAAATCTACTGTTTGCTATTGGTTTTGTAACGTTATCTTCAATATTTCATATTTTATTAAGATTTGAAGTCGAGTGAGCTTTAATTTTGATATATGTCCATTTGATATTACGTAACTTGTTGTAAATGTAACAAAAATCATTTTTTTTTGTTGGAAAGAGGACTTCAATACCTAGTGCGTAAATATTTTTCAGAATTTTTTGGGTGACGTTTACTATTTTTCCATAAGCATTGGACAAAGAAGTTCATGTAAACCTACATTCATAAGAAATAAAATAAAAATATATTAATGAAATTAAATATATTAAAAATTATACTATTTGGAATGCTTATAATAAGGGATAAATACTTTAAAAAAACTTCTAAATGAATTCATTTAACCCCCCAAAAGCTAATGTAAAATTGGTTTTTTATCAACATTTGATAGATGCAAAGGAGACTCCATTGCAAGTATGATTTAGAAGTAGAGAGGTTCTATCCAAGAAATTTTGATCTAACTCTCTTCAATTAATTACTTCAAATGTGACCTCTTAAAGCTTAAATCATTAAATTTTCAAAAAAAATTATGATCTCAACAAAATTCAGGATGTAAGGAAAAGTGGGAACTAGCATTGTGAGTTCATTCGAGAGAAAGTCAGTGAAGAGAAGGTGAAGCTGGAGTATGTATCTACAAAGGAACAAATTGCTGATATTTTCACTATCTTTTTGCCTGTAGATACATTTGTATATTTGAGAGACAAGTTAGGGGTATCCACCCCTCCTGATGAGAACTAGATGCATTAAGTTGCATCAATCTGGTGGATTTCAAAGCTTTATGTTTTTATCCGGATTGGTGTGTAGGTGTCGCTCCTTTGCTAGAGTAGTCTATGTTTTGGGGAGAAGATTCATGTTTCTATTTTGGAGAGTTTGGTTTTCTATTTCAAGATCTTTGGCATTGCTGTCAAAGGGGGAGAGTGATCATGTGAAAAAGTTCTTTCTAAGTCCTGATTTTAGGGGGAGTTTGCTGGTGATATCTTCTTTTCTTCGCATTGACTGTTTTTCACATCCATATGTTGCCATAAATGCCAAAGGGGGAGATTGTTGGATATTGTCATGCATTGACACTGCTAGGATATGTTGTCATTGATGTCAACATATTGATGTGATTTGCTCTGGTGATTGCTGTTTGGGAAGATTTTTTGATCCGATTTTTAGTGTTGGTTTGTTGATCACTGTTTTGCTGAGTTCAATATATCCTCTAGTATATTCCAGTGTGATCAGATCTGGTGCTGAGATTTTGGGATATTGTTTTGGATGGTCTTATTTATCTTCCTTTTAGATGGATCATGATTTGGTGCTCTACAAGTTATCTTTCTTTGTGACAGTTACTGATTGGTTGTGTTCTTGAGCTTTTAGATGTTGACCGATGAAGATTTAAAAAATGGTGTTGGTGCAGTTGTTCTTGATGATTCTAACATGCTTGCTAGTGTTTCTTAGTCATGTATCCTATTTGTTTTGGTGATCTGTATCGATCATTGTGTGAGTTTTTGGTGGTTTTCATCAACCGGTATTGATTTACATGTTATGTGGTATTTCTGGTGGTGTAGCGTGTTGCGGTTGTTCTTAGTGTGAATACTGGTGGAGTTGTGCAGTTGGGAATTTGATTTAGGACCATGTTATGCTATGTGAACCATTATATTGGTCTGGTGGTCGATCTTTGTGTAGACACTCAAAATTGGTCATCACCCCTATGTCGCTAACCCAATTTTTAACATGTTTTCTATGTCACATTTGATCTTCATCATATGTTGACATTGTGTCATTCCTCTTATTCTAGTTCATTTCGAATCCAACCCTAATCGCTCTTCTTCATTTTGCATTTGGTCCTAAATTATTATGATTGACATTTTATCAATTTCAAATCATTTGAATTGGTCTCATCTTGACAATTAGACTCAATTCTCTCTTTGTTGATAATTAATCAATCATTAATTATCAACCTCTTTATCAATGAATTTCAATCAGTCCTCTATGACATTCTATCAGCCTTTCATGACACTTTATCAATCGATCTTATCAATTCTTTATCAGGTCATTGTCAATTAGTCTTATCAATCTTATCAGTGTTTTATCAAATGTCATTATCAATTTTGGGTCTTCTTCGATAATTAAATAAATTCAATTTATTTGTTTAGCTAATTCCTAAATATGAATAATATATTAATTTATCATATTTATATTCTCATATGCAGATAATAAATTTTATTTATTAAATTATCCCATATTTATCTTTTCAACCTGCTAATTTGGAAAAATATGAGGATACTCAATTTTGTTTATTTATTAAATCCTCATATTGTCTTCCTCAATTTGATTGTAGATTTCTTTCCGTATTTCTTCTGCTTTTTCTCTTGCCTCCTAATGGAAAGTTTAATCTCATCCGTCGATTCAAAATCCTCTTTCCTATAAATTGAGCTCTCATTGCTCATTTTTGATATCCACATTTTGAATAACTATATGCTATCAAATTAACTTTAAATCTTCGAATCTTCTTGCCCTTGCTTTCATCACATTTGCAATTTGAAGTTTGAGAGCCACATACCATTTGATTAGAGAAGAAAGGAGGAGCAACGAGGCCTTCATCGAATGTAGTAAAATTGGTTTGATTTTCTCTAATTTATTTTATTTCATTTGATGACCTTGTTGTGAATGTACCTGATTTTACATGGTTTTGTGTAATTTTCTTGCTACATTTTTTGATAAACCTGACGTGAAAAACTCTTACTGATATATGTTTCTTAGTGATTGCAAATCATGCGTCTTCTTGGTGCTTGCAGGTTTGCTTGAAGTTTTTTTTTAATAGTTATGCATTCATATCCAGCAATCATCACATTCACATTAAAGGATAACCGCCTAGTCATTCATGATTTTCTATCAAAGTTTTTACTGCTGACAAACATTTTCATGTGCCATGTACCTTGTTTATGTGCATTGTCAACATATGCATCTCTTTGAGGCATTTTGTTTAAAATAGTTCGCTGCATTGTCGCAATACGTATTAGATTTTATGTTTTGGCAAGGAAAGAATACAATTTGAACGCCCTGTCTTTGCCACAATGGATGTCTGCATTCTAAATACAACGTATTAAATCTATGTCCAGGCGTTCATATTTTGCATAATATATTCAATCTGTCAATATAATCTGCAATCACTACTTACCCTGAGACCACATTCTTTTTAGCCATATCTTGTAAAATCAGTTTACCTTATCTAAGCTTCACATTACACTTACTTGAAAGTTTTTAAAGTCATTGCAATATATTTATCTTCTCCGCTGCAAAAAGTCCATGCTCCACACATTAATTTTAGCAGGCTACGTGCCTATTAAAACAATTCACATACCTTTTCTATTCTCCCACATTAAAAAAAGAATTAATTGAGACAATTCATTTAGGATGGGAAAGGTTATGGAGTTTAGCATTTTACTTGCTGATTGAAGGTTTATGTTAGTTAGCCTTTTATTTGTGTTTTGGATTTTTGGTTTTTAGTTTTTGTTTTTAGTTTTTTTAATTTAGAATTAGTTTTGTTTTAGATTTTAGATTTTTAGTTTTTAGTTTTTGTTTTTAAGATTTTTTAATTTAGAGTTAGTTTTGTTTTTAGATTTTAGATTTTTAGTTTTAGTTTTAGTTTTTTTAGATTTTTTTTTAATGTAGAATTAGTTTTGTTTTTAGGTTTTAGGTTTTAAAATTTTAGAATTAGTTTTTGTTTCTTTTAGATTTTTTTTAATAGAATTATTTTTTGGTTTTTAGATTTTAAATTAGATTAGTTTTCGTTATTTAGTTTGTTAATTTAGATTTAGAATTAATTTAGGTTTAGTTTATAATTTAGATTTAGTTAATTTAAATTAGTCAGTTAGATTCATTGTTTTTAGTTTTAAATTAGTTTGTTGATTAGATTAGATTTGTTTTGTTAGTTTTGTTTTAGATAAATTTGTTAGTCATGTGGCATGGTTGTTTAGAATATTTGTTTTGATTCTGGGAGGTTGATCTTTTTGAATTTTGTCTCATGCAGGTTCTTTCCCGAGACACTCATCTATTCTCGCTCATCAAAGACATAATCTTGAAACTATTAATGTGTTTGTTGCAGGACGTGACCAAAGAATTTCATCAAAACTGAGTGTTTGCGATTTTTAGAATAGTTGCACACTTCGTTTCTAAAGGTCAATGAACACCATGTTTGCCTTCTCCTATTTCATTTCGCTTGTGTGTTTTTACCCTTAGAAGTGGGTCTACCTCCCAGTTTTCCTAGCACTTCGCACAGGCATTGGTGAGAGCGAATGACCCAAAGTGGTGACAGGCTAAGGCCGAGCTCTTCCAAACCACTCTAAATAACTGCGTTTGCAATGAAAGTTGTAAACAATGAGTGCTATAATGACATAGTGACGATTAAATTCACCGGATCTATGTCCACCCAAATGAATGCCCTGATTAAAAACCTTTGTGCTTAGAGACCAAAAATCTTCTAGTCATTGGTGCAAGAGGTCGGACCTCTGATGTCGTCTCACACTTTTACGCCTCTTAGTAGAGATATAAAGTTTGCCTTGGGAAGTTTTCATGGGAACTCATGCTTGGCTTCCCTAGAGAAGTGAGTGTCATGGAGGGGAGCTAGTGGGGTCAAGCATCTAAGTATCCACTTTGAGTAGGCGTAGCTAGGAAACCAAGTGAGATCCAATGACTATTGTCCTTGCCAGCCATAGGATTTGTTGTTGAAGGTGCATGATTGTCTTGGGTCAAAGTCAAACAAACATCTTGTCTTCTATGCTTGTGAAAGGTTTAATTAAAAACAATTGTCACAAGTGGTCATAAACAATCTTTTTTTCAAAGTTCAAACAACATTCAACAAGTCAAAAACAAGTTTCAATTGTCCAAGTATTCATCCAACAATTTACAACGATTTTATAAACATGGCTTTTCAAAACATTGGACAACTTAGTTTCAATATTCATGTCACTTAAGGCTAGGCTTTGCATGGTCCAAACTTAGCTCTCAGGACATATTGTCACTTTTTTTCATTTTAGTTCATTTCATTGCAAGCGTCCTCATTTTGCACTTTAGGTTTAGAATCATTTCCCCAAGTTTTCATTGCGTTGTCATACCATATCTAGGTTTTCACTTAGGTTATATTATTGCCT
Source organism: Cryptomeria japonica (assembly GCF_030272615.1). Classification (NCBI taxonomy): domain Eukaryota; kingdom Viridiplantae; phylum Streptophyta; class Pinopsida; order Cupressales; family Cupressaceae; genus Cryptomeria; species Cryptomeria japonica. The sequence goes on along the minus strand of NC_081413.1, from coordinate 429,366,170 downwards.
TGCATCTTTCTCTTGCATTAGATCATATCATGGCATAGTCTAAACCCTAGGTTTGTCTTAGGTTCACATTGTCATATACTTACATTCATATCCTTGGTTCATATCATTTTGTCATATCATATCATATTCTTAGATCATTTTCATTTCATACCATATCCTTAGTTCATATCACATTCTTGGTTCAAATCATACTTAGGTCTTTGTCATTATCGTTGCCTTCTTGCATATAGTCTTCAAAATTAGGTTTGCCAAACTTCAAAAATCAAAACTTTAGACTAAACCCTAAGTCATTGTTGGGGAGTCTTGACCTTGTCCAACATTTGTCCTCTTATCAATATCCTTTTGTCAAACCTAGCTTAGTATCCAAGTGTATAGGTCAGACATTGTCAATTTGTCTTATTGTCATTCAGTCCTTTGTCCTTTTAAGGTCTAGACTTCATTTCAATTTCCCAAGGGTCACGTCTTTAGGGCTGCATTTCAAAGGTTTGTCCAGACCTCAAAAACAACAAAAACATATGTTGCATTACCATTACTTAAGATTGCATGTCATTTCTAAAAAAATCCTAAAACAACAAAAACATTGGTTGCATTCCTGCCCTAAGTTGAATGTTCATATCCCAAACTCACATTTAGTTGCATCTAATTGCCATTCCAAAAATTCAAAAGGTCCGAAAACATTTAGTTGCATTTCCAATCATCTAGGTTGCATTAGTTGCATCCATCATCCAAAATCCCCAAAAATATTGCATTTCATAGTGATATGCCTGTTGAAACAAGGTCTAAGTCCAAGAAATCACACTAATCAACATATCAAGCCATGTCCTTTCCAATGGATAACACACAAAACACACAAATGCAACAATATCAAAATCAGTCACTCGATCCAAACGTGGGTTCGTCAAGCAATGCACCACCAAAATATGAGACAATACAATTGGGACCACCTCCATATTATGCACCCATATTTGTGCCAATGAAACCAGTATTTGGAAGTGTTCCACCACCACCGTCAGGGAGTGCACCATTCAATTTCAATCAATTAAACCAGCAACATGACACACACCATCCAATGTTATATGAGGAACAAAACCTTATACAAGGATTTGGGTCAAACCAAGACCTTCAACAAGAAATGGATCCAAATAACCCATCAGATTCCTCATTGGATTCTGATGATGTCGAAATGTTTGTTACGAATCCAAAAATGGAAAAGAAAATGAACAAGTTTTTCAGTAAAGTGTCTAGATTGTTTCTCGACAAGTATAGAAGCATTCTTGAAGCTACTACAACCTCTAATGATCAAAATAATGTACAAACGCAACATGAATTTGGTAATCTTTTGAGTTTTGAACCTCATCCAGATGAAACGAATGCACAACAGGAAGTACCAACCACACCACTTGAGAAGAGTGTCTCTAAATCCTTGGGTGTGAGTGTTCCACTGAAATCAACCTTTGACACAATTAATAATCCATTGTTCAACACTACATCATTTCCACAAGATCAAATGGTAATGGCGAAATCATTGACAAACACAATGTATCCAAAGACATCACAAGTTCTCCAAAGTGGATCGCAAGCACAAATGCAAGAGCATTTTATGACCAAAATGCCAAACATTACTAATGTATAAACCAATCCAATGATATAAAAAAAATCTTATGTTCACTTAAGTTCAGTACATGTGAAATAAACACATTCACAAATGACACAAATTTTATCGACATGACCTTCAATTATGGCAACAAAAGGAATAAATAGTGGTACACAACCGCAATAAATATTGCAACAATTTAAAAATGCACAACATGCACCGTCGAATATGAAAACACGTAATACACAATGACAATATTATACTCAACAACAAACAATAGTGCCTTCTGCGCCACTACAAGTAAATACAAACTGGAAAAAACAAGAATCATTTGGACAAACTTCACAACAAGTAAATGCAAGTTTCATTCCACATGTAAAAGTGAAACAACCTAAAGCACATAAGAAAAGCTTCTTGAAATTAATGGGGTTTACATCAGGACAAAAACAAATGGAACCAAAGAAACAAATTCCAATTCAAAGTCAAAAACATCAATATCAACAACAATATGTGCCTCAATATGCGCAATAAGGGTAGGTAAGCTATTATATGCCCCAACAACAACAATGATAGCCAAATGCGTATTACCAACCACAAATGCAATTTAAACAACCCAAAGTGTAGTATCAACCACATATGCAGATGGCAATTCCATCTCAATGGGCACAACAAAATACTCAGTACCAAAACGTGGCAGTGCCTCAACAACACAAGCAATATAAAAATGAATATATGCTAGAGACACCAAAGACAGTGATTTCTGAACGTCAGCAACCATTTGGAAGAACTATATTTCAAAAACAAGGACATCTAGGGATGAATGATGACCCTTAAAAGCCTTCACAATCATATGTGTTGGTGCAACAAATTGAAAAGATGCAATGACAAATAGAGGCATTACAAACCAAAAATACAAAGAAGTTATACACAGAGCAAGACTTATGTCCTAATCCATTTGATAAAAGTTTGTACATGCCTCCCTTTCCTAAGAACTTTGAAGCATCAAATTTTGAAAAATACAAGGGAAACGATAATCCAAAAGATCATATTCAAGTTTTTTATGTAGTGTGTACTGAGGTAACTTATGATGAGACATATTTGATGCATCTTTTCCTACACAGTTTCACAGGACAAGCTATGGATTGGTATGCACATTTGCTCAGGAATATAAAATCTTGGAATGAATTGGCCAAGAAATTCATTTGTCATTTCACATTCAACATCAACAATGAGATAACCATGTCAGATTTATGCAACACAAAGTAAAAGCCAGGAGAACCATTAATGACTTTCTTACAAATATGGCGAGGCCTGGTTAGTCGATGTTCCCTCGACATCCTGGAGGAACAACAAGTCAATTTATTTATTCAAAACTTAATAATAGAGATGATGTATGAGCTTAAATTGAAAGGTCCTAGTACAATTGCAAAGCTCATTAAAAAAGGAACGAACATTGAGGATTCTCTTATTGCTAAGGGGGTTTTTTAAGTGAACAAGGACAACAACAATCCGACCAAATCGGGTGATAGGAATAAGTTTTGGTCCAAAAACAAGAATGCCACTAATGATGGTGTAGTTGACGCAAGAACCGTAAGCACTAGTCAACCTAAGTTTGTTATAAGAGGACCAAGATCTTTGAATGCTCCAAATTTCCAACAGAATCAACAAACACAAAATCAAACAAGTAACGTTATGCAACAACCACAAAATCAACATCGTAATCAACAACAATAATATCAACAATGTAGACCTTTCAGATCAAGAGACGGGCCTCCCTGTCAATTTACACCATTGGGAGAGCCTATTGAATTGGTAATGAAATATTTGATTCAGGTTAATTTCATTAAGTTTCCAGATATCAAAGGAGTGACTGTTTTTCCTATCAGAGTAGGTCCAGCAATAGAGAATACTTTACTACAAGTGCTAGATCTGGATCTCCCTTACAATATGATCCTAGGCCATTCATGGATTCATGCAATGAAATCGGTTCCTTTGACCTATCACCAGTGTCTGAAATATTCATACAATGGAACCGAGATAACAATTCTTGGAGATCCTAATCCATTTCAATTTTGTGCTAACCTGAAGAATTCTCTTCAACAAGTGTCAGTAAATAGAGAGGCGTCCTTTCCTAATTATGTGGATCCCAATACATTATTAGAATCTATCAAATGTAAGATGAAAATACAAGATCAAGGTTGCAGAGAGTATTCAATGTCCGAAATATTCATTATTGGCAAGTTTCCTCTGTCACCAAAATTACGTGGAAAAGAACATTTGTTGCAAAAGGAATCCAAAAAAGTCATCCAATATCAACCTCCCACCATATTTGTAAAGTGGGGTGAAATGAACAAAGAAAATTTGAATGATGATGGATCAGGATGGCTCTATAAAGATGAAGTAGATACAACAGACACTTCACCTATCAAATTGTAGATAGAACAATATGACAAAGGATTTACCATAATGTAGAAGAAGGGATATGATGGATGCAGTGGTTTGGGACCTGATAAAAGAGGAAGATTAGAGCCTATCATCCCTGAGATATGACATAAAACTTTGGGTTTAGGTCTTGTACCATTGCAAATCGGAACCTCATCTACCAAAGTCACTACATGTGTAAAAGGGCGTGATTCTGATGATGAAATGACACCTGAGGACACCCATCTTGAAAATAACTCTAATGAATGGGAGTGTGACTCTTATTCCTCAAGCTCCTATTCCCTTGATAATGTCTTCATTGAACTTGAAAATTTGGCTATGGAAGACATACATGAAATTCCTCCTCCCATCAAAACATGTCCTAAAGCTTGGATAGAATCATTTTGGAATCCGAGCACTGAATTTGACACAAGTAGCTCAGATAGTGATACCACTGACATTCATGTCTTCACTATCTTGATCCAAACCTTTATTGGAACTGATGATGACATGCCCCTTGTATACCCACAGCTTATCCAATGCGACCAACAAGGACCACTTTAGTTAGATTGATTTGAAAATGATGAGGCAATAGCAGAATTCCTTGAGCTTAGAGAAGGCATACCACAAGGTGATCACGAGGTCGTATTTGCTATTGATTTATATTCCACAACATATTTTGGGGAGTCAACTCCATCTTCCAATTGCAAAATTGAAAAAGAAAATAGAAAGAAAAAAATCAGAAGAGTAGGTCTCCGGGTGAAAATCGCAAGGCACCCTCTGACCACAAAAAAGTAAAAATAAAGGACGTACTTGTGAGTGAAAACCTCTCTGAGGCTCCCAAAGGTGGAAGATTGGACATAACCCCGTTGGGTTAGAAAAAATCAACATTGCTTGTGGAAATGACTGAGGAGATAAATTTGGGTACACTTGACAATCCTAAGGTCATTCATTTTGCTGCTTCGTTGTTAGAACAAGAAAGAATAGATTTTATCAACTTTTTCCTTGAGAAGCAGATAAATTTTACATGGTCTTACACAGAATAACCGACCTTGATCTAGAAGTCCATCATCTGCCGCTGAAACCAGGTGCCAAGCCCGTCAAACAAAAACTAAGAAAAATGCATCCACAAGTGGCCCTACTAGTCAAAGTTGTACTCAAGAAATTGTTGGATGTTGGATTTATTAGACCAATTGATTATGCAGAGTGGATCTCCAACTTAGTGTCAGTTAGCAAAGCAACTGGGGGCATCAAAATTTGCACTAATTTTAGTGACTTAAACAAAGCATGCCCTAAAGATGACTTTCCTCCGCCAAATATTGACATCGTAGTAGACATGATAGCTGGATATGAGATGTTGTCACTAATGGATGAATTTTCTGGGTGCAATCAGATCCAAATAGCTCCTGAAGACCAACATAAGACTGCCTTTACATGTGCTTGGGGAATGTACTATTGGAATGTGATGCCATTTGGCCTAAAAAATGCAAGCAACATATCAAAGAGCCATGACAATAATTTTTCATGACTACATCATACAATAATGGAGGACTATGTGGATGACCTATTGTGCAAATCAGTTACTAGAGATAGTCATCTGGCTATTTTAGGCCCAATCTTTGATCGGATGGAGGAATACAAGCTCAGACTCAACCCAAAGAAGTGCATCTTTGGGGTAACAACTGGAAAACTATTAGGATGTATTGTTTCTCGAAGAGGTATTGAAGTCGACCCTGCAAAGGTCAAAGCAATCCTAGATATGACTCCTCCTACTGCACAAAGGGGTAGTTTTTTAATGGAATGATTAGTGTCAACATACATTCCAAGCTTTAAAAGATTATCTTCTATCACCACCTATTTTAATGCCTCCCATAGATGGAAATCCCTCCATTTTGTATATCTCTGCAACATATACAACATTAGGAGCTATTTTGGCCCAACAAGATGAACAAGGCAAAGAGCGGGCTATTTATTATATTAGTCGGACATTAGTGGGATATGAATTAAACTATTCCACCATTGAGCGAGCATACTTGGCAATCATATTTGCATCTCAAAAGATTCGACATTATATGCTAAATCATAAGACCTTGTTGGTAGCCACAAATGATCCATTGAAATATTTTCTTAGTAAAGCAACTCTGATAGGCCGATTAGTAAAATGAGTCATTATTTTAAGCGAGTTTGATATTGAATACACTGAAAGAAAATCAATAAAAGGACAAGTCATAGCTGATAAACTTGTAGATGCACCTATCCAAGATTTTCATCCAATGTTGACTGATTTTCCAGATGAATCAGTCTTTGTTGTCACATCTTCTAATGAATGGAAATTATATTTTGATGGATCCCACACCAGATTTGGCTTAGGGGCAGGGATTTTATTTGGAACCCCTCAAGGTGATGCTATTCCAAAATGCTACAAAATAACTTTTAATTGCACCAATAATATCACAGATTATGAGGCTTTGGTTACTGGACTCAAAATAGCAATTCAATGGCATATAACACATCTGCAGGTCTATGGAGATTCTCAGTTAGTCATCTGCCAAGTAAATGATGACTATGAAATAAAAGATGAAAATAATCTCCCTTATAAGCACATGGTAGAACATTTCAAGACAAAATTCACTATTATCCAATTTAATTAAGTCCCTCGACTTCAGAACAAATCAACAGATGCTATGGTGACTATTGCCTCTATGTTGGATATGCCTTAGAATATGGACAAATGTAAATTTCTGGTAGAGAAGTTGTTGGTCCCATCTTTTGAAATTTCAACATCAAATCTCGTGTGTCCTCGTTGGTCCTAACTCCTCATGGCGCAAAGAAATCTATGAATACCTAAAATCCCAAACCATACCTTCAAACCTTTATACCAACCAACATCGAGCCTTTGTTAGACAAGCTGCCAAATATGTCATCATCGGTGATACCCTCTACCATCGATCCTTTGACCAAACCCTCCTCAGGTGTCTAGATTCTGATGAAGCACAAATGACTTTACACGAAGTTCATGATAGTATATGTGGGGGCCATTTCAATGGTCTTAGTCTAGCTAAAAAGTTGGTCCATGCTAGATATTATTGGTTGACAATGGAAAAAGAGGCCCATAACTTTGCTAAGAAGTGTTACAAGTGCCAGATGCATGGAGATTACATTCATGCGCCAGCACAAGAACTTTATCCTGTCATATCTCCATGGCCATTTTCTCAATGGGGGATTGATCTCATTAGAAAGATCCACCCGACATCAATAAACAGACATAAGTTAATCATAATGACCACATAATACTTTAAAAAATAGATTGAGGCTATACCCATGACCTATATCACTAACACATAGATTTCTAAGTTCATTCTGAATTATATCATATGTCGATATGGAGTTCCTCTTGCTATAGTCACAGACAATGGCCATCCATTTAAAAATAAAGATGTCTGTGAGTTCTGTGAGAAGTTTCACATTCAACATCGCTTCTCAACCCCATATTATCCACAGAGTAATGGCCAAGTTGAGGCATCCAATAAAACCATTATCAAGATACTCAAAAAGGTTGTCAATGATGCTGGTCGAGATTGGCATGTGCAGTTAAATCCAACTTTATGGGCCTATCGCACTTCTATCCACACCCCTACTGGCGCAACACCTTACTCTTTGGTGTATGGTGTAGAAGCTATCTTACCTTTGGAGGTCGATATTCCATCCCTACGAGTCTCCTTACAGTACCTAATAGATGATGAAGCATACCGAGTTTCTAGGTTGCATTAGTTTGAGATGATAGATGAAAGGTGTTAGACAACTTTGACACATTTGCAAGCATATCAAAACCGTCTCCGTTGCACCTATAACAAGAAAGTCAAAGGGCGACACTTTGAAGTGGGAGACTTGGTCCTAAAAGCCAACCCTAAGAATTCACAATCTATCGAGACAATCAAAGGCAAATTTGAACTTAATTGGGTTGGCCCTTTCATCATAATTGCAAAACATGGTTCAGGTGCTTATCAACTTGCAACCCTAGAGGGAGAACCACTATCAGATTTTGTGAACATCATGCACCTTCGAAAGTATTATACATTGGTTTCTTTTAGCAGTTCTTCAATATGATCCTGAAAAAATGAAAAAAAAAAAGTGAAAAAGAAAAAGTATCACCTTGGTGAAAACCTGGTAAACAGGCACCTTGTGTGAAAGAAAAAAAAAATGTGAAAAAGAAGAAAAAATGTCAAAAATAGTAAAGAAAAATCATTCGCCCTCTAGTGAAAACCTGGCAAATAGGTGTTGTGGGCAAGTATCATGGTGAAAACCTGGCAAATAGATGCCACGTGTAGCAAGGTCATTTCTTCACTGTCTATCATGATTCCCTCTATACATTGCACACAGTTTTATCATGTCCATCCATTTTGATTTGACCCAGTGTCCTTCTCCAGGCTTGTGATTGGTCATCATCAATGTCTTTCTCGATCGATTGCCAATCCTTGTACATATGTTTTCTTTCCTGGTCATTGTACATATTTTGGACCTCACTTGGGGGCAAATCCCTTGTCATGATCAATTGACTGAGTTATCATAGTGAACAACTTGGAGGCTACAACATGTACATAACTTTTAAAGTCCTTAAAACATCCCTAAAAATCAATAAAAAAATTGAAAAATGACCTGAAATAATCCCAAAAATATTCATAAAATGTGTTGAAAAAATCACTAAAAATAAAAAAATGTCTTGAAATAATTACAAAAAAATCATAAAATGTTATGAAGTAATCCAAAAACATCATAAAATGTCCTGAAAAAAGCCCTAAAATTTGGAAAACATAAAAAATCCAAAAACAAATGCTTTTGTTTCATTTCACAAATAAACTCTCCCTTTTGTACATAGATAGACATATACGTAGACATCAGAAAGAGAAAACACATAAAACATTGCGCTTCACAAATCACGCATTAACAGATGAACTGTTCAACCAACCAAGCATTCAAACTGATTGAACTTGTCTTATCAATCAAAGAAAATCAATATCATCAGTCATTTGTCAACATTATCATGGGTCTTATACAGGGTGTGGTATACTCGAAACCAAACTGTGTCATGTCTTAGACAAGGTACTATGTTCCCTAAAACCAGATAGCATGATTGTCCTTCCACTAAAAAATTATCACTTTTTGGCAATGGAGATCATTACTTGAGAGAGAAAGTTAGTGAAGAGAAGGTGAAGGTGAAGATGGACTATGTATCTACAAAGGAAGAAATTGATGGTATTTTCACTATCTTTTTTCCTGTAGATACATTTGTCTAATTGAGAGACAAGTTAGGGGTATCCACCCCTCCTAATGAGAACTAGATGTATTAGGTTGCATCAATCCGGTGGATATCCGAGGTTTAACATTTCATCCGAATTGGTGTGTTGGTGTTGCTCCTCTGCTGGAATAGTCTATGTTTTGGAGAGAGAGATTCATGTTTTTGTTTTGAGATATTTGGCATTGTTGTCAAAGGGGGAGAGTGATCATATGAAAAACTTCTTTCTAAGTCCTGATCTTAGGGGGAGTTTGCTGGTGATGTCTTCTTTTCTTTGCATTGACTATTTTTTACATCCATATCTTGCCATCAATGCCAAAGGGGGAGATTGTTGGATATTGTCATGCATTGCTATAGGTAGGATATGTTGTTGTCATTGATGTCAACATATTCCCATCATTTTCTCTGGTGATTTCTATTTCGGAAGATTTTTTGATCCAATTTGTAGTGTTGGTTTGCTGATAACTGTTTTGTAGAGTTCAGTATATCCTCCAGTATATTCCAGTGTTATCAAATTTGGTGCTGAGATTTTGGGATATTGTTTTGGATGGTCTTGTGTATCTTCATTTCAGATGGATCATGATTTGGTTCTCCACAAGTTATCTTTCTTCTTGACAGTTGATGATTGGTTGTGTTCTTGAGCTTTTAGACGTTGACCGATGAAGATTTGAAAAATGGTGTTGGTGCAGCTATTCTTGATGATTCTAACGCACTTGTTGGTGATTCTTAGTCATGTCCTATTTGTTTCGGTGATATGTATTGATCATTGTGCAAGTTTTTGGTGGTTTTCATCAACCGGTATTGATTTGCGTGTTATGCGGTTGTTCTTGGTGTGATATCTGGTGGAGTTGTATGTTTGGGAATTTGATTTAGGACCATGTTATGCTATGTGAACCATTATATTGGTTTGGTGGTCGACTTTGTGTAGACACTCAAAATTAGTCATCACTCCTATGTCACTAACCCAATTTTTAACATGTCTTCTATGCCATATTTGATCTTCATCATATGTTGACATTGTGTCATTCCTCTTGTTTGAGTTCATTTTGAATCCAACCCTAATTGGTCTTCTTCATTTGCATTTGGTCCTAAATCATTATGATTTGTGTTTTGTCATTTTCAAACCATTCTAATTGGTCTCATCTTGACAATTAGACTCAATTCCCTCTTTGTTGATAATTAATCAATCATTAATTATCAACCTCTTTATCAATCAATTTCAATCAATCCTCTGTGACACTCTATCAGCCTTTCATGACACTTTATCAGTTGATCTTATCAATTCTTTATCAAGTCATTGTCAATTAGTCTTATCAATCTTATCAGTCTTTTATCAAAAGTCATTATCAATTTTGGGTCTTCTTCGATAATTAAATAAGTTCAATTTATTTAATTAGCTAATTCCTAAATATGATTAATAAATTAATAAATTTAATTTATTAATTTATCATATTTATATTCTCATATGCGGATAATAAATTTTATTTATTTAATTATCCCATATTTATCTTTTCAACTTGCTAATTTAGAAAAATATGAAGATAATCAATTTTGTTTATTTATTAAATCCTCATATTATCTTCCTTGATTTGATTCTAGATTTCTTTCTGGATTTCTTCCGCTTTTTCTCTGTCTCCTAATGGAAACTCTGCTATGTGTTTGATCCTCGCCGTTGGTTCTTCCTCTCTTTAAATTAATCTTGTCCATCGATTCAAAATCCTCTTTCCTATAAATTGAGCTCTCATTGCTCATTTTTGACATCCACATTTTGAATAACTATATACTATCAAATTAACTTCAAATCTTTGAATCCTCTCGCCCTTGCTTTCAGCACATTTGCAATTTGGAGTTTGAGAGCCACATACCATTTGATTAGAGAAGAAAGAAGGAGCAGCAATGCCTTCATCGAATGGAGTAAAATTGGTTTGATTTTCTCTAATTTATTTTATTTCATTTGATGACCTTGTTGTGAATGTACTTGATTTTACATGGTTTTGTGTAATTTTCTTGCTACACTTTTTATTGTGTGATGTAATTTTTTAATTATGAGTTGAGGATCAAGGTTTAGTTGACCTTGTTATCAAGGTTGATGAATTGTATATATAGGTGATATATTCATGTAGATTGGGTGTCATTGTTGTGTTTGCATTATCAAAGAGAGGTTTGTGTGTGAACAAGTGATTTATCCTTCGGTGTTGAGTTTGAGGAGAGATTGGTGTTGCAAAGTAGACATTTGTGCTTAATGAGAACTTTAATCAGGTATTTGGAGATGCTATTCTTTCGGTTTATTTCTTCCAGATTGTAGCCTGAATCTTATTGTAAGTTAGTGAGACTTCCTTGAGGGTTGTAGCCTTCCAGGCCATTATATTTGAGCAATGAGCTCTAGGAAGTGTACATGAATGCATGTGCATTCCCCATTGTAATATTTTCACATACTACTCTTGGCATTATAACAGACAAGAAGAAGGTTGGCATTCCAATTACAATGAGAGATTGTTGGCATTTCAATAAGGATATTGAGAAGGTTGTTGATGATTATGGATATAACTGATTAAGGATGATTACTGTCTTAATATTATTATTTTGTCATTGATGTCAAGAAATTGATTTTCTAATTCAGTATGATGTTGCCATATCTTAAGAAGTATGATTTGATGAGTATAAAGATGTCGGTAAAAGACACAAAAAGAATATGATGAATAAGGGGATAAGTTATTCAATGGGCAACTATTACCAAGTTAGACAATGATGAGATCATGATGTTTAGATTGTTTTGATATCCTACATATGCTATTGTTTGAAAGGTTAATACTATACTATGTTACCGAACAAAGAACCTAGTTGGTAAACTCTAAGGAACCTAGTCGGTAAACCCTAAGGTTATCACTATCGGTTAATGAAGGAAGAATGTCTATCGAGTGAAGTTTAGTATTTATCGAGTTACAACTGAGCTATAACAGAATGCATTAAATGTTTACATGTGATATTTAATGAAGGAAGCTGATGAGCTTGAGCGAATTAAATGATTGGTAAGCCGTGTATGAAGATTGTTAAAGAATCTATGGTAAAGAAAGACCGGCAGGAAGATCTACAGCTCAGATTGAACCGCAATACCCTAACACAAGTTCCAAGGTGGGGTAAAACATTTTCAGATCGAAGGATACATTGAACCTAGACAAGATTGAAGATCTGATGGCTATGATTGATCATGGGAAATGTGATCAAGGAGATTAAGTGGTTAGAAAATTGTTTATAAATAGGAAATTGTTGATAAACAATGTATGCGGGCAAGTGTATGCACAGGGATGCTACATAGTGATTATCGAGCATAGAAGCTTGAAGACCTGTTTTGATAACAAAGTATAGAGCCCAGTAGAGGGACAAGATAAGTCCTATGAATTGATTGTATTGAGCAAATAAGAATCTGCTTCAACATTTTTAGATGTGAAGTTGCAGACATATTTTTATTACTGTTATTTTGAGAACTAGCAGAAAATCTCTTAACTGAGTGGACTTAACAGTTTTATTTTGTAAAATCCTCTAGCAAGGTGACATTATTATTGAGTGTTTGAAATCCTTTAACAAGGTCACTTCTAGCAAAGTGAATATCCTAATAGATCTGAGGGAAATCCCTTAACCGGGTCACATCTAGCAATGTGTTTGTAATCTTTAACAGGATTTGCTTTTAACCGAGCATACTCTAGAAGAGTATATTTCTTAGTGGGTCCGAAATTGCACAATGGTTTTTCCCTATTTGGGTTTCCATGTTAAATCTGGTGTTATGAGGTTTATATTGTTCATATGCTTTTGAGTTTGCATGTTTGACAGTTTTGGTTATACGACTGATATATATGTTACCGAGGTTGAATCTGATGTTTTTATGGATGATTAAGTTTGTATGATTCACCCCCCCCCCTCTCATCTTGTTGGCTATTGGATCTGTACTTATATTAAGTATCAGAACTATCAATTGGTATCAGAGCTTTGGACTCCAGAAGAAAAGTTTAAAGGAACTTGAGTTAAAGATCCAAAGATGTATAAGAGGGATGCATCGAAGCTGAATAAGTCAAGTTTCTCTACATGGCAAAAAAGGATGAAGCTACATCTATCAGGAATTGGAGAATATGTTGTATACTATCTAGAGAATGGTTTTGTTGCACTGAGCACCTATCCATTGACTATGGAAGAAATAAGGGCAAAGCAAGAACACATTCAAGCAATGATTGAAATAACATCTGCATTAACTGATTCAGAGTTTAATGATCTAGAAGGTTGCAATGATGCAAAGGCAATGTGGACTAAGCTTATATCTATATATGGAGGAGATGAACATGTTCAAAGAGAAAAAGTAGATAGTTTAAGAGGACAACTTGAATCTATGAGAATGAATGAAGGTGAGAACATAACTCAGTACAGTACAAGACTAAAGGAGATTGTCAATCAAATCAAAGGAGCATGAGGAACTATTGAAGAAAAGGATGTAACAAGTAAGTTGTTGAGAACCCTTCTACCTGCCTATGCAATCCAAGTCTCTACAATCAATGAATTGAGGTCTGTACCCAATATGTCAGTTTCTTTAGCTACTACTATTGGTAAGCTACATGCATTTGAGTTAAGTAACTTTGATAACAATGGGTCATCGGTAAATAAAGTTGAATCTGCATTCAGTTCTTTTCATATTGATGAAACTGATGATTACAATGATAGAAAGTATAAGTACTCTGAAGGGAATCATAGTGGAGCAAGTGAAAGATTTCACAAAAACATGGAGGAGGTACACAAACTGTATGAGGAAATCAGAAAGCAAGAAGACTTTGAAGCACTATTAGCCAGAAGGCTACCAAGAGGAAAAGGTAAGTATAAAGGAAAACTACCTTTAAAATGTTTCAATTGTGATAAGATAGGACATATGGCTTCTAACTTTCCTAACAAAAAATCTAGTGAAAAGAGAGATTACCGAGATGACAGACAGAAAGATAATCATTACAGAGGACACCGAGACTTCAGGAGAAGAGATAAAAAGACATGCCTAATAGCTGATGAGGAATTTAATGATGATAAATCAGATGAAATTGATACAGAGGAAGTTGTTTATGTGGCTATTAAAGATGGATCAGATGAAGAAAGGTATGAAGAAAAATCTTTAATATCTCATATAAATACTAATGATTCTTGGATCATAGATAGTGGTTGCTCACATCACATGACAGGTGATAAACACAAGTTTATTAAATTAGATGATTATGATGGAGGCTATGTAAGATTTGGTAATGATGCACTATGTCCAGTAAGAGGTAAAGAATCCATAACACTTCTTGACAATGCTAAATGTAATGATGTTTATTGAGTTGAAGGTTTGAAATACAATTTGTTGAGTGTAGCATAGCTAAACAACACAGGTTACCAAATAGAGTTTGAAAAAGGAATTGTCAAAGTTCATGACAAGCATGGAAAGTTAGCTGCTACTGGGACACAAACAAGAGGTAATACATTTCATCTTGACTCAACTCAGAATAAATGTCTATATGCAAGAATAGATGATACCCGGTTATGGCATAAAAGGTTTTGTCATGTTAATTTTGATAATCTGATCAAAATAAGTAAGAAGCACTGAGTAAGAGGTCGACCGAGTCTTGAAAAACTTGAGAATGCTATGTGCCAAGGATGCCAGATGGGTAAGATGACAAGATCAAGCTTTACAAGTAAGTCCTACACTTCTAAGGGAATTTTAGATCTTGTGCATACTGATCTTTGTGGTCCTATGAAAGTTCAGAGTTATTATGGTGATAAATATTTCATATTATTTGTGGATGATTACTCAAGGATGATGTCAGTAATGTTTTTAAAAGAAAAATCAGAAGCTTTTCAAATGTTTAAATGGTACAAGGCTAGAATTGAAAATGAAACAGGAAGACAACTGAAATGTCTTAGATCTGATAGAGGAGGTGAGTTTACATCTGATGAGTTCAACTTATTTTGCAATAATCATGGTATAAAAAGACAAGTCTCTGCACCGAGAACTCCAGAACAGAATGGGATAGCTGAGAGAAGGAACAGATCTATTATGGATTGTGCTAGAACCTTGATGATTGAAAAGAAAGTTCCACAAACATTTTGGAGAGAAGCAATAAGCACAGTTGTTTACACCTTGAACCAAGTTTAATTGAAGAAAGGTACTTTGAAGACACCTTATGAAATCTGGTATGACAAGAAACCTAATGTAAGTTATTTTAAAATATTTGGGAGTAGATGCTATGTTCACAAAGATGATAGAAATGGCAAGTTTGATCAGAAAAGTGAAGAAGGAATGTTTCTAGGTTATTCTTCTAGAAGAAAAGCATTTAAATGTCTGATCAAATCATCTAACAAAATAGTAGAAAGTGCAAATGTGAAAATTGATGAATTTGCATAAAGAAATGATGAAGGAAACTCCAAAGAACCAGAAGATTATGAAGGATTTGTCTATGTGCAACTGAGAGGTCCTGCTGAGATAACTGTTGAAGAAAATGAAGAAAATATTCAGTTACCGAGTGATGAAGAAGATCATACAAAGCCTACCGAGCCTGTATTAGCCAAGTATGTCAGAAGACATCATGCACCAAGTCAGATTATAGGAGATAAGGATGAACCAATGATGACAAGGAACAAACTGAGACAGAACACATGTTTGATATCTGAATTTGAACCGAGAATAGTGAAAGAGGCATTTAACAGTGAAGATTGGATAAATGCTATGATAGAAGAGATTGATCAAATCAAGAAGAATGATACATGGACACTGGTCCCAAGATCGAAGGACAAAAATGTAATCGGTACAAAGTGGATCTTCAGAAACAAGCTAAATGAAAAGGGTGAGTTCATTCAGAATAAAGCAAGACTAGTTTGCAAAGGTTATGCTCAAGAAGAAGGAATTGATTATGGTGAGACTTTTGCACCTATGGCAAGACTTGAAGGAGTAAGAACATTGTTGGCATATGCTGCTTACAAGAATTTCAAGGTATATCAAATGGATGTCAAATCTGCATTTCTGAATGGTATATTAGAAGAAGTTTTCATTGAACAGCCTGAAGAATTTGTTGAAGGAAAAAATAATGATTAGGTATGTAAATTGAACAAAGCTTTATATGGTCTGAAACAAGCACCTAGAGCATGGTATGAGAGATTGCACTCATATTTGATCAAAATTGGTTTTATAAGAACAAGTGAAAACAACAATATGTACATGAAGAATAATGAAAATGGAATACTGATCTCAGCCATATTTGTTGATGATATTATCTTTAGCGGAAATGACTTTCTATGCAAGAACTTTGGAAATGAAATGAGTAAAGAATTTGAGATGTCATTAATTGGTGCGATAAAATATTTTATAGGTCTACAGATACTGCAAATTAAAGATGAGATTTTCATTACCCAATCCAAGTACATAAAGGAAATCTTGAAGAAATTTGGAATGGAGGATTCAAAACCAGTAAATACTCCTATGACTACCAACTATAAACTATCAAAGAATGATGAATCTGCATCTGTTGATGAGACACTTTATTGATCTATGATTGGAAAGTTGCAATATGTTGTTCACAACATGCCAGATATAGCACATGCAGTAGGTATTGTTGCAAGATTTTCTGTTGATCCTAAGGAAGCACACATGATGGAAATCAAAAGAATTTTCAGATACTTAAAAGGCACTAAAGATTATGGTTTGGTATATCAGAAAGGAAATGAGTTTGATTTAAAAGTTTATACTGATGCTAATTGGGCAGGCAACATTGATGACAGGAAAAGCACAAGTGGAGGAGCTTTCTTTTTAGGAGAAAGACTAGTGAGTTGGCTTAGCAAGAAACAAGGATGTGTTTCTCAGTCAACAGCAGAAGCTGATTATGTTGCTGCAGCACTGAATTGCACCAATATAGCATGGATCAAAAAACTGTTGGAAGGTATAAATGAGCAAGTTACCGAGCTAGTAACTATATTCTGTGATTACACTAGTGCCATTAACATTTCAAAGAATCCTGTTATGCACTCTAAGACAAAGCACATCTCTATCAAATATCATTATCTTAGAGAAGAAGTTCAAGATAAGAAATTGGTGTTGGAATATGTTAGTACAAAGGAGAAAATAGCATATATCTTCACCAAGCCAGTGCCAAAGGACACTTTTGAATATCTCAGAAGTCAATAAGGGGTCCTACCCCTATCTTCCATTCACTGACCGAGTTTGGTGAAAGCATCAATTCGATGACTCTCCAGAACATCTTTAGGAGTTGATGCTGATTTACACACTTTAGGAGGTTTTCTAAAGGTGTGAAGGAAATAATAAATAGGGAACAGGAATTGAAGACAAATGCTCTGACCGAGACTGAATTGATACATAACAAGATAGAATTCACTTCTTAGGGGAAGAAATTACATTTTTAGTTCTTTTCTTTTTGGCATTGTTGTCAAAGGGGGAGAAGACCAATATAAGGAGAGGACCTATTAGACCAATATAGGGGAGAAGACCTATCAGGGGAGAAGACTAAGAGAAAATTGAGTAGACTACAGATTGGAAAGACGACTGAATGAGGAGAAGTCTAATGTATGGGGGAGAGCATTTCAGCATTTCAGCATTTCAGAATTTCACAGCAATCTGAATCCGACTCAATAAAGTCAAATAAATTGGTTTTACCATCAATGCCAAATAGGGAGATTGTTGGCATTATAACAGACAAGAAGAAGGTTGGCATTCCAATTACAATGAGAGATTGTTGGCATTTCAATAAGGATATTGAGAATGTTGTTGATGATTATGGATATAACTGATTAAGGATGATTACTGTCTTAGTTTTATTATTTTGTCATTGATGTCAAGAAATTGATTTTCTAATTCAGTATGATGTTTCCATATCTTAAGAAGTATGATTTGATGAGTATAAAGATGTCAGTAAAAGACACAAAAAGAATATGATGAATAAGGGGATAAGTTATTCAATGGGCAACTATTACCGAGTTAGACAATGATGAGATCATGATGTTTAGATTGTTTTGATATCCTACATATGCTATTGTTTGAAAGGTTAATACTATACTATGTTATCGAACAAAGAACCTAGTCGGTAAACCCTAAGGTTATCACTATCGGTTAATGAAGGCAAAATGTCTACCGAGTGAAGTTTAGTATTTACCGAGTTACAACCGAGCTATAACAGAATGCATTAAATGTTTACATGTGATATTTAATGAAGGAAGTTGATGAGCTGGAGTGAATTAAATGATTGGTAAGCCGTGTATGAAGATTGTTAAAGAATCTATGGTAAAGAAATATCGACAGGATGAACTACAACTCAGATTGAACCGCAATACCCTAACACAAGTTCCAAGGTGAAAATGCAAGTTCCAAGGTGGGGTAAAACATTTTCAGATTGAAGGATACATTGAACCTGGACAAGATTGAAGATCTGATGGCTATGATTGATCATGGGAAATGTGATCAAGGAGATTAAGCGGTTAGAAAATTGTTTATAAATAGGAAACTGTTGATAAACAATGTATGCGGGCAAGTGTATGCATAGGGATGCTACATAGTGATTACCGAGCACAGAAGCTTGAAGACCTGTTTTGATAACAGAGTATAGAGCCCAGCAGAGGGACAAGATAAGTCCTATGAATTTATTGTATTGAGCAAATAAGAATCTGCTTCAACATTTTTAGATGTGAAGTTGCAGACATATTTTTATTACTGTTATTTTGAGAACTAGCAGAAAATCTCTTAACCGAGTGGACTTAATAGTCTTATTTGTAAAATCCTCTAGCAAGGTGACATTCTTATTGAGTGTTTGAAATCCTTTAACAAGGCCACTTCTAACAAAGTGAAGATCCTAACAGATCTGAGGGAAATCCCTTAACCGGGTCACATCTAGCAATGTGCTTGTAATCTTTAACAGGATTTGCTTTTAACCGAGCATACTCTAGAAGAGTATATTTCTTAGTGGGTCTGAAATCCCATAGTGTTTTTTCTCTATTTGGGTTTCCACGTTAAATCTGGTGTTATGAGGTTTATATTGTTCATATGCTTTTGAGTTTGCATGTTTGATAGTTTTGGTTATATGACTGATATATATGTTACCGAGGTTGAATCTGATGTTTTTATGGATGATTAAGTTTGTATGATTCACCCCCCCCCCTCTCATCGTGTTGGCTATTGGATCTGTACTTATATTAAGTATCAGAACTATCAACTACTACAGAGTATCATCTTACTATGGGTAGGTTCCCATTGTGGTTTTTCCCTTAACTGAGTTTTCCACGTCAAAATCTAATTGTTGTGTGTTGTGTTTTCAATTTGCCTATCCGTCTTCTTGCTGCAATTTATTAGATCTATTTTTGGTGGTTAAGTTTGTTATTCCAGTGAAGACTGATTCACCCCCCTCTTAGTCTTCCTTCTTGATTGTTGCTAACACTTTGTTGTATCTGCATGGTTCCATTTTGGAGATTTACAGTGAGAGGCTCTGTGCAACTATGTATTTTTTATGATTAATTGGATGCTTTGTTTTGGGGTCAATGATGTATTTTGGTTTTCTACAATCCCTTATGAATTTTAGGAGAGATTGCATTCTCAAAATGTGATTTCATTTGTTGAATTTGAGTGTTTTCTCTGTTGTTCTCAAATTATGATTCCTCTCTTATCCCTTATAAGAAATATAATAACTCTTTCTGCAAATAAAGAAATCAAAGAAAAAGAACCTGAGAGCAACATATGACAAGGTTTCAATAACCTTCTACACTTTGAACTTATCCAAAGTTCAGGTGGGTATACCTTCTGTGAATAATTTCACACTTTTAGAATAGATCCATAGTAAACCAGTCCAAAACCAGTGAATCTTATCACCTCAAACACAAATTGAAATAATGAAAGAAATCTTATGCTCATGTTCAGTATTGATCTACAAGAAATCTAGCAAGAGAACTACAACTGATACCAGTGCCTAATCCAAGCCACAAAGTCAACTAAATTAAACAAGGATTTCACAATAAAACATCTCCATACATATCATCACTTCGGCATTTATCAACCCCATACATGCCTAACATATATAAGAGTCTTTCCTTATTAGACTAGACAATGTTCTTCAGATTCAAAGTCTCCAACAAAATAACATACTGACAGAGATATTCCTCATGTATTTAATTCCTCTCATAAAGAAGAAAGCCAAGAAACATATCTATAAAGACTGCATTACAATCCATGTGCAGTTGAATAACCCTAGATTACCCAAATGAAACCAGCAAATATTTGAAAGCACACTAGAAGACAACACAAATTCTAGGCTCAAACGTTTATGGTCTGTATATTGATATTCATTTTGAAAAAATCTTACAAAACTCAGAAATATTCTCTGTGATCTTAAACAAAACGCAAATAAATTTCTGTAGAGTTTCTTTACAAATTCTTGTGATCCCTTTTTACTAGTCTTGGTATCCATTTATAATATTATGGATACATACAAGCTTTAGACCTTTTCAAAAGGTTTGTTACAACAAACTTCTGGTTTGAACAAGAAGTAGCAAATCTTTTCCACTTTCTAATAGCCCCTTTCTTGTTGTTGTCATTCGGCGGCTTCTTCTTGAACCTCTGCATCCAGCACAATATACTTTCTTGTCCACTCCTGGTACACATCATCAGCAGGCCATGAGAAGTTAAAAACTTTCCCTTTTGTCTTGGCTAATCTCTTCCAAGAGTTTCTCATTTTATTGACCTCTGAATTTAGGAAACCATAGTGTGATTTAATTTTCTCTATCTCCTCAACCGTTCTGACAAATAGGGAAATATCATCTGTATTAATGATTCCCTTTATCCTTAATGATAGGCTAGCTCCTAATTCATTAAGCCATATTTGTTTGTCCTTCAATTGAGTTGGACTGGCAAAACCCTGTGGGAATAATTCAAATACTTGCTCAGTGTACTCTTTCTTATACAAGTTGATCTTCCTCTCTGCATTATCTACTCCTTCTGCTAACTTTGCCAGATCCTTTGTCACATCACAAGTGGATTTGATAATGGGGTCAACCCTTGCCTCATCATAAGATACACATATAAGTTCTAGGTCCTCCTCCCTAGGCTTCCACTTGTCCAAAATAGGCATTAGAACAACCTTGTCTCCATTGAGCTCATTCCACATATCAAAAACTTTACTCATATTATTATACACCAATGATGATCCTATAGTGTCATCAAAACTCAAAATTGTGGCCCTCACTCTCTCTTCATATTTATTTGCAAATAGGGTTTGAGCCTATTTTAGCTTCTCCAACTCCTGAGGAGTGATCTCAACGGATTGGGAACTAGAAGGTGCAGGAGAAGGTGGGAATTCAATGATAGGGCTAGTAGAGGGAGGCTCTGTAGGAGAAGAAGCAATCATCAATGTTGAGGACTCACCTCGATGGTATTGACCTGCCAATTGGCTTTTCAAATTAGCAATAATAGTGTCTCGGCTCATTACCTCTCCTTTGGCATCATTGTAAGCTTTCAGGACAGTCTCTAACTTAGTTTGGGGAACTGCCTTTTCCATTGCTTCTTTCTCTGCCACTGTAACACTGAATTTTGCAGTCTCTAAGACTGTGCTAGCAGCCTCCACCACTCCAGTATTTTGCAATCTCTTCACTATCATACCTCCAAGGTAGCTTGACTCTGGGGTATCCTTTTTCTTTTTATTTTCATCTCTTTTTAGAGACCACATGACCAAAGCAACATTATCCTTACTAAAGGTTACTCCTTCCATAGGCTTGGTTTCTTTCCTGACTGCCTCGAGAACCAAGGCATCTGCTATATCCCATTCAGGGAGGATGAGTACACCATCCTTTGCTACCATCTCCCTTCCTTGCTCAAGAGTGATGGTCTTAAATTCAGTGACCATTTCTTTCTTTATTTCTTCCTCCACCACAACTGCATCCTTGTGGGGCTACTCAATCTTCCTCTTTTCACATCTGGCATTAAACTTATCAATATTCTGCTTCCACACAAATTGCATGAAAGCTCCTGAGGTAACAAGGTTGCTATCAGCTAAGAATTCCTTGCTAGCTCGTTTAATGGCAGGATCCGGTTCCTGGCCTTTGAATTCATTGGTGGTTATGTTCATCTCGACATCTTCTGGCTCTTGAGGCATTCCATCTTCTATTTCATCATAGGTATAGGCTATCTCCCCAAGACTCCCTAACTGCAATAATTGCTCAGCTGCTGCCTGCTCATCTCCTATACGAATAGGGGATTGAGATGGGGAATACAAGGGCTCATTAGATTGCACTTCCTTTCCCACCCTTTGCTTCTTTGGGGATTCCTGAATGTTAATGACATCTTGTATTTTCCTTTTTCCTTTTGAAGTAGAAGGTTCCCCTGTTGTTGGCACCAACACACTATACTTGGATTTTCTATGTAGCACATAGTCACCAGGAGGGATTGCTTTAGCAGATGTAGACCTAGATAGAACTAGTCTTGCCTTCTCAGGGTTGTTTTTAATCACTGCTTCCCTCTTCTCCTTCAATGTTTGCATTACATCTTCCAAAGCAAAGAATTAGGAATTTTTCTTTTTCTTCAAAGGGGTGAAAACTGGACAAAGGGATATATCTGGTGTCAAATTGGTGCACAAAATCTAGAGCCTTCTTGTAGGCCACCCACTTTTCTTTCCTTAGCTCTTGCTCATCCAAATCAAACTCATTTCTGATGAGGCCTTTAGGGAATTGGAATTGGTGAGGTCTACCTTTGCATACTGCTCTCTTCCTAAACATATTGTTAAGGAAGTCTTCAGGGTCCGAAAACCTTGACACGGCAGTGGATAGCTAGTATGGTTGAAAGAACTCCTCAAAACACTTCCACCCACCTTTAATAATCATAAACTGATGTGATATTGTTACTGTAGGGAAAATGGTCCCTTTTCCTCTATTAGATAGCTCTGCCTCTTGCACACTCCCAATTTGCCTGAGGACTTTTGCAATTCCTACTTTCAGTGGGACCTGATATGGCAACAAAAATGGAGTGCCTCTGAAACCATACACTCTGAAAACTGTGGAAACAGGGTACAAGTACATGTCACCCCAATTGTGGACAATTTTGATTCCTTCAGCATACTCCTTTGGCCTAAGAAACTCCAAAAGAGCTTTAGAGACCCTTGGATTCTCTGAGCATAAAAGAATTCTGATCTTGGATGCAAAACACTTATCAAACTTTAAGTAGCTAGCATCTTCCCTGTCCCATGACAACACTGTGCTCCATAATTGAACTGGCATTTTCTCCCCATCCTTTTCTTTCACCAGATCCATTCCATTGGCAAAGTAGTCACAACCCTTGACTAGAAACAGATGCATGAGAAGGGAGTACCATCCAAAAGGCCTATCGACCTTACCATTCTTTATCCCTATCAAGCCTTCATGGATTGCATCAGTAATATAGGGGGCATAATCAAATGTAACTGCCAGAGAAGGATTTACAATTTGAGCTATCATTAACATGTAATGAGTTGGCATGTTGACTTAGGCATCCTCTCCAAAAATCTGGTAGAGTGACTAGTATAATCCTTTGGCTCTAAGAGTGAACAAATTTAAGGATAAAGGCTCCATGGTATTAGGTCCTACAATAGTCAATCCACCTATTTTAACAAAGAATTCTTTAAGAGGCCCATTTCTAAGATGATTCCTCTGTGCATTGTAGACCCAAGCCAATGATTTAAAATTAATGGGCTCCAAATAATTAGACACCTCACTAAGCCCAAATACATTTTTGAACTCATCATCGTTTATTTCAATGAGGGTTTTTCCATTTATATCCCTAACACTTTTGGTAACAGGGTCATAGTTGTGTACAATCTGAGTTAGGATATCCACATCCATGAACACTCTAGGGACCACCAATTTACCTACATCCAACTCCCAAATACTGTTCATTGGGGCTAGGGAGTGTCTCATACTAAATCCAACCTTGAATAAACCCAAACCAGACAACCCTATCTGTGGGTCTCTCAGCCAATTACCCTTGTCATACAATCCTTCTCCTATTCTCAGGCGAGGAGCCTTGGGCACTAATTCTTTAACCTTAGCTGCTACATTTGTGGACATAGACAACTGTTCTAGGAAATCATCACAAATTGCTCTCTCCTGGTAATTAACTTTCCCTGTGATGTCCCTTCTGGGTGCCATCTCAATGATATGCAAGTAATTCAATTACTAATCACAACAATTCTTTAACAGAACAAAACCACAATTCAATCAAACTTTCAAGTAACTGGTAAGCAAGATACAAGAAAACCTGTTCTTGGCCTAAAGAACTCTGCTTTGAACCAGCTTTTTCGCAACAACTCTTCAAAATGATGCCTACATTCAATTGATATGAGTGTATATATGGCAATCGGGTTCTTAACTGCGACATTAACACCACATGTTTCGCCCATCACGTCAGAATTGAATTCACGAATGAATTCAAAAATTTCTCTCCAACGGATCACAAAATGTCTGTGTTTCTAATCACTTTCTTGTTTCACTATTTTGCGAAGCCTAAAATCCATGCTTCTTCATCAAGCGAAATCACGGCAACCGTTAGATCCAACGAAACTTGTACGGCTTTTACTTTATTGATTATTCTTCATCCGGCGATGGGCTTAGATCTCTTTCGCCATTTCACAAAAGCTAAACATCATGCATATTCACCTAGCGAACCGCGCGGGCCGTCCGATCAAAAGGAACTTGATCTGTCTTTATTCTATCCTGTGGCTGGTGGCTAACCCCACTAACTGCGCACCAAGCGCTTAAGGCTAGCGGTTTTCGCTGTTTCACGAACGGTAATTGCCTTGCATCTTTGGGTTGTGAAAAAGTGCCCACCGTAGGATCCTTCTTGAGATACCCATCCTTTAACAATCTTAATCAATAGAAGTGGGCCCTCTGACTCAGCATCATCCAACCTGGCAACCGATTGGCAAAGGAAACCAACATGTCAATCTTTTATTCGTCGAACAACTTCCACGGGATCCACTTCAGGTCTGCCACGTGTATCTCACAACTTGCCTTTTCATCAGCAGTTTAATCCATCTGTTCCGCCACGACACCAATCAAGTGGCTGCCATGTCACTTCGCTATTTCGTGAAGGTTAAATTTCAGTCACCTTAGGGCTACGAAATGGCGTTGACCGTCCGATCAAAAGGAACTTGATCGATATTTACTATAGTCTTTGTTGGATGTCAGAGCCAATTTCCTTTTCACCATTTCGCAAAGGTTAAATCTCAGTCACCTTTATCTGGTGAAACCGCACAGGCCGTCTGATCAAAAGGAACTTGATCAGTCTTTATCTTTAGTGAAAACCTAGATGCCAGACCCACTTCCGCCTTTCACCACTTCGCGAATGGTAACTCACGGGCATCTTAGGGCTGCAAAATCATGCACGCCTTTAGATTAAAAGGAACCTGCTCACTGATTAGGAGCCCGATTAAAAATTAAAACCTTAGGAAAGACTTAGAAAAATAATGCACTGCTAGACCCGCCTAGGAAGAAATTAGAAAGGGGGGAGACACTTCTCACGGCAAACGGACCCTTCTTTAAGTGAATAAAGTAACACATAAATAGAAGGAGAGGGTTTTTCTTAGACACTGGAGTGGTTAAGACTTAAACCATAAACCCTCTTTGGACCTAAAGCAATTAGAGGTAACAAGGCCATACCATACTCAAAAATTTCATAGACTTAGCCAATTATGGGAAAAGAATTTCCATTTTTTAAACAGTGATAACTTGCTCTCTATATGATGTCAAGAAGCTTCTATGACTTTTTGAGTGGATTTTGAGTCTATGAATCAATTGTTGAATTGAATATATCCTTTATTATTGTGTTTTTAATATTATTACATCTTTCTAGGAGGTTTTAGATTCCAAATTTTATGCGTTAGTTATTTTCTGTGCCATCCAGAAGCGTTCTCCTTCCTTTTTGAGTTATCTCGCTTTATGTCTCAAATGTGCCAGAAGAATCATCAAAAGTGCCACTTAATTGATCAAATGTGCCAAAGTGTCAAAGGTGCCACTTCCTTGGTCATATGCACCAAAGTACTTGGCATATGCACCAAATTGTATTTTATGGTGTTTTTTGAGGTTTTGAACCTTCTAGGTTGGTTTTTCCAAATCTTCATGACTACAAAGGCTTTGTTTTGATGTGTGAGATTCTTGGGGCATTGTTTTATTCATATTTTATGATGAGATAAAATAATAGCTCTTTTATTTCTATGACTGGTAAGTTTTTCCTATGTTTTAAGCTGCATATTGGGACAATGTTAAAGTGAAGTGATGTATCAGAGTTTTGATTATGTGCATTTTGAATGATAGCCAAACCTGTTGAACCTTGTATTGTTTTGACTTAATATTCCTATAGCTATGCGGATTATTATTGTAATATCATGTGTTGATGTATAGATGTTGTGATTAATGGAAATGGATATATATATATACATATACATACATATATATGTATATATATGTATATATATATACATACATATATATGTATATATACATATATACATACATATATATGTATGTATATATATATACATATATATACATATATATGTATGTATATGTATATATATATATATATGTATGTATATGTATATATATGTATATATATACATATATATACATATATATATGTATATATATGTATATATATACATATACATATATACATACATATATATATATATATACATATATGTATATATATATACATATATATATATATATATATATATATGTATATGTATATATATACATATGTATATATGCTTGTATTTTCTAACCTTTAATGCAGGAGTAAATAAGTTGTTGCAGAAGCGGTTGTGTTAAGCCACATAGAGAATCACACCATGCAAACAGTTGGAGACATTTCTGGGCAGTTGAGAATTTAAAACAGTGGAGAAGATGGTGTTCGAGTGAAGTGGCAAAGGAATAGCGAGGCAATACTAGACTCATTTATGGTTGTATCCAGCAAGCATCAACTAGTAAAAACCGCCATGCTATATTCTTGGTTGTGGTTTAGTAAAGTCCCACATTCTCTGTGGATTGACTTCTTCTCCTTGTTATAATAAATTTTTCTGCCTAGTTTCATGGGCACGATCTAAGTAGTTGAAAGTTTGTTATAACTTTCTTATAAATAAAGACGTGCACCTCTTCATAGAGGTTAGACAACGTTTTCCACAATTAGAAGCATTTCTCTTATTTTATGCATTGTATCGAATTTTAGAAATAATGAATAAAGGCTATGTTATTCTGAGCATATAGAATTGTTTTTGAAGTCTGGATACACTCATCCAAGGGGGACCACTTGGTGAGTATTCCTGTATGATTGTTAGATTAAGTTTTCTTTTGCTATAGTAGATGTTCTAGCAACTGACTGTTCCTGCAGCCACTGGAACCAGATCTTGTGACTGCTCCTGCAGCTAAAGCAAATAGAGTAATTCATGTTTGTTAGCTTTGAACTTAGTTAATAGTTATTTAGTTAGAATCTTCTGTTAATGTTAAGATTTCCTATAGCCATTCAGTTGTCATATTTTTGCTTATTTATTTTAGATAGACTTAGTTGTTGCAGTAGTGCAGAATGACTCTTACCAGAACTTAGTGCATATACAATGCAGGCCCATTTCAAGTAATACGTCCCTTGGTTGACAAGTAAATGAACCTTAGTCATGGGAATGATACCTACTTAGAATGGATGACCAGTCCTTGAGTTAAGACTTTAAGTATAGTTATTATTTTAATTGGCTAGGCAAACATTTGGATTCTTTTGAGCTCTAGTAGGATGGTGTGTGCCTTACCGATGAAGAATGTGTTATGCATTTCTTAGCTCCAACAAGAGGAAGTTTGTCATGTTGTTGAGGGATGAATTTTTGAGAGCTCTTGTGGGAGGATTGTGCCTCACTATTGAGGATATATTTGGTTATGTTTGACTAAGCTTTATGTATGCCTTACACATGTCTATTGTTATACTTTGGTTGGTAAAGGCTCTTTCTTTATGTGTTGGCTTTATGGTCCATATGTGCTTCAGTTTTGTACTAGAGACATAGTGGCAATGGATTCTTTCATGTTGAGCCCACTTGATGCTATTGTGATGTTATAGTGGTATATGTGTAGCCCTAAGGTCTAGGTGCATGCTAGGGGGGAGTGGGATTCCAAGTGAATGACTTGGATTGCGTGGAGTAGATGACCAAGTTACCTGAAGTCTAGATTGCTGGAATATCTCATTGGGAGTTTATACTTTGTAATCAAGTGATAGTATAATTAATAACTCTTGGGGTTTGGGTAGAATAGTTCATCTTAATAAGATAAGAAATGGTTCGTGGCCCCTCTGCCTTGCCTAGTGGTAGAGATCCGGGATAGGATTGGGAAGGCCTTGGTAACCCAGGTAAGCTAATCTCCCTTAATTCACAGAGTTTGAGATGGCTCTGCATGTGCATCTAGGATATAAAGATGTAACATGCGTATCATAGATATTGGTTTATTAATGAAATTATGGTATTGGATTTAATGATGTACATTTGGTATTGGTGATTTAAAATGAACTCAAAAGAGGATGGTCAATGTAGGTAAAGTAAATGGATGTATCCATACTAAAGGATAGTGGATGATCATATGTATATGCATGAAAGGCATTGTATAAAGTTAGAGTTAGAATACATTAGATTATGGTGGTGATTGTGTTATCATGCTTATGATTTTTTTGATTAAGTAAAAACAGGTTTTAGGGGACCCGAAACCCGATTACAATTCAAAAGATGAGCATTAAAGAGATGAAACAAAACAACTGCAAAACACCAGCACAAAAACCAGCAGTTAAGAAAAAAGACAACAAGAAGCCAACAAGAAGTTGGCTCCAAACCCAACATTATAAATTAATTGAAAACTTTAATAGATTCCTCAGCATTTTGAACCAAGAACATCATCGCCTTGGCCACTTCCCTCAAGTCGTTGTTTTCCTCTCTGAGCTGGCTATCTTTCGTATTGATCTCCATCCCAGTAGTGTTTTTCCTTGTTCTGCACCTAGGAGTCTGGTGGGTGGTGCTGGAAGTTGGGATATCATCAATGATAACCAGATTCTTTTCCTGATTTTTCCTTTCTAGATGATCCACCAAAGCATTTATGTTATGTGATGAGACTTTGAGGACCTGGAGACTATGGTTCATGAATTTTTTTAGAGCCTTCTTGGTACGGGCACCCCGGGAGTTGATGTTGTCTTTATCCTCTTCAGCCTATTGTTTCAAGGTTCTTATAACATCCTCCAGGTGTATCAAATCCCCTTTGATCAAATCTTTTTCCAGCCAATCCTCCATCTTGATTTCCTCTTCAACTTCACTGGTTTCCATCTCATCATTCTTTTTCCCAGAGTCCTTAATCAACTTATTAATCTTGTTTTCCAACTCCCTCTGTTTACTTTGCATGCAAGTAATGTTGTTGACAACCCATTTTTGGAAGTTGAAGGACTCCAGAGTACAGTTATGGGCGGTATTCAAGATGGTGCTCACAGAATCCCTACCCTATTTAGTGCCCACAGAGTTAGGATTGTCATCCTCCTTAGAATTCAGAGCAACATTCCTGTTGTCCGAGCCCATAGGGTTAGAGTGAGGGTTTTCAGAGTTACCCCCTTCATCCTCTTCACCAATGTTCTCATCCTTTTCATACTCCATATCAGTTTCAAAATCCTTACCCTTTTCCTCCTCCACATCACAATGCACCTTTGTATCCACATTATCTGTGTCAGCTCTCCTTTTTTTGTGTGTAGATGCATTAGGTTGTTCCTCATCCGAATCCGAATCTTTTCTGCTCTCAGAGATATGTGCATTCGTGATCAGAGGGTCATCTTTGGTCGCCCTAGCCTTGTCCTTCAGATGTTCATAAATGAGCAATATAAGCCCCTGATGGGCTATAGGGTAGGAGTTAGTCTTTTTAGCATGGTCAGCAAGACTCTCATTCAGAGAGGACGCTAAATAAAAAGGCAGGGATATTTTGGCCCCATGACGGAAGTGGTTCAAAATAGCAAAGTGATAGTTATAGATTTTTGTAAATCTATCATCAACAGTTAAATACTCCATTAAAACCCTTAAAATTTTTTACCAAAAGGGCTTTACCTATTGGGGAATGTAATAGGAAATGTTGTCTTTCTTCACAAGCTTTCCCTTCTCATCCTTCGATTTTGGGAAGATTTTGAACGCTTCAGCTGCATACTTCCGATCTCTGTAAAATTTGGTGCCCTCCGTCTGCAGACCCATGACCTCTACGACCAGGTTCTCTTCAATTTGCCATATCTCCCTGAACTGGGTAACTCTGTTGTTACTCCAGCCTATGGCAAAACCATGAGAAACAAAATTTCTACTTTCGTGAAGCTTTTCCATATAGTCAGTAAAGCCATATCTGTGAAGTCTTCTCCAGAATTTTCGTTCACTCTTCCAATTTTTGCATCCTGGGGGCTCCTTCCTGTTTAAATGACCACCCATTTTGAGCTCCAGGTAGAAGTACCAGCAGCTATAATTCATAGTCCGCAGATGAAACCCCAAATGCTTGTAAATTCTGGAGTTACTGAATAGAGACTCTTTTGTTGCTGTGAAACTTATGTTTATGGCCGCACAAACCCAACAATTATGATTATAATCTTCCTCATGCATATGATCATGGAAATGATGCCAAAAAGCACTCATTAACTGACAGTTAATCCACCCCCAAAATCTGTCTTTGGAATTCGTTCCCCAAAATATAATCATGATATTAACTTGACCCATTGATACAAACAAAATATAATTGCTCTTTAACCTCCGTTTTACAATGAGTTTCTCCAATATATTTAACATCATTCTCTAAATTGACCCCTTCATTAGCTAAGAGATCCGCTACCTTATTGCCTTCTCTTACAGTATGAGTTATGCTAATACTAACATAGTTATTTAACAAATATTTAGCACTTTTAACTAAGTTAGTAATATTCCAAGAAATAGAGCTTGTACCTTTGAGGGCTTGGATGATGTTTAAGGAGTCCCCTTCGAGCCAAATTTTTTTGAATTTGAATCCCTAAGCAAGCTGGAGGCTTTTTAACATGGCCAGAGCTTCAGCCACATGATTATTTTGGACCCCAAAAGGAGAAGCAAAAGCTATACTGCAGACTCCTTGAGCATTTTTGATAACTCCTCCACCACCAGACTTCCCAAGGTTGCCCTTAGCCGCCCCATCGAAATTCACCTTTATCCAATCATGATCATTAAAGCACCAAACATTATTATCTCTCCTATTCTTATTGTTAGATCTACAGACTTTATGTATTAGGCTCCATTCAGTGAGGATATATTTTTCCTTATCATTCATATCAGTAACAAACCATTGCTTATTGTTCTTGTGAGGAATATTGATGTTCTCTTTTATGGCCCTACAGATTTTTTCAAAAACCACCTGAGAGTTACACTTAGCCTCCCTAAATATTCTGTTATTTCTTTCTTTCCAAATGCCCCAACAAATCATGGGGAGGGTCAAGGACCAAAGGTTCTTGATAAGCTGGCATTTAGTGGGGAAATTCCAATGCCAAATAATATCCATGATACTCTTGTTCATAACCCAACTAACTTTCCATTTCTCCCACATTTTACACCAAATTTCCCAGGTAAAGGAGCAGTGAAAAAAGAGATGATTAGCTGATTCTTCCTCTTTCTGGCATAGCTCGCATCTATTAGGGAATTTGAAACCTCTTCGGACCAAATTGTCAAGAGTAAGGATACTATTGTGAGAAGCAATCCAAAAGAAAATATTGACTTTAGGGATCAGAATGTTGTTCCAAACTTTACTCCAAATGGGATTACTGGTCTAAGAAAAAGTGTTTTTGTAGGCTGAAGCAACCGTAAATTCACCTCTAGGATTACTTTTCCAAAGAAAAACATCATCATAGTCTTTGTTAAGGGAAAAGGACATTAGCTCCTTCTGGAGTAAGGAAAATCCAGCATGTATAATATCAAGCCTCACCCATTTGTCCTCCTTCCATTAGTCACACACCATAAGCCCAAACCTCCTTTTACATTCCTCAATAACTTGACTATTGTCTTGATCATAAAGAGCTTCATTCTTCATCCAAGGGTCCTCCCAAAACCTTATTTTGTCACCTTTTCAAAGGACCCATCCAACTCCAACTTTGACCACTTTTATGGATTTGATAATACTATTCCAAATGAAGGATCCAACAGGAATGTCTTCAGAGTCAAGGACCCCTTGGATAGGCTGATTATGAATATATTTATCAAACCATATTTGATTCCAATCTTTCTTGGTATCATAAGCTCTCCATAATTGTTTTGCTAGAAGAGCTTTGTTAAAAGTTTTTAGAGCTTTAATCCCCAACCCTCCTTTTTTCTTTGGTCTACAAACTTTGTCCCAAGCAACCAAGGATATCCTCTTTTTTTCTTCAACTCCTGACCATAAAAATCTCTTCTGGATTCTTTCCAATGCTTCAACAAATTTAGCCGGGATACCAAATAAACTGAGGGCATAAACAAGGAGGTTCTGGAGTGTAGATTGAAGGAGCTACAATTTCCCAGCCTGAGATAAAATAGAACCTTTCCACCCAGCTAGTTTTTTGTTGAATTTATCAATAATCATATTCCAAAAGGAGTTTGGGGGAGTTAAACCCAAGGGAAGACCCAGATAGGTGGAAGGGAGCATGTCCACCTTGCAACCAATAATTTTAGCAATTTTCTATTGTCTTATGACTGGAGTATTCATGAAATATATAACAGATTTGTCCTAATTGACTTGCTGACTAGTAGCCAAAGCATAGGAATTAAGAGCAGTTTTGAAGGCCTCAGCCTCCCTAATAGAAGAATATCCCATTAGGATAGTATCATCAACAAACTATTGATGAGAGCAAAAAAATTAGCAGAGGAAGGTTGAAGACCTTTGATGGTTTTACTCAATTTTAGATTGTGAATCAATCTGCTCATGCTCTCAGCCAAAATGGTGAAGAGAAGAGGAGATATGGGATCTCCTTGTCTGAGCCCCCTTGATGTTTTAAAGAATTTTGTATGAGATCCATTAATCAGAATAGAGAACATAGGAGTGGTGATCAACTCTCTGATAATTTTGGTTATCTTTTCATCAAATCCAAAAGCCTCCATGATTCTGAAAAGAACATGCCACTCCACTCTATCATAAGCCTTCGCCAGATCCAACTTTATCAAGAAGCCTTCTTTTTTAGCAAAATTGAGGGAATGAATGTTCTCATGCACAAGAATGATAGAGTCCAAAATCTGCATGCCAGGAACAAAACCTTTCTGCTCCTCAAAGATGATGAAGGGGAGAACAACCAAAATTCTAGTGGTCAAAACTTTGGATATGATCTTATAGAAAGAGTTATATAGAGAATGCTTAGATAGATTAAGTAATGGCGTTGATATACCCTAGAGAATGCTTAGATGTATTGTGTTTATTTTCGTGTGCATTATTTGTTCTTGTGGTTATGTTAATGATATTTAAATGCATATGAGTAGTTAGTTGTTCATGTTGCTTTAGTAGATGTTTAACTTTTTTTTATCTCTATTTGCATGTTGGCTAGTGTATTTATCTAGGGTATTTTGGTGGACATTACAACTTGACAATGATATCATGTGGGTCCCACTTACATTCCATTCCCCTCTTCTCATATACCCAATTCCACATTAGTTGGGATGGAAGGTTGTGGAAGCAAGAGCAAAAGGAGGAAGGTGGGAGAAATTATTCAAGTAAAGAGGATTATACCTCCAACAAGGTGAAGGAGTGATTGAACTCGTAGATTGCATGCTTACTATTGAACACACCACAAGACTAAGAGGGGGGGGGGGGGGGGTGAATTTGTCTAGACCTCAAAACAGTTCACTTCTAATCTATTAAAATTTAAACCATAATTAATTTATCACTGCAATTATGAAACATGAAGGCATAAAGCACAACAAACACATGAACACTATATTTACATGGAAAACTCTAAACATGGAAAAAACCAGAATGAGAATCACACTCACAATATGAATAAATGATTACAATGTTTAGGCTCAAGGCAAAGGATATCACTGCCTCTGAAAGGATTTGCAAGACTAAGGTGCACAATCTTAGGGAAAGATACAAAGGGTTACACAAACTGCCAAAAGGAACACATCTTATTCCAATAGGTGCACAAGATCAACGAACATAAATGAATTGATCTCTTGATCATGAAACTTTCCTTGGACCATTATGTCAAGCGACCAATATAATGGAAAACATATCTGACTAGAAAAACTATCTCAACTCT
This sequence comes from Cryptomeria japonica, assembly GCF_030272615.1. Lineage (NCBI taxonomy): Eukaryota > Viridiplantae > Streptophyta > Pinopsida > Cupressales > Cupressaceae > Cryptomeria > Cryptomeria japonica. Next base: position 429,331,568 of record NC_081413.1, on the reverse strand, counting down.
CTTTTGCACTTCTGCAATATCAAAATTGCTTGCACATCAGTCATATAAACTTCACATAAATTCCCATCCATCCCATTCTTAACTCATATGTCCATACGCCTATTTATACAAGATACTTCACTAAAACCCTAAACTAAGTCAACCACATAAAAAAATATAATATTACACAAATTGGCCCACCTGACCTATAACATCAAATGTAGTCCACTCTAGGAGATAAAGAGTTCATGATAACATCATAAAAAAACCTTTCAAAGTGGTTCCAATGAACCACACAAGCCAGCACATCCTCCAAGGTCGGCACCAAGTGAAATGTGTAGATAAATAATGCAAAATGCCGAATAGTTAGCTTGAAAACATTCTCCAATGCACACAACTTAATGTGAATCTGCACATGCCATGGTGAGATCCATATCAACATAAAAAATCAACCACCAAAATATGTATGGACCAAAAAGGCATGATCCAGATAGAACATATCACCTCAATTAACTGGAACCTAGACCAACTGACAACATTGAACTTAGAACATCATAACTTCACTTTTGAGTCAAACCATCACTAAAAAATCAATCTGGAACACTAAAAATATTAAATAAACATGTTCTCCAAGCCACAACACTGAAAACCACATATCAGAGAACTGCTAATCATTCTTTGAACCAATTCTGATAGACATTCCATTGTCAAAAACAACAAATAAATCAACCATCTGAGAAATAGAGGACTTGTAAAATTGATAGTACAATATACATAGGTCATAAGCATTACATCTAAAACCGTAATCCATCATCTTCACATATTAGAGGAATGCAAAAAATTCTTCCACCGAGACATTAAATACTCTTTCTTGCATACATATTGTTTCTTGCATATTGAACCTTCTATTACACCAACCTTTTGAAAACACCTCATTCTTATGCATTTTCATTACCAAACCACAAAACAACATCATAACATACTTTTTCTGAATCATTTTCAGCACATTGTAACATTAATGATAACACAATACAAGTTGGAATCAATGACAACATAGCGCAACAACTCATCTGCAATACATGGTGACACCAATTATAACACAAGACAAATTGACATCAATAACAACATAACACAACTCATTTTTCAAACACTTAAATCATTGTAATATAACTCAAGATAGGCTAACTTTCTTAAGGATAATCAAGATTTTTAGTTGGGGGTGTGACAAGTCCCATAATTGTCCTTATTGCCTTTTTTAAGCTTATAATTTCCATGGCATTTCTCATAATTTTAAGGCAATATACGAGACCTTACTAGATATTTTAAGTATTTTGTATGATATATATATCATGTTGATAAATGAGTGTGATAATGTAAATTTTATAGAATGTTATGGCTTTTGAAGTTGATAATGATAGTTAATATTGATGAGATACTTTTGAAAGAACTAACTTATAGCATAGCCCAACTATCAACCCATATTCGAAGCATGTCCATGCCTTACAGATAATAGAGGCAACAATCATGGAGGCTATGGTCATGTAGTAACAACTACAGAATGTGGAATGATTATTGCCACCTCTTACTAAAGTTTTTAATGAAGAGAAGAAAATATTTGTGGAATGATAGAACATGGTTCATAAATTATGTAATCTTATTATTCCATGTTTTCATCTTTGATTATCTTTTAATGATGTGAGAGTTTGAAGAGGACTATGAAACTCTCAAATATACTTTATTAAGTCTTTATTGTTGTTTATGGAAGAATAAGTCTTCTCCCTACTATCACAAGGAATTGACATCTATTAGTAAGTTGTTTAGATTTTGCAAATAATACAACTCTCAGGAATTCATGTATAAATCTCAAATCTTGTTTGAGTTGATATTAGTTAGTTTTTTACAAGTTACAAGCTACTAATTAGTTGTTAGATTTTTGTTATTAGCATCTTTGTCAATTAGCAAGAACATTACCAACTTAAGCTTCTCTTTTGGATTTATAATAAATGATGAATGTTGATAATGGATCTTTGAGTTGAAGACTGAAAATTGATAGTTGATACTACAACCACTCAAGCAAGGGACACTTGAGGTATTGTAATTCTCCTAATAGTTTAGATTATTGTTGTTAATGCTAGTTTAGATTATTGATTAGTTAGTATAATAGTTTTATAAGACAATTTAGTTGATTTAGATCAATTTAATAGATAATAACGTAAATTAGAACAAGTTTTGTGTAAAAGCTATAACATTGTTGATCCTAGTAGAAATAGATACCCACAACAATTGTTGTCTCATTGAAAATATACCAAAAACAACTCTTATGTAGTTAGATTTACTTTCAGTATAGTTATTCTTTTGGTTTAGTTTGTTGTCTTTAGTTTATTCTCTATACAAAATTGATAGAATAACTTAGAGTCTCTTTAATTGCACATATAGTGCCAACATCATCCAAGAAGATATACTAAATGAGCCCATTTTATTATTTGATAAGGGATTTTTTGGTCCATTGAACCAAATCTATGATTTTTGTACATTAATATATTACACTTAGAAGGAGTCAATCAACACCCAACATAGATGTCTCGTCAAAATTTCCCAAAATTGTAGCTAATGCAAGTATCACCCTTCAGATTTTTAAATTTGGTCTCAATTTTGGTAATTGAGTGTTTTATGTTGATGTTTTATAAAAAAATTATCTTGCAAGCCCTAGATATAAAGCACAACTTCTATCATTCATTAGGTCTAAGACATTCTAAGAGTTTTGAGATGATTAAGAAATTACTTCAAATTTGAGTATTCAACATATTTATCAATAGACTACAATAATCTACATTCAAGTATGATTTCATGATTGTGATGTATGCTTATCATGTTATTGCATTAACATTTGCAAGACTTCCCTAAAGAGCATTGCATCACCACCTTTATGTGAAACTCCATGAGAGGGTTTCATATCTAAGGTATAATCATTTAGTTTCAACATTTATACTATTGTTTAGCCTCTATCCTCCCTAGGACTATCTCTCTTTTTCATTAATCATAGTTGTTGTGGAGGTGAGAACACCAACACAAGGTTTGTTCATTAGGTAATCCCCTATACAACACAACCATTCTTCCTCATTTTCAAGTATGTAGGTTTAGATACGATAGAAGAGAGTCTTACAAGAGTGCAAAGAAGACTATGATAGACAACTCTATATTTTGAATAGGTGAAAATCCCAAGACTGGGATGCTTAGCAGACAAGTCCAGTTCTTTTTGGATGGATTTTTGGGAGGCAGAACCATAAGACTTGCTGATTGCATTTTTCCCCTTTCTATAAATTTGGATACCCCCTAGACTAGGGTGCCCAACACACTAATCCAACATTTTCAGGATCAACTTGCAGCTACAACTTCATATCTGTATCTTATTTCTATATTTGGTCTACAATGCTGATTTTCTTTTCTATAACTCGTAGTTATCGCTGAAAGTAATCATTTTCCATCATTTGACCTATTTCATTCATACACACTTCACAATCTTAAATCCATTGCAACAAAGGAACATAAACCCAGGTGTTCAACTCTCCTATTAGGATTGTAGTCGAACATATATATGTTCCCAATGATATGCAATGGATATTTGAGATCTTAGTTTGCATTCATATGCCTAAGATCTATTTTTCATACATATTAGTTGACAACGTCTTAAATCTAAAATGATTAGTTATAAGATGTAAAAATTATAGAAATTTATTGAGAATAATTAATATCTTATTTCATTATCCTAGTAAAAAAAAAGAGTCCACATAATAGATTTATCCTACTTTAAATTTAGAAACTTTTGATATGAGCAAATTGTAGTTCTACTTCTAATATGCATGACCTAATTTTTGTCAAGTTTATTTGTGCTATGACTTAGGCTAGTTTAATGAACTCTTTCTTAAGGTTCATAAGGAAGCAAACAAAACATACATGAAATTAAAAGCTAAAGACACTATTTAGATTAAGCTACGAAGAATAAAGTGAAAGTAAAATTTTCATTCATTCAAGAACTAAAAAGAGATTTTCAAATGAGTAAAATATTTTAATTATGAATTTAAAATTAAAAAACAAAACAAGATCATAAAATAAACTAGGATAACTAACATATTAACTTAAGACTAGGCACCCCTTTCTAGATATCTTGCTCCTAATTCCCCATATAGGTATTTTTTAAAGCCACACTAAATGATAATTAAATAACATGCTAAAGCTCTATATGTTTTAATTAAATGAGAATTTTATTAAAATTTGAAGATAGCACAAAGAACACATTATAAAGTTACTAGAATATATGTTGACACTAGTAATGGGGAGGTTACATTAGCTTTAGCGTGTATTAGCATAATTTTAGGGAGTACATTGATACAAATATTCACACAAAATGTTTGAGTTCAAAAGACTACATGGTCCCAAAAAAAATTAGAAGGCACATTCTTATTTTGCCTAATGATTATTTTGAAATCAATCTAGTTTTTACAAAAGGAAATAATGGAGAGATAAAACATGTCCAATTGTGCTCCATCTACATGGAATTTTTTTTTTAATCCTTTTTTTTTTTCCTCCTATGTTCATATTTGAGGATATTTTGTCTTACTTTTAGGAGAAATTATAAGAAAGTAAAAGTTGGTTGTCAAATTTTTTCATGGCCTTCATGACGAACCCTCAATATTGCTCTCATTTAATGATCACTTTTATTGTTTTATATGCATTTTCAAAGACATTAACCATTTTAATTAATATTTTGATAAATAACTAGTTTTAAATGTATGTTGTTTATTGAATGATTATTTATGTTGTTTATTGAATTATTTATATTAAAGTAGTTATTATAGAATAATTTGGCAGTTATCATCTTAGTTATGATAGTTGAAATTATCACATGTATTTAAAATATAATAAAAAAATTTGAATAAAGAAACATTTTCTACAACTATCAAATTCTGCAACCTATAGCCATGGTTGTAGCTTGCCTATAGTTATGATTGTAACATACCTACAATAATGACAACATCTTCCATGTAGCCATAATAGTGACCTTCACACATCTAGGATGCAACATGCATGAAACAAAGAAAGGAATGTAGAATCCCTAGAATAGTGGCAATAATTAACTCTTCCATCAGATAGATAGATTTAACATAGAGTTATACAAACTTAATCCACTCATCATTGTTTCCTACCTATCTGAGATTCAATTTCCTAATCTTATTATTACTTTTAAGATATATTACCCCTATATGATTAGGAGTGATTGGATGGATATAGTAGTAGTTATATAATAGAGTATATGCAATAGATAGATATAATGGAGATACAGTTGTGAAATCTAGAATGATACAAGTATTTATTAAATATAAAAGCATATTTGAATGCAATAGATTTTATTTATTTAATAGAAGATAAGATTTATGTTGTACTCTCTCTTTTATTTCTAATATTTCATGAGTATTTTCAGAATTTTGATTGAGTCAACAATTTATTTAGAGGAGGAGACAAAGGTGTAGTTTTACCTAAGCAAGGGCCCACTTGAGATGGACTATAGTTGGTCTCTATCCTAATTAGCATAAATTATTGTATTTTTAATCTAATCATATTTTGTTGTAGCATCTTAATAAAATCTACCAACTTATAATATTTGCATCAACCTACAACTTCTAATGTTTAATTATTGGCTTGTTTTGAAGATATCTACATATGTAGAATATATTTTATTTTTGTGCAACAATATTTACTTTCCTATTTTATAAGATCTATTCATTTCCCCTCTACAATAGTAGGTCCTCAATCCCCTATGAATCTAATGTTGCATATATAGTACTAACACCATGCCAAAATATATGTCCTTGTGTTGACATGTAAATGAAGTAGCAATAAAAAAGGGTACTTTATCAATGGATAGTTTATATGTAAGTGTAGTGTGTGGAAATAGGGTTCATTAGTCTAAACATGCAAACTAGGAGTCAAACCCGTTCACATCAACATACATTAGAGAATAATAAAAAGGCCTAACTTCAAACCCTTGAGAGAGTTGGGAAAAATGATTGAGTTATTCTCCTTTAACTTTTGACTTGATTGGTTAAGATGAAATGATAAAATGCAAGAAGTAGGTGTAAAGATGTAAATTTGATAATAATCAACATGAATAGTAAGCTATAGAATAGATATGCAAATTTTGAAGACATGTCTAGAAATAGGAATTAGAAAGGAACTTGTGTCTACAATTTGAGCCCAAAAATGTTGGTCAATGTGGCTAGGCACCACTAATCTAAATGTGTTTGATTTGAATATCGTAAAAAAGATATCAGATTAGAATGTTGCATAGATTATATGTTAAACACACCCCATGATTGAGAGGGGGGTCAAATAATTCTTGAACTTAAGATTTATAATTTAATTTAAGTTCAACTTTAAACTTTAATCTGATTAATAGTAGAGAAAGATACAAACATAAGAGAACACTAGATTTACGTGGAAAACCCAAGAAGGGAAAAAACATGATGAGTTAACTCAAAATATAAATAGTATTACAAATAGTTAAAGGGCTCACTTCCTTAAGAAGTTCATTTCTTTGAAAGGACTTGTAGGTTGAGGATCACGTCCTTAGGGCAAGATATATGAGATTAACTAGGGAGACTCACTATCTCTAAGCAAGATACATGATTTTATGAGTTACAATGAGTATGCCTTTATAATCATAGCATACAATAATCTCCTTGAAATATAGCTTCTCTTGACTCACTATCTCAAGCAACCATTAGGAAATTCATCTCCAATACTTTTACTAGAAACCCACATTTATTGCTTTACATTCACATATTTACTTTTAGCTCATAACCAATCAACCCAAAACACTCTCTAAATGAATTTTGACAAAGTGGAATCCCACAAGCCATAGTAAGACTCAACATAACTCAACACATTTTCTAATATTGTCGAAGATGCTCCAAAGATGAACCACAAGCAAGAGAACACATTATGTTGCCCGGATACCTACCAATTACCTTGAAATCCATCACCAAACTAAATGAAATACTAAATAGACAATAAAATATCATGCATGTCACATAGAGGCATTCCATGAACCCTCACCAACATCCTCATATACTTATTTTACATTATCAATCCAAAAATATCTACCGAAATCAAATTGACATAGAATTCTTCATTATCAAAAGGCTAAGGAACACATTCATGAGATAGGTCATCAACAAACACATTTCTAAAAGACTTCATCACCTAAAAAAATGAACTAAGACACTACACAAATGTTATAAGCATTCTCTCCAAGCTGCAAAAATAGAAACTTCAATATGAAGAAATATAAAACATTCTTTAGACTAATCCAATCCAATAAACACATTGCCAACATACTGCTATTACTAGAGAAACTAGATACAACATGAGGGATATCAAAATATGGGAGTGAAACGTCCATAGAGCATAGATATTATATCCAAAAATACAAGATCATTTTTGTAAAAGAGAAAGAATGTAGATAATTCTTCCAGACTACATTCAACACACCTATTTTTCAATTTCACTCTTAATCAACTCTTGGACACAAGGACACCAATTGATCACTTGGAAGCAACAAAGAAGAAATAGTAGTGGCCTGTAGTATACACATGACCATCCAGAAGTCATAAATTCATCACCATTATTCTAATCCTCATCTCAATGCATCTAACCCTCATCTTAATATTAAATTATCATGATTGTATCATCATCATCATCATCTTAACATATTGAATATAGACATCGACACCAAGAAAGGTGGATATCCACAATAAATAACCTCTTTTCTCATTCATATTGAATCTCCAACAACCTTCTACACACACATTTAGTTGACATGCACAAACACATCATGACAATAACTACTAACCATGTACAATAGACATAGTAGTATAAATATTCTTTTAGAGTAGACAACACTAACAATTACATCTCAATACTAGGTATAAAATCAACACCCAAGTTGGGGGTTGACATCAATGACAACACTAAACCATTAGTAACAACAACTATCAATAATATCTCCCTTCATCATTGATATCAACACTCACACAACACACCATTTTCTCTCCCCTTGACATCAAAGGACAAAGGTCAAATGTCATTCACCAAACCCTGCACCTACATTCTCTTCATTTATTTTGCACTTATCTCTTTCTTACTATCAACATTGTCCAACAATTACCTGTCCCCCTAAGAATGACAACCAAACAACATCCTACTCACCCTAAGGAGTATACAAGATTAGTTTAGGAGACAAGAGGTATACTTTGAATCTCTCCCTATGTAGATGCACCAACGTATGCATCTAGTTTGAACAAGGAAGGGAAGTAACCCCTAGATTCTACTTGAGATACCTAGATGTATCCTTTGAAAGAGCCTTAGTAAAAATATCTATAATTTGATCATAGGCTAGTTTGACTTCCTTCTTTTCTCTTAGGAAATGATACCAGATAGAGATGTGTTTAGTCCTTGAATGCACCATTGTATTATTTGAAATGTTTATAACATTTTTATTATTGCACACTATAGGAATCGACTCATCAAACACCACCTTAATATCCTTCAATGTTTGATTCATCCACATTGCTTGAGTGCAACAAAATTCTGCAACAATGTACTCAGCTTATATAGTTGATAAGGATATTGAATCCTGCTTCTTATTGAACAAAGAGACCAATCTATCTCCCAAGAAAAATGCACTTCATCAGTGCTTGTTCTATTATTTGTAAACCTAGACCAATTAGCATCAGTAAAGGCCTTCAAGGAGAAATTATCGTCCTTCTTATACCACATACCATTATCTGGAGTCCTCTTAAATATTTGAATATTCTTTTAACAACCTTCTCATGAGATTTCTTAGGGTTATCTTGATATATAGAAACCCAACACACCACATGCATAATGCTAGGTGTGGAAGTAGTCAGATACAATATTCCACCAATTATAGACCTGTAATGTCTTTGATAAAATCTTAGAGACTTATTATCTTTTCTCAAATGATAACCAATAGCCATGGGGGTACTCATTGGTTTAGAGTTCTTCATACCAAAATTCTTCAACATCTTCTTGATATACTTAGTTTGAGAGATAAAGATACCATCATTTAGCTGATCAACTTGAAGACCAAGAAAGGACAACTCATCAATCATAGAAATCTCAAACTCTTTTTGCATTTCTTTTAAAAATTTCTTACATACACTATCATCTTCACCAAAGATAATATCATCAATATATACAACAACTATACAAAGCTTGACTTCCTTAATCTTAAATTCAAGATTGCTACCTGTAGTACCTTTCTTGAATCCTTGTGTAGAGGAGGGGATTTGTCACCTCCAAGATGATGAATCTTAGAGGACAAATTGATCTAATGCTACCTCACTTGAACTCGCACTAAGGTGAGCCAGGGGATAAAAGTAACAAAGTTAAACAGTTAACCACAATTCGAGGCTCTCAAACGACTCTGTCAAGCCTCTATCCAAAGGACAAATGCGCAGGTCTGGGACACCAGTGTGACATGCTTTTGTCATGTATAGACGAGGTACAAAGTTCATATAGAAAGTTCCAAGTGTGATTATAATGCAATAAAACATGGAAAATAATGAAGCTAAGCTAGTAAATGTGATATATGAAATAACCAAGATAAAAAGGAAGGAGAAAATGGAAGAGAATAGAAAAACAATATGTCCACACTATGAAGCCTCCAGCCAAATAAATCTTCTCTAATGCGACCTGTACACAAGCCAGAAAAGAAAAAATGTTTGGGGTTTCTTGGAGACTTGCCTTTGGTCAAATCCCTGTTTTGTTGTTTCCACCTCCACAGTCAGCTAAATAGATTGATATAATAAAAGATAAATGCAAGACAAGATAAATGATAAATGATAAATGATAGAAGAGGGATTTGATAAATCTCAAGATGCTTAAAGATAGGATAAATAGATAGATAGAAAGCTATTCCCAAAGAGGCTTGATAAATCTAAGAGAGTTGCAAAAGATTATTGTGAGAGCTTGAGAGTGCTATAGAAAAATAGAGACTGATGTAGCAAGCGAGACGAAGCCGAAGAAAGATGCGAGAGACCAAAGAATAAGAGAGATTGTATGGAGGAACTAGAGAGCTTTAATGAAGAGAGAGAATAGATTTAAAGTGAGAGAAGAGGGAAAATAGGGCTAGCAAGCAGTTTAGAAAATTTGGGGTCATTTCCACCGATATGCATAGGTGACAAGTGGAAAGGGGCGCTCAGAACCGAAATTCAAACGATGAGATGTTGCAAGACTAATGCATGGCACATGGATATTTGCATGACATGCTAGTGTCCAAATAAATCATACTCGAATATGACTAGAGACAAGGGAGAATGCGACTAACATGAAACAAAAGCCAAAGGATAGCTATTGAAAGGTGTCTTAAGCATCCTGAGAGGGAAAAGGCTAATGCAAGGGCCGAAGTGAGCCATTGAGGTGCTAGGAGAATGGACACCAAAGTGGTTACAAAAGATGTAGGTCGAATTACAAAGGGGTATGCAATTTTCAACACTACACCTTGCTAAAGTAAGTACTTATATAGCCTTTCATATGAAGACTAAGGGGCTTGCTTGATGCTATACAAATCTTTTTTAAGTGTAAACACCATGTTTGGATCTTTTGATAAATGAAAACTATCATTCTGCTATATGCAAACTTCTTCCTCTAGATCACCATTTAAAATACCTTGAAATTATTTGTGTTGCAAAGGCAAGAAACATCTTGATTTCCTCCATCCTTGCAATTGGAGAAAATGTCTCCTCAAAATCAATCCCTTCTACTTGTGAATAAGCTTTACAAACTAGTCTTGCTTTATTAATTTTTACTTCTCCTTGATCATTTATCTTGTTTTGAAACACCCATTTTGTTCCCATGACATTCTTATCTATAGGTATAGGGATCAATTCCCATGTCTAATTTTTCTCAATTTGATCCAACTCTTCTTCCATTGCTTTCATGATTTCATCCATCCTTCATCTTTTCTAGCATCAACAAAGGTCTTGAGTTTCACCTCTGAAAGGAGAGAAATGTTCACTTGCTTTCTCACTTGCTTTTTCAAATATTCTTCTAGTATGTACACCTTCATTCTTCTACCAATGATTTGATCTTTTGAATGGTTTTTTGGGACATACATAGATACATTGTTAGGGGGATTCTCTGATTCCTTTCCTTTTTTCTCTTTATTTTCATCTTCCTCTTCTTCAAAGTGTAGCATCCTAAATTATACTCCCTTATAATTTTTTCCTCATTTGGGCCCTCACCTTGGCATTCATATCCCGAGGCTTGACTAGAGCCTTGATTCTACTCACACCATGAAAATTCTTCATTATTTTCACTTTGCACTTCATTTCCCCCTTGATTCTTGGTTCCTGATTGGTCTGGACTAGGGGGATAGAACCCTAGTCCTCAAGGAATAGAATGCCTAGTGCCTTGGTCCTCAAGGACCAGAACACCCAATACCCTGGTCCTCCTAATCAGGACCCATTTGGGCAAGGACCTAGATCTTGTGTCAGGTCATGTCAAAAAATTAAGATATTTTTTGATAGGTAGGTATAAAAGGAGGTTTAACCCTCTCATTTTGAAATATATAATTTGAATCCGACAATCATATTCAATTAATCATGTTAGTCCCAACCAGTGTTGAGAGGGGAGGGGTGAATCAACATAATCAAATTTTCACAATTTAACTTTTATCTTAAATCTTCATTCATCTAAGATCCAACAATATACTTAATCACTGAAGTAAAATATGCAAGCATGAATAGTTGACAGTGGCACTAAGGAGTTATCTCATGGAAACCCAATAGGGATAAAACCACGGTATGAGTAGGAACTCACAAAATTTGCACCCTTTTGGAGTATGCCCGGTTAAGAGCCATCCCTGTTAGGAGATTACAAAGACACAGTTAGGTGCCACCCGATTAAGGGATTTTGATCAAGTCTAGTTAGTGCCTTTACACTGTTAAAGGTATCTTGGTTAAAGGACTTAGAACATCAGTTAAGATGTTACCCAGTTAAGGGATTTTACAATAGGGACCTGTTAAAGTCCACCCAGTTAAGGGATTTTTGTTGCAGTTGTTAGAAAGCAATAGATGGATGATCTATTGAATTATCTACTGATAGCTTGATCAGATCTCAATATGCATCCCACTCAATACACACCGGTTGTGTCTTCTCTGCACAACATCGGTTTTCTTCTTACACCTTTGGCTATTCACTCAGTCAGTCACCTATCCCTCGGCACTGCACTCTATCGGTCTTCTGACCTTTGGCTCTACACTCTATTGGTCCTCTATCCTTCGGCTCTGCCCTCAGCTGGTTCTCTATCCTTCAGCTTTGCACTCAGTCGGTTCTCTATTGTTCGGCTTTGCACTCAATCGGTTCTCTATCCTTTGGCTTTGCACTCAGTCAGTTCTTTGTCCTTCATCTTTGCACTCAGTCAGTTCTCTATCCTTCAGCTCTGCACTCAGTTGGTCTACCTCACACACACACTCAGCTATGTTAACACCTCTTAGCACTTCTTCTCACTCTGCTCTTCACCTTGGATCACCTTCAACAAGATTTCCTTGTTTCAAATTTCACGATCAAAACTTTATGAAAGAGCTCAAGAACCCTTTATACATTTTTTGTTGACACCTTCAGGCATATCCTCAATCAAACCAATCAAGGATTTCAAAGGATTGCAGTTTCAAAATCTCCCACTCTTTCTATGCATGTTATAGCAATTCTAATAAGTGTTCAACCAATTTTGCCACCGCATCTCCCAAAGATAGAAATTTCTGAGTCATGTTCAACCAAATAAATGTGAACCAGTAAATCTGCATGTAATCATGCTTGACTGCATGATAACTGAAAGTTAACCTTACCAACCAATGTTTTGGTGTAAACACAAGCCTACCAAATCATCCTTTTCCACCGCAACTGAATAACTGATCACTTCTCTGAGATTTATGGTGAGTGCTTGTCTTCCTTCTGTCATATCGGTGTACTGGTATGCAACTGCACTTCTTATATTACCGGTTCATCCTTTGATTTCTAGTTTGTTATTCTAGCACCAAGTCTGTTCACCTGTTTACCAGTGAGTTACCCATTGGATAGAGCAAACAAGTTTTGTTTCCTAAGTCACCTTTTGTGACTTCACCATCACCAAAGTGATCGATCTTCCTGAATGATAGATCGGTTGACTTAATTTATCTTTCCTTGAGCTGAAGTAACCTTTGATCATTCAATACCAATGTTGTTTCCATTCACTATTGCTTACTGAAAAGAAACACCAATCTACCTATACCACTTCACCAGTTAGTGTCTTCACCGGTAAGTGTTGGACATCAATGACAAACCTTAGCACATATACCGGTTTTCTAGATTGGCCGATTTTGTCAATGCCAACAATCCAACAATCTCCCCCTTTCGCATTGATGACAACCACTTCAAACTTTGGCTAATTAGATGCATGCTTCTTCATCTCTATAACAGTCCAGTCATTCTTCCCTAAGTGATGAATATCTCCCCCTGTCACTGATATCTGCCAATGCTCAAACACTCTAAACATATCTCCCCCTTTGACAACAATGCCAAAGAGTCCATTTTGAACACTTACAAGACTGCTCCCCCTAACCAGTGTAGTCCACACTCATCAATCTATTTGTTTTCATTTAAAAAACTTGAAATCATACCAAATTGATGTAGAACCCTATTTTCTTACTTTACTGAATGGAGGGCATAACCCCCAACTTACCTCTGAGATAGTCAAAGGTGTCCTTTTGTAGTAGCTTGGTGAATATATCAGCCACCTGCTCTTTTATTGGTATGTATTCCAACATCACTTCCTTTTCTTGAACTTGTTCTCTTAGATAGTGATATTTGATGGCTATATGCTTCGTTTTGGAGTGGATCATCGGGTTCTCAGATATGTCAATGACACTGGTGTTGTCACAATGAATCACTACCTGTCCAACCACTTTTTCTAGCAGTTGCCTGATCCAAACTATCTATGTGCAGTTAATTGCAGCAGCTACATACTCAGCCTCAGCTTTAGATTGAGATATATAGTTTTGTTTCTTACTTGTCCAAGATACAATCCTTTCTCCGAGAAAGAATGCTCCTCCACTAGTGCTCTTCCTATCATCGATGTTTTCATCCCATTCTGAATCAGTGAAGACACTTAAACTAAAGTCTCTTTTGTGTGGATACCAAAGACCATACTCATCACTCCCCTTTAGGTATCTGAATATTCTTTTGACTGCCATCATGTGAGTTTCTTTCAAATTTGCAGAAAATCTGGCAACCAAGCCAACAACTTCTGCTATGTTCGGTCTGCTATGTACTGCATACTGTAATTTACCGATCATGGACCAGTAAAGTGTCTCATTCACTTCTTTAGCCTCATCATGATTAGATAGCTTGCAACCTGTAACCATTAGAGTTCAAACAGGTTTGCAATCTTCCATTCTGAAAGTCTTAAGAATTTCTCTTATGTACTTAGTCTGACTGATAAAGATGTCATTCTTTAATTGAGAGACTTGTAGGCTAATAAAGGACTTAATCTCACCAATCATGAAAATCTCAAATTCTTGCTGCATTTGTCCTGCAAAGCTTCTGCTCATCTCATCATCTCCCCCAAAGATGATGTCATCTACAAATATCTCAGCAATTAGGTGTTTTCCTTCAACTCCACTCTTCAGATACAAGTTACTATTATCACTGGTTCTTTTGAACCTAATGCTTAGCAGATATGAGTGTAACCTCTCATACCAAGCTCTCGGTTCTTGTTTCAGCCATACAGAGCCTTCTGCAATCTGCATACCATATTCCTCCCATCTTCAGATGAAAACCCTTTCAGTTGCTCTATGTATACTTCTTCCTCTAACACCCCATTTAAGAATGTCGATTTGACATCCATTTGGTATACTTTAAACCTTTTATAAGCAACATAGGCCAACAAAATTTTGACCCCTTCCAATCTGGCTACCGGTGTGAAGGTTTCTCCATAGTCCAAACCTTCTTCTTGAGCATAGCCCTTACAGACCAATTTTGCCTTGTTTCTTATTACCTTACCGGTTTCAGCCATCTTATTTTTGAACATCCACTAGGTGCCTATTACATTTTTACTTTCTGGTTTGGGTACTAGAGTCCATGTATCATTTTTCTCTATTTGCTCCAGTTCTTCTTCCATGGCTTTGATCCAGTCATCATCTTTCAGAGCCTCCTTTGCTATTTTGGGCTAAAAAATGGAGAGCATACAGTCATTCTTTCTTTCTCTTCTTCTTGTTAGAACTCTTGCATCCTTGTCACCGATGATATCTTTTGCAGAGTGATTATTTCTGACATATTTAGCCAATATCTGTTCACTCCTTGGAGCTTCTTCTACCGGTTGTGCAAGTTCTATTTCATAGGCTTCTTCATTAGCTACTTCAATAGGATCTTCTTCAGTAGGTTCCACCAATACATTGTACTTGAACCCTTTATAGTCCTCTGGTTCACTCTTACTGTCCTGTTTATTTTTCTTAGAGTACTCATCTACTTTGACATTTGCACTTTTCACAATTGTACCGGTCCTTTTGTTTAGACACCAATATGCCTTTCTCTTTGTTGAGTAACCTAAGAAGATTCCCTCATCAATCTTGGGATCAAATTTTCCAGTGTACTCATCCCTTTTGATATAGCACTTGCTTCCAAATACTTTGAAATAACAAACATTAGGTGAGTAACCACTCCATAATTCATAAGGAGTTTTGTATTTCCCATTCTTTACCTGTATCCGGTTTAGAGTGTATATAGAAGTGCTTATTAATTCTCTCCAGAAGGTATGTGGGATATCCTTCTGTATCATTAGAGTTCTGACATACTCAATGAGAGTTCTATTTCTTCTTTCAGCAACTCCATTCTACTGAGGTGTTATGGGTGCAAACATTTGTCTCATGATTCCCTGTTCCTCACAGTAGTTCATGAACTCTTGAGAGGTAAACTCTCCTCCTTTGTATGATCTTAGGCACTTCAGATTCTTACCGGTTCCTCTTTCTACTCGAGCCTTAAACACCTTAAACATGTGAAAAGCTTCTAATTTTTCTTTTAAGAATACAACCCACATCATTCTTGAGAAGTCATCCACAAATAACATAAAATACCGGTCTCCATAGAAACTCTTGGTTCTCATGGGACCACACAGGTCTATATGAATCAAGTCTAGCACACTTTTAGATGAGAAAGTTTTACTGCTGAAACTGGACTCAGTCAACTTTCCTAGTTGACACTCTTTGCACATAGCATTTTTAGGTTTTACTATGCTAGGCATACCTCTGACAAATTTTGCCTTGCTAACTTTAGCTATGTTATCAAAATTAACCTGACACAATCTTGTGTGCCACAACCAATTGTCTTCTACCTTAGCCACTAAACAATTACCTATGGTGGTGTCTAGATGAAACAAATTGCCTCTTGACTATTTACTAGTGGCAATTAGACTTCCAGATTTGTCATTTATTTTACATCTCCCTTCATTGAACTCTAACCGATATCCTTTATTGTTAAGTTGTAGAACACTTAACAAGCTATACTTTAATCCTTCTACCCAAAAGACATCATCACAATTTCTCTTATCATTGAAGGCTATAGACCCCTTACCTCTTACTGCACATGGGGCATCATTTCCAAACCTCACTGTTCCTCCATTGCAATACTCCATGCTGAGGAATTTGCTTCTGTCATCGGTCATGTGATGAGTGTAGCCACTGTCGATCACCCATTCTCCACACTGGTTTGTGCTAGAAATCAATGCCATATCTCCTTCCTTTGCGCTATCCTCTTTGACTACCAAAAAATAAATGCCATCTTCATCAGATCTCTCTGATTCTTCATTAGTGACTCCTTCTTCTACAAGATAACATTCCTTCTTGTTATTGTCCCTGTAACTTCTAAAAGTGTCCTTCTTGTCTCTATCATTGTCAGGGAATTTTGAATAAATATGACCTATCTTATTACAGGAGAAGCACTTTAAGGGTAATTTACCTTTGTATTTACCTTTACCTCTTGGAAATCTTCTTGCCAATAGAGCTTCAATTTTGTCTTTTTCCTATTCCTCAGAGAGCAGATTGTCACTCTCATGGGAATGACCAGTTCTAGTAGTAGATCTACTATTGGTTTCTTTCCTTCTCCTTGTGGGTGCATGCATCATGGATGCTTTGAAAGCAACATCAATATTTGGTATGTTGTTGTCATAATTGCTCAATTCAAAAGCGGTCAACTTACCGATTAGTGAGCCAAGAGCTACACTGACTGTTCCCAAGGATCTAAGTTGCTAAATAGCAAAGACCCTTATGGCATATTGTAGTAGCAAAGTTCTTAATATTTTGCTAATCACATCATCCTCCTCGAGTTTTCCTCCTGCACTTTTAATGGAGTTTACTACATCCTTTATCCTCTTATTGTACTGCTCTATGTTTTCACTTTCCTCCATTCTCATCTCATCATATTTTCCTCTCAAGCTGTCGACTTTGGACTTTTGAAAATGGGGATCTCCCCCATAGACTGTCTTCAGCTTATTCCATATCTGAAAAGCTATTTTCAAATCTTGTACTTCAGCAAATTCATTATCTGAAAGAGTGCTAACAATAAGATCCATGTAGTAGTATTATCTTTCCTTTCCTATATCTGGTCCAGAGTAAGAGTCCCCGAAGGTTCATTATATTCTATGATCACATGGTTCCAGTAGTGTTCACCTAGGGATCTTAGATAAATTTTCATTCTTCCACACCATAGGGTGTAGTTCTCCTTAGAGAACCTAGGGCCCTCCTTATGCATCATCTTGGATCTCTCGCTAAGCTAGTTAAGCTTCTTCTGATTCTAGGGACTTGATGCTCTGATACCAATTGTTAGTCCCAACAGGTACTAAGAGGGGAGGGGTGAATCAACACTTAATAAAATTTTCACAATCTAACTTTTATCTTAAATCTTCATTCATCTAAGATCCAACAATATACTTAATCACCAAAGTAAAATATGCAAGCATGAAAAGTTGACAGTGACACCAAGGAGTTATCTTGTGGAAACCCAATAGGGAGAAAAATACGGTGTGAGTAGGAACTCACAAAATTTGTACTCTTCTGGAGTACGCCCGATTAAGAGCCATCCCTATTAGGAGATTATAAAGACATTGTTAGATGCCACTCAATTAAGGGATTTTGATCAAGGCTGGTTAGTGCCTTTACCCTATTAAAGGTAGCCTGGTTAGAGGACTTAGAACATTAGTTAAGATGTTACCCGGTTAAGGGATTTTACAATAGGGACATGTTAAAGTCCACCCAGTTAAGGGATTTTTGTTGTAGTTGTTAGAAAGAAACAAATGGATGATATGTTGAATTATCTACTAATAGCTTGATCAGATCTCAATATGTATCCCACTCAATACACACCGGTTGTGTCTTCTCTGCACAACACCAGTTTCTTTCTTACACTTTCGTCTATTCACTCACCTGGTCACCTATCCATCGACACTGCACTCTGCAAGTCTTCTGACCTTTGGCTCTACACTCTGTTGGTACTCTATCCTTCGGCTCTGCCCTTAGTCAGTTCTCTGTCCTTCGACTTTGCAGTTAGTTGGTTCTTTGTCCTTCGACTTTGCACTCAGCTGGTTCTCTTTCCTTTGGCATTGCACTCAGCTAGTTCTTTGTCCTTCGAATCTGCACTCAAATGGTCTACCTCACACACACACTCAACTGGATCGCCTTCAACAAGATTTACTTGTTTCAAATTTCATGATCGAAACTTTCTGAAAGATCTCAAGAACTCTATATATTTTTTGTTGACACCTTCAGGCATATCCTCAATCAAATCAATCAAGGATTTCAGAAGATTTCAATTTCAAAATCTCCCACTCTTTCTCTACGTGCCTTACAGCAATTCCACCAAGTGTTCAACCAATTCTGCCACCGCATCTCCCAAAGATAGAAACTTCTGAGTCATGTTCAGCCAAATAAATGCGAACCATAAAATCCGCATGTAATCATGCTTGACTACATCATAACTGAAAGTTAACCTTACCAACAAATGTTTTGGCATAAACACAAGCTTACCAACTCATCATTTGCCACCACAACTGAATAACCGATCATTGCTCTGAGATTTATGGTGATCACCTATCTTCCTTCTATCATACTGGT
This sequence comes from Cryptomeria japonica, assembly GCF_030272615.1. Classification (NCBI taxonomy): domain Eukaryota; kingdom Viridiplantae; phylum Streptophyta; class Pinopsida; order Cupressales; family Cupressaceae; genus Cryptomeria; species Cryptomeria japonica. The sequence continues at coordinate 429,312,369 of NC_081413.1, read as the reverse complement.
GTACTGATATGCAATTGCACTTCTTATATTACCAGTTCATCGTTTGATTGCCGGTTTGTTGTGATAGCACCAAGTCTCTTCCCCTGTTTACCAGTGAGTTATCAGTTGGATAGAGCAAACAAGTTTTCTTGCTTCAGTCACCTTTTGTGACTTCACCATCACCAAAGTGACCAATATTCCTGAATGATAGATTAGTTGACTTAATTTATCTTTCCTTGAGCTGAAGTAACCTTTGATCATTCAATACCAATGTTGTTTCCATTCACTATTGCTTACTAAAAATAAACAACACTCTACCTATACCACTTCACCAGTTAGTGTCTTGACCAGTAAGTGTTGGACATCAATGACAAACCTTAGTACATATACCGGTTTTCTAGATTGGCCGGTTTTGTCAATGCCAACAATCCAACAAATCATTCAAGTGAGCAAGCAATCAATCGGTCAAGATTCAAGCATTAGAGTCGTTATTCATGTTCTATGTTTATGAGGACTTCATGAAACCCTAATTCCTTGTGAAGAAAAACAAAACTCCATTAAAAGGTATATCATTAGTGTTTAGTAATTATTCAACATCTCCCTCAAAAGGAGAATATTTCCGTTACTACAATCAATTACATTTCATTTTTATTTCATTATTAATTCCAAAACTGGGTTTTGACCTAAAGAAAGCCCCTAATATTAACCTATTTCCCCTCTCTAGTGTGCACAAGAACATGTACGGAGTTGCGATATTTAGAATTGGCTATTTATAGTGATGAACAAATTCCCCTTTGGATGGACAAAAGTGCGAAGGACCGATGCATTGGGTATACTTGTCCCAACATTTCAGGAACTCCTTTCAGGAACATATGTGAATACACTTAAATTGTTTAGATTGAGGTTTGTGGCTTGATCCAATGATTGTAGCTCATTGGCCATGTGTTTTTACTTTAATTTCAACACATTTACCCTAATTTCAACATTTTACAATTCAACTCAAAAGAGGGCAATCAATTCAAATCCAGTAAATCCGATAGAATTCTTAGCCCTATCCTTGCTGATTTGTGGCTCGATCTATTGGTTTTACCCCTCTTTTAATGTGATTGTCCCTAAATCTAAATATTAGTTATTTTCACACTTCTAATTATGAAAACCCTAATACTTTTCAACATTACACAAAGTTGGCAAGTTCTACAAATCGACAGTCCTTGGGTCCTTGTTCATTCTAGCTCCAATCTTCATCTACTCTAACATTTGAGATTTAAACTATCCTTCTTAATGTCTTATTATAACATCTATAGGCCTTGCTCCTTATGGAGTAACCAAGGAAGATCCCTTCATCACTAATTGAGTCAAACTTTCCAAGATCTTCTTCATCTCTTTTGATGTAGCATTTGTTGCCAAAAGTTCTAAAATACTTGACTATTGGAAATCTTCCATGCTATATCTCATAGGGGGTCTTAGATTTATTTAACCTTACCTACATGCTATTAAGAATATAGACATAACTATGTACTTCCTATTTCTAATATACATCAAGCAAATTAGTATCTTTCATCATTGTTTTAGCCATCTCTTGAAATATCCTATTTTTCCTTTCAACTATCCCATTCTATTGAGTGGTCCTAGGAGTAGAAAAATGTCTCCTAATGCCATGATCTTCAAAAAAAAATTCAAACTCATTTGAAGTGGATTATTATCCTCTACCAAACCGTAGACACATGATCTTAGCATCTTTATCATTCTCTACCTTAGATTAGAAGGATTTAAACTTATCTAGAGCTTTTGATTTTTCTCTAAAAAATGTAACCCATGTCATTCTAGAGTAATCATCAATAAGTAACATAAAGTACCATTCACCATTGAGTCATTGAGTCTTGGTTGGTTTGCATAAGTTAGTATGTATAAAATATAGAGGTTTTGCAATAGAGTACTCATTGTCCTTGAACCTGGTCCTTTTCTGCTATCCCATTTTACATTCCTTGCATAAAGGGTTTGTAGGCTTGATAAGCTTTGGCATATCTCTTACTGCATGCGTAGAGATGATCTTTACTATGTTGTCAAAGTTGATGTCATCCATCCTTTCATGCCATATCCAACATTCACTAGATTGTGCCAATACACAAATTCCTTCTTTAGCTTCCCGTTGGTTCCCAAATCAACAATATGCTAGGATCTAAAAGACAACTAGACTTTATGCTCAATCCTAACACTGGACTTGGCCAACTGACAAGAATTCATCAAGAAATGAGTAACTCCCCTAAAATTCAGGCTTTGTAGGACCTAGGTAGGTAGACCTTTCAACAATATCTAAGGATTAAATCACACACTTAGCTAGGAATTGCATTATAGATTATGTTCTCACCAAAATCTGCCAAGAGATATGAAACTTCACTAAGAATTGACTCAAATATTGGGCAAACTTCATTGACTAGCGTGGAGAACAAATAATTACAACTAACTTATAAAACAAGAAATGGAGGAAAGAACTATTTATCATATTAACATTTGGATCCCTCTAGGAGTTGCATAGGAAAACCCAATTAACCAGTCCCTTATCCATATACAGAGTCAACATGAAATATCCATTTGTGACAATGATACAAAACCAAAGATCTTTTAAATCATTAATGCATTACAAAGATGATATCTCTTATGGACATGCTAGTAACATTCATCTTAATCTTTAGATGCATTACAGTAGTCTCCAAAACTTAATTGAAAGCCAAATTTAACACAGACCTTGAATATGAGCCTTCAATTTAACATTTTTTACAATAGACATGCAACACAAATCATTCAAACCATTGATCATCTTGATTCAAAAGAAAACTAAACACACTCAAGAGACATTACAAATGTATACACCTAAAAATGGTCTGAAGATAATTAATTAAATAAGCAATTATTTAATTAATCCCCCTTCCTAATTTAATTGAATTCATTAAGCAATTTTATTGAATTCCCCCTTTCATCTACTTATTAATAAATCTAAGGATTTACTTAATAGGTTCATTTCATTAGTCCCCTTTGATTAATTAATTCAAATTAATTAATCCCCCCACTTCAATTAATTCTTCTAATCCCCTAATTAATTAAAACAAATCAATTTATGAGTTGTTGAGAATTAATTAGTTTTTTCCTATTATTTGAATTTTTCAATTCAAATTACCCACATGCCTCCTAACTTCTAACCGCCTAACCTAACCATCCCTCTAACCTAACTCATTCCACCTAACCTTGGGTTTGCCTAACCCTATCCTATCTTGCACATTCTAACCTCTTTATCCTAACCTCCTATGGTGTGGATATTTTCTTCTTGAGACACATGGCACTTTGGCCACATGTCTCCTCTCTTGGACACTTACCCTTTTATGAGAAAATCTCTTTGACACTTGTCACCACAGAGATGACAAGTGTCTCTTCCTCCAACCTCTTCTCCAATCTCCTCCAATTTCACCCTTTGTATCTTCAGACTCAATCTTGACCGTTGATTCCTGCCACGTCACCCCTAGCCTTTGAAATCCTATAAATATCCCTCATTTTGGAGCAATAAGGATCCCATCTCATTTTCATCTTATACATTGTTACTATAGGCATATCCATTCTAGCATATCATTTGAACATTGTTATTATAGGCAATTGCATCTTAGATTTAGTTTAATTTGATCATCTTGTAGCATAATTGTTGAATCATAATAGCTTAATCATGCATATCATTAGCTTAATTAGCCTCTTGGATCAATCTAGTATAATCAATCTCATCTTTTCATATCATTATTATTTCAAATCCTCCATCTAGGTGTAGTCAAGTCACTAGGATTGCTTATACAGATCTGAGAGGAAATCCATACTCGCATCTCTTAGGAGGCAATAGATCGCTTAGTCATGGTTTTATCTTTCTTTTGCTTATGATTTGCTAACCATGCTTGTAATGATCTATTGAGTGTTTTGTGTTGTAGCTGTAGGTATCGCACATTACAGAGCACAATATTTTAGCTTCCACTGTGGGGCCCTAAAATCTCATTTTTGGCCTCTCAAGCATCATCAAATCTTCATTTCTGGCTGGGTCAGAATTAGAATCTCGTATGAGTTCCTTTTCAGCCTTGTACGAGTTCCTTTGTGCACTCAGACGAGGATTCATTTTGACTCGTACAAGTTTTTAAGGATTCTGAATTGTTGTACGAGCTCTGTTTTTCACTCGCACGGTCAATAAAAGACACTCGTACGGTCAAGTAAATTGTGTCGTACAAAATTCTGTTTCTATTTTTTTAAAGAAGTTTGCATTTTAAGGGTTTCATGCTTCAACTTGGTTATTACTTATGCTAACCCTGGTCTGTTTGTGAGTTTTCCGGTAGCCTAACTGGTTTTTGTAGGACGATTGTCGAAGATTATGCTTGCCAAAGCTTCGTTTCAACAAAACACATCATGACTACTAATGCATCTATTTTGCAAGTTGCCTAGGAGGACTCAACTAAACTCTATGTCTTCTTTAAGTTTTCTAGGCACACTTGTTTTTGCTAATGGAAATGAACAATCATGTTTTATGTGTTTTGATGATAGGCGAGTATGCTCTCACCTTTCTTAGGTGATCAGAAAGCTAGACTTATCCTTTGATTTCATTAGTGCATCTCTTTAGCAGGCTTGCCCTCCCGAGGAGCTAATAACTCTTAGCCATTAAGGACGGTGAGAGGGGAATGACCTAAGTGGGAATGGCTAACTCCAAGTAATCCAACCCACTACAAAATAAATGTGATTTGATGAAAATCAAGTCAACGACAGTGCTCGGGAATATCTCTCCTCCGTACCTTCGGGTATATCAAACCTTGGTTTTCAAGGCTGGGAGACCTCTTAATTGAGTATTATACCCTGACGCACCAAACGGATCCCTTACTAGTTCCAGTTAAATTAGAAGCTACTTGATTCATCTCTGGAAGGGTGATAATGTTTTTGCAAGAGAGATAGTAACTCTCCCAAGACACTTGCCATATCATGCCCCCATTAGCGTTTGGAGTTGGATAATACGACGTTGAGAATCCATTGCATGAGACTTAACGACCATATTCTGATTAGCTATTGGGTGTGTACCTAAGCTTGCAAGAAAAGGTTTTCTCTCTTAGCCAACTTCCTTAGGTAGCGTAATGTGCTTGACATCAATTATCATATTGCGTATTTGCTGTGTATTCATCCCTTAAGTAGGAAATCAGACATTTAAAAATGGAAAACATAAGCAAAAAATCAAACTTCATTAAACAAAATTCTACCAAACAAACATTTTTATGTCTGTTATGTCCCTGTCGTATGAGTTTGTTATTTTGTTGTACGAGGTATCTACTTTGTCATATGGTCCAATGGGAATTGTCATACGAGCCGGTTTAGCAGAAAATTTTATGTTATCTTTCATTGTCCGGTCCAATGAAAATTGTCGTACGAGTCATCTTAGCAGAGGATTTTATGCCATCATTTCTCATCTGGTTCTGTGAGAAATCTCGTATGAGTTAATGTCTTCTATCATGCAAGAATTCTGGTTTGTCGTATGAGCCTGTATAAATTGTCGTTCGGGGTTGTGTAGTCTGTCGTACTAATTTATGTCTTTGTTGGTCGAGAGTTGTCTTCTTGCACATCTTTTTCAGGTCTGTCATATTTGCTCCGTTAGTTTGTAGTGATCATAAGCACCTATTATCTATCATTTTATGCTTGGATTGTCTTCTTGGTTAGCTTGGTCAAGTTATCACCTGTCAAATCAGACTTTAAAAATAAACACCTCAAGATTTTCAAGTACTCACCCTCAACAAGTTCAAGGTCTAGACATCTCAAAGTGTATCATCACTCTCTTTGATAAACTGATCACTCAAAACATAGTTTCTCATCAGGATCTATCATCCTTTATCACGAAACTACAACGTTTGGTTAGGATAATCTTGTCCCACATCGTAGAATATATTGTTCCTATTGGACTTAGTTCTTATCAAATCATCATCATTGCACTCCAAAACCGAAGATCAAAAAACTTGCAAAATTTTAAACACTTGAACCATCTTTTTGTATCATATCACTCTATCACATTTACATTGACACTTGATCACTTATCAAAACAAAATTTAGACAATCGAATCCTAGCACAATATCTAAGACACGTGTATGCCTGTTTTAACTAGAGCTCAAAGACGAAAAATTGCAGAGACGAAAATCAAAACGTTGGAAATAACTGAAGAGCATAGAACCATGGAACACGAAGATGAAATAAAAGTTGAAGAAGAAATAAGACAACAACATGTCAGAGACATCAAAAAAGATCCCCAATTCGATAAATTTATGGAGAAGGTATTGGAGGGAGACAAAGAAAAATACTTCCTAATGTTAGCAAGAATTGGGGCTACACTCCCCCAAGATTTTGATGTGAACAAATTAACACAAAAGAAAAGTGACCCTCCTCCTAATAATGAACAATATGAGGATATTTTTGGTCTTAAAATGAATGAAACATCAATTCCTAGTAACACCAAAACTAATGAGGAAACTTACATTCCCAAAAGAGATGAAGTAGAAATTCTAAATAACGTTCAACCCAATGAAGATACAAGAATAACTAGAGATGACACAAGACGAGATCTTGGTCCTTCTAGAATACAAAATCATGGTTATGCAATAACAAATCATGTTGATAATCCTATCACTCTAACGCAACAACTACAAACACTGCAAACACAAATTCAAGATATGTAGAGAGGAAATGTTAGAAGATACTCACTTCAAGAAATTTGTCCTTATCCATTCGACTGAAATCTAAACATGATACCATTTCCTATAGGTTTTGAAACTCCTAGATACAAAAAATATGATGGAAACACTGACCCTCAAGATCATATACGAGAATTTTGCACAATGAGAATGGAGTTTGCACATGAGGATACCTACTTAATGAGATTATTTCCGAAAAGCTTAACTGGACTAGCTATGGAATGGTTCTCCAAACTTCCACCTGGAATCAGATCATTCTCAGAATTGGTGGATAAGTTTGTTTCACAATACTCTTACAACATACAACATGAAGTAACAATGCTAAACCTATGTAACGCCAAACAAAAGAGTGGAGAACCTTTCATGACATTTTTACAACGATGCAGACGGTAGCTTCACGATATCCTCGTACAATGCCAGAGTATGAAAAAATGGACATATTCATCGACAACCTAAATGATAAAATGAGTTATCATCTAAAAATGCAAGGAAATCAAAGTTTCGAAAAGATGGTTGATAATGGAATCAGAATGGAGGAAGCCATGATAAAGAAAGGTGAATTGAAAATATACAAAGATGGAGTTCATCCTCCTAACAACACTGATAACAACAATCACAATGATAAGCCAAAGTTTTGGAATATTAATCGTAATGTCATCAATGATGGAATAGTGGATAACAACAATGTGAAACCAAAACAACCGGTTTTTAATTTATCCCATCACTCAGCAGCGACTCAACAAAACAATCATCATTAAAAAGCAACTATCAAAACTTTCTTTCGAAGACAATTTACAAACATTGGTGAACCCATTGGGTCAGCATTAAAGACACTTCTCGCAAACAAATTGGTCACTTTACCAGAAGAAAGGAACTACTAACCTCAATTAAAACCACCTTGGTGGAATGATAACCATTATTGCGATTTCCATCGAAACAAGGGACATCACACAGATAATTGTCAGTGATTGAAACATGTCATCCAAGATTTGATTGATAATGAAGTAATAACAATGGATGGGCATACAACAAACAAATCTCATACAACTTTTAAAACTCCACTTCCAAACTATGAGAAAGGTGAATCATCAACAACAAATAATGGTAAGGGTAAAGTGAAGGTAAACTACGCTCATGCATATGATAATGTGGTAAACATGATTGTAGTTAAAGAAAAGCAAAATCAAGAACTTGCTCATGCTATCACAAGAAGCAAAGCTAAAGTTTTTTTCTCAGGTCCTACGACAAACACATCATCGACTACCAAACAATACAATCTAGTGGATCAATTACATAAAACACCTGCCCAAATATCCATCTTGGAACTTTTAAAGCTTTCACCTGCACACAAAGAAATTCTTGAATGAGCATTAGTAGATACAACAATGTCTAAAGATCTAGATATAGATCAATTCCAAACCATGGTGGGACACCTCACAACCCCTCACTGCTTATCATTCACTAAAGAAGACGACATGTCCCTGCAACATCCCCATAACGCTCCCTTACATATCAAAGTCATCATTCATAAGACGCGAGTTAAACATGTCCTAATAGATGGAGGAGTTGGCTCAAATATTTGCTCTTGGAGTCTAGTCTGTGCTTTGGGTTATTCAAAAGATGCAGATGATCCCCGGAAAAGGATCACCATAAAATCCTATGATGAGGAAGAACGTTCTTCTAAAGGAATTGTGATGTTACCCATTAGAGTGGGACCTTTACAGAAAGACATAGCATGCCAAGTTCTAGACTTAGACTTATCCTATATCATACTCTTGGGGAGACCTTGGATACATGAAATACAAGTTGTTCCATCAACATATCATCAATGCTTAAAGTTTGCCTATAATGGGTAGGAAATCACAATCTCAGCAGATTCAAATCCATTTCAGTACTGTAGTAATCTCAAGCCAGCTCAAGAAGTCATTGTTCCTCGTAATAGGGAGGCATCATCTTCAAACACACAATCCAAGGAACAATCATTTGCCTCTATTTTGTCAAGTATGGAAAAACAAATGCAGCTAAGAGATCAAGGGAATGGAGAATATTCAATATCACAATTATCACTTTCTCGTAAATCCTTTGGAAAACCATCAAACTCTAAACAACAACCAATTGTAAAACATCTTCTACTATTTGATGGAGCATTTGTTAGTGTTGGAACCTTATCAGAGGAAATAGAAGACAAAGATGTGCTACAATGGCTATACAAAGATGAAGAAGTTCAACAAACGATCAACAATGTCCGCATACCTACAAAAAAGTATGGAAAAGGATTTAACATCCTTAGAAAAATGGGATACACTAGAATAGGTCCTATAGGGAAAAGAAAAGAAGGTATATCAAAACCTATCCAACCTTACACTCAACAAGATCAAGACAAAATAGGCTTAGGATATGGACAAGTTACTCTACTAGAAGACACATCTTTTAGCCAACAACAAGAGGAATATGAAAACAAACAAGAAGAACTGGAAATTGAAAGAGAAGAGACATCAACTAAACACCAAATACAAGAAAACATGAAATGGGAAAAGAAGCAAGATTCAAATCAACAGGAAAAACAAACTAAAAGCACCTCTCAAGTAGCATTAAATCTCAATCAAAACAAGAAAGAAGCTAATATAAGTCAAGGAGAGCTCATAGCAAAGTTGACAGAACTCAATCTTAGTCCCGAAGAGGTTGAATATGAAAGAAGAAAAGATATAACAAGAAAAGATGAAGAAACAAATCAAATACTATATGAACAAATCTGTAGATTGCAGGCTACAAGTGATACAGATTCTAATGAATGGGAATGGGATTCCTATCACTCTAAAGAATCAATTGAAGAGAATTGCTTTGAAGAAGATGAAGGTGTTGATTTAGTTCACACGTATGTAGGGAAAATGTTAGGAACTAGCTCACTTGAATTAGAATCACATTCGGCTGACTTGGATTTAATCGAGGATGATCAGGAACTTCTTGTGCGAGGTCATTCTAATGAGAGTACCATTCTAGACATCGACATACATATTGAAAACTTCGATACATCCATCATGACTCTTGATACTTTCGAAACATCTCAACCCAATGACCCCCTACCTATAATCCACCCCAAACTTATTGATTGGGAAAATGAAGGACATATTGCCATTGATACCTTTCCAAATGACCATGCCATATCTGTATATCTTAATGCAATTGAACCTACAACAAGTCTCACCATGAATTTCAGCAATGCATCTTCCAGTCAAGTGGGTGCCAAGTCTCCTAGTCGTAAAAAGAAAAATAAAGAAAACAATATCAAGTCTAATGCTGAAAACCATTTCTTGGCAACATTAGATCAATAAAAAGTAAAAAGAAAGGACACATCTAACAGTGAAAACCTCCTCGAGGCACCAAAAGATGGGAGATTTGACACTTTACTTGCACACTATCAAGAAAGGTCATCAATTTTGATCAAACCAACAGAGGCAGTTAACATTGGGACAACAGAGAAACCAAATATCCTACATCCATCCACTTCTCTATTAGAAGAAGAAATGCAACAATATATAGAATTCTTCAAACGACGGCAAATCAATTTCACCTGGTCATATGCAGACATGCCTGGGTTGGATCCAGAGCTTATTATGCATCACTTGAATGTCAGTCCCAGAGCTAAACCAGTCAAATAGAAATTAAGGAAGATGCATCCACATATCGCTCTCCTGGTCAAAGCCGAACTAAGGAAATTATTGGATGTAGGATTCATCAAACCTGTAGCTTATCCTCAATGAGTATCCAACATTGTTCGAATTTCAAAACCAGATAAAAGCATCAAAATATGCATAGACTTCAGAGATCTTAATAACGCATGTCCAAAAGAATGACTTTCCTTTTCCTAACATTGACATCATTGTAGATTTAACTGCTGGACACTCCATGTTTTCTCTAATGGATGGTTTCTCTGGATACAATCAGATTAAAATAGCACCTGAAGATCAAGAAAAGACAACTTTCACATGCCTGTGGGGTACTTTCTGCTGGAACGTCATGCCTTTTGGACTAAAGAATGTAGGTGATACATATCAAAGAGCTATGACAACAATATTCCATGACATGATGCATACATTCATGGAAGACTGTGTGGATGACATCTTGGCAAAATCATACAGCATAGAAGACCATATAGGAATACTAGAAAAGATCTTTGATAGGTTAGAACAATACAAGCTACGACGCAATCCTAAGAAATGTGCCTTTGGTGTCACTTTAGGAAAGTTATTGGGATGCATTGCTTCAGCTAGAGGTATTGAAGTAGATCCAGCTAAGGTCAAAGAAATCATGGAAATAACATCACCCAAGAATATAAGTCAACTAAGATCACTCCAAGGAAGACTATAGTCAATCAAAAGATTTGTTGCTCAACTAGCAGATAAATGTCAACCATTTACTCATCTATTGCATAAAAATGTTCATTTTAAATGGGACCATCAATGTGAGGACGCATTCAACAAGATCAAGACATATCTCATGCAACCACCCATCCTAATGTCACCAATTCTAGGAAAGTCGTTATTACTCTATGTATCGACCACCGAAGCATCATTAGGAGTTTTGCTTGCACAACACGATAATGAATAAAAAGAACCAGCCATCTACTACATCAGCAGAACATTAGTGGGATACGAGATCAACTATTCTCCAACAGAAAAAGCATGTTTGGCAGTAGTTTTTGCTTCTCAAAAATTAAGACACTATCTACTATCTCACTTCATCAAGTTGATAGCTAAAATCGATCCATTGAAGTATTTACTCAGCAAGGCAACATTAATATGACGATTAGTAAAATGGATCATGATTCTAAGTGAGTTTGATATTGAGTATGTTGACAAAAAATCTATAAAAGGACAAGTCATTGCAGATCAACTAGCCGAGGCACCACTTCAAGATAATCGTCCTTTACAGATTGAGTTTCTTGATGCTGATATCCTAACAGTCACCACAAAAAAATGACAATTATACTTTGATGGTTCATATACACAACATGGATCAAGAGCAGGCATTCTATTTATCACACCACAAGGTCATACAATCCCAAAATCATACAGATTAAGCTTTCCATGCACCAACAACACAACAGAGTATGAAGCTTTGGTTACATGTATCAAAATGGCTATAGAATGAAACATTACACAACTTCAAGTTTTTGGAGACTTGCAGCTCGTCATCAATCAAATCAATGACGATTATCAAACAAAGGATGAAAAGTTAATGCCGTATAAGAAGATGGTTGATGATATAAATAAATACTTTGTAGAAATAACTTTCCAGCAGATTCTAAGGAATGACAACAAATCAACAGATGTCATGGCTACACTTGATTCTCTACTTCAGACACAGGAAAATCAACAACATTATGAATTCCTAGTAGAAGAGTTGTTTTACCTTGCTCATAATTGTCTTGATTCCCAAACTATCTGTCACCTTGTTGGGCATGATTCCTCCCGCTACGACCAAACTTACACATACCTGAAAGATAATATCCTCCCTCCTGACTTATCCAAAAATCAAAAGAGAAACTTTATTCCCCAATCCTCCCATTATACTCTCGTCGCGGATACCCTGTTTAAACGAGGTCTAGACGGTACTCTTTTAAGATGTCTCGAACAAGAAGAATCTGAAAAGGCCTTACATGAAGTCCACAATGACATTTGTGGCAATCATTCAAGTGGTCTTACCTATAATGCCCCTACCCTAGTCAGCCTTGTAAAACCTATTTGACCTTGGTTGACTTCCTATGTGGCATTCTTGAATGGTGGATTTACCGTTATATAATGTTGTAGATTAGACTATACGAATATTGTGCATACCTATTATTGTGCTTTTGCATCGATTCTTGTGTAAATGTAGTTGTCTCCTAATTCTTGTTATAAATCTCGAGCTAATGCCTTCAATGAATATGTAAATATATATGTATGCTTGCGTGATTCATGAGTGCAGGAGATTGCAGGTACAACATCGCCTAGAGCAAGGTTCATCTCCTTCGGGATTCGCAGGGTTGAGTATACCTCCTTCATCCTTAGAATTCGGAATTGGGGGTCATAAAACTCTCGTCTTGCCTTAGCCATGGTTAGGTGAGCGTCGTGTGTGGTCCGTAGGGTTTTCTTTTCGTTTGGGTTGCATGTCGTGTGATTGGTGGACTTTCTTGGTTTGTGTGCCATGCATGTGGGGAATGGAGTATTTTATCTTAAGTATTTAATGCAATTTAATGTGTGGATGTACGCATTAGTAATTGAGAAATTTAAAATAGATAGTTTTCTTTTATATGATTAATCGTTAATTTAAGAGATCGCTTTATTTATATTTGTAACAAGCTTAAGTAATTAAAATTGAAATAATGTGTTCATTTATGCATTAGTTGTTGATGAATTAAAATAAATAGGTTTCCTTCATGAGATTAATCATTTATTAAAAAGATCACTTTATTATGTTGTAGCAAGTTTAATTTAATAGTTAATTTTAAATAACGAATTTAAGTAGTTATGCGTTTTTAAAAAAAAAAAAAGAAAGAAAGATTTAAAGTCATTTGGAAATAGAACTAAATTAATCATTTTCGCATTTTGGAAAATGAAAGGGTAAATTTTATTATTTAAAGAAAATTATTTTTAATTTGTAAAGTTGATATAGTATAAAAGATTGATTTTTGGAAATTAAATTAATCTAAATGCTTTACCCTGGTCAATAGTTTCGAAATATAATATAGGCCTAAATTAATATTGAGAAATTAAAATTTAAAATTTAATAAGGGAGAAGCATATCAATTAGAAAATCAAGTTAAATTAATTTAGTAGTTGAAAAGAATTATTAATTCTTTTATTTTAAAAAGGGTTTAAATTTAGAAATTAGAAATTAGGTCAAAGGGGATTCTTTTAACCTAGGTTGGGAAATTTTTTTGGGATTATTATTTTCCTTTGAAGAAAAAAAAATGTTGGAAGGGAGATGGGGAGATTTTGGAAAAAGATGGAGTTTTACAGCAGCAGATTTGGGGGCTCATCATCAAAATCCTTCCAGGAAAGCTTATTGAGGTAGGAATCTCTTTTATCGATTATATATAAATTGTTTAAAAAGAATATATATATATAATATATATATAAAAAAATCAAATTAATAATTGAATTTAAATTTAGTTTAAGAGATTTAAATTCAGTTTCTTTTATATTATTTAATCCCAGATTATTAAATAATATTTGGATTTTAGATAATCAACACTTAGTAAATCCATACTTTAATACAAGTTATTAATTTCATATTGATTATGTCATACTCGGGTTAATACATATTATTAACATGGACTAAGTATTAATGGTGGATTAATGTGAATTTTTAAATAAAAGTTAATTTAGCAAATCCATAAACTTGATCGACATTAATAGTTAAAACAATATGGTAAACGAATACCTCTACCGGATAATGCCTATGCAGATTTAAATTTCTATAATAGAATTTGGTTATGTAATGGTAAGACTTGATATGCTAGTGTTTGGTCATAAGTCAGTCAAGCCCCTAGTTAGGGTACCGTCAAACAAGAGAATCTATGTTTGTGTTTTTTTTTATGGTTCAATTTGATCCGCTTCTAAAAGGGATCACTATGTAATAATCAACCGAGGTAGATGTTGTATAGTGGATGTGTTCGCCCAAAGGGCAGAGATGTAATTGACATGAAAACTTATGTAATCCTAACTATATTAAATGCCAGAGGGGTCTTGCAGTTGAGCAGACCTGGAGATGTAGCCCTCTAGGGGTGAACTTCGAGATCATATCCATCTTATGCTATGCCTTGTCTCTTTTATTTCATACTTTAAGTTATCATGTATGGTTGCTTTTCATAAGTGTATAATGGGAATTTAATGAAGCTAAATCAAAGTACATAAATTTAGTCATCTTGATAAATGTAGTAATTAGGGTCATAAAAGATTGTAATTATGATTTTGGAAAAGTATTTTGTTAATGTTAATTAAAAGAAGTAATAGTGGAAAGAATCTCGCTAGGTTACCATTATTGGATTAACTTGTTATAAAGCTTGTAAATTGAGCGAATGTGAATGGGTAACAAAGATAGGATTAATGTCGTAATTTCTAAATTGAAATTTAATGGATGAACCTCATATGGGAATTTACCTTTTTATCTTAGTAATAAATATCGTCATGTTAGTTATATGTCACTATATTGGATGAATTTATTTAGTTATTTACGTTTTAATCTTAACAAATAATCCTTACCAGATTAATTTTATAATTGGGTGAGCTCAACTAGCTACCCATATTATAACCCTAATAAATGAATTTCTTTATGATTAGCTAAAATTGAACTGAAAGGGGAGGATTCATTTAGTTGTTTATATCTTAATCTTAGCAAATGTATCTCTTCATATTAACCTTATTTTAACTAAAAAGAGTGACACTCATTAAGTTAGTTATATTTTAATCCTAATGGATGAACGTCACTATGTACTTATATTTTTAATCCTGAAAGAATGAATATCATCTTGCTAACTATAGTTTAATTAAAGGGATGAACTCATGTGGCCCTAGTACTTTTTGACCTTAATGAATTGAGCTCCATCTCTTAGCATTATTTTAACTTCAATGAAAGAACTCTATGGCTACTTACATTTTATCCTCTATAACGAACTATGACTCAATAGTTGGTTATGCTTAAAATCAAATGAAGGAACCTCGTTTTATTATAGGTAGCTTAATCCTTAATGAATGAATCTCATCTAAATAGCCATACCTTTAATTATAAAGGATGATATCATTTGTGGGTGGTTACCTTTAACCCAAATGAATGAACTTCGTTATATTAGTCGCATTGTACCTTAATGGGTGGACTCTTAAGTTAATTATGTTTTAAAGTGCATTGAGTAAATAACCTCATGTTAGCCTTCTATCCATTCAAAATAAGTGAATGCGTCCTAAAATTCTAAGATGTCAATTTATCGAACAAAATATATATCCATGTCTTAAGTATTAACATGTAATTAAGATATCCAACTTAATTGGATCGATTGTCGCGAGTTGAGTTAGGTGTAAGGATACGTAATCACGTTGGGAAACTCCTTTGGTTCGTTTAGTCTTCCGTTGTGTTAACTAAGCTTTAGATAACTTCAAATTATCTTAATGTGGTAACTTATTATTAACACTCGTAATTATTATTATTATTAAAAAAAAATATTTACACTCTATTTGAGTGTTTTTAACTTAAACCCTTCGGGGTTTCCTGGCGGGGCATTACACTTGGTATCAGAGCCCATGTTGCAACACTGGGATCTCTGGTTTCGCTTGTGCCCTTAGTTGGTGTGTGTGTGCCTACCTTATGTTGTTGCTTGTCCTCCTTGATGTGAGGGTGTGATTGAACAAACCCTACTTGTGTGTAACGCGTGTGTTCACACCTTGTTTCCACCTTCTTGATGTGGGTGTTTTGGAATGATTATAGGTACTTTGTCTGCTTATTGCGGTCTTGGTCTACGATTCCTCTCATTCTGAAAGAGAGTCGTATGTACCTTCGTTCTTGAATTGTTTTACTCTTTTGACTAATTGGTCTGGGTTGGTTGGTATTGTCTTGAATCTAACAGTACGAAATATGCTTGTTTACAGTTTTGATCTATCTTAGTGAAGACCACTAGAAGAACTAGTATGGCAAAAAAATAATAATTAAATGCTTATTTTGTGGTAAATTAAATGACTATCACCCTTCCTCCTCTCTCTCACTAGAGATTAAAATGTTTGTGATATTGGTAATTATCTCTTATTTAAGTTTTTCTTATTGCAAGAGAAAGGATGATATTCTTGATCCCTTGTGTGAGAATTATAATGCTTATGTGTGTTAGAGTGCGAAAAGGATTTGGTTTGAAAGTTAATATTGGTTATTGAGAGAAAACTTGTATGTTTGCATTAAGGATTCTCCATGTTCTTGGTAGGAGTAATATAATTAAATTCCATCTTAAGTAAGGTGCATTAATATGCGCATAGTTGATTTTGAGCAAATTGCTTGTTGTGAAAGGAGTACCAAAAGAGAACATGTTATAGTAGCTTCAGGAGTGTATTAATGGGTTCCTTGAAGGATTGTTTTATGTGCTTATTCAACTAGTTTGATTTAGGATCTATTTTAGTAACGCACCATTTAACTTGCTTTGGATATGGATAATTGTCTTATTGTGTTTAGAAAGAGTAAATGAAAGACTTGTTAATTTGTATGCAGTAAATGTGTAATATCTAGTAGATAGCTCTTCATTTACCTTCTTGTCATATTATAAACTTTCAATGTTAGATTTGATGTATTATTGTATTGTATTACGAATAGTGATTGTTCTCAAGAAGACTTGTATTACAAAAAAATTTGGTGGTCTTGAATTCTTGTTCCGAAAACTAGAACATTACATTGAAACAATAATAATTAGAAATGTCATGTTAGGTTGCTTTGGCACCCTCCTAAAAGATAGCAAAATGAAAACTGTGCAACTAAAATGATAGACTTATATCTGAGCATATAGTGTGATCTTGTTGATCTTGTGTATTCGTAGGAAATACTTGATTTTCCAACTCTCTTCCTCCTCTTGCCTAAATTATAGGATTTGTTGTTTTTGAAATACTATTAAGAATGCAGTGATTTAAGAAGAATTTTTATAACGCATATGAAATTGTATGTTTGCTTTTGGCTTCTAATTGAAAGAGGAAAGTTTTTCGCTTTGGAAAATAAAATTGCATAGTTAGTAATGTGAATGAAAATGCTTAGTGGAATTTGAGAAAGATATTAGAATGATGTTATTTCCTTGTGTAAATTTGAATTGTTAAGAATTTCAGAACATGTATCTAGAGTAAACTTTATTTAGGGATTCATGTGAAAAGCATAATTAAAACATCCCTTAAGTAGATGATAGCGTATTGAAAAGTATTCCCCATAAATGTGACTAAACCAGTAATGGTGCTATTCCTTGTGTGTTGTAAGAAACCCGTACTTGCTATGTGTGCCCATGGGATGGTGAAGTAATCAACCATGGGGGATATGTTTGCTTATGAGTATGGGAAACCATACTATTTATGTGATGTTGCATATTTGTTCCCTTACTGAGTGCCAACCCACAGGTTGTTGATAAGTCAGTATGTGAAGGGGTAGTATTAGAAGTCACCCAAATGAATGAACTTCGTTATATTAGTCGCATTGTACCTTAATGGGTGGACTCTTAAGTTAATTATGTTTTAAAGTGCATTGAGTAAATAACCTCATGTTAGCCTTCTATCCATTCAAAATAAGTGAACGCGTCCTAAAATTCTAAGATGTCAATTTATCGAACAAAATATATATCCATGTCTTAAGTATTAACATGTAATTAAGATATCCAGCTTAATTGGATCGATTGTCATGAGTTGAGTTAGGTGTAAGGATACGTAATCGCGTTGGGAAACTCCTTAGGTTCATTTAGTCTTCCGCTGTGTTAACTAAGCTTTAGATAACTTCAAATTATCTTAATGTGGTAACTTATTATTAACACTCGTAATTATTATTATTATAAAAAAAATATATTTACACTCTATTTGAGAGTTTTTAACTTAAACCCTTTGGGGTTTCCTAGTGGGGCATTACATTACCCTTTCGAAAAAACTCATACACTTGGGCTATTATTGGCCAACTATGAAACAAGATTCTTTTCAGATAGCTAGAACATACAAACAATGTTAGATCCATGGGAATTTGATTCATGCACCAACACAAGAACTTCATACTTTGGCAGCATCTTGGCCTTTCTGTCGATGGGTTCTTGATATAGTAGGAAAAATAAATCCTTCTTCATCTAATGGTCACAAATTCATCCTTGTAGCTACAAAATATTTCACAAAATGGATTGAGGCAATACCTCTCACAAAAATCACAGGAAAACAAATTGTTGCATTTATCTTGAACTACATCATCTGTCATTATGGAATACCCATGACCATTATCATTGATAATGGGCGACCATTCAATAATCAGGATGTACAAGAGCTATGTGAGAAATTCAAGATCCAACACATATTTTCCACACCCTACTATCCACAAGGGAATGGACAAGCAAAAGCATGAAACAAAACTATTTTGAAAATCCTCAAAAAGACAGTGAATGATGCTAGAAGAGATTGGCATATTCAATTAAACCCTGCTTTATGGGCCTACCATACGATTATCCGCATGCCAACAGGTGCCACACCTTTCTCTCTTGTTTATGGAATAGAAACAATACTGCCAATAGAAGTAGAGATACCTTCTCTACGAGTATCATTAAAAGTTCTTATCCCAGATGA
Organism: Cryptomeria japonica; assembly: GCF_030272615.1. Taxonomy (NCBI): domain Eukaryota; kingdom Viridiplantae; phylum Streptophyta; class Pinopsida; order Cupressales; family Cupressaceae; genus Cryptomeria; species Cryptomeria japonica. The sequence continues at coordinate 429,293,341 of NC_081413.1, read as the reverse complement.
AGAACAACGAGTATCTAGACTGCAAGAGTTAGAATTGATCCATGAACGAAGACAAAATGCCTTTGATCATTTAAAGGTATATTAGCAAAGAATGTGTCGGAGTTATAATCACAGGGTCAAACCACAAACCTTTCAAGTTGGGGAACTAGTACTAAAAGAAAATCCACGTGACCGGGCAGATCGAGAAAAGAAAGGAAAGTTTGAACCAAATTGGTTAGGTCCATTTGTGGTCACAACAGTATTTGGGTCAAGAGCATATCAGCTATCAACACAGGATGAAGATCAGATTGAAGAACCCATCAATAACATGCATCTAAAGAAGTTTTATGTCTGAAAAAGAAAAAAAAGAAAAAACAGTGAAAAAGCAGAAAAATCAAAAACAGTGAAAAAGCAGAAAAATAAAAAAACAGTGAAAAAGCAGAAAATCAAAAAAATCAAATAAGAGAAAAAGTGCAATAAAAACAGATAGTGAAAACCTGGCAAACGAGCGCTATCTGTCTGCTAGCTCTTCCATCTATTAGTTCATGCATCCTTCCACTTGCATTAATTCAACGTTGTTCATATGCATAATAAAGCCTTTGTACATATGCAGGCATCCAGGGTGGCTTCTTGCCATGGTTTGGATCATTGGGTATATCATAATGAATTTGTTTCTAGGCTTGGGGCATAATCCTACACCTAGACGCGGGCAAATTTTTTTATCATTTGAGCTTAATCAAACAGGTAGAACAACAGCTAGACAACTCTTATCAAGGAAAACTGAGACATATCTAAGATTGAACACGAGATCAAATTATCAACCATCAAACTATCACAAAGTCAGTCTAAGCACATGGATGATATCTTTTGGATAATGATTTTAACATGATTGTTCAATTTTTCTATCTTAATTTTTGCTATCATGATTTCTGAGAGACTCCAGGATGTCTTTGACTAGAGAAACAAGGAAGGAACATGATATTTTTCTTATCTGTTGTCTGTAAATTAATCATTAATATGTGCAAATTTGTCTGAGGACATGATCATCAGAGTATCATCAGAGATATTTCCGATTTGTGTATTGAAATGATTAATACTGCCTGTTTTACGCAAGCAACACTTAGGTCATCTCGGTTCAATTATACTTTGATGCTTCTACTAACTTGCCATATCAAATCCAAGAAATTCGTGCTCAGGTCATCATGGTTTAATTATACCATCGATGTTTTCACTTACTTCCCACATTTTAGAAAGTTCAATGATGACAAAACGCAATAACCCAGTGACTGATCCAGGCGTCGCGTTGCATCTCATTTGCATTAGCTTTGCATTTAGATTGCATTTCATTCTTGCATGGGATCCTGCATGCTCATTTTATCCAAGGTTAAATCTATTGCTGGAATCATCAAGGTATCATCATAAGTGTATACGCAATCAAAATGATAACTCATCTCTCCCTAGATATTGTCAACCTAGTGAAAATCTTATATTACTCCCCTCAACAGAACCAACATCAACTTATCTAAATCTTCCTGCAACTTGATATCAACAAACTATCAGTGGGGATGACCCTTTGGTGAAACGGTGGGGCTTCTTGCCTGTAGTGCCTACAACCTAGGTTCAAACCCCGCGGGTTCATCTCTACCGTGTTGACAATGGAGCATGTTTGTCCATGGGGAGAACCTTGGAGAAATGGTGGGGCTTCTTGCCTGTAGAGCCTACATCCTTGGTTCAAACCATACAATTTTTAAGATTCCAAATTAGAATGCTCTTGTAACATCATAAATTATACGAAGTGATTTTTGGAATGGAGCTAGGAGGAACAGGAAGCGGCAATGGGAGAACTCAAAATTCAAATTCTCTGAAAGGCAGGAACTCTGGTTCCAATGGTGGGAGTGCCCAGAATGAAGTTGTTGGTCCTATGGCAGAGACGGACAAGCCTCCGGATATTCCGAAGGCTGTTGACATTTCGCAGACTGGTGGTACTCTGCCAGAGAAGGAAGCTGGTTCTGGGTTTTTGGGGGACGGGTCCAGTGGGGGTTCCAGCCCATGTGAAGAGCCCTTGGAGAGCGGAAAAGAATCTAGAAAATGGTCATCCTTTTTTGGAACAAAACCATCTGGTAAATCCTCTTTACCTCCTGTCAAGAATATTTCTGATCCAACTGGTGGAAAGTTCGCTATCTCTATCCCTGATCTGGTTCTGGATCATAATATAAACAACATGTCAAACTCCCTGGTAGGCAAATTTATGGGTTCCCGTCCAAACATCAAAGTTGTTAGGGTTTACGTCAAACAGAAATGGGCTCTGATGGGTAACGTTGAAATCTCGGCATTGCCTAAAGGCCTCCTTTCTTTTACTTTCTCGTGTGAAGAGGATAAATTAAGGATACTATGTGGTAGTCCTTGGATGGTAGGAAGGATAGCCTTGGTCCTTTGGAAATGGCATCCGAATCTGAATATGAATGACTCTCTTTTGGCTCAAGTTCCAGTTTGGGTAAAGTTACCAGACCTGCCTCTTGAATATTGGGCAGAAAGTATCTTCTCAGGAATAGCAAGTTCCTTTGGTGAACTCCTCTCGATAGACCCAGTCACAGCATGTAAAAGGAGACTCACTCATGCTAGGTTTTGTGTAGGGATAGCTCATGATGCAGATATACCAGAACAGATAGATATAGTTTCAAAGTTGGGGACATGGAAACAACAAATAGAATATGAATCTATCCCCTTTGCCTGCTTTCATTGCAAGAAAGTAGGCCACTGGGCAAAATCTTGTCCTATCAAGCCTAAAGTAGAGCTCAAGCAGACTAAACCCTTAGGTGAAAGTAAAAGGGTTCCAGAAAAAAAGGTTTGGCAAGTTAAAAACTCAGAAAATAAGGAAGCGGACTTTGTTGACAACAACTGTTTTGAACCCCTGAGGGAAAATAAGGAAGTGGTCTCCCCAACTTCTGTCCTTCCTATATAGGAAGTATTGAGGAACGATTCAACAAAAGTTAACAACCCCGTGACAGAGCAAATCCGAATAGAGGAATTGAAAGAACAGACTGTATCCTCAAAAGATACAGCCGAAGTGGTAACTGCTGAAACTTTTGCTGGTAAAGAAATGCAAAATAAAGAGGAACAACTTGAGGAAGGGGAGATCACTGGCTCCCAAGAAGAAAAGACTGACTCTCTCCTCAGTAATTTTGAAGCGGTTCTTGAGAAAGATGCTGACTGGAAAATACCAAAATACAAGAACAAGAAAGGATCCACTCCCTCGGCTTCACAACTAAGGAAATCCAGCAGAATTGCTCAAGTTGATGTTGGGTACATTTCCTCTCCCCCAGGTCGACCTTCTAACCACAAAGTCAGAAACAAGGAGGCCAGTAAGAACATTGCAGATGGGACTCAGAAAACTCTTAAGGAGTTAGGAATTGGTAAGTAACTATGAAGATTATCTCTTGGAATATTAGGGGACTTAATAATCCTCATAAACATGATATTATTAGGAATATGATAAGGGATAGTAAACTTGATGTTTTTCTGATTCAAGAGATCAAAATTAGTAGAGAAAAAGTTGAAACTCTAAAGTTTTTTAAAAATGGGAGTATCAGTGGTGGTAGCTCGGAAGGTGCTTCGGGAGGAATAGCTACTATGTGGAATCTCAATAGTGTCAAAGGACATGTTCTTATTCAAGAAAAAAATTTCTCTTGCATTAGATCTGAGAATTTAAAAGATGGAACAACCCAGTTTCTGGAAACTATCAGCAGATTCTAGATTTTGGAAACTATTAGCAGAATCCAGATTCTGGAAATTATCAGCAGAATTCAGATTCTGGAAACTATTAACATTGGAAAAGGGAAGTCAACAGTAGATTATGTGGAGGATTTGACCAAAACTATTGCTAGAGCTGAAAATATGAGAGACTCCTTCAACCCCAGATTTGAGCAAATTGAGAAAGACCTGATTGAGAGGAAAGCAAATGCCAATGCTATGGATCAAACAATGGCGGAAATTGTCAATAAAGTCAGCAAAATTGAGGAATGGCTTAAAATTATTGCAGAGATTCTGAAGGCCTCTACTGGCAAAACTAAAACCCTCATCAGCAATTTGGAGGAGGAGAAGGATACCCTGGAAATTGACCCTGACACTGAAGGAACAAGAGATTTTCAAGGACCCAGAACAAGAACCAATGGAAAAAAGAAGGAGAATAAGCGAAATAATGACTTGGATCAACTTAAAGTAGCTCTGGCCAATTACGACCAGCTGATTATTAAGGCGGAGGACCTCCTGAAGGCTTTATAATAGTGCAGTGTTTTCTCTGGTTTGTTCATTTTTTTGTTTCTGTCCACTGCTATCCTTTCTGTTTACTGGCTTTATTGCCAGTCATTGTGTTAGTTGTTCTTTCTTGGTCTGGATTCTCTTTGATGATCCTGCTTAATCTCCTTTGTTAAAGGTTTCGGGTCCTTAAAACCTGTTTTTCTATTAATCAGAACAAACTATCAGTTCTTCATCCAATCAATCTTATCAATTTTATCAATCGATCACATCTCATCTATTCTATCATGTCTTATACAGGATGTATCTTTCCTGGAACTAGGCATTTTGATCATGTCTTATACAGGATATATCATTCCTGAAACCAGACGCTTTGATCATCTTTGTCTTATATAGGAGGTGTCGTTCCTGAAACCAAACTAAATATTGATCTTATCAATCTAATCAATCAAGCTTTATCAATAATCAAGAAACCACATCACCATGATCGTAGAACTCACATTTTCATCAACCACAGTTGCAGAAATTAAATCATTTCTAATCAGGATATCAATTTCGCAAAGATCCAAAAACTCCAAAGGTCAATTATCTCAATTGATCTCCCGAGGGGGCATCATCGAATTGCAATTTATCATTTAATAGCTGCGGCATCCTAGCAAACCAATATCATCATCAAAATGAGATTACTCTTTGAATCAACGTGTCATCACACCTCGCTTCAAAGAGGGGCAAAATATATACACCAAAAAATGGTCTGAAGATAATTAATTAAATAAGCAATTATTTAATTAACACCCCTTCCTAATTTAATTGAATTCATTAAGCAATTTGATTAAATTCCCCCTTTCATCTACTTATTAATAAATCTAAGGATTTATTTAATAGGTTCATTTCATTAGTCCCCTTTGATTAATTCTCCCCCCACTTCAATTAATTCTTCTAATCCCCTAATTAATTAAAACAAATCAATTTATGAGTTGTTGAGAATTAATTAGTCTTTTCTTATTATTTGAATTTTTTAAATCAAATTACCCACATGCCTCCTAAGTTCTAACCACCTAACCTAACCATCCCTCTAACCTAACTCATTCCACCTAACCTTGGGTTTGCCTAACCCTATCCTATCTTGCACATTCTAACCTCCTTATCCTAACCTCCTATGGTATTGATATTTTCTTCTTGAGACACATGGCACTTTGGCCACATGTATCCTCTATTGGACACTTGCCCTTTTATGAGAAAATCTCCTTGACACTTGTCACCATAGAGATGACAAGTGTCTCTTCCTCCAACCTCTTCTCCAACCTCCTCCAATTTCACCCTTGATATCTTCAGACTCAATCTTGACTGTTGATTCCCACCACCTCACCCTTGGCCTTGGAAATCCTATAAATATCCCTCATTTTGGAGCAATAAGGATCCCATCTCATTTTAGTCTTATGCATTGTTACTATAGGCATATCCATTCTAGCATATCATTTGAGCATTGTTATTATAGGCAATTGCATCTTAGATTTAGTTTAATTTGATCATTTTCTAGCATAATTGTTGAATCATCATAACTTAATCATGCATATCATCAGCTTAATTAGTCTCTTGGATCAATCTAGCATAATCAATCTCATCTTTTCATATCATTATCATTTCAAATCCTCCATCTAGGTGTAGTCAAGTCACTGGGGTTGCTTATACAGATCTGAGAGCAAATCCATACTCGCATCTCTTAGGAGGTGATAGATCACTTAGTCATGGTTTTATCTTTCTTTTGCTTATGATTTTCTAACCATGCTTGCAATGATCTATTGAGTGTTTTGTGTTGCAGCTGCAGGCATCACACATCATAGAGGATGACAACAACATTTTTTACACCATCACTACAAATTGAATTGTTTACCATCATCCCAAATTTAATTATAGCAATAGTGAACCAAAAATTTCAAAGAAAACACCAACCCTAAATTAACCTTTACAACCAATTACATTTGAATAAACTAGAAGTGGAACCCTAAGAATGAATATGAAAGAACAATAAATAGAAGAAAAGGAAGTTCCAAATTTGGCCTGTAGCTGACACCTATCCTTTTCCAAAATATGATTCGCAAGATCATTCTCCACCCTCTTTCATCTCTGTGCATCTTTCCCTTTTTCTCTAATCGAAAACATTCCCTCCTTCCTTGTTTTATTTTCCCATGAGAAGCACACTTCATTTGATAAAAAAAATTGCCTTTTATGTGAACAAACTCTTAATGATGACAATATCATTTTAGGAAATTCTCCAAATGCCTTCTTTTATTCTCTTCCCTTGTCTACACATTCATCCAATCAAATATTTTTATAAAGAACTTTACCCTTGGGTGAAAATATTTCAATCTTGCCCATTTGTTTTAGAATTTATGTTTCATCTGAGAATATTCTGCTCCACATCCGTAGTGAAATTACTCTCACCCTGTTTTACTTTCCTTTGAAAAAGACTTTCCCCTTTTCACCTTTACCTCTGCTTTTTTATTTGTATATTTACTAGAGTAATTACACAGGGGGAACAACCTATGTGAAAATGTTTCCACCACTAAGAGAAAAACATTTACTTTGCTATTATTCATTCAATCAAATGAGAATAAATATTTGCAAAATATCCACTGTTGGCTGAATGGAGAAGTTAAAACAATTGTCCATATTACAACTCCTTGACATCTCTTTTACCTTGCCTTACTTTGCTTTCAAATTTGGAAATTCTTCCCCACAAATCAAAAACATATCTAGCATTTAGTAATAAGCGAAAATAAAAAGAGACTCATTTAATGCATTGCACTCTATAAAGGATTCTCTAGAGAAAGCTCCAATTTACAGGTGTCAAGCATTGATTCTTACAACAATGCATCAAACCATAAAACATAATACTGCAACATAACCTGCATGATAAGACATCCAATTCCTTAGCAAAATCTGAATGCGCACAAATACAAGCAAAATCTAAATGCGCACAAATACAAGCAAAATCTGAATGCACACAAATACAAGAACCAACATCTCTATAGCGTGATGCATCTGGAAAAGTGCCCTATCTTTTATGCTTTGATGGGTATAAATATACCATCTTAAAACTCATATATCGACCCAAGCACAGGTCTAAGAAGATGTTGGGAGAGGGTGTCGAGTTTGGTGATACACCTGTCAAATGCATTTGCTTGAAGTTTCTAAAGCCTTTCAACAAATCCACTCTATATAGATGTTGCAATCATGGTACTTCATGAGATCACATTTCTGGGAGACATCATAAAAAACAACGCAACCCCTTATTTGTATTACCACATTTTTCTTTCATATCTACTAGAGCGCTGCAATCACACCATCTAAGAAAACTCCTCTGCTTTTATACTTCGATGGATTTCCAAACCCATTTTCAAAAGCCCCCATATTGGCTCAAGCATGAGACACTATGAAAGGTCTTGGAATTTGGCAATACACTTGCTATATTTGATTGAAATGGCTTCCAAAGCCATTTCATGAAATTCATTTTATACTCATTCTGCAATCATCGTGTTCTATTATTAGAAAGTTCAAATAACCGAAAGACAACTGAGAGGGGGGGTGTGAATCAGTTGTCACAGATTACCAAAACATTTAGCAATTAAAACTTTAATACCGGAATGCTTAAACCAAATACCAGAATGGCAGTTAAACCAATTAAGCATAAACGATAATAAGAGAATAAATACCATCCATATGACACCAAGATTTATACGTGGAAAACCTGATAAAGGAAAAGACTATGGTGGGAAGCCTACCCATAGTCAGATAATACTTCTATATTAAGTATGTGAATTAAAATTGAGGGGCCTGCACTTACAGGAAGGCCAACAGCCTAGAGCACACTTCTCATCGCAAAAGGAGTCTCACTAACTACATAGAAATCCATACTACAATCCAAAAGAATGAATGAACTGCAAAGATAGCATCTCCTATGCCAGAGTACAGTTCCGGTTAAGCTCAATACCAGAGGACTAAATCCTCTTACATAAACCCAACTCGATCTCTAATGATCGACCAAATCCTCCACCTAAATATTACATTATTCGCACATTACATATCCATATCCCATTCTCATGACCATGATCTACAATGAGATCTTACATCATATATATACAAACCCTTGACCATAAACAATCAGGTTGACCACCAGACAATAAACTAATTACATAATTACAAAACATGTCGGCCTTAGACCAAACAAATATTATCCAACCCATTAGACATCCCAAAAACACATCGAGAGGTCCAATCCACACGTTACATTAAGTTGGTCCATAACCTAGATCAATTGGGACCCAAATTAGGTTCACAAGCTAAAGCAATGGTCCCAATCCACCAAGTCTCGAACATGATCACCATCAGCATCCTGAAACTATAACAAAAGATGCACGAACACCACTTATGTATATCATCAAAGCTCTGTCGGTGGAACCCTCGCCAGAACCACAAACCAAGCTTCCAAGCGAATAGGATAGCATCTGATCACCAAATCAAAACCAACTGATTGAATATGAACATGAGTATCATGAATAAGCCAATTCCATAACCAAATCATACCGGACCATACTAGATCATATCAGATCCAAACCAACTAAAAACCATACATCCTACTGGGACCATAAGGGCATCGGTAAAGCATCCAAAACAACTAGTGTTGACATCAATGACAAAACATCAATGCAACACATAATCAATTCCTCCAAATGGCCAACATTCTATGAGATACATTTCTTTCTGGTATTCTTTAACAAATCACGTGCCTTGAATTACTTCCACATCTTGCATGCGTATCTAGCAGAGCTTTTTCCATCTATAATCTCTGACAGAACTCCTCCTTGAGGCTTTGACAATATTCCATATATATTGATCTAAAGCTTTTGTTTTAGCACAAGTAGGAATGATGTTGGGAAGACCGTGGATCTTGCTTATTACACCTAAAATTGCATTTGCTTGGAAGATCTTAAAGTTACACCAACAAATCTATTCGTTGAGCTCTTCATTTGAAATAGAAACCCTAACCTTTTCCCATGGAAAATTTAGGGCACAACCATGACTTGGGGCTCACCAAAGCCACTTTGTCACCCTGTCGAGCCTCGAGAAGCTTAACCTTTCCACCCCTTGCAAGAAAGGATGGGTCCCACTAGCTTGACACTCGCTAAGATCAGAAGAAAGCCTTTTCGAGCACTCAAGTTGAAACTTAGGTCTCTCAAGATAAGGTGGGCCCCATATTTCAATTGTCACCTTGCAATTTAATAATGTTCTAAAACATTATTAAATAATAATTTTAAAAATCATTTAGAACCTTTACCTTCTTTATTTGCTCGTGAATCTAGTGCAGGTAGATCATAAACATGAATCATTGAATGTTGAAATTACCTGATGTCCTGCATTTTTCATATATATACATTATTATTTAAATAATAAAATGCCAATATCAATCTTACCAATACAATTGTAATTCTTACAGAGCATGCCGGTTCCTCTTACATAATCACTAGAATATTCATTTTTAACCTTTTGCAAAGTAACCAAAACAAGCTCGAAGCCTCTGGAAACGCTCTTGAAAATTGACCAAAGGACAACTGGCGGGCACATAGACTGATATGTTGGAAATGATACTGCAAAGTGGATTCGTATGACGATGCCTGGGGTGCAAGATATGAAACCTCAAAGCTGACTAGTCAACTGTTTCTACACTAGAACATGCCAGAACCCCTCCAAGCTCCATTTCAAATGCATTTTGAAAAAATAGCAAACAAAGTCATGAAGATTTGAAAACTTGCATAGGAGATAATTGAAATACAAGTAATTCTACAGACCAATTGTTTTGACATGCAGGTCATCGAGTTGAGAGATAAAAATCAAAATGCAGGGTCATTTAAACTAGTTTAACATTGATTTTGTCAGTAAAACTAAACAATATGCATTTGGTTTTGACTTGGAAAAGACATCAAATGAAATCTGGAGACTCTATAAACTAGAATGCAAGCTCATTCAGGTATAGGGAATCACAAAAATATATGTGCTTGATGTAACAATCATTTGGGTGTGAAATCTGAATACTCAAAGTCAGCTCTCTGAAAAACATCACTGTGCAAATTGCAAAACATAACAAATTGCAAATGATTTGGACTTGGAAAACATGTCAAATGAAGTCTTGGGGATCTGAGATCGGACAAAGTGGTACACAAATATGCTAACAATATAGGGGAACAAGCGGTTTGTCATGAAAATCAACTGGGTGTGAAATGCAAGCCCCCAAAGTAGGCTACTTGGACTATTATGAAAATGTGCACACAGTGAACATTTATTGACCCCTTAAAACAAGTGCTTAAAAAATGTGTCTAATTTGTTCTAGGGAAGCTGCAAGTGATCATATGCACTTAATGATAGTATTTGAACACATTCCTAGATCAATTTCTCATAGTATTCAACTGGCTTCAAAATCTAGCTCTCCAAAGTGAGCTACTTGGGCAAATGTTTATAAGTGTATCCCCAAGTCTTGCAATTGATTTTCCATCATAGGCACTTAAAATTTCTCTCAAATTTGAAGGTGCTAATAGTGGCTCTAGTTGGGGATGTATGCCCCCTGTAGGCATAGAAAAGATCCAGGCCTCTGGTAGAAGCAGACCAAGTTCTTTTATTGATTGGGCAGTAGAGTAAAGAAGGGTTCACCTCTGCCCTTTATTATTCTGGTTTGAACAATCAAACCATAATAATAAAGGGCAGAGGTGAACCCAAGGCCACCAAAAAATGAAGGCGTCAACTTGCCTCAACCATATACAAAATTCTCATCACAATGTATTGAGGCCAATTCTTTCACATGGTTGGATTCATCTGGTCTAATTTGATCATTGGCTTGTATGTCAAAAATGGGGTTCTCAAAAGAGAATTCAAACAAGTTATGCATATTATGCAAGCTATCTTCAAATGTATGAAAATAGAATGGTTCATACACATTCACTTCTGGTAACTGCAATTCAAGATGTTGATAGAAACCTTTACTTACATATTCAATGTTTCTTTCTTCCTTCTTGGTATCCACCTCATGCAAACAACACAAACTTGTATCATCAACATTTGACGGCTCATCAAAAACTTGTATCCCTGAGTCAAAAACATGTTTTGAATTTTCAATCAAGTCAAAATCCATGTTCATATGAAAGTTCTCAGAATAATGTTCACCCACATTAAGAAACACACAATCATGTAAATTTATCATTGAAACCTCTTAATTTGGAGTTATATTGTGATGAATCCTACAATTATTTGTTGTCCACTCTTGATGGAAATAAAAATTTAAATTCATATCAAGATGTGTATCTTTATACTCAACATTCAATCCACTATTATATTCATATAGCCTCTCATCTTCATATGCATTGTAACTTTGCAAACTAATTGGCTTAAGTGTGGAAGGAGAATCATATGTATATGCATCATACTTGACACTACCAGGAATACAATCATTATCAATTTCATGTGAGTTGGGCACAAATGTGCATACCTCTGATATTCCATGGCTAACAAATCTGAAATCTGTTCACTGCTGAGTGAACATGTTTCTTCTATCATATCTTCCACTACCTCTTTCTCTTGGTCTTCGTTAGAGTTGCTAGTACCACTTAGTTTTACATTAAAATCCACAAGGTTGTCATCTGCATCACTCAAATCTAAAGATTCAATGGATCCATTGTAACAAACACTATCCTCATACTTTAGAGTTGAATCTCCAACAACCTTGGAAAAAATATAGTCATAATCTGATGTTGCACTCAATCCTTTTGAACATTCATCTTTGTCATAAATTTGATCTTCATGAGAACCATTTTGACTTGCAAATTCATTTTCTTCACGTTGATTACAAACCCCATACTCACTAATATGAGAAGCATTATCATATACTAACATATCCCCATTACTTTCAAACACAACATCCTCATCACCCACACTATGAACCTCAACATCTAATGCATTTTCAGATTTGATCTTCTCAATAATATCAATCCAGTCAGGAATTTGACTAATACTTGTTGATTTCAAATATCTTGTCCACTGGACTAAATTGGGTTCATAAGATTTCAAAAATAAATCAATGCATATAGATTGCTTAGGTTTGAAACAACTAGGGATTTCCTTAGTTGTTATTAAAAACCTTAGAAACAATACTCTTGGTGATTCATTTTTCAGTCCCCTTAAATTTAACAATGCACTGACATTCATCATGGGATCATCACTAATTGCAACTAGCTGAAGATGTATCCGGGGTTGATCACGTGCAAGGAATTGAGGTGAATTGATTGGGACAACAAAACTACATTCATTTTGAAAATGAAATACATCCTCTATCTCATGATTTGATTGCAAACATAGTGTACTTTCAGGGGGTAAATTCAAACTGCACATTCACATTAAAATGTCTCAAGAAAACCATATTTAGATTATCCCAAGAAAATACACTTTCCATGGGCAAGATATTAAAGCATTCACTTGCATCCTCCTCAAGAAAACTTACAAACAACTTCGTGTATGCATCCTCTACACAAATCCAATTATCTTCCATTAAATCATAAAATGACTGCACATGCTTACTGGATGACTCATCGTCCCTCCCATAAAACTTAGGCACATACCTCTTTAACTCACGAGGGAAAGGATTTGGATAACCCTAAACATGACTAAAATTCAGAGCATTATAATTTTAAGGCACATACTCTTCTTTGTGGACATGGCTAAGAATACTGGCTTGATACTATGTCACTGGGATCCATACATGGAATATTACCTTGATGATACATTTCTACTTGTGCTTTCAAAAGTTCATTAGACCAACTATGCAGTAACTAACTCAGAAAGATAATATTCAACATACTTCTCACAAAATACCTAACTGAAATTTGGCTTTCAATTAAGTATTGGAGACTACTGTAATGCATCTCAAGATTAAGAAGAATGTTACCATCATGTCCATAAGAGATCCCATCTTTGTAATGCATTAATAGTTTGAAAGATCACTGGTTTTATGTCATTGTCACAAATGGACATTTCATGTTGACTCTATGGATGGATAATTACTAACAATCATTTGCTTAGTGACATTCTTCACCTGATAAGGAACATAATTTGAGCTTGAAACAAGAATACCTGGATATTGTAGCAGTTGTTACTTTCTTTTTGACTGAAAACTTGAAGATCCTCTTCACATTTTAAGTTCATTTTTAACAAAGTCGCCACCTCCTTGAAGAGGAATAATTTTCAAATAGTAGATCCATTCAAAGCTTTAATTCATTTTGGGTTCATCAGCAGAGTCAAACAAGAGTTTCTTCAAACTTGCTGCAACAAATCACTTCCAGGCCAATAACTTCATTATTAGAGACTCCTGGACTAGATTCAACAACATTTTCTCCATTCTCTCCCCAAAAGAGTTTCCATTTTGGTTGGTTACCAAATCAACAAATTGCTAGGATCTAAAAGGTAACTAGACTTTATGCTCAATCCTAATAGTAGACTTGGCCCATTGATAAGAGTTACTCAAGAAATGAGTAACCCCCCTACACTTTAGGCTCTATAGGACCTAGGCAGGTAGACCTTTCAGCAATACCTAAGGATTAAATCATACACTCGATTGGGCATTGCCAAGAGACATGAAACTTCACTAAGAATTGGCTCAAATCTTGGTCAAACTTCATTGACTAGCATGGAGAACAAATAATTACAATTAACTTATCAAAAAAGAAAGGGATGAAAGAAAGATTTATCATATTAAAATTTGGATCCCTCCAGGAGCTGCACAGGAAAACCTAATTAACCAATCCCTTATCCATTCACAGAGTCAAAATGAAATGTCCATTTATGACAATGACATAAAACCAGTGATCTTTCAAACTATTAATGCAGATGGGATCTCTTATGGACATTATGGTAACATTCTTCTTAATCTTGAGATACATTACAGTAGTCTCCAATACTTAATTGAAAGCCAAATTTAACATATTCCTTGAATACGAGCCTTCAATTTAACATTTGTTACAACAAATGTGTAATATAAATCATTCAAATCCTTGATCATCCTGATTCAAAAGAAAACTAAACACACTCAAGAGACATTGCAACATGTTTTACGCCATCACTAAATTGATTTGTTTGCCATCATCCCAAATTTAATTACAACATACTGAAGTCAAAATTTCAAAGAAAAAACTATCCCTAAATTAACCTGTACAAACAATTACAACTGAGAAAACTAAAAGTGGAACCCTAAGAATAAAGAAGAAAGAAGAATAAATAGAAGAAAAGGAAGTTCCAAATTTGGCCTGCAGTTGACTCTTGTCCTTTCCCAAAATCTGATTCGCAAGATCATTCTCCGCCCTCTTTCATCTCTCTTCATCTTTCTCTTTTTCTCTAACTGAAAACATTCCCTCCTTCCTTGTTTTATTTTCCATGAAAAGCACACTACATTTGATGAAATTTTTTTCCTTCTACGTGAACAGACTCTTAAGGATGACAATATCATTTTAGGAAATTCTCACAATGCTTTCTACTTTTATTGTTATCCCTTGTCTGTACATTTATCCAATCAAATCTTTTTGTAAAGAACTTTACCCCTGGGTGAAAATATTTCAATCTTGCCCATTTGTTTTAGACTTTGTCAATTTGAGTTACCTCGCATTTTTTCTGTTTCATCTGAGAATATTCCGCTCCACATCCTTAGTAAAAATACTCACCCTATTTTACTTTTTTTCGAAAAAGACTTTCCCCTTTTCACCTTTACCTCTGCATTTTTATTTACATATTTACTAGAGTAATTACGCACTAGGAACAACCTATGTGAAAATGTTTCCACCTTTAAGTGAAAAAATATTTACTTTGTTATTATTCATTCAATTAAATGAGAATAAACATTTGTGGCTGCTACTACCCTTTTTAGTGAAATATATCCACAATTGGCTGAATGGGGAAGCTAAAACAATTGTCCATATTACAACCCCTTGAGACCTCTTTTACCTTGCCTTACTTTGCTTTCAAATTTGGAAATTCTTCCCCACACATCAATCACATATCTGGCATTTAACAATCAACAAAAATGAAGACAATGAAGACTTATTTGTTGCACTGCACTCTCTAAATGATTCTCTAGAGCAAGCTCCAATTTATACGAGTCGAGCATTGATTCTTAAAACAGTGCATCAAACCACAAAGCATAATAGTGCAACATAACCTGCATGATAAGACATCCAATGCCTTAGCAAACTCTGAATGCGCACCGGCATCTGGCAAAGTTCCCCATCTTTTATGCTTTGATGGGTATAAATATACCATTTTAAAACTCATATATCGACCCAAGCAATATAGGCGCGGAGAAGATGGTGGGAGAGGGTGTGGAGTTTAGTGATACACCTGCCAAATGCATTTTCTTGTAGTTTCAACAAATCCATTTTTATATAGATGCTTCACGAGATCACATTTTCGTGAGGCATCGTGGCAAACAGCTCACGCCAGTATTTCCACATTTTGCTTGCATATCTACTAGAGTGCTGCAACGATGCCATCCAATATAAAATCCTCTATGCTTTTATACTTTGATGGATGTCTAAAAGACATTGTGAAAGGTCTTGGAATTTGGTACATTTGATTGAAATGGTTTCCAAAGCCATTTTATGCTCATTCTACAACCATCGTGTTTTATGACATACATTTCTTTCTCGCATTCTTTAACAAATCACATGCCTTGTATTACTTCCACATCTTGCCTGCGTATCTAACAAAGCTTTTTCCATCTATAATCTCTGAAAGAACTCCTCCTTCCATATATTGATCAAAAGCTTTTGTTTTAGCACAGGTAGGAACGATGCTGGGAAGACCGTGTATCTTTCTTATTACACCTGGAACTACATTTTCTTCGAAGATCTTAAAGTTTCATCAAGGCCTGGAATTTGAGGCTAAATGGCCGTTTTTTCACTTTTGAACTGTATTTGACAGCTTAATTTTTTTGTAGAAACCGTATAGATGACACTTCAAATTATAAATAAATCGTAAAAAAATATAGTAGATAATATAGATCATAGAATATTATAATTTATAATATTGATACATATTAGTTTAGAATGTTTATTATAAAAATACAAATTTATTTAGAATATTTTGAAATGGAAGGATGTAGTTGTTTCTAATTTTATAATATTTTAATATGATTTTTAAGAATAGTTCTATTTTTTCATATGAATTTAGAAACTTGTCATAATTGAAATGATAGAATATAATTGATA
This sequence comes from Cryptomeria japonica, assembly GCF_030272615.1. Taxonomy (NCBI): domain Eukaryota; kingdom Viridiplantae; phylum Streptophyta; class Pinopsida; order Cupressales; family Cupressaceae; genus Cryptomeria; species Cryptomeria japonica. The sequence continues at coordinate 429,276,812 of NC_081413.1, read as the reverse complement.
AAATGTTTTAATATGAATTTTTACAATATATTCTATTTTTTTATATATGAATTTAGAAACCTTGTCGATTTAATTTTTTAAATATATTTAATAAGATTATTATAGAAACTTGTCATAATATATATAATTTTAAAATGTTAATGTTTATTATTACTAAATTAGTAATTATTAATTGATTATCATTTAATGTTAATAAATAATATATATTAGTGTATTAATTTAAAAACTTATTTAGTAAATTTAAGATTTTTGCATATATTACTAATTTATCATTATTTTTTCATTAAGACAATGATTTTCATTTCTTCCCAATAAAGATTTGCATTGCATTTTGGTCTGGCTTCAATCTTCTACTTTTATATTTTTTGACAGCTAATATTTTTTTAAAAATGTCAAATGAAAGACATTGAAATGACTAAACCGTCATCAAAAAATCATATGACAGGTAGGGGTGATCGTCAAATTCTAGGTCTGGTTTCATCAACAAAACTATTCACTGCTCTTCATCTGAAACAAAAACCCTATCCTTTTCCTGCAGAATATTTAGGGCCCACAACCATGACTTACTCGAGGCTCACCAAGGCTGAAGCTATTCTGGCTCCAAAACAAACCTTTCGTACATCGTGTTAGCGACAGGTTAGTCAATCGCAGCTGTTAATTGCAAAATTGATGGTGTAAAACACACGACTAACACGCGTGTTAGTCAATCCGTACTGTTGTTTTGGAACCAGAATAGACGCGTCCGCTCACCAAAGCCACTTTGTCACCCTGCCGAGCCTAAAGAAGCTTAACCTTTTCACCGCTTGCAAGCAAGGATGGGTCCCACTAGCTCCACACTTGCTAGGACCAAAAGAAAGCCTTGTCAAGCACTCGAGTTGAAACTTAGGCCTCTCAAGGCAAGGTGGGCCCCATATTTAAATTGTCACCTTGCAATTTAATAATGTTTTAAAGTTAAATAATAATTTTAAAAATCATCTAGAACCTTTACCTTCTTTATTTGCCCGTTAATCTAGTGCAGGTAGATCATAAACATGAATCATTGAATGTTGCAATTACCTCTTGTCCTTCATTTTTCACATATATACATTATTATTTAAATCATAAGGGTGATTTAAAAAATAAAATATCAATATCAATCCTACAAATACAACTGCAATGCTTATGGAGCATGTTGGGTCCCCTTGTGGGCCCAACTTAAAAAAAATTCATTCGCAAACAACTGGGCTCTGAAACTGAATTGAAACCATTCATGGAGGCACCTGGGTTGAAAAATATAAAGCACATAATCAATGGAATTTTAATTTTTAACCTTTATCAAAGTGACCAAAACAAGCTCGGAGCCTCTGGAAACGCTCTTGAAAACTGACCAAACAACAACATGAGACCATGACAACTGGCGGGAACGTAGATCAATATGTTGGAAACCATATTGCAAAGTGGATTCGTATGATGATTCCTGGGGTGCAAGATATGAAACCTCAAAGTTGACTACTCAGCTATTTCTACACTGAAACATGCCAAAACCCCTCCAAACCCCATTTCAAATGCATTTTGAAAAATTAGTGAATGAAGTCATGAAGATTTGAAAACTTGCATATGAGATCATTGAAATACAAATAATTTAGCAAACAAATTGGTTTGATGTGTAGGTCACTGAGTTGAGAGATAAAAATCAAAATGCAAAGTCATTTTAACTAGTTTAACACTTATTTTGCCAGTAAAATTGAACAATTTGCATTTGGTTTTGACCTAGAAAAGACATCAAACGAAATCTGAGGACTCTACAAAATGACATGCAAGCTCATTAAGATATGGAGAATCACAAAAAAATATGAGCTTGATGTAACAATCATCTAGGTGTGAAATTTGAATGCTCAAAGTCAACTCTTTGAAAATCATTTCAATGTGCAAACTGCAAAATGTAACGAATTGCAAATGATTTGGACTTGACAAACATGTCAAATAAGGTCCTAGGGATCCGATATCAGAAAAAGGGGCACACAAATATGCTGACAACATAGGGGAACAAGAAGTTTGTCATGAAAATCAACTGGGTGGGAAATGCCCAAAGTAGGCTACTTGGACTATTATGAAAAATGTGCACATTTATTGACCCCTTAAACCAAGTGCTTCAAAAATGTGTCTAATCTGGTAATGGGAAGCTGCAAGTGAGTATATGCACTTAATGATAGCATGTGAACACATTCCTAGAGCCATTTCTCATAATATTCAACTGGCTTCAAAATGTAGCTCTCCAAAGTGAGCTACTTGGGCAAATTTTTACAAGTGTATCCCTGAGTGCTGCAATTGATTTTCCATCATATGCACTTCAAATTTATCTCAAAATTGAAGGTACTAACACTTCCTTCAAATGATCAATATTTGCATCAATTCTTGTTCATTTTGTAATTAGTTTTCCTCATCTACCTTTTCTAATTTCACAACCTCTGCCATGAAATGTGAGATTATATTCTTTATTGCACATCTAACTAACCCTGAGATGATTGTGTTTTAGTCCCTTGAAATAAAGGACATCCTCTATCTTATGTTTTCCATTAATAGTTATAGGTCCTTTTCCACAAAATTGTGTAGACCCTTCATCACCAAACCTTGTTGATACATTCCACTTCTTAAGACTAATGAATTTTCTCTTATCACCAATCATGTGATTAGAACATGCACTATCAGTTACCCAAGTATTTGGTTCCTATTTGCATGGAAGATAGTCCACCCAATCATTGACTTTCATTATTATTAGTCTATAGAGTACTAGATTACTTACATTTTTTAACATTATTTATTTTGTAATAAACTTTTACTTTCATAAATAATGTCTCATCACTTGAATCATCACAAACTTCATCTTTAGATGAATAACTGCTTTCTTTGGAATAAAAACTTCTTTTAGGCTTCTCTCTAGAATTTTTGTCTTCTCTATTGCTATCTTCTTTAAAAGTGCATTTAGCAGCAAATTGACCAATCCTTAGTTAAAACATTTGAAAGGTAACTTACCTTTGTATTTTCTAGTGACTTTCTTCAATCTTCTTATAAAGTTAGCTTTAACATCATCAAGACCATCAAATTTATTTGCATCATCTTTAATCTTCTTACCAAATTTGAATGCATCTTCCCTTTTAGGAGCAACTTCACCAAACTCTCTCATCTCAAAAGTAGTCAAAGCACCATATAGTTGAACCATTATATATCTATTTAGATCCTTACATTCTTCTAATGGCATAAAACTTAGTACAATATGATGTAAAAAGGTACTGAGTACCTTTTTCACAACTTCATCTTCTTCCAGTTCAACGCCAAGACCTTTGATACCGATTACCACTTCATTAACTCATAGTATAAAATTAGCAATGTTTTCATCCTTAAACATCTTCAAATTCTCAAAATTACACTCAAAATTCTGCAACTTGATTTGCCTTACTTTATCATCTCCATCATAAATACTATTTAGTTTCTCCCACATTTATTTGGTAGTGCCACAGTGCATCACCTTCACAAGTTTGAATCTACTAAACCACTCATGATAACATTCCTCGCTTTATCATTTTTTTCATATGTCCTAATATTAGCTTCATGACTGAGTTCCATACTCTAAACCCTAAAGAGATAGGTAACATTTCATTTTGCATTTCCAAAAAGAAATTTGTTTGCCATCAATCTTAGTTAGTTTATGAGCTCCATCTTGTGCCATACTAGATCTTTCCTCAAATGGTTAAATTTCCTCAGAGGAAATTGGATCTAATACCAATTGTTAAACACACCCCACAACTAGAGGGGGTTGAATCAATCTTGAACATAACACTTTATAATTCAATTCAAATTTAACTTGAAACTATAATCTAATCAACAATAGAGAAAGATAAGAAAAGAACACACAAACATAAGAGAACACTAGATTTAAGTGGAAAACCCAAGAAGGGAAAAACCAAAGTTACAATTAACTCATAATATATAAATAATATTACAAATAATTTAAGGGCTCACTGCCCTAATAATCTCACTACTCCTGAAGGACTTGAAAATTGAGGATCACCTCCTTAGGGTAAGATACATGGGATTTGCTAAGGAGACTTACTGCCTTTGAGAAAGATACACAAAATTGTATGTTACAATTAATATAAATTTTGCATCACAACATCCAAAAATCTCTTTAAAATGTAGCTTCTCTTGAATCACTATATCAAGCAACCATTTTTCAATTCAACTCCAATACTTCCACTACACACACACACACACACACACACACACACACACACACACACACACTTGCTACTTCGCATTTGCATCTTTAATTTTCAATTCCAATTGAACCCTTTGCAACTAGCTTTATCTTCTTTATATACCATCCACACCATCTTAAGACATCAATTAGGTTGACCAGAACAAGAGACAAGAAGTAATCCCACAAGGTTAGCCATTAGATGAATAAAATGAGGGACAAGAAGTAATCCCCCAAAAGTAGTGGAACTATGAGAACAATGGAAGATGAACACATAAGATGAACAACACAAGTTTTTTAAGGTCAACATGGATGAGACTAAAAATATCTCAACGCTTTGCATCATCCCCAAGTAGACAACATAAAAGCATATTTATGACAAGATCACATTTACAACACATGTATACAAACTATAGAAGATGAGATACAAATAAAGGAATGCCATGATAAGGTCGATCCCTTTTTTGCATTGTGCCAATAGAGCAACAAGGATCATCCACAGAGATCTTAACATAAATAAAATGCATGCCAAGAATCACATTATGGGGATCACATTACATGCAAGCAAACACACAAAATAATCTACTACATGAGTGAGCTACTCTAGCAAATCATCCACCTCCCAATCTTGATGAAAATCATTTAGAGATGGTGGATTGTTAAATAAACCCCAAGACTAAGAGGGGAGATGAATCGGTCTTGGATGAATATCAAATTTTATACCACAAATCAATATCAAATTATCCTTAATATTAATGATAGATAAAATAATGAACACCTAGCACAAGAGAATACCAAATTTACGAAAAAAACCTAAAAAGGGAAAAACCATGGTGAGAACTCACAATATAGAAACAAGATTACAATATATGTTTTAACCATATTGCCAAGGAAGCTCATTGCTCCTAGAAAGACTTGCATGCTAAGGCACACTACTCCAGAGAAAGATACAAGGGCCTTGCATGTTGAGACTCACTGTCTTAGGGAAAGATACAAAGAACTTGATAGGGAGACTCATTATCTCTAAACAAGGTACATGAATATAGTAATCAAGATGAATAAGTCTTCGACAACACTTCTTCTAGTGGTCTCTTTTAAGTGTAGCTTCTCACACAAGCAAGCATTATGCAATTCAACACCAATAATTTCACCATACATGCTTCTACTTCTTCAACTTCACATAAATCATTATTCACTTTGATCAGCACACACATGACACACATTCACACCGATTTGATCTTCTATATATATTGTCTTCTTCATCACAATACATAAATTAGGTTTGTGAAAATAAGGGGCAAGCATAAGTCCTATCAAGTCGACCAAACATAATTAAAGTGAAAGTGGTCCAATCCAGAAGATAGGAAGGAACTAAAATATCATATTATAACTTTCAAGGTAGTTTTAGACATCACACACATTGACACACATCCTCCAAAGTTGACGACAGGGTAATGTGTAGATAAACCATATAATACATAACTAATCATCCCCCAAAAAACATTTTCCAAATGAATAAACTCAATGCGGATCCCCACAAGCCAAAGTATAACCCAAATAAAACTTATCAAAATCTCAAATGTTGGTGGAGACACCTAAGGTTATACCACAAGAAAAAGAACAAATTTTATTGTCCAAGTGCAAACTAGAGCAATTACTTTGAAAAACTAACACTAGACATAAAGCAACATCAAACATCATCCAACATCATATTGAGCACATAAGGATATTCCTTGAATATCCAACAACATTATCAAATACTTATTTCTCACTATCACATCAAAATATGTTGGCACAATATGAATATATACACAACACTTCACTCTGAAAGGCCATACGATCTAGATTCTAGTCATGAACAAAACATTATTATAACACTTGTAAAAAACTTATACACCTAAAACATGAACTAAGGCATAGAAAAAACATTTTAAGCATGTTCTCTGAGTTGTAGAAATATAAACACGAATGCAAATAATTTTTTGGACTAATCTGTTAGGATAACCGGTGGACAACTGAGAGGGGGAGGTGAATCAGTTGTCAACGGATTATAGAACTTTAAGCGTACAAAACCTTTTACCAGAATGCATAAACCAAATACAATAATAGTAGATATAACTATAGACGTATAAAAATGACCATATTCCTAAATGAATATTTTATGTTCATTTCTCTATTTAATTAAATCCAATTTAATTAAATTACCCGTATTCCTCTATTTAATTAAGTAAATTACTCAATTAAATTCACTATACCTCTTTTACCATTTAATAGAATAAATTCATTTTATTCAATTAAAGCCCCTATCCACTTTTAATTAAATTCAAATTTAATTAAAATAGTTATCCTAAATTAAATAAATCTAATTTATTTAATTGCAACCAAATTGAATTAAATTCAATTAAAACCCATTATCCCTTCATCCACTTGCAAAATCCTACACCTCCCACTTGCATCCTAACCCTCTTCCTAATTTCTTCTAGAATCCATCTAATCCTAATTAATTTACCCAAACCCATCCATTATCCCTTTTCCCTAAATTTGAGGAGGTCACTTCTCAAATTTGGAGTAAAGTCTTCTAAAGGCATTAAAGCCTTTATTCATTCAACAAGCTAACTTGTTGAAAACCCCCAAATTTGGAAGGACTCTTACAAATTTGTCCCCAAAGTCTTCATAACCATCAATGGTTAACTCAACCCTCTAGCATGGTTAAAGAATTTCCCTAAACTCAACCTCCATGTAACCCAAGGGTCTCATCAAGCATTTGTTGCTTTGAACATGGTTATCCTTAATCCTTTGCACAAGAATTTATCCTTTGGGTAAAAGCTTTATCCAATGGATAACCCTAACTTAACCTTAACCCTTAACCCCTAGGGTAACCATAAGGTTTTCTCAAGCATTTAATGCTTCTTACATCTCCTCTCAACCAACCTTATGTTGACATTTGTCACCATTTCATTGGTGCCAATTACAAACACGGATTCCCAACTTTCAAACTTAGCCCTTCATTAACTCGTTCAATCCTAGCCATCCATTGCCCTATTTTTGCTATAAATAGAGCTCTCATTCTTCCATTTTCAGAATCCAAGTCTTTAGCATCACACTTATACTAAAATCCATTCAAGCTTTCATATATCATTTATGCTCATCATTTAGCCTCTCTTTTAAATAGGAATTAATCTAAATATGCATGTTTAGAGTATGTTCCTCATCATTTAGCTTAATCATAGACTAATATAGCATGCTAGGATAGTCTTGTTTACTAATCTTGTCATCTTATAACTAGTTTATTGCATTTATAGAATCATGCATAGCTTAGGATGCATTTCATCTTAAAATCAACAAAAGCATCCCTTGTTCTTGCATTTGTCATCCCTAAACCATTTTGCTCAGTGATCTGAGAGCAAAAACATTGGTTTGAAGGACCTTGTGAGATAGAGAACCATGGAACCAATCTTGGGAAGCTGAGCCATACTTCATGACTCCATAGCTTGCACAAAGAAGTCCTGTGGGTGTGTGAGCAAGGCTCCCTAAAGCTCTGTTTTTCACATTTTGAGTTCTATCGGCCCGCTTTTCCCACATACATTTCTGGCGCTCACCGTGGGGCATTACCCCATATATCAAATCGGTTTTTGAATTTAACCATTTTTGCAGGTCTGCGGGAAACAAGAATCAACGCGTGAGAAACATTCCCTAGCGCATCTGGTTAACAGTCTAGCGCATCTCGCTTATTGTTCAGCGTGTTGGGTCCATCTTGTAGCGTGTGACATCTTTAACTTAGCGCATCATAATACTAATATTTTCTTGTAGGTCTCGGCGCGGAAGAAAAATAGAGAAGTGCCTCCAGAACATAGAATAGTGCATCCTGAAAATAGTATAGCGCATCTCTGCCTTCTTTTAGTGCATCACTGTTATTTTGTAGCGCGTACAGTTTGTTCTGTAGTGCATCATAGACAGATAGAGATAAGAAAAATAAAATCTGTAACCGAGGATAAAATTAGACTTGTTGAAGTCCACCAGTTGTCTAACATTTTTCGCTTGTTATTTTACAGGATTCTAACGATTTTATTGCAGATAGGAGCTTAGTCTTAAGATTATTAAGATCGTTAGAGTTTTTACTAACTTAGTTAAGTTAGTTTAAAATTTGAACTTCTTTTTCTTAAAATTGAACTCACTTTATTTTTGGGCTATAAAAGGAACCACAATCAGAAATTTTCTTGCTTTCATAGGAGAAAAACTTTATTTTGGGCTCTAAAAAGAACAATATAAACTTTCCTTTTTGCAAAAGTAGCTTTAAAAAGAACCTCACCATCCTTTGGTGTATAAAAGGATTCATTTTAAATTTTTGCAAAGGAAAGAACCACAATTAAAAGTTTTTGTTACAATCAAAGAGGGACGTTATTCCCCTTTTTGTCGATTTTCTTTTGTTGACCAAATCGAAGTTTTGCTTTGTTGACTCAGTTCTTTTCCTAGACTAGATAATCATTGATTTGGGGAAATAAAATAAACACCATGTTTTTATGGAGCAACATCTCCAAGTAGAAGTTAGCAAATCATTGTCTTGAAGGCTAAAAAGAAGATTGTTTTCCTTGTCTTGAAAGTGGAAGGTATATGCTCTCCCCTTAACTAGGTGATCAAAAAGCCAAACCACTCTTAAGCTTTCTGTACTTCAAGCATTATACAACCTTTAGTAGGCCTACCTTCCCGAGGAGTTGAAATCAACTCTTAAAGCCATTTATGGCTGGTGTGAAGGGAACGACCTAAGTGGGAAATGGCTTTGACGCCAAGTGTTCCAACCCACTATAATCAAAAGTGGAAATGAAGAAAGTCCTTTTCAACGGTTACGCGTAGCGATTAGCCTTCCCCCAGTATCCTTGAGATACGTAAATCCTTTATTCTAAAGGTTGGGAAGCCTCCTAAGGGAGTTTATCACTAACGGCTGAACAGGAAGCCTGATTACGAACCATAGAAATAGAAACCTTGAGCCGAGGCAGTAACCAGACATTTGTAATATCATAGTGCAAGGGTGGGGAAGAATCCACCCCCAAGATCGCTCACCATATATCTCCCAAGATAACTACTCAATTGTGAAGCAATTCACTTTGAGTTAATTTCTGGCTAAAGACAAAAAAATGGGCGCCCTTTAGGGGGTGACACGACTGTTTGAGCTGACGGAGTATCGAGACTAGTGGGCTATGATGTTACTTATGACCTTTGAATAAAGAGTCTTCTTGAAGTGTATTTTTTGTATCCAAACCTATTAAAACATTGGGGATTTGAACACATCCTCACAGAACATACACTTTTTGTTAGATTAAGAAAAATGGTTGTCTCTTTGGTGCTATGCTTGCATTTACTACTTCAGAAAATCATCCATCAAAACTGAAAAACTCATAGCAAAAATCCAAAAATTGACAAAAACCAACCAAAGGGAAATATTAGAATAGTCTAGCACGTGAGAACAACTTCTTAGTACATGTGGTAAATTTTTTAGTGCATCAGGGCATCCAGTTAGCGCTTCCGGTTGAAACAGTAGCGTTCTACCAAAATTTCAAAACAACATTGAATAGTCAACGCGTCCGAAAAACAGCCTAGCGCATTGGAGCATCAGCCTAGCCCGTAGGAGTCAAACAATAGCGCATAAAGTTTAAAAGTTAGCGCATAACTTTTCGAGCAAAACAAAAAACAAATTTTAGCAGTCAAAAATTTTAGCGCGTGGCTAGGGGTAGCTTAGCGCGTGTGGTCTTTTATTTAGCGCGTGAAGAAATTTCAGTAGCGCATCTTGTCTCTATTTTAGCACGTGACAAACCCAGAAAAACAGGGGGCAAAATAGTGAGGAATTTTGAAAACTTAGAAAACATTTTTGGAAACCTCTTTTCATCAGCATCATTTTTAGTCAAAACAAAGTATCAAAAACAGAGCTTTAAAAACTATTTCTTGAGCAAAATTTGTGTCAAACAAACGTTGTAAAAATCCAAAGCTGGTTGCGCGATAAAACATATCTATCCTAGCAAAATTAGGAAAAATCATCACAAGTGACAAAAGGGTCCTTTTTCATCTCACAGATTTTATCTCAAAAAAAAAACACTTGTTTAAAACCTCAGGCTGTCAAATCAAGTTTCCATATCGGGAGACTTTATCCATATCATTTGACACGCTTTGTCATGAAGGGGCATCTAAACCTTCACTTTGATAAAGTAAAACTTGAGTTTTCAAAGCAAGATCAACTGAATTCAAAACCATTCAAAGGAAACCATTGATCACTTATGCATGACTAATCCCCATATTCTGAGAAGACAGAATATTTATCGTAACACCACGTTGAAGAAACAACAACCAAGTTTTTCCAAATTTATCAAAAGAAACAAATTTTTATACATCAATCATCAACTTTTCAAATCTCATTGAACATTTCTTCATCACGTCAAACTTTATATCCAAAATAAATCCAACGAATTTGACAAAGAGCCTTTAAAGACTAGGGCATATTGTCAAAAATCCGTATTTAATCAAATCATAAACCGTGGAGGAAAGATCAATCCGACATTCTTGCCCGACGAGTGCATCACTTACAACACACCCCGACTTGAACCACCAACTCCCGAACAACATATCGAAGAGGATTTTGTCCCTTTCATCACAGAAAGTTTCTACTAAAATTCCTGTAAACAAAGCGAGGCACAAGCAAAATCTAGTATGAATCGAAGGTTATCAAATCCTTTTGAAGGTCCACATCTAGAGGATACTAAAATTTCTGAAGAACTTCTTCAGGAATGCCAAGAAAGTGCTTCATTCCAGAAACTTGTAGAAAGGCTCATGGAAAATGACAAGGAAAAATACTTGCTCATGCTCACAAGCAAAGGAGTCAAACTCCTTGAAGAATTTGACGCAGATGTGTTTAGAACGAGACCTCAAAATTACGAATATCAAGAACGACAACGAGAAGGGGAAGCACGCAACCCTGAACAAGATATCCCCAAGCAAAACATACCGGAACAACATACACCAAGACAAAACATCCCCGAGCAAAACATACCGTTCCATACACCGTTTCAACCCAGGATCAATGCAAGGGAAGAGCTCTTCCCTTGGCAAAACAATACACCTTTGGTTGCCCTTACTCAACAAATGCAAATGCTACAAAGACAAATGCAAGACATGCAACAAGGGATGACAGTGCGGTACTCATTAAATGAAATCTGTCCTTATCCCTTTGACAGAAGATTGCACATGATCCCTTTTCCAAACTTAGACGTACCTAAATTTGACAAGTACGATGGAAAAATTGATCCCCGTGATCATGTCAAATAATTATGTACCATGAGTCTTGAATTTGCTCATGATGACACCTATCTGATGAAGTTATTCCCAAGAAGCTTGGGAGGACAAACAATGGAATGGTTATCCAAAATTACACCTCCTGTCAGATCATTTGATGAATTGGTCAACAAATTCATAACACAATATTCCTATAACATTCAACATGCTATAACCATGCTAGACATCTGCAACACCAAATAGAAAAACAATGAAACATTTATGATATTCCTTCAACGTTGGCGACGTATGGTTTCACAATATCCTTGAGACATTCCTAAAAAGGAGAAAATGGAAATTTTCATCAACAACTTGAATGGTGAGATGAGTTATAGGCTCAAACTCCAATGCATACCGTCTTTCGCTAAATTGATTGAAAACAACATTCAAGTAGAAGAGGCATGTGTCAAAAAGGGAACGCTCAAATTCTTCAAAGAAGGAACAAATTCATCAAACTACAATAACCAAAACAACAATAACTTAGACAAGTCTCGATTCTGGACTCAAAACAAAAATGAAGGTAGCAATGAATCACATTATCCAAAAATCCTCAAGCTATGAAAGTTCCTAAAGGTACTAACCCAAATGCTAACACATACACACCAAATACAAATCAAGGTCAACCCAACGCAAACAACACCAATGATACTCAAAACAAAACCACGAATCAAGGACCTAATAACAATTCGCGTGACGGTACCAACAATTTCCAAAAACGTGTCTTCACACCACTGGGACAATCACTAGAGTTAGCATTCAGAGAGCTTCTGGCAAACAAGATTATCTCTTTGCCTGCAATCAGCAACTATGAACCCCAAATCAAACCACCTTGGTGGAATGACTCACACTTTTGTAATTTTCATCACAACAAAGGTCATCAAATGAACGATTGCATGAGATTGAAAAACATTGTTCAGGACATGATTGATCGAGGTGATTTAATGGTGGATGGTCTCAAAACAAATGGTGACCACAGAGCCTTTAAAAATCCTCTTCCAAACTACAACAAAGATGGAGCTTCAACCTCAAATGATACATGTGGATCTCGTATCAACCACATCTACAATAACACCATCAATCACATATCAGCTGAAGACCATCATGTGAATATCATCACAATCTGAGGCCAACATGATCATGAATCTGTTAATGTAACAACCAGAGCTTAGAAATATGTCTTGAAGGGACATACATCGCCTACAACCACTACACCAAAAATCCAATATGATTTAGTTAGCCAACTACGCAAAACTCCTGCTCAAATATCTATACTAGAATTGCTAAAACTGTCGCCAAAACACAAAGACATATTGGAACAAGCGCTATTGGAAACCAATGTGCCTCAAGATCTAGATGCAGACAGATTTCAAGCCATGGTCGCTCATATGATAGGCCTCATAATCTCACCTTCTCAGAGCATGATAATACTTCCTTAAGTCATCCGCATAACACTCTCCTCCATATTGAAGTCATTGTTTATAAACACTGAGTAAAAAGAGTATTGATAGATGGAGGAGCTGGACTTAATATATGTACCTTAAAACTTATCTGTGCATTAGGCTTCTCAGAGGAGTCTATTGATCCACATAAAAAGATTACCATAAAGGCATATGATGATGAGGAAAGGTCATCTAAAGGAACTGTGATGTTACCCATACAAGTTGGACCAGTGCAAAAGGAAACTATGTGTCTGGTCTTAGACATAGACCTCACCTACAATATTTTATTAGGTCGACCCTGGATACATGAAATGCAAGCAGTACCTTCTACGTATCACTAGTGTGTCAAATTTCCCTATAACAGACAAGAGGTCTCTATATCTGCTGATCACAATCCATTTCAACATTGTAATGCAATGGGGACAACCTAGGATAGTTTGGTTCCCCATTATAGGGAAAAACAGAAATCCTCAACATCAGATCTACAGAAGGCAAAGCCCAAATCATTACCTGGAGATTTCAAGCAGAAAATTCAAATCAGAGAACAAGGTATGGGCGAATACTCTTTGGAACCCATGTGTTTGGCCAACTTACCAACATCACCCAGATCTCATGGATTACCCACAACATCAATGCATCAGGTAACTCATCCTGTCACCAAATTTGATGGTACCTTCATCCAACTAGGCAGTCTAGCACATGAATCAGAAGAGAAGGACATTTGTAGCTGGTTATACAAAGATGAAGAAGAAGATAACGGAGTAGCTACTCTAGACATAGTTCTACCAACACACCTATATGGAAAGGGCTACTTAATCATGCAACAAATGGGATATGATGGTAAAGGACCTATCGAAAAATGCAAAGGAGTCACTGAACCCATAGACCTTCCTTCACAGCTCAGTAGAGACAAAACAGGATTGGGCTGTAAGCTCACTTTCCTATTAAGACAGATACCACGCATAACTCCAAAACCTCAATGGAAAGCAAAGAAGAAGTACAAAGAAGAATCCTGGCAAGAAGCACTGTTTGAGTCGGCAGAAACAATCCGCAAGGCACGTGAACGTCAAGAACAGAAGCAACATCAGGGCAAGCTCCTCATTCATAAGAAGGCCATATCTGCAATAGTAGCTCATATTCAAACACCAATATCTCAAAAACCAACAGAATCATCTACTAATACCGTTCTTCCTCTCCAAGGAGGCACAATCTATGAACAAATACAAAAAGTAGAAGCAGGATCCGACACCGAATCAGCAAAAACTATCAAACTGGTATCCATCATCAAAGATCTATTTTCACCATACAACATACCTGTTTATAGCACTGATAAAATTTGGGATGATAACTTAGAGACTAATTCCAATGAATATGAATGGGGTAGCTGCTCAAACACTACTGGAGATATCACTAACAATACTGGCTCCATATCCCTTTCTCAAGAAGAGCATAACGCAGAAGATAGAATACCTGAATTTGGACTGCAGAATATCTATGACGCCAAGGAAAGTGAACAGAAACATTATGAACAAATCTATACGGAAGATGATACCATCGAAAACCTTGACGAAATCCTTGACTTCCTTAAAACCAAATCCAATCACGATGAAACCTCTGTCTTGACACTTACAGTAGTAGAACTTGATCCACCAAACGATTCCTTACCGCTTGTCTTTCCCAACTTCATTGACTGGGATGAACCCGAAATACATGATATACCAATTTTCCCAGATGATGAATCCATTATCCACTACCTATGTACCATTAACCTGGAAACAGGCTCTACCAGTGAACGAAGTAATGATGTCTGCAAACCAGGGAGTGCCAAGTCTCTCAGTCGCAAAAATGAACCAAATAAAAGATCTGATGCTGAAAACCAGTCAATGGCAGCTCTAGATCACAAAAAAGTAAAAATAAAGGACACATCTAAGGGTGAAAACCTTTTTAAGGCACCTAAAGATGGGAGACTTGACACTCTTCCGGAACATTTTCATGAGCGATCACCCATATTGATTGAGCCCACTCAATCAATCAACATGTGTACCACAGAAGCAACCAAAAACATACACCTGGCAAAATCTCTGACAGGGGAAGAAAGATCAGCATTTCTCATCTTTTTTAAAGAAAAGCAAATTAACTTTGCTTGGTCATATGCAGATATGCCCAGAATTGATACACACTTGATCATGCATCACTTGTCCATCTCTCCAGGAGTTAAGCCAGTCAAACAAAAACTATGAAAGATGAATCCACAGGTGGCACTCATGGTCAAGGCTGAACTAAAGAAACTATTAGATGTTGGATTCATTCGACCCATCGACTATGCAGAATGGATTTCCAACATAGTACCAGTATCAAAACTAGATGGAAGTATCAGGATCTGCACCGATTTCAGAGATGTCAACAAAGCCTGTCCAAAGGATGACTTTCCTTTACCTAGTATCGACATAATTGTAGACCTCACAGCGGGCCATGCAATGCTCTCACTAATGGATAGTTTTTCAGGCTATAATCAAATAAAAATAGCTCCAGAGGATCAAGATAAAACAACATTTACCTATCCTTGGGGAACGTACTGTTGGAATGTTATGCCTTTTGGCTTAAAGAATGCAGGGGCTACGTATCAATGAGCAATGACAACAATCTTCCATGACATGATGCATACCTTCATGGAAGACTATGTGGATGATTTACTAGCTAAATCCTTCACTAGAGCAGAACACCTCAGCATCCTGAAAAAGATCTTTGATCGATTAGAGAAATTCCAAGTCAGGCTCAACCCTAAGAAGTGTGTCTTCAGGGTTACATCAGGCAAGTTACTGGGCTACATCATCTCAGCTAAAGGTATTGAAGTGGATCTAGCAAAGGTACAAGCCATTATGGAGATGCCACCACCAAAGACTATCAGTTAGCTCAGATCTCTACAAGGACGACTCCAATCAATCAGGCGATTCATTGCTCAACTAGTTGATAAAAGTCTACCATTCAATCATTTGCTCCATAAGAATGTACCTTTCAGATGGGAAGCCAAGTGTGTAGACTCTTTTTTATCAAATCAAATGGTATCTGATGAACCCACCAGTTCTAGTACCACCGGTAGTAGGAAAGCCCCTTATTCTATATATTTCAACAACAGATATATCACTGGGGGCACTATTGGCACAAGAAGATCAACAAGGAAAGGAACAAGCCATATACTACATCAGTAGGACATTGAATGACTATGAACTCAACTATACATTCATTGAGAAGGCTTGTCTAACAGTAGTCTTCGCATCTCAAAAGTTTCGACATTATATGCTAGCACACACAATTAAGCTAGTAGCAAAAATTGATCCTCTCAAATATCTACTCAGCAAGGCAGCTCTTACAAGCCGATTAGCTAAATGGGTCATGATTCTCAGTGAATTTGACATCCACTACACAGAACGAAGAGCTATCAAAGGACAAGCAATTGCAAATCAACTAGCTGAAGAACCGCTACCAGGAAAACAAACTATGGAGATTGAATTTTTGGACAGGGATGTTCTTGCTATTTCTACCACACAATGGACCCTATACTTTGATGGATCCTACACACAACATGGTTCAGGTGTTGGTATTCTATTCATCACTCCTGAAGGACATACTATACCAAGATCATATCAGCTTATGTTCCTATGCACAAATAATGTGGCGGAATATGAGGCATTGGTTATAGGCATCAAAATGGCTGTAGAATGGAAAATCATAGAGTTAATGGTCTATGGAGATTCACAACTAGTCGTCAATCAAATCAACAATGACTATCAGACAAAGGATGACAAGCTACTACCCTACAAGCGAATGGTGGATGACTTCAAACAATATTTTGTACACATCACCTTCGAGCAAATACCAAGGTTGAACAACAAAGCAGCCGATGCCATGGATACTATTGCTTCATTACTACAAATTCCAGAGCAGCAGAGTCATTACAAGTTTCTAGTAGATCAACTGTTCTCCCCAGCCTATGACCACTTTGAATCCCATGTTATCTATGCCTTAACCGGTTTGGATTCTCCTTTGTATGGACCGATATATGATTATCTAAAGAGAAACATCCTACCCATTGACCAATCCCGTAATCAAAAATGTAATTTTATCCGACAAGCCACCCGTTATACCCTTACCGCTGATACTTTGTATCGTCAAGGTCTAGATGGTACTCTTCTTCATTGTCTTGATCGTAATGAATCTGATTCTGCTTTACACGAGCTTCACGAAGGTATTTGTGACACACATTCAAGTGGGACTACTCTTGCTAAAATGCTTCTAAGGATGGGATACTACTAGCCTACAATGGAAAAAGATTCTTACCACTTCGCCAAGAAGTGTCCTAAGTGCTAGATCCATGGCAATCTAATACATGCACCAGCATAGGAACTGCAGCCATTTACAACATCCTAGCCCTTTTGTCAGTGGGGACTAGACTTGGTCGGCAAAATTCATCCTTCATCTTCAAATGGACACAAGTTCTTTATAATTACAATAGAATACTTTACCAAGTGGATAGAAGCAGTCTCCATGACCACAGTAACTGGAAAACAAATTGCGTCTTTTATCCTGAACTATTTGATCTATAGATATGGTATTCCAAGTTCCATCATCACCGATAATGGAAGACCATTCAAAAACCAAGATGTCCGAGAACTATGTGAACAATTCAAAATACAACATCAGTTCTCTACGCCATACTACCCCCAGGGGAATGGTCAAGTAGAAGCATCCAACAAAACAATACTGAAAATCCTCAAGAAAACAGTAAATGATGCAGGCAAAGATTGGCATGTACAACTCAATCCAACACTTTAGGCATACAGAACTAGCATCCGTACACCTACAAGAGCCACACCTTTCTCATTGGTCTATGGATCAGAAGCTATTTTACCGCTGGAGGTAGAAATTCCATCTCTCAGAGTCTCTCTAAAAGGCTTAATCCCAGATGAAGAGTATCGAGTCAACCGACTGCAAGAACTAGAACTATTAGATGAAAGAGGGCAGCATGCTTACACTCATCTCAAAGCATATCAGCAATGCATGTGCAGAAGCTACAATCACAAGGTCATCCCTCGCAACTTCAAATTTGGTGACCTAGTCCTCCAAGAAATCAGCAAGATCGAGAAAAGAAAGGGAAATTTGAACCTAACTGGTTGGGTCCCTATGTCATCATATCAGTCTATGGATCAGGTGCTTATCAGCTTACAACTTTAGAAGGAGATGTGCTCGACGAACCAACTAACAACATTCATCTGAAGAAATACTACACTTGAGTAGTCTAATGCATGGAAAAAGTCCAAAACAAAAAAAAATTGAAAAATCAAGAAAAAGCAAATACAAAGGTACAATAAAAGCAACTGGTGAAAACCTGGTAACAGGCGCCATTGTGAGAGGATAGCTCCTTTATCTATATCCCTATAGTAGAGCACTATCGGCCATCACCCGACACTTAGCAAATATCCAGTCATGACATACTTAGCATAGTCACTATCCTGGTTTATCCATATATCCTCTCGCCACATCTCGCCATGGCTTGGTAATCACTGTACATGTCCACATCAAGAGGCACACTTAGCTAGGGGCGATAATCATCAAACCTTACAACAAGTTCAAATCATCAAGACTATTTGCAAAACTCAAAAACACCACATCCAACAACCAAAAACTTACTCCATCATAGAACAAAACAATTAAATTGCTAAAACAGGAATCACAAAAACACTACGATGGATGATTTTCTAAAGTACTAAATGTTGCATTATTGCATAAAGTCTTGACTATTTTTGCATTTGAACCTTTTAAATTATTGGATTCTCTACATTTTCTCAAACAATGCTTCAAAGCTAGAGATCATGGAAAAACTCCAATATTTTCTTAGTCTTCTGTTTGGGAGGCGATCATTTGTACTGTGTAAATACTTGTCTCGAGACGTGATACAACGAATATCACTAAAGACATGATTCCACTTTACGCGTACAAATGGTTTAATCTTGTCTATTTTTATGCAATCTGCACTCTGGTCATCCTGGTTCCATTATACCTTGACGCTTGTGCTATCTTGCAAAATCAAACATCATGTAAATTTTTCTCAGGTCATTATGGTTCAATTATACCATTATGCTTGTATAAATTTTTGACATATCCAAAACAAATCAATGCTCAATGATGTTACCTATATCAAAAGCAAATAACATATGGTTATATCGGGATGACAAAAGCAGAATAAGGATGCTCCAAAAACAAGTAGTTGCATATCATTTAAACAAGTAGTTGCATATCATTTTAACAAGTAGTTGCATATCATTTTACAAGTAGTGGCATATCATTTTTGCATCTCACAATATATCAAATCATACATCTCATTTTCAAGATACATCTCACCGCATATCAAATTATACATCTCATTTTCAAGATACATCTCACATCATACATCATGCATCATATCATCTATCTAAGCATTGCATCATCATAAAGTAAAGAAGGAACCTATAGAACATGCATCCATAACACATCACATGATCAAAGAAAATGGTGTCATCTATATATATATATATATAAAATGATCAAAATGTACAAAATTTGTCATGTCTATGCCCTGTACAAAACAGTGATCCAAATTACAATAGAGACATCATCTCTCAAGTATGACTATCTCCTAAGGGGGATGGTCTCACTGCTGATGTCCCGACTCCTGGATATCTAGGAGGATCCTATCTCGAAGGCCCTGTCATGCCTCTGCTCTATGATTGTGACCCAGTCTCTCGAGATCGACTCGATCTCGACTACGTGAAGCTTTGCACTCTGCACTCCCTAGGCACCGCATCCTCATAATAGCATCGATAGTACTCCACCTCCCTCACTCTCAAGGATAGCTCTCTCATGATGTCTCTCATCGGACCACCTGCTGCCGCTCTCTGCATGCTCCCTGCCAGCTCCTCCTCTTGACCTCACCGCTCTATCTCTGTATCACGCTCTAGGGTCAGCTGGGTAATCTGATGCTGCTACGTCAATAGCTATGCCTGTAGTTGTTGTACTGTCAACTGTAGAGTCCTGATCTGGGCATCCTCCACATGCATCGGGATCCAGACCCGTAGGGGCACCTGTGAAGGGGTACCCCCTATCCCTCTGCCTATCCTTGGTGCTGGTGGAGGTAACTCATTAGTCCTCCTCCTCTACGCTGGCCGTCTCCACTCATCAGTCCCTCCCACTGCTTCTATCACCTCTCCCACTCTCCTCTCCTCCCCTACTCTGATCGCCAACCCTCCTCTCCCTCTATCCATCATAGCTCATCGAACTTCTCTCTCCACTCGCACTCCCCCATCTCTACCCCTATCTCCTCTCCTCCCGTGATATCCTCCTCCTCCATCATCTCCATCATCACCATCTCCCCCTACCTCATCCTCATCATCATCAAAGGCAGGTCGCATCTCCTCAGGATATGATATCTTGGCCACAACACGAGCTGCAAACAAACCAGCGAACTCATGTGTCATCCCAGCATCTAGTATCTTGGGAGCATAGTCCCATATCTAGCTCGCTAAGCTGGAGAACTCCTCTATAGCCACCCCACTATCAATAGTAGGGCCCCAATCTAGTATATCCTGCCTCCGGCGCGCATACAAGCAGGTCCCCTATGGTATCCCTTACTGCTGACCATACTGCCGCAAAACCCTGCCAACCTAGAATCTCTCGATCACAAAGGGCATCCACCCTATCAAAAACTGACTCATGAAAACATAATGCATCTCCAGCCCATCCTCGGCCCAGACCTCGCAATCTGTATACGGTCGCCAGACGATCTTATCGATATCATCCAACACCCTCCTCTAGTGCTCAAGTTTGCCCAGCTTACGCTGGACAACTAGCCCCCTGTAACCATATGCATATGCCTACCCAGCAGGCCTGTCTCTATCCACCAGTGGCCTTGCTACTGGAATGTGCTCCCAGCACCATACTTGTAAGAGTGCCATGCCAGCTGACAAACTCCCGTAACCCAGATACACAACCTCATGTAAATCTCTGTATAAGTGAGCTAACATGGTCGATCCCCACGCAAACCTGCGGTCCTGTGTCACCATCTCCTCAAGCAACAATCCCCAACCTACAGAGAATCCCTTCAACCTACGGTCGGGACATAGGAATCCACCTATGAAACCTGCTAGTACGGATGGAAGAGGCGCATAGTCTAGATCCAAGAACTCCTGCCAGGGGATCTCATACCCACACACTGTCTCATCATGAAATATACGCTGCAGTGCCTCTGTCCTACCCTCCTCGGTCTACTCGTACGACAATAATGCACTTGCTACAAGAATCCACAATATCCTGTAACAGTCCTCTGGAGTAACTGTCATCTCACCAGTAGCAAAGTGAAAGGTGTTCGTATCACTATGCCATCTCTCGGCGAGCCCTGTGAGTAAACCTCGGTTCACAGTGAACCGAGGCATATCCAATAGAGATGACAAGCCACATCTCTCAATGACATCTAGGTCAGCCTGTGCCAACCGTGGTATCAATGCCCATGGTTTAGGGAACCGCTCGCGTGACTGAACCACTCCCAATCGCTCCTGTCAAAAAGAAAAACAAGTCCAATATCAATTTCCTCATCAAACCAAAGATATCAAAATCAAAATCACATCAAAATCTTGAAACATTTTGCAAATCTAATCAAGTTCCACATCATATCATTCCATATCAACTTGTAATACAACTCAAGTTTTCAAAAACCATATCAAAACTTTTAAAACAACTCAAGTCTCCACATCACATAAACTTGTAAAACAATTCAAGTTTCCCACCCGTTTCAGCTTGTAAAACAACTCAAGTTTCCAACCCATATCAGCTTGTAAAACAACTCAAGTTCCACATTCATATCAGCTTGTAACACAAATTAGGCTCCGCACATATGAACTTAAAACAATGCAAATCAAATCAAGGTTCAATCACAAACACATTAATATCTACATCAATAACTTGAACAATCACAAATTAAACCAAGTTATATCAATACTCATATTGGACAAATTATCAAAAACATGACAACCGACACAGCAAATGACAAAAATCCATCTTCCCAGGCAAACCTAACCTTTTCCTATGTAATTTTCTACATTCAAAAATCATCCAAACTTGCAAAACCCGATCCATGATCTAATTAAATTTCCCTATGCACTAGACTAACTCTACGCGCTACCCTTTTTTCTCCATGCGCCAACTAATCTACCCTATGCGCTAGACTAACTCTATGCGCTACCCTTTTTTCTCCATGTGCCAACTAATCTTCCCTATGCACTAGACTAACTCTACGCGCTACCCTTTTTTCTCCATATGCCAACTAATCTACCCTAAGCATTAAACCTGACCCATGCGCTAACCTATCCCATGTCTACGCTACCTATTTAACCCTATGCGCTAGGTCTAACCTACGCGCTACATCCCCCTACCCATGCGACCCCCTGTGGACCCTATGCACTAGGTTTACCCGATGCGCTACCCTTTTAACCCTAAGCGCTACACTATAACCATCATGCGCTAACCTAAGGTTATGCACTAACCTAAAAATTTCATTGGCTACCCTGAATATTCTTGGACGCTACCCTAAAATTGCAACCCTATGCGCTACGAAATTTTTCGTATGCGCTAAACTAAGACTCCTATGCGCTAAAACGTAAAAACCACATTTCAAAAATCAAAAACTGACCAAAAACGATCAAATTAAAAATCTAAAAGGGGTCAAAAGGGTTGACTTACCAGTGGTCCATACGCGACAGGCCTCCGATATCTCCGAACATGCTCAAATCGATGTGTAGAATAGGGAATAGGCATTTTGTCTTCTCTCAAAAAGTCTCTTTCTCCAAAGTCAAAAAGCACAAATGAAACAAACCAATGCACTTTTTCCCTTTTATAGGATAAAATGAAAATTAGGGTTAGGAAAATGAGCATGTAATTTTCTCACGGAATCCCTCATACCCTCGCACACATCAATTATCGGGAGATGAATCAATTTAAACATTTCACCTAGCCATAATTTTGCACAACAAACACAATTATCAAATCAATTCAAATTTTCCAAAATTTTGATTCATCTCCCGAGGGGGCATTATCACCATCGTTTATCAAATCTGGGGCACGACATGAAAATCCATAAAAATGACATTGATAATAAAATCGCAACGACACATCATTTTCTTTGAAATAACATGTGCACACACATCACTTCAAAGAGGGGCAAAATGTAGACATATAAAAATGACCATATTCCTAAATGAATATTTTATGTTCATTTCTCTATTTAATTAAATCCAATTTAATTAAATTACTCGTATTCCTCTATTTAATTAAGTAAATTACTCAATTAAATTCACTATACCTCTTTTACCATTTAATAGAATAAATTCATTTTATTCAATTAAAGCCCCTATCCACTTTTTAATTAAATTCAAATTTAATTAAAATAGTTATCCTAAATTAAATAAATCTAATTTATTTAATTGCAACCAAATTGAATTAAATTCAATTAAAACCCATTATCCCTTCATCCACTTGCAAAATCCTACACCTCCCACTTGCATCCTAACCCTCTTCCTAATTTCTTCTAGAATCCATCTAATCCTAATTAATTAACCCAAACCCATCCATTATCCCTTTTCCCTAAATTTGAGGAGGTCACTTCTCAAATTTGGAGTAAAGTCTTCTAAAGGCATTAAAGCCTTTATCCATTCAACAAGCTAACTTGTTGAATACCCCCAAATTTGGAAGGACTCTTACAAATTTGTCCCCAAAGTCTTCATAACCATTAATGGTTAACTCAACCCTCTAGCATGGTTAAATAATTTCCCTAAACTCAACCTCCATGTAACCCAAGGGTCTTATCAAGCATTTATTGCTTTGACCATGGTTATCCTTAATCCTTTGCACAAGAATTTATCCTTTGGATAAAAGCTTTATCCAATGGATAACCCTAACTTAACCTTAACCCTTAACCCCTAGGGTAACCATAAGGTCTTCTCAAGCATTTAATGTTTCTTACATCTCCTCTCAACCAACCTTATGTTGACATTTGTTACCATTTCATTGGTGCCAATTGCAAACATGGATTCCCAACTTTCAAACTTAGCCCTTCATTAACTCTTTCAATCCTGGCCATCCATTCCCCTATTTTTGCTATAAATAGAGCTCTCATTCTTCCATTTTCAAAATCCAAGTCTTTAGCATCACACTTATACTAAAATCCATTCAAGCTTTCATATATCATTTATGCTCATCATTTAGCCTCTCTTTTAAATAGGAATTAATCTAAATATGCATGTTTAGAGTATGTTCCTCATCATTTAGCCTAATCATAGACTAATATAGCATGCTAGGATAGTCTTGTTTACTAATCTTGTCATCTTATAACTAGTTTATTGCATTTATAGAATCATGCATAGCTTAGGATGCATTTCATCTTAAAATCAACAAAAGCATCCCTCGTTCTTGCATTTGTCATCCCTAAACCATTTTTCTCAGTGATCTGAGAGCAAAAACATTGGTTTGAGGGACCTTGTGAGATAGAGAACCATGGAACCAATCTTGGGAAGCTGAGCCATACTTCATGACTCCATAGCTTGCACCAAGAAGTCATGTGGGTGTGTGAGCAAGGCTCCATAGAGCTCCGTTTTTCACATTTTGAGTTCTATCGGCCCGCTTTCCCTGCATACAATAACAATTAAGCACAAACATAAATCACAGAACAATTACCAACCATCCATAACAAATAACACTGAGATTTGTACATGGAAAACCCGTTAAAGGGAAAAACCACGGTGGGAAGCCTACCCACAGTCAGATAATACTTTTGCAGCAAGTATGTGATTACAATAAGAGGGGTGTGCACATGCAAGAAGGCCAACAACCTAGAGCTCACTGCTCATCACAAAAAGGAGCCTCACTAAGTACAAAATAAATCCATACTACAACCGGGAAAGATGAGTGAACTGCAAGAATAACATCTCCTATGCCTGAGTATAGTTCTGGTTAAGCCATACCATGATCTACAAAGAGATCTTACATCATATTTATACCAATCTGGGACCTAAATAATTAGGTTGACCACCTAAAAGATAATACAATAAATCCGTTACATAATCTTGCAAACCAATGATAAATCAAGTTGACCTAATACTGAAACAACATAAACCAAACAATAAATCCAACTGATGACGCATCAAGAGCATCAACCAACACGTTACATAAACCGGTCCATAACCTAGCAAAATAACACTAGACCCAAAATAGGTTGCCATAAGCCAAATGAAACACCACGAACAACTGAAATATGAACATGATAACCATCAACATCCTAATAACCTTCTAGAAGCCACACCAACACCACTTATTAGATTCATCAAAAGATCTTCAACAAAGCTCTGTCGGTAAAAACCTTACCGGTAACCACAAGTCTTACTAGAACAAATGATAGCATCCAGATCATCAAATCCCAAACCAACTGAATGTGATACACATCAAGAACACATGAATAACCAATCCAAACCAATTCCAACAGCCAGACCAAACCGAAGACAAATCTCAAGATCAACATAAAAAACCAACCACTCTACCAGAAGTCGATAGACAACAAAACAACTAGTGTTGACCTCAATGACAAACATCAATGCAACACATAATCAATTCCTCCAAATTGCCAACAATCTCCCTCTTTGGCATTGATGGAAACACTAGATGTGAAAAACATCCAAGTGCCAAGAAATGCCAAACAAGTCTCCCCCAATGGAAGACATCCAAGAAAATCTCCAAGATGATATGACAATGAAGTTCTAAACCAACAGACCAAACTCCCCCTGTGAATGATATCCCTGTTATTAAGCTCTTTTTTTCACATATATATCTCTCCCCCTTTGACATCAATGCCATAAATTTGACATAAACATCAAACAAAAGTCATAAAACCTCTGAACCACACAACTCACTACTCCTCCTGAGTAGTATCACCAACACATCAATCCAGATTGAATGATAGTTCTAATAATGCATGTCGGATTGATGCCAATTAGCATCACTCAAGTCTCTACCGGAGGGGTAGAAACTCCCAATCTATCTCTGAAGTACTCAAATGATTCCTTAGGCAAAGGTTTAGTGAAGATATTTGCAATCTTCTCTTTAGTGTTCACATAAGCCAGTCTGACTTCATTTGCTTCCACCTTCTATTTCAGAAAATTGTACTTGATAGAAATGTGTTGTCTTAGAATGAAATACTAGATTCTTTGATATGTCAATAGCAACAGAGTTATCACAGTGAATAACTACCGGTTCATTACAATCTACCCTTATATCCATCAATATTTGCTTCATCCATAGAAGTTGTGTACAGTTAGTAGTAGCAGCAACATACTCAACTTCAATAGGAGATAAATAAGTACATGATTGTTTCTTATTGATCCATGAAACAAGTTTATTTCCAAAGAAATAAAGTTCCATTTGATGTTCTTTTCCGGTCATCAACATCTCCAATCCAGTCAACACCTATATAAGCACATAGTGTAGAGTCATCATTTTTAGGATACCACAAACCATACTCAGTTGTTCCTTGTAAATACCTGAAAATCCTTTTCACCGCACTCTCATGATTCTCTCTAGGATCATTTTGATATCTTGATACAATACAAACTACATTCATTATATCTGGTCTAGTCTGAGTTAGATATAAAAAACCTCCAATCATAGATTTATACCTTGTAGGATTTATTGGAGCTGATGTAACATTCTTTGTCAATTTCTTACTTGTAACCATAGGAGTACCAACCGGTTTATAATTTTCCATACCAAATTTCTTCAACATCTCTCTAGCATACTTAGTTTGACAGATGGAAATACCTTTATCATTCTGAGTAATCTGTAAACCTAAGAAAAATTTCATCTCCCAAATCATAGACATCTCAAATTCATTCTTCATATTATCAGAGAATTCCATACATAACTTATCCTCACCTCCAAAAATGATATCATCAACAAAGACTACAACAATCATTATGCCATCATCAATGATCTTGTAATATAAGTTACTATCAACATTACCTTTAGTGAAACCAAGCTTCAAAAGATATTTGTCCAATCTAGCATACCAAGCTCTAGGGGCTTATTTCAATCCATATAAAGCTTTCTTTAACCTGCAATCCATGTTTTTGTCATTTGAAAGTGAAAATCTATTAGGCTGCTCAATGTAAACTTCTTCTTCAAAATCTCCATTCAAAAATGCACACTTAACATCCATCTGATAAACCTTGTATTTCTTATGGGCAGCATAAGCAAGAAATTATCTTATAGCTTCAATCCTAGCTACCAGAGCAAAATTCTCATCATAATCAATTCCTTCCTTCTGAGAATATCCTTTACATACCAATCTAGCCTTATTCCTCACAAGTTGTCCATCCTCATTCATTTTATTCCTAAAAAACCCACTCAGTTCCAATAACATTCTTATTTTTAGGTCGGGGAACTAGAGTCCATGTGTTGTTCTTTTCTATTTGATCTAATTCCTCTTCCATAGCTCTCATCCAATATTCATCTTTAAAAACTTCAATAACTGATGCCAATTCAACTTGAGAAATTATACATACCTCGTCAGCTGCCAATCTTCTTCTTGTCATTACTCCTTTGTTCTTGTCTCCAATGATCTGATCTTCTGAATGATTTAATCTTACATACCTAAGAGTCTCCTGACTTTCTATTCCTCTACTCTGATCTTCAGTTACTGTTGAATTTTTTGATATTGTCAGGGTAACGGGTTCAACATTTTGTTCTAGTATAGGTGCTACCTGTTCAGTTATGATCATCTCCACTTCTAGTTCTCTCTCATAAGTTCATATTTGTCCTTCGTACTGCTCATCCATCTTGACGTTAGCACTCTCCACAATTCTTTGCAATCTTTTGTTATAACATCTATATGCTTTTCTTTCATTAGAATAACCAAGAAATATCCCTTTATCACATCTAGAATCAAACTTTCCAATGGAATCATCTCTTTTGATATAGCATTTACTACCAAAGATTCTGCAATACTTAACTATAGGTATATGACCAAACCATAACTCACAATGTGTCTTACCAGTGTCTCCTTTGATATGAACTCTATTAAATGTGTATACTGTCATGCTCACAACTTCTCCCCAATAGATATGAGGTAGATTATCATCCATCATCATAGTTCTAGCTGCATCCAAGATAATTTTGTTCTTTCTTTCCACAACACCATTCTGTTGAGGAGTCTGGGGTGCAGATAATTGTCTCCTTATCCCATACTTCTCACAATAACTATTAAATTCACCGGATGTGAATTCACCACCCTGATCTGACCTTAAGCATTTAATCTTCAACCCTGTCTCTGTCTCAATTTTAGCTTTAAAGATCTTAAACTTTTCAAAAGCATCAGATTTCTCCCTTAGAAAAGTAACCCACATCATTCTAGAATAGTCATCAATGATTAGCATGAAATATCTATCACCCTGAAAACTTTTTTATTCTAGAAGGACCACACAAATAAGTATGAATAAGATCAAGAACATCATTAGATTTTTCTTGTATACTCTTAAAAGAAGTTCTGACATGCTTTCCCATTTGACATTCCTTACATCCTCGATTATAGGGCTTCACAATCTTAGGTATATCTGTAACAACCTTAGTTGAACTGATCTTTACAATTAAATAAAAATTCACATGACACAACCTCATATGCCATATCCAACTCTCATCAACTTGTGCAATCAAACAAATCTTCTCACCAGAGTTGAAATGAAAGATGTTACCTTTAGTCTATGTACCGGTTGCAGTCTCCAAACCAGATCTGTTAATGATTTTGCATTTTCCATCCTTGAACTATAATTGAAATCTTTTATCCACCAACTGTCCTACACTCAAAATATTATGCCTTAAACCTTCAACATAATAAACATTATTAGTGTTATGCTTACCATCCAATGATATAGTTCCGCTTCTTCTGATCATGCATGCTTTGTCATCTCCAAATCTAACCAAACCACCATCTAATTCTTGCAAAGATTTTATCTCCATTAATATGATGTGAACATCCACTGTCTATCACCCATTCATCCTTGTCTTCAATTTTAGCAGCAAGGGCATTTTCCTCATTTTGAATAATAGGTGTCGGAGCATCTTCCTTGATTGCCAAAAATACCCATTCCTTTCCACTGTCAAATCCACTAGCTAAATCTTGTGTCGGTTCATCATCAGAATCAGTCACACCTTCCTCATCCGCATATTAACATGATTTGTCTTTGTTCCTCCTATACATATGCTTGTTTTTATAATCATGGTTAGGCCTAAAAGATCTTCTAGCTTTCTCTTCAAATATTGAATTCCTCTTAGGACATCTAGATGCAAAATGACCTATCTTATCACATGCAAAACATTTAAAAGGTGTTTTTCCTTCATACTTACTTCCTATAGGACCTTTAGGTACTCTTCTAGCAAATAGGGCTTCAAGTTTCTCAAACTCGTCATCTTCTTTCTTCATTTTTTCCAGTTCCTTCACATATAAATCTTTCCAATCACTCTTATCGATTGATGATGTAGATGTATGAAAAGAAGATTTAGTCTTTGCAACTCCTTGAGGACCAAATTCTTCAAGCTCAAAAGCAGATAATTTTCCAACCAAAGTATCCATGTTAACAGAAGTGTTAGCCATTGTTCTCAGCTCATTAATTGCAGTAGCTTTCATCTTGTAAGCCAGTGGCAAAGCTCTCAGTACTTTAGAAACAATCTCATCTTCGCTCAGAGATCCACCACAGCACTGAATTCCCATAACAATTTCATTCTCTTTCCATAAAAGTTGTAATCCTTTCATCTTCTTCCATCTTCAAGTTCTCATACCTCGCCCAGTAACCATAAAGTTTAGCAATTTTAATAGTGGGGTCACCTTCATTTAGATGCTCCAACTTATCCCATATAGCCTTCACAGATGATTGGTCAGTTAATCCCATAATTTGTTGATCAGAAAGTGCACTCAAGAGTGCTTCTCTATCTCTATAGTCATTTTCAATGTCCTTATCCAAGTTTTCCGGAGGAGGATTGCCAGATGCCGAATTATGAGGAGTATAGTCTTTCTTCGTGATCTCCCAAATCTCTTTTTCAATAAATCGCAAATGAGTCTCCATCTGAATCTTCCATACTCTATAATTTGTCGAATCAAGCTTAGGGATTTCTCTCTAAAAAATAGATGCAGTTGAGCTATTAGTTTCCATAGGATCTTCCTCAAGCGGTTAAGCTTCTGCAGGCAGGACCAAGCTCTGATACCAATTATTAGGATACTTGGTGGACAACTGAGAGGGGAGGAGTGAATCAGTTTTGAAAAAATTAATAGAAGTTTAAGCACACAAAATCTTTTATCGGAATTCATAAACCAAATACTAGAATAGCAGATATAAAAATTAAGCACAAACATAAATCATAGAACAATTACCAACCATCCATAACACATAACATTGAGATTTGTATGTGGAAAACTCGATAAAGGGAAAAACCATGGTGGGAAGCCTACCCACAGTTAGATAATACTTTTGTAGCAAGTATGTGATTACAATAAGAGGGGCCTGCACATGTAGGAAGTCCAATAGCCTAGAGCGCATTTCTCATCACAAAAAGGAGACTCACTGACTACAAAAGAAATCCAGACTACAATCCGGAAAGATGAGTGAACTGCAAGAACAACATCTCCTATACCTGAGTACAGTTCCAGTTAAGCTCAATACAGGAGGTCTTAAACCTCTTATACAAATCCAATTTGATCACCTATGGTTGACCAAAACCTCTATATATGATTAGAACTTTATTCGCACACAGATAATCCCATAACCCATACCATGATCTACAAAGAGATCTTATGTATCATATTTATACCAACCCGAGACCTAAATAATTAGGTTAGCCACCTAAAAGATAATACAATTAATCTGGTACATAATCCCACAAACCAATGATAAACCAAGTCGGCCTAAGACTGAAACAACATAAACCAAACAATAAATCCAACTAATGACGCATCGGGAGCATCAACCAACACATTACATAAACTGGTCCAAAACCTAGCAGAATAACACCAGACCCAAAATAGGTCGCCATAAGCCAAATGAAACAGCACAAACAACTAGAACATGAACATGATAACCATCAACATCTTGATAACCTTCTAGAAGCCGCACCAACACCACTTATCAAATTCATCAAAAGATCTTCAACAAAGCTTTGTCGATAAAACCCTTACCGGTAACCAAAAGGCTTACTAGAACAAATGATAATATCCAGATCATCAAATCCCAAACCAACTAAATGTGATACACATCAAGAACACATGAATAACCAATCCAAACCAATTCCAATAGCTGGACCAAATCAGAGACAAATCTCCATATCAACATAAAAAACCAACCACTCTACTAGAAGCCGGTAGACAACAAAACAACTAGTTTTGACATCAATGCAACACATAATCAATTCCTCCAAATTGCCAACATAATCATGATAGGAAATTGTTCTCATGTTTGAAATCATCAAATCCAAGCTCATTAGACTGAAAGGATGAATCACAAAATCCTTAACTAATTAAATTGATTTTAAACACAATACAATGAAATAAATGATAAAAATAGAAAGATTAAACTAAATTAAAACTCCCTATTCTCCACTTGTGCTTCCATTGTTCTTCTCCATTATTGTTGGTGTAGGTGGCTCTTAGGTATTGCATCGATTTCCTGCATAAGATGGACAATAAATTTGAAGACTGTGGTTCTAGCTTGAATTGAGAAAAGAGGTTGAATTTATAGATTTTCAACACAAATGAGGTGAGAATTTGAATTCAAGTGTTGATTGATAGACAACTGAAATTGATTGATTTGTTAACTCATTAGATTGATCTGTTAATGGAATTGACTGAGGAGTCAACTGACTTGATTAACCAGTAGACTGAATAGACTAGCTAGTTGATGGAGTTGATGAATAGATGACTGAATTGATTAGAGAGATAAGTGGATTAATTAATCAGTCAGAAAAGGTGATTGAGAGTTAAAAAGGGTGATTGATGAGTTAACCGAGTTAACTAATTAGATAACTAATTTGATCAATCAATTCTGATTTTAGCATGTGCTGTAGGATTTTGAAATTGAATTTGATTTTCATTTTCAATTTGGATTTGAATTTGGACTTTCCAATGCTGAAATGCACATGAAATTAACTGAAATTCAGATTTGATGAAATATGAATTTGGAAGAAATGAAATTAATTGGAATTGAGTGAAATTAGAATTCGGGGAAAATGACATGAAATTAGATGGAATTATTTGGAATTAGAATTTGGGGATTGGAAGAATTAAATTAATTAATTAAATAATTTAATGATAAGCAATTGTATTAATTAAAGAATAAAAATGATTTAACTAATGAAAATGTCGCAATTAATTAAATAATTTATATTTAATTAATATTTAGAAAAGGGTTAACTGATTAAATGATGAAATGATATAAATTTGATAATTAGAAATGTTAAATGTTCTGATGAAAAGAAATATTTAATTTAATCAACTAATTAAAGAATTACGTAATTAAATAGATGAATAATTAGTGTAGAATTAATGAGACATATTTAGGTGTCTACATTTGCTCCTCTTTGACACAATTTCATAACAACCTTGTTTCAAAGAAAATGAAAAATTTTCTGCCCCAGTATGCCCCAACGACATTTAGGGTATAAATATGCCCCCTCGGAAAAAGTGGTCAAAAATTTGTGGAACGAAGACCATTTTTTTAAAATTGTGCTAGTAATCGATCATGTGAAGTTTGGTAAGATTTGGATCTTGTTTGGTATGGCTATGACTGCATTGAAGTTGGAGGGGTCCACGTCTGTTAGGGTGACAAAAACCCTAATTTTGAGCTTTAAATTGAAAATTGATTTTGATTTGAGCTCATTTGCACTCATTTCCTTTGTAATAATTCCTCAAGATTATAGTGCTTTCAATGTCCTTGGAGTGAGATGGCGGTTCATAGAGCGAGGTTGCATTTTTCTGAGCGAGTGCGATCATCAGAGACCTCCTGGCACTGGCGGCATGGTGAGTTTTCAAGAATTTTGCTCATTTTTGTGTGATTTTTCCAAATTTTTCATCGTTGTCTGAAAGAGTCAAAATTATCTCATTCGCAATTGATTATCAATCTATTCGCATTTGATAATAATAATTCGCAATTGATATAATTAATTTGCAATTGATATAATTAATTCACAATTGATATAATTGCCCGCAATTGCTATTGTTGATTCACAATTGAGAATATTAATTCGTAATTGAAAGTATCAGTTTGCACTTGCTAATTTTGGTTCACAATTGTCTTAAATGATCCACAATTGAAAATATCAATTCATATTTGCTTATATCAGTTCACATTTGACATAATATGATTTTTTTTGTTTTTTCTCATGATGCGAATGATGTATCTTATTCATTGTGCTTTTTCTCAAATGCAAGAGCATTATCTAGTCTTGATCGTGAGATAGACGAGGCCAAATGGTCTTGATCGACATCATGAGTTAGATGTAGAGGATACCGCTTTGCTTCGACAGGTTGGATTGTTCCATATAGTGCACTTTCTTGAGGTTACAGCCAATAGGGCCATGATTACTGCCTAGATTAAGCAGTGGCATTCAGAGACTTGTTCATTTCATCTTTCGACAGGTGAGGCATCTATCACATTTGAGGATGCGCGGCGTATTCTACACATTCCCATATTTGGTGCTCGAGTTACTTTTGATCGTAGTGATGGGATAGCTTCCCTGTGCACTTTGTTTGAGTGTTCTGAGGATGATCTTCATATCCAAGGTTGTTATGAGTTCATTGGGATGATATTGATTATGATGATCTCACCATTGTTCTTAGTTGCACTATTGCTGGATTATTGATCCTTGATTGACATACCCATGGTTTTCCTGTTGGATGGGGACAAGTGATTCACGATATGGTTATTGATAAATGAGTGTTTGCTTGGGGTCCCTATCTTCTTGCCACTTTATATCATCAGATGCATGAGATTATATATTTGTAGTAGAAATCCGTTGGATGTGGTGTTACTTTGCTTCAGATATGGGCTTGGGAGCACATAGTTATATTTCGTCCTATGATACATGTTGATTTAGAGCCAAAGAAGCCATATTCTTATAGATACACTGTTGGAGTGAGACATAGGGCATCGGGTAACATTTTGTATTCGCACAATCAGATTGATACATTATAGTATTTCTCATGGAGACCTTATCTTACTTGCCCCGGTTAGGCTGATGATGCCCAAAACCTTCTTTTTTTTTTACAATAGAGATATCTTATTGGACGAGATGTTGGTGGTCACAGGGTTATTGATATGCATCTTCTTGGTTGTTTAC
This sequence comes from Cryptomeria japonica, assembly GCF_030272615.1. NCBI lineage: Eukaryota > Viridiplantae > Streptophyta > Pinopsida > Cupressales > Cupressaceae > Cryptomeria > Cryptomeria japonica. Next base: position 429,242,375 of record NC_081413.1, on the reverse strand, counting down.
TCTGATAGTTTGGGGAGATACAGGGTATTCTGGATGTGACAACTTATTTTGCTTGTACTATTCATGAGATCGGTGATTGGGGTGCATGTGTGCAGCCTCATGTTGCCATTGCTGAGTTTGATGCTCTTGCTCCTATTCAGTGGGGTTGGCGAGTTGGTGTCATAGATCCAGGGACTACAACATAGTATAGCGTATGGTGGATACAGGATAGGCCCATACCTTTGACAGATCCAACAGTTTTGATTGCTTCTCAACAGATTAGACACGGTAGGGGTCCTAGAGGGAGAGGGAGAGGGAAGGTGGAGATGGTGGGGGAGATGGAGGAGGGAGAGATAGAGGGTGGAGAGATGGAAGAGGGAGAGATGTTGGATGAGGAGGATGGGATAGAGGTCAGATAGATCTGATAGCAATAGTTGCAGAGGAGGTGGAGGGTGGAGGAGAGGATGTGGATATCGATGGAGGTATTGCAAATATGAGCAGTTCTGGTGAGAGTGGGAGTGAGAGTGAGAGCATTGAGTCAGTGTCAGGATCATTAAGAAGGGATGGAGATGAGGGTGGGGAGGGTGGACATGATGTTGATATGCCCCATGCTATGGAGAGAGGAGATGTGGAGGGAGATGATGCTGAGGAGGGAATGAGGGCTCAGGTTAGGAGTTTGGAGGACTTGGTTGCTACTTTGTGGCATCGACAGATGGAGGATATAGATCAGTATCGGTGGGCAATGGAGGAGCTTACCACGGAGAGAAATTAGATAGCTGCTAAGAGAGATCAGCTACAGAGAGAGGGATGAGGTAGTCAGGTGGGCTCAAATCACCATGGATGCATATGATTAGTTATTTGGGCCAGTGACAAAGGCATAGAGCCAGGCAAATAGATATTTTGCTGCTGCACAGGAGGCTATTTATTATAGGCAGGCTTATGAGAGAGTCATTCCTAAGGGCCAAAGAGAGGCTAGTTTTAGCACTTTCATGGGGAGGAGATCGAGTTGGTCTACCTCTCGACAGACTAACAGTGGAGGAGTGATGGGTCCACCTAGGGTATCGTCGGGATAGACTGGTGCTAGGTGAGATACGCCTATTGATATAGGCAGCATCGGTTGAGATACTTTTTTATTGATGATGTATCATAGATACGATGTATTTTGACAAATTGATGATAAATATGATATGCACTTTTGGTGATGAGTTATTTGGTGATATATGTTATGGTCTAATGTTTTAATTTTTATTTTATGCTTACTTAGTAATGCATCTAATGTTAATATGATATTATGCAGTGATTTGATGTACCTTTATTTTGTGATGTATGAATCTATATGTGATGATTGATGAAATGCTTGTGATAATGTAATGGACTAATGCAACATTATATGAAAATACAATGTGAATTTTTGCTGTGTCAAAATAGGTGTTGAAAATCGTGAATCTAGAAGAATTGTTAGTTGTTAGATGGAGAATAGATTAGAAGAAATGATATAAAATGATAAATCAATTGAACCAACCTTTATTTATTCTAGAAGTAGATATGATGGAAACAATTTAATTGATAAGATTTTAATGAAAAAGTTTTCATTGCTTTATTTGTAGTGCAATACATTATCATCATTGAGCCTTATTTTGTAACAATGGAGCTTATTACACCAGGGTATGAGGAACCAAGATGGATATATATCTCATTGAAAGAAACAAACAAGTAGCAGACAAGGATTGAACCCTCCATTCTGGGAATTACACTAGGGGTGGAGGTATGTGTGGCATTCACAAGTTGAATGCTCCTATCACAGACACCCGCTAGAGACATTTCCCTAGAACTTCATTGGTTCAAACCACAAATAGAAAACAAAGAAAAAGGATCATGCCCATCACGGCTCGTCAAGTCACTTTTTGGACATCCTTGAGTAGCTAAAAGAAAAGATCTTCGCCAATTTGATAAAAAGAGAACCAAAATAGACAAAACTCAGTAGTTGGACTGACTGTGTCTTTTCTTTGATATGTTTGATGTGATTTTGATAATGTCTGGTTTCAAAAGTTTTGGACCTCGTTTAAGACTGACCTGTCTGGTTTCGAGTGTACCGATTCTGTTTAAGACAAGATGGTGATCACGTTGATAGTTTGATAGTGATTCAATAGATTAGACAGTTTATCAGCTTGGTTGCAGACGTTTTGACAAGATAGTTGTATCCTTTGTTTAACTTTGTGCGAAGTGTTTGTTGGATGTTTGCTAGGGTGTTTGATTCTTGTGAGATAATTTATTGCAAGTTTTTTAATTGATTTTCAATGTTTTTGTATTTTGTGGATTGATATTTGAATGTTTTTGGATTGATTTTTGATGTTTTCTAATTTTTTCATGACTTTTTCTAAATGTTTAGGATTTTTTCAGGACTTTTTCTAAATGTTTTTTATTTTTTCAAGACTTTATCTGAATGTTTTTTTTTTTTTCAGGACTTTATCTAAATGTTTTGATTTTTTCAGGACTTTATCTGAATGTTTTTTATTTTTTCAGGACTTTATCTGAATGAATTGATTTTTGTAGGACTTTATCTAAATGTTTTTTATTTTTTTCAGGACTTTATCTGAATGTTTTGATTTTTTCAGAACTTTTTGCGATTTGTAGGATTTTTTCAGTTATGCCTCCAGGCATGAAAACATGTATGATATAATGATCTAGGAAATGCATCCCCAAAAGAATTTAGACAATCCAATCTAACACATTGTGTAGCCAAGTTTTATGAACAGAGGCACAGAAAACTTCTCCATTAATTCTTGAAACTTTGATCTTCTTTTGCCAATGTGTGTGCATTTGAATTCATTCTGACTCTTATAACCATCAAAGACCCTTGGAATCCTATGTGGCTAGCTACGTGCGTTATTCTAACTTCAAAAGCATCCTGGATAGAGCCTCGCTGCCAGCAAGCTTTTAGGGCTCTGATGAGGTTATGCACTATAATCTCTCAAATATTGCTCCATTGCCAGCAAGCGTCCATAACCCTGATGGACTTATTTGCATGTTCCCATAGTCAAGCTTTTATTGTCGCACTTGTATGTGTGATATTTCAATAATATATCATTGTTTATTTTGCCTTGAGATGGATATTGGCATAGTTTTTTTTTTCTTCATTTTCTTGCCTTGACTTGTAAGTAATGAAACCTATGTGGGTATGACAATTATAGCGGCACTAAAGCAGAATTTTGGATTTTTCACTAGCCATATGATCAACTAGGTATCTGTAATGACTTAGAGCTATTGATTAATGTGTGAGATATAGTAATTGATATATTTTGGGTAACAAGGTTCAATAGTGAAATTTCTACACAACCATGGATAAATCTTAATGAAAAGGTGACGTTAAGGATGAATGACTAAAGGCCTCTAATGAATGCATGAACAAATATCTAGGAAATGAGACCACCTTCTTTCCTTTCAGTGTAGACAGGTGAATAACTCAAACAATCATCTTTTGTTATTGATGCAATGAATATGATGCCTTTATGAAGGAAACTATATGAGATGCAATGCTTTCAAAATGATATGCAAGTACAGAAAGTAAATTCTAATTAGAACCTAGCCCTTTAGATGTGTTGGTAAACAGATTTGTCCCTTTCAAGAAATTTATTTATTCTCTGAATAGAAATGTAACTCTTGTAAGCCCCTTTATGAAAGGAAACAAATTACCAACAGTTGGATGAATTAATTGAAATCCATCCTCTGCATTAGAGGGCAGCTCCCCATATGATTTGCAATGAATTTAATACACAGATTAAATGTTGACACTTTTTACCAGAAAGCATGGAAAGGATTTAGCATTCATCCATCAACACAAAAGAATGCCTTCAAACTGAAACAAAGAAAATATTTTGAAGATTAAATAAGAGCTCACAGACTCTAGTTCACACACATTTTCACTTTATAAATTTAGAGCAGAGCAAATGCACAACGGTATTGATATCTAATCGATACTCTCTCATGCCTCACAGGACAAGGGGGATCAACACAACTCAATCCATAGTGAATCTGCTAACAATTAATGGTAACCATGATTTTAGAAAAACATAGAAATAACTGATCATAAAATGATATCATGCACATTAACTGCTTTCTCAAGAAAGATTGCCAATCTTCAAACACACAGATTCAAAGACTGCACACTATAGCATTTCATTGATAAACCAGTCATTCCTGTTTAAAGAAATTCACAAGAAACAGATTTTTTTTGTTGCTCGAAAAATCACAGTTTTTTCAGCCCCTTTCTTTTCTTTTTCCCCATATATATAGTCTCTCTCTTTTTTAAAGAGACTTTCAGTTATCAATAACTGATTCTTGAAAAGATTATTAATTAATCTTTTCTTTTATCTTTTATCATCTTCCTGATAACCTTTTTTTCCCTTTTTTAAAAAATCTTCAAATCTTTTATCTCAGAATTTTTATAGACCCGCACTCAGAGATTAATAAATTTTGAAGGAGATAATATTTTTCTGATATCTCCAGTGACGTTTTAGAAAACTAGGTTTTCTAAAACATATTAAAAATTCAGCGCGATCCAACAGTTCAATTGATAGTTATTCCCCTCGCACCGAGACTGATTTTTCTGTCTCAAAAAATCCGTGGTTACATATTACATTGAAAATTACAAACATTAGACAAGCCAATGTTATTGAATTTTTGAACTCACACACTTTGAACCTACATCTGATGAATCTTTGAACTCTGAATTTGAACCTCTTCTTGAACCTACGCACTTGAACCTGCGAGCTTGAACCTACAGGCTTGAACCTGTGGGATTGAACCTACGCGCTTGAACCTGTGCACTTGAACCTATGCGCTTGAACCTATGGGCTTGAACCTGCGCGATTGAACCTACACGCTTGAACCTGCACGCTTTAACCAAAGAAGGTTCAAAGTTCAAGTTCAAAAACCAAAAATTACAATGAACCCAAAATTTGAACTTTGAACCTTTTTGAACCTTTTGAACTTTTTTGAACTGCTTGAACCTTTTGGAGCTTGAACCTTTTGAACCTAAGAAGGTTCAAGTTCAATGATAATTCTTCTTTTGGGCTGCCATAGAAAAACTTGCATAACTTTTTAGTGAAAGCTCTGTTTCTCGTGAAATTTTAACTATAGAATAAATAAGCCTAGTAGAGCATAACCCAGAAATCATTTTTGCATGAGACACATAAAACTTGGGATTTAATTGTTTGGGTATATGGGTAACCCAAAAATAAAACAATTAAAATATCCCAGCCGACATGGAGTTTGGCCATAAAAACTTCAGCATTAAAACATTAACAATAACTGATATTTAGTTGATTATGAGGCTTTAGGAATGAGAAAAAATATAGGGGTAACAAGATGTAATATATTTGTAGGTGCATGTTGTTAATTGGATCGAGAAGTGGATCTCCCTCCATCGTTTGCAAATGATAAGCATTGTTTCCAACTACTTTGGTTATAACAAAATGACCTAACCAGTCAGGCTTGAACTTTCCTGGTTTTTCGCGTTCAGCGAGATTCCTGTGATTTTTGTTAAGAACGACATCTCCTACCTTGAAGCAACGTGGGTTTACTCTTTTGTTGTAGCTTCTTCTTTTTCTGTTTTAATATCCTTGTAAGTGTTTTAGTGTCATTTTCCATTTTTCATCTAGGAATTCTAGTTCTTGCAAACATGCTACTCTGTAGTCTTCTTCTAATATAATGTTTTTCAGCGAGACTCTTAATGATGGCAATTCTACCTTGATAGGTAAAATAGCTTCTGAACCATAAACCAAAGAGTAAGGTGTGGCACCAGTGGTTGTCCAAACACTAGTTCGATAAGCCCAGAGAGCTGGATTTAGCTGAAGATGCCAATCTCATCCAGTGTAGTTGACAACTTTCTTTAAAAATTTCAAAATAGTCTTATTGGTTGCCTCTGCTTGACTGTTGCTCTGGGGATAGTAGGGTGTCGCAAAATGTTGTTGGATTTGAAATTGTTCACAAAGTTCACTTACTTCCTGATTTTTCAAGGGTTGCTCGTTGTTAGTTACAATGCACATGGGGACTCTATATCTACAAATGATATAATTCAAAATGAACTTAGCTATTTGCTTCCCTATTGTGAAGATCATCGGGATTTCTTCAACCCATTTGGTAAAGTACTCAGTAGCTGTGAGTATAAATTTATGTCCACTGGAGGAAGTGGGTGTATTTTACCCACAAGATCTAGTCCCCACTATGAAAATGACCATGGTGATGTTATTGGCTGAATATCTTGAGCAGGTGCATGGATTAGGTTTCCATGTATTTTGCATTGTTTGCATCTTTGGACATGCTTGTAAGCGTCCTTTTCCATTGTAGGCCAATAATAACATGTTCATAACAATGTTTTTGCTAGGGCTGGTCCAAAAGAATGTGCTCTCCATATGCCATCATGGACTTCTTTTAGGGTGATTTGTGCTTCCTCAACATTGAGGCATCTAAGCAAGGTGTCGTCTACACTCTTTCTGTATAAAGTGTCAACAATTATTGAATGTCTTGATGATTGTCGAATGAGTGACTTTCGTTGATTTCGTGAAAAATAGGGAGGCATATATTGATCATGAAGGTATGTATATATATATCTTTGTACCATGGGGACTCAGGTCCTGTTATCATACATACATATTCAGTGGACGATATTTCATAAGCTAGCACAATGAGTTGTTCCACTTGAAAATCAAAGTGAGTTCCATTGTTAGGTGTATCCAAGAGAGAGCTTATTGTTTTCATTTGCATCGGCTGTCTTGTTTTGCGCTCTTGGTATTTGTTAAAATGTTACATTGGTGAAGTATTGTTTGTATTCGTCGACCAATTGTTTGTAGGGTGTCAACTTATCATATTTTGTATTGTAATCATCATTGACCTAGTTAATAATGATTTTTGAGTCTCTGAAGACTTGTAGTTCCATGATCTTCCATTGTAGTGCAATACAAAGTCCTATCACTAGGGCTTCATATTTATTAATGTTATTGGTGCAAGGGAAGTTGATCCTGAATGATTTGGGAATGGAATCTCCTTGAGGAGTAATGAATATAATTCTTGCTTTTGCTCCATGATTTGTGTGAGATCCATCAAAGTATAGTTTCAAGTTTGTTTGTACTGACAGTGCAAATACTGATTCACCTGGAAAATCTACCACCATCGGATGACTGCCTTGTAGGGGTGCTTCTGCAAGTTGGTCTGCTATGATATGTCCCTTGATGGCTTTTCTATCAACATATTCAATGTTGAATTCAATGAGTATCATGACCCACTTGGCAAGCCTTTCCGTTAATGTTGCTCTGTTAATCAAGTACTTGAGTGGATCGAAGTGTGAAATGAGCTGGACTTTATGACTCAACATATAGTACCTCAGTTTTTGCGATACAAAAACTACTACAAGACATGCTCTTTTTATTGGTGTGTAGTTGAGTTCATATCCAATGAGTGTTCTATTGATGTAGTAGACAACTCTCTCTTTTCTTTGTTCATTATGTTGTACTAGGAGAGCACCTAAGGAGGAATTTGTTGCAACTAGATACAAGAGTAATGGTTGTTGGTGGTGGAAATAAGCCACACTCGGACCAACGATGGAATGGTCCAAGAGGGGCCAGTAGCTCAGTGGTAGAGCACTCCAATAGCGTATGGAAGGCCCTAGGTTCGAGTCCTAGCTGGTCCATGTCTCAACATGGTATTAGAGCTATAAAATCCAGGGAGAGCTGAAGTTAGATGTCTCAGTAAAGTGTTTTTCGTTGCTCCAACTCGAATTGAGGTCACAAGTTCGCTGGAAGGATTCTTTTCCTTGGATTTGATATAAATAATAATCGCAGCTTTCAAGTATTGGTAGATATTATTATAGACCTTATTTCTTAATAATATTTGTGTGGGCCGATTCATATTTGAGCGACTTGTAATGTTGGCGATTTAATTGAGGGTTGAATTTCCGATTAATGTTTTGACAACTTCCTCTCTTGTATCAAGCGATATATATTATTCGAGAGGTTCTCGATGGAGGAAGATTAACAAATCGAAGGTTAGAGTTGGGTGTTTAATATTTCCATTGTTTGGCTCCTAAACGTGATTGTTTTCCTCTGAGTGTTCAACACACTCCAAGTCTTTTGTAGCTTCTTCATATATTGATTACGCACCATTCAGGAACTATCGAAGACTAGTGTGAGCTATGGCAGATGTCAAAAGATTGGAAGGGGAACTGAGGATAGTTAATCGATGTATGCAGAGTGAATATGAATTGAATGGCTTTCCTGGAGATATTATCTACAGACCCAAATTGTGTGAATGAGTTGTGTCCTGTGATTTCCAAACGCAGGCTCTACATAGTTATATTGGCTCCTTGTTTGAGTTGTAATGTCCGAGATAGACTATTTAGGTGTTTATCAATATGATTCTGAGCTTTATAGCAGTGAGATGAGTAAGGTGTAATTCATTTATTGATAATAATGAGATGGGATAGGTAGCATTTTGCTTATGAATTAACAACTTTTCCCTCTAATTCGCGGGGAGGTATTTGTAGTTCAATTGTATAAAGTGATCTAGAATAAGGGCCAAGAAAGAAAGTCCTAAACTCTCAGCACCAATAGTGGAGCAGGCTGATTCGCCCATCATTGAAGTCATTGGAGACAACTCAGACCTAATTGCGTTTTTGGAGAAAGATATCTTCCATGATTGGGATCATGTGAGAAGGGTATGCTTTCGTGTTAGAAGGATTATCTAGATCTGCTTCAGCTGACATCCGAGGATCTTGGTCATATTGGTTTAGAGGGAGTGGACCATGTCGAGATGGTTTCTCTAGTTTAATTCCATTTGGACAATTACTTCTCTAGTTCTGTCATGAGATGAAAGTTGTATCAGTGAGATGTGATGATCGATTTCCTCTTTGGGAAATTGTAGCAGTAAGAGGACTATGATTCATGGGATGGAGTCCCATGTATGTAGGATGGAAGGCCTTTATGCTGACACCTAGGTCATATATTCTTGAATAGGAATATATTTGGTAAGCTTGGAATTGTAGAGAATGAAGCCCTTGTTGAGAGGGAGTCTCGGCATTAGTGATTTATTGAGATGTACTTTAATGCATTCTTCTCTGTGAGGGAGAAGTTTGAGGTGAAAGACCTTGGTAATGCATTTTTCTCTACAAGAGAATTATGAGGTGCATGCCCTTGTTAATGCATTCTTCTCTGCGAGAGAAGCCAGAGGTGAAAGCCCTTGGTAATGCATTTTTCTCTACGAGAGAATTTCGAGGTGCAAGCCCTTGTTAGTGCATTATTCTCTGTGAGAGAAGTTTGAGGTGAAATCCCTTGTTCCACCCTTTGGGAGTAGCCATGGTGGATGTCATGTGAGAGACTCCATGACTTAGAACTTGTGTTTATTCACCCTTTGGGACTAGCCATGGTGAACGTCATGATGAGATGATAACATCACAGTGAGGATTCTGTGATGGGCACTTGTGTTCATTTGCATTTCCATTCATAAGAGTAGCCATGATGGACCCACCCTCTAGGAGTAGACATGGTGGTTGTGTTGATTTGTATTTCTATTCATGGGAGTAGCCATGGTTGATGTCACTACGTGACTAAGATATTGAGAAGGATTCCTCCCTAGCTAAGAGGGAGTGTTGATGTTATTGGAGCTTCAGTAGTAATCCTTATCCAACTATGATCAAATATGTAATTAGCCTTTCAACTTTACATATTTGTATGGGTCGTTTAGTATAATCGCTTTGTTAATAAAATATATTATTATTAAGTGGGCTGACTTGGAAAGTCCACCACCCTTGAGGAAAGACATGTGGGTTTGAATAGAGCCAATCCATTGGTGAAGAGTCACCCACATATAGGTATAAACAAGATCGGTTCCCTCTCTAAAATTATTTGAAGAACACACAGTAGTGTGATAACACATAGCAAACTGAATTTAGGAAATCATATGCTCAGAGGTGACGATAGAGTTTATCATCTATGGTTGGGAGGGCAACGTTGTGTCATTGCCCATGGCTAATCCAGCACACCACATATTAACATGTGTATATATATCTTAAGTCTTCAACATGAAACCTACATGAAGAAAAAAGATAGACTCTGTATATGCATGATAGACTCAATCAAAAAGATGTCATCTCTTAACATAGGAATGTCACAAACTTAGCAACGGACTGTGAACTTAACAAACTTTACAAACTCTTTTGTGGATCCTTTAGCATTAATAGTTCTTTTAGCTCACATGGTATCAGAGCCAGGTCTAGGCTAGGAGCCCCAAGCACACGAGAGGTGTGGCTTAAGGGGGGGTGTTGGTGTTGGAAATAAGCCACACTCGGACTGATGATGGACTGCTCAAAGAGGGGCCAGTAGCTCAGTGGTAGAGCACTCCAGTAGCATATGGAAGGTCCTAGGTTCAAGTCCTAACTGGTCCATGTCTCAACGTGGTATCAGAGCGGATTCCTTTGGAGATAGCCTTATAGCTTAAAGGAAGATCCTAAAGAGCACTATGGCTGATAATTATACAACAATCTGAAACAAATGATCGACTCTTTAGCAGCGATTCACAAAAGATAAATTTCCAAATGGTTCAATTTGTATATAGGTTATTATGGTCTGAGTATCTTTCCAATATAAGGCACGAGAGTTTGAAAGGCTCTTTATTAGACATAAGATAGTGTGTTTGCATCAGACAAGAATACAAGTCAGCAATAATACATGATTCAATGAAGTCGACACTGCATCTCAATACAAAGACAAATGAGCACAGTAAGTATAGTGACTAATGCAGAGAATGGCGGCAACCTCATGAGTAGCAATATAAGTGTATTCTTCATTGCAAAGAATACATAGACACGGTTTGAAACAGCCCAATCACCAAGATAGCGGTTTACTCTTGATCTATGATGATATTGAGGATTACATATATCTGGTCAAACATGGCAGCAATTTTATGTATGTATTATGAGAGATAATGCATCGACTTCTTCAGTATGAATAGCGGATAAAATTCACAATGATCTGTCATAGATACATTACTAGGTAACAAGAAGATTGTGCAATCTAAATCAGTGACTAGGTTGGATTAATAATGGTGATTACAGTGATTTTGGTTGATAAGGACGACTGCGTTGATATTAAAAGGGACAACGATCAACATTTAGAACGACATCATCAATATGCATATGCAATCGATTATATCAAAGAGATATTGAAGGCATCGTTAAAGATTACACTCAGCGACTATATTATCAACGACCAAAGATATCAAATGCAGCGATTGTCTAAAGATGAGATTGTCTAATGTTGAAGTAATAAAGGTATATGATTTGTTTGAGAGATGAAGTTGAGCGATTGAATAAGTGTTGCTATGGCTGGTATGTCTTCTATTAGGGAAGTCGCAACATATATCTGCAATCCAAACGACAATCTATATGGGAAACTTGTTAGTGAAAATATTAATAAATGACAAAAGGTTTCATCCTTGTTGTTAATAAAGTCATACCAAGAAGCAACTCAATTCTTCAACAAATACTTTACAGCGGAGTGTCGAGACTATTCCCTCAAGAAGATGGTGACGCGAATAGAGTGTCAGAAATGATGCCGACTACTATTATTCTAAGCGATTCATTGCAACAAAGATTAGTAGTAAATAATAAGGCAACTATTATATTATAAGAAAATAAAATTATGATCAATACTTTGAAGACTTATAATATGATTATAATAGTTTGTTATTATTATTAAGAAACAAGACCGGTAGAAGAAAAAGGGTGCAATGTTGATAAAAATGCAGCGCAAGCCGCTTCCGACATGTCCAAGATTCTCCAAATGAAAATCGATGAAGACCCTCTGGCTATCCAAGAATTTGAAGACGATGATAGTGTTACCTACAGATTGTTTTCTAAAGAGTTTTTAGTATGCCATGGTCGACATCTTTTAGGCACCACATCCACCTGGTTCTTCCTTGACATTGCATTCTATAGCTAGAACCTGTTCCAGAAAGATATCTCCACGGCCATCGGATGGCTTCTTTCTGGCTTCTGGTTCATTGTCTTACTCATAGATCGAATCAGACGGTTCCCTATCTAGCTCATGGGCTTCTTCTTCATGACGGTCTTCATGTTGACCATATCAATACCGTATGACCATTGGACAGGCCATAAATGCAGGGATGGATTGGGGATGACTCTAATTTTGATAATGATGTGCTTGTCGGCCATAGCTGAAAGCTCGGCCTGATCGCTCCTATCGTGTCCTTGTTGTAGTGAAAGTGGACTAATGTTTTGAGATCCATCAAACAAGATAAGTATTCCACATTTGATTAATGTTCATGAATTTTTTGTGGCTATTAATTCATCCAATTATATTGGAATAGTGATTAACGCATGCTTCTAACATTGGTATTTCTCTTCGAGATAGTTTAGATCTATGAACTATTATTAATCTCTTTGTGATGCTTTCAGGATAGACCAAGAAGTATAAGATATTGCAATTTAATGCTTGCTACCATGTGATTAAGTTGGTGGCTGGAGACGTTTCTTCGAAGTGGAAGAATCAACATTCAGAGGGAGCCTAACATTTCAACTTCAGAGGGAGACATTAGAGGATTTGTTCTAGTTGATTTCAAAGGATCTTGGTCATATTGGTTCAGAGGGAGTAGACCTATAGAGTTGGTTTCTCTAGTGATCAGGAAACTATTGCAGTCAGAGGGCTATGATTCATGGGATAGAGCTCCATGTGTGTAGGTTGAAAGGTCTTTATGTTGCCACCTAGGTCAAAATATTCCTAAATAGATGGATACTTGGTGAGCTTGGAATACACCAAGAGTGATGCAGACTCCAACCTCATATTTCAGAATAGGTCAAAGCATGTAGAGATCAAGTACCACTATGTTAGAGACATGGTAGAAAGGAATCCTATCCAGTTGAAATACATTAGTACTAATGAACAAACGACAGACATTCTCACCAAGCCTCTCTCCAGAATAAAGTTTGTGTACTTTCGAGGTAAGCTTGGTATGGTGGAAAATGTAGCCCTAGCTGAGATTGAGTCTCAGCATCATTGATTTGTTTATAGTGTTTATTATACTAATGTATTCTTCTCTTTATAAGATGTTTAAAGTGTAAACTCCTGTTAATAATTTTTTTTTTGAGAAAGATCTAAGGTGAAAACCTTATCTCACCCTCTAATATGGTTCATGATGAATGTCATGTGTGTGACTCCATGACAAAATCATGTGAGAGAATTTGTGATGATCTCTATGTGCTTGTGTGTTTACCCTCTGGATGAGCCATGGTGAATATCATTGTGAGGTGACGATTTCACAATGATGAACACTTGTACATCTTACCATTGTTGTAAGGTGACGACCTTACAATATTGGTTGATTAAACCATTATGGTAGATATCATGTGACATGATACCTATGGATATGCCATAATGGTTGATATCTTGAGAGGTAATATCTATGGATATGCCATAATGGTGGATATCATGTGAAGTGATATCCATGGACATGCCATAATGGTGGATATCATGAGAATTGATATCCGTGGATATGCCATAATGCTTGATATCACGTGAAGTGATATCTATGGATAAACCATAATGGTGGATGTCATGGGAAGTGATATCTATGGATATGCCATAATGGTTGATATCACGTGAGGTGATGTCTATGGATGATTCATGATGGTTGATATCACAGTGAGGTGATATCTTTCCTTTCCACACATGGATGTAGCCATTATGGCTAACATCACTATGAGGTGATATATTTTGTGCAGCTGGAAGTATCCTCCCTAGCTGAGAGGGAGTGTTGAAGATTGGCAGCATCAGTTATCACTTCCAACCCGAGGAAGACAATTGTGTAAGTGGCCTAATCGACCCAATCGGCTAAATTGGAATGTTGATCAGATTCCTATAGGCCGACATAGATAACATAAAGGTTGTGATAATTATTGTGATATAATAATTATATTGATAGGCATTGATAATAATTATTATATTTTATTGGGATAATATTTGTGATAATATTATTATTATTATTATTATTGAGATTATATTATATTATTATAATATAATAATATAATAATATAATTATATTATATAATAGCATAGTATAATTATTGGGCCAAGAGTGGTAACCCTTAGTAAATGGACACCACCAATATATAATTGAAGTGATGAACACATACAGAAAGGAATGGATGATATATAGATGGGCACCTATATGCAGTAATAAAAAAATAAAATCAATACCTATGATAAAATCCAACATGGATGGAACCAAGACTGGTGTGGACAAAAGATATTCATTTAGTTTCTGGAATGCTTCTTGGCATTGTTGTGTCCATTTGAATGTGACACCTTTCTTTACAAGATGTTGAAATGGTTGGCACTTATTTGCCAATTGGGCGATGAAGCACCTTATGGATTGTAATCTGCCTTGTAGGCTTCTAAGTTATTTGAGGGTAGTCGGCGATGAGATGTCTAGAATGGCTTTTACTTTTTCTGGATCTATTTCAATTCCGCGATTGGATACAATGAATCCCAAGAGTTTTCCGGATGTTATTTCGAAAACACATTTTTTTGGATTGAGCCTTACGTTGTATTGCTCAAGTCTATCAAAGACTTTAGCCAATATGTTTAGATGATCATCTCTTGTGTTGGATTTTGCTAGCAAATTATCTACATAGTCTTCCATGATTGTGTTGACAATTGACACTCATTGGATTCATTTTGTTGTAATTGATGGCAACAAGATCAGATGGAAGTCATATACTAGCACTAGGAGGTAGATACCGGCTTTGGAGCATTCAGGGCTACACCGGCATTGGCACCGACATCAATACTTCATTGGAAGCTGACATCAAGGAGTATTTACTTAATAAATCATTTTGTAATTATTGTCAAGGCCGACATTGAATATCTTTTGTAAATGTATTGTAATCCGACATAATGCATATTATTTGTAATGGGTATATAGGTCAGTCTGCTAGATCATTTTGAGAGATAGGAAAATGTGTGGATATAGGAGAATATAGCAGAACTATTTAATGTGAAATATATGTATGAAGATCATTTTGTATGCAAATTTAATATCATGCAATGATCTGTAGATAGCTTGGAAAAGCATTCTTGGAGGAGAAGAGATACCGGTAGTAGTTCAGGGTTTATGAACTAGTACAGAGCAGAGCCAGAACCAGAACTCTATTTGGCATAGCAGATGCATTCTTTAGTTCATTTTTAGTAATTTACTTTAGCAGAAAGCTTGTAGTCAGTGAGGCTCTTTAATGATGAGTAGTATGCTCTAGGTAGTGTGCCTTCCTGCATGTGCAGGCCCCTATTATATGTAATATCTTTTCATATGGCCAATGAACTGATATTGTGGGTCACAAATCCCACCATGGTTTTTCCTCTTTGAGGTTTTCCACATATAAATTCTAAGTGTTATGGTGTTCATTTATGTGGATGGTTTATTTGCTTCTTGTTATATGTTTATTTGTTTACCGATTTATATGTGTATGGTATAAAAGGATAAAAATTGTTCATACCGACTAAACACTGATTCACTCCCCCCTCTCAGTGTTCTTGGATCCCAACAATTGGTATCAGAGCTTGGTACCTCGGAAGAAGTTTAACAACTTGAGGAAGATCCCAAAACTGTAATCTTTGAACATGGATATGGAGAAGCAAATTGAGATGGCTCTTGAGGATTATGACGCTGAAAGGATGAAGAACTTGAAATTGCAAGAAGAATTGAATTCTGCAAATGAGTTCATTCTTATCCTGCAAGAAAGGTTATCATCTTCTCAAGCCAAGAGAAAAGAACTTTTGCAAAAACTAGATGACGAGGATAAGAATGCTCTTAAGGAACAATGCCAAAAATTAAGTCAAGAAAACATGCTCATGAAGAAGGAAATGCAAGATCTGACTACGAGGTTATCAAAAGATATTGAGGATAGAAAGAAGAAGGAAGATAATCTTGTTATATCTCTGAAGAACAAATGTGATGAATGTGGAAGCTTGACTCACGAGAATAATTTGTTGAGAATTGATTTGGCACACTCCCAGAACAATGAACAAGAACTTGAAATACAAATAACTACTCTGAGAGATGATCTGACTACTACAAGTGAGTATAAAGAAAAGTTTAGGATCAATATTGCACTGTTGGATGACTTATTGAAAAGACAAAGACAAATTGATGATTCTAGAGGACTTGGATTTGTACAAGGTGAAAGCTCTAGTACTGCAAATGAAGATCAGACAACCGGTATACAGAACTCATCAGAATAGAGGAAATGGGTAAGGCAATATAATGCTTATAAATTCAATTGTAGATGTTTTGTTTGCAATAAATTTGGGCATATGGCTAAACAATGTAGAAATAAAGCAAATCAAAACTACAATTCTATTCTCGGTCAATGCATAAATTACAAGAAATATGGTCATAGATCAGAAGATTGCAGAATGAATGTTAAATGTCATGCATGTGGAAAGTTTGGACATTTTTCTAATCATTGTAGGTCAAGAAATGATACTGGATATGTCAAAGAAATTCAGAAGAACAATGTTACATGTTATGCATGCAACAAAATAGGTCATATTGCTAAGTATTGCAAAAGTAAGACTCAACCGGTTAATAATAATAAAGATAATGAGAAAGGAAAGAAGAAGGTAGATGAAATACAACAATATCACACCAAGAGATGGTTAGAAAATATGAAGAACCAAGTGGAGATGGATCTACACCGATAACTCCATCGGTAGAACAAGGTATTCCTCCACCGACAGGAAATTCCACCGGTAACTGAGGTATTAGCCTTAGGGGTTGGAAAAGTTATTGATAAATTTTGCATATTACCCTGAAAGAGATCTAAGGAGATCTGCAGAGTTGTGTTCATCATCAATGAAGGTTCACCCAACACATGACTGTGAAATCGACATCTATAAGGTTGTTGGTGAAGCATTTATTAGAAAAAATTAGGGTTTTTATTTGTTGATAAAAGGGGGTAAGTGAAATCATTTTCACTCACCAAGATTTCAAGCATTCAGAGTGAAGAAAAGGTGAGTTAAGAGTGAGCAAAAGCATTGTGAAAGGATTTCGAGCAGTTCTCTAAAGCACTCAATCTTCCACCGGCGTTCACTTTCAGGTATTTTTTGAAATGGCATTTGTATCTTCAGCTCCTACTTTCATTGCAAATCCCACCATTGTCGAAGTCAAGGATAGGTTAAGGCTAATATTTAAGGAGGTTCCCAAAATTGCTAAAAAGGAAGACTCTACAGGAGCATTTTATAGGGTTCCTGACGGTGTAACGTATGTTGAAGATTTTAGGGCATACATTCACTATACCCTGGAGGATATGGGCACATAGGACATCAAAAGCATGTATCAATCCATGATACTGGGAGACTCTGGAACCATCAAACCAGAATACAAAGCAATTAAGGAGCTAGGGTTAACTGGTATTCTGTACATACCGGAATTCAAAGATGAGGTTATCAAATATGTTCTGAGCAGGGTTCACAATGAATTTATTTGGCTAGATAGGCCTTACATAATCACAAAGGAGTCTATTCAAGCAGTCACCGACTTACCCAAAGTCGGACAAGAACCTAGCAAGAAAGTTTCCAACAATGAGGTCGAAAAACTCACTAGTACAACATCTGATAGAAGATCACTGAGGATAAGAACAATCACTGACACTAATGTAAAATTTGCAAGCATGATAATAGGTTACAAGGTAACTCAATCCAACTGATTGAATTTTGTTGCTAATTCATGCATTCATGTTGCATATCAGATGCTAAGGAACAATATGAAGTATGATTTATGTGAATGGATGAGGAGTGAATTGAGGTTGAACCTTGGTAAGATCAAAGGAATCAAGAAAGGCACTTTTCGATATGGAAATTTGATTGTTTGTTTAATTCTTTACTTCCTGAATGAGCTACCCGGTCTAGGAAGAAGCATTGGGATCATGACATACCAGTAGGTATGCAGATCAAGGAAACAATCACCGGTCTTGGTACTAGAAGAGATGAGAAACTTTGGGGGTATTTCAAGACATTCCAAGAAAACATGAGGCAAAGGGAGAGAATATCAAAGAACATTGTGGAGAAGTATTCCACTGATATCTGTTTTATGGTAAAAACTGATGAAACTCTTATGGAAGCAGTTGAACCAAGGACAATATGGGTGACAGAGCTTGGATATGAGGTGGATGATATCATTTTTGAACTCTATGCAAAAATGCTATTAGATGCCCCAATAGATGATAAAACAAAGCATTTTGGTACAGCAGGAGAAAAGGCTCTTGAAGTGAAAACTAGTTTTAACAGGAAGTGAAGAGAGAAGAAAATAGAAAAGATGTATGCATATGTACAAGATGTAATTTATAAGATAGAAACTCAACTCGGTTCAGGATCCAAACATGCCGCTAAACCGACAGTGGTTGGTACTGCAGAAGTGAAGAAACCACAAGTTCACATTTCCCCTATCACTTCTGATTCTAATTATGAGGATAATGAACCTCTGGCTTTTAGAAGGGTACAAAGGAAGAATGTGGTACAACCACCGGTAGAGAAGAAGAAGGCAGAGCCTAAGAGGAGACTTGTTAGAAAAGCAACTAAGCCTACTGCACCTCCACCACCGGCAAGGAAGCCCATGCTAAAGAGGAAACGAGTCACACTGGCAACCGCATGCAAAAAGAAGAAGGGTGATGATACTGAAAATGGTAAGACCATAATGACTTGTGCTGAGATTATTGATGAAATTACAAAAGATGGAATATTGAAAAATGTATCAAAGTATTATGAAGATTTAGAAGAGAATGAGAAAAATGAATTAGAAGAGGTTATTTTGTTGTATATAGACATTTATGAGAAAGCCTTAGTTGAAATTTTTAAGGAGATACCTTTATCCTTGTATAATAAACTTGAGGCTATAAGACTTGACGTTGTCAAGAGAGATAGGGAGATTAAGGAAGTAGCACTTTTGGAAATGTGTGGTGTTGTAAATAATGAAGAAATGAAATGAAGAAATGAAAAGATGCATAGATACTGCAAATAGGATAGTTTTCAGTAATAAACCCCAATAGATAAGCCTTATGATGGGGAGAGTAAATGAGGTGATGAATGAGACTACTAAGGGATGGACCAAATTCTTTTAGAAAAACCCAGATTTTCTCACATCTCAAGAAGAATTTGCAAGGGCAACAACTTTCACCATTCCTAACAAATCAAAAGGGAAAGGTGTTTTGGGCAGTTCAACTCCAATTTTGATACAACTGGCAGTAACTATAGATATTCAGACACAACCGACAGTTAAGGAGAGTTTACAGTTTGCACCGACATAGACCATTTTTTAGCAAGGCAATGTACAGGACACTGTAAATACTGTGGATAATACTCCACCGACAGTAACTAACACTGCACCAAGTAGCAAAGCCACCGGTGCAAAAGAAGTTGAGATGGACAAGGTAAAAGCAACCGAGTCCATACCGGTAGTGAAAACTGATTCCCCAGCAAAGGTTTTGGCAATTGACACTTCTCAAGTTGAGAAGAAATCGGTATCTGAGTTGAGTCAAACTGAATTGATGATGATGGCTACTCAAAAATTACTGAAGGAAGGTACTACAAAGAAAGAAATAATTGATCAATCAGTCACAGTGTTGCACAAATTAATACCTGATTGTTAGATTGAAGATGGAGCAAGCCCTTCCAACAAGCTCAAGACTCTAACAGAGCATATCTCTAACAATTTTCAATCTCTGAGGCAGATTGCAGACCGACAGGCTTTGGATAAATTCATAGCAGCTAAAAGAATAGCTTTTGATCAGATTATAGAAATAGAGAAGAAGAAAATTGAGGACAAACTTATTCCTATTGAGTTTTGTTTAAAACAATGTAAAAATATCTATAGTGTGTGTTGTAACATAGAAATTATTATGGCTAATGTAGATAGCGGATTAAAGGAGTTAAATGATAAGAGCTAAAATTGCTCATTCTTTTGATGGATTGACTGCACTGACCACATCTGTTGATGGACAAATTTTGTCCCTGGAGAACCGATTTTTTTATTTTGAGAAGGAGAGATA
Organism: Cryptomeria japonica; assembly: GCF_030272615.1. Taxonomy (NCBI): domain Eukaryota; kingdom Viridiplantae; phylum Streptophyta; class Pinopsida; order Cupressales; family Cupressaceae; genus Cryptomeria; species Cryptomeria japonica. Next base: position 429,222,289 of record NC_081413.1, on the reverse strand, counting down.
AAATCATGTGAAGAGAAAGAAGTCTAAGAGGACTGGTAAGTCCTAGACTAGATTCATTGGGTGTTCATAAGAGAGAGTGCATGGACATGATAGCTAAATACACACTAGAAGATGTCCAAGATAAGGAAAAACATGCCCACTTAATAAGTGGAGTAGCATCCATTTCTGATACTTTCAAAACTAGCTGGGATACATATCTTCAGTTATTGCAAAAGGCATACCCAGAAATCTTGAAGATGATTAATCTCCAGTAAAACTAACAGTATTAATTTATTCTTTCACCGGTCTTTGGCATTAATGTCAAAGGGAGAGTATGCATATATGTGAAAAATATCAGAGAATACCCGATAAAAACACATGGGAAGTATATCATGATATCAGATGGAATGTATTGCTCAGGGGGAGCATACCGGCAGGGAATCCATTTTTCTCATGAGTGTTGCCTACAATGCCAAAGGGGGAGATTGTTGGCAATTGACAATCATTGGATTCATTTTTTTGTCATTGATGGAAACAAGATTAGATGGAAGTCATATACCGATACTAGGAGGCATATACCAGTAGATACCGACTTTGGAGCATTCAGGGCTACACCAGCACTGGCACCAACACCGACACTGACACCGACATCAATACTTCATTGGAAGCCGACATCAAGGAGGATTTACTTAATAAATCATTTTGTAATTATTGTCAAGGCCGACATTGAATATCTTTTGTAAATGTATTGTAAGCTGACATAATGCATATTATTTATAATGGGTATATAGGTCAGTCTGCTAGGTCATTTTGAGAGATAGGAAAATGTGTGGATATAGGAGAATATAGCAGAACAATTTAATGCAAAATATATGTATGAAGATCACTTTGTATGCGAATGTTATATCATGCAATGATCTATAGATAGCTTGGAAAAGCATTCCTGGAGGAGAAGAGATACCGGTAGTAGTTCAGGGTTTATGAACCGATATAGAGCAGAGCCAGAACTAGAACTCTATTTGGCATAGAAGAAGCATTCTTGAGTTCATTTTTAGTAATTTACTTTAGCAGAAAGCTTGTAGTCAATGAGGCTCTTTAGTGATGAGCATTATTCTCTAGGCAGTGTGCCTTCCTGCATGTGCAGGCCCCTATTATATGTAATATCTTTTCATATGGCCAGTGAACTGATATTGTGGGTCACAAATCCCACCATGGTTTTTCCTCTTTGAGTTTTTCCACGTATAAATTCTATGTGTTATGGTGTTCATTTATGTGGATGGTTTATTTTCTTCTTGTTAAATGTTTATTTGTTTACCGGTTTATATGTGTATGGTATAAAAGGATAAAAATTGTTCATACCAGCAAAACACCGATTCACACCCCCCCCCTCTCAGTGTTCTTGGATCCCAACAGATTGTGTGTATCATGTCATGGAATAAGGTGGTCATTTCCCTTTGATAAGTAGCACATGCATTGTTAAGGCCGAATGGCATCACATTCCAACAATATGTTCCCCATGGACAAGTGAATGTTGTCTTAGGTTGTTCCTCTTGTGCAATTCTCATTTGATTATGACTAGAAAAACCATCCATGAGTGATAGCATTTCATTTCCAGCTGTCAAGTCCACTATCATGTCTATGTTAGGGAGTGGAAAGCCATCTTTTGGGCAAGCCTTGTTGATATCTCTAAAATTGGTGCAGATTCTGATACCTCCAGTATGCTTGGTTATTGGGACTAGATTTGAATTCCACTCAGCATAGTCTATGGGTCTAATGAAACCCACTTTCAACAATTTTGGTAGCTCAATTTTGACTAATAAATCTATGTGAGGGTGCATCTTTCTGAGTTTTTATTTATATGGTTTGAGTCCTGGTAGTAATGGAAAATGATGTAAGACTAGTTCAGGATCTAACCCTGGCATATCTTCATAAGACCATGTGAAATTGATGGGTATTTGCTTAAAGAATTAGATAAATTTCTCTTTTTTTGTTGGATTCAGGGACTTTGCTAGGTGTATATTATGAACTTTTTCAGCATCACCGATGTTGATTTTTGCAGTTTCTTCTACTAACAATGTTGATTGTTCTTTATCAATAGGAAGAATGTCCATTTTGTTATGAGAAATGTGTTCTTCTTCATTATAATTGTCCAGATTGGAAGAGGAGCTTGCTTCTCCAAAATATGTAGTCCTATCCAAATCTATTGCAAAACTAGCTTTGCGATCATCATAAGGGAATCTGTCTCTTGCACCCAAGAATTCAGCTATGGCTTCATCATTTTGAAACCAATCTAATTGTGGCTTTTCTTTTTGCCCCCATTCAATCAAATGTGGTTGTATAAGGGGTAAGCTATTGTTCCCTTCTATTGTAGAAGATCCTAATAACATACATACTTGGTTATTTGGATGACCTGATATATCATCATCATCAGTTGCTTATGGGTTGTCATCATGATCAGATAGGAATTCATAGTCATGAGAATCTATCACACTTTCTATGTATATTTCACTTTCTGAGACTGTCACTCATCCCCTCTTGTTCTTGTAGTTGAGTTTGATTAGTGGACCTCCTTTGTATGGTGGAAACCCTTCTCAAGCCTGGTATCAGTCGTTACAGTCTCTCTTCATTTGACTCAAATGGAGGAGCTTGATATATTTCCATTGGTAAAAGTATTGACATCAATCAAGGATTAGGCTCATTTGTTGGTGCTAAGCCTATATATGTTACCATATTTTATTGTTCAGATGTTTCCGGTACTATATTGCTAGATGATTTTGTGTTAGTTTCTTGTAGAAGTTTCCTCATATCTTCACCATCCAATTCCATACTAGGAGATTTTGGTGCTCTCCTGCTTCTTTGATATGAAGAGGGAAATACTTATGTTGATAACTAATTCTTAGGTATGTATTATGAGGGTAGCTTAGGCTTGTCCAATATATCTAATGTATTTTGTCTTGCCTCTATTATCTTTGGTACATGTTTATATCCCAACCCTTGATTCTTTGGGTTTTCATGTGGCAAACCAGGTTCTAATCTACCTTGCTTTTGTGATCCCAGTCTTGTGGTACTGTCATACCCATGTTTTTGTAGCATCTTGAAGTCATTGCCATTTTGGTCTAGAGGTAACATGGGCATTGTCATGTCATCTTCTTCTCTATATATCCAATGATTGACATCTTCATTTAGAGATTCTTCTTGTAAGTCTCTCCATCTAATGAAAGAGCATGAATCTGAGTACTTCACTATCTCTTTTCCTTTATCTTGCTTCATTACTGTGTTTTGTGGATTCCCAAAAGATCTAGGTGAAAGGGATGATTGTTTGCCATTCAAGGTACTTGAAATGGAATATTCCCCATAACCAACTTCCTTAATTTGTAAAGAATATGTGGTAGGTGCATTTTTCTATTTCTGTGACTGTCAATGATTCTTTTTGTAGGTGAAATGGAGCTCCCTGATTGTTTGGTACTTGATTGTTTGTGCTCGCCCTTAAATAATTACAGTTTTGAAAAGGGTTTGGGTCACCATGAATAGTGATCTCAATGCCATTGTATGGGAACTTCACACATTGGTTAAAAGTGGATGGTACTGCTTGCATGATATGTATCCATGGCAGCCTAATAGCATAGTGTACCCCAATTCTCTATCTAGGACTTGAAAGGTGATGTTTGTTGTAACTGATCCTATTTGTATTGGCAAAGTCACTACACCCTTAGAAGGGCGTTCCTCGCCATCATAAGCTTTGATATTTATTCTCTTGGTGTAATCAATATAATATTCAAAATATCGTAAATCTTTAATCAAATATTCATATCAAACTTTGCATTCAATATCAAAGCTTATGATGGCGAGGAACGCCCATCTAGATATTCAAAATATCTATATTGAATGCAAAGTTCACCCCATGAAGCAATCTTAGGTGGGAGGTGTGAAAACCATTCTAATGTTGTCCCTCCAAGACTTTTGGAAAATAGTCTCATTAAGTATGTATAATCATGGGCTACCTCGATACATGACGCAAAGAATTCTCTAACATGATCTCGAGGATCACCTTTCCCTCTATATTTGTCAAACCTTGGAGTTTTAAAATGTGTGGGAAAAGGTGGCATGTACAACTTTTTGTCAAAAGGATATGGACGAAGGTCCTCCATTGTATAGCTCTTTTTATCATTGACTGTTTGCATAATGATCATCTTTTTGGAAGATTCTCCATTTGTTGATTTAGGATCTTTGTTTGCATTAATGGTGTACTGACTTGGTGAGTGTTTCCCACAAAAGGGATAGTATTGGAGTATCTTTGAGCTTGTTGAAATGTAGACTGACCATGTTGTTGTGTACCATAAGTCCCACTAGGTGGTGTAAAGTATGCAAATTGTGTATTGACATTCAGTTGAGTTGAGCTAGTTATCCCTTGATTCACATTTTGGCCACTATAGGTGGATCCACCTGAAACTGAAGGTTGAGTTATACTTGTTGAAGTAGGGTTTTGAGCTATTGTAGCTTGCATTGTTACACTGGGCATTGTCTGAGATATAACATTAGTACTTGCTAATGCAACTATTGATGATGTTGAAGTTGTGGTTGCTTAAGTATTTTGAGATACACCCCGGGTTGATGTTGAAAGTGTTGCTTGAGTCTGTGTAAAAGTAGGTACTTGAGGAACATTTTGATTCAATGTCACACCTGGCAGCAATATAGCCAAAATGTCCACCCTTGGAGGTAATTTGGCCCCATTTTGGACTAATAATGCAAGATATTTATCTCTCTCATTATTGATGAGAGCATTGAGAATCATAAGCATTGCAGGATCTTGTTGGGATAATTCTAATTCTTCTTTTGTTAGATTATGTTGTATTTCATCAATGGAAGGCAACCTGTTTATGTTTGTTGATAAGGTTGCAAGTCTCTGACCCGGTGTTTTTTTATTTGTGGACAAGTTCATATTCCATGTTGGGTTAACTGAAGGGTCGTTGCTAGGTTCCATCTAATGTTTCACCTTTTGAGCATGTGTTAATGGCATGCATGTTATTCCAACATGATCTTGACTCTTTAAGACTCTCTAAAATGTGAATTTAAGACTCAACTAAATGTGGCTAGGTATGATTCTAAGACTTTCTAAAGACTAAAATGCAGACAATGTAATCTATGAGTAAAGACTTGCTATCAAGGATTTTGGAATTCAAACACAAGATCTTTAGCGTATTGCCGAAATGCTTCAAATTCTGCCTCTTCTTTGATTTGATTTTTGAGGTCTATGTCAATTTGTACTGACTTCCAAACTTCCTCATCTATGACAACTTGGACTATGTCAAATTGGTCTTGATCAACTATCAATTCTTTAGCAAGAATATTTAAACCATCAATTATTTCTCATTGAATGTTGTTTGACCCAAGATTGGGTTTCTCAAATGGGAATTTGTCGTCTCCTTTTAGACCCATATGCTAAAGATTACAATGCAGACTATATGGAACCTAGGAATGATTGATACTTTTCTTTAAGGACTCTAATGAGGATTTAGAAACTCTGCTATGGTATTTTAAACCAATTGTTTGATGGCTTCCTTTTGAGCCATCTTTTTTATCTTTTTCCTCAATTTTTCATCAAGACAGACAGATTTCTAAATCTCATTATCTATGACGGTTTCAACTATATCATACTGAGAACGATCAACTTTTAGTTTCCAAGCAAAGTTGTCCAAACTATCAATTATTGCTAATTGGTCGTTGTTTGGTCCAAGATTGGGTTGCTCAAATGGAAATTCACCATCTCCTTTCAGACCTGTGTATTGAGGTATGTTTCTTAGACTCTAATGCAATACTGAATTCTATATGAGTGGATGCAATTTGATTGAAGACTACTCTTTTTGTGATGTGAGGACTTGTGCAAAAACTTTGTGTAGTATGATGATACTAAAGGACTTATGCATGAACTAGATGTATAGGACTTAAGATCACTTGAGAATGCCATGTTTTTCATCTTTGAATTTTGCAAAAGTTTTGGTTTGAAGTTGATGTTGATGTTGACACTTGACTTTGTTGAGGGACTTGATCTTGTTGGTGTTTTTTACTAAACTTGGTTGAGATTTCACTTTGTTTTTGGTATTTTCTAAAAAATTTGAATTTGGTGAAATGTAGCAAAGGACACAGCCAACACATCAAAAAGAATAATAACACAAAAATAATACTTGTTGTATACACCTAAAAATGGTTTGAATATAATTAATTAAATAATCAATTGTTTAATTAATCCCCCTTCCCAATTTAATTGAATTCATTAAGTAATTTGATTAAATTCCCCCTTTCATCTACTTATTAATAAATCTAAGGATTTATTTAATAGGTTCATTTCAGCAATCCCCTTTAATTAATCAATTCAAATTAATTAATTCCCCCCATCAAATTCATCATCAAATTCATTTCTTCTAGATCTCCTAATTAATTAAAACAAATCAATTTATGAGTTGTTGAGATTAATGAGCCTTTTCCTATTATTTGAATTTTTAAATTCAAATTCTCCTCTTCTAACCACCTAACCTAACCCCTTCTAAACCTAACTCATTCCATCTAACCTTGGGTTTAATTAACTCCATCTTAGCTTGCACATCCTAACCACCATGTCCCCTTTCCTTGAACACTTTACTCTCTCATGAGCAAAGCTTTGTGACACTTGTCACTAAGTGTTCCCTTTCATCCAACCTCTTCTAGAAGCCTCTTGAAACTTGTCACCATGGAGATGACAATGTTCCTATTTATCCAACCCCTTTTCCTACCAACCTCCAAATGTTCCCTTTAATCCAACCTATTTGCCAACCTCCTCCAATTTAACCATTGATATCTTCAGACTTAATCTTGACCGTTGATTCTTGCCACCTCACCCCTAGCCTTGGAAATCCTATAAATAGACCCCATTTTGGAGTTCAAAGGATCCTGAATCCCATGTCATTTTGCATTCAAGCATTGTTAATATAGGCATATGCAATCTTAGTTTATCATTTTAGGATTGTCATCATGTTCAATCATAGCTTAATTGCATAATTCTAGATTATTTTCTAGCATAATCATTGAATCATGTAGCTTAAATAATTATCTCATCTAGATCATGCATCTTCATCATTTAAATCCTCCATTTAAGTGTAGTCAAGTCACTGGAATTTGCATAACCAGATCTGAGAGCAAAATTCATACTCGCATTTACTAGGAGGTGATAGATCACTTAGCTATGATTTTATCTTTCTTTGCTTTAAATTCATTAACCATGCTTGTAATGATCAATTGAGTTTTTTGTGTTTGCAAGTACAGGTATACTTCACAGGCATGAAATTTTGGTGCCCACTGTGGGGCCCGAATTATCATTTTTGGCCTCTCAAGCTTCATCAACATTCATCTATGTCGGGTTTGAATCAAAATGTCGTACAAACTCATTTCTGGCCTAGTACGACATGCTTTGTGAGCTCAAACGACAAGAGATCATGTGTTGTACGAGCCTCTAGGAAAATTACAATGTCATACGAGCTCTCATCCTGACTCATACGGGGTCAGAAAGTGGCTCGTACGATCAGGTAAAGTTTGTCATACGAAATTTTGCTTCTGTGTTCTGAGAGCAGATTGCATTTCAGGTTTCATACTTCGGTTTGATTATGATTAATGCTAACTTTGTTATGTTTATGATATTTTTGGCACTCTAACTCTTTTCTGCAAAATGATTGACGAAGATATGCTTGTCAAATACCAAATTCAAAACACATCAATGACTACTAACGGATTTATTTTGCAGGTTGCCTAAAAGAATTCAACAAAACTTTGTGTATTCCTTAAAGTTTTTTTAGGCACGCTTGATTTTGTTAAAGGAATGAACAATCATATATTTTGTGTCTTTGATGATAGGCAAGTATGCTCTCACCTTTCTTAGGTGATCAGAAAGCCAGACTCATCTTTTTCTTTCATTAGTGCATTTCTTTAGAAGGCTTGCCCTCCCAAGGAGTTAATAACTCTTAAAGCCATTACGGCTGGTGTGAGGGGAATGACCTAAGTGGGAATGACTAATGCCAAGTAATCCAACCCACTATAAAATAAATGTGATTTGATGAACATCAAGTCAACGACAGCGCTCGGGAATAGCTCTCCTTCGTACCTTCGGGTATAGAAAACCTTGGTTTTCAAGGCTAGGAGACCTCTTAATTGAGTATTATACCCCGACGTGCCAAATGGATCCCTTACTAGTGCCGGTTAAATTAGAAGCTACCTGATTCACCTCCGAAAGGGTGATAATCTTTGTGCAAGAGAGATAGTAACTCTCCCAAGATACTTGCCATATCGTGCCCCCATTAGAATTTGGAGTCAGATAATACGGTGTTGAGAATCCATTGTGTGAGACTCAGCGACCATATTTTGATTAGCTATTGGGTGTGTACCTAAGCTCACAAGAAAAGGTTTTCTCTCCTCAACCAATTTCCTTATGGTTTAGCATGCTTGAGGTCACTTATCACATCATGTGTTTGTTGTGTGTTCATCTCTATATTGAAAAATCAGACATCTAAAACTGGAAAACATAAACAAAACATCAAAATTCACTAATCCGAATTCGGCAAAACAAACATTTTGTATCTCTGCTTTGTTATCTGTCGTACTGTCTGATGATTTGTCGTATGGTTCATAAAGTTTTGTCATACGAGTCTCTTCTTTTTCAAAGGAAATTTATGATTTGTCATTTAGTCTTATATCTCTTGTCGTTCTGGGCACTATAATCTGTCGTACGAGTCTATGTTTTTATCAGCCCAGAGCTGCCACTTTGCATGACTTTTTCAGGTCTGTCATTTTGCTTGATCAGTTTGCAGTAATCATAATTACCTATTATATGTCATTCTATTCTTGGATTGTCTCCTTTGTTTGCTTGGTCAAGTTATCATCCGTCAAAATTAGACTTTAGAGCATAAACACCTTAAGATTTTCAAGTGCTCACCCCCAACAAGTTCAAGATCTAAACATCTCAAAGTGCATTATCACCCTCTTTGGTAAATTGATCACTCAAACATAGTTTCTCATCAGGATCTATCATCCTTTATCATGAAATTGAAACGTTTGGTCAAGATAATCTTGTCCCACATCGTAGGATATATCATTCCTACTAGAATTGGTTCTTATCAAATCATCATCATTGCACTCCAAAACCGAAGATCGAAGAACTTGCAAAACTTTAAACACTTGAACCATCTTTTCGTGTCATATCACTATATCACATTTACATTGACAATTGATCACTTATCAAAACAACTTTTAGATAATCGAACCCCTGAAACGGAAACATAAACATTTGAAATAGCTGAAAATCATATCAACATGACATACCAAAGCAAAACACAAGAAGAAAACAAAACAAGCCAACATATCAAATCAATCAAACAAGTTCAAAATCAAAATCCAACTATGTTAAACCCTCACAGGGATTCAAATACATCTCAAAAGAAAGGTGATTCTTTTGTGCAACTCTTAAAGATATCCCTAAAGGATTTGGCTGAGAAAGATCAAAATCGTGCACCTATGCCCAACAATGGCTCATCCCCCCATAAGAAAATTGACTCTCCAAAGGCATCTATTCCTACACCTCTTGAAAGCTTGCAAGAACCTTCCATAACATCCTTACCAAACAATATACCCATCGAACCTATTTCAAAGGATCCTATTCAAAGCTCATCTCCTTCATATCCAAGCATTAATTCATTGCAACATCTCCATAGCGCTTCCTTGCAAATTGAAGTCCTCATTCATAGAACACTTGTTAAACATGTCCTAATAGATGGGGGAGCTGGCTTGAACATCTGCTCTTTGAGTCTTGTCTATGCTTTGGGTTATTTAGAAGATGCAGTTGATCCCCTGAAAAAGATCAAAATCAAAGCATATGGTGAAGAAGAACATTACTCCAAGGGAACTGTGATATTACCTATTAGGATGGGACCTTTACAAAAAGACACAACATGCCAAGTTCTAGACGTGGACCTACCATATAACATACTCTTGGGAGGACCATGGATACATGACATACAGGCTATTCCATCAACATGTCATCAATGCTTAAAGTTTCCCTATAATGGACAAGAAATCACAATATCAGCAAACTCAAATCCATTGCAGTGTTGTAATAATCTGAAATCAGCTCAAGAGGTCATAGTTTCACATAACAGAGAGGCAACATCTTCCAAAATACAATCCAAGGAACAATCATTTGCATCAATTTTCTCAAACATGGAAAAACAAACGCAGCTAAAAGATCAGGGGAATGGAGAATATTTGCTATCATGGAAAAACAAACAAGAGCAACTTGAAATTGAAAGGGAAGAAGAAGCAAATATAGTAGTCGATGTAGTTCACACGTATGTAGAACAAATGGTAGGAACTAGACCACTTGAATCAGAATCACATTGGCTGACATGGACTTAACCGAGGATGATCAAGAATATTTTGTGAGAGGTCATTCTAATGAGAGTATTGTTCTAGACATGGAAATACATATTGAAAGCTCTGATATCTCTATCATGACCCCAAATATCTTTGACATAATTCAACACGAGGACCCTTTATCCTTAATCCCTCCTGAACCTATGGACTGGGAAAATGAAGGACATACTGCCATTGATACCTTTCCTAATGATCAGGCCATATCCTTATATCTTAATGAAATCAAACCTGCAACAACTTTCACTAGGGATTCTGCTAACATATCTTCTAGTCAAGTGGGTGTTAAATCTCCTAGTTGTAAAAGTAAAAATCAAGGAAACAATATTAGGTATAATGTTGAAAACCATTTATTGGCAACATTAGACCGAGAAAAAGTAAAAATAAAGGATAAATCTAATGGTGAAAACCTCCTCGAGGCACCGGAGGATGGGAGATTTGACACCTTACCTAAATTTTATCAAGAAAGGTCATCCATTTTGATAGAACCAGCAGAGGCAGTTATCATTGGCACAACTGATCTACATCCAACAATCTCTTTATCAAAACTAGCAAGACAGAAATATTGGGAACTCTTCAAAAGAAGGCAAATCAATTTTACTTGTTCATATACAGACATTCCAGGGTTCGATCCATATCTTACAATACATCACCCAAGTATCAGTCCGAGAGAAAGCATCAATAATAGAACACAACATGGATCAGGAGCAGGCATTCTATTCATCACACCACAAGGTCATACAATCCCAAAAGCATACAAATTAAGCTTTCCATGCACCAACAACACAACAGAATATGAAGCTTTGGTTATAGGTATCAAAATGGCTATAGAATGGAATATTACACAACTTCAAGTATTTGGAGACTCTCAACTCATCATTAATCAAATCAATGATGACTATCAAGCAAAGGATGAAAAGCTAATGCCTTATAAAAAGATGGTTGATGATATCAAGAAATACTTTGTAGAAATAACTTTCCAGCAGATTCCAAGGAATGATAACAAAGTAGCAGATGCCATGGATACACTTGCTTCTCTCCTTCAGACATAAGAAAATCAACAACGTTATGAATTCTTGGTGGAAGAGTTGTTTTACCCTGCTCATAATTGTCCTGATTCCCAAATTATCCATCACCTTGTTGGACATGATTCCTCTCATTATGGTCAAACTTACACATACCTGAAAGATAACAACTTACCTCCTGACTTATCAAAGAATCAAAAGAGAAACTTTACTCACCAATCCTCCCATTTTACTCTCGTCGCGGATACCCTATTTAAATGAGGTCTAGACAGTACTCTTTTAAGATGTCTTGAACAAGAAGAATCTGATAAGGCCTTACATGAAGTCCATAATGGCATTTGTGGCAATCATTCAAGTGGTCTTACCCTTTTGAAAAAACTCATACGCTTGGGCTATTATTGGCCGACTATGGAACGAGATTCTTTTCAGATAGCTAGAACATGCAAACAATGTTAGATCCATGGGAATTTGATTCATGCACTAGCACAAGAACTTCATGTTTTGGCAACATCTTGGCCTTTTTGTCAATGGGGTCTTGATCTAGTAGGAAAAATAAATCCTTCTTCATCTAATGGTCACAAATTCATCCTTGTAGCTACAAAATATTTCACAAAATGGATTGAGGCATTACCTCTCATAAATATCACAGGAAAACAAATTTTTGCATTTATCTTGAACTATATCATATGTCATTATGGAATACCAATGACCATTATCATTGATAATGGGCGACCGTTCAAAAATCAAGATGTACAAGAGTTATTTGATAAATTCAAGATTCAACACAGATTCTCCACACCCTACTATCCACAAGGGAATGGGCAAGCAGAAGCATCAAACAAAACTATTCTGAAAATCCTCAAAAAGACAGTGAATGATGTTGGCAAAGATTGACATATTCGATTAAACCCTGCTCTATGGGCTTACCGTACTAGTATCCGCACACCAACAGGTACCACACCTTTCTCTCTTGTATATGGATCAAAAGCAATATTGTCAATATAAGTAGAGATACCTTCTCTACGTGTATCATTAAAAGGTCTCATCCTAGATGAAGAACAGTGAGTATCTAGACTGCAAGAGTTAGAATTAATCCATGAACGAAGAAAAAATGTCTTTGATCATTTAAAGTTATACCAGCAAAGAATGTGCCGGAGCTATAATCACAGGGTCAAACCATGAATATTTCAAGTAGGGGAACTAGTACTAAAAGAAAATCCACGCAACTAGGCTGATCGAGAAAAGAAAGGAAAGTTTGAACCAAACTGGTTAGGTCCATTTGTGATCACAACAGTATTTGGATCAGGACATATCAGTTATCAACACAGGATGAAGATCAGCTTGAGGAACCCATCAATAACATACATTTGAAGAAGTTCTATGTCTAAAAAAGCAGAAAAATAAAAAACAATGAAAATCAGAGAAAAAAATACAATTAAAAATTAGAGAAAAAAAAAAAAAAAAAATAGTGAAAAATTAGGAAAAAAAAAGCAGTGAAAAAGCAAAGAAAATCCAAAAAAAATCAAATATAAGAAACAGTGCAATAAAAATAGACAGTGAAAACCTAACAAACAGGCGCTATCTGTCAGCTAGCTCTTCCATCTATTAGTTCATGCATTCTTTCCGCTTGCATCATTTTCCATAGCGCTGTTCATATGCATAATAAAGCCTTTGTACATACGCAGGCATCGCAGCTGCTCTCTCACCATGGTTTGGATCATTGGGTATATCATATTGAATTTGTTTCTAGGCTTGGGGAAAAATCCTGCACTTAGCTGGGGGCAAAACTTTGGATCAATTCTAAGCTTAATCAAACAGGTAGAACAAATGGTTAGACAACTCTTATCAAGAGAAAACTACGACATATCCAACATTGAACACGAGATCAAATTATCAACCATCACACTATCAGAAAGTCAGTCTAAATGCATGGATGATATCTTTTGGATAATTATTTTAACATGATTGTTCAACTTTTCTATATATTGATTTTCACTATCATGATTTCTGAGTGACTCCAGGATGTCTTTGACTAGAGGAACAAGGAAGAAACATGATATTTTTCTTGTCTGTTGTCTGAAAAGTAGTCATTAATATGTACAAATTTGTCTCAGGACATGATCAGTGGAGTATCATCGAAGACATTTCTGATTTGCATATTGAAATGGTTAATACTGTCTGTTTTACGCAAGCAACACTCAGGTCATCTTGGTTCAATTATACCTCGATGCTTGTGCTAACTTGCCATATCAAAATTTAGGAAAGCAGTGCTCGGGTCATTATGGTTTAATTATACCATCGATGTTAGCACTCACTTCTCACATTTTAAAAATCTCAATGATGACAAAAACGCAATAATCCAGTGACTGGTCCACTCATAGCATTTCATTTTCATTTGCATTTTAGCTTGCATTCCATTCTTGCATGGGATCCCGCATGCTTCTTTTCTCCAAGGTTAAATCTATCACATGAATCATCAAGGTATCATCACAAGTGTATACACAATTAGACTAATGACTCATATCTCTCTAGATATTGATGACCCAATGAAAATCTTATGCTACCCTCTGAACAGAACCAACATCAGCATATCCAAATCTTACTGCAACATGATATCAACAAACTATCATTTCTTTATCCAATCAATTTTATCAATTCTATCAATCAATGACATCTATTTCGATTATCTCATGTCTTATACAGGATGTATCTTTCTTGAAACCAGACGTTTTGATCATGTCTTATACAGGATATATCGTTCCTGAAACCAGATGCTTTGATCATCTTTGTCTTACACAGGAGGTGTCATTCCTAAAACCAGAATGGATCTCGATCTTATCGATCTAATCAATCAAGCTTTATCAATCATCAAGAACCACATCACCGTGATCGTAGAACTCACATTTTCATCAATTATAGTTGCAGACATCAAATCATTTCTAATCGGGACATCAATTTCACAAAAAATCAAAAACTCCAAAGATCAATTATCTCAATTGATCTCCCGAGGGGGTATCATCATATCACAATTTATCAATCAAGAGCTGGGGCATCCTATCAAATCAATATCATCATCAAAATAAGATTATTCTTTGAATCAACGCGTAATCACACCTCGCTTCAAAGAGGGGCAAAATGTATACACCTAAAAATGGTCTGAAGATAATTAATTAAATAAGCAATTGTTTAATTAATCCCCCTTCCCAATTTAATTGAATTCACTAAGTAATTTGATTAAATTCCCCCTTTCATCTACTTATTAATAAATCTAAGGATTTATTTAATAGGTTCATTTCAGTAATCCCCTTTAGTTAATTAATTCAAATTAATTATTCCCCTCATCAAATTCATTTCTTCTAAATCTCCTAATTAATTAAAACAAATCAATTTATGAGTTGTTGAGATTAATTAGCCTTTTCCTATTATTTGAATTTTTAAATTCAAATTCTCCTAACTTCTAACCACCTAACCTAACCCCTTCTAAACCTAACTAATTCCATCTAACCTTGGGTTTAATTAAATCCATCTTAGCTTTCACATCCTAACCACCATGTCCCCTTTCCTTGAACACTTTACTCTCTCATGAGCAAAGATTTGTGACACTTGTCACTAAGTGTTCCCTTTCATCCAATCTCTTCTAGAAGCCTCTTGACACTTGTCACCATGGAGATGACAATGTTCCCTTTTATCCAACCCCTTCTCCTACCAACCTCCAAATGTTCCCTTTAATCCAACCTCTTTTCCAACCTCCTCCAATTTAACCATGGACATCTTCAGGCTTAATCTTGACCATTGATTCCTGCCACCTCACCCCTAGCCTTGGAAATCCTATAAATAGACCCCATTTTGGAGTTCAAAGGATCCTGAATCCCATCTCATTTGCATTCAAGCATTTTTACTATAGTCATATAGCTATTAGCAATATCATTTTAGCATTGTCATCATGTTCAATCATAGCTTAATTGCATCATTCTAGATTATTTCCTAGCATAATCATGGAATCATGTAGCTTAAATCATTATCTCATCTAGATCATGTGTCTTCATCATTTAAATCCTCCATTTAAGTGTAGTCAAGTCACTGGAATTTGCATAACCAGATCTGAGAGCAAAATTCATACTTGCATTTACTAGGAGGCGATAGATTGCTTAGCTATGGTTTTATCTTTCTTTGCTTTAAATTCATTAACCATGCTTGTAATGATCTATTCATTGTTTTGTGTTGTAGGTACAGGTACACTTCACAGACACGACACTTGTTTAAAGAACTTTTTAAAATTCTCATGAATGTTGGAGTCTTTTTCAAAACCCCATTTTGTTTTTGTTGTAATTGGTCGATCAATAGAACATCAAGTAGACTCTCCTAATGGTCAAAAGGTCACAAGTATTATGAAAACCCACATCTTGATACTCCATCAGCTCAAACATCCCTATCACACCCTAGGGTGCGCTCATTTTTTTGCCTTTTTTTCATAAATTAGACCAAAGAAGATTACTCCTCAATTGGCCCGTTATCTTGGGAGATATATGGTGAGTGTCTTGGGGGAAGATTCTTCCCGACCCTTGCAGTATGATAATCCAAGTGTCTTGTTATTGACTCAGTTGGGCTTCTAATTTCTAAGGTGTTTAGAAAGGGTTTCGTTCGAGTGGTCACAATAAGCAGCATTTTACACTCCATTGAGGGAGGTCTCCCAGTTTGTAGAGGTTATGCTCTATAGATGTTAACATACCGTATAGGCACTAAGGGAGACATAATGCCATTGTAACAACATGTAATGCTCATCACATATTATTTTCATCACATACGCATTTATTTAGAGTGTCTTGGATTACTTGGCTTTAGCTGTTGCCAATTAGGTCGTTCCCTCTCACTTAACCTTATGGGCTACTTGGGAGGCAGGCCTTATAAAGGTGTTATCCTAATGCAGAAAATGAAATAAAGCATGAAAAAGGGGAGAGCATATACCTATCACCTTGAAGACATGAAGAAGAATGATTCCTTTTAAACCTTCATTGCAATGTTTTCTAAACTATTGGAGATGTTGCTCCAAAAAGGCATGGGGTTCATTTTAACCATCATAGAAATGATGAAAGTTGTATTGTTCTTTTTAACAACACCAAAACAATTTTTCTACTTTAACCCTGTAAAGAAAGTAACGCTAGTAGACATATGGTGGGCTATCCAGCCTAATTTTCTTAGTTACAGAGCTTTGTCTTTTCACAAACATAGAGCAATCTTGATAAAAACCAAAACTAAATAAAGACAGAATGCAAAAAACCTAAACTAGCAATTGTGAACTAACTACTAAGCAATTGCGAGCTGATATCTGATCAATTGCGAACTGATATGATATCAATTATGAATTATTGTGATAGCAATTGTGAATTGATATCTGAGCAATTGCGTAGCAATATCAGGTCAATTGCTCATCAGTTAAATGCAATTTTTTTATTATTATTAAATATACAGTAGCAAAAGATAGAAGATAGAGATTTTATTCTACAATGATGTTATCCGAAAACACATGAGTCATCACATCAATGTCGTCATAAAATTTGTATTTGGCAATGAATCAGTGGATGCTTCTATGGTATTGGGTGATTTCTTCTTTTTCTTCAATTTCACGAAGCTCTCTTTCTGCTTTTAGGAGTCTTTGGTATGCTCTATGTTCTCTCCTATGCTATCTTGCCCTCCTTGCACCTGAGATTTTGAAGGTTACCTTTCCTGCCATTGGAATAGACACATTTTATGCAAAAAATGAAAATTTCTAGAATTGAAAGATTTTTATGGGTTAGGTGCGCAAGATCAACGAATTAAGAAACGACAAATAAAAAAATAATTTTTCCCTTTTTTGAGCAATTGCGGATCATTTTAGCAATTGTGGTGGATTTTACTATCAATTGCAATGGATTTTAATGGCAAGTGCGGATAAATATTCGCAATTGTGAATTTTTGTCTAATCAATTGCAGATTCTAGTTTTGTGTGCACGTACAGATCTACAAAATCACCAAAACAACAACTGAAGGTTAGATCTGTTTCACATCGGGTTCATCAATTGTTCTCATGTTTGAAATCATCAAATCCAAGCTAATTAGAATGAAAGGACAAATCACAAAATTCTTAACTAATTAAACTGATTTTAAACACAATACAATGAAATAAATGATAGAAATAGAAAGATTAAACTAAATTAAAACTCCCTATTCTCTACTTGTGCTTCCATTGTTCTTCTCCATTATTGTTGGTGTAAGTGGCTCTTAGGTATTGCACTGATTTCTTGCATAAGATGGACAGTAACTTTGAAGACTATGATTCTAGCTTGAATTGAGAAAAGAGGTTGAATTTATAGTTTTTCAACACAAAGCAGGTGAGAATTTGAACTCAAGTGTTGATTGATAGACAACTGAAATTGATTGATATGTTAACTCATTAGATTGATTTGTTAACATAATTGATTGAGGACTCAACTGAATTGATTAACCAGTAGACTGAATAAACTATCTAGTTGACTGAATTGATTGGAGAGATAAGTGGATTAATTAATCAGTCAGAAAAAGTGATTGAGAGTTAAAAAGGGTGATTGATGAGTTAACTGAGCTAACTAATTAGATAACTGATTTGATCAATCAGTTTTGATTTTAGCATGTGATGTAGGATTTTGAAATTGAATTTGATTTTCATTTTCAATTTGGATTTGAATTTGGACTTTCAAATGTTGAAATGCACATGAAATTAACTGAAATTCGGATTTGATGAAATATGAATTCCGAAGAAATGAAATTAATTGGAATTAAGTGAAATTAGAATTTGAGGAAAATGATATGAAAATAGATGGAATTATTTGGAATTAGAATTTGGGGATTGGAAAAATTGACTTAATTAATTAAATAATTTAAATGAAATTATTTAATCATAGGAAATTGAATTAATTAAATAATAAAGATTATTTAACTAAGGAAAATGTCACAATTAATTAATTAATTTATATTTAATTAATATTTAGAAAAGGGTTAACTGATTAAATGATGAATTGATAGAAATTTGATAATTAGAAATGTTAAATGTTCTGATCAGAAGAAATATTTAATTTAATCAAATAATTAAAGAATTACTTAATTAAATAGACAATTAATTAGTGTAGAATTAATGAGACATTTTTAGGTGTCTACAACAAGTACATTGCCAACAAACTGAAATTACCAACCACATCTGTTGTAACACCAAGGACCTGAAAAGATATGAGTGCAATGTCCACAAAGCATACATATTATGTTAAAATATTCAAGACCATGTCATCAAATGTGGAGGAAAGTGAAGCATTGTTCGAAATTGTCTTAAATATACATTCCTTTTATTATTTACTCCAACAATCTTCAAAAGACTATAATGTCTTGAAAATATCATTTTCTCACTTCAGAGCAAACAAGAGAGATAAACCACCATCCTATAGTATACACAAGATCATCATAATCACATCCACTTTATTTCCATGCTTCTAATCCTCATCTTAATGCTTCTAATCATCATCATTATTGTACACTAAAAATTGGTTTATGCTTGTGTTTCAAAACCTTAATTTTTAACATGTCTTTCATGTCACATTTGATTTTAATCATGTGTTGACATTGGGTCATTATTCCTATTCTATTTGATTCCTTTCCAACTATAACAAACCTATTCAATCACATATGTCCCAAAATCATCATGATTGGCATTTTCATCATTTGATCCTAAATCAACCTTTTTTCGATAATTCACTGGTCATTAATTATCAACCTCTTCAATATTTTTATTAAATACTTTTCAATTATCTTTAATCAATTTCCATCAATCTTTTGTCAATCAACATTATCAATTTAAATTAATTGCAATGTCAGAATTAATCATTTTGACTGTTAGGACCCAGAGGCAACTGAGAGCGGGGGGAGGGGGGGGTGGTGAATCAGTTGTCTATTAATTTCAACCCAAATATAACTTAACCAAACTTAGTGCATAATACCGGTAAACCAAACTTAGTGTCGGTAGACAATTTAATAGTTAATAACAGTACCGGTAAAGTTCAATGCATGAAACAGAAAGACAAATAACATCCACAACACATAACATGGATATTTGTACGTGGAAACCCTGTAAGGGGAAAAACCACGGTGGGAAACCTTACCCACAATCAGATGATACTATTGCAGATAGTATGTGTGTACAAATGGAGTCTGCACATGCAGAAAGGCCAACTGCCTAGAGCTCACTACTCAATCACAAAATGGGAGTCACAATGACTACAATTGGATGGTTAAATCCAATGATAATGTACTGCTCAAAATAGCATCTTCATATGCTGGATTCAGTACCAGTTAAGCTCTGATTGCCTTCTTCATACCTTCCTTGAATCTTCAAATGATGTCTTCATGTATAGCTCTACTTATATTCGCATATACCCTATTATAATCCTCTACCACACCTTCTATATTTTATCTCACAAATTAGATCTTACATATATACCAAAACCTAAGACCAAATGTGTAGGTCGGCTCACTAAGAATATTACAATTAAATCAATTACAAATGAATCAATATGTGATGCATCATGTTGGCTCAATGCATTTACAATAATAACCAATCAATTAAACATCTCCATAACGTGTTGTGTTGATCTGGAATAGATAACGCTTGCTGGTCCATAACCTAGACCTATTTGCCGGTAACAACAAATATGCAAACTTGATTAGACCAATAACCAAATCACCAAAACCAAGTGTCCAAACAATGTCTTCGACATAACCAAGTAATCTCCAGATGAGAATAGATCATCGTCAGTGTCGGTGAACAATATAACCTGTCAGTGAACCAGATATCGGTGATTGTGCATAAGTCATTGAACATGCCAGTGAACATAACCAAAGATCTTCAATTCACAAGTGTTGACATCAATGACAAAACCAGTGCAACACATCCATAATACCAACATTGACATCTCATTTGCCTTTATGGCATTCACTCATCTTATCATTATCATTATTATCAATTTCTTGGTCTTATCAAAACACCTTTGGATTATGGTCTTTTTGATCATTTTTCCTTGTCAATTATCATCAATTTTGTCAGTATTGCCAATCAGACATTTTATTTCAGTCATAATTTGGGCCTATTCGATATTGGGGTTGGATTCCCATAATCATTTCATCAATTTCTTTATTTTAGTCATGTCATCTTTATTAACATTTCTTCCTAGGTAAATGAAATTATTCATTTACTCCTCTTATCCTAAGTTCACAATTAAATGATTTATTTATTTAATTGGCTAATTTGAAAATGAGGAAAAATAAATAGTTTATAATTATTAATTTCCACCTCATTTCCTTTCTTCACTTAACTCTTCCATCTTCGAGAAATCACCTCACTTCGCTTTTCATTCAAAAGTGAAAGCTTCTCTTTTCACTTTTGTTAAAAAATGAAGGTTTCCCATTTACCCCCACTTAACTCTTCCTCTTGGCTAACATGAGTCATTGATTGTTTTTTGATCGCAACCATCCATTCCGATCTTCTTCCTCTATAAATTTGAGTCATTATCATTTTATTAGAAAATACTTCAAATACTTGACATATGCAATCATTTTCATACCCTTGCTTTCATTTCCATGGCTTCTAGTATTCTCGATCATCATTCATCCTTTCTTCATTTGAATGCATAAGGGATTGAGCCAACATACTAGCATAGTTAGAGAAGAAATAAGGAGCAATGAGGCCTTTTTTAGAGGAGTTTTGATGGTTTGATTGTTCATTTTTTATTTCATTTATGCTTCGTTTGATGACCTTGTTGTGAATGTGTCTGACTTTACATGGTTTCGTGTATTTTCTTGCTCACATTTTCTGGTGAACTTGATGTGAACAAGCCTCATTTATGATCACATTTTATAGATTTAACATGGTTTTATGTGCCTTGATTTGATCCATATTTTGGTAGGCTATCATCATTTTTTGAAGACCTACATTGAAAAGTACTGACTCATTTGATGCAGGACATGGTCAAAGGATTACATTTGAAACATTTGTTTGCGTTTTGTAGATTAGAGCACATTTTGATTTCTAAAGGTTAAAGAACAAATGTTTGCCATGTCTTCTGTTAGATGTTACGCATGCTTTAACTGATGTAGAGTCAAAAGGGAAACTTGGTGTTATTAGGCCTAGACACACACACTAGGCTCCACTTACCCCTCAAGACAATATTTGAGGATTCATAATACAAGAAAAGACATCACACCAAATTTGTGTAACAAGATCCATCTATCAACCCCTTAAGCCCAACACCTACAAGGCTAGGGTATCACCAAACACATGAAATGAACTCACCAACTTGTGGGATGAATCAAAGGGTTTCTTCAACACACAAATGCACCTCAACAGGTTTTAACAAAGCATGAACCCCACAACCATGACTATCCTTATTGGGCTAGTGATGAAGGCCTAATTGCATTAGGTTGACCTAATAGGTTTTTAGACCTTAATTCTCCAAAATCACAAAGGATTTCCCAAAAAAAATGAGGTTTCATATACCCATTTGTAATTTCTTCATAACTCCAAAATTTCATATTCCAACCCTCAAAGTAAACATTTCAACCCCAAATCAGTCTTATTAGGTATATAGGCCTAATTGGACAGGTTTGCAAAGGAAGTACACCACTGATAGCTTCCCCAAGTCAGGTTGTGGTTCTTGAAGTGATTTCTTACTCTATCTATCCCAAGTCTGCATTGTATGCATCAATTTGCTTCTCAACACAGGTCGGTCAGATGAGGATGTTTGACTAGGGTCAATGTTTTCTCACACTTCTCCACACTCTCCTACACAAGGCTTTAAAAATCTTAAAATACATCCTCTAAAATTTTCTTTCCCTCGGGAGTGGAAGTCTTCCACAAGGGAGAGTCAAGTTAAAGGCATTTGAGCATGAAACCCTAGGTGAGAAGAGGGTTTCAGACCCAGTAACAAAGATCTGTCTCTAGAATGTTACAAACTCCACCAAAATGAATTCCACAAAAATGAAAATGATCTTAACACATACTACTATGTTTATATGCACAGGTTACTGCATTCCCAGTCTGACAACGTCACAAGAATTGCACAAAGAACATGAAATTGCAGGAAAATGTGTATTTTCATTCAACTTCAATCTCCAAAATTTCTCTAACCTTCTCTAACTATCATGTCTTCGGCTTTGTGGGACTTATATGTGTCTCAACTAACTCCCCCAATTGATTTTTGAAATTTCATGACCATTGGGAGGAGTGGTTGGCCGAAAGAAAAAGGTTACATTATGTTGTCAAGAATGTTGCCAAACAACATTCTTGTCAACTTGACAATTTTGATCATCCACATCAACAATCCAACTAATTTGGATTCCACATGATCCAAAGTGACTCAAAAGACTCAAAACTCCTATTCTTATTCATTCTTGACCCTATTGACCAGATTTGACCATGTAGGCTTATAAGTGCCAAACATGTCAATGGCCTTACAAAGTGGATCTTATTACAAAACAGAAGTTCAAAAGAGGTCCATACTTAGGACCTTGACACATCTAAACACCTAGTTACATCCTGATACTCATGACATACCATGAGTGATGGTTTTGTTTGAAGGTGCTCATGCACCATTAAACTTTAGAGGGCCTACCTCTAGAGAAGACCATAAGATTGAATGAGAGGGAACGATCCAAGTGGCAATAGGCTAAAGCCAAACCCTTTTAAGCCACTATAAATAAATGCATTTGTGATGAAAGTTGCAAGTGACAAGTGTTATATGTTGCCTTAATGGTATTATGTCCCCCTTAGTTCTCGTGTGGCATGTAAAAACCTATAGAGTGTAACCTCTGCAGGCTGGGAGGCCTCCTTTAAAAGAGTATTAAACACTGATGAGTATGACCACTCATATAGATGCCTTAACTATGATCCCTTGTGTTTAAAAAACTAAAACTTTCTATTTGTTGGTATAGGAGGTCGGACCTCTGAAGCCATCCCACACTTTGGTGGTTCATGGTAGAGATAAAATTTCCTTGGGAAGTGATGACCTAAGGAATTTGGAACTTGGTATGCCCAAAGAAGTGAGTGCCATGGAGGGGAGCTAGTGCTACAAATTTTCTAGGCTATCCATCATGAGTAGGTGCGATAGAGAGTAATCACAAGTGGGAACCCAACAAATATTGTCCTGGCTTGCCATAGGATTTGTTGTTGAATGTGCATGAGTGTATTCTTTCAAGTCAAATTGCTATTTTGTCTTCTTGTTTGTTAACATAACAAAACATTCCAAACAAGAAAAATATTCATATAAAAAATAGTCATAAACAACCTTGGTTATCAAAAGCAAACAAAGTTTTCCAAAGTTCACAATAAGTTTCATACCAAATGAATTTCAAACAAAGGTAAAAATTTCCTCTCAAAATTTTCTAAGTATTCATACAACATTTGAGAACATTTTATGAACATGGCTTGTCAAAATATTGGGTATCATTGTTTCAAAATTCATGTCACTTAGGGTTAAGTTTTGCATAGTTTAAACTTAGGTTTAGGACATATAGCTATTACCCTTCTTTTCATTGTAAGTATCCTCATTTTTAACTTAGGTTTAAGGTCATCTTCCTAGGTCATTATCATTCCTTTCATTCATTTTTATACCAATGTTAGGTCTTGGCTTAGGTCATATTTTGCATGTCTCATTTTATTCTCTTGCACATATCCTTTTTACACTAAGCTTTATCATTGCATATTCCAAACCCCTAGGTCTTGTCTTAGGTTGACATTGTCATACATTTTCACTCATACCCTTGGTCCTTAAGTCATATCATATCCTTAGTCCATATCATTAGCTCATATCATTAACAGTGTCATATCATAACTCTAGGTCATGTCATTGCATAATACCTTTGGGTCATTTAATATCCCTATATCATAGCATATAACTTGAAGATCATTTCATATCATAGGTTCATAGCTTAGGCATTCATCATTAATCATCGTCCCCTTTGCATTTAGTCTCAAGATTAGGTTTTGTCAAATTCCAAAAATTAGAACTTTAGATTAAACCCTAAGTTTTTGTTAGGGAGTCTAGACCTTGTCCAAACTTTGCCCTTTTATCAATATCATTTGTCAAACCTAGCTTAGTGTCCAAGCATATAGGTGAGACATTGTCACTTTTGTTAGGAACTAGGAAGGACAACTGAGAGGGGGGGGTGAAATCAGTTGTCAACAAGTTACAACTCAAAACCAATTAATCCAACTTGAAACTTAGTGTCGGTAAAAAAAACTTTAATGTCGATAAAACAGATTGATAGTTATAGCAATACCAGTATAACTTAATGCATAAAACAGAAAGAGAAACAACATCCACAACATATGACACAAAGATTTTGACATGGAAACCCTGTAAGGGGAAAAACCATAGTGGGAAACCTTACTCAAAATCAGATGATACTACTGCAGATAGTAAGTGAATACAAATGGGGTTTGCACATGCAGAAAGGCCAACTACCTAGAGCTCAATGTGCAATAGTTGGATGGTTAAATCCAATAAACAATGTACTGCTTCAATGTAGCATCTGCAATACTGGATTCATTACCAGTTTAAGCTCTGACCATGAGTGCCAAATACCTTCATAACCTTTCCTTCAACCTTTGAATAATATTTGCATGATCCACACAAGTATCTGCTTATTTTCGCTCTTCAATATTTGCACACACTCATAATATGATCTTCAATAAGATCTTACAATTATTTATACAAAACCTAAGACCTATACATGAGGTCGGCCCACTAAAGATATTACAATTAGATCAATTACAAAATAAGTCTTGATGTGATACAATATGTCATCTCAATACATTTACACATTATCCAATCAATAAACCATTTCCAAAATGTATCGTGCTGATTTGGAATAGATATCTTGTATCGGTCCATAACCTAGACCTATCTGTCGATTAAGAAAAATATGTGAACCCGATTAGTCCAATAAGAAAAACACCAAATCCAAACATCCAATCCATGTCTTCGACATAACCAGATGATCTCCAGATGATAACATGTCATCATCAACTTCCTGAGCTGTCAGTGAACCATACATCCTGTCGGTGAAGCATATACTGGTGACTGTGCATAAGACAATATCCATGTCATGACCATAATGTACCGGTTCAACAATAAACCAATATAACCAGAGTGCCAAATCAACAATGTAGACCTCCAAGAACATAAGTGTTGACATCAATGACAAAACCAATACAACACATGACGAAGTCATCCATAATACCAAAAAAATTGTCATTTGTCCTCTTGTCTCGCTAAGGTCTTGACTTCATCTCAATTTCCCAAAGGCTGCGTCTTTAGGTTTTCATTTCAAAGTTTGACCAAATCTTGAAAACAACAAAAACATAGGTTGCATTTTTGCCCTGGATTGCATTCTCATATCTTAAAGTCACATTTAGTTGCATAGCATTGTCAAAAAACCAAAAAAATACTAACAAAAAAAAAGTCCAAAGTAAGGTCACATTGCATTTGGTTGCATGCTATCATTGTCATTCCAAAAATTCATAAGACCAAAAAAAATAGTTGCATTTTCAATCATATAAGTTTCATTAGTTGCATACATCATCTTTAGAATAAAAAATTCCGAAAAAAAAATATTGCATAGTGACATGCTCGTTGAAACGAGGTCTAAATCTAAGAAATCACATGGATCAATGTATCAAGCCATGTCTTTTCCAATGGATAATACAAAAAACACACAAGTGAAACAACATCAAACTCAAGATCTTTATCCAAATGTGGGGGCCTCAAGTAGCACAACACCACAATATGGGACAATACTATTGGGGACACCGTCATATTCTGAACCCATATTTGTGCCAATGCAGCTAGGATGTGGAAGTGTTCCACCAACACCATCAGGAAGTGCACCATTTGACATTAATCAATTGAACCCACAGCATGAAACACAACCCCAAATATCACATGAGGAACAAAATCTTTTACAAGGATTTGGATCAAACCAAGAACTTCAACAAGAAATGGATCCAAATAACCCATCAAATTCCTCGTCAGATTCTGATGATTCAAATGATGTCAAAATATTTGTCAACAATCCTAGGATGCAAAATAAAATGAATAGGTTCTTAAGTAAAGTGTCTAGATTGCTTCCCGACAAGTATAGGAGCATGCTTGAAGCTGCTACAACCTCCAATGATTAGACTAATGTACAAATGCAACATGAAGTTGGTAATCTTTTGTGTTTTGAACCTCATCTAGATGAAACGAATGCACAACAAAAGGTTCCAATCAAACTATATGAGAAGCAAGTCTCTAAATCTTTGAGTGTGAATGTTCCACCAAAATCAACATTTGACGCAATTAACAATTCGTTGTACAACACTACACCATTTCCACAAGATCAAATAGCAATGGTGAAAACGTTGGCAAATGCAACGTATCCAAAGACATCACAAGTTCCTCAAAATGCATCACAGTCACAAACGCAAGAATAATTCACGATTGGAATGCCAAATATCACCGATGTTCAAACCAATCCAGTGATGTAACAAAGTTATTATGTACACTCAAGTTCAGTACATGCGACAAATAAACATTCACAAATGGCACAAAATTTATCGACAAGACCTTCAATCATGGCAATAAAAAGAGAAAATAGTGGTGCATAACTTTAAAAAGTATTGCAACAATTGAAAAGTGCACAATAGGCACCAACAAGTGTGATAATGCATAATGCACAACAACATTATTATTCTCAACAACAAACTTCAATGCCTGCGGTGCCACTACAAGCAGATACAAACTTGCGACAACAACAATTGTTTGGACAAACCTCACAACAAGTTAATGCAAGTGTCATTCTGCATGTAAAAGTGAAACAACCTAAAGCACATAAGAAAATATTTTTGAAATTGATTAAATTTTACATCAGGGCAACAACAAATGTCACAAAGTCAATAAATTCCAATCCAAAATCAACAACATCAACATCAACAACAATATGTGCCTCAATACACACAACAAGTGAAAATAAACTATTATATGCCCCAACAACAACAACAACAACACCAACAAGAAAA
Source organism: Cryptomeria japonica (assembly GCF_030272615.1). Taxonomy (NCBI): domain Eukaryota; kingdom Viridiplantae; phylum Streptophyta; class Pinopsida; order Cupressales; family Cupressaceae; genus Cryptomeria; species Cryptomeria japonica. The sequence continues at coordinate 429,194,728 of NC_081413.1, read as the reverse complement.
TGTGCAATATCAACCTCAAATGCAGTTTCAACAATCCAAAGTACAATATCAGCCAAAAATTCAGATGGTAGTCCCATCTCAATAGGAACAATAAAATAATCAATACCAAAGCATGCTAGTGCCTCAACAACAAGAGCAATATCAAAATGTGTATATGCCAGAGATGCCAAAGACAACAATCTCTGAACATCAACAACCATTTCAAGGCACTATATATCAACAAAGAGGACATCCAGGGATGAATGATGAGCCTCAAAAGCCTTCACAATTTGATATATTGGTGCAAAAAATTAAGAAGATGCAATGACAAATTGAGGCTTTATAAACAAAAATTACAAAGAATTTATATATAGAGCAAGACCTATGTCCTAATCCATTTGATAAAAACTTGGACATGCCTCCCTTTCCTAAACATTTTGAGGCACCAAACTTTGAGAAATACAAAGGAAAGGGTAATCCAAAAGATCACATTCAAGATTTCTCCATAGCGTGCACTAGAGTAAGTTATGATGAAACATATATCATGCACTTATTCCTGTGAAGTCTCATGGGGCAAGCTATGGATTGGTATTTGCATTTACCTAGTAACATAAAATCATGGATTGAACTGGCTAAAAAGTTCATTTCTCATTTTGTATTCAACATTGATAATGAGATAACTATGTCAGATCTATGTAACACAAAGCAAAAACAAGGAGAACCATTAATGACTTTCTTGCAAAGACGGCAAAGCTTGGTTATTCGATGTTCTCTTGACATCCCAGCAGAACAACAAGTTAGTTTATTCATTCAAAACTTGATGTCTGAAATGATGTATGAGCTGAAGCTAAAAGGTGTAAGTACTAATGAGAAGCTCATCAAAAAAGGAATGGACATTGAGAATGCGCTCGTCGCCAAGGGAGTGATTAAAATCAACAAAGATAATAACAATTCAAAAAAATAAAGTGACAAGAATAAATTTTGGTCTAATAATAAGAATGTCACTAATGATGGTGTGGTTGACGCAAGGAAAATAAGCACGAATCAACCTAAATTTGTTATAAAAGATCAAGCACTCCAGCTTCCCAACAAAGTCAATAGATGCAAAATCAAGCAAGTAATGTAATCCAACAACCACAAAATCAACAACGCAATCAACAACAATAAGGACAACAACAATGTTAGCAACGCAGAGCTTTCAGATCAAGAGATGGGCCTCTCCATCAATTCACACCAGTGGGAGAGCCGATTGAATTAGTAATGAAACAATTAATCAAACCAATTTTATTAAATTATCACATCAAAGAATAACCACCAGTAAAGCCACATTGCTGGAATGATAATGCATATTGTGAATATCATCGGTCTAAGGGACATAAAACTGCAAATTTGATCGATTAGGGTGTGATAGAGGTATATCCATCTACCAGAACTTCTAACACTGATCATATAATTTTCAAGACTCCCTTACTTGATCATGACAAGGGAAAAACCTCCTCTTCAAATTCGAATAAAAAATGCAATCTAAACAATGCTAGTGTCTTTCACAACAATATCATTAATTGCTTCCATGCATTAGAAGAGTATGTGTCAACCATAAGGATAAAAGAACAAGACTCCTCATGTGCAGTGACTACTCACCAATCTAAAATAGTCTTAAAAGGAGTGTCTTCCAATCCTCCTAAACCAACCTCAATGAATCGGTACAATCTCCTTCACCATTTGGGAAAAATGCCTGCACAAATTTTGATCCATGAATAATTAAAAATGTCTCCTATGCATCGTGCTTCCTTAGACAAAGGCCTGATTGAGTCAACTATACCTAATGGCATTGATGTTGACCAATTTCAGTCTCGTCAAACATCTCGCTATCCCCCAGCACGTTGCCTTTTATAATAATGATATCCCTTTTGATAAAATCCATCATAATGATCCTTTACACCTTGAAGTCTTTGTCCATAACTACAAAATCAAATGAGTTTTGATAGATAGAGGAGCAGGCCTGAATATTTATACTTTGAGAGTCATTATTGCTCTTGGCTATACTGAAAGTGACATGGATTATTCTAAGAAGATAAAAATAAAAGTCTATAATGATGGTGAACTCATCTAAAGGAGTGATCTTAGTACCTATCAAAGTAGGTCCGATGATAGAGAAAACTTTGGTGCAGGTTCTAGACCTAGACCTCCCGTAAAACATGATTCTTGGTCGTCCATGGATCCATGGTATGAAAGCGGTTCTACCTTTCACCAATGTCTAAAATATCCATATAATGGAGTCGAGATAACAATTCCTGGAGATCCCAATCCTTTTCAATTATGTGCCAACCTAAAGGATACTCCACAATAGCAAGTTCCATAGAGAGGAGTCCTCGCCTAATTATGTAGATACCAATGCATTGTTAGAATCTGTTAAAGGCAAGACAAAGATACAAGACCAAGACTGTGGAGAATATTCTATGTCCCAAACATTCCTTATAGGAAAGCTACCTATGTCCCCTAAATCACATGGAAAGCCACATTTGTTGAGAAAGAAATCCAAGACAACCATTCAATATCAACTCGCCACCACATTCACAAAGTGGGGTGAACTAAGCAAAGAAATTTTGGATGATGATGTATCAAGGTGACTTTATAAAGATGAAGCATACACAACAAATACTCCACCTATCAAATTTCTAGTGGAACAATATGGAAAAGGGTTTACCATAATGCAGAAAAAGGGATATGATAGATTCAGTGGTCTGGGACTTGACAAAAAAGGAATATTGGAGCTAATCATCCCTGCGATGTGACAAAACTTTGGGTTTAGGTTTTTTACTATTGTGAATCAAAACCTCATCTAATAAAGTGACTGAGTGCAAAAAAGGGCTTGATTTTGATGATGAAACAAAACCTAAGGACACCCATCCCGAGACTGACTCTAATGAATGAGAGTGAGATTCTTATTTCTCTAGCTCATATGCCCTAGATAATGTCTTCATTGACCCAGGTGATTTGCCAATGGAATATAAACATGAAATTCCTACTCCCATCAAAAAATGTCCAAAAGCCTAGATAAAATCATTTTGGGATCCTAGTACTAAATCTGACACAAGTAGCTTAGATAGTGATAAGACTGACTTTTATGTCTTCACTATCTCACCCTAAACCTTTCTTGAAACTGATGATGACATGCCCCTGCTATACCTGCAACTAATCCAATGGAACCAACAAGGACCACTTAAGTTAGACTTTGAGAACGATGAGGTAATTGCAAAATTCTTGGAACTTAGAGAAGGCATACTGTAAGGTGATCATAAGGCTGGATTTACTATTAATTTGGATTCCACAACATACTTTGGGGATTCAACTCCATCTTCTAATTGCAAAAGTGAAAAATAAATAAAAAAGAAAAAAATCAAAAGAATAGGTCTCTGGGTGAAAACTGCAAGGTGCCCTCTAACCATGAAAAAGTAAAAATAAAGGATGTACCTATGGGTGAAAACTTCTCTGAGGCACCCAAAGGTGGAAGATTGGACATACCCCCTCTAGGTCAGGACAAATCAACATTGCTTGTGGAAATGAGTGAAGAAATAAATCTAGGTACACCTGACAACCCTAAGGTCATTCATTTTGTTGCTTCCTTATCAGAACAAGAAATAATAGATTTTGTCAACTTTTTCCTTGAGAAGCAAATCAATTTTGCATGGTCTTACATAAACATACCTGGCCTTGATCCAGAACTAGTCCTTCATCACCTGCCACTGAAACTAGGCTCAAAGCCTGTCAAACAAAAATTGAGGAAAATGCATCCACAAGTGGCCCTACTAGTCAAAGCAAAACTTAAGAAATTGTTGGATATGGGATTTATAAGACCAATTGACTATGCATAATGGATTTCAAATTTTGTGTTGGTCAACAAAGCAACTAGGGGCATAAGAATCTGCATTGATTTTAGGGATTTAAACAAAGCATGCCCTAAAGATGACTTTCCTCTGCCAAATATTGACATCATAGTAGACTTGACATCCAAATATGAGATGTTGTCATTAATGGATGGTTTTTCTGGATATAATTAGTTTCAAACTACTCTTGAAGACCAGCATAAAACTTCTTTTATGTGTGCTTGGAGAAACTTCTACTGGAATGTGATGACTTTTGGCCTTAAAAACGCAGGAGCAACATATCAAAGAGCCATGACAACAATTTTCCATGATTTCATGCATACCTTTATGGAGGATTATGTTGATGACTTGTTATGCAAATAAATTACAAGAGATAGTCATCTTGCTATTTTATGTCCAATCTTTGACCAGATGGAAGAATATAAGCTCAGACTCAACCCAAAAAAATATGTCCTTGGGGTAACAGCCAAAAAATTGTTAGGGTATATTGTTTCTCATAGAGATATTGAAGTTGATCCTACAAAATTGAAAGAAATTATGGATATGCCTCCACCTACAAATCTTCATCAACTAAGAAGTCTTCAAGGAAAGTTATAATCAATCCAACAATTCATAGCTCAATTGGCAGACAAGTGTCACCCCTTACAACATCTGTTGCATAGAGGGGTAGTGTTTAACTGAACTGAGAAATGTCAACAGGAATTTTAAACTCTTAAAGACTACCTCCTATCACCCCTTGTCTTAATTCCTCTAATAGAAGGGAAGTAGTTCATTCTATATATCTCTGTGACTGATATAGTGCTAGGAGCTCTCTTAGACCAACAAAATGAAGAAGGCAAAGAGCGTGCTATTTATTATATCAGTTAGGCACTAGTGGGCTATGAGATAAATTATTCTATCATTGAGCAGACATGCTTAGTAGTAGTATTTGCAATTCAAAAGCTCTGATATTATATGTTAAATCATAAGACATTTCTAGTATCAAATATTGATCTGCTAAAATATCTTCTTAGCAGAGCATCTTTTATGGACCGACTAGAAAAATGGGTTATGATTTTGAGTGAATTTGATATTGAATATACTAAAAGAAAAGCAATAAAAGGATAAGTTATAGCTGATCAACTCTCAGATGCACCCATCCAAGATGATCATCCAGTGTTGACTGATTTTCTAGATGAATCAGTCTTTGTTGTCACCCCTTCTAATGAGTAACAATTGTATATTGATGGATCCCACACAAGATTTGGCTCGGGGGCAGGTATCTTATTTGTAACTTTTCAAGGTGATGCCATTCCAAAATATTACCGAATAACTTTTGATTGCACCAATAATGTTGTAGAATACGAGGCTTTAGTCACTAGACTCAAAATAGAAATTCAATGGCATATTACACATCTACAGGTCTATGGGGATTCTTAGTTGGTTATCCAACAAGTGAACGAAGATTATGAAACAGAAGATGAAAAACTTGTCCCTTATAAGAAGATGGTGGAATTCTTCAAGACAAAGTTTACTGAAATCCATTTTAATCAAGTTCTCTAAGTTCAAAATAAGTCAGTTGATGTCATGGCCACTATTGATTCCATGCTAGATATGCCTCACAATATGGATAGATGTGAATTTCTAGTAGAGCAGTTGTCAATTCCTTCTTTTGAGATCCTACCATCAGATCTCATGTGTGTCCTTGTTGGTCCTAATTCCTCTTGGTACAAGGAAATCTATGAATACTTCAAAACCCAAACTATGCCTTCTATCTACCAACAAGCGTCGATCCTTTATAAGACAAGCTACCAAATACGTCATCATCAGTGATACCCCTTATCGCCACTCTTTTGACCACACCCTCTCCAGGTGTCTAGATTTTGACAAAGCACAAATGGCTTTTATTGAAATTCATGATGGTATATATGGGTGCCATTTCAATGGTCTTAGCTTGACTAAAAAGTTGGTTCGAGTCGGTTATTATTGGCTGACAATGGAAAAAGAGGCCCACAATTTTGCTAAGAACTGTTACAAATGCTAGATGCATGGATATTAGATTCATGTACTAACACAAGAGCGTTGAATTGTAATATCTCCATGGCCCTTCTCTCAATGGGGATTGGAACTCATTGGAAAGATTCATCTGACATCAACAAACATACATAAGTTTATCATAACGACCACAAAATATTTCACAAAATGGATTGAGGCTATACCTATTACCTATGTCACTAGCACACAGATTTCCAAATTCATTTTGAACTAAATCATATGATATGGGGTCCCTCTTGCTATAGTCACAGATAATGGTCATTTGTTCAAGAACAAAGATGTCAAATAACTTTGTGAGAAGTTTCATATTCAACACTGCTTCTCAACTCCATATTATCCACAGAGTAATGGTCAAGTTGAGGCATCCAATAAAATAATCATCAAAATACTCAATAAGGTTGTCAATGATGCTAGCTGAGATTGGCATGTGTAGTTAAAATCAGTTGTATGCCCCTATTGCACTTCTATCCACACCCTCACTAGCGCAACACCTTATTCCTTGGTGTATGGTGTGAAAACTATTCTTCCTTTAAAAGTGGAGATACCATCACTACGAGTCTCTCTACAAAATTTGATTGATGATGATGCATATAGAGTTTCATGGTTTCACCAGCTTGAAATGTAAGATGAAAGGCGTCAGACAGCTTTGACACATTTGCAAGCATATCAAAATCATCTTCATTCCACCTACAATAAGAAAGTCAAAAGGTGACACTTCAAAGTGGGAGGATTGGACCTAAAAGATAACCCTAAGAATTCATAGTCTACTGAGATTATCAAGAGAAATTTTGAGCCTAAATGGGTTGGCCCTTTCATTGTCACTTCAACATATGGATCAAGTACGTATCAGCTTGCAACCCCAAAAGGAGAACACTATCAGATCTTGTCAATAGAATGCACCTTCAAAAGTATTATATATAAGTTTCTTTCAAAAATTCTTCAATATGATCCTGAAAAAAAAACAAAAAAAATTGAAAATTTTGAAAAATACAAAAAAAAAGTGAAAAAAAAAGTAAAATCATCACCTTGGTGAAAACCTAGTAAAAGGGCACCTTGTGTGAAAGCAAAAAAAAGTGAAAACATATGAAAAATGACAAAATAGTAAAGGGAAATTATTCACCCTCTAGTGAAAACATGGCAAATAGGCACTTTGGACAAGTACCGTAGTGAAAACTTGGCAAACAGGCGTGATGTGTAGCAAGGTTATTGCTTCGTTGTATATCTTTATTCTTTGTACATAACACAAAGCTCTATCACACCTATATATTCTGATTTGACCCAGTGTCCCTATCCAAGCGTTTGATTGGTCAGCATCAATGTCTTTTCCTATCGATTGTCAATCCTTGTACATATGTTTTCTATCCTTGTCAGTGTACATATTTTGGACCTTAATTGGGGGCAAATCCCTTGTCATGATCAATCGACAAAGTTATCGTTGTGAACACCTCAGACGCTACAACATGTATATAATCCTTTAAGTCCTAAAAAACAACTAAAAAGCAAATAACATCCCGAAATAATCCAAAAAATAAAAAAAGTCCTGAAATAATCCAAAAAAATAAAAAAATGTCTTGAAATAATTTTAAAAAATCATAAAATGTCTTGAAAAAAGCACAAAAAAAAAAAAGGTTCAAAAACCCTAAAAATTGGAAAACATTAAAAACCCAAAAACCAATTGCTTTTGTTTTATTTCGCTATTAAGTTGTCCCTTTTGTACATAGACAAACATTTTAGTAGAAGTCAAACAAATAACAGGATAAAACATGGAGCTTCACAAATCACACATCAACAGATGAACTTTTCAATCAATCAAGCTTTCAACCTGATCCAATTGTCGTATCCATCAAACAACATCAACCTTTGTCAGTATCAACATTATCATAGGTCCTATATAGGATGTAGTATACTCAAAATCAGACCATGTCCTATCTTAGACAAGGTCCTACATTCTTGAAACTATACAACATGATCATCCTATCAATATATCAAATTTGACAACAAGATCAGAATGGATGTTTGACTTGTTTGAATTTGCGAGTCTTATATTTCAATGATTTATCTTAGACTATGTTCCTATGTTTCTTGATGATGTCACTAAGTTATTTAGAGTGGTTGGGATGGCTCATGGTCTTTTGTTCTATTTTTTGTTTGTGGAATGTTTCATAGCATTCTGGGGCACATATGTTTTGGGTGTCTGTGATAAGTATGTTCGCTTTGTGAATGCCACACATACCTTGACCTTTAACATATGTAATGCTTCAGGATGGATTGGAACACTCTTTGTCTGCAATGTGTCTCTTTATGCAATGGGATTCCATTATCACTCTAACCTTCCATGTCAGGTGCACTGCATTTTTTTTCCTAAATCAAAATAAGGCTCTTATTTCATAATGTGCACTTCAAGAAGCAAGGTTTCATCATTTACTAACTTGTCTTCCTCTAATTTCTTCTTCATCTAATCTTTCTTTAGTCAGTCTACATGTTGATAAATTGGTCTCTCATTTGGATTTTTTGCCAAATTTCTTGAGGGGGAACCCATATACCTCTTTTTCACTCGGCCAACATTATTATTCTTTGAAACAATGCTTAGAATCCAATTGTCTCAAAGAGGGGCAAAATGTAGACATGGAAAATTAGTTTATGCCTGTGTCGCAAAACCTTAATTTTTAACATGTCTTCTATGTCACATTTGATTTTCATCATGTGTTGACATCGGATCATTCTTCATATTCTATCTAATTCCTTTCCAACTCTAACAAACCTATTCAATCACATTTGGCCCAAAATCATCATGATTGGTGGTTTTATCATTTGGTCTTAAATCAACCTTTATTGATAATTAATCAGTCATTAATTATCAACCTCTTCAATCTTTTTTATCAAATCCTATCAATTTCCATTAGTCTCCTGTCAATCAGTATTATCAATTTAAATCAATTGCAATGTCAAAATTAATCATTTTGACATGTCATTTGCCTTTATGGCGTTCAATCATCTTGTCATTATCATCATTATCAATTTCCTGGTCTTATCAAAACACCTTTGGATTATGGTCTTTTTGATCATTTTTCCTTGTCAATTGTCATCAATTTTGTCAGTATTGCCAACCAGTCATTTTATTTTAGTCATAATTTGGGCCTAATTCAATATTGGGGTTGGATTCCCATAATCATTTCATCAATTTCTTCATTTCATTCATGTCATCTTTATTAACATTTGTTCCTAGGTAGATGAATTTGTTCATTTACTCCTCTTATCCTAAGTTTACAATTAAATGAATTATTTATTTAATTGGCTAATTTGAAAATGGGGAAAAAATAATAATTTATAATTATTAATTTCCGCCTCATTTCCTTTCTTCACTTAACTCTTCCATCTTCCAAAAAGCACCTCACTTCGCTTTTCGTTCAAAAATGAAAGCTTCTCTTTTCGTTTTTGTCCAAAAATGAAGATTTCCCATTTACCCCCACTTAACTCTTCCTCTTGACTAACATGAGTCGTTGATCATTTTTCGATCACAACTGTCCATTATGATCTTCTTCCTTTATAAATTTGAGTCATTTTCATCATATTTGATAACAATTCGCACACTTGACATATGCGATCATTTTCGTAGCCTTGCTTTCATTTTCATAGCTTCTAGTATTCTCGATCATCATTCATCCTTACTTTGTTTGAATGCATAAGGGATTGAGCTAACATACCCGCATAATTAGAGAAGAAAGGAGCAACGAGGACTTCATCAAAGGAGTTTTGATGGTTTGATTGTTCATTTTTTAATTTTGTTTATGCTTTGTTTGATGAACTTGTTGTGAATGTGCCTGACTTACATGGTTTTGGGTATTTTCTTGCTTACAATTATCATACTTTTAATCCTCATCTTAATGCTTCTAATCCTCATATTAATATTATATCATCATTATACCATCTTTTCCAACAAGCACATTATCAACACATCATAGTGAGTGTAGACATTAGATACCAAGAAGGTGGAAATTTACAACATAGAGCATATGCAACCATCATCTATGTATACTCTATATCAATGACAACACACAAGCAATATGTTGACATCAATGAAAAAATTTCCAAGACGGACAAGATTCTAAAGGAGCCACATCTAGTATGGTAAATGGAGCTATTTCTTATGTGAAACAAGGACCATTCTCTAATGATGAATCACTATGTGTGTCACTACAAGCTAGAGTTAATTATTTTCAAAACCTTGAAGATAATTCATTATTAATTTCAACAACTTCATACATATCATCAAAATAATTACTACTGTCAATATTATTATCAACATCACCATCCAAATTAATCGCAATAGGATATCTCATGTGAAGAGGAGATGAAGATGATGAATCATTTTGCATTGACAACTTCAACCTTTGGCAAGGGTGATCAAGATAAATCTCCTCTCTATGCAAAGGCAAAGGTTGGGAAAAGGGGATCAAATCAACATTTGACTACATGGGAGAAGAATAACTTTGGGAAGAAATCTCAAGAGCTTTGGCATGACATCTCCATCAATGTTTTCTTGTACTACGATTTCACTTGTTATGACTCAAAGCTTATGTAGAAGAGGGTTGGGGATCACCCAAAATTGGTTCCTTTTCTTTGTTTTCTCTAGGAATGGGAGGAGGAACATAATAAATCACACTCTAGTTGAGAGATTGAAGATTTCGAGTTCTTCTCTCTTAGTCCTTTCGAGGATTTTAGAGGTGGAACCACAATATATATAAGATAAATGGAGGGAATATAAAGGAGTATTGGTCGAGGAGGTGGAGCTAAAACAATTATTTCCACATCCATATATGAAGAATATTAGGAAGAGAAGTTGTAATGGACCCTAAAGGTTTACTTAAGGTTGATATACTATTGGATTTGAACTTTTGACAGGATAGGAAGAGAATATATTGATGAGGTACATCAAAGGTAGAGTATTTTGACGCCAAAAGATATCAAGGGTGAAATTTCCATGATTGGCTAAGGATTGATAAAGACTATGATTGATAATTGTAACCTGCCCATTGTAAGGGAACTTCAAACACTTATGAATGGTAGAAGGGATGACTTTCATGGGATTGATCCAAGGGTGTCCCAACTTCACATAAAATTGGTTTGAGGTAGAGATAATGACAAAGGTAATATCTAAGCATTTATTACGAACTTCTATGGGAAGGGTGATGGAACCCTAGTGGGACAAGTCAAACCATCATGCACCTTAATAACAACATTAGATTTATCATATGTATCTTGATAAAAAAATTGTGTATAGAGATGTTCTTATGTGATAACATTCACCATACATACTAGATCAATGAGAACTACATGTGAAAGCTTGTCTTCAATCTTCAGATTAATGTATAACTATCTTTCAAGTGCTTTTATGATAAATCTGTTGGCAACAATGTAGAAAACTGAGAGGGGAGTGTGAATCAGTTTGCATAAAAACTTACTCCAACTTAAAACATAAATCAGATCTGATAATTAATAGTTAAATCATGAAACAACTCCACATAAATAACACACATAACAAAAAGATTTTTGACGTGGAAAATCCAGTTAAAATCCATGGTGGGAACCTACCCACACTGAGATAATACCCTGTTAAGAGCAAATGAAAATATTACAATGGGAATGCACATGCATTCAAGCACACTGCCTAGAGCTCATTTCTCAAATAAGAAACCCAGAAAGGATACAACCTTTAGGGAAGGCTCATTGCCTTACAAGAAGTCTCACTAACTTACAAAAACATTCAAACTACAATCCGGATTACATGAACTGTGAAAATAGCATCTTCATATGCCTGAGTACCATTTTGATTAAGCTCACATTTTTCTCTGCAATACTTCTCTTCTCTCCTTCACACTTCCAAAATATCAAATCACATGTTCACACATACAACTCAATCATGCATACTCTCAAAGATCGTAGACACTCATAGACATACATCTCACATGATTATTACATTTATTTATACAAATCCTCGACCTATATTTCAAGTTCATCCAAATCCTTAATACAAATTAAAAATAATATCCTCAAACACTACAACAATATATGCAGACCAAAATGATGTCGGCTAAGACATAGTCTGGGCCCAAATCAATACCGCAAACACGCAACACCTCCAACAATTATGCCTTGATCATTCACAACATGCTACAACCACCAAGAATGTCGCATAACACAAAGAACACCACTAGAAAAAAGAGAATCTTCAATAATGAGCACAATAATCAATTCAGACCACCAATACGCATAGAAAACAATCTAGAGGTGTTCACAAGAAATGTTAATTACACCACAATAACCTCAACAACTCGGATTCATCATAAACATCATCATTTCTCTACCGAAGCTCAAGAAAATCATCATAACTGACTGTCAACCTGAAAGATTCACTTGTGGACCTCTAAATCATGAACCACTCGAATTGAGGACACACATCAACGTCCAAAACACATCCCACACATCTACAACTAAAGATAGCAATTATGGAGCAATACAAAACACAAACCAGAATACCAAATAACACGAACAACCAAATAACATCCTCAATACTAGATCTCATAACTCAATCACAACATCATGCAGACCTCTTCAAATGGGAATGAACCATCTACAAACAACATACCATAAACCCTTTAAACCACATCATCTCATCTACAACACACAGGCTAAACTAACTCATTCCATCAAACTGCAACACTAGAATACATAGAAGAATATGGTGACATCAATGACAACACATCATTCCTGCAATCTTCTCAACAACATCCAACAATCTCCCCCTTTGGAATTGATGGCAACATATGAATGTGAAAAAAAATCAATGCAAATAAAGAAATCAACTCACAACAATATCCCTCAAAATCACAAGGATCGGCTCCCTCAACTCAAATCTCAAAATGCTCTACTATCTCATAGATTTTTTCACATGCTTCTCTCCCCCTTTGACATCAATGACAAAGGCTTAGCATTCACAATTTTCTCCCCCTTTGAATTAGCTTCATAAATCTGAACATTTGAACCACCAACACTGACTAATCCCCTTGAGTAGCAGCCTCACTCATCAATCTAGAGAATAAAATATCTCTATGAAGTTCACCGGACTGATGCAAATCCAAGCATCTTAGTTCTCATCAGGAGGGGAAATTACCCCTAACTTCTCTCTGAGATACTCAAAATTATCTTTAGGCAAATGCTTCTTAAAGATATCTGTAATCTGTTCCTGAGTAGCAGCCTCACTCATCAATCTAGAGAATAAAATATCTCTATGAAGTTCACCGGACTGATGCAAATCCAAGCATCTTAGTTCTCATTAGGAGGGGAAATTACCCCTAACTTCTCTCTGAGATACTCAAAATTATCTTTAGGCAAATGCTTCTTAAAGATATCTGTAATCTGTTCCTTTGTAGATACATACTCCAATCTGACTTCTTTCTCATTCACCTTATCTCTCAAGAAATGAATTTTGATTGATATATACTCTGTTTTGGAATGCAACATCAAATTCTCTAACATATTGATAGAACTTGAATTATCATAGTATATAGCAATATGCTCATCATAAATAACTCCTATATCCTTCAACATCTTCTTCATCTAAATTACCTGAGTACAATTTCTAGCAGCAACAATGTATTCAGCCTCTGTAGTAGATAAAGAAATAGCATTTTTCTTCTTACTTTCCCAAGAGACCGACTTCTTTCCCAAAAAGAATGCACCACTTGTAGTACTTTTTTGGTCATCAACATCACCTACCCAATCAGCATCTATAAAAGCACACAAGGTAAAGTCATCATTCTTAGAATACCACAAACCAAAATCAACTGTCCCTTTCAAATATTTGAATATCTTTTTTATAGTAGTAACATAAGATTCCTTAGGATTGACTTGAAATCTAGCAACATGACACACAACATTCATTATATTAGGTCTAGTCTGAGTCAAATACAACAAACCACCAATCATAGATCTATATCTAGTTTGATTAGCTTTTGAAGAATCATCATATTTTGCCAACTTACGTCCGGTCACCATAGGTGTACCAATAGGTTTAGAATCTTTGAGAACAAATTTATTCAACAATTCTTTCACATACTTAGACTAAGATATGAAAATAACTTTATCCAACTAAGTAATTTGCAATCCCAAAAACAATTTCATTTCACCAATCACAGACATCTCAAATTCATTTTGCATCTCTTCAGCAAATTTCTTACATAGGCAATCATTTCCTCCAAAGATAATGTCATTAATAAAAACTTCAACAATCAAAATGTTATTCTGATTAATCTTGAAATAAAAATTATTGTCAGTAGTACCTTTATTGAATCCAAGCTTCATCAAATACTTATCCAATCTAGCATACCAGGCTCTAGGGGCTTTCTTCAATCCGTACAATGCTTTCTTCAACTGATAAACCATGTCCTTTTCATCTGTCAATTGAAATCCTTCTAGTTGTTCAATGTAGACTTCTTCCAGTTCACCATTAAGAAAGGCTGATTTGACATCCATCTGATAAACCTTGAAATCTTTGTGGGCAACATAAGCAAGAAATAATCTAACAACTTCAATTATAGCTACCAAAGCAAAAGTCTCCTCATAATCAATATCTTCCATCTGTGAATAACCTTTACAAACAAGTCTAGCTTTATTTCGGACAACCTCACCCTGTTCATTCAACTTTTTCCAGGATACCCATTTAGTTCCAATTACATTTTTATCTTTAGGTCTAGGAACAAGGTTCCATGTATTATTTTTCTCAATCTGATTCAATTCTTCTTCCATAGCTTTTATCCACTTTTCATCTTTATATGCTTCATCAACGTTTTTAGGCTCAATCTTAGAAATTAAACAAATTTCTTCAGCAAGTCTTCTCCTAGTCATCACACCTTTATTATTATCACCAATAATCTAATTTTTTGAATGATTCAACCTTACATACCTGGGGGTTTTAGGATTTTCTTGAATTTCAGGTTCTTGAACTCTTTCTTCTACATTAGCATCTGCACCTTCATTCTTGGGGTGCTCCGGAGCAATCTGAACTTGACTTTGGGTCTGCACTTGATTTCCTTTATCTGAATCGACATCCTGATTATTAGAATCATATCCACAAGATCTAATTTGCCTCACATTACCTTCAACAACCTTCACATTATCACTTTCAACCATCTTTCTCAATCTTTTTATTATAACACTGGTAGGCCTTACTTTTAGTAGAGTAAACAAGAAAGATTCCTTCATCACATTTAGCATCAAACTTTCCAAGATCTTCATCTCTTTTGATATAGAATTTACTACCAAAAATTATGAAATATCTAACAGTAGGAGCATGACCAAACCATAACTCATAAGGATTCTTACCAGTATCACCTTTGGTATTTACCCAGTTAAGAGTGTATACTGCAGTACTCATAGCTTCTCTCCAAAACACATTTAGAACATTTCCTTCAATCATCATGGTTCTAGCAGCTTCTTTAACTATTCTATTATTTCTTTCCACAACACCATCTGTTGTGGTGTCCTAGGAGCAGAGAATTGTCTCTTAACTCCATGCTCTTCACAAGATGCATTAAACTCATCAGAAGTGAATTCTCCACCTCTATCAGATCTCTGACACTTCAGCTTCAATCCAGTCTCAATTTCAACTCTAGCCTTGAAAATCTTGAACTTCTCCAACACTTTAGACTTCTCCCTTAAGAAGGTAACCCGCATCATCCTTGAATAATAATCAACTAGCAACATGAAATACTTGTCACCCTGCAAGCTTCTCACTCTAGAAGGAACTCACAAATTAGTATGCACAAGATCCAACAATCCATTTTAATTATACTATTTGCTCTTATAAGTAACTCTTGTTTGCTTCCCTAATTGACATTCCTTACATACTAGATTAGAGGGCTTTATTAACTTTGGTAGATATCTCATTGCTTGAGTAGAACTTATCTTAACCATACAGTCAAAATTTAGATGACACATCCTTTTATGCCATAACCAACTTTCATCAATCTGGGCAATCAAACAACTTTTACAACCAGAATTCAAGTGATAGATATTACCTTTAGTCTTTGTTCCTAATGCAATCTCAGTTCTGGAGCTACTCAAACTCTCACATTTTCCATTCTTGAATTGCAAGTCATATCCCTTATCAACCATTTGACCAACACTCAAAATATTATGCTAAAAACCTTCAACATACAACACAACATCAATATTATGATTACCATCAAGAGAAATAGAACCTCTACCATATATTACACAAGCTTTGTTATCACCAAATATTAATATACCATGATCATACCTTTCCAAATTTATAAATTTACTTTAATCATTTGTCATATGATGAGAGCAACCACTGTCAATTACCCATTCATATTTCTCCTCAAATTTAGCAGCTAAACTTTCACTTCATTAATGCATCTTGTATAATCTATAGTTACAAGATCATCTTCCTTGATAGCAATGAACAAAAATTCATCTCCCGAATTTCTCTTATCCGGCTCATCATCTGTCACGCCTTCATCAACAACATAATAATACTTCTTCTGATATTTAGGCTTATATGGCTTAAATGGCTTCTTAGGATTTCTATCTCTTTCCAGACACCTTGATGCAAAATGTCTCATCTTATTACATGAAAAACATTTAAGAGGTAACTTCCCTTCATACTTACCAACACCTTTAGGAAATCTTCTGGCAATAAGTGCTTCAAGCTCCTCAAGGTCTCTTTCTTCATCTTCCATCTCTTTCATTTCTTTCTCATATCTAGATAATTTTGTAAAAAATTCTCCTAGATCATATCTCTGCTTCCTAGAAATAGTAGCTTTGAATGAAGATACAATCTTAGGAAGAGGGTCTCCAAACTCACTTAGGTCAAAAGTAGCAAGTTTACTAATCAACATGTCTCTTTTCACATTTGTCATATTCAAGATCTCATCAATAGTAGCAGCTTTATGTTTGTAAGCAGGAGGCAAGGATCTCAACACTTTAGCAACAATCTCATACTCTTCTAATACTCCACCGACACATCTGATTCCACACACAAGCTCATTCACTTTCTGCATAAAAGAAGTAATGTTCTCATCTTCACTCATCTGCAGGTTCTCATATTTACCCTTCAAGCTCTGCAACTTAGCAATCTTCACATGACTATTGCCTTCATGCAAGGTATCCAACTTTACCCATATCTCATGAGAAGTCTCTAAGTCCATCACATTAGTCATTTCAGAATCTGACAAGGCACTCAGTAATGCTTCCTTGGCTCTAATATTGAATTTTTCTTCCTTTATCGCATCTAGAGTAGTAGGACCATTCTGAGGAACATTATATACATTCTTAGTAATCTTCCAATACTCTTCTCCAATGCATCTCAAATGAAATTGAATCCAGATTTTCCAGAGTGTGTAGTTCATTCCATAAAAATCTCGGACTATCCTTCTTGAAAGAAAAGGTTTCCATCCTGGATCTCCTCAAGCGGTCAAGCTTCTTTCAGAGGATCTAGCTCTGATACCAATTTGTTGGCAAAAATGCAATAAACTGAGAGGGGGGAGTGAATCAGTTTGCACAAAAACTTACTCCAACTTATATCATAAATCAGATCTAGTAATTAACAATTAAAGCATGAAACAACTCCACATCAATCACACATAACACCAAGATTTTTGACGTGGAAAAACCACAATGGCAACCTACCCACAATGAGATAATACCCTTTTAGGAGCAAATAAAAAATATTATAATGGGTACGCACATGCGTTCAAGCACACTACCTAGAGTTCATTGCTCAAATAAGAAACCCAGAAAGGATACAACCTTTAGGGAAGGCTCAGCCTTACAGGAAGTCTCACTGACTTACAAAACAATTTGGACTACAATCTCGATTACATGAACTGTGAAAATAACATCTTCATATGCCTGAGTATAGTTCTGGTTAAGCTCACAGTCTACTCTGAAATAAGTTTCTCTTCTCTCCTTCATACTTCTGAAAGATAAAATCACTTGTTTGTACATACAACTCGATCATACATAATCTCAAAGATCCCAGACACTTGCAAACATACATATCACATGATTATTATATTTATGTATACAAACCCTCAACCTATATTTCAAGGTCGGCCAAACCCTTAATACAAATTACAAAATAATATCCTGACACGCTACAACAATACATGTAGACCAAAATGATGTTGGCTAAGACATAATCTAGACCCAAATCAATACTGCAGGCATGCAACACCTCCAACAATTATGCCTCGATTATCCGCAACACGCTACAACCACCAAGAATGCCACATAAAATGAAGAAAACCACCAAACAAAGAGAATATTCAATAACATGCACAATAATCAATGTGGACCACTAATACCCATAGAACATGATATATAGATATTCGCAAGAAACATGAATTGCACCATAATAACCGCAACAACTCGAATTCACCAGAAACATCATCATTTCTCTACCGAAGCTCAAGAACGTCATCATAACTGACTATCAACCTAAAATATTTGCTTGCGGACCTCCAAATCATGAACCACTCAAATTGAGGACACACATCAACATCTAGAACACATCCACAACTAAAGATATAGCAATTCTAGAGCAATATGGAGCACAAACCATAATACTGAATAACACGAACCACTGAATAACATCCTCAATCCTAGATCTCATAACTCAATCATAACATCATGTAGACCTCAGAAAATGGGAATGAACCATCTACACACAACATACCAGAAACCCTTTAAACCACATCATCTCATCTGCAACACATAGGCTAAACCAGCTCATTCCATCAAACTACAACACTGGAATACATAGAAGAATATGTTGACATCAATGATGACACATCATTCCAACAATCTTCTCAGCAACATCCAACAAAATCTTGAGTGAAAGGTGATGAAAGGGTCACACTTAGGATTAGGTTGCTCAATAAAGTTCACAACATATTTGGCTTCATTAGATATATCATCAATAGCTATAAATCCTCTATCATTATGCTCAACAACATTATGTCCCGGTGGAAGAAATTCCCATCTGGGCTAAAGTTTGGAACAAGAAGTTAGTTCCTAAGGTCAATATCTTCTTCTGGATTTTCATCCAAAATAAGGTATTAACCCTGGACAATCTTCATAAAAGAGTTATTATTTTTCCTAATAGGTGTTCTCTTTGCTGCAAGGAAGAAGAGACAACTTGCCATATTCTCAATCAATGCACTTTTAGCCAGGATATCTAGAAAATCATCCTTACCAGGTGGAACCTGAGCTGGGTCTTCCCGAACTCTCTTGGTGAAACCTAGCTTCAATGGCATTGCCCTAATTCTAATCCTAAAATTGTGGAGACTTGGAAACTTACTCTGTCGATTGTTATCTGGAATATCTGGAAAGAGCGCAACAACAAGATTTTTAGGGATAAAAGGGCTATTCCTGAAGTGGTTGCAGATAAAATCTTTAGGAGTATTTTTGAATGCCTCTATTGCACTGATCAGGGACCTGCTGCTAAAGATGATTTTAAAGACAGGTGGAACCTTTCTACCACTACTACTAGCAAGGAGACTGGAAGAGAAGGTCTAGTCTGGTGTTTTCCCCTGCAGGGATGGATTAAGGCTAACTTTGATGGGGCCTCTAAAGGGAATCCGGGTAAAGCTGGATATGGGGGCATTGTCAGGAATTTTGCTGGAAGTTGTCTTAAGGCGGTGGCTGGTCCTCTCGGGAATCAAACTAGCCATTTTGTTGAAGCTTCTTCCACCTTGAATACCTTAATTATAGCCAAAAATCTAAATTATGATAAAATATGGCTTGAGGGAGATTCACTTAATATTATAAAGTGCCTAAAGGGGGAATCGAAGCCTTCCCGGTCTATTGAAAATATCATTATGAAAGCTAGGGAGATCATTGCTAGTTTCAAAGAAATTATTATTCAACATGCCTTCAGAGAGAAAAACAGCGTTGCAGATTGTTTAGCGAATACTGGAGTTAACTCTGACTCCCAAATGATTTGGCACAAGGAGGATCTCAATTTAAATATCAAAGAGTTCATTAGAAAGGACCATTATACGGGGAGAGAAGGACAATTTAATCATGACAAGTAAAAAGCATCATTTATGCCTTGCTGGAAAGGCCATCATTACTTGGCGCTGCGACAGATCTTCTTTTATCACTAATAAATTGCCGCATGCTTTTTGGGTTACTCAGTTCGAAAACTTGAGCAACATCGGGAAAGAAGGTTATAATTTGCAGAGAAACAGAGCAGATAGCCTGTATCCGAAGATGGGAGGAGACCTAAGGCGGGAAGAACCAGACAATACGTCGACCTAGAAAGTGATGCCAAAAGTCTGGGCGAAATTGGAGAAGGGCTCTCTTACTAGCTTCATGGAGAAACTTGATGACTATGATAAAGGTAGGGTTAACTTAGCCATTTCCAAGATTTCTGAAAACTGGTCTAATGGCTCTTTTAAACTTTATGGAGTTAAGTTTAAGCTGGACGCTGGCCTCATTTCCACTGTGACCGGAATGCCCCACACTGGGCTTAATTTCTTTCAAGACCTTAAAGTCTCCAACAACACAGTAAACCTGTTCCAGTGAAAAGAGAAAGAGAGGGCTAAAATTGGCAAGGCTACTGGGGGCTACTACGAAGCTGCAAACATCAAGAAGTTGTGGGGCTGGGTTCTGAATGCAATTATGGAGTACATCATGGTTGAAGGTCGTTTCTCCAGGGCCCACACCTACCACTTCGTGCTCTTAAACCATTTCAGACATGACAAAAAGGTATCCCTGCCCTACTACCTTTTTCGGTCCCTCTCCAGGTCCCTCAACAAACAGAGGATTAACCCTTCCAACCCGATTCTCCATTGCGGGCTTCTGCTGCTCATTTATGAGCATTGGAAAACCCTCGCCCTACTGGAAAATAAGAGGATTTCTGCCTCTCCAGGCAAGAGAAAGATGGAAGAGGGAGAAACTAGAAAGGAGAAGGCGTCCTCCAGCAAAAAAAGGAAAAGCGTCCCTGGGTTGGAAATAGAGGACATTGTTAAGGAAAGCAATGGAATGGAGACGGATGAATCCAACGGTGAAGATAGCTGGAAAGATGAGGAGTTGGGTAACGAGGAAGAAAGTGGCGATAATGAGCCTGGTCAAGAAATCCCTACCCTCAGCGAATGCCCTGGTAAGGACAACAGCCATCTGATGGAAGAAGTAGAACCCAAGGATAATGAGGAAACCAGAGTGAATTCTGAGAAGGAAATGAACAAAGACTCTGAGAAGGACCTGACTGAGGATAGGGATAGCGAGGACAAGGAAAGTGCTGGTAAAGGGCTTATCCTGGATAACCTTAAGAAGCTCTCTGAGGCTAGAATGGATTTTGATAGATGGACCTATGAGACCCTGAAAAACCTGGATAAAAAAGGGATAAAAATGGATGAAAAGAGGGAGGATGAAAATAGAGAGCAGATTAATTGGAAGCAGGAAATGGAGAATAAGGTAAAATCGCTGGAAGAGGAAAAAGAAGCAATGAAAAATCTGATGGGAGTTAT
Organism: Cryptomeria japonica; assembly: GCF_030272615.1. Classification (NCBI taxonomy): domain Eukaryota; kingdom Viridiplantae; phylum Streptophyta; class Pinopsida; order Cupressales; family Cupressaceae; genus Cryptomeria; species Cryptomeria japonica. The sequence goes on along the minus strand of NC_081413.1, from coordinate 429,173,274 downwards.
CCCAAGTATCCTCTCTGTTGTCACTAAAAACTTGGAGGACATCACCAAGGTCATTGATCATACCTGCACTCCTAAACCAGTCGTGGATCTTGACCTGGAGGAAGAGACCATCCATACTGGAAGTGGTGATGCTACTCCGGTGGGCGGTACTGCGAAGAGAACCAGGGCCAGTATCAAGAAAGTTATGGCTACTTCAGCAAAGGATCCCCCTAACTTCAAAGACAACATCAAAGAGCTGTATGAAATCAGCAACGCCCTGGCTAAAGCCCTGGAAAAAATTTGAATGATGGAAGGCCTGCTGGCTTTATGGGGCTTTTTTGGGTTTTCTTCGGTTTTTCGCTGGTTTTTTGTGGTTCTGTTCTTTTCTGTTTCTCGTAGCTTTGTTGTTTAAGTTCTGCTTGTAAAGGGTTTCGGGGCCCCTTCAAAACCTGCTTTTTCCTTAATCAAAAACATTGGTATAATGGAAAGGCAAAGGATTAGTATTACAAATTTTGATTAGGAGATGCTATAAATTTATTTCATTTACCATTCACACCATCTACTGATATAGCATTAGAGTGAATAGGTTCTTAAATACCATGTTTCAAATGGATGCATTTGTTGGTATCATGCTTGGGTTGACAATGGTATCGACAAAAGACTTTTGGATCAAAAGAAGGTGAAAAAGGCTTGGAAGCGTCTATAGGACAGATAGGAGGAAGTTTCATCACATTATTATTAATCAATTGAAGCATGATTCTATGCAAATATTTAGAAAGAGGAGTGAAGTTACAAATCTTGAATTTTGATTAAAAGTAAGCTACTACAAGGGTTGTTGTGGTTGCCACTTGAGAATCAATATTGATAGAAAAATTGTTGTTATTGATCTTGATAAAGTTCTTGTTTTGTTTTCTAAAGTTTTGAAATGTTTCTTGAGTATATTCATTCCTATCAACCAAAGTCAAAGATGAAGAGATGTTCATATTGACTCACTTGAAGCTGATAATTATGAAGTGGTGTGCATAATTGTGTGGAACATGCAAAGTTAGAAAACAAAATCTTATCTCTAATGACTTTTTGCAAATTATTATTGAAAATCCTTTAAACATCACCATCATGCACATGATAAGCAATTTGTGTATGCAAATATTTATATCTACTAGTAAAATTAGTTACTTTTTCTTTTTAACCTTGTTTACAATGCACTAAATCAGTCAAAGTAACTTGTGGACCAATATTATTTTCGAAATGTTGAATGAATGCATCAACCAATTGTTGAAAAGTATCAATTGTATAACTAGGTGTAGTGTCATAAATTGCACTCCTTCAATTATTGAGTCCAATTTAACACTCTATAAGCACTCATTTTAGTTTTCCCATTCCTCTAAGCATATTGGGACCCTTTCTTGTCTTGAATTAATCCTCAATTCAAGTATACGATTCCTATAGTATTTTAAAACTTCAACACATTTCCATTTTGACCCTTACTTTAAGTGTGTCCTTTCTCCTATATCATTTTAAGTCTATATGGGTTATATCCTATATTAAAGTTCAAATCACTTCCCCCCACTTAAATATCTACAATCCTAATATAAACTATAGATCCAATATTAGTCCCTATTATCTCACTTCCCTTAAAATTTAGGCCTATTTTGTTATGACTATGTGGCTTGGTCACATAGTTTGATGCTTTTTGGGCAAAATTTTGAGAGAATAATGTGTGGGCCTTGACATTTCCAGATTTGTCCTAGAAGTTGGGATGATTGTTGTAAGTTAGTCTAAAAGTGAAATTACCTTGAGAACCCTATATAAGACATCATCCCTAATTAATTATATCATCTACAATTTTCATTTCAAGAGCAATTATTATTCTTGAAGAGTATATCCGATTTTAAGGATCATCAAACTGCAACAAGAAAACTTCTATTATGTTTTCCTAATAGATTTTGTGATGATTTATCATGTTATTGTATAAACACTTGGATGACTTTTCCCAAGAGAATTGTATCATTAATATAAGGTATAATCATTTCAATTCAAAATTTCCATTCAAGTTTCATTTCAGATTTAGCCTCTACCTTGCAAGGGTAAGCTCTCTTTTTCATCATTGTTGTAGGGTTAATTCTAACCTAGGGTTTGACTTAGGCAAGCCCCTTGTTTAGGGTAAAATGGAATTGGGCAGTTGCAAGACCTAATCCCACTTTCATCTAAATATTGGAATACAAAAGCACCTAAAGGAGTGATCCTATTTGACTAACTCTTGTGAAAGAGAGTCAAGGGACTTTTTTAGGTTTTCTATTCTTTCACTTCTATGAAAGGGAATATATAGGAATATGAATGAATGCTAAACTATGTTGGAAAGATAAATAAAGTGAACAATACAACAATGATAACAAACTGATAAAGTAGTAGAATTGAGACAACAAATATAGATTTGAGAATAAGGATTTGATGTTCATCTATGATCAGAAAATGAGCTTGATTTGGTAAGACTAGAGCACTATATGCCTTGGTCTGAGGAATTGGGCTGAGCTGCAAACCAGAGAACCACTTTCTAAGTTTGTTTGAGAATTTATTATGAAATTCAGAGCAAACTAAGGAGGACTAGGGTGTGTAGTGCCTTGGTCCTAATGGACTAGGGCATTGGGGTGCCCTAGTCCCTAAAATCTAGGTCCAATTTATGGTGATGGGTCTGTGCTTATTTGTTGAGATCTCCCAAAAATTGGTCGCTCCAACATAAATCTATAACTATACCTAGAATATAGAAAATGGTGTGTTTGTGGCTATATAGGGTTTTTCCTTAGTCAAACCCCTTGTTTTGGCGATTTCCACCTACACAAATAGTTGATATTGTACTAAAAGTGTGTGTGCTCTAGAATCTCATGTAATTGTAAGATTCCTATGAGCTAAATACAAACTAGAGTTCTACCCTATGTTTTGAGTAAAACCCTAAAACAAGTGATGCCCTAGTCCCTAAAATCTAGGTCCAATTTATGGTGATGGGTCTTGTTGGATACAATTGTTTAATTGTGTGTTGTCTTTGATGTTACACAAATGTCATATCAGTCTACTGAGTTCAGAATGTTCGGCAAAGCAGTCAGACAGAGTCTACCGAGTTCAGACGGTAAGAGAAGCAAGTTAAGTCGGTCTTCGAAGAATATGTGAAGGAAAGTTAGTCTATAACGAGTTCACAGTCTTTATCGAGTTAAGTCGGTCTTCGAAGAATATGAAGGAAAGTCATTCTTTACCAAGCTCGCAGTACTTACCGAGTTCAGTCGGTTATCGAAGAATCAACAGTGTTCACCGAGCATCAGTGAAATGTTTATGCAGCCGACCGAAGCAATATTTAATTTATTGAAACTTGTATATGTAGCCGACCTATGTAATATTTATTGTAACTTATAATTGAGCCGACTTGATAACCTGAATGGTATATATGAGAGATCAAGTTGCGATTTTGAAGAGTGAAAAAAAAAAAACAGGAAGAGTGAAAAGTATGGAGATGTGAAGGAGCAGAAATGTGCGAATTCTGATGAAGGATCAGTGATATCCTTGAGGTGCAGAAAAGATATATGTGATCAGTAAGGATCTATTGGCGCAGAACAGAGATCTGTATCAGCAAGATAAGTTGTGTTTAATTCAGGTCACTTCATTGTTGCTTTCTAACCATTGTAGCAGTGATACCGAAATCTCTTAACAGAGTTGGTCTAACAACCATTTTGTAAATCCTCTGACAAGGTGACAATTCGGTTGAATTGTTCTTAAGACCTTTCACAAGGCCACTCCTAGCAGGGTGATCAAATCCTCTAACCGGGTCACACCTAACAGTGTGTTTTGTAACCTTTAACAGGGTTGGCTCCTAACAGGGCTCACTTTAGAAGAGTGAAAATCAGTAACTAGTTACATTGGTGGTTTTCCCAAAATTGGGTTTCCACGTTATATCTGGTGTTACTTGTGTTCATGTTATTTGTTTCATGCATATTAATGTTTGATGAACAATGATAAGCTAATTTACCGAGTTACAGCAGTTTATATTTAAGACATCTAAGGGACTTGTGGATTTATTTTTGTGGTAACTGATTCACCCCTCCCCTCTCAGTTACTCCATCCATATTTCCAACAATTGGTATCAGAGCTTTCGGTGCTTATAGGAAGGATTTCAAGGATCTAAGCTAAAGATCAAGATGTCTTACAAGAGGGAAATTCCAAGGTTAAACAGAAATAACTTTTCAGCATGGCAAGGTCTCATGAGACTCCATTTGGCTTCCATTGGAGATACAGGATTGACACATCTTGACACAGAATATGTGACACCCACTGGTACACTAACTGTTGCTGATATTGCTGCAAAGAAGACTCATAACACCATGATGATAGACATTGCATCTGCCCTAAGCTATGAAGAGTTTGATGATGTCAAAGATTGCAAAACTGCATTTGAAATGTGGAACAAGCTGAAAGATATCTATGGTGGTGATGACAATGTGAGAAGAGCCAAAGCAGAAAGCTTGAGAGGACAGTTTGATCAATTAAAAATGAGTGAGGATGAAAATATTGCAAAATATGTTGAAAGAGTCAAAGCCAGTGTCAGTGCAATCAAAGCGTCTGGAGGTGATATCTCAGAGGAAACAGTCATAAGCAAAGTTCTCAGAACATTACTACCCATTTATGCAATCAGAGTTTCTGCAATTCAGGAAAGAAGATGTGAAGCAAATCACAAGATAAATTTAGAGGCCATAGTTGGAAGATTAACTGCATTTGAGTTAGACAACTATGACAACTATGTTCCAGCTTCCAAAAACATGGAATCAGCATTTGAAGCTAAGGTTTCACTCAAGGAGAAAGGCAAAAAGAAAAAGGAATCTCGGTCAGAAAGTGAAGATGAATCAGAACCAAGTTCAGACAGTGATCTTGAAATAATTGAAGCTCTTCTAGCAAAGAAATATTCCAAAGGCAGAGGAAAATACAGAGGCAAAGTTCCTCTAATCTGTTTTTCATGTGATGAAGTTGGTCATATTGCTGCTAGATGCCCAAACAAGCAGAGCAAAGATGAGAAGAAAGATCACAAATGGAATGGCAAAAAGGACTACAAATCATTCAAAGGTAAGAAAACATGCTTTATGGCTAAGGATTCTGATAATAGTGAAGATGAAATTGTTTATATTGCTATAAGAGATGATTCTGATAATGATGAGGAAGATAAGATGGCACTTATTTCTCATATAAGCAAAAATGATACTTGGATCATAGACAGTGGTTGCTCTCATCATATGACTGGTGATAAAACCAAGTTTGAACATTTTATAGACTATGATGGAGGTAGTGTAAGGTTTGGTAATAATGAACCTCGCTACATAAAAGGAAGAGGTAGAATTCCTATAACCAAAGAACTTGTATTTGATGATGCCTACTGGGTTGAAGGTCTCAATCACAACTTGATGAGTGTGGCACAGCTACTTAATAGTGGACTCAAGGTGGAATTCATGCATGGGAAGGCCAGACTGCTAAATAATCAAGGAAAGCTGATTGGATCAGGCACTCAAACAAAAGGTAATTTGTTCCGACTTGAAACAAGTGAAAATTCATGTTTTATTGCTCAAGTTGAAGAAAGTTGGTTATGGCACAAAAGGTTATGTCATGTAAATTTTGATAACCTAGTGAAAATAAGTAAATTCAAAAAAGTAAGAGGTATTCCAGATATAAAGAAACCTGAGGTCGGTCTATGTAAGAATTGTCAAATTGGAAAGATGGGAAAGACTAGTTTCAAAAGCAAAAACTATCAATCTGAAGATATCTTAGAAATTGTGCATACTGATTTATGTGGACCCATAGGAACTGAAAGTTATACAGGAGAAAAGTTCTTCATTCTTTTTGTTGATGATTACTCAAGAATGATGACTGTCATGTATTTAAGGAACAAATCAGAAGCATTTGAAAAGTTCAAATGGTATTTGGCTAGAGTAGAAAAAGAAACAGGTAAAAGACTTAAATGTCTAAGGTCAGACAGAGGTGGTGAATTTATCTCTCATGAATTCAATAACTTTTGCATTGAAAGAGGAATCAAAAGACAAGTATCAGCCCCTAGAACTCCTGAGCAAAATGGAATAGCTGAAAGAAGGAACAGATCTATCATGGATTGTGCAAGAACCTTAATGATTGAAAAGAACATTTCTATCAAATACTGGAAGGAAGCTATCAGCACTGCTGTTCATACCTTGAACCGAGTACACCTGAAGAAGGACTCATTTCAAACCCCCTATGAATTATGGTATGGCTACAAACCTAATATAAGTTACCTAAAAGTATTTGGAAGTAAATGTTACATTTTGAAAGAATCTAGAAAAGGAAAATTTGATGTGAAAGGAGATGAAGGTATATTCCTTGGATATTCTTGCAAGAGTAAAGCATATAGATGTTTGAACTTGTCTACTCAAAAAGTTATAGAAAGTGCACATGTGAAAGTTGATGAGTTTGCAGAAAGATCTGAAGAAGAAAGCAAAAGAGAACCAGAAGATTATAGAAGATTTGTGTCTATTGAACCTGATACAATACCAGATACATCTGCAAATCAGGAATCTTCTACTCCCGAGTCATCAGTAACCGAGTTACAGAAAGAGCAAACCGAGCCAGTATCTACCGAGTCTGATGAACCAGAACCAGTGTCTACCGAGTCTGAAGAAACCGAGCAAATATTTACCGAGCCAGTTGAAGAACAAGAGGACAATGATGAAATTCATTCTAAAGGCAAGAAACCTGTATTAGCCGAGTATGTCAGACGACATCACTCAGCAGATCAGATCATTGGAGACAAATCTGAAGGAACCATGACAAGAGGTAAGTTGAAAAGTACTTGTTTACTTGCTGATTTTGAACCTAGAAATGTCAAAGATGCATTGGGAAATGATAGTTGGAAAGAGGCTATGAAAGAAGAGATAGAACAGATAGAGAAAAACAAGACATGGACTCTTGTACCCAGACCTAAGGATAAAAATGTCATTGGAACTAAGTGGGTATTCAGAAATAAACTGAATGAAGATGGCAAAGTTTCAAGAAACAAAGCAAGACTAGTATGTAAAGGATATGCTCAACAAGAAGGAATAGACTATGGAGAAACTTTTGCTCCTGTTGCAAGATTGGAAGGAGTCAGAACCTTACTTGCATATGCCGCCTACAAAGGATTCAAATTTTATCAGATGGATGTTAAATCTGCATTTCTTAATGGTATATTGGATGAAGAGGTTTATATTGAACAACCTGAAGGTTTTGTTGATCCACAAAAGAAGGACATGGTCTGCAAATTACATAAAGCATTGTATGGTCTGAAACAAGCCCCTAGAGCATGGTATGAAAGATTGCATAACTATCTTATTCAGATTGGATTTCAAAGAACAAATGATAACAGTAGCTTGTATATCAAGGAAGGATTAGATAACAAAATTGTCTTAGCAGAAATATTTGTAGATGATACTATTTTCACAGGAAATGATGATCTTTGCAAAGAATTTTCAGTACAAATGAATAAGGAATTTGAAATGTCTATGTTTGGTGAGATCAAATTCTTTGTTGGTCTTCAAATTCAACAGAACAAAAATGGTATCTACATTACACAATCAAAATACATCAAAGAGATACTGAAAAAGTTCGGTATGGAAGATTGTAAACCAGTTGGAACTCCTATGTGTACTGGATTAAAGCTTACCAAGGAAGATGAATCACAAGAAGTAGATCAAACACTGTATAGATCTATGATTGGAAAGCTGCAGTATGTTGTTCATACTAGGCCAGATATTGCTCTTGCAGTTGGTATTGTTGCAAGATTCTCAGCAAAGCCAAGAGAAAGTCACATGACGACAATCAAAAGAATAATGAGATATTTGAAAGGAACTGAAGAGTATGGATTATGGTACAAATTTGGAGGAAATTTTGATTTGAAAGTATTTACTGATGCTGATTGGGCAGGAAACATTGATGACAGAAAAATTACAAGCGGAGGAGCATTCTTTCTAGGAAAGAGATTGGTTTCCTGGACAAGCAAAAAGCAGAACTGTATATCCCAATCTACAGCAGAAGCAGAATATGTTGCTGCAGCAGTAAATTGTTCAAATGTTGTTTGGTTTAAACAGCTATTGGCAGGCATGAAAATGGAAATCAAAGAACCAATTGTTATGTTCTGTGATAATACAAGTGCAATTGACATGTCCAAGAATCCAGTGATGCATCCCAAAACCAAGCACATTGCAATAAAATATCATTTTGTCCGAGAACTGGTGCAGGACAAGGAGATCAGATTGGAATATATTCACACAAAGGAACAAATTGCTGACATATTCACAAAACCATTGGCTAAGGATGCATTCTTGTATCTAAGAGGTAAGTTAGGGGTCACTCCCCTATCTGAAATTCACTAAAGAAAAGTTTTAGTGATGCATCAACTCATCCTAAGTGAAAAATCTACTAGTTGATGCAGTATAATCAGGAAAATATTGCATATGAATCAGTACAAAAGGTACATTATAACTCAGATAAAGTCTTATTGTCTTTGGCATGTGTTGTCAAAGAGGGAGAGTTACTGTCATATCCTTCTAAAATTTGAAAGAAAGTTCATTAAGATAAAGAGGAAAAGTTGTTTGATAAAGAGGGAGAGTTTTACCGTCCAAAGATGAAGTTACTTCACAGAGGGAGATTATTGAAAGAAGGAGTGTTCTCTATCCAAAGGGAAAGTTATGTTGGCATGTTGCTATCATAAAAGAAAAGACCTGTTTTCAAATTTCATTCTGCTATGACATGTTGTGTTGCCATCAATGCCAAAGAGGGAGATTGTTGGATACAATTGTTTAATTGTGTGTTGTCTTTGATGTTACACAAATGTCATATCAGTCTACCGAGTTCAGAATGTTCGGCAAAGCAGTTAGACAGAGTCTACCGAGTTCAGACGGTAAGAGAAGCAAGTTAAGTCGGTCTTCGAAGAATATGTGAAGGAAAGTTAGTCTATACCGAGTTCACAGTCTTTACCGAGTTAAGTCGGTCTTCGAAGAATATGAAGGAAAGTCAGTCTTTACCGAGCTCGCAGTACTTACCGAGTTCAGTCGGTTATCGAAGAATCAGCAGTGTTCACCGAGCATCAGTGAAATGTTTATGCAGCCGACCGAAGCAATATTTAATTTATTGAAACTTGTATATGTAGCCGACCTATGTAATATTTATTGTAACTTATAATTGAGCTGACTTGATAACCTGAATGGTATATATGAGAGATCAAGTTGCGATTTTGAAGAGTGAAAAAAAAAAAAAAGGAAGAGTGAAAAGTATGGAGATGTGAAGGAGCAGAAATGTGCGAATTCTGATGAAGGATCAGTGATATCCTTGAGGTGCAGAAAAGATATATGTGATCAGTAAGGATCTATTGGCGCAGAACAGAGATCTGTATCAGCAAGATAAGTTGTGTTTAATTCAGGTCACTTCATTGTTGCTTTCTAACCATTGTAGCAGTGATACCGAAATCTCTTAACAGAGTTGGTCTAACAACCATTTTGTAAATCCTCTGACAAGGTGACAATTCGGTTGAATTGTTCTTAAGACCTTTCACAAGGCCACTCCTAGCAGGGTGATCAAATCCTCTAACCGGGTCACACCTAACAGTGTGTTTTGTAACTTTTAACAGGGTTGGCTCCTAACAGGGCTCACTTTAGAAGAGTGAAAATCAGTAACTAGTTACATTGGTGGTTTTCCCAAAATTGGGTTTCCACGTTATATCTGGTGTTACTTGTGTTCATGTTATTTGTTTCATGCATATTAATGTTTGATGAACAATGATAAGCTAATTTACCGAGTTACAGCAGTTTATATTTAAGACATCTAAGGGACTTGTGGATTTATTTTTGTGGTAACTGATTCACCCCTCCCCTCTCAGTTACTCCATCCATATTTCCAACAGGGTCTGTGCTTATTTGTTGAGATCTCCCAAAAAATGGTCGCTCCAACATAAATCTATAACTATACCTAGAATATAGAAAATGGTGTGTTTGTGGCTATATAGGGTTTTTCCTTAGTCAAACCCCTTGTTTTGGCGATTTCCACCTACACAAATAGTTGATATTGTACTAAAAGTGTGTGTGCTCTAGAATCTCATGTAATTGTAAGATTCCTATGAGCTAAATACAAACTAGAGTTCTACCCTATGTTTTGAGTAAAACCCTAAAACAAGTGTAATGTAAATGCTTCAAATCACAAATACAATGCAAATCTAAAGCAATAATGTAAATTTGAGAGATAATATGATGTAGACCTAAAGCTCGATATAGAGACATGAAAACAACATGAAATCGTACCAAATCTTAAGGAAGAGGTACAAGCAAATCAACAATCAGTGATTCCTTTATCATTCTTCAATATCTCTTAAAGCTTCCATAATTGATAAATTTTTTGATGAAGACTTGATTGATGGATGAATTTTTTGATTTGAGACCACACAAAGCTGCCCTTTCACTTCACAAGGATCTTTCAAATTGCTAGATTGGAATCCTAAAATGAGGGAAAGAAAGGCTTTATATGAAACCTTAATTTTAAATTTGATAAAAGGTTGACTTAGAACTGATAAAAATTGACACCAAGTGGGATTCAAACAATATAAGATAGCCAAATTAAGCTCCCAAAATTTGGGAAAAAAAGTTCGGGACTAGGTAGGTAGGGATTGACCAACTTTTTTTTTTTTTCTAGAGATGCGATATATTGTGATTCTAATGCTAAATCCAACTCGGTGGGTCAATCCAAGATGTGTAGATGTATGAAACATACCTTGAAGATTGAAATTAGGGTAGGATAAGGATTAAATTAGGATTAAATAAAAAGGGGCTCACTTAGGATCAAGGGCCCAATTTTATGATATTTAAATAGATGAGAGGACTTAGGTTTAATTAAATTAATGATTAAATGTCTGAAGTCCTATAATGCAGAACATAATGGGACATGTTGACAGGTGTTTTGACACACTCACCAACAGTCAGGTAGTTTATGTGAACACTCACCACCTCTCTTGAAAAGTAGTAAGTTTTGGGAAACTAACCACTCCAAGGTCTCTATAGTCGGGTCTCAACGGTGATGGGTAGCTCAGTGGTTGACGTAGCTGTACCTGTTAAGGGGCCTATTGATTCAAAATTTTCTGATTTATTTGCATAAGTTAGAAAATTAAACTAAAACTAAACTAACCGGTGAGAAAGAAAGAGAAAAAGATAAAGGGGATGCAAGGGGATGACAAATATTCAACATTCATTCCATCTAACAACATCAACTAAACCTGGAGGAAATTGGACTGTTCATACATCAGCATGCAAATCAACAATTAAACACACTAACGAAGTCAAATTCAAAGATTGAAATTACTAAACCACATTTGCATCAACATTAATTACCATTGAAATGCACAGATCAATGAGAAACAAACACGATTCTCTCCAGTTTCAGGAAGTTAAACTAGACAAAATGAGCTTAAACATTCACCATATGAATGAAAACAACTGAAATAAACAAGAAATCAAATTAAATACCATAAGTTCGCCTTCGAATGAAGATAGTTATTCAGTAGAATTGTCACACTGAATGTTTGATTTTTGTTTACATCAAGTTGCTTCTAGCTACACTTAACTTGCAAATGCAATGAAAAAGAATCTGGAATGATCTTCAACCAATTTCCAGAAATTTTCCAGCTCCTAAACTATTCCTAGATCTAAATTCCTAATTCTGAAAAAGTTTAATATCAAAATTGCTAGCCCCTTACAATGAGCAATCAACTCCAATTTATAACAATTTTCCAGAAAATCCCCTCTTACAAACAACAAATCAAAACTCCCAAATTGTGCATGCAAGCACCAAGTTTTTTCCTTTTGCAACTGGAAATCAGCTTTAGTTATCTAGGCAATCTTATCTATAAAAACAAGAACTTTCCAATTTCAACTTTCAGTTCACTGTGCATTCCAATTCTTACTTGACAAGTTTCCCACTTCATCTCCAATTTGCTTTGATTCTACTCTTGTTCCACTCCAACTATATATCCATTTGATTTATAAATTAATTCATTTAAAATCTACACATTAAAATGATTATAATTAATTTATTTTCGAAATATGCCAATCCATTCTATAAATTCACAATTTACAATAAAAGTTAATTTCATTGTGAATTTGAAAATAAAATAATTTAAATCTTTTAAATTAAATAATAATGCATAAAAATTTAAATTATTCAAAGAGAATTTTATCAAATTACAAAATAAATTAAAATTTAATAAATAAATATCCCCTTCATCCTTATTTTCATGGTGGATCCCACTTCCACTTTTCACACAAATATAGAGAAATAATTAATTAATGAAATCTTTGATTACTAAATAAATTTAAACCCACTAAAGAATCTAAACTTGTCAAACCCATAAAGATTTAAATTGTAATCATAGAAAGCCACAAAAGCATTTTAGGGCATTTTGATAAAAGTAAAACTTTATAAGCATGAAATGCTTTTCTTTAGAAATTTTATAAAATCATTTCTTAGGTTTTAATTTTAAGTGGCATTCACTTTATTAGTTCCTATCTTAGGTAGGATATTTATGCATTCATCTGGGTCATTTTTTTTTTAGCAGATTAAAATTTTTTAAACAAGTCTATAGTTCACATTTATTTAATATTTTATATAATTATCAAAATATCATTTTTCTTTACTCTCATTTGACCATATTGAAAATAGTAGGTAGAAAATTCAGTTTTGGAAGCAAAAAAATACTCATTTTTGTACATTTAATGAATGACATGTCATTGAAATGAAAAAGAAAACAATAAAATAATTTAAAAAATAAATAAACTGTTTGTACAAACTAGACAAAACAGCATTAAATATATTTATGCCGAAGGCCTTCCCTACTATAGAATGTACAGCTTGATTTTTTTACATCAAAAGTTGCAAGACGATTGATTAAATCTTGACCGTCCATTTTTCTAGCACAATTTTCTATGGTATCTTTTATCTCCACACTGCCCGCTCTTTCTTTTTTTTCACATCATGAACTAAAACCTAGAGACTTTTATGGACTGGTTTCGACTATACTTTAATTCCTCTATAGTGATTTATAATGTTTTAAACACCTCGATAAATGCTTTATTAATTTTTAAAAACTTAAATGAAAGTGAACTTTTACAAGTTCTTTCTCTCTGAATAGGAAAGAAAATATAGAGGCCGAGTGGTTTCATAATGTAGGAAATCTCTTAGAAAAAACCTACTTTTAGTATCAATAAGCCAAACCTTTTTCTTAATTAAACGAATTAAGTCATTCATATTAAAAAACACACTTATCTTACCTAAGTTATTTTCGTGCCAATCAATACTATTGTTTGACTTTTAATAGAGTTTATAAAAATGTAAAGTTGTTTATATATAATTTTTTAAATTATATTTTGAGTTTTAAAAATAATTTATTTTAATCAATAATATATGATTCCATTTCATAAAGATAAGTAGTATTTATTTAGATTTGTTTTTTAATATTTTTAAAATGTAAAATTTTATATATTATTAAATTATATTTTGAACTTTAAAAATAATTTATTTTAATTTCTTTTAGATTTTTTATCAATTAAATTTTATTTGTTTTTAAAGTTTATAAAATTAAAATAATAAATATAGCATATTAATAACTATTTATATATTTAAAAATTTTACTACTAAATTATATGTTTATGATTTCTTAAATATTATTCTTATTTATTTTAATAATTATTATATTATATTTACAATATTAATCAATAATAATGGATATAAGGAAAATAATGACATGGTGTAATTTAAGACTCTCAAATGTGAGAAACAAGTACAAACAAGAGAAGCAATAAAGTATGCAATTTCTAAGTAGGTTCTTCACGTGGCACTCTCTCTCCAAAATTCCTCAAATGTATTATGTCTTGAAAAGTATAAGTGGATAAGGGCGCTAAAGGATAGTGTATACGTGACGAAAAAAAAAGAGGTTATACATGTCAGTTACAAATAATTCAATATTTTGTTAAAGCTATTACCATTGGTTCAAATATATACCAAAGGTGTAAACACCATACTAGGTGTCAACCTATGTCAACATTTTCATAATGAGTCTAAGTTACAAACTGGCCCACATATATCCCTATCTCCCCCTTTTTATCTTTATATCTCTTCTTTTCCATCCCTTTCTATCTCCTAATCTTTATCTTTATTTCTCCTTCTCCCTCTACATCTAGGTAGAACCTAAATTGGCTCCAAAATAGCCAAAGCGTACATTGTGTTATTGATCGCTTGGAAAATCAAAACCATCGCTTGGAAAATCAAAACCAGAGCTTGCAAAATCAATGGTGTATAACGTACGACTAACTTTCGTGTTATGCACTTTTCTGCACAAATGTACTATGTTTTTGGAGCTAAAATAGCCACGTCCCTACATCTATATCTCTCTCTCTTTATTCATCTCCCTCTACATCTATATCTCTCTTTATTCATCTCCCTCTTCCTTGCTCGCTCTATCTAGACATGTCTCGCTCTCTTTTCCGATCAATATCTCTCCATGTCTCCCTCCCCCCCCTCTCCTTCTCCGTAAACATCTACTTTTATATTTCTTTTCCCCCTTTGTCTCTTCATTTCCATCTCTATCTCTCACTTCCTCTCTCCCCCTATCTCTAGACATGTCTCACTCTCTTTATCTATTCATCTCTCCCCTCTCACTATTGCATACATAACATGAACCTATTGCTAATTGAGTTCAATTATCTTCTTCATTGAAAGGTTTTCTTTCACCTATGTTTGGTTTAGTATTAATGAAGCACAATTGATTCAAAAGATATAATTTCTTCATTGAGACTATTGTTGCATATACATCATTGTTTTCTAAATGGCCTAGTGAATAACCTCATGTACTACACAAATGTAAGCAAAAAAGAACAAATTCAGCGTACCCATTGCACACCAAGGTGCAATTGCTAGTATTAATTTAATTACGCCGAAGGCGTGCATTACATGAAATGGAATTGACGAGCTGTTAGAACTCATCCACGACTGACATTGCATTCGTATCAATGCAACATGATTGGAGTAATACTGATCATTCGTTTCGCCCTCACCGTATTTTTTTTGGATTTTGGCATATATTTTGTCCCTTCAAATATTTACCATTTTTAGTATTGTTGACCCCTTTTATTTCCGTCCTCACACGTCCGTAGTTTCCATCCTCACATTTTTCCGGTGTACGCAGCGAAAGCGGACACACGTTTTATCAGGCATATCGTAAACAAATGCCAAACAACCTAACCTTTCCCCACCGCTTCACTTTTTTGAAACCAATCGCTTCGCTCTTCGTTGTAACATGAGCTTTTTCATGGGTGTGCATGTACGCTACCCAATAGAGGAATTCTTTTTGGGTTTTCATTTGTTAACCGCACAAATCCAGATGCAAACATTTTAACCCCACCACACACCGTGTATTTGAAAGTTTAAAAGAAACTTTTTAAAGGAAATTTATAATGGTTTTAAACATTCATTATCTTAAAGTCATTTGAATATGTTTTGAGTATTTTTATTTGATTTTTTTTGATTTTATTGAAAAAATTATCTTATGATAAATAAATATTTTAAAAATATTATTTAATATTTAATTATGTATGGGTAAATTTTTATATTTGTCTATATTAACTTGTTCTTTTGTTTGGCATGGATAAGGATATTTATTTTTTATTTGGAATATGTTTTGAATTTTGTTTTTTAATATTTTTCTATAATTAATCTTTTTAATAGACAGTTATTAATATTTTTAAAAAAATTTTAGCTTCAAAAAGTTTTGACTTCATTTACATTAGTGAAAGAAAATTACTTTAATGTTTAGATTTTTCAATATTTCTTTTATACAGAATTAAGTTTGTATCATAGATTTTGGTCATTGTTCCTTTCACTTTGTTATCAAATTAAGTTTATTTTGTCTTTTTTACATGTGCATTGATAGGTTATAAGAGAGTTCTTAATTTCTTTAGGTAAATATTTTTAGATTTTCTTGTTTTTTTCTTTAGTTTCATCATATTGTTATGATATAACACTCCCTATTCTATCATTGTTTAACTACCTCTAATAATTTACAAATGTCCTCCTGCTATTTAACATAATGTTTTATCACAAGTTAATAACATTAATCTTTTCTTTATTCACGTTTGATATTTTTAGTTACTAATGGATATTAGTCCTTTGTGACCTTTTAATTTTAGATATCTTGATTATAAATTTATCGATTCTTTAATATAGTTTTAAAAAATAGATAATACTAGTTTAACCTATCTCTCTCTAGCTCTCCCCCTCTCTCTATGTCATTCTATCCCTTTCTCTCTATCCTTTTATCATATTGCCACATATACCTCTATTTCCCCCTCTCCCTCTCCCTCTCCCTATATACTCATCTATCTATCTCTCTACCTTTATCTCTCCCTCTACCTCTTCCTCTCTATCTATCTATCTCCTTATCTCTCTCTCTTTCAATTTTTATCTTTTCCTCTACCTTTCTCTATCTCTCTATATATTTCTCTCCCTCTTCCTCTCCCTCTATTTTATCTCTATTTTTATTTACTCTAAACTAATCATACTAATGGCAGGAACTTGACGCTTTGTGTCCTTGTTTTATTCAACTTTTAATTGTCTCCATTTGTCTTTATATGCATAGATAATCTTTAGTAATTTACCTTTCTAATTTGAATTGTCCCACGCTTGTGATTTACTCACTTTATCTATTCCTTTTACCATTCAGTATGATATGATTTGCCCTCTGTCAAAACTGTTTTTAATTTTATTTTTTTCGCTATGCTCATACACTAACATTGCGTGCATGAAGTTGCTCGCTTCTTCAGTATATTGAATGTTTCTCTTTATCAGATTGTTGAGAGTTTTTATGTAATTTTGCATCCATGTCGAGCAAGATTTGAGGTTTTTATCCAAACTACAAATGGACGTTTTAGATATCCTACGCCCTTTCCTCCACTATTATGCCTTTGAAGCCTTAGCTCGTCCCACTCATATTATGCAGATTTGCTAAACATTATTTCACCATCTACCAAAGCGTGCTCTCTAGTTCACATGGATTGTGCATTGTGGAACATTGTATTTTAGGTATTGGAGTTGCTTCGTTGTGCTCTTCCTGGGAACACTTGTTTTTTTTTTTAAATATCTCATGAAATTGTGCATCTCTTCATTTCTTATCACATTGCTTTGTGTTCACTTCTTCTTCAGGGTCTGGGGAATCGGAACTCCAGAGTTTCAAACCTATGCAAATTTTGTCCTTCAGCATTGTGGGGTCCGGAGTTCCGGAGAGCCTGCACTATCACTTCAAAATTTTGCAGTTTCGGATTTTGCATCCCCTTCGGAGTCCAGGGTTTCAAGGTTTCAGACCCCTGGGGTCTCAAAATTCAAAAATTTTAGGCACTTTGGGATCTCAAGAGTTCGGAATCCCGAAATTCTCTTTTATTTACCTTCACATCCCTCCATATTCTGGGTGGTGTCCGAAACTCCGGAATGTTTCAATTCAATGTTCGTTTTGGGGTTTTGGGGTTCTGAAATTGCAAGATTTTGGGCTTTGCTTTACTTTCCTCCATACCTACGGCTACGAAGTCCGAAATCCCTAGTTGAGTCTTTCATTAAGCACTTTGTCATTCAGATTGCAAGGAGTCAGGTACTTCAGGATTTGAAGCAGTAGAAGGATATTATCACTTGGTATCTCCGGGGTCCGAAACCCCGAGGATGCTTATTATTTACCGTGCTTAAAGCTTTTAAGTTTAAATTGCTCCTTAAAACAAGGGCATATTAGTATCCATTTTAATTTCAAATTTATTTTCAAGATTAAAATTAACACTCAAGTATTGCATGAAAGTTTTATTAAAATAACTTTAAATTTCAAAATTAGAATTATGAGGTTTTATATTAATATCCCATATTATCTAAAATTTGAATTAATTCAAATTTCAAATAACTTAAACATTAATGTAAAAAGTTCATTAATTTTAAAATTTTATTTTATTTTAGACAAACTTCAAGGTTCATTTTCTCAACTTTTTTATTTTTTTTTTTGAGTTTTTATTTATTTTTTATTTTTTTTGTATTTTGTTGCAAATATTTGAATTTTTTTGTTATTTTCAAAAGGTCTTCCAAATTTTTATTTATTTTTAATTTTTCAATTTTTTTATAGATTTTTTATATTTTACGATTTTTAAGGTTTTTGGCTTTTTCAATTTTTATGGATTTTTGCATTTTTTTTTGTTTTGGGATTTTGCATATCTTTTACGCATAGGCTAACCTAACAACCCACAAAAGACAAAACAACTAACGATGACAATGACAATGACGACGAACAAGAAGACAAACGCACGACGAAGATGAAACAATGACCAACAAGAGGACGCATAGACGACAACACGCAATGACACGAAAGCGGCTTCGGGGTTCTGAGATCTCGAGGTTCCGGAGGTCAAAAGGAGAACGACCTCCAAACTTCGGAGATCCAAAACTCTGAAGAAGGAACAAACAAAACAAAGAGAGAACCCAAGATTTTGGAATTCTAGGATCTCGGGGCTCCAAGAAGAAAGCACAGGACTTCAGGACTTCGAGATTCCGAAGTTCCGAAATCAAACAACAAAGCGACACTCCGGGATTCTGGAGTTCCAAAGTGTCAAAACAAAAAACATCGAAGACTTTGGAGTTTCGGGAGTTCAAAATTCTTAAGTCAGACAAAGCAAAAGAAGCAAAAGGAACAAAATGCACCTCAGGATCCCGAGAATCCGGGGTTCTGAAGTGCAAAAGAAAAGAAAATAGGACAAAGACAAAGCGAAGCAAAAAGGGGGCCTCAACTCGGGAAGCGAAAAGTTGGGGTGTGTTATGTAGGGCATAACAGAACACACCAAGACAGGTGCTAACTAAAGTGTGAAATTGGACAACCTAATTAAGGGTGTACAATTTATAATGCTACACTACTATACAATCTAATACCATTTTCCTCTTCTTTTGTGTGTATGCAAGTTCAAAACAGGTCTTAGTCCTAGTCTAAAGACATAGGAGCACTCAAGACCTGGGAATAAAATCTATCTACAAATTTCATTAGAAAACATCTAGTTATTGGAAACAAGAGCCATAGTCCTCTAGGACCAAGGCGGCTAGCACGAAATTCCTCCCTATTTGGGCTATTTTTTTTAGGAAGACAATGCATAGTCTCAAGGTTTTAGATTTGATTTCCAAGCTTAACTGGTCATTTGTTACGACTAGGGTGCATTGCCACAATTCCCACCTATTTTGAGCTCAAAATTTAGGCACATGTTCCTCTCTGCATCTCCTTTCTGATTAAAAACATCTTGCTTGATTCTCAGATATGTTTTTGATTAAAGAAAATCAGGTTTTAAGGGACCCAAAACCCACTTACATAATGATGAAAAGATAAGCATAAAAGAAACTAGAGAGGAAAGGACATAGTAAGATGAGCTGCAAAAGACCAGCAGAGAAAACAACAACTAAAGAAAAGAACAGCAAAAAGCCAGCGAGAGATTGGCAACCAAAGACCAAATTACATGTCAGATAAAAAACTTTATAGACTCTTCCACGTTCTTAACCAGCATCATCATGGCATTAGCAACTTCCTTTAGGTCTTTGTTATCCTGCATCTAATGGGTGTCTTTAGTCTTCATCTCCGGATCACTAGTAGTTTGCCTTGTTCTTCGTCTGGAAGAGTGAGGAGCAGAACTAGTGGTCGGCACATCATCAATGATCACCATCTCTTTGTTCTGCTTGTTCTTCTCCAAACAAGCAACCAGTGCATTCATATTATGAGATGAAACCTTCAAAACCTCAAGGTTATGCTCCATAAATTTATTCAAGGCCTTCTTGGTTTTAGTAATCCGATTGATAATAATATCATTATCAGCCTCTCCCTTTTCTTTGATGATTCTAATCACATCTTCAAGATGCTTCAAATCACCCTTAATCATTTCTTTTTCCAACCAATCCTGCATTTTTTCTTCATCCTTAGCCTCACTGGTCTCCACCGCCACATCCTCTTTACCTACCGTATTGGTATCCTTAATCAAATTCTAAATTTTATGATCCAAATCTCTCTGTTTATTCTAAATACTGGAGATGTTTTCAATCACCCATTTCTAGAAGTTGAAAGTTTCCAGAGTGCTATTTCTAGCAGCGTTCAAAATGGAGTCTGCGGTCTCCATACTCAGAGCAGAGCTCACAGACCTGGGGTTTACCTCCTTCGTAGTGTGTTGGGCTTCATTCCTGCTATCCGAGACTTCCAACTCTTCAAAGTACTCTTTTCTCTACACCTTCTCTTCCTCTCCCTCAGCCACTTTCTTCTCACTCTCCGCCTCAACATCAACTGCCTTCCCCTATTCCTCCTCTGAACCAGCTTTCACTTCCATCTCATTTGCAGCTTCATCAACAACCCTACCTTTCTTATGTAAAGGAATGTTAGACGTATCATCATCAGACTCAAAGCCCTCATGACCCTCAAAAATATGAGCATTTTACACTAAAGGGTCTTCCCTATTAGCCCTAGCTTTACCCTTCAAATGCTCATAAATTAGCAGTATAAGCCGTTGGTGAGAAATGGGATAAGATTTAGGTTTTCTGACATGATCGACCAAGCTTTCATTAAGAGAAGAAGCTAAATAGAAAGGCAAAGAGATCTTCAATCCATGGCGATGATTCTCAGATATGTTATTGTTTGTTTATGCTAAATATTGCCACTTTTACACTACTTATCCTAGTTATTGCATTTTCAATATCTTATCATACCCAATCAATCAAATAAAAAAGAGAATAATCAAAATAAAAAGTGCTCAACTCTCCTAAGGGTTTGTAGTTGGGCCTATTGGTTGTTTATCAATATAATTGATAAGATTTGGTTTGATTCCTAGTTTCCATGTTTAGACTAGCGAACCCCATTTCCACTACACCAAGCAATGAGTAAATTGATTCCAAAACTTCATCTCTTAAGGAACAAGGGAATATTTTTGCAAGGAATCTTTGGTCATAGTGGAAATCACAACACAAAGTGGAAAACATTTTCACGAGTGTGGGGGTCACCTTATCCATTATATTTATCTAAACGAGGAACCTCAATGTGTTGTCGAAGAGGACTATGGAGGATATCAATAGAAAGTGGGCTAGCAACAAAATATGTAGGAATAATGGATTTGGATTGGGTTATTGTAGCTAATTATTTTTGTAAAGATGAAACATTTTGTATCAAATGGTTTATGGTGGCTTTACTGGATGAATTGATTGAGAAAGGTTGGATTGTGATGGAGGATTTGAAGGCGTAGAATGATTGGTAGGTGGAGCATATGGTTGAGAAACAAATGGGAGATTTTTTGAACGTAGAAAAGGGCACACAATATAATGAGGGGGGGGGGGGGGAGGTGAATTATTATATGAAATTTTAATTATTCTCCAAAATTAATTACCATAAATAACTTTTCATGCAAATATCAGATCTACTATCTTATCTAACTCAATGAGCCACTAAGTAAATGGACACACATAGGGTAAGTGCACCAAGATGGTGAACAAAAAGGGGGTTTAAGTGGACACCTTTTTTGTGAAATCAGCTAAACTTGTACTTGGAGGAGGAAATTGAGACTCGTCCAATCAAAATTTGAAGATGAACAAAAAAAAAAAGATTGTAGTTCTCTAAATATAGTTTCCAAAATACTAAGGGTTTTTTAAATTGGATAAGATTAAGTGGGTCAAATATCACACACACACAAAAGTGTCCCTATTTTTTCAGCAAAACATAACATAGTGTCAGACATGTGCATCAAAAAAGTTATAGTTGGATTTAGTATATTAAAAAACCCTTTGGTAGAAAGATATTTAAGAGATAGCACTAGAAGTTGTGTTTTTTTTTAGAAAAAAATTGTTCAGTATTTTTTTTTAATGATTTTTCAAAGTGAACGCATCCTGAAAATTAGGTACATGTTCATGCACGTCACATAACTTGCACCAAAATAATCAAAGAATTTTTTTTTTAAAGTATAAAGAATGAAGTGTAGAACAATAATATATCATTTTTTTCAAATTTGGATGAGTAGTTCAAAAGTTATTAAAAAAATGGTACACGTTTGTCTTTGAGAACTCTAGAGACATTGGTATAAGAAATTCAAGATTAATATGTTAATGTTGTTCAAATTTAAAAAATATTATATGGTTAGAAATATTAGAAGATGGGTGAAATTATGGTGGAAATTTTACAAATACCCACTTAATAACATGTAAACCTGATGACGATGAAGTTCAGAAACTAGATTGGAAGAATAAAATACGTAAAAAGGAGGGAAATAAGGCTCCCAAGCCTCAGCCTTTCTATCCAGGGCTAAGTACAAGGCAAAACGCGTACACATTTTTTAAAAACAAAAAATGTGTTCGTGTTTTAAAAAATAAAAAACGTGTATGTGTTATGTTTAGGAACAAAAATGCGTACACATTTTGCTTACATAAAGTTATATTAGTAAAATTGAACTAGATGCAATTCATTTAGCATTCCCTTAGTTTTTGCAGCAACATATATACATAAAATATAACATTTAAGTATGTTATATTTTCTCTTTGTCATTTATATTTAGAGAAAATATAACTTATAATTTAAGTTATATTTTATGTATATATTGTCAAGATGTTTGAGAGTGGTTTCAGATCTCTAGGAGTCATAATGCAAATTCTAGATTTTAGGAAATTTTAAATTTTTCTAGACTTGGTCAAATTTTAGTAATCAGTGGGCTTATATCATCATTCTCTTGCTATCTCTCCATCTCATGCTCTTTGTCTCCCCTAAGCTCTAGACCTATTTATTTTTCTATCTCTCTCCTTCTTTCATCACCTCTCTCTATCTTACTCTCTCCTCTCTCCCAAAGCTCTAGATCTTATAATTTTTGAGATTTAATTAAATTTTAGTAATCACTAAACTCTCTCTCTCTCTCTCTCACTCTCTTTATCTTCCTCCATCTCTAGACCTATCTCTCTTCTTATCACTCCCCCTCTCCCCTTCTCTCTCCCATATCTCTATCTCACTCTCTCCTCTCCTCCAAGATTTAAATGTATTTCTCCCCTCTTCCTTATAAATACATGAGACATATTCTCTCCCCTCTCTCTCTCTATATATACACCTTCTCTCTATCTTTGTACATAAATCTCCTCTCCCTGGTGTAGGAGCACCTCATCAAACCCTTCAAGATGACAAGTCAGACTCTGATAAGGGAGAATAAGGCATTAACAACATCTTTAGGATGTTTTATATAGGTTTTCAATCATGCATTATATGTTTGTAATAATGAACCCCATCTTGTGAGCCAAACTCCTATTTTGGCATTTCTATGAGCCAATTAGGACTTTTGGACAATAGGGGATCCAATGTGTTGGTTTTAAATGTTTTAAGATGTTTTATGAGGGGTTGAACTTGACCCAATGCATTAGGAGGCGAAGGATGACATTTTGACAAAAAGTTGTCAACAGTTGTCACGAGCAACTTTTATGCACTTTTTGCATTTTTGTAATTTGAAACTTCTCCAATGGCTCTAACCTCTTGATTTTTGGTTGAGAGCAGTTGAGGAATGGTTTATACACCTTGTGGATCCAATTTCCAAGAGGTGATTGTACAGAGAAGAGTTTTGATGCAAACAAACTAATAGAATTCTGAGTTTTTCCTGCAATTCTGGAGTTTTGGTCCGTGGTTCGGTTCTCTACGGATTGGGATCCATTCCCAATTATGTGAATTGATTTGAGAGGAGATTTGACTCTATTTTTGTTTTCATTTGAATTCTTTATTGTGTGTGTTGCTCCTGATATTCAAGTTTTGTTGTAGGTGCTCGGAAAACCAGGGTTTACCTTGGGTTTTTCCTCCTTCATGGCCATATCTTGCACTTTACCAATCTAAGGCTCATGGGATTCGGTGAAAGGAAAGTATGGTCAATTTATTTAAGATTTCCAAGAGTTTTTTTTCAGGAGAAGAAAGGGAGAGAAGTTTTTGAAGCGACCCTAGGTAGACATCTCTATGTGGCTACCTAGACCTTGAACAAACAAAATCATCTTGTGTGCAAATGGTGATGCTTCCATGCATGTAACCCTAGAATCCCTTTTATTTATGTTTCCCAGCATGCCCATGGGATTTTAATCCATTGGTTCATTCATCAGAGTATAGTTGCTTCACAAAAGAGGGCTAATTAGCCCATTTAGGACAGTCAAATTCCTACCGGCAAAGACCTTTATTTTCCAGACCTTGACCCTTCCTTTTATGGACTTGTATAACTTCCAAAAGGGTGTTTGAATCCATAATTTTTTTTCCAAGGTGTTTGGGAAAATCTAAACTTAAGATCCCTTTACCCGCTAAATAGGGCTACAGGCAACTAGACCTAATTGGGTGAGTTTCTTAAGGAATGAGCATGTAGTCTTGTAACCGGTGCTTTGCCTGACCTTAGGGAGTTTTCTATGACCCAAAACCGGTGTGCAAATTATTTGTAACCCTTGGAGGTATCATGGAGTGTGTTGTAGCAAGATACCCCTGATTGAGTCAGTAAGGGTCTTGGAGATGGTGAGAAGATTGTACTAAAGTTGTAGAGCCTTGCCTTGATAGGATCCCATCCATGTGCTAGAGGGTTAGTGTGATACATTTGGAGGTTTTTGGAAGGTAACAAGGAGGGCCCTGCATCAAGTGGTATCAGAGCTAGTAACGGCTTTGGTAAGGAGATAAAAAATAAATTGAGAGATGTCAGAAGGACAAGAAGAAGAGGTCCCTAGAGGACCAATCACCAACATGGAATTGGAAAAGATTGTAAGAGAGTAGGCCACTACTTGCAAGGCAATGCAAAGGGAGATAGAGAGGTTGAGAGGCAAAGTAGATGGGAAGGAAGATGGAGGCACTGGTAGTGGTGATGAAGGGGATGAGGATGAGATCCCTATGCCAGAGGAAGAGGTGATTCCTCCTTACCAGAGGCACTTCCTTAATGACCTCAAATCCATGGAGAGGAGAACCATGGAGTAGAAGATTGATTTGCCAACTTTCATTGGGAAGATGGAACCAGATGTTGTGATGGATTGGATAGACTCCATGTCTAGTTTCTTTGAGTGTGAAGACATTCTAGGACACTAGAAGGTGAAGATTGCTAAGTCCAAGTTGAAGGGAGCAGCCCTAACTTGGTGGAACTTTGTCCAAGAGGAAAGAGAGAATGAAAATAAGCCCAAGATTGTTTCTTGGAAGAGGATGGTTGCCTTAATTAAAGAGGCCTATGTATGCAAAGACTATGAAATACAACTCCATAAGAGGAGACAAAATCTCAAGAAGAAAGAGATGGATGTGAACTCATATATAGAGGAGTTCCAAAGGCTATGCATGAAGTCTAAAAAAAGAGAGGAAGAGAGTGAGAAAGTTGCCTAGTACCTGAATGGATTAAGGTACAACATTCAAGAAGAATTGAACCTTCTTAGCCCGGATATCGTTGGTAGATTCCATCAACTTGCTATCAAGGTGGAAGAGAAGATCAAAAGGAGACAAGAGAAGAATAATAAAGGAAGATGAAGGCAGTAGAGGGGTGGAATAAATTTCTTCAGAAGAAAAGGAAATGGCTTTGGAAATCAAAGTGAAACCAATCAAGAAGGCACTAAAGGAGAGAGCAGTTCCAATAACAATGGAGGATACAATCAAGGAGATAACTTCAGAGGGAGAAGACCACCATTTAGGGGGAGATCTCAAGGTAGAGGTCCAATCAAATGTTATAACTGCAATCAAGAAGGACACATGGCTAATAGATGCCCAGAGAAACCTACTAGTTCCATAGGAGAAAGAAGAAGTAACTTGATTTTAGAGGTTGACTGCCAAAGTGTTGCAAGTGAAAACACATACTAAAGTGTCAATACCCCTGACAATTATGGATACCCTAAAAGAGGTGAAGCCTTGATGATCAAAAGAGTAGTAACCACTATGAAGATGTCTGATAGAGAACCCCCACAGAGGAAGTCTCTATTCAAGACCACTTGCAAAGCAGGTGGAAAGGTCTGCAAAGTCCTAATAGATTTTGGTTCAACTGAGAACTTTGTGTCTCTATGAATGGTGGAGAAACTGAAGTTGAGGAGACCACCTCACCCTTTCCCCTACAAGGTCTCATGGCTCACACAAGGACATCAAGCTGTTGTGGAAGAGCAGGCTTGGGTGGAATTTCAGATTGGAACCTATAGAGATAGGTTGATGTTTGACATTGCAAAGATGGATGCTTGCCATCTCCTATTTGGGAGACCATGGAAGTTTGATTTGAAGGCACAACATGATGGTGCTAGGAATACATATTCCATTACCAAGGATGGTAAGGTCATTGAGTTGCTACCTTTAATGGAGGGTGAGGAGGAGACCAAACAAAAGGAATCCAAGGTGTTGATATTAGGAGGGAAGCGGTTCATGAAGAACATGGAAAATGAAGGCATGGTCTATTATGCCCTTATCCCTATTCCAACAGTAACAAAGGTTGAGAGGTTTGAGGATAAGAAAGAGGACAGATTGAGGTTGATTGACCCTGCAGTGCAACAACTACTAGACAAATACAAGGGTGTCATCTCAGACGGCATGCCAAGATCGCTACCTCCCATGAGGGACATAAACCATTGTATAGACCTTATACATGGATCCACATTGCCTAATAAAGCAGCATACAAGCTCACACCAGATCAAAATGTTGAGATGGCAAAACAGGTTGAAGAATTGTTGGAATCCGGATTGATTGGAAAAAGTTTGAGCCCATGTGTAGTCCCTGTAGTTTTGGCACCCAAAAAGGAAGGCACTCGGAGGCTTTGCATCGATTCAAGAGCTATCAACAAGACTACTGTCAGGTATAGGTTTCCCATGCCTAATATTGAGGATTTGTTAGATTTTTTGGGGGGTGCTAGATATTTTACAAAAATTGATTTAAAGAGTGGCTATCATCATATTAGGATTAGGTCGGGAGATGAATGGAAAACTGTATTTAAAAAAAATGAGGGGTTGTATGAGTGGAAAGTCATTCCCTTTGGCTTATCCAATGCACCTAGTACCTTCATGAGGTTAATGAATGAAGTCTTGAGGGATTTCATAGGGAAATTTGTTATAGTCTACCTAGATGACATTCTAGTTTTTAGTCAAACCAAAGTAGAACATATAAAGCATGTAGACCTGGTCCTAAGGAGATTGTATGAAGAACAATTAATGATCAACTTGGAAAAGTGTTTCTTTATGCAGGAAGAGATCATTTACTTGGGATTTGTGATCTCATATGGTGAATTAAAAATGGATCAAGAAAAGGTGAGTGTCATATTGTCTTGGCCTACACCTAGGACAATGAATGATGTTAGGATTTTCCATGGCTTAGCTACCTTCTATAGGAAGTTTATGAGAGGCTTTAGTCATATTTGTGCCCCTATGCTTGATACAATAAAGGGAGGACAAAAGTGCAGGTTTAGTTGGACAGAAGAAGCAGATAACTCTTTTGAAACACTGAAAAGAAAAGTTGCAGAACAACCGGTCCTTGCCCTACCTGACTTGAACAAGATCTTTCAAGTAGAATGTGATGCTAGTCATATGACCATTGGAGCAGTGCTCAGTCAAGAAGGAAGACCTATTGCTTTCTTCAGTGAGAAGTTGAATGAGGCAAAGAGAAGATATTCATCTTATGACCTAGAGATGTATTCTCTAGTCCAATCCTTGAAAAAATGGAGACACTACTTGCTACCAAAAGAATTCATAGTTTTCATAGACAATCAGGCCCTTAGCTTCATAAACAGTCAAGAAAAGTTGAATCACCGACACATGAAATGGGTAGAGACCCTACAAGCTTTCACTTTCATTCTTAAGCACAAGAAAGGAGTCAAGAATAAGGTGGCAAATGCTTTGAGTAGAAGGGTCCTAACTGCAAATCAAATTCAGTTGGAGAGTGTTGGAATAAACTCTTTGAAAACCATGTATGAAGATGATGAAGATTTTGGAGAGGCCTACAAGGTATGTACTTTATTTGATGAACGGTTTCATGTTTGATTCAAAATGGATTGTTGTTTAAGGGTGCACAACTATGCATACCCAAATGCTCTATGAGACTGAATATCATTAAGGAAAAACATTGTGGAGCAATGGAAGCACATTTTGTTCTTGCCAAGACATTAGATTTGGTAAAAAGACACTATTTTTGGCCCAAACTACAGACAGATGTCAGAAGATTTGTGGAGACACGTGTGATCTGCCAAAAGGCAAAATGAAAGTCCACCAATGCAAGCTTATACCAGCCTTTACCCATACCTTCAAGACCATGGGAAAGCATAAGTATGGATTTTGTTTTAGGATTGCCTAGGACAAGCAAAGGATATGATAGTGTTTTTGTAGTGGTGGATAGGTTCAGTAAGATGGCACATTTATTGCCATGCAAAAAAACTTGTGATGCTTCTTATGTACTAGATTTGTTCTTTAAGGAGATTGTCTAGATACATGGCTTGCCTTTGACCATAGTCTCTGATAGGGATGCAAAATTTGTTGGTCACTTTTGGAGGACCCTTTGGAAGAAGCTTGGTACAAATTTATCCTTCTCCTCAGCCTACCATCCCCAAACAGATGGTCAAACTGAAGTTGTAAACAGATCACTAGGGAATCTCTTAAGGTGTTTAACTAGACAACATGGAGAAAGGTGGGATAGTATATTGTCTCAGGTAGAATTCTCCTATAATGATACAGTGAATAAGAGTACCGGTAAGTCACCTTTCCAAATTGTATATGCCATCCACCCAAGGGGTGTGCTGGAGTTGAGAGAGATACCTCAAGGAGAACCCTTTAGTGCAGATGGAGAAACCTTTGCTATTGATATACAAGAGATCCATGACCAAGTGAAGACTCATCTTCAACAATCTGCAGAGAGATATAAAGCTCATGCTGAAAAAAAAGAAGAGAGATGTTTAGTTTGATGTGGGAGACTTGGTGTCGGTTCACTTGAAAAAGGAAAGACTTCCACAAGGAAGATACACAAAGATGATGCAAAGAAAGATTGGCCCCTGCCAAATCTTGAAGAAATGTGGTTCAAATGCCTATGAACTTCAACTAACATCTGATCTTGGTTTGTCACCTATTTTTAATTCTTGTGACTTAACTCTTTATAAGTGTAGTGTTAATGCAGGCGAAGACACAATGCAGGACATTGTTGATGATGACATTCCCAAACATGAACCACCAAAGTTGCATAAGGTTCTAGATACTAAGGTTGCCAAGCAAACTAGGAGTAAAGTTTACATGGATTATTTGGTGGCTTGGAAAGGACAACCTGATACTGAAGCAGTCTAGATGATAGAGCAACAAATCAAAGATCATGGTGCAGACCTGTAGACTCTCATCTCAAGTGGAATTGAGATTTATTATTTCGGGGAGTATGGTGCAGGAGCACCTCAACAAACCCTTCAAGATGACAAGTCAGACTCTGATAAGGGAGGATAAGGCATTAACAATGTCTTTAGGATGTTTTATATAGGTTTTCAATCATGCATTATATGTTTGCAATAATGAACCCCATCTTGTGAGCCAAACTCCTATTTTGGCATTTCTATGAGCCAATTAGGACTTTTGGACGATAGGGGATCCAATGTGTTGGTTTTAAATGTTTTAAGATTTTTTAGGAGGGGTTTAACTTGACCCAAGGCATTAGGAGGTGAAGGATGACATTTTGACAACTTTTGCAAAAGTTGTCAACAATTGTCATGAGCAACTTTTATGCACGTTTTGCATTTTTGTAATTTGAAAATTCTCCAACGGCTCTAACCTCTTGATTTTTGGTTGAGAGCAGTTGAGGAATGGTTTATACACCTCATGGATCCTGTAAAGCGAAAAAATCAAACCCTAGTCGTTCTCCCCTCCCCAACTTCGAGGAGAGAGAAGGGAGGTCACTAGGGTTGATGGTTTTCACTTAGGAGAGACTTTACATTCAAAAGAGGGGTTGAAACCCACAAGATCCAATCCCACACAATGCAAGATTGGATTCTAAATGAGTTTCAATGGTTAAGACATCAAGGATACCCTCTTTTGTAAAGAAATGTAGATAGAAAGATTGAACTAGGAATGCATGTAAAGTAGGAAAGATTCGTTTATAAACAGAGATAGGGATATGGGATGAAGCTGCGGACCTAGAATTGGCAGTAAAATGTCGAGACGGTGCTGTTCTGCAAATTTGAGTGAAAGTTGACAGGACGATGGTGCCCGGCGTGCACACGGTCCTCCGAAAAATCCGCGAAATGAAGGGGGATCTGTTCGTCTCTGCACAAGGATTCCAGATCTTCAATTACAACCGTGTACCTACAACCTACACACAGAAAAGAGAGGACGATTGGGGGGTTAGGGATGAGGGGTCTGCCTTTAGGTCAAACCCCGGTTTTGGAATTAACCAAGAAATGAGAATGCTGTAAATGTAAATGTTTGTAATGTAAACAAGTACTGATACCTTGTTGTAAGAATGTTTGTATTCTTACATGCGAAGGTGTAATTTATGTAGTATGTTGTATGTTGTATGTGATATCCTCTTCAATGGTTGAATCCTTGTCTTGAATGCAACACCTAGCCTTGAATGGAGACTTAGAATGCTCAATTTCTTGAAGGAATGCTTGAATGCTTGAATGTTTGAATAACGCTTTCGCGCCTTGCTCACATATGTCCTCCTTTCTTTTTTCTTTCTTTCTAGGAGAGGAAAAGTAGTTTATATACTTGTCAATTAGGGTTGATAGACTGATTTTCCCGACCTTAGGCCGACCAGGAAACATTATTTTCCAATTTGCAAACTTAAAGACCCGAAGCCCCATAAGAGACCGGGCCCAAAATAGGGCCAGGGACCAGGGCGCTGGGCGCCATGGTCCTGGGGGACCAGGGCGCTGGGCGCCCTAGTCCTGAAGGACCAGGGCACTGGGCGCCATGGTCCCACCTCCAGGGACAATAGGGTGCAAGGAGGATCAGGCCAAGGTGCTGAAAAATGCAGTTTTTGATGTCATGAACAAGTTTCGGGGTCTCCATTCAGGTTCCGTGTTGCATCGCCATCGTGAAGACCCAAATGTAGTCAAAATTGCAAGTGTCGCAATTTTAGGATGCTACATTTAGCCCCCAGTTTAGTGGGAGTATAAGCGTACGCTCATACTTCCGGTAAAGTACAAGGAAACAACATTGAAAAAATTTCACCACGTCAAGGAGGCAAGATACACCAAGCCCCCAGTGGACTAAGGACCTTACGACTTCGATTGACAAAGTAAAAGGGAAGATCACGAGGGAGAACCATGACTGTCAGTAGTAAGGTTCCCTCACTATGAGTCATGCAAGAAAGATATCAAAAATTTTCAAGGCAAAGCTAAATTTGTCAAGAAATTTTCAAGTATCTTGAAAAGATATGAACGGGATGTATGCCCCCCTACGTTAAAGCGATTGCACACGCCTCACCGGGGGTGATTGCTTTAAGGTAGTGATACATATAAGAAATGAGAAGGGAAAGGAGCATGTTATCACAAGGATTTAGCCCCCAAGTGTGAGATAAGCCCAAGGATAATAGACACAAAAAAAACAAAGCACAAGGTGACTTCGCTTTCCTTGGGGTCAGTATGCTGTATGATAATTCATGTATATCATATGTATGTATGCATAATTGTTCTTCATTCCCCAATTAAGGAAGGTCGCCTAGAAGAAGGGAACACATGTGTCTTTTGAGTCAACATGAGAGAGACCAAGAGATCTCAATGCTTTGCATCGTCCTCAAGTAGACAACACTAAGGACAACAAATAGAAGAATGAGAATAACACATAGAAGAAGTAACAAAAGATCAAGAGAGGAGGAGAGAATCTGCTATGCTAATGAACTAGTCTAGCACGTCATCTACCCCCCGATCTTGCTGATCAGTATTTCGGGAAGGTAGGAAACACGCTAGAGGAGGAACATCCAACACAGTAGATGGAGCTATCACAAGATCCAAACAAGGGCTATGTTCATGTTCTGAGCCACGTTGTTCTTGTCTAGGAGCTAGGATAAGTGCTTTAGAAAATTCATTAGATAAATGGTTATCAACATCAACATATTCATATTCACTATCAGAATGAATAGGAGTAACATTTTCATCTATATCATCATCAAGATTTATAAAAATAGGATCTTTAACTCGCACAGGATCAAGACCATCATGCATATTATGTTTAGGAGATTTCAGCTCAATCGTCGGCTGAGGAGAAAATGGGATAATACTAGCTGAAGGTGTTTTTGGGGATTGCAAAGTTTGAGAAGCAGCTGCCTGAGCTCTAAGATGACGCTTTCGTCGGCGTTCACGTGTAGAACGATTTCGTCTAGTCTTAGTAGGAAGTTGAGAAGATTGAGGAGGAGGAATGTTCTCATCCTTATCACTTGGGTGTTTAGGTTGTGGTCTCTTAGGTTGAACAATAGGAGAAGAGGAAGCTCTCTTCTCTCCATAAGAGGAAGGAGGAGGAACTGCTCCATATAAAGGAGGAATATTTGGTTTAGGAAGGAGACCAAGTCCATCATGATGAGGAGGGATAGGTCTACTTTTAGGAAGTTTATTAGATATAGGCATAGTCACATTCATAGGAATGGGTTGGGAATCTTCTTGAGGAAAGACATTAGTTTTATCTTTCAAAGGAAGAACTTCCTTCTCAAGAATGATAGGAATGTCAAGTTTGGGTGTTCTAGGTTCACTTAGAGATAGGATCATATCTTTTTTCCACTTTTGATAAGATTTAAAAAGATGATCACTTCGCGGAGGAAGAGATTGGAATTGTTTAGGCCAAAAGTAATCAATAGGAACGCTAGAAGTTCTTTCAGCTGGTTTAAAGAGACTATGATTGACAGTAACAACTTCACCATTATGGGGAAATTTCAAGCACTTGTGAATAGGAGAAGCAATAGCTTTCATGGAAGATAGCCAAGGATAGCCTAGCTTCACACGAAATTGTTCGGACGATGGAATAATAGCAAAGTCCACATCAAGGGATTTGTTATGGACTTCAATAGGTAATGTAATAGAACCAATTGCAGGAGAAGAAAATGCATCAAATAGTTTCACAACCACATTTGTTTCATCATAGATCACTTGATTCAATTGCAAAGTAAAAAGAAATTCTTCAGTAATGACATTAACCATACAAGAAGGATCAATAAGCACTCCACGACAAGGTGTATTCTTGACTTTTGCAACTATATATAAAGGACCATCAGGTGCCCTGATAGTTTCACTGGAATCAAATGTGATGGAAGGTTTTTTAGGGATTTTCTGCTGCTCTACAAAGTTAATCACATTCGGATTCATGGACACAAGATCATCAGGTGAGACAGAGGAATCAGTAGTATCAATCGCATTAGAGGTATGAGAAGGCAATGGATCAGTAAAAATCTGAAGATTTTGGTTAGGAGGAGCTACAGATGTGTTGCCTTTATCATTCACACCAGAAATAGAGATAGTATTATTATCAATCAAATCTTGAATTTTACCCTTTAAAGCAAAACATTTTTCAGTATCATGCCCAGGATGACGATGACATTGACAAAAAGATTTGTTATCAAAATAGGGTGAAGTAATCTTTGCAGGATCTATTTTCTTTATAGGAGGGAGAGTAAGCACATTTTGTTCCAATAACTTATTCATAATACTATGCAATGATTCATTCAAAGGAGTAAACTTTCTTTCTTTCTTAAAAAACTTAGAAATAGGAGGCACACCTGATGCTACATTCACATTGTTGTTGATGATGTTTTCATTGAATTTAATTGACTCTCTGTTTGGTTTAAACTTCCCAAATGGTTGTTGACTACTATCACCCTTATCACTCGGAGCCATAGGATTTGCTTGTTCCATTTGACTCACAGTCAGTTGATAATTGTGAAGAGTTGCGCACAACTGTTGGAAAGAAGTAAACTCAGAAAACAGAAGTTTTTCTCTAATATCTTTTTGTAAATTAGAAATAAAGATTCTTTGAATATCATTGTTAGGTACTGGAAAAGAAATTTGAGCATACAAATGCTTATATCTACCAATGAAATCAGTCACTTTTTCTTTAACACCTTGTTTACAATGCATTAAATCAATCAAAGTAACTTTAGGACTTATATTGTTTTGAAATTGTTGAATAAAAGCATTTGCAAGTTGTTCAAAAGAAGAAATAGAATAAGAAGGCAACGAGCAATACCATTGTAGGGCTTTATCTCTTAATGTTCTAGTAAACAGTTTTGCAAGCAACCTTTGGTCATAAGCAAAATTGGTACATATTGTTTGAAATGTCTTAACATGTGTTAGAGGATCACCCTTAACATTATAAAGCTCCAAATGCGAGATTTCAACATGTTTAGGGGGGATAGCTCGAACAATGTCAAGAGAAAGTGGGCTCGCAACATCAAATGTGGGCACACTAAACTTAGATTAATTCATAGAGGCAATTTGTTGCTGCAAAGAAGAGACAGTTTGTGCAAGATTGTTAATGGTCACTTCAGTCGAAGAGTTCATATTGGACGTGTTAGATTGTGATGGAGGTGTTATGTTATTGAAAGAAGGTAGAGAGTAAGGTGGTGGGACACTATGATAGTTAGTCATAGGAGATGATTGGAAAGGAGGAACACTACAAGGAGGAATGGAATGATTAAACAAATTGCCTCCTTGCGTCATGTTCATTTGTGGAGATATAATAGGAACACTTATTGAAGGAATGAATGAAGAAGTTGGATTGAATGAAGGAAAAGGGTTGATTGAAGAAGAGGGATTGCCCCCATGATTGGTGATCATAGGAGGAATGTCTTGTGTTGAATTAGTCATTATGTTTGACGTAAAAGTAGGTATACTAGCAATAGGAGTTGTCAAAGGAATAGAATGATTAACTTGAGTAGGAGGTTGTGTATAACCCAAAGTTTCAGCACAACTCTTCATAGGCATCACATTCGAATCCACAATGTGTGCAATACCACGCAAAATATCAATTCCATTCTTATCACTTTGAACCATACGTTTTAGACCCTCAATTAAGGAAAGAGCTTCACTATCAGGGTATTCTTGAGACATCCATTGTCGAAAATCATCAAATTGGTTATCCAATTTTGAAAGTTGTTCTACAGAAACCTCATGGAGAGCTTCTTCATCATTAAGAGGATTAGAGGAATTACCCATATCCTCGCTAAAAAGGCCATTCAAATTAGGTTCCATCTCCTTGGTAATTACACCTTGGAAAGACTTAATTCTAAGGCTTCGTCTAATGGGAATAGTGTAAGTAGGGCTTATTGTTGTAAAACTCATGCACTAAAGAGAGAGAGAATATTTTGAATTTTATAGCTAGCAAATTTCAATAAAATCAGCCAATCTCCTAGATTTAAGTTGTTAAATACAATCAGGACAATCTCCCAAAATTTCGGAAAAAATGTCCGGGACCGTGGCGAACGGAGTGCACATGGTCCTCGCAACTTTTTTCGAAATTTTCAGGGATGAAAGTTATGATGGTTTTAAAGCTAATCTGAAAAAATTGAGTGATTTTACGATCTGTAGATAGGCCAAATTAAAGTTGCAATCTCAAAATTGAACCCTACCAAGATTGTTGAAAAATGTAAAATTTGAATTTTGAAAAAGAGAGGGAAATTGAAATTTTGAATTTTATGATTTTAGAGGGAATACTGAAAGCAATGCAGGCGTTGAAATTTAAAAGTTGACTCGATTTCATGCAAAATTCGAATTTGAAAGTGGAAATCAAGGTTGTTGCAATTAAACACTTAATTTCAAAAGTCACAAACTACAAAAATTTGAATAAAGCACTGAAATTTTGAATGAATGCTAACACACTTTTCAGATTTAGGACTGTAAGAAACACAATTTTGACATGAATTTCAATTTCATCAATTTTTGAATGATTAGAAGCCTCAATCCAAGCAATCGCTAGACCAACTTTGACTTTAATTTTGAAGGTGTTAAAATTGATAAAATCAGCCAAAATTCTGGATTTTAGCAGAAAAATACAGTAAGATCTAGCTCCCGAAATTTCGGAAAAAATGTCAGGGACGATGGCGCTCGGGGTGCACACGGTCCTCGTAACTTTTTTCCAAATTTTCAGGGATGAGAGATATTGTGATTTTATTGCGGAATCCAAAGTTACAGCCAATTCAGAGGTGTTTTGATCAGTCAAATTATCATTCAAAGGTTGAATCAAGAGGATTTTAAAAATTAGGGTTTTGACATTTAACCACTTAATTTTCAGAATTAAAGCACAAATATGAATTGACAATTTGCAATAGAAGGGTAAATCTGAAACAAGCATTAACAATTAAACATTTCACAGGTTTAATTACTAAAAAGAAAATTTTAGGGTTTTTATGCAATTAGCCTCTAAAATTTGCAAAAGATCAAACATGGAAATGTAATTAAGGAAGCAAATTTTTCATATCTAACCATGAATAATCAGACTGAGGATGTTCACGTCGGGTTCACCAAAATGTAAAGCAGAAAAATCGAACCCTAGTCGTTCTCCCCTCCCCAACTCTGAGGAGAGAGAAGGGAGGTCACTAGGGTTGATGGTTTTCACTTAGGAGAGACTTTACATTCAAAAGAGGGGTTGAAACCCACAAGATCCAATCCCACACAATGCAAGATTGGATTCTAAATGAGTTTCAAGGGTTAAGACATCAAGGATACCCTCTTTTGTAAAGAAATGTAGATAGAAAGATTGAACTAGGAATGCAAGTAAAGTAGGAAAGATTCGTTTATAAACAGAGATAGGGATATGGGATGAAGCTGCGGACCTAGAATTGGTAGTAAAATGTCGAGACGGTGCTGTTCTGCAAATTTGAGTGAAAGTTGACAGGACGATGGCGCCCGGCGTGCACACGGTCCTCCGAAAAATCCGCGAAACGAAGGAGGATCTGTTCGTCTCTACACAAGGATTCCAGATCTTCAATTACAACCGTGTACCTGCAACCTACACACAGAAAAGAGAGGATGATTGGGGGGTTAGGGATGAGGGTTCTGCCTTTAGGTCAAACCCCAGTTTTGGAATTAACCAAGAAATGAGAATGCTGTAAATGTAAATGTTTGTAATGTAAACAAGTACTGATACCTTGTTGTAAGAATGTTTGTATTCTTACATCCGAAGGTGTAATGTATGTAGTATGTTGTATGTTGTATGTGATCTCCTCTTCAATGGTTGAATCCTTGTCTTGAATGCAACACCTAGCCTTGAATGGAGACTTAGAATGCTCAATTGCTTGAAGGAATGCTTGAATGCTTGAATGTTTGAATAACGCTTTCGCGCCTTGCTCACATATGTCCTCCTTTCTTTTTTCTTTCTTTCTAGGAGAGGAAAATTAGTTTATATACTTGTCAATTAGGGTTGATAGACTGATTTTCCCGACCTTAGGTCGACCAGGAAACATTATTTTCCAATTTGCAAACTTAAAGACCCGAAGCCCCATAAGAGACCGGGCCCAAAATAGGGCCAGGGACCAGGGCGCTGGGCGCCATGGTCCTGGGGGACCAGGGCACTGGGCACCCTAGTCTTGAAGGACCAAGGCACTGGGCGCCGTGGTCCCACCTCCAGGGACAGCAGGGTGCAAGGAGGATCAGGCCAGGGTGCTGAAAAATGCAGTTTTTGATGTCATGAACAAGTTTCGGGGTCTCCATTCAGGTTCCGTGTTGCATCGCCATCGTGAAGACCCAAATGCAGTCGAAATTGCAAGTGTCACAATTTTAGGACGCTACAGATCCAACTTCCAAGAGGTGATTATACGGAGAAGAGTTTTGATGCAAACAAACTAATATAATTCTGAGTTTTTCCTGCAATTTTGGAGTTTTGGTCCGTGGTACGGTTCTGTACAGATTGGGATCCATTCCAAATGATGTGAATTGATTTGAGAGGAGATTTGAATCTATTTTGGTTTTGATTTTAATTCTTGATTGTGTGTATTGCTCCTGATATTCAAGTTTTGTTGTGGGTGCCCGGAAAACTAGTGTTTACCTTGGGTTTTTCCTCCTTCATGGCCATATTTTGCACTTTACCAATCTGAGGCTCATGGGATTTGGTAAAATGAAATTATGGTCAATTTATTTTATATTTCCAAGAGTGTTTTGCAGGAGAAACAAGGGAGAGAAGTGTTTTAAGCGACCCTAGGTAGACATCTCTATGTGGCTACCTAGACCTTGAACAAACAAAATCATCTTGTGTCAAAATGGCGATGCTTCCAGATGTGTAACCCTAGAATCCCTGTTAATTTATTTTTCCGAACATTCCCATGGGATTCTAATCCACCGGTTCATTCATCTGAGTATAGTTGCTTCACGAAAGAGGGCTAATTAGTCCTTTTAGGATAGTCAAATTCCTACCGACAAAGACCTTTATTTTTGAGACCTTGACCCTTCCTTTTGGGGACTTGTATAACTTCCAAAAAGATGTTTTAATCCATAATTTTTTGCCCAAGGTGTTTGGGAAAATCTGAACTTAAGGTCCCTTTACCCGCTAAATAGGGCTACAAGCAACTAGACCTAATTGGGCGAGTTTCTTAAGGAATGAGCATGTATTCTTGCAACCGGTGCTTTGTCTGACCTTAGGGAGTTTTGTATGACCCAAAACCGGTGTGCAAATGATTTGTAACCCTTGGAGGTATCATGGAGTGTGTTGTAGAAAGATACCCCTAATTGAGTCAATAAGGGTCTTGGAGATGGTGAGAAGATTGTACTAAAGTTGTAGAGCCTTGCCTTGATAGGATCCCATCCATGTGCTAGGGGCTCAGTGTCATAAATTTGGAGGTGTTTGGAAGGTAACAAGGAGGGATTTTCATCACTCCCTCTCTCCACATACCTCTACCTCCCTTCCTCCCTACCTCTATTCATCTTCATAAATATTTCTCTCTACTTATGTCTCTCTCACTTCCTCCCTCCTTCCTTCCCTCTCTATTTTTTATTTATCACACACTCTTTATCTCCCCTCTCCTTGTTTCTATCTACCTCTCTTTTCATCCCTCTCTATTTTTAGCTCCCCTAACTATCTACCTCCTTCCCTTCATACTCTCTCTCTCTCTCTCTCTCTCTCTCTCTCTCTCTCTCTCTCTCTCTCTCTCTTTGCATCCCTCCCTTTCTCTAAATATCCCTGAACCACTTATGTCTATCTCACCTCTCTCTCTCTCTCTCTCTAGGTATTTAGATAAATAGTTTATGAGGGGAGTGGAAAAGGGTAGGTAGACATAGATAAGTAGAGAGGAACAAAAAGAGACAGAGGTAGAGATATAGGTAGGGAGGGAGAGAGATGTAAGTTGAGAAAAAGGTAATAGAGAGAGAGAGGGAGGGATCTAGAGAGAAAGACTAAAGTTGAGATATAGATGGGTTGAGAGGGAGAAAGAGAGAGAGATGGGGGGATTATGAGGGAGAGGAATTGAGAGAGAGAGAGGGGTTGAGAAATAGAGAGAGGGGTTGAGTAGAGATAGAGATAGAGAAACAAGGAGAGAGAGAGAGAGAGAGAGAGAGAGAGAGAGAGAGAGAGAGAGAGAGAGAGAGAGAGAGAGAGAGAGAGAGAGAGAGAGAGAGAGAGAGAGAGAGAGAGAGAGAGAGAGCTAAGAAATGGAGGTTGAGAAGGAGAGAGGGATTTGAAGGGGGAGAGAGGTGGGTTGATAAGATAAATATGGAGAGAGAGAGAGAGAGAGAGAGAGAGAGAGAGAGAGAGAGAGAGAGAGAGAGAGAGAGAGAGAGAGAGAGAGAGAGAGAGGTTGAGAGAGAGAGAGAGTAAGAGAGGGAGAGAGTGAGGGATTGAGAGAGATAAAAATATAGAGAGGGAGAGATAGGTTGGGTGAGAGAAAGAGGTTGAGGAGAGAAAGAGGGAGAGAGAAAGAGAGAGGTTGAGAAAGGGAGGTTGACAGAGAGAGAGCTTGGGAGAAAGGGATAGGGAGGGGAGAGAGAGGGGTTGAGAGAGAGAGAGAGGGGTTGAGAGAGAGAGAGAGAGAGAGAGAGAGAGAGAGAGAGAGAGAGAGAGAGAGAGAGGTATGTAGAGAAGTAAATGGAGTGGTGGGAGGTATGCAACAAGAGGGAGAGAGGAGGTAGAGATAAATAAAGGGAAAAAGAGAGATAAGCGGGGAGGGGGAGAGAGAGGTGAGAGGTGAGATAGAGATGAGAGAATGTGCATGAGGTAGGTAGAGAAGAGAGAGGAGATACAACGTAGAAGGGTGATAGACATAGATTTAGAGACTGTGGAGAGAGGAGGGAACAATATAGAAATATAGGGGGAGAGAGAGAGGGAGAGTGATAGGAAGAGAGATAGGTTTAGAGATTGAGGGAGACAAAGAGAGTGAAATAGAGATATAAAAAGAATGATAATAGTAGCTTAGCGATTACTAAAATTTGACTAAGTTTGAGAAATTATAATATCTAGAGCTTGGGGAGAGAGGAGAGAGTGAGAAAGAGAGGTAGAGAGGGAGGAGAAAGAGAGAAATAGGAAAATAAATGTCTAGAGTTTAGGGGTTTAGAGATCG
The DNA here is from genome assembly GCF_030272615.1 of Cryptomeria japonica. Lineage (NCBI taxonomy): Eukaryota > Viridiplantae > Streptophyta > Pinopsida > Cupressales > Cupressaceae > Cryptomeria > Cryptomeria japonica. Next base: position 429,132,769 of record NC_081413.1, on the reverse strand, counting down.
AGGGAGACAAAGAGAGTGAAATAGAGAGATAGAAAGAAAATGTTGATAGAAGCCTACTGGTTGCTGAAATTTGACTAAGTTTGAAAATTATAAGATCTCCTAAAATCTAAAATCTACATTATGACTCCTAGAGATCTAAAACCATTCTTCAACATCCTGACAATATATACATAAAATATAACTTAAAGTATTTCTTATACTTAAATGTTATATTTTATGTATATATCTTGGTGAAAAACTAAGGGAATGCTAAAAGAAGTGTCATCTAAGTCCATGTTCCTTATCTAAATTAATGTAAGCATAACACATATGCGTTTTCCTTGTTAGAAATAACCCATACGTGTTTCTATTTTTAAAAACCCGTATGTATTTTTATTTATTTTTAAACACAATCGCTTTTTTGTTTCAAAAAACTCGTACACATTTTTAATTAAAATAAACCATACACATTTTGGCTCAAATTTTCTAAGCCTTAACATGTATGTGGTTTTTGAATTTATTAAAAACATGACCGCGTTTCATTAATTTTAGGTGTTTTTCTATTGGTGTCCGCAAAATTGTTCACCATCTTGGTGCACTTACCCCAATGTACACATAAGGAGCACCATATTTACATGTAAAACCTAGGATGAGGAAAACAACAACGAGAATAGCTACTTAGATCTACTATCCAAATCCAATCTCACAAATAAAAGATCATTTACATAAGTTTGTAGGCACCAACCTACCAAGGACACCAATCCCCTTTAAGTACAACGAGGACCAACACACTAGAGACCCTAATCTCAAATCCCTAGGTCTAAGAAGAAAGTCAAAAGCTAGGACCTCAATCTTAAGAATATGAAAGATAAGGTTAAAAAATTTGATATTGCTTACTCATTAATTTAAAATTTAAATATTTACTTTCTCCTCATTAGATGTTCTGATATTGGTGCACTTGAATCAAGAACTCCCCCTCTAATTTATTCTTCTACTTGCTTGTTATGAACTTGTATCCTCAAAAATACACTTCTACACACACTCATCATAATAGATACAGGATACTCATATATATAAGTTCCATTTTCAATTATAAAAACAAGTTGGCCACATACACAGTTACATAAGTCGACCATATAGTTTATTTCTTCAAATGTATAGTATCCTAGGTCTTAATTAGCCCATGCATAACTCAATGCAAGAGCACTCCACATGGTTCTCAATCATTTTGTAGGGTGGCCAAATCAAATGTGTAATAGGATTGGACCAAAAGAATACACATCACTCAACACAAAGAACCTTATCTTATGAAACAAGCCAAGGATCACAATGATCATAAAGAGAATCCACCCTTAATTTCTAGGAGCCCACACTCAAATCAACTATTATAACATTCTGAAACCCAAAATGGGTCTCCTACCAACATAGTAGAAAGTTGGTGAGCCAAATACTATCTTCTGCCATACCAAAGGTCTGAAAATATAGGATACTGATAATAATCATGCAGACATACTCGCCATTCAAACTGCAAGTCATTATGCTTAATCATTGGAATATACACACCTCCTGCAGGTTGCTATAACAAGCTCACTATCTAGGTAGCAATATAAAGCATTCTAGAATATATTTCTAGACCACTTTCATCAACTTATGTTACAACCAATTTCATAGTCATCAATCAATGGGACTACGTAAGTTCAACCACTAATCAAAATGCTCTGACATGGCATGCCATTACCATAACTCTTCACTCTTATAGATACATCAGGAACAATAATCATGAACTACTCCATCAAAGAAAACTTTTTCCTAATAATTTAACATCAAAGGGTGTCAATAGAAAGAATCATAGACTAATTTTAGAACTTTTGGAGCCCCAAACACCTATACCTAGGGGGTCAATTGCACCAATTCTCCCTAGTGTAGGGGAAATGACCCAATAGTTGAATATGGTCTAATAGTTTTCATAGCATATACTAATTTAATGCCCAATATTTTTAATAATATAGCACTAATAGTTGTGACTTTAAAGTTGTTAATATTGATCATGTGTACTCATTATTGAATAAAATATATTCCTTTGATCTAAAAAGGAACAAATCATGTGATGTCATATAATAGCACCAATAAAACATGACTCAGTGCACAACGACCAGCCAAAATTTTTGAGGGGCCTTTTAAATTTCCACATAGGATTTTGAGAGGCACAAAGTTAGGGTGCTCGATTACTAGGTCCTAATCCCTAGTAGTAGTGCACACTTTGTATAAATTTATACAATAATTCCAAAATTTCATGAGATCATTCTTTCAACCTATTCAATCCATGTTTATGTCAAAGTCTACATTTATAGGTACACATATTCATTATATGATTTTATTATATCATTTCTATTTACACTTGTCATTTCCCATCTCCTATACTTTATACTATACATTCATATTTACTTGATTTTTTTGTTTTACATTACTTTTAGAATCAAAATTTATTAATATTTAGTACAAAGAAATAATTAGTATCTCCCTCACTAGTAACACTTATGAGGTTCCCACAAGAATCCATACTAAGGGAAATAGTAATCAACAACTAATGGATGAAGGAAAGGATAAGCTGGAGACAAATCCTAAAGGATAAGCTTAAGACAAATCATAGGCGAAAACATAATCTAAACACAGTAAAGAGACACTTGTTTCATATTTGATGTAGCACCAAAACCATAATTTATGTAGCACCAAATAGGTTCACCAAATTGAAAGGAACTAAAATAAATATAATAGGTGTTTCATTTTCAATTAACTATCTCGTGTACTACAAAATAGATAAACAAATGAACAAGGTTAAAACTAAATAGAGGCGTCTCAAGTCTTATAACACATGTAATGGAAAAGTATTATTAACAAGAGTGAAGGATAAGGAAATGTTTAGATATATAAAATGGTATATGCAACTTGTTGAAGACTTCTTTTAGTAGCTTTTTTTGCAAGGGTTGAAGTGTTAAACTTCCTTCTACCTTATTCAATCTCATGATGGCATTGTCCACAAGATCGATGAAATAATTGATGTAGAATTCTTACAATGATTAGTGAGATAATTGTTCTAATAAAAATACAAACCTAGAATCTATAATGTGTTGGCTCTTTCCCATTTGATATGCTTTTTGGATTCACTCACTTACTTAGAAACTAGGTTCCTAGGAGATGCCTATAAATATTACAACTTAGACCCCAATTTACACAAATTTTACACACAAGTTGATAGAAAATGGTCATATTTTTTAATTGGATCAACTCAAAACTAGTGGAACTAAATTTGAATGTGGGGGATGAGATCCTTCCTATGTTACACCAAGTTTTTGTAATGGGGATAGTAGGGGATGGGGGACACATTTTTGGGACAAATTTATGAGGCCTTTTTTGGGGATGAAAAGGTGCAAAAAAGAGGATGGCTATATAAAAAGCATAGGAAAATTTTTGAATATTCATATGATAAAAATTGATAAGGAATTCATCATATCGACATTAAATTATAGAATTTTTAATACATAACATTATAGTTCAGATGAGAGTCGAACAATTTAATATTAATAAATGTCAACTTAAAATTTAATTGCTTTCATAATACATTGTTAATGTGCATTTGATAGACAATTAGAAGATATTAATACACAAAAATTCCCAAAGGTTGAAAGTTTGGGCTACAAATGTCAAAATGACAATCGCAAAAAAATAGTCATAGAAAGCATGAGGTTTTCCCTAATAGATATTTGCCAACACTACATCAAAATTAGAATTAGAGTCTAGATCACTACTAATATGTGGAATACCTCATCTAATGGAACTCCAATCAATCTCTCTTGTCTCCTCATCAATGTGAGTGACATATTTTGAAACAACATCCCACCTTAAAGTTAGAGTTTGTCAATACTCTATAGTTTGACGATCCTAAAGTCACGAAGCACTTTGCATGACCACCAACTTGTTTGCTCATTTAGAGGTAAAACTATTCCTCTCAATAGAGTGAATGAAGCTATACGTGAACCAATTTATCTCTGAATCAAAGGAAATAACAACTTGTGAAATAAGACAAATAGTTAACATTCTCAACTCTGGTGTATCCTTGTTATGCCATGTACACCATCCAGTAAGACTAGTTTGAGATAATATAGTTTTTAATTAAGAAAAAAAAGGTTTTAAGGGACCCGTAACCCACTTACATATTGAAAAGAAAAGCATTACAGAAACAAGAGAGGACAGAACGAAGAAAGAAAGGCTGCAAAAGAACAACACAAAAGACAACAACCAGAGAAAAGAACAACAAAAGACCAACGAGAAATTGACACACCTAAAACAAAACTAGAACATCTAGGTGAAAATATTTATGATCTCCTCAGCATCCCTAACAAGCATCATCATCACATTTGTTTCCTCTTTAAGGTCTTTGCTTTCCTGTACCTATTGATTACCTTTAGTCTTCACCTCTAACTCTTTAGAATTTTGCCTAGTTCTGCATTTGGAAGAATGTTGGGCAGAGCTAGAACCTGACTCATCATCAACAATCACAGTGTCTTTGTTATGCTTATCCTTCTCTAGGCATGCAACCAGCGCATTCATATTTTGGGAAGACACCTTCAACACAACCAAGCTATGCTCCATGAATTTCCTCAGAGCACACTCGGTTTTTTGAATCCTGTTGTTTATCAGTTCATAATCAGACTCACCCTTTTCTTTGAGAGTCCTCACCACATCCTCCAGGTGATTCAAATCTCCCTTTATGATCTCACCTTCTGACCAGTCAGGAATTTCTTTTTCATCCTCTCCTTCACTATTATCCTTAGAATTTTCCTCTTTTTCTTTATCATTAATATCCTTAACCACATTATCAATTTTGAGCTTCAGCTCTCTCTGTTTTTCCTGAATGTTAGTAATATTATCAACCACCCACTTCTGGGAATTAAACATTTCCAGAGAGCTATTTCTAGCAGCATTCAGAATAGTATCTGCATCCTCTGTGTCCTGGGCAGAATCCTTGGACCTAGGGTTGCCCTCCTCCATATTATTCTGAACCTCATCCCTATTGTTCATATCATAGGGACTCTCCTTCTCCTCCGACTCATCAAAATCCTCTTTACCCTGCTCATTATCCTTGTCTCCTTTCTCTATTAGGATTCGCACAGATACTGAGAGGGGGGGGTGAATCAGTATATAATCGATTTAGATATTTTCTTGACTTAAAACATGTAAAGTATATTAATATTATATACCGGTAAACAAGAAATAATGCAATAAACAAAGATAACAACAACCACATGAAAAACACACCATAACACATTAGTTTAACGAGGAAACCCGGTGTGGGAAAAACCTCAATGGGATTTGTGACCCACAATATTCACTTACTGGCCAATAAGAGAATATTACTGCTACAAGAGGGGCCTGCACATGCAGGAAGGCCAAGTGCCTAGAGCTCACTGCTCAATTACAAAATGGGAAGTCTCACTGACTTACAAATTGGATTATATAAATCCAATGTCTTGTACTGCTTCAAAACAACATCTACTATGCCAGATCCAGTACTGGTTTATAGCTCTGCTTCATACATAAACCCTTAACCTATAATTCGCATAATAGGTCTACCTTATTTCACCTAATTACATTCCTCCATACTTACCTAATTGTTCTACAATGATCTCTTATATATATGAGTCATTTTACAATTTGCCAAGTTGGCTTACAATGATTTTACAATAATAAACAAAATAAATTACAAACAAAATTCTTGTCGGATTCAGTGTCGGTATGCTTTCTTTCACTGTCGGTGCCAGTGGTCTGTGTGCCGATGTAGAATCTGACTTTGCTGGTGCCGGTTGATTGCCTTGCTGGTGTCATAGGATCGTAAGGTTGCCATCAATGACAAAACCTTCAATCACCTACAATGTCTCATTGGAGTGTGCATTTTCCAACAATCTCCCCCTTTGGCATTGATGGCAACATTCATGAGAAAAATTCAAAAGTGTATCCAAAAATTGAAGTCCAAAAATTGTTACCAAAAATGTGTGCTCCCCTTGAGCAGACGATCCTTAAGTTATTGGATTTTTCTCATACCACTACTCCCCCTTTGGCATCAATGACAAAGGTTATCAAAGTGTCAATTGAGTGTGGTTTCCAGCTTCATCCTTGTAACCGGTTGGTTACATACTGAAAAATATCTGCCAAAACCAGATTCAAGCTCTCAATGAACTTTTTGTTGTCTTTTATTGCGGCCTCTATCCTTTAAACTATACCGGTGAGGTGTTGCATTTGCTCTACCGGTGTTTTCTGTCCTTGAACCAAAGCATCAGATATTTCTTTCCTTAAGGAGGTGAGATAGTCCAATTTTGGACTAAGTCTCCATTTAAGATCTTTAGCCTTTCCTTTTATTCTTTCTTTGTCTCTTTCCAACTTTAGTAGTTCTTCCTCAAAACCTATTATCTTCTGCTCAAAAACTGATAATGAATCAGATGAGTTAATGAAATTGTCAGCTAGTTGATTTATTTCCTCTTGTATCTTGTTGATCTTCTTGTCTATATCAACTGTCAAAAAGTTAGTCTTAAAAGTATCTCTATACAAAGTTTTGAACTCCTTTAATGTGCTACATAGTTCCAGTACAAGTGTGTCAAACTGCCTTGTACACTTCTTTATTTCTTCCTCAAAGAATTTGTTTTTTTCCTTCTCTAATCTCTCCTTGAATGCTTCCTCTTTTATTTGTTCAACTGTCATAGTGTTTTCAGTAATATACTTAGACAAAGTGTCAAGTTGACTCAAAGAATCTTTATTATCTACATTAAATTTTGGAGGTATCATCTTCAGAATTGGAATTGTATCATCTAGCCTTGTATGCTTGTGAGCTACAATCTGTTATTTTCTTTAAGGAGTCCAAAAGAACTTCTGTTACATTAGTTGATTTGAATCCTATAGTTGAAGTGCCAACACTCTGTATCCCGCCGGTGGGAGCAATATCCTTGCTTGTGGTGACCTCTAGTAGGTCACTTTGTGTTTCCATTTCCTTAAGAAAAGGTTTGTCTTGCTCAGCTGATGTCGGTGGCACTGACTTTGTATGAACCTGTTGTGGTGATGGATCCTTTTGCTCTGCTTGTTGTTCTGTGTTACCATCTTCCAGTTTACCTTCTGTGTTATCTGTTACCGGTACCTCACTAGCCATATATGTCTTTCTAGTTGTGTCCTTATCTACCACAATGTTAACTTTCTGAGTATCAATGTCAACTGTGTATAACACCTCAGAGTTTGGATTTGTGTCCTCTTGTGGTATCTCCATACTCTCATTAGCCAGTTGAATTTTAGTTGTAACTACCGGTGGAGTAATCAGAGGTGGTGGGGATAAGTTATCTTTTATTTTTATGCTCAGAGGTCCATCAACCTTGCCTTTACCCTTATCCTTATCTTTCTGATATACTTTGATAGGTTTAGGATTTCTATACTATTCCTGCTTTTCTTTCTCAACAAGGAATATGTCTCATGCATTAGCAGTTTCCTCTGCAACCTCATTTACTCTACCAACCATAAGTTCTACATGTCGGTGTGCAGTTGAGAATACTGTCTGGTTAGCCTCTGAGATCATATCATCTATCTCCTTTGGTGAGTTAATAGGATAAACAACAAGTAGTTTCTCAATTTTTATTTTCTTGTCAAGCTCTACAACAACTTGCCTTCTAGCTTCAAGTCTCTTAAATAGTTCTATCGGTAATTCATCTACAACTTGCATCAAAAATTTCTTATAGATATCCAAGTGTAGAATTACATTGTTTTCAACTTTCTCCTTGTCATCAACTGATAATGTATCATATAGTTTGTTGATGTTTTTTAGCTATCCATCCTCTGTTATTTCATCTAGTAGTTTGTCAATTGGAGCAATGTTTTGTTGAGTCTTCTTTTTGGGTGTTAACTTTTTCTTCTTTGGAGTTATCTTCTTAGCCGGGGGCCTTACTGCCTATTGTTTTTGTCTAGTTCTTCTAGGCAAAGGTGTGGATACCGGTGAAGGTTCTCTTTTCCTCACAACTCTTTTAAATGCAGCTAGCATGTCACTTTTCGAAGAAGTTGCTACCGGTGAAAGGTGAGTTTCTGGTTGTTGTGCTTGTAAATCATCTTCAGTGATACCAATTTGTTTAAGTACATCTTCTTGTCATGCCCAAAATTTAGGGCAAAAACGGAACAAATTTTTTTTTTTTAAAAGATACTAATTTAATTAATAAGCACACTCTTGCGACAAGCATTAGAGAAAATTCCATTAATAAATTTGAGCTCATTCTGAAACGAATGAAGCATCGACAATCAGTTATATTCTAATTGCGGAAAAAACCTACTGGTTTAAATTTTATCTTCAAAAGATATTTAATTAATAGTTTTATTAAATTAATCATACTAAAAGTATTAGGAGAGATATTTTAATTTATTCCCCACTATGACTATATAGTCTTAGCAAATTTAATTAATTTCTTCTTTATACTTCTTTTTTTCAAATCAATATTGTGTACATATAAAATGTACATATATATACATATAGATTATGCATATATTCTGTATAATAATAATTTAATTTCTTAAATCAATAAAACTCAAAAAAATCATATATATATATATACATATTTATATTCCCATATATATATATATGGAAACATATATATTTATATATATATTCTACTTATATATCAATATTTTAACCCTAACCTCCTAAATCCATTGCAACTTTCTAATTATTATCTCTTAATTTCCCCAACCCTAATTAGGGTTCTAAATTCTTATTTAACCAATACCCAAATCCAAATTACATATTATTTTTTTGATCTTAAAAAAAAATAAACTTCCCTAGCCCCTATCGGGCTAGGGTTTTACCCATTTTCTTTTTTTTTAACAGGCGAAGAGCTCATGGCGGGCCGAAGATCCTACGGCGGCCATGTCCGAAATAACTTGCAGGTCGCGGAGGTTATTAGGTGGTGGCTGGCCGCGCGCACCACTGTGTGAGCGCACAGTGGCGCCGCGGCACCACTGTGTGCACACACAGTGGCGGTCGCGGCCGTCCACTGTGTGTGCACACAGTGGGCGCCGCGCGGGCGTCCACTGTGTGTACACACAGTGGAACCCGCGGGGTCCCCAACATAAATTTTTTTTAAATTTTTTTTTTTTAAAACATTAACATTTAAATATATATATATATATGTATATATATATAAATATATATGGTATTTACAAAAATTAACATGCGTAAATAACAATATAAATTTAATTCCAAATAAAATTTATATATTTTTTTTAAAAGGGAATTATTACATGCAATTTTTTTTACGCTAATATAATAAAGGAAAAAGATGACCTTAAGATAAATCAAAAATATAAAAAATATATATATATATAAATTTAAATGCATCTTAAAAAAAAAAAAACTTCTAAATTAAAGTTAACATAAATACAATCTAAAGTATTCCACAAAGATTCATTATTCGTTTTTTTTTTTTTTGTAATAAGAAATCCTTTAATATTTCTTTAAATAAAATATTCACATAAAACAACTTTTCTTGCTATCTAAAATACTTAAAAGCTTTCAACTTAAATAAACTTCTAATTTGACTTAATTAAAAATACAGGTAAAAATCTAAATGAAAACAGACTTTTTATTTCCTTCATAAAACAAGAAGCTTTGCATGCATCACTAATTTACTTTTCTTTTTCAATTATACTAGAAGTAAAATCAAGCCTTTTCTCTTTCTTTAAAACATCTCTAATATATACTACCAAATTCACAGGATGTTTTCTCTGAACAGTCACAACAATAAGACTTCAAATCTGTAATTACAAAATTACAACTTGCTTCTCTCTTTTTTTTTGAATGAGGCATTTCTTTCACAACTACTCTAAAACAACATCAGCAACTGAATTCAAATATCTTCAAAATTCCATCTTCTGAATATCTTTCATGAATTTCTATCCTCTTTCCTCTGGATTTCCTCCATAATAGAAAACACAAAACTGACCACGGAGTGCTCACCTCCCAGCCTAGGCTAACTGGTAGCCACCCCCGAGCTCGGAGAACCAATTCCTAGACGGGTAACAAACAAGCAAACACAAAGAAACACAAAACATACAAATATTACAGACACATTCCCAACCTGGCTTTCACAGCACCACACTCTGGTGGTGAACATTTTCAAAGGGTGGTAGTGGACCAAATACCCTAAGGAGAATCTGCAAGTATGTAATAACAAGAAAGCCACCTCATGGCACAAATAAAATATCAAATCTCAACCCCATAATCCTTATGCCCCCCAAAGGCATTCTAGCCTTATAACCCTCCTTATGACCCCCATTGCACAAACAGGCCATGCAGCAAGGGTCACACAAAGATCCCTTGTGATCGCTCTCAAAAGAGAGTCTCTCACTCGAGGGCTGTCACTGCTACCACCCTCAAGATCCTCTTCTCTCCCAAGAGAAAGAGAGATCTTGAGAAAACTCCCAAAACACATTTATTCACAAAACAAAACCAAAAGGATTTTCAAAACATTCATTTTCAAGATTACAGATTTTCTTACTCAACAACTTTCAGAATAAACAAGAGCAAGACATTAAAAGTAAAAATGAAACCAACCTTATTCTGCCCCTAGGTTATAATGATATCTGAAGAAGAGCTGCCCAATCCACAATTCTTTATTTTCCTTAATCAATTTCTTTATCCCATAACATTATTTTTCTTCCAAGTTTTTCTTCTGTCTCCAAAAATGGAGAGTGGGTGATTAACCAACTATTCCCAAAAATCTCCCTTAAGAAGCTCACTCTCTGAGTTCTCACAGGATTCTAAAAAAAATCAACAAAAAGAAGGAAGAAAGCAAAAATGCAAAAAGACTTCCCTTCCAAGAGGGAAAAATCTTGATTTGATTTTCACTTCAATTTCCAATTTTCGCTCAACTCAAAAAGCCAATTTTTTAAAGCGTTAAAAAGATCATAATAAAGTAGAAACTTGCCTAAAATTACCCCTAACCCCTAGGTATACCTTATGGGCTTCAGGAAACCCTAATAAACCACCCCTAGGTGTTCATTTAACCCATTTTAAACCCCTCTGAAGTTTATTTTCAGGTCAAACATAAGTTGACCACTCCAAATATTATATCCTCAAAATATCTTTTTGACAACACATTATTTTATTTAAAATTAATTATAATTAACACTTTCCCATCAAGAGACAAAATAAAATATTTAAATTTAAATCCACACGTGTCAAGTGACACTAATAAAATACTTTTACAAAGATAAACATGAAATTGTCTCTTGAGGTCTTTACACAATAAATTCAAATAACACATGACACACATGCAGCATATACTGGTACGAATAAAATACAACACAAACGGGGTGTTGTCTCTCCAAATAGACAAACCCTGGCTTTACGAACATACATAAGTCTAGGTTTGATTCTCCGTAATTTTCCATGGTCACATGGTAAATTTCCTGCGCATCTCAATTTACACATTAGTACTCCCAAATATTCATATATAATAAAATTCAATAACACAACAATGCACATCATTACTTGCATACAATTTTTCATCTGCACAGATTAAATACATCTTTTGTCAAGCAAATTCACATAAGCAATTTTCATCCCAATTCACATAAACTAAACATACATCATAGTTCTATATTCAAAGTAAAGTTCTGCAAATTCAATAACGACATCTATCATTGCAATATCATTCTATCTAATACTCATGTAGTGTTCTATCCCATAAAGCATGTAAGTAAATCATCAAATCATAGCAATGTTATCCAATATCCTGAAATCATATAAGTTCTAAGTCTCAAAATGCATCAAAATAAAGTATCCATAGTAGTCTAAAATATAAAATCCACTGAATGTCAAACTGAGTCGAGGTGAGGCCTCACATCCTCCCCCTCTAGGCATGAACTTCCTCCTGGAGTTCATCAAAGAGGTGAGGGTACTCTGATCTCATACGTGCTGCGTCCTCCCATGAAGCCGTAACCTCATCATAACAATCCCACTGGACCCTAACCTGGTCCAGCTCTCGACCTCGAAGGGCCAATGTCCGGCATGCCAAAATGCGAATGGGCTCCAAAGCTAGCTGCCCGTCCGACTCCACCTGCAAGGCATCCCAATCTAAAAGGTGAGACTCATCATAGATATACTTTCTCAAAACTGAAACATGAAACACATCGTGGATGCGTGACAGGCTAGGTGGCAAAGCTAAACGGTAGGAAACTGGGCCTATCCTCTCCAGAATCTCAAAAGGTCCTACAAAGCGAGGTGCGAGCTTAGAACCCCTTTCCGTAACGGATCAGACTCTTATGCGGTCGCACTCTCAAGAAAACTCTGTCTCCAACCAAGTAACTACGATCAATTCTCTTTGCATCGGCATACTTCTTCTGTCTATCCTGAGCCTCTCTGAGACGCTGCCTAATCAAATCCACCTGTTGTTCCATATCTCGAACTAACTCAGGACCAATGGCAACTCTATCCTCTATGCGATCCCAACTCAAGGGCGTCCTGCAAGGCCTGCCGTATAATGCCTGGTAGGGTGGCATCCCCAAAGAAGTGTGATGCCCATTGTTATAGGCAAACTCCACTAAGGGAAGATACTCCTCCCACCGGGTCTGATGATCCATGACGTACATACGAAGCATATCTTCTAACACCTGATTGACTCTCTCTGTCTGACCATCTGTCTCCGGGTGATAAGCCGTACTGAAATTGAGCTTTGTGCCCATAGCTACCTGTAATGACTTCCAAAAGGTAGAAGTAAAAAGAGAATCCCTGTCAGAAATAATCTTGCGGGGTACGCCATGTAGTCTAACAATGTCTCGCAAGAACACCTGTGCTACTGCAGGAGCTGTGAATGTAGTACGAACTGGTGAAAAGTGAGCTACCTTGGTCAGCTTGTCAACTGTCACCAAGATAGCATCATGGCGACGAGAAGACATAGGGAGACCAATGATGAAATCCATGGATATAGTATCCCACTTCCACTCTGGTATAGCATGAGACTGAAGCAACCCACCTGGATGGCGGTGCTCCGCCTTTACCCTCTGACACTCGAGACACCGAGCTACTATCTCAGCAATGAGCTGCTGCATTCCCGGCCAATGATACAACTGCCTCAAGTCTGCATGCAACTTCTTAACCCCGGGATGCGCAGCATAAGGAGCTCTATGAGCTTCCGAGACAATGAACTCTCGCAACCCTCTGGAGGAAGGTACATAAATGCGCCCTCTGTGGCGTAATAGTCCATCGGACTCCAAAGAATAATCCACATATTTCCCTTCTAGTGTGACCTGAGAACGTAACACCTGACAAACCTCTGCATACCATCCATCCTCTGACAAATGCCGAAGTATACGGTCCCTCAAGTCTGTGCCCATGGATATGGTGTAAACCTCATGACGTCTCCTACTCAAGGCATCTGCAACTACATTTTCCTTTCCCTTGATGTAGTGAACGTCAAAATCATATTCGCACAAAAACTCCATCCATCTCCTCTGACGTGCATTAAGGTTCGGCTGAGTGAAGATGTACTGAAGACTCTGATGATCTGAATGCAACTCAAAGTGATGTCCTAGAAGGAAGTGTCTCCACCTCACAAGTGCATGCACTACTGCTGCGAGCTCAAGGTCGTGAGTTGGATAATTAAGTTCATGAGTCTTAAGTTTCCTAGACTCGAAAGCTATGGCCCTACCACCTTGCATAAGAACTGCCCCTAAACCCTCTAAGGAAGCATCGGTACAAACCATGAAATCAGCTGAAGGATCTGGTACAACAAGGATAGGAGCGCTAGTAAGTGCCTTCTTGAGTTCCTAAAAGGCCTTCTCGCACTTCTCTGTCCACTCAAACTTCTTCCCTTTACGCTGAAGAGAGGTAATAGGGTGTGCGACTCTGGAGAAACCTTCGACAAAACGTCGGTAATATCCTGCTAAACCCATAAAACTCCTGACCTCTGTCACACTGGTAGGCACTAGCCAATCCATAATAGCCCTAATCTTTGATGGGTCAACTGAGATCCCATCACCGGAAATAACGTGTCCAAGGTACTTGACCTCAGATCGAAAGAAAGCACACTTCGATAGGCTGCCAAACAACTGGTTATCTCGCAAACACTGCAATACCTATTTCAGGTGCTCCTCATGCTCCTTCTCATTCCGAGAATATATCAATATATCATCGAGGAACACAATAACAAAACAGTCCAGAAAGGTACAGAACACCCCATTCATGAGACTCATAAAAACTGCTGGGGCATTCGTAAGTCCAAAGGGGACTACGGTAAACTCATAGTGACCATATCTAGTGCGAAATGCGGTCTTGTGGATATCACTTTCCACTATTCTCAACTGATGGTATCCTGACTTCAGATCTATTTTGGAAAAGACTTTGGCCCCCTGAAGCTGGTCAAATAAATCATCAATTCTGGGCAAGGGATATCGGTTCTTGATGGTTACTTTATTTAGCTGCCGGTAATCCATACACAATCGGAGAGATCCATCCTTCTTCTTAACGAAGATAACTGGTGCACCCCACGGGGATACGCTAGGACGGATATGACCCTTCTCAAGAAGTTCCTCAAGCTGAATTTTAAGTTCATTAAGCTCATTTGTGGTCATTCTATAAGGTGCTCTGGAAACTGGCTCGGCTCCTGGTACTAGGTCTATATGAAAATCAATCTCTCTGCGGGGAGGCATTCCCGGTAACTCTGAAGGAAATACATCTGAATATCCCTGAAGGATAGGATGGTCATCGAGCGATGTTTCTTTTTCCTCCTCTTCTCCTCTGTCACTGATAGTGATAGCAAAAAGCTGACATCCCTTCCGCATGCTCCGCTTGAGCTGCATTGCGGAGATCATACGAAGAGACACGGGCCTCTGAATCCCGGTGATAACTATGGGCGAACCATGATCATCCTCACACTCAATCTTTTTCAGGCGGCAATCCATCTTGGCTCTGTGGGCATAAAGCCAATCCATGCCAAGTACGATTCCATAAGATCCAAGTGGAGTCACTCTAAGGTCTACTACAGTGGTGGTCTTGCCAATCTGCAACTGACATGCCCTAACTTCTGATTCCACTGACACTCTAGCCCCTGAAGCTAATTCCACTTCCCAACTGATCTCTTGTCAGATGTTGCACCTGTTAGGTTAGTCACTAGGTCATTTGAGACCTTCTTTGTCTTATCAGGTCTGTTACCAGTGGATAGTAACCCTGTCACAACCTTTACTGCCTCTTTAGTTATTTTGTGGACTGAGTCTAACCAGAAAAATTCACCATGAACCCTGCTTAAAACTATCCTTATAACATCCTTAGGGAAATTCAGAATACTGAGAATTTCAGTGAATCCTAGGGTTTCAACTATTTTGTGTTCAGGTTTCACATTACCAGAATCATCACAAATTACAGTCTTATACATGTTCATAATTTCCTCATCACCTAATTCTTCTATGTGACAATGAATGTACATTCTAGGGTCTTCTGCAGAAACTACTCCTTTGGGAATTGGAGAAAATGCACCAACATTATCATCCTTCTTAGCTATTTCAAGAACTAATTGAAATACGGGCCGAGGGCATTTGATTACTTCGACTACAGTAGGGTTTGCTATGAATTCAGGTATAAAAGAAGATGCCATGATTATAAATACCTTTCTCTGCCTTAGGAATGATTGATTGTTGAATTGCTTTGCTACTTTGCTCGAAATGTCTTTGCTCAGAATTTTCGTGCTCTTCGAATGTTTGAATGCACGGTGAAGTAGAATGGAGCCAAAAACACTGATTTATAATGTTAATTTGCCAACTACCACATTTAATGCTTGTCGGTTAAGTAATCACTTAACTTATATGCCGGTATAGAAGTAATTTCAACTTCTCACCATCAACTGAGGGAATAATAGCATGTTTCACATTTGATTGCCAAACCCTCAAAGAAATTTTCTTCAGTTAGATGAAGACTCTCCTGCCAGTGGAGTCTTACTTTCTTTTGCCGGTGGAGTGTTACTCTGTTTTGCCGGTGGAGGAGTATTCCTATCAACATTTAGTTTTGATTTCCTGACCCATTGTTTTGAGAATTCTTGCTTTACCTCTTCAACCTTTTCTTTACCTTTCAAACTAGGACCTTTGTTATTTACCGGTGAGGACTTGCTTCTACAAAATTTTGAAATATGTCCAATCTTGTTAAAGGCATAACAAGTCACATTATTTTTCTGAATATCTTTCCCATAACCTATGTCAGTTTGTGTTTTTCATTGATTAGATAAGTGTCCAAATCTTCCACAAACATAACATCTCACATTCATTCTGCAATTTTCAGAATTATGACCAACTTTGTTGCATTTTGAACATTGACCGGTGGGTGTATTGGTATTCTGATAATTTCTAGATCTACATTGATTTTCTCTATGACCATACTTGTTATAGTTAAAGCATCTGCCATTGAATTTATAAGCAGTAGGTTGTCTTACCGGTTTGCCATGATCCTGTGTGTTTGCAGTACCGGAGCTTTCACCAGCTTCAAATCCAAGACCATTAGTGTCACCATTAGGTTTATGATTCTTCAACAAGTCACCAAGTTCTTTTGAGCTTTTCTTGAATTTTTCTTTATGTTGATTTGCAGCAGCCAGTTCTCCTTCCAAGATACCTTTTTGTCTCATGAGTTCATTTGAGTCATTCTGTGCATGCATCAGACCTGTCTTCAACATATCATTTTCATAACTAAGTCTTGTGTTTTCATGTGCAACTTCATTCAGTCTTCTAGTCAAGTCTTCTTCATTCTTCTTTCTATCTTCAATTTCTTTACAAAATCTCATAGTCATATCCTGCATCTCATTCTTTGTTTTCATGTTTTCTTGTTTCAACTTATTCATCGGATCACTAAGAGTTTCCTTTTCATCATTCTCATTTTGCATCTTTTCACAAAGTTCTCTTCTCTTGTTTCTTGAAATGGTAAGATTTTCTTGAAGTGCTTGAATAATATCCTGTGCAGCTTTTAGATCATCTTCAAGTTTGATATTTTTCAATTTTTCTGCATCATAGTCTGAGAGAGCTCCTTCTAATTGCTTCATCAAGTTTCCATCTCTACCGGTGTCAAGATCTTCCTCGAGTTGTTAGGCTTCTGAAAATAGAGGACCAAGCTCTGATACCAATTGTTAGGATTCCCACAGATACTGAGAGGGGGGGCGGGGGTGAATCAATATCTAACCGATTTAGATATTTTCTTGACTTAAAACATGTAAAGCATATTAATATTCTATACCTATAAACAAGAAATAATGCAATAAACAAAGATAACAACAACCACATGAAAAACATACCATAACACATTAGTTTAACGAGGAAACCCGGTGTGGGAAAAACTTCGGTGGGATTTGTGAGCCACAATATTCAGTTACTGGCCAATAAGAGAATATTACTGCTACAAGAGGGGCTTGCACATGCAGGAAGGCCAAGTGCCTAGAGCTCACTGCTCAATTACAAAATGGGAAGTCTCACTGACTTACAAATTGGATTATATAAATCCAATGTCTTGTACTGCTTCAAAATAACATCTACTATGCTAGATCCAGTACTGGTTTATAGCTCTGCTTCATACATAAACCCTTAACCTATAATTCACATAATAGGTCTGCCTTATTTTACCTAATTACATTCCTCCTTACTTACCTAATTTTTCTACATTGATCTCTTATATATATGAGTCATTTTACAATGATTTTACAATAATAAACAAAATAAATTACAAACAAAAGTCCTGTCAACTTCTGTGCCGGTATGCTTTCTTTCACTGCCAGTGTCGGTGGTCTGTGTGTCGGTGTAGAATCTGACTTTGCTGGTGCCAGTGGATTGCCTTGCCGATGTCATAGGATTGTAAGGTTTCCATCAATGACAAAACCTTCAATCACCTACAATGTCTCATTGGAGTGTGCCTTTGAGAACATTCTCACCCTCCACCTCCTTCTCTTGCTCATGCTTCGCCTCCTTTTTCACCTTCTTCTCCTGCTCCTGCTCGAGATTAGTCATCTCTTCGGTGTCTTCTTTAGCTTTCTTACTAACCCTCAATTTCTTTTTAGGGGGAGGATTTGTAGAATCCTCATCAGACACATAACTGTCATAATCCTCAGAGATATGGGCATTCTCCACAAAGGGATCATCCTTATTAGCCTTAAATTTATCCTTAAGATACTCATAAATTAACAGAATAAGACCTTGGTGGGCAATGGTGTAGGAAATGGGTTTCTTAGCATGGTTAACCAGACGATTATTAAGGGAGGAGGCCAGATAGAAGGGAAGAGATATCTTAGAGCCATGGTGAAAGTGATTAAGGATAACAAAGTGATAATTATAGACTTTCTAAAACCTACCATCAATGGTAAGATACTCCATTAACACTTTCAACATTTTCTGCCAAAAGGAGTTTACCTGGTTAGGGAGAAAATAGGAAATAATATCCTTTTTGGCTAGGCAAGCCCTTTCTTCTTCATTCTTGGGGAAAATTTTTATGGCTTCCACCGAGAACTTATGATCTCTATAAATTTTGATGTTGTCCTTCTACAAACCAGTCACCTTAGCCACCAAATCTTCATCCACTCTCTAGGTTTGACTAAACAAAGTAACTCTATTATTTTTCCAACCCTTGGCAAAACCACGAGAAACAGACTTCTTGCTCCCATGCAATTTCTCCATATAATCAGTGAAGTCATTTTTATGCAGCCTTCTCCAAATTTTCCTTTCACCCTTCCAACTATCATAGCTGGTGGGCTCATTACGGTTAAGATTTCCGTCCATAATGTAGAAGTTGTTCAAATCAAAACCCTAAGGGGAGCACAAACTGATCAGATGCTGAAGAACAGAGAAGGTGGATTAAAAAACCAAGGTAATTTTCTTGTTTTTCAAGTATCCCTTTAAAACATGCAAATTAACCTAGTACTTAATATGATAAGGCCCTTCACACCTATACTCATTAGCGCGACGCCTGAGATAGGTCATCATTTGACAATCTGCCTCACTCCAAACTCTATCATTGAAGTTCAAACCAAAAAGGGAAATGAGATTAATATGTGCCATTGATCTTTTCATAAAATAATTGCTCTCAGACTTTGTTCTTATATGATGACTCTCCAATATAATTAGCATCTTCTGCTAAAATGACCCCCTCATTGGCTAACAAATCAGCTACCCTATTACCTTCCCTAAAGGTATGGGTAATAACCACACTATCATAGGAATCTAACATTTTTTTTTTCCTTATCGATGATATTTTGGATATTCCAAGAAGGGGAACTAATACCTTTAATAGCCTGAATTATATTAAGGGAATCCCCCTCCAGCCAATTTTTAAAAAAATTGAAACCCTGAGCAAGTTGAAGACATTTTAACATTGCCAGAGCTTCTGCAACATGGTTGTTTTGAATTCCAAAGGGAGAATCAATCGCAGCACACAAAAGCCATAAGAGTTTATGATAACACCTCCCCCTCCAGCATTACCCGGATTTCCTTTAGCTGCACCATCAAAGTTCACCTTCACCCAATCATGAGGAGGGAACCTCCAAACCACATTATCTCTTCTACTCTTCAGATCAAACTTCCAAACCTTATTCATTAATTTCCATTCTACTAGAATCCTTTTCTCATTATCATTCATATCAATATAACTACACTGCTTGTTGCTTTTGTGAATGGTGTTGATGTTTTCTTTAATAGCTCTACAAATATGTTTGAGCTAATATAGTTCTATGTATCTTTGCCTCTAGTTTTTTTAATGTTGGACCACACATATTAGTAGAGGCAATTCATTGTGTGCCAAATATACTTGACTCTTTAATTTAAAATATCTTTTGAATGGCCTTCGGTAACCCTTTTTTGACCTCTTCATCATCAAAGGAGGCAACCTACCAACATTTGGGGCAAAACATTTGGGATTTAGAGTAAATAATTTCATATGAATTGGGGTGTTCATAGTATATTACCACCACATCACAATGAGCTTAATCTATTGGTTATATAATCCCAAATCAAGGTCCTTTTTACAATTGTTCTTTTTTCCAAGCATGTTGTCAAATGTCTCATAAATCTCTTCAAGATTAGAAGAGTTTGTATTAGCGTATCTAATAACATGTACAATAGGTAAGGTGAAGGAGAAAATATATCTACAAGTAAAAATTTCAAAGAAGACATGTTAGCATATTAGATTAAAATAATAATAATTAAAGTACCAATCAATCAAATTATGAATTTATTAATAAAATCAACAAGTTATTAAAAATTAACAATTTCTTACCTCACAGTGGACCACCAATCATCATTAAAGATTTTTTGTTTAATACATTTTCTTTTTTTAGTGTTTGTAGTAGACCATCTACTCCACTCCGAATTAACTATCATCAATTGTCTAGCCTCTTTCACCTCAAGCATACTCTCTAAGAAAATGTAATAATCAACATAACTTGTTTCCATAGGTTTTTGTAATTCCTTCTTCGAAAAATTCTTGAAGAGAGAAAGTTGGGTGTGGTGGTTGCAAATGAACCTCTAAATATCTCTAGTTCTTTCCACACACTTGTTGCATCCAATATAGCTTCCCTCTGTCTTTCAATGTTTTGTTAAATGCATGAACATAACATTGGGTCCAAAAGATGTTCTTGTAACATCCTCCACCATCATATTAGATAATTTTCTCATATTCCAAACCAGTGACCATTTGTAAGTTGAGGCCCCAACCTCCTCTATGATATCTCTCAAAATATGAAATTGGAAGCCTACATCCTTGTGCTTTCAAGAACAATAAATAGCTCTTAGAAATTAATAGTTAGCTCAACATGTGACTATGATGTTGATGAGTAGCTCTAATATCAATCCACCCATATGTAAAAATAAAGCAACCCATCATAATCCAACTTTGTCTCATGTCCTCCATCACCAAACTCAACTTGGAATATTCTTTGTTAAGGAGGGTAGTGTGTACTTGTTCTTTAGGGATATGAATGGGGGAACAAATAAAGATACATATTTGAATATTTGTTTGAAGGAGAATGTGCTATATGGAATTGAATGACATAAACATTGAAAAATTTGGCAATAGAAGACTCTATCATATGTTATGCTTAGATATTGAACAAATCTACAACTATCTTTCCCTTCTCACTAACAATAGTCTTTCTCTTTCCTCTTGTAGAAACATCACCACTACCACTACTAGCTATACAGGGTGTATGCATAGATAAAATTGTGTTATGCAATTTTTTTGACCTCTAACTTCCCATCTTCCTTTATCTCTTGACATGCCTTCACCCCTTGTCCTATAGAGTCTAATAGATGGAAACATACTCTTGTGCATCTCCCTTTAAAAATCATTCTGTAAATATGACACATCCACACTCTAGTAATCCCTTGAATTTTTCTTTTTATCTTTGTCTAGGGCTATCACTAATTGGAAAAGGATTTTGGGATTAAAAAGGTCTTTTGCATAAGATTTTAAAACTTTGGAAGGGAACTCAAATGGATTTTGTATTCCCCTTTTGCCCATAGCACTCCCACACCCTAATGAATCCTCGAGTGAGCTTGAAACTTTCATGTTTTGATTTTAATTTTTTTTTCCATCTCATCATGCTCATTACTCACACTATTCTTGCCTATGTTTTGTTTTGTGAAACAATATGAAAATGCAAACTTAAAATCCAAAAAAAAAAAAAAATGTTTCTTCCTTTAAACTTAGATTTTTTTTTTGAAAAATGAAAAAAAATGGAAGATTGACTTACCTCTTTCACTTCTCTTGCTACTTCACTCCTCGCTTGGTTTTTCTAGTCACACCTTCAGACCCTACTCAAGATATTTTTTCTTTTGCAAGTAAAAATGAGTTAAAATAAGATAGGGAGGTTTTTTTTGCTATTTTAGGGCTAAGAGTGGTGTGGGCCCACAAAAAGTGATAATAAATTAGTCTATTTTTAAATTTGGACCTTTTCTTAAATTGAAAATGCCTCTACAGTGTAGGAGATGGTTGTTCATCCCCAAGATATTTGGTGGATATTTGAGACATCCCCAAGCATCTCAAGGATGCCATGTTGTCCCCTACTCATCCCCACATCATCATGATATTTAGATTTTTTTTATTAGTCGAGGATGGCTAGGAGATGTCCTCAATCCATCCTCACATCCCTAATATTAGGTACATAGGATACTTCTAATACATGATTTCAACAAAAAATGCAACTATGATATGTAAATTGATGAATTGTGGGGTGTACACGTGAATGGAGGCTAAATTGATCAAACAAAGAGATGGTTTCCAAGCTTTCTCAACTTTTGCACCTAATTGATTTGTATCAAATGCTAAAGTGACACATCTTAATAATTGGTGAAGAACACACAAAACTAGAGGGTGAAAATGCGAATTATGCACTTTTCTCCTCTACACCCTCCTTAAATATCATGTACTTTGTCTATTTTAAAAATCCTGTAAAACAAAATGTCTATGCTTGTAGATGCTTTTATTGACTTTATATTATTTACTAATGCATGAACATCATGGGCGTATAGAGATCAACATCGACCAAATACATATTTTAGTTTGTTTGGTTCAAATTTTGGTTTGTTTGGCATCTCTCCTTCAACTTTGCAGAAGCACAACTATGACTATAAAATGTGAAAGTGAAAGTTTAAAATGTAGATTACTTGAATCTATCATATCTATCAGTCTAGCATGTAAGTCTATATGAGCATGTAAGAATAAAAACCTTGTTGAGGAATAAATGAAATCAATAGGTGTTGCAATAATACCATTTTACTTTTACATATTGGCTTTGGACTGCCAAAGGTGTGGAGAAATTTATCTTTACCATCTGAAGTCAACTATTGAGATTTAATTTAAAGAGAATGTTGGGGTTGTCAAATAATAGATTATGGTTTATACAAGATTTCCTTCACTGTGTTGTAGAAAACTCAAATCAGTCTCTATATGGAAGCATAGACGAGGCACATGGATTGTTTGAACAAATGTTGTACAAAGTTGTCACATTAATGAACAATGCATCACCACAAAGAATTTTGGTTTGCTTGCACTCAAAGTAAAGTTCTTTAGTGTGTTTGAACATTGTTTTGGACTTGGGTTCCCATCTTCAATCCTACATAGGCACTCACTGTGAGTGAATATTGACACATTCATTGATAAAAATGTGATCTTCGAATAGCTAAATATGAGATCCAAGAAACTCATAACTAGATATCAATATATTAATATGGGTACATTTAATTATGACAAATCATAAGAGACGATATTTATTGCTTATGTTTTTTTACTTGACCAAATTTTAAACTTTTTTCATAATATTTTTCACTTATCCATAAGGCTCCAATTGTGATGTATAATTGCATTCAAATAATTTAGGTATAGGAAAATATTGTAACATTGAGAAACCCCAAGTATGCAAATAAAGTTCAACACCCACATTGATTTGGCCTCCTAATGTGATTCATTAAGTTAAATTAGAAAGTGGCAAAGAAAAAAATAAAGATGATCGCTCCTTGTTAAAGAAAAACTCTCAGTAGTATAATCGTTCACATCTTGAATGTTTTGATATAAGTCAATGTGAAGATGGTGATTTTACAAAGGAGTAAATGATTCGAAAATCTTATTACTTCCCCAATAGAAAAACAAAAGTTGACTGAAAGAGTGATTGGTTTTTTCTATCATTATGAAACTTTGGTCATTAAAACTACATGAAAGCCGGACAACTCAACAACAGTCACCACTTAGATGTCATGCTATACTATTTGAAAGAATGATAGTATTTGGAAATAGTTTAGAGAAAAATTGGTAATGATACTTTAAAATATTTTTGACACACTTTATCAGTTGTAAAACTGGCATTGGTGGTTGGCACTCTACTTAGAAGCTATAATGAAACCATTCCTAAGACTTTAGAATTTTTTTAGGGATCCCAAAAGAGACTTCCAAATTCCTCGTTTAAATCAATGAAGAGATATTCCTATTTGTCTATCTGTTTGTCTCTCTGTCTATCTTTATGCTTGTCTCTTTTTCTATCTATCTAGCATTGGGAATTGCTAAATCTCATCAAGTTCAAGAGAAGATAATTTTATTTTTATAAGTCGTGCCCTCATATTTTTTTATATCTTTTAACAAGAATTGTGTGTGTAAACACATAAAAATTTCATTAAAACGGTGTCCTGTTATCAAATCTCAATTTCTAATTATCAAGTGGATCCATTGTTTTATAATCATATTTTCTATTATAATATTCATAATATTATTATATTTCATCATTATTTATTAAATCCATATATTCGATTATTCTTCATTAATTCATTAATATATTAAATTATTATCCATTTTCCAAATCTCCTACATATCAACGACATCCTCTATTTATCCTATCCCACTCTATACATTTCACTTATCTTAAGCATATGGGATAAAACACTTTGTTAGCAACAATCAAGAAGGAAGATTGAGAGGGGGGGGGGTGAATCAACCTTCACCGGAATAACAAACTTAACCACCAAAAATAGATCTAATAAACTGCAACAATAAGACAGATAGGCAAATTGAAAGCACAACACACAACATCAAGATTTTGACATGGAAAACCTGGTCAAGGGAAAAACCATAGTGGGAACCTACCCATAGTAAGATGATACTCTATAGTAGTATGTAAAAATATTACAATGGGGAATGCACGTGCATTTAAGCACACTGCCTAGAGCTCACTGCTCATTTAATAATGGCTTGGAAGGCTACAACCCTCAGGGAAGTCTCATTGACTTACAATAAGATTCTGAATACAATCTAGAAGAAATGAATTGAAAGGATAACATCTCCAAATGCCTGATTACAGTTCTGATTAAGCACAATTGTCTGCCCTACAACACTAATCTCTCCTCAAACTCAACATCGAAGGATAAATCACTTGTTTGCACACAAACCTCTCTCTGATAATGCAGACACAATAATGACACCCAATCTACATGAATATATCACCTATATATACAATTCATCAACCTTGATAACAAGGTCGGCCAAACCCTAACCCTCAGCTCATATTTATAAAATTACATCACATGATACAAAGATTGACCACCAGACCAATATAATGGTTTACATAGCATAGTATGGTCCTAAATCAAATTCCCAAATGCACAAATCCACCGAAAAGCACACCAAGATCAACCGCAACATGTTACACCACCAAAAATACCGCATAACATGTAAATCAATACAGATTGATGAAAAACACCAAAAAATTGCACAACGATCAATACAGATCACCAAAACAAATAGGGCATGACTAAGAAACACCAACAAGCATGGTAGAATCATCAAGAACAACTACACCAACACCATTTTTCAAATTTTCATCGGTCAACGTCTGAAGGCTCAAGAACGCAACCAATCAACAACTGTCATGAAGAAAGATAACTTGCGGAGCACCAAATCACGATACATCTGAAATGAAGATACACAAGACAATTCCAAATAATATCCAAAAATATTAGCACCATATCTGATCACATAGGAATATATTGGAGGATATATCAAACTCTGTAAAATAGTGATCAGCAAACCAACACTACAAACTGGATCAAAAAATCTTCCCAATCAACAATCATCGGAGAAAATCACAGGAATATGTTGACATCAATGAAAACCACATATCCTAGCAACAACAATGCATGACAATATCCAACACACTTTTTATTTCTACACCAACCCTTTATCCCACATTCAACCTGATATTGGATTCACCCTTGAGGACAACTATAAAAACCCAACCCCCTCTCTCATTTGAGGCTATCTAGCTACTTCGCAATTAGCTCATTTTTGCGCTCTTGCATTTATTAAGCATTCTTTATTTTCACTACCTATTTCGCTTTCCATTTTAAATCTCGAATAAATCATATCTTCTTGTGCGTTCTTCTAAGAGCCATTTTAGTTACATAAGACCTTGATTTAAGGAGTGCAATGGAGTAGTTTTTGTCATAGCATGCATGTGTGTTAGTTTATATTTTTTTTTGGTTTGTATGTGTGTATTTTGCAAAGAATCTGAGATTTTGATAGCACATTTCCTCCATCTACTATTGGCATGCTTTGTGGGACACAACCTTGTCCTTTCGTCATTTTTCTTCCACTTGATAGAGGTTTTTTAGTTTTCTAGTTTGTTTTGTTGCAGGTTTGCTTGAGAGTTTCATGTTTTTATTGGTTGCAAATTTGCATAAAAGGTTTTAACACTCTATGTGTAGGTTCATTTCAAGTTATTTGGAGAAGATCTCATTACCAACTTCATACTCTTCATAGTACTGTGCATTTAGAGGCATTTCACATTTAGAAATATTGTCTACAGTTACTGTGCATTTGTTGTACTCTGTTTATTAATATTTACATTATGCATGGATGCCTCATTAATTAGAGAGAAATGCCACATGTATGGACACCTGAATGGATTCCCTTGCTAGAAACTCATTTTTTTAGCAACCTTACCTTCTACTTGTTGACTTAGGTGTTGTGATACACACATGCCAAAGATACCCCTCATGTGCCCTTCAACTTGAGATAGAAAATTTCTTGAGATCTTTGGGTCTTTAGAAATTCAAATCTTGGTATGCCTGAGAAGTGAGTGTCGTGGAGGGGAGCCAATGCTACCAAGCTTCTATCTATCCACCTAAATGTGGTTTTCTATTGCAAGAGGATTCAACAAGTATTGTCCTAGCCAACCTTAGGATTTGTGCTTGAATGTGCTTTTATTTCATTACAAAAAACAAACAAACATTCTATTTGTCATGTTTTCAGAGTGTGTGCAAAACAAGAAAGAATATTTCACAATCAACACCACACTTTAAATTGGAACACTTTACAAAAAAACCTTGATCTAAACTTTCAAGTATCCATCCACGTTGTAAAATGGAAACATTGCAAAACAACATTGTCATCGAAACATTGAACTTGTGTTCTCAAAACAAGTATTTTAAATCTCTTGGGACATAATTTTCTAGTTCTGATCTTTTAGGTTCTTAAAAAAATTCCTTTATGTCTTATCCTTGCATCACATCCTCAGGTTCCACCATTAGGTAAAATATTTGCATAGCCCCCTTAGATCAAACCTTTTCATACCACCATTAGGTTATACCCTTGCATAATTCCCTTAGATCATACCCATAATCTTTGGATAACCTTATGTCATTTTATTAGGACACACCCTTCATCCTTACACACTTTAATTAGGTCATACCTAAATTATTTCACATACCCATCTCTCTTTAGGACATAACCCTACCTCTTGCATACTTTAATCAAAATTCCAAAAAAACCCAAAAATATTACTTTCACTTAGGATTTCTCATCTTAGGTCTGACATCAACTTTCGATCATCAATCACCCTTATCCCTTGAGGTGCATCTTCCTTGAGTTAGGGAACCTATTAGTTTCTTTGAGTTGGTATTCCGCTTGGAGTTCATCATCTTCTATCATAGCATTCCCTCTTTTTGACCACTTATCCTTGTGTCTATCCATCATAGCACAAGTCAAACCTCACATTACAAATATTTTCAGACCTAGAGTATCCTTGGTCCTTGCATCAAACATCATTCATCCTCATATCCCATTTAGGGTTTAGCTACACATCATTTCCCTATTATATAGATCACATTTTTTAGCATATTCCCATCTAAATTATATCACATAGATTGCATTTTTGCATTGATCCTTATCATATCCCAATCTCACCTTCATATCACATAGTTTGCACCTTACTCTTTGTATTGATCCTTAGTTACATCTCAATCTCACTCATATCATATAGTTCCCCCTTTGCACTTTAGGGTTTTCATCATACCTTGAGTCTCATTCATCGTCATCTCCATAAACCTTAGGTCAAATATCAGAACTATTGTAAATCTTCATGGCTACCTTGGCCCAACAAATTATGACATTCAAGTCCAACAAAAATATTTAATGACCCTTCTTGAGATAAAATTTCATGATATCAAGAACAACAAACTTCAAGGAATGCTAAAATGATTGTATGAGGGATAAAAAAAGTAATTGACAATCAAAAGTCAAACCTCAAGCAAGATCACATGACTCCTTCACCAAGACCACAATACATTTCTTCCAAATATCCCTCAGATAGACAATTTACACCTTTGGAACAATCTATTTAGTCATCTTTGAAAGAGCTTCTTGAGCATAGTCTTATCACATTGCCTAACACAACCCCATGAGGATGTAATTTTTTGAGTAACTATTGCGCATATCATAGACAAAACAAACATACGACTTCAGATTGCATGGAATTAAGACATAAGATTCAAAACCTCCTTGATAATGGTGCCATCAAAATTGAAGATACCAATGATTCACCTAAAGAAAAACAAGGAACTACTCCTAAAAATGGTCAAAATCATATACCTATGTCTAGCAAGGCTCCACATGTGGCCTCCATCTCTTTCATGATTCCTTCATCTCCTGAAGTTTCACAAGAGATATTTTCCCCATCCCTTCCAAATGATACACCTAATAATGCATCCTCCCAAGGGTTGTTTGCAATAGAAATACACACTAATCTATGTCTTTATACAAATCCCTTGTACTATTTAGAAATTCAAGGTTCAATGCCACCAGATGCTTCTCTTTTAGAGAGTCCCATATAAAGTCCATCTCTCTCATGTCAAAGCATTGATTCTTTGCCAAAATATCCCATGTGTATTCAAACTCGAATCCCATGTCAAGAGGATGATTCAAAGCATGAATAAATAAGTCTTGAAATGGATCAAGATCAAGATCCTATTAGTTTTCCATTGCATACTACATTTGACCAACATCTTATTTCCTTTGAAGATCCCCCTATTCCCACCTACTCTATCTATGAACACAAAATATTTATAAGTCCCATTGGCATTCCACTCCTTGAGCAAGGTCAAGATATCCATTCTATTCTTCCTAATGATCCCATTGAATGCCAAGAGCAGAGCGCCTTTAAAAAGGAATCCAATGATCTTCCTCATTGTCAAGATCAAAGTATCCTTTCAAAATCATGTCTACCACTAGACCCTATCATCCCTTTAGATCCTCCACAAGATCCCCTTTTTCCTCCATCTCCATGTCCTAAACCTCCATGTACACTCCAAGATATCATTTCTTTTGATGATTCCATTATTCCTCCCATTCCATCTCCTGAAGAGTTTGTCATTGATCCCAATCCCCTTCATGATCATGATCCCCCTCATGATTCTAACATGTTGGTGCAAGATATTCATGAATCTTGTACATGCACAATGGGTTCATCCACTTTGGTCCAACCTGATCTTCATGATCCTATCATTTCTTTCATATCATATCCACCTCATAATGGACTCATGTCTTCTTCCTGAAGTAAAGAGTATCTTATGGGTCAAAATATTTATAAAGGCAAAGGGGTAGACCTTCACAAGCAATAACCCTTCCATATCAAAGAAAATATTAAGGGTCATGGTCTCAGTGAAACTCCTCAAGATGTTGGTATCCCTACTAAATCAAAATCCAAATACATGCCTCCCCCTTCATCCCTTCCATCCACACATTCTTTTACTTCTCAAATAAATTTGGATGCCAAGCATAAAAGTCACAAGTCAAATAATCCACATATATTCAAGGATCAACATGTCTAATTTAATCGACATGTCAAAACAAAGAAAAATATGATCCAAAAAGAAAAAGAAAAAAGAAAAATCTAAAAGGCCACAAAAGCCCACTAAGTAAAATAAATAAAAGTCAAAAGGTATATGGGTTCCTAAGGAACTTGTAGAAGCAATGTGTTCCAAGAAACTACAAAAGAAGGAAAAATCAAAAAACATGTGGATTCCTAAGCAACTCCTTGAAGCACAATAGTCTAAAGAAAAATCCAAATTGGTATCCAAAATTGTTGTTCCTCCATCCAAACCTTCCAAATCTATTCCTCCATCACCTCCTTCATCCATTTTGGATCCTTATGTCCCAAAATACCTAGCTATTCCTCCATCCAAATCTCAAAATCTGAGATCCACTTTTCCTCCACCAGTCCACCACTCCTCAAGGTGTGTGCCAATGTTGATCTTTCCTGCATTTCCATCCAGCCATGCACAATTCTTCCAACATCCCATCCATTATCCAACACCTCTTTTTCACCCTTCCATCCCTCTTATCCAATCCTTTGCATAAATCCTTACTCTATTTCCATCCAATCATCCATCTCATATTCCCTTTTCATTATCCTACCAACATCTTTGAGCATACCTTCATAGCCTTGGTCTATTGCAAAACATATTTCAAGGATACCATCCAAAGAAGTGAGATGCTTGAGTCCTTATTCCATCTCCTATCAAGCATCCATTATCTTCCAAAAATAAAATAAAAATAGTAAAAAAAATAATTTGTCCACTGGTAAAAACCTGGTAAACAAGCGCCTTGGGCAAGTACCGTGATAAAAACCTGGCAAACAGGCATCTTGCATAATCCATTGTTTTCTTGCACTAATCACTAGGGGAAATTTCCATCCATGCTATCTTATCTGCCACATCCATCTATTATCCCTCATCCTCCACCATCCTCATTCACTCTATATCCATGCATATCCCTTTTTCCACCTTTGATATTGACAAGGTTAAGGATCTTTGTAGGCTTTGTGAGTCCATCCATTATTTTATCCATTTCTTGTTTCCATCCTTCATTACCACCTTTGATCTTACTTATCCTATTTGCCTCCTAACTAAATTGACCCCTTGATCTTGATCAAAACTAAGGACAAAATACAAAACATGTTTTCAAAAAATCTCTTGACATGACCATTTCTTTGGACCATATGACATTCGTTACCCCGTATCCTTGCTTTATATTGCTATAGCTTGTCCCTTTGCTTGGATTAACATGTAATCCTATTGTCTGTTAGTCCTTGAAAATCACATAATCTTCCGCCATCATTCACTTATTCATCCCTACCCCATTTGTTCATTCATTCACTCAAAATCCCTTTTACCTTGCTAGACACTAGGGACAAACATTCAAAAAACCATAAAATGTCCTAAAAAAATCACAAAATTATATAATGTCCTGAAATAATCCTAAAAATCATAAAATGTCCTGAAAAAATCCAAAAAATCATAAAATGTCCTGAAAAAAAATCCAAAAAATCATTATATGTCCTGAAAAAAATCCAAAAAATCATAAAATGTCCTAAAAAATCCTAAAAATAATAAAATGTCCTTAAAAAATCCTAAAAAATCCTAAAATGTCTTGAAAAATCCTAAAAATAATAAAATTTCATTAAAAAAAACCCTAAAAATTAAAACTTTTAAAAATCTTAAAAATCATAAAACATTTCATCAAAATCCAAAAACATTTAATAAACATTGTGAAGACACAAACACTTCGGATGAGAATCCAGCTTTGAATTTTAATAAAATCGTGACATGATGAGACTTTGATTGAGCAGACACAACAACACTCTATCAACATATCTAAAATCAACACATTAATTGTGAGCAAAAATCACTTTGGTGTAAAACGTAATGTTTGTTTGTTTGGTTATGTCTTTTGATTGTTTCTAATTTTATTTTTTTGTGACATGTCTTTTAGCTTTTTCGAGATGTCTCTGACTAGAGATTTTATGTCCAAGATGTATTTGACTAGAAAGGCGAGGATGGGGCATCTCCACATGTTTGTTGCTTGTGGATTGTTCCTTAGTAATATGACGACTCGTCATAGGATGTGATCATCCGAGATTATCGAGGACATAATAGTCTGATGCACACTGAGGTAATCCTTTCCTATCTGATGTGTTTTCTTTCATGCAATTGGCATGCAACTTCATCTAGGTCTAATCCATATCTAGATGAGCTTTATCATTTTCTATAATAAGCTCAATGATGATATAAGCACTTAAAAAAAGCACAAGAATTCTCATCACCTTCATATTCTCTTTCGCATCACTCATTCTTCTTTCTCATCACTTTTGTCCTTTCATCACCCCTTTCATCTCTCTTTTTCATCATTTCTTTCATAATTTTCTTCATTCTTCTCATTGCAATGAGATCAATAAAACACTTTATCCAATTGATGCATGTCTCTAAATCTTCAATCGCTTTATTGGATCAATCAACTATCTTCTTGAAATCTCAATGCCCCTGGATCAATCAATCAATAAATCATTGGATCATCTTATCTTGCGCTAGCATCAATCCCCATCATCTTAATCAGCTCAATCAACTTAGTCAGCTTATCAACCTGGCTATAGTGATCATTTTCATTAATTGTTCAGTTACGCCTCTCAATTGTGTATTTTCATCAAATGTGCATCTCAACTTAATCACTCACGCAATATCAATCATCTTATCTTTTTCCCATAATCTATCGAGAGATCAATCTTCTCACAATTTATTTGATCAAACTCTCGAGGGGGCATATATATCATATCAATCATCATTCTTTCTAGGATATCTCTGGGGCATATATCAACTGATCAATTTTTTCTTTGAAATAATGCGACAAGTTGCATTGTCTCAAAGAGGGGCAAAATGAAGACACATAATTTTTTTATTAAAACAGTGTCCTCTTATCAAATCTCAATTTTCTAATTATCAAGTGGATCCATTGTTTAATAATCCTATTTTTCATTATAATATCCATATTATCCATTATTTTATAATATTCATAATATTATTGTATTTCATCATTATTTATTAAATCCATATATCCGATTATTCTCCATTAATTCATTAATAAATTCAATTATTATCCATTTTCCAAATCTCATTCATATCAACTACATCCTCTATTTATCCTATCCCACACTATACAATTCACTTATCTTAAGCATATGGGATAAAACACTTTTCATTTCTACACCAATCCTTTATCCCACATTCAGCCTAATATTGGATTCACCCTTGAGGACAACTATAAAAACCTAGCCCCCTCTCTCATTTGAGGCTATCTAGCAACTTAGCAATTAGCTCATTTTTGCGCTCTTGTATTTCTCAACCTTTCTTCATTTTCACTGCCTATTTCACTTTGCATTTTAAATCTCCAATAAATCATAGCTTCTTGTGCATGCTTCTAAGAGCCATTTTAGTTACACAAGACCATGATTTAAGGAGTGCAATGGAGTAGTTTTTCTCATAGTATGCATTTGTGTTAGTTTAGATTTTTTTTTGGGTTTGTATGTGTGTGATTTGTAGGAAAAATTTATTGGGGGATGTTGGAATGCTCTAGAATCTAAGATTTTGATAGCACATTTCCTCCATCTACAGTGCCCATTAGAAAATTAATGGTCTTTATATTTGTAATTGAATACTCTTGTGAGAGGTTTATTTATTTGTAAAGCTTCTCAAAGAAAAAGGGGCAGCTATGGAATTAGAATTGAAAAGGCTTAGTGGAAAGATTTAATAAATATGTAATCAAAAGAATAAGGGAGTATGGAGATTTTTTGATCCCCCTTGTTCTTTTAAGGTATGGGTGAGTATCGATTAGAAGGAGGACATTTTAATTCTCAGTTCTAAAGAGGGAAGTGGGCAGAGATTTTCTTTCTGAACGGGATCTTTTTTATGGAGGTGCCAGGATCTTTGAATTTTAGTTTGATCAATGAAATAAGAGGCAATTTAAATCTTTGTGTTTATTTGTTGTCTTTGTAAGTATAGTTTTTATTGTGTGAATTATCAAGTGTCTATTATTATTCCATTATATTTGGTTGTAGGCATGGGCCTTAAGTTTCGATTTGCATATAAATATTTGGAAGAAAACTATATTTATATTCCTAATTGTAGTTGTTCGTGGGTATAGAGTGGATGATCTTTGTGTCATTTGTCTCTTTTCCCTTTCTATTATAAATTAAAAATTCCATTCACATCATGTTTTTTATTACGGAAAAATAGGTTTTGAAGGGGCCTCGAAACCCTTTACATTAAAGCCTTAAGATGATAGAACATTAGGAAACAAGATGAAACAAATAGCTAAAAAACTAGCAAAGAAATGAGAAATATTTAGCAAAATCCCCACAAAGCCATCAACGACTAGTCAAAACAGACAAAAAATAGAAAAACAAACTACTTAATGTTTTTCAGGGCATTAGCCAAATTTCCGCTAATCCCATACAATTCTTTGATGTTATCCCTCAGGTTAGGGATTTCCTTAGCAAAGGCCACAACAACTTTCTTCATGCTTGCCCTTTTTCTCTTTACCGCTCCACATCATGTTGATGAGTGAGTGTTAGTTTGTATTTCCTATTTTATGGTTATAAGCATAACCACAAAGTTAGATCACATCAAATGAGGGAGTTGTACCTCTAATTTCAGAGGAATGTCAGTAGCTAAATAGTGATTTCTTGAACTGTTTGTTAGAAATTTGTCTTTATATTTGGGTGAACTGAGTCAATTTATCTATGATCTTAAAAGGACAAATTAGTTTAGTAACAATTTTCAATTGCCCTAGTGGATATCTATGCAAAATAGAGAAGCATAGACAAGTTTGTGATTTATGGTTTCATCGCAACACATATGCATTTATTGAAAAGAATTTAAAAAATTTCATGAAAAACATTATAAACTTCCAAAGATGTATAAGAGAAGGGTCGCAAGAGTCAAAATAGCCAGTGAAACACTCATTGATTTGGGGTTTGCAAAAGTTAATGACAAAGAAAGTAAAATTTAGGATTAATGTATAAACAAGAATGTCAAGGGGCAACATTAGAGGAATAAACAATGAAGTGTGTTGGTTCCCAAATCAACATATTCTAAATCCTAAAGAATAGCCACTAACTTATCAATAGATTCAGAATAGGATTTGGCCAATGAACGAGATTCAGTTACAAGACCAAAGTCTCCTGCACTTTTGGCTTTGAAAAACCAAGGTGGGTATCCATACACAATGCCCAAATGACTCACTAGTCTCTAGACTCATGGCATTGTAAAATAAAGCAAATATCCCAATGAGAATTCACCAAGGAAATGGATAAACTCTTGATTTTGGCTACAACCTTAGCTTATAAACACTTATGCTACCATTGACACTGGTTTTCTAAACTAACACTACTCCTACAAACATAAATAAAAAGATATTGATTATGAATGATCCTGAAATAAATATGAAGATATGACCAATGCTTATCCAATGGAGAACATAGTCTAACTACGAGTTAACCATGAACAACAGTGTGAAATCTTAGCATTCTAACCCACTATTAAACATTCATGACTTGCATGTAATGTTTAATTAAAATCAACACAAATTTCCCCACACTCTCCCATACACATGTTGTAATGCTCTCATAACATAATTTAATCCATTTCCTCGAAATGAAACCTATTACCAAGAACATACAGTCCCCATTAGAGAAGACAAATCATAGTATCATTAATACAATCATTCATACAACATATACATGAAAAACAGGAGCAAACTGAGAATGATTTTCTATTGAATTTTCAAAATATAAGTACATAGCAAAAAATTGTTCATGATGGAATCTGTAGAGAGAATCCTTCTCTATTACTTTCAGCTCCTAATACATACTACATCACAAAATTTTCAGAACGCTTCTTACGGGCCTTGATTTCCCTTTTATAGGACAAGGGAGCAAAACAAGCTTCAGGCCGAGTAAGACACTTGTCAAAATATGATTGCATAATAGATAGAGTATGCCCTAAGGAATCTTGTACATGTACAATACAAAATCTTCCTAGAAGCAATAAAGAGGGTGTTTATGATGATGGCTTCCAAAGACTGAATTAATAATCTTTATGGGAATGATGCAAGGACGTCCTTCTATTGCAGAACTTGTCACAATCAAAGTTTGAACTCTGACGTTGGATACTAGGTGCATTGTGAGCTAGTACAAGGGACTCAACATCAATGATTTTAGCTATGATTAAATGAAAAGCATCTTGTTGATTGGGTTCTTTAGTAAACAAATTGAAAACAACATTAATTGCATCCCTGAAATCTTGTCTCCATCTGTCAACATCTTTTACATGCCCATTCTCTATTAAAATAGTGGGAATATCCCACATCTGAAGACCTTTGAATGACTCAACCTTTTATCCCAATGTTGTTCTTTATTCCTCCATGTGGGAGACCTCTTTTATTAACAAATTTTAATTCTTCCATGTTGTCCCCTTATTTTTTGTTACAATAGGCT
Source organism: Cryptomeria japonica (assembly GCF_030272615.1). Taxonomy (NCBI): domain Eukaryota; kingdom Viridiplantae; phylum Streptophyta; class Pinopsida; order Cupressales; family Cupressaceae; genus Cryptomeria; species Cryptomeria japonica. Next base: position 429,096,614 of record NC_081413.1, on the reverse strand, counting down.
CATTTTTTATTGCCAAAAGAATTTCTCTCAACTTTGTGGAATTACGGAACCACATGATCCTGAGAGGTTGAAATAATGTCATCCAAATGACCACACAATTGTGATACAAAAGAACAAGAGGTGTGGACTTCATCCAATTTATTAAGTACCCTGTCTGAGATTTGCAAAATTGTTGTTTTTCTTATTTCTAAATACTTTTCCTCTCATTCTTACTTTTCTTTTTGCAAATCCTCTTTTATTGTTTCTAATTCTTTTGGCTTGGGCTCTATCAAGGATATTGAGTTCCTCTTTGCCAACTCCTTTCTTAATCTTACTTTCTCAATATAAATCTTATTATGATCAGTAGTCAAAGAAACATATCTTTCTTTGAGAGCTTCATGCCTCTTCTCATCTTCCTTAGCTGTCACCTTTGCAAAATGTGCAACATGAAATGAAATTGTAGCAGCCTCCACTATTGTTGTATTAGCTAGGGTTATAATAATTGTATCCCCTACCTTCTACTCAACCCCATGCAAAACAATAGGCTTGTCTGTATTTGGGTCTTTTTCCTAGAGTGCAAATGCCTTTATACTTTGGTAAAATCCTGACCCACGCTCCCCAAATTCTTGTGCATATATTGGGTCTCATTGCTTTATCACTTGATCAAGCACAAAAATCTTTTCTAGATCCTACCCCGGGACAAGCAACATGCCACTATTTTTTACCATTTCCCTTGCTTCTTGGGGGTGCATTTGATATTGTTTTTGTCAAAAATTTTAATCTATTCTTCTGATAAATTCTTCAACTTTTCTCTAAGCCAGAAGGATTTGAATTTCGGTGTGTTAAAAAAATTGTCATTAGACATGAATTGCATTGAGGCAATTATTCTCTCATCATTAGCCTCTTCTTCTGGGATAACACTTGGGATGACTACCTGGTCTAGGTCCATAAGCACCTCTACTACTTCATAATCCTTGAAGGTGTCTCTTGTAGAGGAAGGTGGTTGCACACTTATGTCTATCTCATTGTCAATGACCTCCACAAAATCATAAATTTTGGCTTTCCCCTTCTCAATTTTTCTAATCATACCTACTAAAGGTTGTTCCTCTTGGGAAGTAGGTTGTGAGGGGACATCCTGTGAAGTCCCTTTGGTCAAAATTCCTTTACCCTTTTCCATGGGAGCAGCCGAGGAAATATCCATAGGCCTTTCTTCAGGCTTTTTGGCTGGTTACTCTACCTCTTTCCTTTTCATCTCGGTCAAAACTATGTCCTCAAAAGTTGTCATTTTACACATCATCCTAGCCAAATTGTTTTGGATGTTAGAACAAATTCCCTGAAAGTTAGGTCTTCTTATTTTCTCTCCCTTTCTAATTTATTGAGGTATTCCCATTTTCTCCTTCTCTTTATAGCCTCAGGAGGACTAGCATTCCTAAGCAATTCCTCACAACTCAACAAAATGATGGGAATAACCCTTTACCCTCAATTTTTGGGTTCTTAAATCATTAATGTAACCTTCAGGATCAATTTTTTTGGCTTGACTCACTTTGAGTCGATAGTTGCTCACCATAAATTTCTGCACCTTTTCAAGACTCTCACTTCTCACACTGAAAGCTTCATACACAATCATCCAAGGAAGGTGTTGTCCCTTTTTCTCAGTCTTGACTAATTCTTTCTCCATCCACATCAGTTGCCACATGAATTCCATGAAGGCAATCCTTGAGGAGACTATAATTGGTAAAATATGAGGTGGGTGAGGGCACCCATACACTATGAATATTGTACAGTCAAAATAGAAGAAAAAACCACCAAAATTGTGGGAAAATTCCCCTTCTAGATACTCATCATTCTTGGTCCTTGCATTCCTTATTCTTAGGATCTTCACTATGTTCATTGGGAGCCTTGGCAAATTGACTTCATACATCCCTAGGACTTTAACAATGAAATTGTCAAAGAATGCTTTGTAATCTGAGTATCTAGACCCCTTGTCTCACACCTAGGTCCATCTATGAATTGGCCATCTTACACCTATTCGAGGGTCAAACTTTTTAACCTATAGGGCCTCATCCCAATCTATCCTATTCTAAAAAAGAATAATGTTTAAAGTTAAATTGAACTTTTTCATCCTTTGCATTTATTATCCCTTCATGCATCTTCTCATGAATAAGTGTGGCAAAATCATATAATTCATTTGTTTTAGGGTGCTAAATTTTGGTTGGCATCATCATGTACTCAATTGGGATCTGGGTCAGCCCACAATATTCACCCATAATTTGGCAAAGGGCATAATAAGTCTTCACGAACTAATCTTCAAAAGTTGTGAGACTGAAGGGTTCCCTTTCTGAATCAAGAATGTAATTCCACCCTCCTTTGTGCATATTCTTTCTGTATTGAGGCAACAATTGCTCCCTATAAAACTTTATCTTTGAAGTATATTTAGCTACCAATCTCTTCTTATCAATGCTCCTGAGGGCACTTTTATCTAGGTAAAAATATTGAATGACAGCCTGCTTTGATACATCAAGAAAAACGTAGTCATTGGCCATTCTTACGGTCATACTTTGAGGGTGATAATGCTTTCCTAGCTCTTTGATTAGCATTGGCTCCACAAAAACATTTGCGACTACTAGTTTTCCCAAGTTACGGTTCAAAAGGGTTTGAAACTGGGATTGCTTTGTCCCTGTTCCCATAGAAGGAGTAAAATATATCTCACCCCTATCATTAGTAATGCCATCCCTATAGTGGAAGCTACAGTCAGTGAACATGATTTTGAAGGTCTCATGCATGTTTGAGCCCTTAAACAATTATAAGAGATCATGATGTAGACCTCTTGTCTCCCTCTTTTTATTTTTCTCTAGCATCTCTTCCAACTTCTCCTCCACTTCCCTGGCTATTTCCTCAACACTATAAGCTAGGATTGATGAAGTTGGGGCTTGTGCAAGCTACTCTTGTTGAGAAGGGGTTGGATTATATGTTATAGTAGAGGCTTGATCAGATGATGTTGTAGCCTAATATGTGGCTTTCTTAGTAGGGGCCCTCCTTCTTTTTGGCTTGGGAGCCTCTTCCTGTAGGTCTAGTTCAACCACTTGTGGGTTTCCTACAGCAGGAGGAGCTTCTACAAATGATGTTGCAACCGATGTTTTGGTGGAAAACCTTCTTGTCTTGGGTTTAGTTTTTGTATCTTTTGGGGAAGGATTGGGCTCCTCAGATGGTTCATCATCTGAAATTACAGTGGCTACATTCCATGGTACTCTCTTTCTTTTGGTTTTTGAGGGCTCCTTTCGAGAGGGAATTCCCAATTCATCACTGGGGGATGCTTCCGCAATAATTTTAGGCCTTGGTTCAGTAGCCAACACATTTGAGATTTCTAGGATTGGATAAACAATGCTAAGCAGGATGACATCGGTAATTTCTGGTATGGTAGAGATTTCTCCCATCTCAGGAGTACTTTTGGTGGCAAGGGAGGTGGAATATTTTGTTGGGGAGGCCATTTGAGAAGCTCTGAGTTGCTAAAATGCTTTTAAGTTCAAACAAGCAAACCCTACCCACACACCTAGGGTAAAAACTATAATTTTTGTTTATGAAAACCTCCTACACACTCACTAATTCCCTACACAAGGAGCAAAGAGAGGTTTAAAAATTAACTTACTGGTTTTTCTGCAAGCACTTGGTCATGATTGTAGCTTGAGGAATACTTTGGGTCACCTTTGGTCACTTTGTACTCACTCTGTGGTCACTTCTTAAATGTAGGGTGAATGATTATGGCTTAGATTTTTTATTGTATCGCTCATAGAGGAGTGGTCATTAATTCATACGTGCATGCTTCAACAGGTTGATGACTCCAAGATCTACACTCCACCATTGATCTATAAATTAATGATTGAGATATCGCTTTGACCCTCGTTGAATGATGGCATGACACATTACAACTCATGTTCAGCCACCTTCAATTTTGCATCCATCTCTAAAGTTATAAATTTGATAAAATTTCACCACCTTTCATAAGATTTTCCCTTTGTGGGGTGGTGGGGAGCCCCTTTTTCACCCATTCAATTATCCCACATCATCTCTTTTTTATTACCTTCAGTGTCACGGGACAGTGAGGCCCCTTTATCAATATTTACTCAGTAGCCTCATGGAGTCATTATCTAACCGTTCTCCATGTCATGGGGTAGTAGGGTCTCACCGTGTCTTCATGCAATTGTTACCCCGCAGCGGTAAAACTTCTTCATTTTTTGGGTGTCGGGTGGTGGGGAAGCCCTTCTGCACTTTATCCCTACGGGGTAAGCTTTGTCTTTGTCTCTTTGTCATTTCTCGCTAGCCCACAAAATACCTCCTTTAGTTTTATTTGCATGGTAAGAGCGTTCTATTCTCCTTTCATTTTTCCCCTACTTCTAGCCACATGGGGTGGCGGGGCCACTATATTCTTTACTCCCTTTATCCTGCACCATATTTCACTTAATCTTCTTATCTCTTTGGGGCGATAATTCCTTGGTCATCAGCAATATCCTGCTATCCCACTCAATAGTTCCTTTTCATACCTTAATTAACCCGTGGGGGTAGTCTATTTGCTTCCTTGTTGAACTTACTCCACTACACCACAACCAAATATTCAATGCTTTATAACCCTTGCGAGGTAAACTTGCCCTTAATATCTCTAGGTATCCCACCATCCCACAATAAACCTTAAGCATTTGCCTTTCCTTTTTCTTTTAATAGGTCAGGGGGCCTTTTTAATCTTCTTAGTGCCTGTGACATCTCGCCAGCTGGTGAACGTAATTTTCACTCCTTATTGTTGCTCGTGGGGTAAGACTACTTTCAACTTTATAGTCAATCTTGCTACCCCACAAGCTTTGAATTGCTTCACAAAACATCACACAGGGTAGAAATCTCTTTCTATTAGCATGCATCCCACTAGCTCGCAAGTCAAATATTTTCATCATGGAGGTTGCACAGGGTAAGATTTTTCTTAATTGATGTATTACCTCGCCACCCCCCGATGCCTAGGCAACTGCAAAATGAACCTCGTGAGGAAAAAAATTAAAAACCCCAAGACTATGACCCCACCATCTCGCAATGCCAGAGTACATAAAGATGATGCTTAAGTGATTCTTTTCAGCACGTGACAACTAATAAAGGGTAATGGGACCGTGAGTTGTAAAAGTGTTAGGATTCTCAGCACTTAGGACTTCTTCATCTCACAAGTGACAAAGGAAACCTTGACATTTTTTATTTTAATCGGTCCAACATAGAATACCTAACATATGGGGCCGGTCAAAACACGACAAGAAACCCTCCTGATGACAACTTAAAACTCGAGAACTTGATACCATCAGTCAACAAACAAAAAGAACATAATTGATAGCTTTGTAAGGCAACATTCACTACTCTATTTGGCACCAATTTTAGATGAATGTTTGTTGAAATATCGACAAACTTTTGTCATATTACCGCTGAAACACCCTTACGAATTTCGTTGCAAAAAATTCGTCGGAAAAGCAACGAGCCGGTTTTCGTCGGAAAATCGATGAAAACTAATATATTTAGTGGTTAATTTAGTCATTGATTCTTGATAACTGGTCATTTACTTAGTCATGGTAGTCATTTATTTAGTCATGGTAATCATTATTTGTCATTTAAATACCAATTGATTTATGTCTATCGGTAGTATATTTAGTCATTTGTATCAAAACAGTTAAGAGATAGTGATTATTATTCATAAGTTTGGATGTCATCGAGATATGAAATGTTGGTTAAAATCATTTTAATTTTGAATATTGCAATATTGTTACTAAAATGTCCACTATTATTAAATTTAGAGTTCAAAAAACACTATAAAAAAAACTTCACAAAAATCTCATTCATCTATAAAACCTTTATCAAAATTAACCTTCATTATTAAACTAATATATATATATATATAACTATTAGTTTAATAATGTGTATATATACATATACATATATCTATTGTAAACCACAACCATGGCTACCACGGTTGTGGTAACCCACAACCGTGCCCATAGGGAGGGGGGGGGGGGGTTGTGGGTAGAGCCTCGACTCCCCACACCCTCCCAAAATCAAATAAAAAACTTTAAAAAAAATGATAAATATCAAAGTAAAAATCTCTGCAAATAATAAAATGGATATTTTAATTTTCCATGTATCAAATGGTCACCATTTTTTTCAAATCTACGCCTGCAAACAAATGAAAAATGACATTAGATCTAGGGTTTTATTGAGAAAACAAGATGGAAATAAAAAAATCTCAAAAAAAAAAATGGTGTGAACCCAAAACAAATAAAATGAAGATTTTGATCTCCCAAAAAATGCATATGGTCGCCTCTCCTTCCCAAACTAGATATCTGCAAACCATATAAGAGAAAAATTAGATCTAGGGTTTTGAGAAAACAAGAGGGAAAGAAAAAAAATCTCAAAATAAAATTGGCGCAACCCAAAACAAATAAAATGGAGATTTTGATCTCCCACAAATGCATATGGTCATCACTCCTTCCCAACCTACAAATTCACAAACAATATAAGAAAAATATTAGAGCTTTGATTCCATAGCTTGTTTGATGAATCACTTTTGAGAAACCTACAACAATAGCTTCAATGGAGGAGGCTAGGGTCAGAAAGCTTGAGAAAATGTTCAAATGAGAGAATAGGGTTACTTTCCATCTTAATATATTTTAGGGTTTTCTTTGAAGCCCTAAGATCCAACGATATAAATTTAAATTAATGGATGAGATTCTTTGCACAACCCATTAAGATTGTGGCTGGAAGTTTTTTAGACTAGCATTATAGTGTGGGACCATGATGTTAGGTACCCATAACTTGGTGTAACTTAAATATATATATATTTATATATACACACATACACATATATATATACACACACACATATATATAAATATAATATATATTTATTTATATTAAAAATAATAAATATATATAAAAATATATATTTATATATAAATATAAGATATATATATTTATATATACACATATATATACATGTGAGATATGTATATTTATATATATACATAATGTGTTTATATATGTATATACACACATATATGTATACATATACATATACATATACATATATATGTGTACATATGTATACATATAAGTGTTGTCCAAGCATAAATCTAATGCTTAGTTGTGTATTTTATCTGATGATCAAATTAGTCATTTATAAATCATCAAGCTCACTTTTATTTATTAAAAAAACATTCACCAAATTTCGACGAGTGTTCCTCGAAATTCTGACGAACGTCGGGCATGAATTTTTAAAAAATTAAAAATTTCACATTAAATATCACAAGTATCCGACGAAACATCTAATTATGCATCTTTCATTGGAATTTTTTGTCGAATTTTGTAGTAAAATGAGTTAGTGGTTTAAACTCTTCCAACCCAACTATAACACCCTACTCCCAGGGGCTTTAGGAGACAAAAAGGGGGCAAAGCCTAAGGTAAAAATTTGACACTCCCAATAGTGGCTCTAATTGGGGATGCTTGATCTTCAGGATCAAAGTGAGAATCCAGATCTCAAGGAGAAGTAGACCGACTCAAAAAATACAAGGAATATTTACAAATGTACAAAACCTAACCTATTGTGCATGGAGAAAATATTAAGCAAAGAAACGCTTCAAGAACTGTCCATGCACTAGAAGTTCCTGCATTTCACCATCATATTCATCAGTAAATATGAATCCTCCCCGGTTTTCTCTTCAATAGCATAATGGCCAAGCCACAAAGCTTTGAATTTTCCATACTTTCCTTTGTCTTGACTTCTAGCATTCCAAACAAGAACCAAATCATCTATGTTAGACTTTCTATCTGAGGTTCTTTCATCAAATAAATACTTACTCTATTGTTGTAACTTCATATTTCTTTTATGGGAATCCCTCCTTATCTCATCAAGTTCTGCAAATTATTCCATTCTCTCTTCCATTGGCTCAAGTACATCTCAATCATTTTCTTGAATAAAATTGTACATAGACAAGAGGTTGTTTACTGGAAATCTGATCTGTGTTCCATAAACCAACTCAAATGGTGATTTACCTATAGCTTTCTTGATAGTAATCCTGTCAGCCCATAATGTTGTCTTTAGCTTTGAATCCCAAGCATTCTTGTTTTTCTCAAGAGTCATTTTGATGATCTTTAAGAGACCCTTATTACTGGATTATGCATGTCCATTACCTTGTGGATGGTATGGGGAAGCATAAGAGATTCTAATACCATATGATTTGCAAAAACCAGTGAATTTTTCATACCTAAATAACATGGCATTTTCAATTTTCAACCTCACTGGTACCCCAAACCTCGTGATTATTTTGTTTGTTAAAAAATTTGTGACAACCTTACTAGTTGCTTGTCTTGTGGGAATGTCATCTACCCATTTCATGAAATAATTAGTGGCAATAAGAATCCATTTGTGTCTACCTCTAGACCGTTCAACCATTTCTCTAATAAAATCAATACCCCACTAATGAAAAGGGGCTTCAACTTTCATAGGCTCGAGAGGTAACACACCTAAGTATTTCAGCTTACCAGAAAACTTTTGACAAGGCTCATACTTTCTAACATACACGTGGGCATCTTTAAATAATATGAGCCAAAAATATCTAACCCTCAACACCTTGTGAGAAGTGGTTTTTGTCGTAAAGTGGTCTCCACACACTCTTGAATGCATCTCGTTTAATATTACCTAGGCCTGATGCTCATCCAAACATAATAGAAAAATACCATCTCGATCTCTGTAGTACAAATCTCCAAAAATGTTGGTAATCTGAATGTTTATATTGAACTCTTGAACCTTGTTAATCCACCTACATCTTCTTCATGTTACCTCTGACTGAAGAAAAATTTCCTTGAGTGCAATATTGGACACATATGTTATGACCTTGGCCCCTACAAGATAAGGCCTAAAGTTCTTAATGACCTTAATCAATGCATATGCCTGTTTCTCCATCACGTCATACTTCAACTCGGCTGCTTGGAGGGATTTTCTATAGAAAGATATGAAGAACACAAATGGACACTGAGAGGGGGGTGAATCAGTGTATTTTATAACTTTTAGTTATGTGTGCAAGTAATAAAATTGCAAATTAATTGAGAACATACACACACATAAACCAAGCCACAACATAGAATATACGAGGAAAACCCAATGTGGGAAAAACCTTAATGAGGATAGTTGTTGGAGTCTACTGCTCCAATCCAGCCTCACAATAAATAACGGTTTACAATATTTAGGGCACCAACCCAAGGAGCACCAACCCTTGATTTTATGAGAACCTACTCAAAGGAGAACCTACCCCTTCTCTGAGCATCCACTCATAAATTTATAGTGATTGTTCAAGTTTACAATGTAATGACAAAGCCACGTTACAAATGGGTTTTGTAACACTTACAAATTTCTTATATCTTGAGAAGGACTTTCTTTTCCTACTGAAGTTTTTCCTTTGTTTCTCCTCCTTCCTCTATCTAGTTATCTTCTTCTCTCTCCTACAACATTCCTCTCCAGAATGCTCTGTTCTTTCTCTGTGCTGACACTTTCTACTTCTGTAAATTTAGTTTATTTTCTCTTGGTAGAAACACACACTCTCTCTCACTATCCTCATTCTTCAATCGACTAGTGGAGATATTTCTTATTTTCATCTCTATCTTTGTCTCAATAGCCACACCTACCGATGTCAAATCTCATCATACCTACTACTCAATTCAATTGTCTATGTATACAACTCACATTTCTCCAATGCAGGATTTTAATATTTAATTCAAATCAGCTATCTTGGAGATCTCTACTGCAGGTGATTTTATTCTCTGTTTTCAATTAGTTCTTAGATTGGCTGACTGAATTAAATACATCTTGTCTGTCTTCAGATCATTCTTTGTACTTGGATTACTAAGTTTAGTAATCTTCCTCTACCCAAAATGATCTGGAATCCTTCCTCGAGCCACACAACCTGCTTGCAACTCAGTCACCATTAATGCTTTTTCTACCCTACTTTGAAAAGATCGACAACTACCACATTAGAATCCTTCATCATCAACTTCTGCATATCAGATATCTTCTTCAACCAGCCAAGGAGCCATATGTCTCCATTTCCTCTGTCCAGATCAATCGGTCAAGCTTGGTTGGCCTCCATGTAAAACTCTTGTGCCAATCGAAATGCACAGGTGTCGACAAAAGTCTTCATAATTGACATCCAAGTCACCTGGCCAACCATAGTCAACCACCATGTGGACTATCATCCTTATCGGGCTACCAACATGTCAACTGAAACACCTCTAATGGTCATGTTGACCTTAACCTTTGTCACTGTAGGATGATAGGATGCATCATCTTTTTGCCTTAACTTTTCCCATGAGTGCCTCTTTACATCCATTTGCAGGCACGGGATAGAGGGAGGGGTCAATATGCCTTACTTGAAGCTATCCTGCATGAACACCATGCACACACTTGCATGGTGTGGGATAGAGGGGGACACATTTCCCCTTTTCACATCACTTTTCCTTATCCCGTGGGCATCTCCGCCTACCTGCTTGGTCACATGGGATAACGGGATGACTTTACTTTTGTTTCCCATGTGTGATATTTTGTGAGCCTCTTAACCTATGTAGGATAAGGAGATCTACAATCTTCCCTTCATTTTCTTATCCTGCGTGACTAACACATGACCTTTTCCACAACATGGGATACTGAGTAGTGCCACTTTTGTGTTATCCTGCGAGGCGTTCAACACTCAACCAACGGGCTGCAGGATAAGGAGAACACCATTTTCTTTTCTTCAGTGTTATCCTGCACAGTCTCTTCCCTACATTCGAACACACCACGTAACCCACAGATACACATGAACCAAACAACTGCTGCCACGTGGAAATCATGACTCTCAACCCCAACTCAGGGCTTGTTTATTTTGGCATTTTGATGATGTTGTGATTTTCATTGATGGACACACACTTGTTTTGAGATCACTTTCTTTATGTATGAGTTATGCTCAACCAACAATTGTTCAAACCGGTATTATGTATTATAGTCTTTAGACTATCATTGTTTTGTAGAAGGTGTTTACCAGTCACAAACTGACTGAAGACCCAAAGCGGATGAAGACCTCAAACGGTTCGAGGATCCCAAAGTGGTACGAAGGAACAAAGCGATAGTTAACATTTTTCTAGTCTTCATTTTGACAACCGGTAATTGGTAAAATGCATGAACCAGTAATCAGTAATGAACCGGTATTACTTTGTGATGAGTTACCAACTGGTATTTCTATGATGAGTTATCATCCACCGACACTTTGGCGATGATTTTGTACCATGTTACCAAATGTGTCTAGATGCACTGAACCTAGGAACTTGTAATATAACACTATTGGACCGACATGAAATCGGACTCCTTTATAAGGACATCATGTCTAGGGTTTTAGTTGCTGATGAGGTTTCTATATGTGTGAATATAGAAGAGAAGATTAGGTCTGTGTGAAGAAACAGAGTGTGGAGATATTGAAGACTGAAGTAATGCTAATGTGCATTAACAATGAGCTATCAAGGATCTAACTAAGCATATTGTGCTAATATCTAGATCATCTACCTATTGATTACTCATATCTTCGACAAGTTTGAAACCCTTAACCGGGTAGGCTCAGCAAAGCCTTTGTAAATCCTCTAACAAGGTGGTTCACAACTGTGAATTTGAAATCCTCTCACAAGGTAGTCTTTAACAGGACTTATCTCCTAACAGAGATCTAGATTCCTAATAGGATCTATTCTGGTGAAGAACATTGTATGACCTTAACTGGGCTGACCTTAACCAGTCTGGTTTCTATTCTACAGATAGTTACTTATGAGTTTCTTCTCACCATGGTTTTTCCCATTTGGGTTTCCACGTCAAAACCTCTTGTGTTATGGTGATTGTGTTCTTGTGGGTGAACGCTTTATTTGTTGTTTGGTTTGCATTTGTCTTAACCGGTTTGTTAGTAAATTTGTTAAACCAGTTAAATGCTAAACTATTTAAGAGTTTAAGTTCAGTATTTTTTGGTATACTAATTCACCCCCACCCTCTTAGTATTCATCAATTGGTATCAGAGCCAACCTTTCTATAAGTTTAACCACTTGGAAGGAGATATGGGGGAATACACTATGAGGGAACTTACTCATCGTCTCACTCAGACTAAGAAAGCCTTTGATGAACTCAAAGTCAAATATAAGGCCTCTCTAGCAAAAAGAAGAGAGCATGCTGAGAAACTAATGTAGCTTACTTAAAATAGTTCTTCTGATGAAGCAGACATGGAAGCCCTAGTTGAAGAAGTTGAAAAAATGAATGAATCTAATGCCAACCTGAGAAGGGAACTGGAAGGACTGACTATCAGAATGTGTCAAGAGCTTGAGAACTGAAGGAAAGCTAAAGATCTGGTAAAAGACAAAAATCATGAGATTTCCAAGCTGAAGCAAGAAATCAGTGCCCTTACCACTCATCTCCAAGAGAGTAAAGTGGAAAAAGAAGAAATGAAAGGTGAACTAAACATGGCTATTTCTGAGAATGCAACCTTGAAGGAATCCAATGTTGCTATTTCTAAGGAACTCATTGAGTCAAAGGAAATACTTGCTAAATTCAATAAGAGTACTGTTAAGCTAGAACAAAAGCTTGAATCAGCAAAACCGGTAAAGAGTACCATTGGACTTGGTTTTTCCGGTTATGAGGAAGGTCAGACCTCTGGAACAAAAGATGTAGCATCAAAGAAGAAACCAACATCAAAGGATAAAGGTAAGAAAAATTTTAAACCTGTTTGCTTTAATTGTCTTAAGGAAGGACATATTGCTAATGTGTGTAGAAATAAGGCCTACAATAATTTTCCTTATTTTCTAAACAATAAGCCTAGATCCAATAGATTCAATGGAAACTGTTATGCATGCAACAAGTTTGGGCATAGAGCATTTGAATGTAGGTCTATTATGCACAACACTGGGAGATATCCTTTGTTATCACTATTTTAAAAATGGATGTTCTCAGTCCATAATTGGCTAAGTTTTTGAAGATTTTGTGTCTAGTACGCCCATGTTCTTTCAAATTGTTTTAGATCCTAAGGGGTTCAGGGTTTATGTTTTAAGTCGCTTCAATATCTGAGAAAAACTCTTTTGGTTTCTAATCTGGCATTACTTTATTCACTTAAGTGATGGGTCCCTTTATCATAAAAGTGTTCCCCCCTTGTCATTTACCTAGGCGGTCCCTTTTAAATATTTAATTTTTGTTCGCTTTTAATATGCCTTTTCTAATGTCCGTCGGGCCTTATAAGCATCATGCAACTTTCTGTTGATCTGACGTCCCGTGTTGATTCGCGACCAAAAAGTGCTCGAAAGTTAGCTTCTGCAAAGTAGCAAAAGGCAAAAGTGGACCTAACATATAGGTTTGGACTAAAGCTAAACACCGATAAAGTTTCATCTGATCGGACAGACGACGTGGTTTCGTGGGATCAAGCTGAATGTGTTTTAACCTTCATGAAATGGTGAAAGGTTTTGGTGGGTCCTCAAGACAAGCAATCTTCTTTGGTTAAAGAATGAATAGGTTGGAAAGAGATCAATGACTTGCATTGATTCGCGGCCAGGAGATGCACGAGTTCTACCTTCAGCGAAATAGCAAAAAGGTGGCGGGCCCCGCTAAAGGTGGTAGTGAATGTGGTAGGTCTAGCTGGAAATGATAGAGAAATGACGAGGCACTCAGTTGGTGGTATGTGGTGGGCCCAAGAAAGGTTGCCATAGAAAGGAGTAAATAATGAGTAAGTTTTTGAGATCTAACGGCTCACATGAATTTGCGAAGATAAGATGCTAGCAGGATAACCTTCAAAAAGTAGTGAAAAGGCTGGTGGGTCCAAGGGATAGGTAGGGCATGAAGCTAAAAGCAGATCAGGTCTATTTTGATCTAACGGTTCTCGTAGTTTTGTGGCTACAAGCCAAACGAAGAATAATGTTTGCAAAGTCGCCAAAGATAGGTAGAGATCACACGGAGGTGTGATGTGGCATAAAAACTGCCATTTTTTATAGAGCTTGATAGTGATGTGTCGGATGACACGTGGTTGAGGGCCCGCCTAGGTGTAACCGACAGTTATGTGGGAATAATAAAGATAGCACGTGGCGGATCAAAGGTGGAACCCAGAGTAGTTTCCAGGGCTAATGATCGACTACCATGTGGTGTTTTTCAACCAGAGAACAAGTGGGGTAACTTGAGTTAAAGTCTAGGTGACTTGAGTTTGATCTAACACTTGGCGCAGCCTCACGAAGGAAAATTGAAGGACTGTTAAAGTCCACAAAGTGGCGAAAAGGAGGTAGGGCCTGACACTAAAGCAAAGAGATCAACGGAGATAAAAGTGATGTAAGTCCTCATGATCCAATGGCCAGCGTTGTTTTGCAAAAGAAAAGAGCACAGGTTTTATGTTCTGCGAAATAGCGAAAAAGTGAAACAAAGGAAAGACTTAGAGAAATTATGACCTATTGGAGCTAGTTTTGAATTCAATTTGGCGAATTCAATTCTGAAAAGAAAGCCAAAGCATGCGGAGTTAATTTCCAAAAAACTTAAATGCCAACTTGTCCTGTTGAGTCCGCATCAACTTGATTGCTAAATATTGTTTCATCGAAGTTTGTTGCAGAGCGAATTGTTGCAGAGCAAATTATTGTAGGGCAATTTTCTTCAGGCGAATAATTAGGTTTTCTGTACTTTTCTTGATAACTCTTGGTTTATTCTCAAATATTGCTGTGTGAATTACTTCATTGGAGGTCTGTGCTAGCTTCTAGTGGTATAATTGTTTGACCAGAATGGCACCCAGAAGAGAATTAACAGGGAAGGTGAATTACCAGGACAGAAATATCTGTGATGATTTTTTAGAACAATTAACCATGTCCACCAATGCTGGGGCTAAGGCTAAAGAGCTAGTACCCAAGAACCCTCATCTAAAAATTGGAGATGGCCTTTATGATAAGGGTAATTGGTTGAGGGACCCTGAAATAGGATTGTCAAGCTTAGGACTATTCAAAGTCAGTTTTGGGCAGAGGAATTCCCCAGCTCCTTTGAATGGCATATGGGAACAGGATGTAGGAAAGCTTGTGGTCCCAGGTGTTTTTATGGATGTAGATCTGTTAGCCCTAATTGCACAAAATTATGACTCTGTGGCAAGATGCACCAAGAACATAAAGGGATCAGTCTTGATTGAGATAAATGAAGATGAATTCAGGAATGTGTTTAAACTCAGTGAGTTCTCCAATTTATTAGAACCTATTGACTTTGAGTCGTTAGCCCAGGTTTACAACGCACAAAAGGATCATCTTAGAAATGGCCCATTGAAAGAATTCTTTGTAAAGATAGGGGGGTTAACAGTTGTAGGTCCTAGCACAATGGAACCATTCTCTCTCAACTTATTTACTCTAAGAGCTAAGGGTATGTATTGGGCGTTATGCCAGATCTTTGGAGAGGATGCTGAAAATAATATGCCAACCCATTATATGTTAATGATTGCACAAATTCTAAACCCCTCCCTAGTAGTAATATTTGATTATGCCTCATACCTTGCTGATGCAATTCATAAAGGGCTAGTGGGAATTAATAATGGTAAGGTGGATAGGCCATTTGGATGGTATTCCTTGTTAATGCACATGTTCTTGTTCAAAGGTGATAATTAGTTTGCAAAGGAAATGGACCTGATTAAGATAAAGGATAAAGAGGAGATGCCAGTACAATTCTAGAGTACTATTCTATCTTGGGATAGAGAGGATGAAAGTTATCTAAAGTTTGATAGATGCTTTGCATCTAAAATTAGGATTCTTCTATACAGAGAAAACCCTAGAATTCCTAAGGCCCTTTTGGAGTTTCTCAGACCAAAGGAATTTGCCAAGGATATCAAGATTGTTCAAAATTGGGGAGACATATATTTGTACCCCGTGTCTACTATTTTTAGAGTGTTTGGGTTTAGAGGCACCCCCTATTTACTACCCTATCAGGTCCCATTGAAGATAGGGATTGCAGAAGTCCTGAGACAGATTGGAGGAGTGCAGGAGGCTGAGCTAACTAATAGGGGTAAAGGGACTATTTTCCCAACTATCACCATGGCTCACCATTTTGTGATCACTAAGGGTGGATGGATTTTTTTTGAAGAATTCTTCAAGCCATATAGGCTGTCTACTACAGTGTCAAGATGTGCAGATCCTGAGGAATTTTTCAATAGCATGTTCAGAAAAAGAGTAGTATGCAGAGGTAGGCCACATCAATTTCAGTTCCCAGAAGATTTGATTAGAAATGAGTTCAGCCTAGATGAGTAGGAATTAAGGAAGGAGAAGTGGGTTGCATATAAGAAAGCCCTTGATTTTATACATCAATTTGACACTAGCTATGATCCTCTCTCTAGCTTCAACCCATTTGAGGAGAAAATAAAGTTCCCAATTCTTTATTCTGAAGACCTCATGCAGACTTTAAAATCAAAGAGGGATGCCATAATGCAAAATGATCCTGATAAGGCTAAGATGGTATTGGCTAAGCCTTCCTTTGCTAGAGATATCCCACCTGGTGACTATGTAATGCACAAAAGGTCAAAGTACACTGTGATGATGGTAGTGACAGGTGAGCCTTCCACCTCAAAAGGGAAGAGGAAAATTGAAGATGTCATTGACATTTAGGATTCCCCTAAGAGGCAAAAAATGGGAAAGAAAAATGAAACTGATGAGCCTCAATATTCTCCATCTCAGTCTCCTATCCACATTGGAGATGAACAAGCTATGGCTGAACAATTATTGCAGCTAGGGAGTCTCAGTGAGATTGCCTATACCTATGAGGAGACCCAAGAGGGGATGCCCGAAGAGCCACCTACTGCTGAAATGGATTTGACTGATGGTGAGTTAAAAGGCCAAGAATTGGACCCTATTGTTAAGCAAGCTAGTGAAGAATTCTTAGCTGATAGCAATTTTGTCACATCAGAAGCTTTTATGCAGTTTGTATGGAAGCAAAACATGGATCAATTCAGGGTCAGATGTGAACAAAGGAAAAGTGAACAGCCTCTCAAATATACAACTCAGGTAGAAGAAGAAATAAAACAAGAAATGATGGAAGAATTCAAAACAATCACCCCTGAAAAAGGAAGAGAGATGGTAACAAAGGCTGCTGTGTTGATTCTCCCTGAATGGGATATAGATGATGCCTTAGTGCTTGGTGTAGTGAGGAAAGAAACAAATCCTATGAAAGGAGTGACATTCAACAAGGATAATGCTGCTATTGTCATGTGGTCATTGAAGAAGGACGGAAACAAAAGACAAAAGAATACATCAGATTCTAGCCTCTTAGGAGGCATGATAGTTAAAAGAGTCCAAGACACAGGGGTAGTGGAAGCTGCTAGCACAGTACTATAGACAACAAAGTTTAATGTGGTAGTAGCAGACAGAGAGGCACAAGAAAAGGCTAATCTCCAACTGAAGTTGGAGACTATTTTAAAAGCTTACAATGATGCTAAAGAAGGAATAGCCAATAGAGACAACATAATTGCTAGACTCCAAAGTCAATTGGTAGGTCAACATCATTTAGGTGAATCTTATACACTCATGATAGCCTCTTCTCCAGCAAGGCCCTCTCCTACTAGTCCCATAATTGAATACCCCCCTTCTCCCATGCCTTCCAGTTCCCAATTACCTGAAAATGTCCAACATGAGTTGGAAAAGTTGAAACAAGCTCAGACCTTGTATGCAAACAAATATGAGGAGAAGGTGAAAGCTACCATTTTGAAGTTTGTCGACTCAGTCAAAACCTCCAATGTATACACAAATATGAAGAGGATTCTTGAGATTTTGATCAAATTCAAAGAAGAAGAAGGCACTTTGGAACCAATCCTAAATAAGTGGGTACCTAGAGGTAAGGAGTTAGAGCTCATGTGTTCCTCCCATGCAGATGTAGAAGAGAATGACAATCTTAGGTCCACATGTGAGTTTATAAAAGAGATGAATATTCTTTTAGTGGAAGGAACAGGTATAAAAAGAAAAGCCCAACTTTATAGAAAAGAATATTCAGATCATAAATTTGAAATATTTCCAGGAGGTTTCATTGGTCCTGTTCAGCTAAAGGAAGAGAAGACTTGGTTAAAGGAGGTGGACCACAATTTATCCCTAAGGATCAATCAGATTATTAGTACTGATGACACATCCTTATTTGTCCAAACAATTGAGGAAATTGAAAAAGTGAAATCTCATTATGGTTTCATAGAAAAAAAGATTGGGCATGTACGAGTCACTTGGAAGCGGCTAGAAGATATGAAATAGAAGGTTGCTAGTTTTACTTGGCCTAGTGATGATGTGTATCGAGAGTGGAAAGATAAGTATATGGGACAAAAAGAAGATGGTCGGGAGCAGTTACAAGAGGGTGCAATGGAACAACAAGCAAAAGAAGCCACGGATGCTGAAAAGGACCTATAACCGCTTCTTGGAAAAGGATGTTGTTTATAGTAAACTTTCTTTTGAAAGGTCCAAAGCTTGTATGCATCCATGATATTATGAATGGATACGAGGACCTTCTAAAAAAGGATTACAAGAATTTGTAAGAAAACTCTGTAGAAATATATCTGGGATTTTCTAGTCTTATGGAGAATACTCTGAGTTTTGTAATATTTTCTCAAAATTAATATCAATATACAGACTATCAACTTTCAAGCCTAAATTTTGTGTTGTCTTCTGGTCTACTTGCAAATTTTTATTGTTTTTAAATATGAGTAATCTAGGGTTATTCATTTGAGGATTGGATTGTACGCCAGTCTTAATAGAGGTGTTTCTTAGCTTTTCTCTCCAGGAGGGAAATTAAATATGCATGAAAAATTTCTATCGGTGAATTCTTTGTGGGAGATTTTGAATTTTATGAATGCAGTCTAGTTTCATAAGGATAAACTCTTATGTATGTCAGGCATAAGTGGGGTTTTATAGAAGCTGAGGTGATGGGATGTGTGGAGATATTTGATTGTGGGAGTATTGTTTAAACTTTAGATGACTCTGTGGCCTGGATAAGGCACTGGTATCAATTGTGGTTATCTTTTAAATATCTTGTAGGTCAATACTGAACATGATTATAATATTTCTTTCTTTGTTTCAGTTAGTTTTGAGGCGATAGGATTCATTGGTTTTTGGACTAGTTTACTGTGGATCTATCTTTTGAAAGTGTGAAGTCAATTCATATAAGGTATACCCACCTGAACTTTGGATAAGTTCAAAGTGTAGAAGGTTGTAAAACCTTGTCATATGTTGCTCTAAAGTTTCCTTCTCTTTGATCTCTCTTCTGCAGATAGAGTTTATCATTTTATTATATGGGTTTTTAAGGGGAATCAAATTTTGAGAACAACAAAAGTGGTGACTCTGCTGGGGAGAGTCATACTATGAATCCAGATGCTGATTGCTGCTTCAATAAAATATCAGTGTTGTCTTGATATGTTCATTTAAAAAAAAAAGTTGCACACTATTTGATATGTGATGCTAGTCTGAGGATTTGCAATATTTCGTTCAAAGCTTGTTTTTATATTTCCCATAGATTTGTGGGTGGCAACTCTGTTAGTTCAACCAGTCCTTAAAATAAGAAATTCTGAAAAGGAAACAAGCATAATGCAAGGAGGAAAGAACACTAGGTCCTTCATGAAGAAACATCCCCGTGCGACGTTACAGGAGGGATTACCTGAACAGTCACGAAGAGGTCAAAAAAGATCAGTACAACATGAGCCATCAAATCCTGCATGGGTGTAGAAAAGTAACAATACTGGTAAGGTATCTAATAGACCTGTATATGCAAAGTCTAATTCTTCTTCCTGAGAATCTGAACGTGATGTTTTAGGATTTCATTCTGGATTATTTGGAAATATAGATGATGTTCAAGTTTTAAATCAAGAGTTATCTCATGTTAGCTTTTCTAGAAAAGATAGAAGTAGTTCCAATGTAGTTAGACACTCTGTGCCTGGAATAGTTGATGGAAACATCAGCTTGATTGATATAGACCAAGTTAACGTATCTTACTCTGAGGAGATCTTCCCTGATGAAGATGAAGTGTCCCAAGAAATAGAAGACTTAAATAGAAAGGTCCATCACTTAATCTCCTTAAGAGGCCAAAAGGAAGCAAATAGGGAGAAGGAAGTCAAAGAAAAACTGATGGAAAGAGATAGGCTTCTCAGGCAGATTGCTGATCTTGAATTGTTGGCCCAAGAAAAGGAAAAAAGTGATGATGGAGGTCCTATGATTAGGGAAATTCTAGTCCCCAAAGCCAAACTATCATATAAGTCAGTAATCCAACCAAGTAAGGAGTTTTTTAGTGACCCACAGCCTGTTAGAAATGAGGTTGATAAAGGAAAAAAAAAGTGCATGGAAGGTGGGTCAGGATCAAAGATTACGATGGAGATCTCCCATAGACTATCAACACATGAGAGGGAGATGGAAAGAATGAGGAAGGAGAAAGAAGATCTACAAATGGAGTTAGAGAAAGCTGAACTAGAGGCAGCTAACCAGGAAGTTAAAAGAAAAACTGGTTATCTCAAAGCTCCCCCTATCATTTTCCCATCAGAGGAACTCAATAAGCCTGTTCCTCAGCAAGTTTCTCTCCCCCCTACTAAAATTCATCCCACTTTGCCTGTCAATACAACAATAGTCAGTCAAGCCCCAGTAATTAACCAGAATAATCAAATCTCTTAGACTCAAATCCCTACTGTGAGAATGAACATGGGTAATAACAATGTTGCTAACCATTTCCAAAGGAGACCCATCAATTTAGAGCAGTACAGGCAGTTATTCTTTGATGGAATCCCAAGATATCCCAACCATGTTCCTACTGAGTTAAGAGATAGGCTCCCTAAATTTGCTGGAAATAATGCAATTAGTGCAGAGGAGCATTTAAAATCCTTTAGTGACTTGATAAATGATTATGAGATAGCTGATGAAGATGTCATAATGAAGTTATTTTTCCAGTCCCTAATAGATGATGCAAGAGATTGGTTTTGAGGTCTCCCTGTTAATAGCATTGGGTCTTGGGAGGATTTCAAGAATTGTTTTCAAGAACAATACGGCGACAAAACAAATGTGAGTTTCATGTTAAATAAATTTAATAATATTAGAAAATCTGATAATGAGATGGTCACCGATTTCAATGCTAGATTTCAGAAAGCCATGCATAGGTTGTATCAAGTGATGAGACTAGATGATAATATGTGCCTGAACACTTATTATAATGCATTTGATAGCAAAATGGCTTACATTTTAAGGGATAAGAATCCACATAGCCTAAGAGATACATTCAGAATTGCTCTCAATGTGGAGAGCAATAGGAAAGCATCCAGAAAATTAGGGAGAAGGATTGATGGTAGGCTATGGCAGGAAACAAAACAACAACCAAACAAATTTGCTAAGGAGGAAGACAAGATAGAAAAGTTAGTCACTTCTATGAAGGACCTAACTACCAAGGTAAATAAAAATGATAAGCCTCACTATAATTGGCAAGATAGGCCTCCCAGATTGCATGATATGCCTTATAATACCAACTAGAAGGATGGTAAACCTCAGAATGAGAAGCCTAAGAATGCTTAGAGCCAAGACACCCCTGATCCCTTAAAAGGAAAAATTGTTCACAATATAGAGAACACTCCCTGGTGTATTTCTTGTGACGGGCCACATTCTCCTCATCAGTGTGCAGTAGCTCAAGCCCTTGAAGAGTCCCTAAGGCAAGAGGTTGAGCCTGATATCAATATGTTTGAAACCATTGTAGAAAGTGATGAGGAATCAGTACAAAGTGAATTTAGTGATGTACTAGACAGTAAAAGGTCTTTTCAAGGACAACTAACACTTTATTGGCATCCTACTCTGAATGTGGTAACCATTGAAGATGAAGAAATTCATCTTAGAAGGCCTAGTGAGGAAGAAGTGAAAAATCTCACCAAGGCTGCTATAGCTAAGGCAAAGCATGATTATAACCTAAGGAGCACCAAAAGGGATAGTGATCAGGGTGAACCTGGTTCTATGTTTATAAAAGAGGTTCTTTAGAAAAAGGCAACAAGTAGAGCTACTACCCCTCAGATGGGTCAAGAAAAGAAAGATCAAATTAAAGATGTACCCAAGAGTACAGATGATAACAATATAAATGATACACTAGGAGCTGCCACAACAAAGAAGGCGAGTCAACCTAAAGCAGAAAGAGTTAGAGCTAATGCTGAGTTGAGCAGCAATTCCATATTTGACATGGCTCGGGCTCTTACACAAATGAAAGTTACTGTCCCACTAATAGAGTTACTAAAAATAAAGGAACATAGAGAAGCCGCCTTGTCTTTGTTTTCTAATATATCTAATAATAACATAGTGCTACCCACCGGTGCAACTAAAAATGGAAAGGATCAGGAGTTCCAAACCCCAGAAGTTTATGTTGGAACAACTTTTACTCAAGAGCCTTCATAGGCAGATCCTTTTTATGTCACTTTGTTAGTAAACAACTGGTTGATAAAAAATTGTATGATAGATTCAAGTGTAGCTGCTAATGTAATGCCTTATGGTGTCATGAAAGAATGAGGATTATCAGTGACTATAGTATATGGAAAATTCTATGCTATGGATAACAGGGAAGTGCCTGTGATAGGTACAATGAGAGATGTTTAAGTAAAGATAGCAGCATTCCCTGAAGTGACCTATAATATGGATGTTATTGTCACTGACACTAAACCTCAATATGGCATGTTATTATCCAGGGAGTGGGCAACAGCATTAGGCGGAAATGTCCAATTGGATCTATCTTATGCTACCATCCCAATCAATGGAAATCAAGTCAAACTATACAGAGAACCACGTGCTCCTAGAGTGATTGAAAAAGTAGATCCTAGCATGCTCAATTGTATGATTGATGTGGATCTTGACAACTTTAGAGTGCAACCAATTTTACCTCAGTTAAAGAATACTGACTCCATTGTGATTGAATTAGAATCACAACAAAATGGTGTATGGCAAATGTATTTTGATGGAGCTTGCTCCAAAGAAGGGTCTGGAGCAGGAGTTCTTTTTGTATCCCCACCAGGTATAACTTTTAAGTATTCTTTCTGTAGACGTCTAAAAATGGTCAACGCTTGCGGAATCATACTTTAACATCTGCCCATTGCCTTATTTTAGGGTTTTTGCATCGCATTAACATTTCTCCTATGATTTGCACTTGGTCTTTATCATTTGCGAGCATCGAGTCCTTCTGCATTCCTCATTTTTCTCGCTTTCAAATTTGGTCTTGTCGATAACAATATTTGTCATGATCTTGATCGATCTTATCTTGTCGCATCAATGTGCATATTCATTTGTCATCATTTTGGACATCGTCAATCCTAATTAGGGTTTTGTCCTCTTATCAATCTTGTCATCTTGCGATCGATTTGTCATCGATCGTTGTCATTTTCAATCTTGTCATCTTGCAATTGATTTGTCATCGATCGTGTTCATTTCCAATCTTGTCGTTTTGCAATCTATTTTATCATCGATTGTTGTCATTTTTGTCATTTTGCGATCGATTTGTCATCGATCGTCGTCTTTCTCAATCATGTCAATTTGGATCAATTAGTAATTGTTCCTCGTCAATTGGCGCATTTATCAATCAAATCACTTATCAGCATTGGTCATTTATCAAGTCAGAATCATGATCAAATCGAATCGATGTCAATTATCTTTGGTCAGGACCTAATTGTCATCCTTGCATTTCTAATTCATCTTCTAGGGTTTCATGATTTAGTCATTTAACCTTGTTTGTCATTTCTCCCTCTAGGTTAAATAATTTGTTTATTTATCCTAAGTCTTCTTGTCACAATTAAAAATTTATTTAATTGGCTAACTAATTCCTCCCTTTTTGTGAATTAATTAATAAATGAAAAATTGTTAATTAATTCACTTAATTCCTAATTTCCTCATTTCCTAATTTCCTAATTTCTAATTCATCTAATTTCAATTCTCTCCTAATTTTCTCCTAATTTCATGGGAATGACATTTCAATTTGTCATAATTTGTCAAAATTGACAATCAATCAATTTTGACATAGAAATTTGTCATAATTTTGTCATAATTATCAATCAATTAATCTTGCATAGAAAGTGCAAATTTGTCATAATTTGTCATAATTGACATTCTTGATTTGCAATTTCCATTCGAATCTCTTCATGCTAATTTGATCTTTTCTCCAATTTGTCTATAAATTGGATGAATTTCTTCAATCAAGATCCCTACCTGGTCGAATCAATCACCCTTCGAGTATTCTTGTGCTACTATCTTGTCTACTTGCTTTCACATCATTCTTATGCACTAGTAGGTGAGATCCACAAAACAAAGCCATTTGAAGGAGAAAGAAGGACAATGGAGCCACATGAAGGAGACATTCAAGTCTGCATTTGGTTTGCTTAGATTTCATTTAGAATGTCTTGTTTTCATTGAGTGTTTTTAGGATTGATCATTACATTTGAGCTTTCGTGATTGAGCTAGATTAATATTGATTTGCTTGTGATGATTTCCACATTTCCTAAATACATTAATTGGTGAACTCGACGTGAACTAACCCCCTAATCATGCTTTTGAGTGCTTTTGAGTTGATTTGCAGGTTAAAAACCCAAGAAACAGGGTAATGCAGGGTTTTCTGGGAACTTTTGCGCCTGTGTGAGACAATCTGTGCCTGTGTCAAGGACAATATGCAACTGTGTGAGATAATCGGTGCCTGTTTCAAGCATTTTGCACCTGTGTAAGTCGAGAAACAGAGGTAAAAAAAGCAGTGTTTTTACTTGCAAATTGTTTTGTTTTCCATTCTGTTTCTGCTTTTTGGTTTTTGGTACTAATTCTTTGTGTAGCACCTTGGCATTGCACATGGCAAAAAAAAGAAATGAAACTACTAACACATTTTATGCAGGTTCGATAGTCAAAGACTAAACATATCAAACTTCTGACGTGGGTTTTTGCAGGTTGCCTTGGACTACAACTAAACTTTGTGTTTGCAATTAATATTTAGGCACCTAGTATGATTTCTAAATAGGATGGAATGAATGTATGTTTGCTTTGATTGTTGAGTTTGACATTGGAGTAGGAGAGTATGCTCTCATCCTTCTTAGGGTGATCATAAATCCAGATCTTCGATACCATGCTCATGTTTTTGATTGTGTGTCACCTTTAGAGGGCCTTCCTTCCCGACCATTTGCTTTTGCAAGCAAGTGACAATCGTGAGAAGGGAAAGACCCAAAGTGACTATAGCTAGAATACCTTGGCATTCTAACTCACTATAAATAAATACCTGATGGGTGAAAGCTTTGAAGGAAGAGTTACGTGGGAATTGTAGTTACTTGGGAAGTGATAACCCTTGGACTCTTTCTCATATCAACATCTAAGTAGGGCCTCAAGGTCTAAATCGTGCTTGCGCAACTACATTTGTTTGGTATCTTGGTGGGCTTAATGTCTTAATCACGCTTGCGTGACACCAAGGAGTAACACTTAACAGAAATCCTTACTAAACACCTTGTATTTAGAGGCCAAAATTCCTTCTAGTTGCTTGAGAAGGACAAGTTCAGATACTTGGAAGAGATACTAAGTTCGCCATGGGGAGATTTCCATGGGGACTGATGCTTGGCTGCCCTGAGAAGTTAGTGCCATGGAGGGCAGCCCGTGGGGTCAAGCATCCATGTATTCTCCTTGAATCCCATAACGAGACTACCTCTCAAGTACCTAATGTCCTTTCCTACCATAAGAAATGTGTGAATGAGCATGATTGTCTTGAGTCTAAGTTGAAATATCTTGTCTTCTTTGCTTGTCAAAAGTTGAATTGCATCTCATTTCAAAAACAAGGCAAATTGATTCAAAACAAGGTTAAACACAAGAACATTTCATCCAACAAAGTTCAAAACACCTTCAAACATGGTTGTCAAACATTTTTCAAAATCTTGTCTCAACATTCATGTCACTTATATTTAGGTTCATCTTAGGTTTGCATTTTGCAAAGTCATTGTCAATTACCAAGGTTAAGTTTCACCTAGGTCATACTCCTTTGCATATCAATAAGGGTCATCCATTTGCATGTATCCTCTTGCATTAGAGTAATACCATTGTCATACATTCATATTTGCATACCCTAGGTCTCTTCATTAAGCTTATGTCATTATCATATCATATTAGGGTCATTTGCATAGTAATTGTCCCTTTGCATATGGTGTCAAAACTAGGTTTTGTCATACTTGAGTAATCCAAATCTTTGATAAACCCTAAGTTATTGTTAGGAAGTCTAGACCTTATCAAACTTTTGTTTTTTGTCATCAATGTCATTTCGTCAAACCTAGCTTAGTATCCAAGCATATAGGGGAGACATTGTCACTTGGTCCTTTTGTCCTTTGAGGTCTAGACATCATTTCAATTTCCTAAGGGTCTCTTTTAGATTTGCACTCCAAAAAGTTTGTCAAAATCTTGAAAAACAACCAAAAACATAGGTTGCATTCTTGCCATAGATTGCATTCTCATTTATTTAGTTTGCATTTAGTTGCATATCATATATTCTCCTTGAAAATTTCCAAAAATATTGCATTTGCATAAGTGACATGCCTGTTGAAACAAGGTCAAAATCTAAGAAGATGGGCGAACCAACGTATCAACCCATTGACAACATATCAAATTCACAATTTCAAATGAGTCAAACAGTACAAATTGAAGGTTTATCAAACACATCACTACCACCATATGGAATGGTTCAACTTGGACCACCTCCATTATATAAACTAGTGTTTGTAACTATGAAACCAGGACATGGGAGTGTTCCACCAACACCAAGAGGAAATGCACCCTTCGATAATGGCGACACAAAGAGATATGGATAGTGGTTTGCACCAACAACAATTGTTGCAACAATTGAGTAATACACAAAAGGTACAATCGAATGTGCAAACAAACAATACACAACAACAACAATACCGCATTTGACAACAAGTTGCAGTGCCTTCTGCCCCATTACAAGTTAATGCAAACTTGCAACCATCACAATGGATTGGACAAACAACACAGCAAGTTAATACAAGTGCCATACCCCATCTTAAGGAGAAACAACAAAAACCACCCAAACAAGTTTTTTGCAAATGATGGGATTTACACTGCGACAACAGTTGGCACAAAGTCAGTAAATTCCAATTCGTCAGCATCAACAACAACATGTGTCTCAATATGTGCCAAGACAAACAAGCTATCATACTTCACAACCGCAATTGGCGCCTGGGCCATATCAACAACACCCTCAATTGGAATATCAACCTAGGCTACAAGAAGCACAACAACAAGGTCAATATCAAGGCATGGCACAACCACAACAACAAGAGGTGTACCAAGAACATTATATGCCGGAGACACCAAAGACGGCAATTTCAGAGCATCAACAACCGATCGGAAACACGATGTATCGACAAAGAGTACCTACCAGGATTATTGATGGACCTCCAAAATCTGATACAATTGCGCAACAACTTGAGAAGTTGCAACGACAAGTTGACGCATTAGAAACTAAAGGAACAAAGAAGTTCTATACAGATCAGGATTTATGTCCTAATCCATTTGACAAGAGCTTATACATGCCTCCATTCCCTAAGCATTTTGAAGCACCTAATTTTGAGAAATATAAAGGGAATGGCAATCCAAAAGATCACATTCGAGCATTTTTGATGGCATGTACTGAAGTGAGTTATGAGGAAACATATTTAATGCGCTTATTTGCATGAAGTCTCACGGGACAAGCCATGGATTGGTATTCGCATCTACCAGGAAATATAAAGACTTGGTCTGAATTGGCTCAAAAGTCTATATCTCACTTCGTATTCAACATCGACAGTGACGTGACCATGTCAGATTTATGCAACACCAAGCAAAAGCAAGGTGAACCATTAGTCACTTTCTTGCAACGATGGCGAAGCTTGTATAGTCGTTCTTCCCTAGATATACCTGAAGAACAACAAGTGAATCTGTTTATTCAAAATTTGGTCCCAGAAATGATGTATGAACTAAAATTGAAAAGTCCCACTACTATAGAGAAACTCATTAAGAAAGGGATGAACATTGAAACTGCTCTTGTAGCCAAGGGAATCATTAAGCTTAAAAAAGACAGTGACAACACAAACAATTCAGGGGACAGAAATAGATTTTGGTATAAAAACAAGAATGTCACTAATGATAAAGTTGTTGATGCAAGAGCGGTGAATGCAAATCAACCACCATTCACAATCAAGAAATTGAGTGTTCCTAATATGTCAACTATGGAACAAAATCAAACACCTATGAACAATGTTACTCAATAGCCGGAATACGAACAACATACTCAACAATACACTCAACAATATAATCAACAACAAGGCCAGCAACAAAACCAGCAACGCAAACCTTTCCAATCGAGGGATGGGCCTCTTCGATAGTTTACACCATTGGGAGAGCCTATTGAGTCAGTAGTGAAACAATTAATACAAGAAAAATTTATTAAGCTACCAGATATCAAGGCCGAACAAGTGGTAAAACCGCATTGGCGGAATGATAATGCATACTGTGAGTACCATCGGTCAAAAGGACATAAAACTGCGTCATGTTTTCAATTGAAACATATGATTCAAGACTTGTTAGAGCAAGGAGTAATTGAGGTAGATCCACCCAATGTGATCTCTAACACTGATCATACCATTTTCAAAACTCCTTTGC
This sequence comes from Cryptomeria japonica, assembly GCF_030272615.1. Lineage (NCBI taxonomy): Eukaryota > Viridiplantae > Streptophyta > Pinopsida > Cupressales > Cupressaceae > Cryptomeria > Cryptomeria japonica. The sequence goes on along the minus strand of NC_081413.1, from coordinate 429,067,934 downwards.
TTGATCATGACAAGGGTAAAGCATCTTCTTCAAACTCTACCCAAATAGAAAATTATGCAAGTACTGGTTATAACAATGTCATCAATTATTTTTGAGCGTCAAATGAGTATGTTTCCACCCTAAGAATAAAGGGACAAGATCCTTCTTGCACAGTCACCACTCGTCGATCCAAAATAGTCCTGAAAGGAGCTCCTGCAACTCCTCCCAAACCAACTCCTGCAAGTCAGTCTAATCTCTTGGATCATCTAGGAAAGACACCTGCACAAATATCAATCCTTGAGTTGTTGAAAATGTCCCCCATGCATCGTGCAATCCTAGATAAAGCTTTAATTGAGTCCACTGATCCGAAAGACATTGATGTTGACACGTTTCAAGCCCGGATTGGACATCTAGCTGTTTCCCAAAATGTCGCATTTTCTGATAATGATATCTCACCTCATAAGCTCCCTCATAATGATCCTTTACACCTTGAATTCTTTGTCCATAATTGCAAAATCCGATGAGCCTTGATAGATGGCGGAGCGGGTCTTAATATTTGTACGTTGAGAGTGGTCATTGGCCTTGGTTATACAGAAAATGGCATTGATGCTTCCAAAAGAATAACAATCAAAGCATATGATGATGCTGAGTGCCCATCTAAAGGGATAATTACATTACCTATTAGAGTTGGTCCAGTGACAGAAAACAGTTTCTTGCAGGTCTTAGACCTTGATCTCCCTTACAATATGATTCTTGGTCATCCATGGATCCATGCAATGAAAGCAGTTCCATCCACCTATCATCAATGTTTAAAATATCCTTACAATGGAACTGAGATAACAATTCCAGAAGATCCTAATCCATTTCAATTTTGTGCTAATCTAAAGGATTCCCCTCAGCAGCAAGTCCCAGTCAATAGAGAGGCCCACTCACATAGTTATGTGGATCCTAATGAATTGTTAGATGCTGTCAAAGGAAAATTGAAGATATAGGACCAAGGATGCAGAGAATATTCAGTGGATCAAACATTCCTCATCGGGAATTTACCAATATCTCCAAAATCATATGGCAAACCACATTTGTTGCAAAAGGAACCTAAGGTAGTTATTCAATATCAGCCTCCCACTACATTTACAAGATGGGGTGAACTTGACAAAGAAACTTTAGATGATGATGTCATAGATTGGCTTTATAAGGATCCAACTGAGACCCCACCTATCAGGTTGCCAATGGAACGGTATGGCAAAGGATTTACTATGCTACAAAACAAAGGATATGACGGCTGCAATGGCTTAGCCCTGAACAAGAATGGAAGGCTAGAACCTGTTATACCCAAGATGCGACCTCCAACTTTAGGGTTAGGTTTTGTACCATTGCGAATTGGATCCTCATCTACCAAAGTGACCACGTGTGGAAAAGGGCGTGACTCTGATGATGAAATAACACCTGAGGATACCCGACCCAAAACTGATTCCAATGAATGGGAGTGGAGTTCTTTTTCTTCTAGCTCCTATGCCCTTGACAATATTTTCCTAGACCCTGATAATTTGACTATGGAAGACAAACATGAAATAACTCCCCTTCCTAAAACATGTCCTAATGCTTGGATAGAGTCATTCTGGGACCCAAGCTTAGAATCAGATACAAGCAGTTCAGACAGTGATACCATAGATGTTTACATCTTTACCATCTCATTCCTCTCTCTCCTTAAAACCAATGATGACATGCCCCTCATCTATCCCCAGCTTATCCAACATGACCAACAAGAACCACTCACATTGGATTGTTTTCAAAATGACGAAGCAATTGCAGAATTCCTTGGATTACGGGAAGGCATACCACAAGGTGATCATAAGGTAGGATTTGCTATTGATCTGAATTCCAAAGCCTATTTTAGGGAGTCAACTCCATCTTCCAGTCATCAAAATGAAAAAAGAAAAGAAAAAATACAAAATCAAAAGAATAGGTCTCTGAGTGAAAACCGTAAGGCACTCTCTGATCATGAACAAGTAAAAATAAAAGACGTACCTGTGGGTGAAAACCTCTCTAAGGCACCCAAAGGTGGAAGAGTGGACATACCCCTATCAAGTCAGGGTAAATCAACTTTGCTTGTAGAAATGACTGAAGAAATCAATTTGGGTACACCTGACAACCCTAAGGTCATTCATTTCGCTCCTTCTTTATCAAAACAGGAAAAGATAGATTTTGTCAATTTCTTTCTTGAGAAGAAGATCAGCTTTGCATGGTCCTATGTAGATATGCCTGGCCTTGATCCAGAATTAGTCCTTCATCACTTGCCATTAAAAGCAGACGCCAAGCCTGTCAAACTAAAACTCAGAAAGATGCATCCCCAGGTGGCTCTTTTGGTCAAGGTGGAACTAAAAAAATTACTAGATGTGGGCTTTATTAGACCCATTGATTATGCAGACTAGATTTCAAATTTAGTACCAGTTAGCAAGGTAACTAGGGGCATCAGAATCTGTATGGATTTTAGGGATCTCAATAAAGCATGCCCTAGAGATGATTTTCCACTACCAAATATAGACATCATAGTTGACATGACTGTTGGATATGAGATGCTCTCATTGATGGATGGTTTCTCTGGCTATAACCAAATTCTCATTGCTCCTGAAGACCAACATAAGACTGCATTCACATGTGCTTGGGGTACCTACTGTTGGAATGTGATGCCCTTCGGTCTTAAAAATGCAGGCGCAACATATCAAAGAGTGATGATGACAATTTTCCATGATTTCATGCATACTTTGATGGAGGACTATGTTGATGACTTATTATGCAAATCTGTCACAAGAGATAGTCATTTAGCCATCCTGGGCCCAATCTTTGACCGAATGGAGACCTAAAAGCTCAGACTCAATCCAAAGAAGTGTGTCTTTGGTGTCATAGCTAGCAAATTACTAGGGTACATTGTTTCTCACAGAGGCATTGAAGTCGACCCTGCCAAGGTTAAAGCAATAATGGATATGCCTCCTCCTTCTATTCTCTGTCAACTAAGAAGTCTGCAAGGAAAGCTATAGTCAATCCACCGCTTTATAGCTCAATTGGCAGACAAATGTCATCCATTCCAGCATTTATTGCATAGAGGAGTCACTTTTAAATGTACTGAGCAATGCTAATCAACATTTCAAGCTCTTAAGGACTATTTGCTGTTGCCACCTATTCTAATGCCTCCTATAGAAAGAAAGCCATTTATATTGTATATTTCTACAACTGAAATGGCACTAGGAGTTCTCTTGGCCCAACAGGATGAGAACGGCAAAGAGCGAGCTATTTATTATATCAGTCGGACACTAGTAGGCTATGAGCTGAATTATTCAACTATTGAACGGGCATGCTTAGCAGTGGTATTTGCAACACAGAAACTCCAACACAATATGTTAAATCACCACACATTGCTGGTTGCAAAAATTGATTCCTTGAAATATTTGCTTAGCAGAGCAGCTTTGACGGGTCATCTAGCAAAATGGGTTATGATCCTCAGTGAATTTGATATTGAGTATATAGAGCAAAAGGCGATAAAAGGACAAGTCATAGCAGATCAACTCGCAAAGGCTCCTATTTATGATGATCATCCCATGTTGACAGATTTTTTGGATGAGTCAATCTTTGCTCTTACATCTTCTAATGAGTGGAAGTTATACTTTGATGGGTCCCATACCAAGTTCAGATCCGGAGTAGGCATATTGTTTGTCACCCCTCAAGGTGATGCTATTCCCAAGTCCTACAAAATAACTTTTCATTGTACCAATAACATTGCAGAGTATGAAGCACTGGTCACAGGACTCTGAGTAGTGGTCCACTGGAACATCACACATTTACAAGTCTATGGAGATTCTTAGTTAGTCATCCGACAAGTGAATGATGACTAAGAAACAAAAGATGAAAAGCTTATTCCCTACAAGCATATGGTAGATTTCTTCAAGACAAAATTCATGGCTATCCATTTCAGTCAAGTTCCAAGAATGCAAAACAAGTTGGCAGATGCGATGGCTACGATTACTTCCATGTTAAATATGCCCCACAATATGGATAAATGTGAATTTTTGGTCGAACAGTTGCTTGTCCCTTCTTTTGACATTTCGACAGCAGATGTGATGTGCGTTCTTGTTGGTCCTAACTCCATGTGGTACAATGATGTATATCAATACCTTAAATCCTAAACCTTACCACCTAACCTTTCCACTAACCAATGCTGAGCCTTCATCTAATAGACGGCCAAATATGTCATCATTGCCAACACCCTTTACCATCGTTCCTTTTACCATACCCTCCTCGGGTGTTTGGATTCTGACGAAGCACAAATGGCTTTACACGAGGTTTATGATGGTATATGTGGGGGCCATTTCAATGGTTTGAGCCTAGCCAAAAAGTTGATTCATGCTGGGTATTATTGGCCCACTCTGGAAAAGGATGTTCATGATTTTGTTAAGAAGTGCTACAAATGCCAGATCCATGGAAATTATATTCATGCACCAACCCAAGAACTTCATTCTATCATATCTTCGTGGCCCTTTTCTCAATGGGGATTGTATCTTATTGGCAAGATTCACCCGACATCTGCAAATGGACACAAGTTCATCATTACAGCCACAGAGTATTTTACAAAATGGATCGAGGCTATCCCCATGACCTATATCACTGGTGTGCAAATTTCAAAATTCCTATTGAATTATATCTTATGCAGATATGGGGTTCCCCTTGCCATAGTCATAGATAAAGGTCGTCCCTTCAAGAATAAAGATGTCAAGGAACTCTGTGAAAAGTTTCATATCCAACACCATTTCTCTAGTCCATACTATCCACAGGGTAATGGTCAAGCCGAAGCATCAAATAAAACCATTATCAAGATCCTGAAAAAGGTTGTCAATGACAGTGGTCAAGATTGGCATGTACAGTTGAATCCAGCACTATGGGTCTATCGCACTTCTATCCGCACACCTACTGGTGCAACACCTTGTTCCTTGATGTATGGTGCGGAAGCCATTTTACCCTTGGAAGTGGAGATTCCTTCCTTGCATGTTTCCTTGCAACATCTAATTGATGATGAGACGCACATAGTCTCTCGGTTGCATCAGCTTGAGATGTTAGATGAGAAACGTCAGACAACCCTGACACATTTGCAAGCACTTCAAAACCGTCTCCGTTGCTCTTATAATAAGAATGCACAATCTACTGACATCATCAAAGGCAAGTTTGAACCTAATTGGGTTGGGCCTTTCATAGTGACTGCAGCCTATGGCTCGGGGGCATATCAACTTGCCACTCCAGAAGGTGAACCTTTGTCTGATCCTGTCAATAGCATGCACCTTCACAAGTACTGGGCATAATTTTCTATCAGCACTTCTTCATGTATGATCCTGAAAAAATACAAAAAAATCAAAAAAAGCATAAAATACAAAAAAATCAAAAAAGCAAAAAAAATACAAAAAAAACAAAAAAACAAAAAACAAAACAAAAGAGGAAAAGAGAAAAAAAGTAAAGAAAAATGATTCGCCCTCTAGTGAAAACTTGGCAAACAGGCACTTTGGGCAAGTACCATGGTGAAAACCTGGCAATCAGGCGCCATGTGTAACGAGATCATTGTTCCGTCACTCGTCATGACCTCTAGCTATGCTTTCTCTCGACCGGTTTATCATGTCTATCTTTGTCTTGACCCAATGTTCTGTTCCAGGCCTGTGATTGGTCAACATCATTGTCTTGCATACTCTGGTTTCTTGTACATATGTCTTTCAAATGTGCATTGGGTGCATTCCCCTTGTCATGATCAATCACTGGAACTTTTAAAAAATTGAAAAATGTCCTGAAATAATTCAAAAAAATTGAAAAATGTCCTGAAAAAAATCCCTAAACATCAAATAATGTCCTGAAAAAATCTCTAAAAATCAAATAATGTCTTGAGAAAATCCCTAAAAAGTCATATAAAGTCCTAAAAAAATGAATTTTTTTTTTTTTTGTAAAAACTCGAAAAACAAAACACCAATATCACCTTTGTGCATAGTCAGATCGCTGAGCATACCTCCAACGACAATCAAATCCAACACTGTGTTTTAATGGAATCATGCATTAACAGATGAACTTTTTCAATCAAACCAGACATTCCAGCTAATCATAGTTGTCTTCTCAATCAAACATCAACATTACTATCATTTGTCCTTGGCACATTATCATGAGTCTTATACAAGGTGTGGTATACTCGAAACCAGACTATGTCCTGTCTTAGATGAGGTACCACATTCCCTGAAACCAGACAGCATGATCGTCTTATCAACACTTTCAACTTTTGACAATGAAGATCAAGATGTTTGTTTGACTTGTTGGAATTAGCGAGTCTTATCATTTATTGATTTATCTTCGATCATGTTCCTATGTTGCTCGATGATGTCACTGAGTGATTTAGAGTGACTGGGATGATTCATGGTCCCTTTCTTTTTTGTTGTGATTGTTGTTTGTCTGCAATGTGTCTGTCTTTTGCAAAAAGGGTTGCATTTCAGCTTTGGCCTTCAATGCCATGATGCTACACATCCATTTTGCTACATTAAATAAAGGTTCTCACCTACAAAGTGCATTACTGAAAGCAAGTTTTTCTTCATCTCTAACTGACTTCTGTCTCATTTCTTCTTACTAACATTTCTTCCGTCAGTTTGGATAGTCAGTTTGGTCTAGTGCTCTGATTTCCCCAAACACATATGTTGCATCATGCATTCATTGGTTAGTACATTTGCATTATATCAAACATCACATCGAGCATCACATCAAGCATTTTATCCATTTCATATTATAAATGCATCAAAAACACATAAAAAAATAACTTCCTTCATGTTCCATAATGGTACATAAACAATGCATAAGTCATCCATACATGGAAACTAAACATACTTCATAACACATTGCATCCCATCATATAGATGCATATCATATCATATATCAAAATAATATCGGAGTACAAAATTGGACTGTCTATCCTAAGTATGGCCCGCAGGCTGACTACATAATGTCACACTACATAATATCATCTATCCGTCATAAGGAGCACGTGCCTCTATCACTGGGTGCTCACTCTGTCCTCGAGATGGCATTCTGTCTCTCTAATGTCGCAATGTGATCATGCTGACTTGCTATGGTAGCCCTGCACATCTCCATCTCCTCTATCCTAGTTATCTCTGGCTCTATGGGTATATCCTACAATGACTCCTGCTCACCTGAATCAGGCTCATAATCATCATCCCCATCATCATCTCCATCCTCATCATCCCCCTCATCCTCATCATCACCCTCATCCTCCTCATCCTCTTCATCTCCCTCCTCCTCTTCTGCGAGTGGGAAGTCCTCCTGTCTCCTCGGTACCGGAATATCAGGATTTGTCAATGGCACTGACCATCATCGTGCAAACCATCTCTCATACTCCTTTGTCTTCCCGACGTCCTCCACATCTGATCTCCAATCCCACTTTCTCTATTGTAGCTATATGAAGTCAGCATATGCTATGTGTGGCTGAATCATACTCCCCCACTGACTCATCTCTCTGTGAGATTGGGCAAAGTGTACAGTCCTTCTAGGTACATCCTACCTCTCTCCAAACTGTCATTTGACTCTCTCTGGCAGGTACATCTCAATCACTCTCTGGTGATTCACTAGTCACCCAATCAGGTACCTCTCTTTTCTACAATATGGTAGCTCATCACTATCATCTGACCATCCAGGGCAATCACGATATGGCCTCCATGTGAACTCTCTCAGTCTGTCTAGCTCGTGTCGCCAATACAATATGTATCCAAACGGACCCTGTCTCAGTGCTCCCCCATAGCAGTACACATATGGTCGATGTGGTAATACCTGTCTCTCTGCAATCGGTCGACATATGGCTATGTGCTCAAATGCCCATACCTATAACAGTGTGACTCCATAGCTCAAAGTTTGCACTCCCTGATATGCTATCTGATGCAACTGAAAATATAGCATAGCAAGCACACATGGTCCCCATGCGTACACCGTCCCCTCTATCACCATCCACTCTAGCACTCTTCCCCATCCAATAGGGAATCCATGTCCTCCTCTATCCCCTGCTAGTAGACATGCTATCACCACTGCTATCACCACATATTGTCGATCATACTCTGATGCTAGGGTCTCCCAGCCGATCTCCCTCTCTACGATATCCAGATCATCTGCATCACACTCAAATAATCTGCACAATGCATCTCTCCTTGTCATTGGGTCATACTCTATCATCTCTCCATGAATCAAAATGCGGAGGATAGACCATACATCCTCTAGTGTCACCGTCGCCTCTCTAGTCGCCAGATGGAAAGAGGAAGTCTCTGAATGCCATTGCTCTGCCAATGTGGTAAACAGTCCTGTGTTTGCCCTAATCTCAGGCATGAATGTGATATAGTATATTCCAAGTCCTGCTAATGTATCTCTGTCCGTGCTCCTGAGTCTATGTCATAACATGAAGCAGTCTGGTCGGTTCTCCCACGTGATCAATGGATATTGTCGACTCTGCATCACAATTGGGGCATATTTTGTCAGTTTTAGGGTTTGCTCCTATAGGTTGCATTTCCTCATTTCATCCACAAATCAGGGTGTTTCTAATCTCTTTTTACCTATCCTACCCTTATCCCCCCTTTTTTCGGCTCATTCATATGCCATTTTTGACTAAATTGGGGTTCACAATGCACAACTGTGCCTGTGTGCTAAGTCCTGCGCTTGTGTAACACAACCTGCACCTGTGTCCCCTACACAAGCACAGAAGACCCTACACAAGCGTAGAAATCAGTTTCTGCATTCCCTATGGGCCCCGCAATGTCCCGCAAGCACGTCAACTTCATGAAATTGACAATATGGGTTTTTGAGATACATACCGCTACTCCCACATCGTCTGTTCATTTGTACGTGCGTACGCATTCTCTGAGGTGATCTGCCCTTGGAATGTTCACCAGCTCTCTGCACGTGTCCTTTTCTAGAGCAACAAATTCTCCTCTTTGGCTAGTGCAAATGAGCAATTTTCACTCTCTTTGTCTCATTTATAGATCTTTGTCTGTGCATAGATGGATGTGCACTCTCTCCATCTCATGCTAGTCGTGATCTTTTGCACCTTCAATATCTTGTCATTCATGCATCTGATCCCTGATTTTCAGTCCGTTCGATCCTATCATTTTTATCGATCAACTGGCCTCTTTTCTGGATGTTTCTGGCCAATTCCTCGAGGGGGCATGCATGTGTCATTGTCAGTGTCTGGGGCATTTTCAGTATTGTTCTTTGAAACAACACTTAAAATCGCATTGTCTCAAAGAGGGGCAAAATGTAGATATCTAAAAATGGTCAACGCTTGCGGAATCATACTTTAACATTTGCGCATTGCCTTATTTTAGGGTTTTTGAGTCGCATTAACATTTCTCCTATGATTCGCACTTGGTCTTTATCATTTGCGAGCATCGAGTCCTTCTTTTGCATTTGTCATTTTTCTCGCTTTCGAATTTGGTCTTGTCGATAACAATATTTGTCATGATCTTGATCGATCTTATCCTGTCACATCAATGTGCGTATTCATTTGTCATCATTTTGGACATCGTCAATCCTAATTAGGGTTTTGTCCACTTATCAATCTTGTCATCACACGATCAATTTGTCATTGATCGTTGTCATTTTCAGTCTTGTTATATTGCGATCGATTTGTCATCGATCGTGGTCATTTCCAATCTTGTCGTTTTGAAATCTATTTTATCATCGATTGTTATCATTTTTGTCATTTTGCGATCGATTTGTCATCGATCGTCATCTTTCTCAATCATGTCAATTTGGATCAATTAGTCATTGTTCCTCATCAATTGGCGCATTTATCAATCAAATCACTTATCAGCATTGGTCATTTACCAAGTCAGAATCATGATCAAATCGAATCGATGTCAATTATCTTTTGTCAGGAACTAATTGTCATCCTTGCATTTCTAATTCATCTTCTAGGGTTTCATGATTTAGTCATTTAACCTTGTTTGTCATTTCACCCTCTAGGTTAAATAATTTGTTTATTTATCCTAAGTCTTCTTGTCACAATTAAATATTTATTTAATTGGCTAACTAATTCCCCCCTTTTTGTGAATTAGTTAATAAATGAAAAATTGTTAATTAATTCACTTAATTCCTAATTTCCTCATTTCCTAATTTCCTAATTTCTAATTCATCTAATTTCAATTCTCTCCTAATTTTCTCCTAATTTCGTGGGAATGACATTTCAATTTGTCATAATTTGTCATAATTGACAATCAATCAATTTTGACATAGAAATTTGTCATAATTTTGTCATAATTATCAATCAATTAATCTTGCATAGAAAGTGAAAATTTGTCATAATTTGTCATAATTGACATTCTTGATTTGCAATTTCCAGTCGAATCTCTTCATGCTAATTTGATCTTTTCTCCAATTTGTCTATAAATTGGATGAATTTCTTCAATCAAGATCCCTACCTGGTCGAATCAATCACGCTTGGAGTATTCTTGTGCTACTATCTTGTCTACTTGCTTTCACATCATGCTTATGCACTAGTAGGTGAGATCCACAAAACAAAGCCATTTGAAGGAGAAAGAAGGACAATGGAGCCACATGAAGGAGACATTCAAGTCTGCATTTGGTTTGCTTAGATTTCATTTAGAATGTCTTGTTTTCATGTTTTCATTGAGTGTTTTTAGGATTGATCATTGCATTTGAGCTTTCGTGATTGAGCTAGATTAATATTGATTTGCTTGTGATGATTTCCACATTTCCTAAATACATTAATTGGTGAACCTGACGTGAACTAACCCCCTAATCATGCTTTTGAGTGCTTTTGAGTTGATTTGCAGGTTAAAAACCCAAGAAACAGGGTAATGCAGGGTTTTTTGGGAACTTTTGCGCCTGTGTGAGACAATTTGCGCCTGTGTCAAGGACAATCTGCACCTATGTGAGATAATCGGTGCCTGTGTCAAGCATTATGCGCTTGTGTAAGTCGAGAAACAGAGGTAAAAAAAGCAGTGTTTTTACTTGCAAATTGTTTTGTTTTGCATTATGTTTCTGCTTTTTGGTTTTTGGTATTGATTCTTTGTGTAGCACCTTGGCATTGCACATGGCAAAGACAACAAATGAAACTACTAACACATTTTATGCAGGTTCGATAGTCAAAGACTAAACATATCAAACTTCTGACTTGGGTTTTTGCAGGTTACCTTGGACTACAACTAAACTTTGTGCTTGTAATTAATATTTAGGCACCTAGTATGATTTCTAAATAGGATGGAATGAATGTATGTTTGCTTTGATTGTTGAGTTTGACATTGGAGTAGGATAGTATGCTCTCATCCTTCTTAGGGTGATCAGAAATCCAGATCTTTGATACCATGCTCATGTTTTTGATTGTGTGTCACCTTTAGAGGGCCTGCCTTCCCGACCATTTTCTTTTGCAAGCAAGTGTCAATCGTGAGAAGGGAACGACCCAAAGTGACTACAGCTAGAATACCTTGGCATTCTAACTCACTATAAATAAATACCTAATGGGTGAAAGCTTTGAAGGAAGAGTTACGTGGGAATTGTAGTTACTTGGGAAGTGATGACCCTTGGACTCTTTCTCATATCAACATCTAAGTAGGGCCTCAAGGTCTAAATCGTGCTTGTGCGACTACATTTGTTTGGTATCTTGGTGGGCTTAATGTCTTAATCATGCTTGCGTGACACCAAGGAGTAACACTTAACAGAAATCCTTACTAAACACCTTGTATTTAGAGGCCAAAAATCCTTCTAGTTGCTTGAGAAGGAAAAGTTCGGATACTTGGAAGAGATACTAAGTTCGCCATGGGGAGATTTCCATGGGGACTGATGCTTGGCTGCCCTAAGAAGTTAGTGCCGTGGAGGGGAGCCCGTGGGGTCAAGCATCTATGTATTCTCCTTGAATCCCATAACGAGTCTACCTCTCAAGTACCTAATGTCCTTGCCTACCATAAGAAATGTGTGAATGATCATGATTGTCTTGAGTCTAAGTTGAAATATCTTGTCTTCTTTTCTTGTCAAAAGTTGAATTGCATCTCATTTCAAAAACAAGGCAAATTGATTCAAAACAAGGTTAAACACAAGAACATTTCATCCAACAAAGTTCAAAACACCTTCAAACATGGTTGTCAAACATTTTTCAAAATCTTGTCTCAACATTCATGTCACTTATATTTGGGTTCATCTTAGGTTTGCATTTTGCAAAGTCATTGTCAATTACCAAGGTTAAGTTTCACCTAGGTCATACTCCTTTGCATATCAGTAAGGGTCATTTATTTGCATATGTCCTCTTGCATTAGAGTAATACCATTTTCGTATATTCATATTTGCATACCCTAGGTCTCTTCATTAAGCTTAAGTCATTATCATATGATATTAGGGTCATTTGCATAGTAATTGTCCCTTTGCATATGGTGTCAAAACTAGGTTTTGTCATACTTGAGTAATCCAAATCTTTGATAAACCCTAAGTTATTGTTAGGAAGTCTAGACCTTATCAAACTTTTGTTTTTTTGTCATCAATGTCATTTCGTCAAACCTAGCTTAGTATCCAAGCATATAGGGGAGACATTGTCACTTGGTCCTTTTGTCCTTTGAGGTCTAGACATCATTTCAATTTCCTAAGGGTCTCTTTTAGATTTGCATTCCAAAAAGTTTGTCAAAATCTTGAAAAACAACCAAAAACATAGGTTGCATTCTTGCCATAGATTGCATTCTCATTTATTTAGTTTGCATTTAGTTGCATATCATATATTGTCCTTGAAAATTTCCAAAAATATTGCATTTGCATAAGTGACATGCCTGTTGAAACAAGGTCAAAATCTAAGAAGATGGGCGAACCAACATATCAACGCATTGACAACATATCAAATTCACAATTTCAAATGAGTCAAACAGTACAAATTGAAGGTTTATCAAACACATCACTACCACCATATGGAATGGTTCAACTTGGACCACCTCCATTATATAAACTAGTGTTTGTACCTATGAAACTAGGACATGGGAGTGTTCCACCAACACCAAGAGGAAATGCACCCTTCGGTAATGGCGACACAAAGAGCTACGGATAGTGGTTTGCACCAACAACAATTGTTGCAACAATTGAGTAATACACAAAAGGTACAATCGAATGTGCAAACAAACAATGCACAACAACAACAATACCGCATTTGACAACAAGTTGCAGCGCCTTCTGCCCCATTACAAGTTAATGCAAACTTGCAACCATCATAATGGATTGGACAAACAACACAACAAGTTAATGCAAGTGCCATACCCCATCTTAAGGAGAAACAACAAAAACCACCCAAACAAGTTTTTTGCAAATGATGGGATTTACACCGCGACAACAGTTGGCACAAAGTCAGTAAATTCCAATTCGTCAGCATCAACAACAACATGTGCCAAGACAAACAAGCTATCATACTTCACAACCGCAATTGGCGCCTAGGCCATATCAACAACATCCTCAATTGCAATATCAACCTAGGCTACAAGAAGCACAACAACAAGGTCAATATCAAGGCATGGCACAACCACAACAACAAGAGGTGTACCAAGAACATTATATGCCGGAGACACCAAAGACGGCAATTTCAGAGCATCAACAACCGATCGGAAACACGATGTATCGACAAAGAGTACCTACCAGGATTATTGATGGACCTCCAAAATCTGATACAATTGCGCAATAGCTTGAGAAGTAGCAACGACAAGTTGACCCATTAGAAACTAAAGGAACAAAGAAGTTCTATACAGATCAGGATTTATGTCCTAATCCATTTGACAAGAGCTTATACATGCCTCCATTCCCTAAGCATTTTGAAGCACCTAATTTTGAGAAATATAAAGGGAATGGCAATCCAAAAGATCACATTCGAGCATTTTTTGTGGCATGTACTGAAGTGAGTTATGCGGAAACATATTTAATGTGCTTATTTGCACGAAGTCTCATGGGTCAAGCCATGGATTGGTATTCGCATCTACCAGGAAATATAAAGACTTGGTCTGAATTGGCTCAAAAGTTTATATCTCACTTCGCATTCAACATCGACAGTGACATGACCATGTTAGATTTATGCAACACCAAGCAAAAGAAAGGTGAACCATTATTGACTTTCTTGCAACGATGACGAAGCTTGTATAGTCATTCTTCCCTAGATATACCCAAAGAACAACAAGTGAATCTGTTTATTCAAAATTTGGTCCCAGAAATGATGTATGAACTAAAATTGAAAAGTCCCACTACTATAGAGAAACTCATTAAGAAAGGGATGAACATTGAAACTACTCTTGTAGACAAGGGAATCATTAAGCTTAACAAATACAGTGACAACACAAACAATTCAGGGGACAGAAACAGATTTTGGTATAAAAACAAGAATGTCACTAATGATGGAGTTGTTGATGCAAGAGCAGTGAATGCAAATCAACCACCATTCACAATCAAGAAATTGAGTGTTCCTAATATGTCAACTATGGAACAAAATCAAACAACAATGAACAATGTTACTCAACAGCCGCAATAGGAACAACATACTCAACAATACACTCAACAATATAATCAACAACAAGGCCAACAACAAAACCAGGAACATAAACCTTACCGATCAAGGGATGGGCCTCCTCGATAGTTTATGCCATTGGGAGAGCCTATTGAGTCAGTAATGAAACAATTAATACAAGCAAAATTTATTAAGCTACCAGATATCAAGGCAGAACCAGTGGTAAAACCGCATTGGTGGAATGATAATGCATACTGTGAGTACCATCGATCAAAATGACATAAAACCGCGTCATGTTTTCAATTGAAACATATGATTCAAGAATTGTTAGAGAAAGGAGTAATTGAGGTAGATCCGCCCAATGCAACCTCTAACACTGATCATACCATTTTCAAAACTCCTTTGCTTGATCATGACAAGGGTAAAGCATCTTCTTTAAACTCTACCCAAATAGCAAATTATGCAAGTACTAGTTATAACAATGTCATCAATTGTTTTCGAGCATCAAATGAGTATGTTTCCACCCTAAGAATAAAGGGACAAGATCCTTCTTGCACAGTCACCACTCGTCAATCCAAAATAGTCCTGAAAGGAGCTCCTGCAGCTCCTCCCAAACCAACTCCTGCAAGTCAGTATAATCTCTTGGATCATCTAGGAAAGACACCTACACAAATATCAATCCTTGAGTTGTTGAAAATGTCCCCCATGCATCGTGCAGTCCTAGATAAAGCTTTAATTGAGTCCACTGTCCCGACAAACATTTATGTTGACCAGTTTCAAGCCCGGATTGGACATCTAGCTGTTTCCCAAAATGTCGCATTTTCTGATAATGATATCTCACCTCTTAAGCTCCCTCATAATGATCCTTTACACCTTGAAGTCTTTGTCCATAATTGCAAAATCTGATGAGTCTTGATAGATGGCGGAGCGGGTCTTAATATTTGTACCTTGAGAGTGGTCATTAGCCTTGGTTATATAGAAAATGACATTGATGCTTCCAGAAGAATAACAATCAAAGCATATGATGATGCTGAGTGCCCATCTAAAGAGATAATTACATTACCTATCAGAGTCGGTCCAGTGATAGAAAACACTTTCTTGCAGGTCTTAGACCTTGATCTACCTTACAATATGATTTTTGGCCAACCATGGATCCATGCAATGAAAGCAGTTCCATCCACCTATCATCAATGTTTAAAATATCCTTACAATGGAACTGAGATAACAATTCTAGGAGATCCTAATCCATTTCAATTTTGCGCTACTCTAAAGGATTCCCCTCAGCAACAAGTCCCAGTCAATAGAGAGGCCCACTCACATAGTTATGTGGATCCTAATGAATTGTTAGATGCTGTCAAAGGAAAATTGAAGATACAGGACCAAGGATGCGGAGAATATTCAATGGATCAAACATTCCTCATCGGGAATTTACCAATATCTCCAAAATCATATGGCAAACCACATTTGTTTCAAAAGGAACCTAAGGTAGTTATTCAATATCAGCCTCCCACTACATTTACAAGATGGAGTGAACTTGACAAAGAAACTTTAGATGATGATGTCATAGATTGGCTTTATAAGGATCCAACTGAGACCCCACCCATCAGGTTGCCAGTGGAACGGTATGACAAAGGATTTACTATGCTACAAAAGAAAGGATATGATGACTGCAGTGGCTTAGGCCTGAACAAGAATGGAAGGCTAGAACCTGTTATACCCAAGATGCGACCTCCAACTTTAGGGTTAGGTTTTGTACCATTGTGAATTGGATCCTCATCTACCAAAGTGACCATGTGTGGAAAAGGGCATGACTCTGATGATGAAATAACACCTGAGGATACCCGACCCAAAACTGATTCCAATGAATGGGAGTGGAGTTCTTTTTCTTCTAGCTCCTATGCCCTTGACAATATTTTCCTTGACACTGATAATTTGACTATGGAAGACAAACATGAAATAATTCCCCTTCCTAAAACATGTCCTAATGCTTGGATAGAGTCATTCTGGGACCCAAGCTCAGAATCGGATACAAGCAGTTCAGACAGTGATACCATAGATGTTTATATCTTTACCATCTCAGTCCTCTCTCTCCTTAAAACCGATGATGACATGCCCCTCGTCTATCCCCAGCTTATCCAACATGACCAACAAGAACCACTCACATTGGATTGTTTTCAAAATGACGAAGCAATTGCAGAATTCCTTGGATTATGGGAAGGCATACCACAAGCTAATCATAAAGAAGGATTTGCTATTGATCTAGATTCCACAGCCTATTTTGGTGAGTCAACTCCATCTTCTAGTCATCAAAATGAAAAAAGAAAAGAAAAAATACAAAATCAAAAGAATAGGTCTTTGAGTGAAAAACGTAAGGCACTCTCTGATCATGAACAAGTAAAAATAAAAGATGTACCTGCGAGTGAAAAGCTCTCTAAGGCGCCCAAAGTTGGAAGAGTGGACATACCCCTATCAAGTCAGGATAAATCAACTTTGCTTGTGGAAATGACCGAATAAATCAATTTGGGTCTACCTGACAACCCTAAGGTCATTCATTTCGCTGCTTCTTTATCAAAATAGGAAAAGATAGATTTTGTCAGTTTCTTTCTTGAGAAGAAGATCAGCTTTGCATGGTCCTATGCAGATATGCCTGGCCTTGATCCAGAATTAGTCCTTCATCACTTGCCATTAAAAGAAGACGCCAAGCCTGTCAAACAAAAACTCAGAAAGATGCATCCCCAGGTGGCTCTTTTGGTCAAGGTGGAACTAAAAAAATTACTAGATGTGGGCTTTATTAGACCCATTGATTATGCAGACTGGATTTCAAATTTAGTACCAGTTAGCAAGGTAACTGGGGGCATCAGAATCTATATGGATTTTAGGGATCTCAATAAAGCATGCCCTAAAGATGATTTTCCACTACCAAATATAGACATCATAGTAGACATGACTGCTGGATATGAGATGCTCTCATTGACGGATGGTTTCTCTGGCTATAACCAAATTCGCATTGCTCCTGAAGACCAACATAAGACTGCATTCACATGTGCTTGGGGTACCTACTATTGGAATGTGATGCCCTTTGGTCTTAAAAATGCAGGCGCAACATATCACAGAGCGATGACGACAATTTTCCATGATTTCATGCATACTTTGATGGAGGACTATGTTGATGACTTATTATGCAAATCTGTCACAAGAGATAGTCATTTAGCCATCCTAGGCCCAATCTTTGACTGAACGGAGACCTACAAGCTCAGACTCAATCCAAAGAAGTGTGTCTTTGGTGTAACAGCTGGCAAATTACTAGAGTACATTGTTTCTCATAGAGGCATTGAAGTCGACCCTGCCAAGGTTAAAGCAATAATGGATATGCCTCCTCCTTCTAATCTTCAACAACTAAGAAGTCTGCAAGGAAAGCTACAGTCAATCCGTCGCTTTATAGCTCAATTGGCAGACAAATGTCATCCATTCCAGCATTTATTGCATAAAGGAGTCACTTTTAAATGGACTGAGCAATGCCACTATGCATTTGAAGCTCTTAAGGACTATTTGCTATCGGCACCTATTCTAATGCCTCCTATAGAAAGAAAGCCATTTATATTGTATATTTCTGCAACTGAAATAGCACTAGGAGTTCTCTTGGCCCAACAGGATGAGAACGGCAAAGAGCGAGCTATTTATTATATCAGCCGGACACTAGTAGGCTATGAGCTGAATTATTCAACTATTGAACGGGCATGCTTAGCAGTGGTATTTGCAACACAGAAACTCCAACACTATATGTTAAATCACCACACATTGCTGGTTGCAAAAATTGATCCCTTGAAATATTTGCTGAGCAGAGCAGCTTTGACTGGTCGCTTAGCAAAATGGGTTATGATCCTCAGTGAATTTGATATTTAGTATATGGAGCGAAAGGCGATAAAAGGACAAGTCATAGTAGATCAACTTGCAGAGGCTCCTATTTATGATGATCATCCCATGTTGACAGATTTTTTGGATGAGTTAGTCTTTGCTCTTACATCTTCTAATGAGTGGAAGTTATACTTTGATGGGTCCCATACCATGTTCAGATCCGGAGCAGGCATATTGTTTGTCACCCCTCAAGGTGATGCTATTCCCAAGTCCTACAGAATAACTTTTCATTGTACCAATAACATTGCAGAGTATGAAGCACTGGTCACAGGACTCCGAGTAGTGGTCCATTGGAACATCACACATTTACAAGTCTATGGAGATTCTTAGTTAGTCATCCGACAAGTGAATGATGACTACGAAACAAAAGATGAAAAGCTTATTCCCTACAAGCATATGGTAGATTTCTTCAAGACAAAATTCACGGCTATCCATTTCAGTCAAGTTCCAAGAATGCAAAACAAGTCAGCAGATGCGATGGCTATGATTGCTTCCATGTTAAATATGCCCCACAATATGGATAAATGTGAATTTTTGGTTAAACAGTTGCTTGTCCCTTCTTTTGACATTCCGACAGTAGATGTGATGTGCATTCTTGTTGGTCCTAACTCCCTGTGGTACACTGATGTATATCAATACCTTAAATCCCAAACCTTGCCACCTAACCTTTCCGCTAACCAATGTCGAGCTTTCATCCGATAGACGGCCAAATATGTCATCATTGCCGACACCCTTTACCATTGTTCCTTTCACCATACCCTCCTCAGGTGTTTGGATTCTGACGAAGCACAAATGGCTTTACACTAGGTTCACGATGGTATATGTGGGGGCCATGTTAATGGTTTGAGCCTAGCCAAAAAGTTGATTCGTGCTAGGTATTATTGGCCCACTCTGGAAAAGGATGTTCATGATTTTGTTAAGAAGTGCTACAAATGCCAGATCCATGGAAATTACATTCATGCACCAACCCAAGAACTTCATTTTATCATATCTCCGTGGCCCTTTTCTCAATGTGGATTGGATCTTATTGGCAAGATTCACCCGACATCTGCAAATGGACACAAGTTCATCATTACAGCCACAGAGTATTTTACAAAATGGATCAAGGCTATCCCCATGGCCTATATCACTGGTGTGCAAATTTCAAAATTCCTATTGAATTATATCATATGCAGATATGGGGTTCCCCTTGCCATAGTGACAGATAATGGTCATCCCTTCAAGAATAAAGATGTCAAGGAACTCTGTGAAAAGTTTCATATCCAACACCGTTTCTCCAGTCCATACTATCCACAGGGTAATGGTCAAGCCGAAGCATCAAATAAAACCATTATCAAGATCCTGAAAAAGGTTGTCAATGACACTGGTCGAGATTGGCATGTATAGTTGAATCCAACACTATGGGCCTATCACACTTCTATCCGCACACCTACTGGCGCAACACCTTGTTCCTTGGTGTATGGTGCGGAAGCCATTTTGCCCTTGGAAGTGGAGATTCCTTCCTTGCGTGTTTCCTTGCAACATCTAATTGATGATGAGATGCACAGAGTCTCTCGGTTGCATCAGCTTGAGATGTTAGATGAGAAACATCAGACAACCCTGACACATTTGCAAGCATATCAAAACCGTCTTCGTTGCTCTTATAATAAGAAGGTCAAAGGGTGACACTTCGAAGTGGGAGATCTGGTTTTAAACACAAACCCCAAGATTGCACAATCTACTGACATCATCAAAGGCAAGTTTGAGCCTCATTGGGTTGCGCCTTTCATAGTGATTGCAGCCTATGGCTCAGAGGCATATCATCTTGCCACTCTAGAAGGTGAACCTTTGTCTGATCTTGTCAATAGCATGCACCTTCACAAGTACTAGGCATAATTTTCTATCAGCACTTCTTCAAGTATGATCCTAAAAAAATACAAAAAAATCAAAAAGCATAAAATACAAAAAAATCAAAAAAGCAAAAAAAAAAGAAAACAAAACAAAACAAAACAAAAGAGGAAAAGAGAAAAAAAGTAAAGAAAAATGATTCGCCCTCTAGTGAAAACTTGGCAAACAGGCGCTTTGGGCAAGTACCATGGTGAAAACCTGGCAATCAGGCACCATGTGTAACGAGATCATTGCTCCGTCATCTATCATGACCTCTAGCTATGCTTTCTCTCGACTGGTTTATCATGTCTATCTTTGTCTTGACCCAATGTTCTGTTCCAGGCCTGTGATTGGTCAACATCATTGTCTTGCATACTCCGGTTTCTTGTACATATGTCTTTCAAATGTGCATTGGGTGCATTCCCCTTGTCATGATCAATCACTGGAACTTTTAAAAAATTGAAAAATGTCCTGAAATAATTCATAAAAATTGAAAAATGTCCTGAAATAATTCATAAAAATTGAAAAATGTCTTGAAATAATTGCAAAAAATTGAAAAATGTCCTGAAATAATTCAAAAAAATTTAAAATGTCCTGAAATAATTCAAAAAAATTGAAAAATGTATTGAAAAAAATCCCTAAACATCAAATAATGTCTTGAAAAAATCTCTAAAAATCAAATAATGTCTTGAGAAAATCCCTAAAAAATCATATAAAGTCCTGAAAAAATGAATTTTTTTTTTTTTGTAAAAACTCGAAAAACAAAACACAAATATCACCTTTGTGCATAGTCAGATCGCTGAGCATACCTCCAACAACAATCAAATCTAACGCTACGTTTTAATGGAATCATGCGTTAACAGATGAACTTTTTCAATCAAACCAGACATTCCAGCTGATCACAGTTCTCTTCTCAATCGAACATCAACATTACTATCATTTGTCCTTGGCACATTATCATGAGTCTTATACAAGGTGTGGTATACTCGAAACCAGGCTCTATCCTGTCTTAGTTGGGGTACCACATTCCATGAAACCAGACAGCATGATCATCTTATCAACACTTTCAACTTTTGACAATGAAGATCAAGATGTTTGTTTGACTTGTTGGAATTAGCGAGTCTTATCATTTATTGATTTATCTTTGATCATGTTCCTATGTTGCTCGATGATGTCACTGAGTGATTTAGAGTGACCGGGATGGTTCATGGTCCCTTTCTTTTTTGTTGTGATTGTTGTTTGTCTGCAATGTGTCTGTCTTTTGCAAAAAGGGTTGCATTTCAACTCTGGCCTTCAATGCCATGATGCTATGCATCCATTTTGCTACATTAAATAAAGGTTCTCACCTACAAAGTGCATTACTGAAAGCAAGTTTTTCTTCGTCTCTAACTGTCCTCTGTCTCATTTCTTCTTACTAACATTTCTTCCGTCAGTTCAGATAGTCAGTTCGGTCTAGTGCTCTGATTTCCCCAAACACATATGTTGCATCATGCATTCATTGGTTAGTACATTTGCATTATATCAAACATCACATCGAGCATCACATCAAGCATTTTATCCATTTCATATTATAAATGCATCAAAAACACATAAAAAAATACATCCATACATGTTCCATAATGGTACATAAACAATGCATAAGTCATCCATACATGGAAACTAAACATACTTCATAACACATTGCATCCCATCATATAGATGCATATCATATCATATATCAAAATAATATCGGAGTACAAAATTGGACTGTCTATCCTAAGTATGGCCCGCAGGCTGACTACATAATGTCACACTACATAATATCATCTATCCGTCATAAGGAGCACGTGCCTCTATCACTGGGTGCTCACTCTATCCTCCTCATCCCTGCCATGTCTCAAGGATGATGTCCCTCCTGTTCCTGGCTGTGGTGGTCTCATAGGTCCACTCACCCCCATGCTGCTCAATGACCTCCGAGAGCATGCCCTACTCTCTGTCCTCGATCGTGCCCGATATGAAGCCGCTCTCTTCTCTAGTGGGACTACACTCTCATATAGTGTCCTCCAATGGTGTATCTCCTCTTCGGTCTCTACCAACATCTATGCCATCTAACGTGCACTGGCATCCCTAATCGACCCAATATATTCGGTGACTCTCTGTTCTTCTCGATGTGGCTGCGCTATTGTTGTATCTTGAGCCACTGTGAGTCTGGCTATCTCCGCTCTAAACTGATCCTACTCTGTCCTCGAGATGGCATTCTGTCTCTCTAATGTCACAATGTGATCATGCTGACTCGCTATGGTAGCCGTGCACATCTCCATCTCCTCTATCCTAGCTGTCTCTAGCTCTATGGGTATATCCTGCAATGACTCCTGCTCGCCTGAATCTGGCTCATAATCATCACCCCATCATCATCTCCATCCTCATCATCCCCCTCATCTGCATCACTGCCCTCATCCTCCTCATCCTCTTCATCTCCCTCCTCCTCTCCTGCAAGTGGGAAGTCCTCTTGTCTCCATGGTACCGGAATATCAGGATCTATCAATGGCACTGGCCGTCATCGTGCAAACCATCTCTCATACTCCTCTGTCATCCCGGCATCCTCCACATCTGATCTCCAATCCCACTATCTTTGTTGTAGCTGTGTGAAGTCAGCATATGCTATGTGTGGCTGAATCATACTCCCCCACTGACTCATCTCTCTGTGAGGTCGGGCAAAGTGTGCAGTCCTTCTAGGTACATCCTACCTCTCTCCAAACTATCGTCTGACTCTCTTTGGCAGGTACATCTCAATCACTCTCTGGTGATTCACTGGTCACCCAATTAGGTACCTCTCTTGTTTACAATATGGTAGCTCATCACTATCATCTGACCATCCAGGGCAATCACGATATGGCCTCCATGTGAACTCTCTCAGTCTGTCTAGCTCGTGTCGCCAATACAATATGTATCCAAACGGACCCTGTCTCAGTGCTCCCCATAGAAGTACACATATGGTTGATGTGGTAATACCTATCTCTCTGCAATTGGTCGACATATGGCTATGTGCTCAAATGCCCATACCTGTAAAAGTGTGACTCCATAGTTCAAAGTCTGCACTCCCTGATATGCTATCTGATGCAACTGAAAATATAGCATAGCAAGCACACATGGTCCCCATGCGTACACTGTCCCCTCTATCACCATCCGCTCTAGCACTCTTCCCCATCCAATAGGGAATCCATGTCCTCATCTATCCCCTGCTAGTAGACATGCTATCACCACTGCTATCACCACATATCGTCGATCATACTCTGATGCCAGGGTCTCCCAGCCGATCTCCCTCTCTACAATATCCAGATCATCTGCGTCGCACTCATATAATCTACACAATGCATCTCTCCCTGTCACTGGGTCATACTCTATCATCTCTCCATGAATCAGAATGCGGAGGATATGTCATACATCCTCTAGGATCACCGTCGCCTCTCCAGTCGCCAGATGGAAAGAGGAAGTCTTTGAATGCCATCGCTCTGCCAATGCGATAAGCAGTCCTGTATTTGGCCTAATCTCAGGTATGAATGTGATATAGTATATTCCAAGTCCTGCTAATGTATCTATGTCCGTGCTCCTAAGTCTATGTCGTAACATGAAGCAGTCTGGTCGGTTCTCCCACGTGATCAATGGATATTGTCGACTCTGTATCACAATTGGGACATATTTTGTCAGTTTTAGGGTTTGCTCCTATGGGTTGCATTTCCTCATTTCATCCACAAATCTGGGTGCTTCTAATCTCTTTTGACCTATCCTACCCTTATCCCCCCTTTTTTCGGCTCATTCGTATGCCATTTTTGACTAAATTAGGGGTCACAATGCACAACTGTGCCTGTGTGCTAAGTCCTGCACCTGTGTAACACAACCTGCACCTATGTCCCCTACACAAGCATAGAAGACCCTACACAAGCACAGAATTCGCCCTACACAAGCACAGAAGTCAGTTTCTGCATTCCCTGTGGGCCCCACAATGTCCTGCAAGCACGTCAACTTCATGAAATTGACAATATGGGTTTTTGAGATACATACCACTGCTCCCACGTCGTTTGGTCATCTGTATGTGCGTACACATTCTCTGAGGTGATCTGCCCTTGGAATGTTCACCATCTCTCTGCACGTGTCCTTTTCTAGAGCAACAAATTCTCCTCTTTGGCTAGTGCAAATGAGCAATTTTCACTCTCTTTGTCTAATTTATAGATCTTTGTCCGTGCATAGATGGAGGTGCACTCTCTCCATCTCATGCTGGTCATGGTCTTTTGCACCTTCAATTTCTTGTCATTCGTGCATCCGATCCCCGATTTTCAGTCCGTTCGATCCTATCATTTTTATCGATCAATTGGCCTCTTTTCTGGATGTTTCCATCCAATTCCTCGAGGGGGCATGCATGTGTCATTGTCAGTGTCTGGGGCATTTTCAGTATTGTTCTTTGAAACAACGCTTAAAATCGCATTGTCTCAAAGAGGGGCAAAATGTAGACGTCTAAAAATGGTCAACGCTTGCGGAATCATACTTTAACATCTGCGCATTGCCTTATTTTAGGGTTTTTGCATCGCATTAACATTTCTCCTATGATTCGCACTTGGTCTTTATCATTTGCAAGCATCGAGTCCTTCTTCTGCATTCCTCATTTTTCTCGCTTTCAAATTTGGTCTTGTCGATAACATTATTTGTCATGATCTTGATCGATCTTATCCTGTCGCATCAATGTGCGTATTCATTTGTCATCATTTTGGACATTGTCAATCCTAATTAGGGTTTTGTCCTCTTATCAATCTTGTCATCATGCGATCTATTTGTCATCGATCATTGTCATTTTCAATCTTGTCATCTTTCGATCAATTTGTCATCGATCGTGGTCATTTCCAATCTTGTCGTTTTGCAATCTATTTTATCATCGATTGTTGTCATTTTTGTCATTTTGCGATTGATTTGTCATCGATCGTCATCTTTCTCAATCATGTCAATTTGGATCAATTAGTCATTGTTCCTCATCAATTGGCACATTTATCAATCAAATCACTTATCAGCATTGGTCATTTATCAAGTCAGAATCATGATCAAATCGAATCGATGTCAATTATCTTTTGTCAGGACTTAATTGTCATCCTTGCATTTCTAATTCATCTTCTAGGGTTTCATGATTTAGTCATTTAACCTTGTTTGTCATTTCTCCCTCTAGGTTAAATAATTTGTTTATTTATCCTAAGTCTTCTTGTCACAATTAAATATTTATTTAATTGGCTAACTAATTCCTCCCTTTTTGTGAATTAATTAATAAATGAAAAATTGTTAATTAATTCACTTAATTCCTAATTTCCTCATTTCCTAATTTCCTAATTTCTAATTCATCTAATTTCAATTCTCTCCTAATTTTCTCCTAATTTCATGGGAATGACATTTCAATTTGTCATAATTTGTCATAATTGACAATCAATCAATTTTGACATAGAAATTTGTCATAATTATCAATCAATTAATCTTGCATAGAAAGTGAAAATTTGTCATAATTTGTCACAATTGACATTCTTGATTTGCAATTTCCATTCGAATCTCGTCATGCTAATTTGATCTTTTCTCCAATTTTTCTATAAATTGGATGAATTTCTTCAATCAAGATCCCTACCTGGTTGAATCAATCACGCTTCGAGTATTCTTGTGCTACTATCTTGTCTACTTGCTTTCACATCATGCTTATGCACTAGTAGGTGAGATCCACAAAACAAAGCCATTTGAAGGAGAAAGAAGGACAATGGAGCCACATGAAGGAGACATTCAAGTCTGCATTTGGTTTGCTTAGATTTCATTTAGAATGTCTTGTTTTCATGTTTTCATTGAGTGTTTTTAGGATTGATCATTGCATTTGAGCTTTCGTGATTGAGCTAGATTAATATTGATTTGCTTGTGATGATTTCCACATTTCCTATCTACACTTTCTTATTAGCCTTTCAGTGCACAAATAACACTGCAGAATATGAAGCTCTATTATTGGGGCTTGAAGTTGGAAAGAGGCATGGGATACAACTGTTGAAAGTTCTAGGAGATTTTGAATTGGTTGTCTCTTAGGTAAGATCCAAATATGCATAAAAAATGATAGATTAAAAAGGTATAAGCATGTAGTTTGGGATATTATTGAGCATTTTAGTGCTTTTTCTATTAATTGGATAGAGAGATTGAAGAATATCATGGCAAACTTTTTAGCCAATGTTGCATTAAAAAATGATGATGCAACACTAACTGGCATATCCACTATGGAAATAAGATCCAGGCCTGCCATCCCTGATAATGTGTATAATTCGCAAGTTTTTGCCGATGATGAAGATATTCTTAGGTTCGTACAATGCATTGATGATTATGACGGATAGAAGATTGACTGCAATGCATTAGTAGAGGTGGTTGACAACAAAGAGACAGTATTTGATAATGACTTGGTTCAGTTGGAAACAAATGAGATACCAAAAGGGTTAGTATAGCTTGAGGGCATGTTCAGCTATAATGACAGTCGCCTGCACCAACAATCTACTACCAAGTTAGAAGAATTAGAGGAAGTAAACTTGGGGACAAAATTATCCCCTAAGTTGGTATACATTGGAAAAAAATTGCCTCCTCATGTTAGAACTAATCTTATTAAGTTATTGAAGAGATATAAGCATGTGTTTGCTTGGTCATATGAAGACCTAAAGGCGTATAGACAAGACCTTTTTCAGCATGAAGTTCCTTTACTTCCAGATGCTAAGCCTTTTAGACAAAAGCAAAGACCTATTAATCCCCTGCTAGAAACCAAGATGCAGCAAGAATTGACTAAGCTAAGAGAAGGGGGGATTATTAAACCTATAAGACATTCTTCATGGGTCTCAAATTTGGTCCCGGTTAGAAAGAAGAACGGCGACATACGATTGTGTGTCAATTTTAGAAATCTAAATGTTGCTTCCCTGAAGGATAATTATTCTTCTCCCAATATGGAAGCCATGTTGCAGAGAGTAACTGGTTGTGATCTTTTGTCAATGATGGACGGTTTCTCAGTGTATAACCAGGTGCTAGTGAAGGAATCTGAGCAATTCAAGACTGCTTTCACCACCCCATGGGGAACGTATGTTTATGTAAGGATGGCATTTGGATTAAAAAATGTTGGAGCTACATTTCAAAGAGAAATGGATGTAGCCTTCAAATAATTTATCAACATCATAATGGTTATGTACCAAGATGATTTAACATGTTTCTCTAAAAGGGCTGATGACCATTGTGGACATTTGGAAAAGGTGTTCAATAAGGCTTTGGAATTTGGTGTGTCATTAAACCCCAAGAAATGTCATTTTTTTGTTACTGAAGGGAAGTTGCTGGGGCATATTGTCTCCAAGGAAGGGGTAAGGATAGACCTTGAAAGAATTGAAGCAATAAACAATGTGCCTAAACCAAAAAGTGTTAAAGGTATTCAATCTTTTTTAGGAAAAGTTAATTTTGTTAGAAGATTCATTGCAAACTTTGCAGAGGTGGTAAAGCCCATTGTTAGACTACTCAAGAAGGATACAAAATTTTGTTGGGATCAAGAAGCTTCAAAGGCTTTTGCTGAAATTAAGAGAGCTATTTAGGAAGCACATGTACTAAAATCCCCGGATTATAGTAAGCCCTTTTCTTTATTCTCTTTTGCTTCATATCATACAGAAGTTGTAGTGTTGTTGCAAAAGGACAATGAGGGACATGAACATCCCATAGCTTTCTATAGAAAGTCTTTACAAACAGCAAAATTAAAATATGAGATCATGGAAAAATAGGCATATGCTTTGGTTAAAGTTGTCAAGGCTTCAAGCCATATCTTGTAAATGCACAAGTAGTTGCTTATGCTCCACATGTTGTAGTCAAGGACATTTTATCCCAATTTGAAGTCACAAGCAAAAGGTGCAGATGGATTGACAGAATTCAAGAATTTGACTTGGAAATAAAGATCACCAAATTGGTGAGAGGCTTAGGCCTATCCAAGCTTATGGCTGAATCCAATCTTCTTGGTGTTGAAATAAACAATGTTGAGGTTGAAAACATTGTAGTCACCAGTATTGAACAACAACCCTAGTATTCAGAAATAGTACATTTCTTGAGAGAGGCTACATTTTTAGAGGGGATGACCCACAATCAAAAAAGGACATTAAAGCTTAAGTCACAAAAATATGTTCTCATTCGGGGTGACCTTTTTTGGAGAAATGGAGATGGAGATTGTTAATGTGTTTGGATGAATTCCAGGCCAAGGAAGTGTTGATTTAAATGCATGATGGAGTATGCAAAGGTCATTACTCTACTAAGACAGCTACTGGAAAGATAGTCAGGGCTAGGTATTATTGGCCTACTTTATTTAAAGATGCTCATGAACATGTAAGGAAATGTGACCCATGCCAAAGGTTTTCATCCAAGATAAAATATGAAGGAGCTTTACCTTTAAATCCAGTCACAGTGGAAGCCCCTTTTGTCCAGTGGGGCATTGATTTTATTGGAGAAATTGTTGAAAGATCAGGAAGAGGCCACAGGTGGATTATAGTAGCAACTGACTATTTTACTAAATGGATCGAAGCCATACCCACCAAAAGAGCTACAAGTAAAGTTGTCATCGATTTCCTAATAGATAATGTTATAACTAGATTTGGAGTCCCTGCAAAATTAGTAATGGATAATGCTATGAGTTTTAGATCTGAAGAGTTTGTTACATTTTGTACTAGCCATGGAATAATTATGTCCTACTCTTTACCCTATCATCCTCAAGGGAATGGACAATCTGAATCCAGTAATAAAAGCCTCTTGAACATTATTAAAAAAATCTTAGAAGAGAATAAGAGGTCATGGGATCAAAAGTTGAAGTTAGCTTTGTGGGCTAACAAAATTATTGTCAAGAAGGTGATTGGAATGTCACCTTTTGAACTGGTTTATGGTACACAAGCTAGAGTGGTAGTAAACAATATTCTTCCAGTGTATAAATTCCTACAAGCTAAAGACATGGAGTTGTCTGAGCCTATGGAGGACTGAATGATTCAGATGGTGGAAGTGGAAGAAATCATAACTTTAGCCCATAAGAGAAACTTGAAGATCTAATTGCAGTCTAAGTATCTGTTTGATAAAAGGACATCATTGAGAAAGTTTCAAATCGGTGATGTTGTTCTTCAGTGGAATGCAAAAAGACAGGACAATGGAAAGCATAATAAGTTTGAGTCATTATGGATTGGCCCCTCTGTGGTCTGTGATGTGAATGGAAAAGACTCATACTTTCTGAAGAATATAAATGATGAAGTATAGGAATTTCCAATGCATGGACAATTCCTGAAGCATTACTTTTCTTGAGGTCCATGCACAGTAGGTCCCTGTTTGTATATATTTAGGTTTGCTTTAGTTGTTGTTTTTGGGCTTGTTTTTGGTCTGTTTCTTCAGAGTTTCTAAGTTTCTTGTGTTGATCTTGCGATCAACCATCCCCAATCAGAGCCATTGTTATCACTATTTTAAAAATGGATGTTCTCAGTCCATAATTCGCTAAGTTTTTGAAGATTTTGTGTCGAGTACGCCCATGTTCTTTCAAATTGTTTTAGATCCTAAGGGGTTCAGGGTTTAGGTTTCAAGTCGCTTCAATATCTGAGAAAAACTCTTTTGGTTTCTAATCTAGCGTTACTTTATTCACTTAAGTGATGGGACCCTTTATCATAAAAGTGTTTAAACTCAATGAGTCCTCCAATTTATTAGAACCTATTGACTTTGAGTCATTAGCCAAGGTTTACAACGCACAAAAGGATCATCTTAGAAATGGCCCATTGAAAGATTTCTTTGTAAAGATAGAGGGGTTAACAGTTGTAGGTCCTAGCACAATGAAACCATTCTCTCTCAACTTATTTACTCTAAGAGCTAAGGGTATGTATTGGGCATTATGCTAGATCTTTGGAGAGGATACTAAAAATAATATGCCAACCCATTATATGTTAATGATTGCACAAATTCTAAACCCCTCCCTAGCAGTAACATTTGATTATGCCTCATACCTTACTGAAGAAATTCATAAAGGGCTATTGGGAATTAAGAATGGTAAGGTGGATAGGCCATTTGGATGGTATTCCATGTTAAAGCACATGTTCTTGTTCAAAGGTGCTAATTAGTTCGCAAAGGAAATGGACCTGATTAAGATAAAGGATAAAGAGGAGATGCCAATACAATTCTGTACTATTCTATCTTGGGATAGAGAGGATGCAAGTTACCGAAAGTTTGATAGATGCTTTGCATCTAAAATTAGGATTCTTCTATGCAGAGAAAACCCTAGAATTCCTAAGGCCCTTTTGGAGTTTCTCAGACCAAAGGAATTTGCCGAGGATATCAAGATTGTTCACAATTGGCGAGACATATATTTGTACACTATGTCTATTGTTTTTAGAGTGTTTGGGTTTAGAGGCACCCCCTATTTACTACCCTATTAGGTCCCATTGAAGATAGGGATTGCAAAAGTCCTGAGACAGATTGGAGGAGTGCAGGAGGCTGAGCTAACTAATAGGGGTAAAGGGACTATTTTCCCAACTATCACCATGGCTCACCATTTTGTGATCATTAAGGGTGGATGGAATTTTTTTGAAGAATTCTTCAAGCCATATAGGCTATCTACTGTAGTGTCAAGATGTGCAGATCCTGAGGATTTTTTCAATGGCATGTTCAGAAAAAGAGCAGTATGCAAAGGTAGGCCACATCAATTTCAGTTCCCAAAAGATTTGATTAGAAATGAGTTCAGCCTAGATGAGTAGGAATTGAGGAAGGAGAAGTGGGTTGCATATAAGAAAGCCCTTGATTTTATACATCAATTTGACACTAGCTATGATCCTCTCTCTAGCTTCAACCCATTTGAGGAGAAAATAAAGTTCCCAATTCTTTATTTTGAAGACCTCATGTAGACTTTAAAAGAAAAGAGGGAGGCCATAATGCAAAATGATCCTGATAAGGCTAAGATGGTATTGGCTAAGCCTGCCTTTGCTAGACATATCCCACCTGGTGACTATGTAATGCACAAAAGGTCAAAGTACACTGTGATGATGCCAGTGACAGGTGAGCCTTCCAACTCAAAAGGGAGAGGAAAATTGAAGATGTCATTGACATTCAGGATTCCCCTAAGAGACAAAAAATGGGAAAGGAAATTGAAATTGATGAGCCTCAATATTATCCATCTCAGTCTCCTATCCACATTGGAGATGAACAAGCTATGGCTGAACAATTATTGTAGCTAGGGAGTCTTGGTGAGATTGCCTATACCTACGAGGAGACCCAAGAGGGGATGCATCAAGAGCCACCTACTACTGAAATGGATTTGACTGATGGTGAGTTAAAAGGCCAAGAATTGGACCCTACTGTTAAGCAAGCTAGTGAAGAATTCCTAGCTGACAGCAATTTTGTCACATCTGAAGCTTTTATGCAGTTTGTATGGAAGCAAAACATGGAGCAATTCAGGGTCAGATGTGAACAAAGGAAAAGTGAATAGCCTCTCAAAAATACAACTCAGGTAGAAGAAGAAATAAAGCAAGAAATGATGGAAGAATTTAAAACAATCGCCCCTAAAAAAGGAAGAGAGATGGTAAAAAAGGCTGCTGTGTTGATTCTCCCTGAATGGGATATAGCTGATGCCTTGGTGCTTGATGTAGTGAGGAAAGAAACAAAGCCTATGGAAGGAGTGACATTCAGCAAGGATAATGCTACTCTTGTCATGTGGTCATTGAAGAAGGATGAAAACAAAAGACAGAAGAATACATCTGATTCTATCCTCTTAGGAGGCATTATAGTTAAAAGAGTCCAAGACACAGGGGTATTGGAAGCTGCTAGCAGAGTACTAGAGATAGAAAAGTTTAATGTGGCAATAGCAGAGAGAGAGGCACAAGAAAAGGCTAATCCCCAACTGAAGTTGGAGACTGTTTTAAAAGCTTACAATGATGCTAAAGAAGGAATAGCGAATAGAGACAGCATAATTGCTAGACTCCAGAGACAATTGGTAGGTCAACATCATTTAGGTGAATCTTCTACACTCATGATAGCCTCTTCTCCAACAAGGCCCCCTCCTACTAGTCCCATAATTGAATACCCCCCTTCTCCCATGCCTTCCAGTTCCCAATTACCTAAAAATGTCCAACATGAATTGGAAAAGTTGAAACAAGCTCAAACCTTGTATGCAAACAAATATGAGGAGAAGGTGAAAGCTACCATTTTGAAGTTTGCCGACTCAGTCAAAACCTCCAATGTATACACAAATATGAAGGGGATTCTTGAGATTTTGATCAAATTCAAAGAAGAAGAAGGCACTTTGGAACCAATCCTAAATAAGTGGGTACCTAGAGGTAAGGAGTTAGAGCTCATGTGTTCCTCCCATGCAGATGCAGAAGAGAATGACAATCTTAGGTCCACATGTGAGTTTATAAAAGAGATAAATATTCTTTCAGTGGAAGGAATAGGTATAAAAAGAAAAGCCCAACTTTATAGAAAAGAATATTCAGATCATAAATTTGAAATATTTCCAGGAGGTTTCATTGTTCCTATTCAGCTAAAGGAAGAGAAGACTTGGTTAAAGGAGGTGGACCACAATTTATCCCTAAGGATCAATCAGATTATTAGTACTAATGACACATCCTTATTTGTCCAAACAATTGAGGAAATTGAAAAAGTGAAATCTCATTATGGTTTCATAGAAACAAAGATTGGGCATGTACGAGTCACTTGGAAGCGGCTAGAAGATATGAAACAGAAGGTTGCTAGTTTTACTTGCCCTAGTGATGATGTGTATCAGGAGTGGAAAGATAAGTATATGGGATAGAAAGAAGATGCTCGGGAGCAGTTACAAGAGGGTGCAACGGAACAACAAGCAAAAGAAGTCACAGATGCTAAAAAGTACCTATAACCACTTCTTGGAAAAGGTTGTTGTTTGTAACAAACTTTCTTTTGAAAGGTCCGAAGCTTGTATGCATCCATGATATTATAAATGGATACCAGGACCTTCTAAAAAAGGATCGCAAGAATTTTTAAGAAAACTCTATAGAAATATATCTAGGATTTTCTAGTCTTATGGAGAATAGTCTGAGTTTTGTAATATTTTCTCAAAATTAATATCAATATACAGACTATCAACTTTCGAGCCTAAATTTTGTGTTGTCTTCTAGTCTAATTGCAAATGTTTGTTGTTTTCAAATATGAGTAATCTAGGGTTATTCATTTGAGGATTTGATTGTAAGGCAGTTTTAATAGAGGCGTTTCGTAGCTTTTCTGTCTAGGAGGAAAATTAAATATGCATGAAGCATTTCTATCAGTGAATTCTTTGTGGGAGATTTTGAATTTGATGAATGCAGTCTAGTTTCATAAGAATAAACACTTATGTATGTGAGGCATATGTGAGGTTTTATAGAAGCTGAGGTGATGGGATGTGTGGAGATATTTGATTGTGGGAGTATTGTTTAAACTTTAGATGACTCTGTGGCCCGGATAAGGAACTGGTATCAATTGTGGTTATCTTTTACATATCTTGTAGGTCAATACTGAACATGATTATAAGCTTTCTTTCTTTGTTTCAGTTAGTTTTGAGGTGGTAGGATTCATTGGTTTTCAGACTGGTTTACTGTAGATTTGTCTTTTGAAAGTGTGAAGTCAATTCACATAAGGTATACCCACCTAAACTTTGGATAAGTTTGGAGTGTAGAAGGTTGTAAAACCTTGTCATATGTTGCTCTGAAGTTTCCTTCTCTTTGATCTCTCTTCTGCAGATAGAGTTTATCATTTTATTATAAGGGTTTTTAAGGGGAATCAGATTTTGAGAACAACATCCTCAAAGGACTCAAGAAGTTTTTCCTAAATCCTCTGTGAATCAGAATCCAAACCATTATAATGCCTATGACCATCAGTCAGGTGGCGGTGGCTATCAAGTGACATCCAGTTTGAGAGCAACCTGTTTGATCTATCATGGAAGCAGTCACACTGCTGCAATATGTAGGAGGATGAATGGTAGAATGAACAATGGACAATGGAGAACACCTGGAATGGTATGCTATCATTGCAACAAACCAGGACACCCTTCTAGAACTTGCAGAATGAGAAATAACCTATCAGATGATATACCGGTCACTCCAGAAGGGAAGATTGATATTGAAACCATTCAAGCAGGAATGAATAAAACATGGAAAAAGAAACCTGAAGAAGTGTCACAAGATGAACCAGTTTCTGCACCTAGTGTGGAAGTCTTTGAACTGGCAAATTGAGCTTCAGAAAATCTTAGGGGGAACAAACCAGTAAAATGTTTCAAACCCCCGGTTTATATCGGTAAAAGACCTTAACCGATATACGTTACCTGTCAATTGGTAGAAGATTGTGAAGTGGTAAAAGGCAAAATTAGGGTTTGTACCCTAGCGGTGGAGCATTTATTATGGTAGGTGAATAATTCATTTAAAAGGAATTTTCAAAGTCATTTTCACTTACCATATTTTGAGCAAAGAATTTTTTAAGAGCAGATCGACAAAAGGCGATTTGACTTGCAATTCAGAAAGATTTCAAATCTTGCAGAAGAATCTGGAGATATTATCAATCAATCAAGTGAAGAACACCAACCGGTAATCCAACAACCAAAGTGGTGTGTTGCGAAGCTGCATTTTCAAACCCTAAATTTTGAAATTTTGAAGGTATTTCTCAAAATTCTTGTTTATCAGTTAATCACGGCCTCTGCATCGCACTCCAACTCTAGTGTACCCATGGACTCAGCTGAATTCATTCAAAGAAAAATGAAATACAATGCCCTATCCCAAATACCTGTCAGAGTCATTGTCGAAGGAGATATTTCAGGGTACATCAACTGCAAATTAGAAGACCTAGGATCTCTAGCGATTCATTCCTAGCTAAGTCTATTTTGTGGGGATGACAAGAAGAACAAACTGGAATACAACATTTTGGAGAGGAAGAAACTTCACAATGCGATTTACTTTCTTGAAGAGCTCACGGAAGAGCACATCTGCATCATCCTAAGCAGAGTGCATGGCAACAAGATGTATCGTGAGAGGATGCAAGACATTATGCCTAAGGCAATTCATGCTGTCACCAGTTTCTGCAACATTGGTGAGGTGCCAACCCTAAGGAAGGCCATCAAGACAGAAATGACTAAGCTCACCGGTTCTCTAAGCGACCAATAGGGAATGACTATCAACACCGTAAAAGATGAGTTGTTCAAGTATGCTTGCATGGTGATTGGATATCGGACGTTTTATGCCAGCAAAATAAACTTTGTCTCTACTGCTGCGGTAAATGCCGCCTATAGAATGATCATGGAGGATGCCTCATTTGACCTATGCACCTATTTGCAGAAGCAACTTCTATTAAACTTGAAGTCCATCAAACATGACAATGCCTTAAGATTCAAGTTTGGACAACTTTTGGTAGGTCTATTTTTCTAGTTTCAAGGCTATTTCCTAGGAGTTGGTGATATTCAATGGTCTACTACCCAACTGGTTACCAAAAAAATTAGGGAAAGTCTCCAAGCGGTGGGAACCAGATATCCTGAAGTCTTGAATAAATATTTTGATGAATTAAAGAGGAAGATGAGTCAGAGGATGAGAATATCTTGAGACATTGTTAATAAATATGAAGAGGACATCTGCTTTACCACTAGAGTAGATGAGTGTGTAATGGAATCGGTAGAGCCCAGATAGGAAGAAGTAGAACCTATGGGATATGAGGTGATGTATGACATGTTGGATGGGTATGCCTCTACCCTGATTGCCTCTCCTTTAAATGCAAAGAAAAAGAGAATTGACACCTACTTGGAAAGGGTAACACTGGTTGAAGAACCTTCTAAGAAAAAGGGAAAGGCAGTGCCATCGGTATCGACACCGATTACCTTAGCCAGCCCAAAACTGACCAAGCGGTCACTTGCCAAGAAGAAACCAGAAGCTGCACCCACTAAAGTATTTGAAAGGAAGCGGAAGACCAAAAACAACTCACTGGAGTCTGAGGATACAGAACCTGAAGTACAACCTAAGAAGACTAGGCAAACTAGGAAGAAAGCAAACACTACCGGCAATGCACCTGCATCATCTGCACCGGTAAATATTGACGTCTCTTCTTATAAGCCGATGACACATTGTTAGAGGACTATTAAGAATATTAACAAAAAATTGCTTAGTGATTTGAAGGAGTATTTTGATGATTTTACTAATAGTGAGAAAGAGGAAACAGAGCAAGAAATCATTAATTATTTATGTATTCATGATCGGTCACCTTCAGAAATTAAATCTAAGACACCTGATTCATTGTAGAATTTTTTAGATAATAAATGGCGCATTGCTATCGAGAGAGAATAGGAGATTAGAGAAAAGATTTTTGCAGGTTACTTCCCTGATGCATCAAACTCTAAATTGTTTGGAATCATGGACCGGTACAAAGGTCTCTTCTTCATGAGAACAAGAAGACTCCTTTTGCTGGAAGGCAAAGCCTCTAAAGTGGTGAAAGACACACACTCCCATACTAAAGTAGTTGTGAAAATGCACAAAGTAGCTCAAGCAAATAGAGAAGTTGAACAGGAAACGGAAACCGAATGAGGTATTTGATAGTGAAGGAGAACCAATTACATAATAGGTGGACACCATTGATGTTGATGTTTTGGATGTTGAAAATGTCACTCCAGACATAGGAAAGGAAAAGGTTGATAAGGAAAAAGAAGACAAGGCAAAATAGGACAAAGAAAAAGCAAACAAGGAGAATCTAGACAAGGCAAAGGTTGAAAAAGAGAAAGTGGAGAAAGAGGAAGAGAAAAGGAAAGAGGAGGAGAAGAAGAAACAAGAGGAAGATAAGAGGAAACAAGAAGAAGAGAAGAGAAAAGAAGAGGAGAAGGGAAAGAAGAGGAGAAGAGGAAAGAAGAGGAGAAGAGGAAGGAAGAGGAGAAGTGGAAAGATGAGGAGAAGAAGAAACAAGAAGAGGAAAAGAGAAAAGAAGAAGAAAGAAAGAAGGAGGAAGAGAAGAAAAAGCATGAAGTAGAGCAAAGGGAGAAAGAAGAGGAAAAGAAAAAAATGGAAGGGGAGAAGGAAGTAGAAAAAAACAAACAAGAGAAGACTCCAAAGGCAACCGATGGTCAAGCCAAACTAGTTGATATCACTAGTCCTATTGACCTCCAATCTGCAGATGAATCAAAGTTGCTGCAAGGCATAAAGCTAGCACAGGAAAGACTAGAAGCATTGAGAAGGAAAAATGAGCAGGATGTCATTCACACTGTGATTGACACCCTTACCAATTTGAGTCCAGGTACCAACCTTCTCGGTACTGATTCCTCTCTGGCCAAACTAAAACTTCTATGTATAGTGGTAGAGGACCAGGTACAAGGCCTGGAAGAAGTTGTTGAAGCTAATGCACAGAAGAAGCATCAAAAGGCACTAAACACTACCTTAGTAAAGAAACTGAATGAGCTCCGGTCTCAACTTCAGAAACAACAAAAGGATATAAGATATGCTATGGATGAGGGAAAACTACTATTGAGAAAAATAAGCCAACCCCATCTATTTTTTGATGATGTGCTTGCACAAAAGGATAAACTACGATCTGATTTGCAGGCATACATAAGCAACTTTAAGACCCCGTATGATTCTTTCACTACATATGGGCAAACAGTTCACCGGTATCAGCTTCAGTCTGCCAGGATAGAATTGGAGATTAGCAACCAGACAAGAGATTTGCAGGAGCTTCAACTAGTTTTATTACCCAGACTGCAAATTCTTCAGAAGAGCTTTCTCAATCTAGAAGCTTTAATAGTAACTCAAGAGATGAGTACAATTGATGCCATGGATGAACAGGTATCACAGATGCAGACGAAAAGTGAGGTGACTACCTCCTTACTTGAGTCATGGTCATTAGCCATGAAGACTTTTATGCAGGATTTTAAATCTGTTTTTGATAAGTTTTACTCATTATTGTCATAAACATTTACTTATTTTAATGTTAATGAGAAACAGGGGTTATTCTGCATTACTTTGTCATTGTTGGCAAAGGGCAAGTAGTATTTAAAATTTTGGTGAATGTTATGTATACTTTCATGTTATTTCTTTAAGGGAGTAGTATACATTGTAATTTCTGCAAAAGGGATAGTGTATATGCTTAGGGGGAGTAATTTTTTATTATAGAATATTTTTGTTGTAAAAACACTTAGATGTCAAAATTTTCCTAAGTGTTGCCATCAATGCCAAAGGGGGAGATTGTTGGCATTTTGATGGTGTTGTGATTGTCATTGATGGACACACACTTGTTTTGAGATCACTTTCTTTATGTATGAGTTATGCTCAACCGGTATTGTTTATTATAGTCTTTAGACTATCGGTGTTTTGCAAAAGGTGTTTATCGATCACAAACTGATTGAAGACCCAAAGCGGTATGAAGGAACAAAGCGGTAGTTAACATTTTTCCAGTCTTCATTTTGACAACCAGTTGTTGGTAAAATGCATGAACTGGTAATCAGTAATGAACCGGTATTATTCTATGATGAGTTATCATCCACCAACACTTTAGCAGTGATTTTGTGTCATGTTACCAAATGTGTCTAGATGCACTAAACCTAGGAACTTGTAATGTAATCCTATTGGACCAACATGAAATCATACTCCTTTATAAGGACATCATGTCTAGGGTTTTAGTTGTTGATGAGGTTTTTGTATGTGCGAATATAGAAGAGAAGATTAGGTCTGTGTGAAGAAATAGAGTGTGGAGATATTGAAGATTGAATTAATGCTAATGAGCATTAACAATGAGCTATCAAGGATCTAACCAAGCATACTGTGCTAGTATCTAGATCATCTACTTGTTGATTACTCATATCTTCAACAAGTCTGAAGCCCTTAACCGAGTAGGCCTAGCAAAGCCTTTGTAAATCCTCTAACAAGGTGGTTCACAACTATGAATCTAAAATGCTCTCACAAGGTAGTCTTTAATAGGACTTATCTCCTAATAGAGATCTAGATTCCTAATAGGATCTATTCTGGTGAAGAACATTGTATGACCTTAATCGATCTGACCTTAACCGGTCTAGTTTCTATTCTGTAGATAGTTACTTGTGATTTCTGCTCACCGTGGTTTTTCCCATTTGGGTTTCCACATCAAAACCTCTTATGTTATGGTGATTGTGCTCTTGTGGGTGAATGCTTTATTTGCCATTTGGTTTGTATTTGTCTTAACCGGTTTGTTAGTAAATTTGTTATACTGGTTAATTGCTAAACTATTTAAGAGTTTAAGTTCAGTATTTTTTGGTATACTAATTCACCCCCCCTCTTAGTATCCATCAGTTTACTATTGCTGACATATAGACATGATGAGTTTACTGTTGCCGACATATGGACCTGATGAGTCTGGTTGAAACTCCTGCAGCATAACATGGCGTGTTATGCACAATTGCATAACATAACTTGCATGTTATACGTGACTGCTATCTGCTTCTCTGCAACCTTTGGAAACTCCTTGACATCATGACTTCAACCTACTATTTTGCAACCATTTGACATCCCTTGACATCAATGACTTCTACCTGCTATTCTGCAGCCATTTGACATCCCTTGACATCAATGACAATAATATCAACAATCTCCCCCTTTGGCATTGTTGTCAACACAATTGTAGACCACTCTCTGACCATTTTCTTCCCCTCTAACAACAATGGCAAAGGGTGAAACAACTAACTATCAACTTTGAATGAATGCCCCTTTTAATTTTCTATAGCAATGAATGGAACTTCCAATTTCGATCATGACACATCTGCAATACATTAGAAATTTCCTTTACAACTTATTGACCTCTACTACCTATAGCTAGATGAACCATTATTAAAATATAAAGAGCACTGCCACTACTGCTTACTAAAATTCAAAAACTCCCCCTGAGACTGTACATGAGGTTCAAGGTGGAAAGTGTGGAAATAATATGCTCTCGTTGAACAATGGATCTCAAATCAATGCTTTAAGTGCAGAAGGAGGGTGAGACAACACCCAATTTTTGTCTCAAGTACTCAAAAATATCCTTGGGTAGTGGCTTAGTAAAGATGTCAGCCATTTGCTCACCAGTACAAACATATTCAAATTTTACTTCTTTCTCTGCAACCTTTTCCTTGAGAAAGTGATATTTGATTGCAATGTGCTTTGTCCTAGAATGTATGACAGAGATCTTTAATATATGATTTCACTTGAGTTGTCACACATGATGGGAATAGGATCCAAAAACTCTACCTAAATGTCCTTGAGAGTTTTCTTCATCCACAAAACTTTTGAGCAACATATAGCAAAAACAATATAAAATGCTTCAACAGTTGATAGTGAAATAGACTCTTGCTTCTTGCAATGCCATGAAACTAACCTGTCTCCAAGGAAGAAAGCTCCACCACTGGTTCTCTTCCTGTCATCTACACATACTACCCAATCTGTATCAGTATAGGCTTGCAAACTAAAATCTCCTTTCTTTGGATACCATAAGCCATAAGTAAGTGTTCCTTGCAGATACTTGAATATTCTCCTAATTGCATTTACATGTGATTGTCGAGGAGCTTCTTGAAATCTTTCAACCATGCATACATCTTGAACTATATCAGGCCTTAAAGATATAAGATACAATAAGCTTCCAATCATGGATCTATACAAGGTCTGATCCACACTAGGTGACTCATCATCTTTGCTTAACTTGCATCCTGTTACCATGGGAGTACTAACGGGTTTTTTGTCTTCCATCATAAATTTATTCAACATGTCTTCGGCATACTTGGTTTGAGAGATGAATATGCCTTTGTTCTGTTGTGATATCTGCAAACCAAGAAAATATGACAACTCTCCAAGCATGGACATTTCAAATTCTGATTGCATCTGATCAGAAAATTCTTTGCATAGAACATATTTGTTACCTCCAAAGATGATGTCATCTACATATCCCACTATTATGGTCATGTGGTCTCTATCTATCTTGATATATAAATTGTTGTCAACATTTCCTTTTCTGAAACCTTGTTGATGGATGTACTTATCCGACCTAGAATACCATGCTCTAGGTGCTTGCTTTAGACCATATAATGCTTTCTTCAATCTACAAACAAATTTCTCATCTTCATGCATCTAAAAACCTTCAGGTTGCTCTGTGTACACCTCTTCTTCTAGATTGACATTCAAGAATGAATATTTCATGTCCATTTGATATACTTTGTATCCTTTATGGGCAAAGAATGCCAAGAATAATCTGATTGCTCCAAGTCTTGCAACTGGTGCAAATGTCTCCTCAAAGTCTATCCCTTCAACCTGATCATATCCCTTGCACACAAGCCTTTCTTTTTTCCTTATCACTTTCCCTTGTTCATTCAGCTTGTTCCTATAGACCCATTTTGTTCCTATGATATTCTTGTCAGTCGGTCTAGGAACCAATTCCCATGTTTTGTTCTTTTCAATCTATTGAAACTCTTCTTCCATATCATTCATCCACTTCTTTCTTTTTCTAGCCTCATCATATGTTTTGGGTTCCATATCTATCATAAGACATAAATTTACTTTCTCAGTGTTCCTAGCTCTCCTTCTCATTTGCACACCATCTTTTTATTTCCAATAATTTGATCCTTAGGGTGATTCTTTTGCACATATCTATTTGGGGCTTTTCTAGGTGCTTATTCTTCATGTTCACTCTTAGATTGATCTTCATCTTCAACATATGGTTCTTCAATCTGAGTAATTGAGTTATGCCTTCCTTTGTGTATATCCTCATTAATTCTCACATGTACACTTTCAACCACTTTCTTCAACCTTTTGTTAAAACATTTGTAGGCTTTGTTGTGAGCACAGTAGCCTAAGAAGATACCATAGTTCATAAGGTGTCATATTACTATTCATACCATAGTTCATAAGGTGTCATATTACTATTCACCCTTAGTTTTATTCTATTTAAGGTGTATACAGCAATTTGAATTGCCTCTTTCCAATAAGCATCAAGAAGATTTGCTTCATTTAACATTGTTCTTGCCATTTCCTTGACTGTAATATTCTTCCTTTCCACAACACCATTTTCTTGTGGTGTCCTAGGTGTTGAATATTGTCTTCTAATTCGATACTTGTCATAGTAATATTCAAACTCATTTGATGTGAACTCACCTCCATGGTCTGACCTTAGACATTTCAGCTTGTAGACACTCTCCTTTTCCACCATCTTCTTGAAGACCTTGAATCTCTCAAATGCTTGTGATTTGTGTTCCAGGAAGGTGACCCATGTCATCCTAGAAAAATCATCTATAAGAAGCATGAAGTATCTTTCTCCATTTAGAATTCTTGTCCTTGTAGGCCCACATAAGTTAGTATGAATAAGTTCTATCAGCCTTGTAGTTGTGTATTCTTTAGTCTTGAATCTTACTTTAGTTTTCTTCCCTCTTTGACACTCATCACAAAAGGTGCTCGTAGGTTTGATAATCTATGGTATGTTCCTTACATACCCTTTCTTGCTCACTTTAACCAAATTGTCAAAATTAATGTGTCCTAACCTTTTGTGCCATAGCCACCTCTCATCAACATGTATCATCATACATTGAGACTCAAAGCACTCCTTAATATTATATACATTGTCATCTACCCTTTTTCCTTCAGCAACCAGTTGAACACTTCTCTCTTTATTTCACAGGCCTTGGAATCAAATGTAAACTTATATCCTTTGTCACACATTTGATTCACACAACAAATTTTTTTTTAGACCTTCCACATAATAAACATCATGAGCTTTCAGCTTGCCATCAATGTTTAGTGTACCTTTACCCTTGATTTTGATTAATGAATTGTCTCCAAACCTCACTAAAATACCATTCCAATCTTCAAGCTTAATGAATTTCTTCTTATCACCTGTCATGTGGTTGGAACAACCACTATCAACTACCCACAATTTTTTTATTTTAGCATGCAGGGCATTTTGAACAATTAAACTTGACTCAACCTTATCTTTATCCTTTTAAGCCCAAGCTTGTTTGGTTTCTTTCTTCTTTTCTGTTGTCCCATTTTGTTCTAGTTTTGCATTAGGGCTAGATGTTGATATTGTCTTCTTTTGCTTAGCTATCCTAAGCTTATAATGTTTCACGATGTGTCCCAAGTTTTGACAATGATAGCATTTGATATTTGTATTGAACGATAAGTTTGAAAAACTACTGTAGGATTGAGATACATTTCTCCTACATTCATAACTCCTATGGCCATACCTATTACATTGATAGCAAATAACACTCATATCCTGAAGAGCAGAAAATTGATTTCTATTTTCAAAACTAGGTGGAGATCTATGCATAAACTTACAATCAAAAATTCTATGACCATAAGTATTACATTTATAGAAATATCCATGGAATTGAGGTACATACCAATAATTGTTGAAATTTTTTCTCATTGGTTTCCATGATCTCTTCCTTCTTCTATCCTTGACCTTAATGAAGCCTTCATCATCCATCTTGGCTTTTCTTTTAGGATCAGCATGTTAATTCCTTGATTGATTCTTTGTAGCAACAACATATGTCTTCTTCTCATTAGGCTTGTTGACAATGAAGGTTTTTCATTTACTATTATCACTTGAAGTGACAAATTATATTTCTTTATTTGACAAGTCCTTACTTGTAGAACATTGACCAACATCAAAGACAACACCCTCTGTGTCTTTGGAGTGCTTTTTTTTTCTTAGCATTTTATCCAAAGTATTAGTTCTTCCCTCATACTTGATTCTCACTTTGAGTTCATCTTTGCACTTTTCAAGTTCCTTTCTTAAATTTACAAGATCTTCTTCTAATTTTTCACACTCCTTATCCTATCTTTCTAGATCTGATTTTGTTACTTCATACATCCTCTTTTCTTCTTCCAACTAGATCTTCAAGACAAAAAATGTTGTCTTTGATTCCTCAAGTGATTTATTTAGTAGATCTTGTTCTTTAGAAGCAACATTCTTGTGCTTTTT
This sequence comes from Cryptomeria japonica, assembly GCF_030272615.1. NCBI lineage: Eukaryota > Viridiplantae > Streptophyta > Pinopsida > Cupressales > Cupressaceae > Cryptomeria > Cryptomeria japonica. The sequence continues at coordinate 429,023,683 of NC_081413.1, read as the reverse complement.
ATATTCCTTTCTTACTTTTCTAAGTTCTTCTAGTGCACTCACAAGTTCACCTTCAATATCTACTTAAGCTTCAATTTCCTCTTCTTCATCATCAACAAAATGTTCACCAGATAACTCTCCTTGTGCCATAAAGAGACTAAATTCTCTTTCACCTTCACTACAACAATCTTCAGTGACACTTTCTTCATCAGAGGCATCGTCTTCAAAAGTGTAAAGACTGCTCTTACTCCTAAAACTTCTTCTCCTTGGGTTATAGGAATGCTTCATTTCTTCCTTACCAAAAATTTTCATGTTTTCCTTTTCATCTTCATCATTTTCTCCATAAGGGCACTTAGATGCAAAGTGTCCAATTTTGCCACAGTTAAAATATTTGAAAGGCATCTTACCTTTGTACTTTTATGAACCTCTTCTGAGCTTCCTTACAAAGTTTTCTACAAGAGGATCAGAGTCATTTTCATCCTTATTTGTAGCTTGTTATTTTCCTTTCTGTGCAGTATTGAAGGCAGCCTCTCTCTTTGAAGGTTCAACACGTGTTGTTCTCATCTCATAGGCAGATAGCGAGCCAAACAGTTCATCCATAGAGAAGGTGGTCTTATCCTTAGCTTCTTCAATGGTCAAGACTTTTGTGTCATATTTTGGATTGAGAGATCTGAGTACCCTTTTTACTATGACTTCGTCTTTAACTTCTTCTCTGAGTCCTCTTATAGCACTCACATTTTCATCCACTCGTTGTAGATAATCAACTATTTTCTCCCCATTCTTCATTTTCAAGTTTTCAAATTGAGCTCTTAGATTTTGTAGTTTGGCTTCTTTCACTTTAGTATCTCCTTCATATATACTTTGTAGCTTTTGCAAATGTATAGTGCATGACTTTGACAAACTCTGTATCAGATAGACCACTTAAGATTGCATTCTTAGCTTTTGCATTGTTTTCATACCCCCTTTTAGCATCAGGATTGGTAGGGGGAACTTGAGGAATGATATATCCATTTTTTACTGACATCCAAACATCAAACCCAAGGGAAGACAAATATGTCTCCATTCTTCTACTCCAGAAGGCATAGTTAGTGCCATCAAACATAGGTTCTTTGGAGGAGGACTCATTTCTAGCCATTGTGTTCACAAGACATGATCTACCCAAGCTAGAGAAAAATTCTACTACAAGGGAACCTAGGGCTTTGATACCAATTGAAAAACACAAATGGACACTGAGAGGGGGGTGAATCAATGTATTTTAAAACTTTTAACTATTTGTGTAAGTTTTGAAACTGCAAATTAATTGAGAACATACACACACATAAATCAAGCCACAACACAGAATATTCAAGGAAAACCCAATGTGGGAAAAAACTCAGTGAGAATAGTTGTTGGAGTTTACTACTCCAATCCAGCCTCATAGTAAATAATAGTTTACAATGTTTAGGGCACCAACCCAAGGAGCACCAACCCCTGATTTTATGAGAAGCTGCCCCTACTCTGAGAATCCACTTAGAGATTTACATTGATTGTTCAAGTTTATAATGCAATAAAAAATCCTTGTTACAAATGAGTTTTGTAACACTGACAAATTTCTCATATCTTAAGAACGACTTTCTTTGCCTGCTGAATTTTTTCCTCTATTTCTCCTCCTTCCTCTATCTGGTTATCTTCTTCTCTTTGCTATAGCATTACTCTCCAGAATGCTCTTTTCTTGCTCTGTTGTAACACTTTCTACTTCTATAAATTTTCTTTGTTTTCTCTTGGCAGCAACACACACTCTCTCTCACTATCCTCATTCTTCAATCGACTAGTGGAGATATCCTTATTTCTACCTCTATCTATGTCTCAACAACCACACCTACCAATGTCAAATCTCATCATACCTTCTACTCAATTCAATCATCTATGTACACCACTCACAGTTCTCTAATGCAAGATTTTAATATTTTATTCAAATCGGCTATCTTGGAGATCTCTACTATGGGCAATTTTAATCTTTGTCTTCAATTAGTTCTTAGATCAACTGCCTAAATTAAATACATCTTGTTTATCTTCAGATCATTCTCTATACTTGGATTACTAAGTTTAGTAATCTTCCTCTTCCCAAAATGATCTGGAATCCTTCCTCGAGCCACACAAATTGCCTGCAACTCAGTCGCCATTAATGCGTTTTCTATCCTACTCTGAAAAGATCGACAATTATCACATTAGAATCCTTCATCACCAACTTCTATGTATCAAATATCTTCTTCAACCAGCCAGGGAGCCATATGTCTCTATTTCTTTTCTCCAAATCAATCATTGAAGGTCATTTGGCCTCCACGTAAAACCCTTGTGCCAATTGGCACACGCAGGTGTCATAAAAAGTCTTCATAATCAACATCCAAGTCACCTGGTCAACCACAGTCAACTGCCACATGGACTATCATCCTTATCGGGTTGCCAATATGTCGACTAAAATACCTCTAATGGTCATGATGACCTTAACCTCTATCACTATGGGATGGTGGGATGCATGGTCTTTTTTCCTGAACCTATCCCGTGAGTTCCTCTTTACATCCATCTGCTAGCGTGGGATAGCGGGAGAGATCGCTATGCCTTTCTTGAAGTTATCCCGCATGGACACCATGCACACACTTGCATAGTACGATATAGAGGGAGACACATTTCCCATTTTCACATCACTTTTCCTTATCTCGTGGGCATCTCCACCTCCTTGCTTGTTCATGCGGGATAATGAGATGCCTTTTGTTTTGTTTCCCCCCCTGTGATATTTTGTGAGCCTCTTAACCTATTTGGGATAAGGAGATCTACAATCTTCCCTTTAGTTTCTTATCCCGTGTGACTAGCACATGACCTTTTCCACAGCACGAGATACCGAGTAGTTCCACTTTTTTGTTATCCCACGAGGCATTCAACACTTGACCAACATGATGTGGTATAAGGAGAACACCACTTTCTTTTCTTCAGTGTTAGCCAACACAATCTCTTCCCTCCATTCAAACACACCATGGAACCCACAGATACACATGAACCAAACAACTATTGTCATGCAGAAATCATGGCTCTCAACCCCAGCTCAGGACTTGTTTACTACTACCGATATATCGACATGATGAGTTTGCTTCTACCAACATATAGACCTAATGAGTTTGGTTGAAACTCCTGCAGCATAACACAACGTGTTATGCGCAATTGCACAACATAGCCTGCATGTTATGTGTGACTGCTATATGCTTCTCTGCAACCTCTGGACACCCCTTAACATCATGACTTCTACCTACTATTTTAGAACCATTTGACATCCCTTGACATCAATGACTTCTACCTGCTATTTTGTAACTGTTTTACATCCCTTGACATCAATGACAATAATGCCAACTATAGTGTCATAAAATTGTGACCCCTACAATTTTAACCTTATTTTAGGTACTCACCTCGGCGATGCCATCTTCTTCCCTAAACAAGATCTATTTTTGCATTCTCACCCCTTCATCCTTCCTCCCTCAAGACCTATGGCTGCTTTAGACCATGTTTGGGCCCCAAAATAGGGTAGGACAGGGGCGTGGCGCCCCTGTCCCCACCCCTTAGGGTGGCCCTAAGTTAGGTCTTCCCGGTCTCCTATGCATAATTTTCCTTCGGGGTTTGTAATTCCTCTTTTTTAGCCTTCGGTGGTTGAAAATTAATCCTTGAGGCATGTATAAAAGGGGATTCAATTACCTCGTTTGAGGGAGGATGATAGGCATAAGGATAAGATACAGGATTTCAAGGCGTCATCAAGCATTCAAGTCTTCTTCATTCATCCATTGGAGAAACATTACAACATTCATTTGCAAGCATAAGTGTGTGTCAGGGTTTTGTCATGTTACATGCCATTTCATATGACACTTGTGATTACATTCAAGAAGCAAAGAAACCATTATCAACAAATTGCAGATCTACAAGGTATACACTTCCATCATTTACATTTCAGCATTTGCAATTACATTCTTTCAAGGTTGATTCCTCAACCAGGGTTTGACTGAGGCAAACCTCTATCCACAACCCCCTTTTACTCTCTTTTATGTGTGTAGGTTGTAGGTGCCTAGCTGTAATTATAGATTTGAGTTTCATTTGCAGAGACAGAAGAACCCTTTTCGTTCTACAGATTTTGTGGAGGAACATGTACATTCCTGTCACGGTCCTGACGACTTTTCTCCAAATTTGTAGGGCAGATCCGTATCAGTCTAATTAGCTCAAATCTAAAGTTACAACATGATCCCGAACTAGTAGCTCCTCATTTCACTCATTTCCTCTCTCTTTTTCGCATAGTCAGCAAGTCAACTTTCTCATTTACAAAAGAGGGTAAATCACACGTCAACCCTTGCAATCCACTTGGAATTCACATCCTTGTTTCCCTCGGATTTGGATCTAGTGGACTCAAGCCCCTCTTTTGAATGTAGATTTATTCCAAGTGAAAATCATCCTAGTTAATTCCTTTCTCTCTCCTAGGTGGGGAGTCACTAGGATCCAATTTTCCACTTTACACCAACAAGCTATGGGTTGTTCATATCCCTCATCATTTTTCTAGAGCATTACAATTGTTATGGTATGAAAAGAAGTGAAATAAAAAATATGGAATGGCTTACTAAAATCAAGATATTTAAGCATAGGTGCTCCTTTAATGGCCTGAAAGGCACTTAAAGCTTCAATGGTTCAATCAATCCTGACCCCCTTTTTAGGATCTTAGAGACAAGTTTTACAATTTCAGCAAAGTTAGGGATGAATCTTCTAACCAAATTTATTTGGCCAAAGAATGATTGTATGGATTTGAATGTCTTGGGGATAGGAACCTTGTCTATTGCTGCTAATCATTTTGGATCAATCATAACTCCTTTTGACACTATATGGCCTAGGAGTTTACCTCCAATAACAGTAAAGTTACATTTCTTGGGATTTAACGAAATCCCAAACTCCAAGGCTCTGATAAATACCTTCTCAAGGTGAAAACAATGGTCTGTTAGGATTAATGATAGTCCCAAAGATACTAAGAGGGGGGGGGGGGTGAATCAGTATCTAACCGGTTAACATAATATTTAACCTTATTAAGTATTTTTCATTCCAAAACAATGTACCGGTAAATAAGAATTAATGCAGTAAACAGGAACAATAAAGACAACATAGAAAACACACCATAACACAAGATGTTTAAAGAGGAAACCCAATGTGGGAAAAACCTCAGTGGGATTTGTGACCCATAATATTCACTCAGCGGCCAATGAATAAATATTACTTACAATGAGGGGCCTGCACATGCAGGAAGGACAACTACCTAGAGCTCACTTCTCAATAAGAGTCTCACTGACTACAAAAGTGGATTATCAAAATCCAATACAATGTACTACTTCAAATCAGCATCAACTATGCCAAGTTTAGTACCGGTTTAAGCTTATTCTATAACCAAGACCTTGTTGTCACTTATATCACCTTATACATAATTCGCAACTCTACGCTTACTCAAAATGACCTATAAGATCTCATACATATATATGAGTCTTTTACAATATGCCATGTCAGCTTTACAAAAGATAATTACATTAAATACAATAAACAAAAGTTTATTCCCTGTCAGCTAGAGTGTCGGTATGCATTGTAGCCACTGTCGGTGAACTGTCTGCCGGTGTATGCAGATGTCTATGCCAGTGTCGGTGCCTACCGATAGCTATACCAGATGAATGCCAGAAGGTTTCCATCAATGACAACACCATTATTTCTCATTAGAGTATAGAATGCCAACACGGTCCTCTTCCTTCTTGGAGAAATTTGTCAAGTCGTCTTGATAAACAACCATAATGATGTCAATCAGGTCTGAGAACACCACATCCATGGACCTTTGAAAAGTAGCTCTAGTATTTGTTAGACCAAACGACATTCTTACATACACATATGTCCCCCAGGGAGTAGTGAATGTTGTTTCGTACTGCTCTGACTCCTTCACCTTAACCTGATTGTAGCCTAAAAACCCATCCATCATAGAAAGTAGGTCGCAACCAGTCACCTTTTTAACATTGCCTCCAGGTTTGGGAGTGGATAGTTGTCTTTAAGAGAAGATATGTTTAGATTTCTAAATTCCACACAAATCCTAATGTCACCATTTTTTTTTCTTACAGGAACTAAATTGGATACCCATGTGGAATGTGTAATAGGCTTGGTAATTCCTCCATCCCTGAGTTTCACAAGTTCTTCCTGCATCTTTGGCTTGAGAATTAGGTTTATTGGCCTATGTTTCTTCTTAAAAGGTTTATCCTTAGGCTCCAAGGGAATCTCATGTTGAAATAAATCTTCTTTGTATGCCTTTAAGTCATCATATGACCAATTAAAAACATGCTTGTATTTTCTTAGCAAAGCTATCAACATTGTTCTGATTTGTGGGCTGATTTTCTTTCTAATGTACACCTTCTTAAGAGATTGCTCAATCCCCAAGTTTATTTCTTCTAAATCATCCACACTAGCTATAGTAGGCTTCCTGGCTTTGTTGTCATTTCCATCAAACACCCTTTCTAATACCACAAGATCCTTTGGGATTTTATTTGTTTTAAGTTGAACAATCTCATTCCCAAAAATTATGTCCTTACCATCTATAACTTCTACAAAAGAATTGAAATCTATTTCCTGACTCTCATACTCATCGATGCAGTGAAGAAATTTAAGCAAGTCATCGTCATCATTAAAAACTTTCCAACTGTAGATGTTGTCTAGGAAAGAGGGCCTAGTTTTTACTTCAACCTTTGAGATGCCTGCCAAGGTAATATCATCACTCTTTAAGGTGACATTGGCCAAAATATCTTCCATGATATTCTTTGATCTTTCAATCTAGCCAATAGAAAAGGCATCAAATAATTCAATAGATTCCCATACAGCAGATTTATACTATTTCAACCTCTTATTTTTTGAAGAATACTTTTCTCTAACCTAGGATACAACTAGCTCTGAATCTCACCAAACTGACAACCGTTTGATTCCATGTTTTGTAGTCAAATTAAGTCCTAGAAGTAGAGCTTCATACTCAGCCACATTGTTGGTACACTCAAAAAGTAGCTGGAAAGAATATTTAAAGGTTTTCCCATTTGGTGCGATAAAAACTATTTTAGCCCCTAAGCCTTCTTTACTACAAGCCACATCAAAATACATTCTCCATAAGCTTTCTTGGTCATTTTGCACCTCATTACAAATTGGGTATGTAGAGGTTATGTCTCTTCAACTCTGAAGTTACCCAAGTCTATGTCACAAAGACATATCACATTATTTAGATCTACAGTTTCAACTGTGGTCTCAGCTCTTGATTCTCTTTCTAGTTTGACCTCAGTTCCATTCACTAGGATGGTTGCATATGATAAATCTAGTTGCACATTTCATCCCACAATAGTTGTCAATTGCCTAGATAGTAGTATACCATAGTTAGGTGGTACATCTACCACCATCACATTAACTTAATAAGTGGCCTTAGGAAAATTATCTAGTTTAATTTCATGGTCTTTCAAGACTCCTATAATTGGGATGGCTCTATTATCCATGTCATAACACCTCCCATAATTATTTTCAACCCATAACCCCAACTCTTTTACGACTCCCAAGGGCATTACATTAATAGCAACACTGGAGTCAATCATGCAATTCTTTACAAATTTTTTGTTTATCAGTAAGGTCAGATAAAAGGGGTCAACCTCGGAGGGCTTCTTAATTATGACATGTTGGAATCCAAGAACACTGAGAGGGGGGGGGGGGGGGTGAATCAGTGTTCTGCCAGTATAATCAATTTTAACCTTATTAACAATGCAATTCAGTAACTGATAAACATGAAAAAATATAACAACAAATAGAAATGAAGCAACCACAAGAGCATACACCATAACACAAAGATTTATACATGGAAAACCTCAAAGAGGAAAAACCACAATGGGATTGGAGACCCACAATATCTATCCATTGGCCAAATGAATAAATATTACAATAGGGGCCTGCACATGCAAGAAGAGCAAGAGCCTAAAGCACACTCCTCATCACAAAAGGATCCTCACTTACTACAAACACCACATATGGAGTTACAAACAAAATTATGAACTCTGAGAGTGCATCTTCTATGTTGGATGAGTTCCAGTTAAAGCATGGTTTGTACTGGTTTACAATGAGTCCTTCCTTACCAGTTGCTTCCCAAACCTCTAAACCAAAATAAAAGACCGACTATAGAATATTACATTCGCATTCTATCAATCAAGATTGCTCACACAACATCACATTACTATATTCCATTACCTTCTTATGCATCATCAAAATAACCTAATTGGATCGACATAAATACCCTTCCCAAACAAAAACATAAATGCCTTATGTTGGCTTACAACGATATAACAATTTATTTACATGTCGGCCTAAGAAAAACTAAATTCATTAAACTTCAAGACTGATGCCTTTGATCGTTGTTGTGTAGACCTACCAGATCAATCTCATGTGTCAGCCTCATATACCGGTTCCTAGTTTTTTGGTTTCCCTTTCCTGTCGGTGTCAGTTCCTTGTGTCCCGGATGATTGAATGCAAGTTGCCAAACAATGAATACCGATGAGTACCAGTTAAGTGACAAACACAAAATGGTGTGTGTTTCCATCATTGACAACACAACTAAGCCGGATGAGTTTCAATTGCCAACAATCTCCCCCTTTGGCATTGATGGCAACACTCATGTGAAAAATGGATTGATGAAGTGTTGTCCTGATTCCCTGCCAAAAACTCCAAAACTGATCTCAAAAACTATTGGAAGATTGCTCCTCCTGAGCTATACATTACTTCTTATGTCCCAATTATTTTTCATATCAACCTCTCCCCCTTTGACAGCAATGCCAAAGCCAGGGCAAATGAATGAAAGAATGAGAGCAAAACTGTGATTACTGGACCTAGATGAACTTGAAAATATTTGGGTAAGCATTCTTCAAAAATCCTAAATATGCATCCCATCCTGTCTTCAATGTGCTCAAAATGGATAAAAAACCATTAAGACTATATGCATGAAGCTCTTCTTCTGATAGGTCTTCCGGAGTAGGTTTATTCATTAACTCTATGCTTTCCCTCTTGTGAAGTAACAAAATGTTCAACTGGGGACTCACCACACCTCTTAATTCCCTTGCATGTTGGATTAGCCTATCCATGTCCTTCTCTAACCCTGAAATCTCACTCTATAATCCAAATTTGACCATGAATGGTACTAGTCAGTGTATGAGTACCATCAAAACTGTTAGCCAAAATATCTAACTGGGCCTTTGTTGCCTTCAAATTTACCTCAAGCTTCGTTGTTAGTTTGTTGGTGTTAGTACCAAACCTATATATTTTGCTACACTCATTTAGAGCCACATCAATCTTTGTTATTTCATCTGTCAGCTTAGCCTTGTAAGATGAAATCATGTTGTCACAAGTGATTTTCTGGGCTACATTATACCTCTCAACCAGCTTCCAGTTTGATACCTATTGAAGAGTTTTAAACTCTTTGAAAATATGCTCAGTCAAACCTTTTAGTTTATCAGATGGACTTCCAATCTGATCTACCTTATATTCCAGTGCAAGCTGATGCAAAACTGGAATGGCTTGCTCAATAACCTACTTATCTTCAGTTCTTTCCTTCCTTAACTTCTACGCTGCAACATACATCAACTCAAAACTGCTCAGCTACTCAATGTTCTTTTGTGCAAAAGCAACTTGATCTGATGAGTCAAGTGCCAACAATGAATGACTATCCAAATTCTTCTAGGAAGATTCAGCCTCAAGACTTGCACCGGTGGCTTCACCACTTGGTGCAGTAACCTTTTCAACCTTAACCTCTTCAATATGTACATTTGATGTCAGAGGTTCAGTATCCTCAACCTGCTTATTTTTTGTTTCCACATCAATAACCTCTATATCCAGAATGATCTGTTCTAGTGTATCCTACTTATCCTGTACAATTTCAATATTATCTATTGGTCTCTATATTAGGTACAAGTGGTTCTACCGGAGGAATATCCTCTGATATTTTTTTATCCAAAACCAGCGTATCCATTCCCAATATGCCTTTCCCCTTATCATCTACTAGTATATCTGGAGTGTTAGACATTTGAGAGACTTTCGATGATGTAAATAATCTTGGTTTATCTACAAAGAATTTTACCCAAGCCTCATGTGTCTCCTTAACTATCTCATTAACTCTAGCTACCATGAGACTCACATGCCTATGTTTGCTTTGGAAAATTGATTTATTAGCAAACTCTAAAGACTGTTGCATCTCTTCATTAGTTATAGCACCACAAACAGTTAACAATTCTTGTACCTTTATATGTCTATCCTCTTCAACCGCAGATAACCTTCTAGCATCTAGTTTACTATACAAATCTATCGGTATCTATTTTTCAATATCTAAAAGTACTTTCTTATATATATCTAGGCACAACAAAACTGATTCCTCTATCTCTATTGGCTCCTTATCATCCATATGTACATAGTAATGTTTATATTACTCAAAATTCCATCTTTAATTATTTGATCAATCAACTTAGCAACTGAAAGAAGAGGAATGACTTCAATACTCTTACCGGATTCGAGAGCAATATCTACATCTAATTTCTTCTTCTTGTCAAGAGTAGAAGTAGACTCCTTAACTGGTTTCCTCTTCTCTATGGACTTCCTCTCCTTTGAAATTTTCTTTGGTGTTGTCAGAGGGGTAACCTTCTGCTTCTTTACTTCCTCAGCCTTCTTCCTTGGTATCCTGATAAAAATTTGTGAATCTGTGAGGGCACAACATCAATGTGAGAACCAGATGTAACAGGGGCAATATAAGTCTCTGGTTTCTTCCTCTTTACTACACCCTTGCTGGTTGTTGCTGTCGGTGGAGCCTGCATTGCTGCCAGAGATGACCCTTCAACTAGTCTAATAATCTGTTTTATCTCAGTGGACATCTTTTGCATAGCTTCCCCAACCTTCTATTGGTATTATAGATGTGTTGCATTAGTTTTGTCATTGATGTCAACACTTATCATTCTGGAGATCTTTGGTTATGTTGAACCGGCACATTGTGTTCACCGGCAAGTTCAGTGACTTATGCATAGTCATCGGTATATTGTTCACCGGTAGGTTATATTGTTCATCGACACTGAGGATGACTTTTTATCATTTGGAGATCACTTGATTATGTCAAAGACATGGTTTGGATACCTGGTTTTGGTATTTTGGTTAATGGTTTAATCGGGTTGACATATTTGTTGTTACCGGCAGATTGGTCAAGGTTATGGATTGGTATGCGTTATCTATTCCAGATTAGCACGACACATTATGGAGATGATTTATGATTGGATATTGTTGTAAATTTATTGAGCCGACATGATGCATCACATCTAGACTTGTTTGTAATTGATTTAATTATAATATTATTAGTGAGCCGACCTACACATTTGGTCTTAGGTTTTGTTTATATGTAAGATCTCATTTGAGATAAGATAGGACAGGATATGGTATGTAAGGTTATGGTATGGTAATGTAACATGGTATGTGCGAATATTGAAGATCATATGAGAAGACCATAAGAGAAGGTTCAAGGAAGGTTTGAAGGTGTTTGTCAAAGCTTAACCGGTACTGAATCCAGCATTGTAGATGCTATTTTTAGCAGTACATTATTCTAGGATTTAACCATCCTACTGTAGTCATTGCGACTCCCATTTGAGCAGTGTTCTCTAGGTGGTTGGCCTTTCTGCATGTGCAGACCCCATTTGTATACACATATTATCTATAGTATTATCATCTGATTGTAGGTAAGGTTTCCCACCGTGGTTTTTCCCCTTACCAGGTTTCCATGTCAAAATCTTTGTGTTATGTGTTGTGGATGTTGTTTCTCTTTTTGTTTCATGCATTAAGTTTTGTCGGTATTGATATCAACTGTTATTATATTAACTGGCATTAAGTTTGGTTTACCGGTATTAAGTATTAAGTTGAAGTAAGTTATAACTGGGTTAAAATTAATAGACAACTAATTCACCCCCCCCCCCTCTCAGTTGCCTTCTAGTTCCTAACACCTTCTTGATCTTTCCTTCCCTTTTCTTCTTACTGAATCCAATTTCAACTTCAGTTTCTTTTTGCTTAGCAGTCCCAAAGGCTTTCTCAGCTTCATCTATCAGGGAATCAATAAGAGTCTTGGCATACAAGTCCAAGATCTTAGCATCTACCTCATAGCCCATCTCAATTATCCAAATCTTCCTAGGTTGTACTACCTCCATCAGTGTTTCATCCTTCTTTACCATAAAACAAATTTTAGTTTTTTACCTATCTACAATAGGTTTTGGAACTCTTTCTCTCTTCTTCATTGCCTTCTAGAATGATTTGAAATAAACCCAAAGAATGGAGTCCCTATCCTTTTCCTGTCCTATATTCCTTATAGCATCTTTGATTTGTTTTTCTATCAATATATCAAATGCCCATTGAGTCTTACTAGTTTCAGGTAACTCATACAGAAATAAAAGCATTAAATAGACAACAAGGTTGCCATACCAGGAAGTACCCTTTTTCTCACCCTTAATCTTCCCTAGGTTTATAATCAACTCATCACACATCCATTCACATATATCTAGCTTTTCATTCTCCTTAATCATTTTGTGAGCATAGAAAATGCATGAACTGGAAATAGAGTTCAACCAATTTGATTGGGTTACCTTGTAACCGATGATCATGCTTGAAAATTGATCCGCTTTATCTTTGGTAGTACTAATTCTCATGGACCAGTTGTCAGATGTTGTACCAATTAACTTCTCCACCTCATTGTTAGATATCTTCTTCCTTCCAGGGGTTGGACCGGTCTAGGTTAAAATCGGTGATCGCACGAATAGCCTCCTTGGTGATCTTATGGGGTTGGTCTAGCCATATGAATTTTCCATGGACTCGGCTCAGTGCATACTGGATCAATTCATCCTCAAATTCCCGCATCTCCAAAATGTCGGTAAAACCTTGATCATTCTGAATTTAAAATTTTGGTTTCATCAATCCATCCTGGTTTAGCAAAGTGCCAATATACATGTTCTTGATCTCAATAGAACCCAAATCCTACAAAGTACAGTGAATGTATGCACAAACATCTTCAACATACAAAACTCCTTCAGGAACCCTAGAAAATGTGCCAACTGAATCATTGACCTTCACAATCTAAGGGCATTGCCTAAAAACAAGGTGTGGATGGTCCTTGATGTCGACAACATCAGGGGAAGCCACACCTGTTAGAGCGGAAGATGATCCAAAAGCCATTGCAAACAAAGGATAGCTCGAAAAACTAATAAAATACCTCACAACCTTCAGCGGTGAAAGATCTTGAAAATCTGCTGTGAATGCACTAGAATTCGCTTGAAATAATTTTAATCACCTTGAAACACCTTCAACTCGCTCTACTTTTCTCTGAATGCAGTGTGATTGAAAATGAACCAAAATTTCCTTTTTATTCTATGAAAACCCTAATTTCTCATTGACATTAATGCATGTCTGCATATCATACAGGATACAAAATCCATTATCTCAACACCGGTGAATCTTCAGAATGTCTTCACCAAGGTTTGAAATAAGCTTTCAAACCTCTACTAGGGCTAATGCAAGATTCATCATTAATTTTCCTCCCCCTAAGGCTAATGCCTTAGTTACTAGTTAAGTTTCCTATCGAAGAAAGAACATTCTGCTCTTTCGATTGAGTAAATGGGTTGATTGTCTCTGTCGGTTGATCTTCAGATTTCCTATCCCATTTCCTCTCATGCTCCTTCTAGATGTCTTCAATATTTTGTTTTCCTTTCTCATCATTTCCTACCGGATTGTTCTTGCTTCTACAATATTTGGCAATATGTCGTATTTTGTTGCATGCATAGAAAGTGACATTATTTTTTTGAATTTCCTTGTTGAGTCCTTGACCATTCTTGGACCTACATTGATTACCCATATTCCCAAACTTTCCACATGCAAGACATCTGACATTCATTCTACAATCTTTTGTCCTATGACCATACTTATTACATTTTGAACATTGACCGGGAACTACATTGTTATTCCCATTTTCTCTATGACCAAGCTTATTACAAACAAAAAATCTACCATTCAATTTATGTGCATTGGGTTGCCTTACCGGTGATTTCTGATTCTGGTTGTCTGGTGGATTTCCCTAATTTGCAGTATGAGAGCTTTCTTCATGCTCCAATCTAAGACCTCTAGTGTCTCCACTGTCTCTTTGATCCTTCAATAATTCATCAAGCCTTGCAGAACTGACCCTAAACTTTTCTTTGTATTCATTTGCAGCATCCAGATCACTTCTTAGGATTGACATCATTCTTTCCAATTCTTGTTCATTGTTCTATGATTGCACCAACTCAGTTCTCAACACATCATTCTCATGCACCAACCTAATGCATTCCTTGGATATATCTTTCAGAGATCTAATAAGATTTTCTTCATTCTTCTTCCAATCTTCAATCTCCTTGGACATCCTCATAGTCATGGCTTGCATTTCATTCTTCATCACACTATTTTTCTAACTCGGTTTCTAAAATTGTTCCTTAAGGGCATCCTTCTCTTCATGATCTAGATTTCCCAAAAGTTCCTTCCTTTTAGCTTGAACAAATGATAGCCTTTCCTGCAAGGTAAGAATGAATTCCTTTGTAGAGTTCAATTCATCTTGCAACTTCAATTTCTTCATCCTTTCAGCATCATAGTCCTCAAGTGCTACTTCAAGTTGTTTCTGTAGACTCATCTCCATGGATTCTAGATACAGGATCTTCCTCAAGTTGTTAGACTTAATCCAAGGCACCAAGATCTGATACCAATTGTTGGAATCCAAGAACACTAAGAGGGGGGGTGAATCAGTGTTCTACCAGTATATAATCAATTTTAACCATATTAACAATACAATTTAGTAATCAGTAAACATGAAAGAATATAACAACAAATAGAAATGAAGCAACCACAAGAGCATACACCATAACATATATATTTATACGTAGAAAACCTCAAAGAGGAAAAACCACGGTGGGATTGGAGACCTACAATATTTATCCACTAAACAAATGAATAAATATTACAATAGGGGCATGCACATGCAGGAAGGCCAATAGCCTAGAGCACACTGCTCATCACAAAAGGAGCCTCATTGACTACAAACACCACATATGGAGTTACAAACAAAATTCTGAACTCTGAGAATGCATCTGCTATGTTGGATGAGTTCCAGTTAAAGAACAATCTATACTGGTTTACACTGAGTCCTTCCTTACCGGTATCTTTCTTTGCTTCCCAAACCTCTAAACCAAAATCCAAGACTGACTATTGAATATTACATTCGCATTATGTCGATCAAGATTTCTCACACAACATCATATTACTATATTCCTTTACCTTCTTATGCATCATCAAAATAACCTAACTAGACCTGACTTAAATACCCTTCCCAAACACAAACATAAATGCCTTATGTCAGCTTACAATGATATTACAATTTGTTTACATGTCATCCTAAAAAAAACTAAATTCATTAAACTTCAAGACCGATGCCTTTGATCATTGCTGTGTAGACCTGTCAGATCAATCTCCTGTGTTGGCCTCATATATCGGTTCCTAGTTTGTCAGTTTCCCTTTCCTATTGGTGTTGGTTCCTTGTGTGTCGAATGACTGAATGTCGGTTGCCAAAAAATAAATACTGGTGAGTACCGGTTAAGTGACCAACCCAAAATGGTGTGTTTCCATCAATGACAACACAACTAAGTCGGATGAGTGTCAATTGCCAACATGACATTTCCTAGATACACCTCAGGAACTTTCATAACATTTAACTCAACATCACTAACATGTGCACTTCTATTTTCCACATCCTTATCCCTTTTAACATTTTAAGATCTAGATGCAACATTTGATATTAAAGATAAAGCATTATCTCTATGTTCCTCTATCTTCATCATTTCAAGTAAGGAGACAAATACTTTTATTTGAGATAATTTTTGAACCATATCAAAAGAGAATGTTCTAGGAATACCTGGGATAACATCTTTGTATTTCACCTCTCTTGGTTGCATTTCCTTCTCTATAGCTATAGATGGATTTGATATAGTTCCTGCAATACCTTCTTTGTCAATCCTTTTTCCTTTGGGATAAGATTTAGAGACATATTTTTGCACTTGTTGAGCATTGGGCGCTTTACCCTTATCTTGATTTTTATGTGCAGTGGGTTGTGCCTTTGGATCTGATTGCTTTTCTTTTACAAACAATCCTTCATATTTTCCCTAATTAGGTGCAACACCTTTGCATCTCAAATTGTAATCACTATTGACTTGATCAATTGAAACCACAGTGAGTTCCTTGATTTCTTCTTCACTCAACCTTCTCAAGTTTACCTCCAGAAACTGATCATTGAAGGCATTCACACTATAATTTTCCACATCTTCATCATCAAACAAAACCTCTTGATGTTCTCCCCTATGCCACCTTCTTTGATTACCACATCAAGTTCAAGTTCATCTTCCTCAAAGGAAGCATACCCTACATCATCATTACACACACCAATAGACAACATGTTTACCATATGGTCTGATTCAAAACCGTCCTCCCTATAGCTAGCATAAACTTCATCTTCATCCATTTCTCTAGAAATGGCACATTGACCTTAGGCATGTGGAAAACTACACATAGTACACCACAAATTTTCCTCTATAAGATGTACTCTTGGCTTCTTCAAAGGGTCAGGAGTTTCCTTATTGTTTACTAGCTTTTTTCAGATTACTCTGTGACCTAGCATCTTTCCAATTGGTGGTGTAAGGCATGTCATGGAGCCTTGGCCTATCATGCCTCTGATAGTTGGGCTTATCATGAGACAAACCCTTCTCATTTCTAGTTATCCTATAGTTCAAGCCCTTGATAGCGCTCATGACTTTTTCCATTTCATCTTCTTCTTTAGGTTGCTTACTATGATACTATTTATAATTTTTCAAACTTCTAACATCATCCCTTCTAGTTTCCTTAATAGAAGCTTTTATATTGTTTTCTATGGTGAGGGCAGCCTTGAATTTGTCACTAAGAGTGGGAGGATTTCTAGATCTCAACTCATACCCAACCTTTGGGTCAAAGGCATCATAGTAGAAGACAAAATGCATGTAATTATTTGGTTTCAAAAGAGGGGTAATCTTGCTAAACATCTTGATGAATCTATTGTTGAAGCATGATACTTCCTCATTCTGATTCTTCTTGATATTGGTTAGTTCATGCAAAGAAAACTTAGGGTTTGAATGATCACCATATTGATCTTTGAACATCCTTTTGAAATCAGAAAAACATCCAATAGACAAATCAAGTAAACTCCTATACCATTCACGAGCATCATCATTGAGTGACTGCATGCCCTACCTCAAAGTTATCCATTATGTTCTAGAATTCCCCTATGTTCTCTTCACCAGTGATTGCGTTAATCCTTGAAAATTTTGGCAAGGCACTTCTCAACTCATTACTAATCTTCCTGTACCTATCCAACTACACAGGTCTTCTAGTAAATGGGTTGTGAGGTGGATTAGGGATTTGTTGCTACTGTTGTTGCACATTCCCTTGATTGGAAATATGGTGTGGCACTTTATTATTCTGTTTATATTGATTTTTCATCTATTGTTGTTGTTGTAGATACTACAAATATTATTAATACACATTGTTTCCTCCCATAGGATTGTTTGGAGGAAACTATGGAGGAGGAGGAACATACCTCTGACTAGGTCTATTAAACTGATTCTACATATCCTATTGCAAATTTTGTTGTGCATTTTGCTGGCTAATTCCTGCTTGACCAGTAATAGTGTGTTGAACATGTATTGGGGGCATTCTCATATTAGCAGAAATATATGACATATTAGGCATTCTAGTAGTGTAAAGAACTGACATGGGGAATGTACTCACTGCAACACTTGACATATTCATTTGAGTATTTGTTTGGACACCACTTGTAAATTGTAATGAGATAGCACTAACCACTAGAGCTCTTATAGATGTACCCATAAAAACAAAGGTTGAGATAGTAGAAACATTTAACGAAATTGATGCTGGAGTAGATAATGTTGAAGGACAAATTGTAGTATGTGACACACCAGGCATTCAGCCTGTTCCCCCAACATTACACCCATTAGAAGGAAGGGGTAAAGATATTATTGATTGGGATGCTAAGTTCAAAATTTCTTGAACCATTTTTTCTCTCTCTCATAAGTTCTAATCTAGTTTTTTGAGCTCTTATTTGTTCTAGTTCTAGTTGCAGGTCTTGCTCAGTAGGATCTCTAGGCATGATACTAGAAGTAGAACAAGCATTACTATCAGTGAACCGAGATTGATAAGGGACATGATTATGTAGATCATGTACATTGTGAGCATTTGCAAGCTTCTCGGCATATCTAGTCTCAGACTCTCTTTGGATTCTAGCCCTTTCTATTTCTGCATACATCTTTTCGTGAGCTATTTTTTCTTGAACAGGGTTAACATAAAAAGGATTTGAACCATTCTCCCCAACCATTGGAGGCATTTTACACAAGTGTGGGGTCTCTCTAGGGGATGACTCCTCGCTACTGGCATTATCAATATCAAACGCAAGTATATAAGAATCACTAAAGTAATTCCCAGGAATCCCCTTTTCCCTTTGACTATTTTGCAGATGCAAACTACCCTGTAAACATGCAATAGGAATCCCAAAGATATTATTTACTAGATTAGAAGCTGATATAGATTTAGGGGTACCTTTTATTTTTTATAGTCCACCACTTGTTTGTGGTAGCATTACTTTGAGGGATGATCAACACTTCTTGCTCTCTCTACTTACTAATTCTGGTTTTGCAAGCTTCTTGAAGATTTTTAATTCTGGATCCTCTTACTTCTTCTTGTAGCGGTGTCTTGGCTTCTCTCACTACTCATGAGAGCCTCTCAATTCTAAAAGTGAATCTCCTTATTTCTTTTGATTAGATTCACCACCTCGATATAGAGGAACAATATTTGAATCACTAAGAACTATTCAAATATTCTACACTTTTGGGTTCTAGCTCTAACAACAGAGCCACTTGGATTTTTCTTTACTAAAATTGTTACAAGGACACTCTCAACCCAAATGGACCTTAACCAAAGACTCGAGGGTGATATTTTAACACTCTTCTCTTAACATTCCCCAATAGAGTCGCCAATCTATTGGTTCCCAAATCAACATATTCTAAAAAAATAAAGGAATAGCCACTAACTTATCAATAAATTCATAATAGGATCTGGCCAACTAATGAGATTTAGTTACAAGACTAAATTTCCTGCACTTTTAGCTCTACAAAACCAAGGTGGGTCTTCTTTAACAATACCCAAATGACTCACTACTCTCTAGACTCATGGCATTGTAAAATAAAGCAGACATCCCAATGAGAATGCACAAAGGAAATGGATAAACTCCTGATTTGGCTACAACCTTAGCTTATAAACACTTATGCTACCATTAGGATTGGTTTTCTAAACTAACACTACTACTACAAACATAAATAAAAATATATTGATTATGAATGATCTTGAAACAAATATGAAGATATGACCAGTGCTTATCCTATGGAGAACAAAGTCTAACTACAAGTTAACATTGAACAACAATGTGAAATCTTAGCCTTCTAACCCACTATTAAACATTAATGACTTGCATGTAATGTTTAATTCAAGTCAACACAAATTTCCTCACACTCCCATACACATATTGTAATGCTCTCATAACAGAATTTAATCCATTTAATCGAAATGAAACCTATTACCAAGAACATACATTCCCCATTAGAGAAGACAAATCATAATATCTTTAATACAATGATTCATACAACATATACACGAAAAATAGGAGCAAACTGAGAATGATTTTCTATTGATTTTTCAAAATATAAGAAGTACATCACATAAAATTGTTCATGATGGAATCTGCAAAAAGAATCCTTCTCTGTTGCTTTCAACTCCTAATACATAGTACATCACAAAAAAATAAGAATGCTTCTTCCTAGCCTTAATTTCCCTTTTATGGGACAAGGGAGAAGAACAAGCTTTAGGCCGAGTAAGACACTTATCAAAATTTGATTGCCTAATAGCTAGAGTATTCCCTAAGACATATTTTACATGTATAGTACAAAATATTTCTAGAAGCATTAAAGAGGTTAGTTGTGATGAAGCCTTCCAGAGATTGAAGTCACAAGCTTCATGGAACTGATGCAAGGATGTCCTTCTGTTGCAACACTTGTCACAATCAAAGTTTGAAGTCTAGCACTAGATACTAGGTGCATTGGTGGCTGGTACGTGGGAGCTGAGTGCTCTTATTAGCTCATCCAAAATGGAAACCTACACAAAAGGAGATAGGGGAAACAAAAATAGAATAGGACATTGACTAGTCTTCTTCTTCGGGTTGATCTTCCTCGAGATAGCCATACTTTTTGTGCCAATTCTGAATGTCATTGGTGGGCCAAAAAAATGATTTCAAATTCTACAACTTACTCATAGTCTCTTTCATTTTGTGAGAAGGTACAGTTGTAGCTTCCAAGGTGAATTTATGATACAGGGAGTCAACATCAATAATTTATCTATGATTAAATGAAATGCATCTTGCTAATTGGGATCTATACTCAACAAATTGAATAGTGCATTAATTGCATCTCTGAAAACTTGTCTCCATCTTTCAAGATCTTTTACCTATCCATCCTCTATTAAAATAGTGGGAATATCCCACTTTTGAAGACCTTTGAATGAATCAACCTTTTCTCCCAATGCTTTCCTTTCTTCCTCCATGTGGGGGAGCTCTTTTATTAACAAATTGTAATTCTTCCACATTGTCCCCACATTTTGGGGTGTAGTAAGCTCATTTTTTATTGCCAAAATAATTTCTCTCAACTTTGTGGCCTTAGGGAACCACGTGACCCTGAGAGGTTGAAAGAATGAAAGAATATCATCTAGCTAACCACACAATTGTGATACCAAATAATAGAAGGTCTAGACTTCATCCAGTTAATTAAGTACCCTATCTGAGATTTTCAAATTGTTGCTTTTCTTATTTCTAAATAATTTTTCTCTGCTTCTTCCTTTTCTTTTTGAAAATTCTCTTTTAGTTTTTCTACTTCTTTTAGCTTGGGCCTTGTCAAGGACATTGAGTCCCTCTTTTCCAACTCCTTTCTTAATCTTGCATTCTCAATATAAAGCTTCTTGTGATCAGCACTCATAGGAACATGTCTTTCTTTGAGAGATTCATGTCTCTTCTCCTCTTCCTCATTTGCCACCTTTGCATACTGTGCAATATAAAATTAAATTGTAGCAGCCTCCACTACTGTTGTATCTGCTAGGGTTATAATAATTGCATCCCCTACTTTCTACTCAACCCCATGCAAAACAATAAGCTTATCTATATTTGGGTATTTTTCCTAGAGTGCAAATGCCTTTATACTTGGGTTAACTCCTGACCCATGCTCCCCAAATTCTTGTTCATATATTGGGTCTTGCTGCCTCGTCACTTGACCAAGCACAAAAATCTTTTCTAGATCTCACCCCAAGACAAGCAACATGCCACTTCTTTTTACCATTTCCCTTTTTTCTTGGGGGTTGCATTTAATATTATTTTTGTCCAAATTTTGAATCTCTTATGATAATTTCTTCAACTTTTCTCTAAGCTAGAAGGATTTGAATTCTGGTGTGTTACCAAAATAGTTATCAGACATGAATTGCATTGAGGCAATTATTCTCTCATCATTAGTCTCTACTTCTGGGATGACACTTGGGATGGCTGCTCGGTCTAGGTCCATAAGTACCTTTGTTGCTTCATCATCCTTGAAGGTGTCTCTTGGAGGGGAAGGTGGCTACACACTCGTGTCTATCTCACTATCAATGACCTCCACAAAATCAGAAATTTTGGCTTTCCCCTTCTCAATTTTTCTAATCATACCTGCTGAAGGTTGTTCCTCTTAGGGAGAAAACTATGAGGGGGTAACCTGTGAAGTCCCTTCAATCAAAATTTATTTTTCCATTTACCATGGGAGTAGGCAAGACAATATCCACAGGCCTTTCTTCAAGCTTTTTTGTTGGTTGCTCTACCTCTTTCCTTTGCAGCTCAGTGGAAACTATATCCTCGAAAGTTCTCATTTTACACATCATCCTAGCCAAATCATTTTGGATGTTAGAACAAAATCCCTTACAATTAGGGTTTTCATATTTTCTCTCCCTTTCTAATTTATTGAGGTATTCACATTTCCTCCTTGTCTGTATAGCCTCATGAGGACTACCATTCCTGATCAAGTCGTCATGCTCACCAAAATCATGGTAATAGCCCTTTACCCTCATTTTTTGGGTTCTTAAATCATTAATGTAACCTTTAGAATCAAAAATTTTGGCCTAACTTAGTTTGAGCCAATAGATGCTCACCATAAAATTTTGCACCTTTTCAAGAGTCTCACTCCCGACCACATTGATATTCTTCATACACAATCATCCGGGGAAAGTGTTGTCCCTTTTTCTCAGTCTTGACTAATTATTTCTCCATCCACATTAGCTACCATATAAATTCCATGAAGACAAGCCTTGAGGAGACTGTAATTGGCAAAATATAAGGTGGCTAAGGGCACCCATACACCCTAATTGTTGTACAGTAAGAATAGAAGAAAAAATCACCAAAATTATGGGAAATGCCCCTTCTAGATACTCAACATTCTTGGCCCTTGCACTCCTTATTCTTAGGATCTTTACTATGTTTTATTGGGAACCTTGGAAGATTAATTTCACACATTCCTAGGACTTTAAAAATGAAATGATAAAAGAATGCTTTGTAATTTGAGTATCTAGAGCCCTTGTCCCACACCTTGTTCCACCTTTGAACTGGCCATCTTACACCTATTCGAGGGTCAAACTTTTTCACCTGCAGGGCATCATCCCAATTTGTCCTATTTTCAAAAAGAATCATGTGGCATAATAAATAATAATGTTTGAAGTTCAATTGAATTTTTTCATCCATTGCATTTATTAGCCCTTCGTGCAACTTCTCATGAATGTGTGTGGAAAATGTTCTCATGTTTGAAATCATCAAATCTAAGCTAATTAGATTGAAAGGATGAAACACAAAATCCTTAACTAATTAAATTGACTTTAAACACAATACAATGAAATAAATGATAGAAATAGAAAGATTAAACTAAATTAAAACTCCCTACTCTCCACTTCTGCTTCCATTGTTCTTCTCCATTATTGTTGGTGTAGGTGGCTCTTGGGTATTGCACTAATTTCCTGCATAAGATAGACAATAAATTTGAAGATTGTGATTCTAGCTTTAATTGAGAAAAGAGGTTGAACTTATAGATTTTCAACACAAAGGAGGTGAGAATTTGAACTCAAGTGTTGATTGATAGATAACTGAAATTGATTGATCTGTTAACAAAATTGATTGAGGAGTCAACTGAATTGATTAACTAGTAGACTGAATAGACTATCTAGTTGATTGAGTTGATGAATTAGATGACTGAATTGATTGGAGAGATAAGTGGATTAATTAATCAGTTAGAAAAGGTGATTGAGAGTTAAAAAGGGTGATTGATGAGTTAACTGAGTTAACTAATTAGATAACTTATTTGATCAATCAATTCTAATTTTAGCATGTGCTGAAGGATTTTGAAATTGAATTTGAATTTCATTTTCAATTTGGATTTGAATTTGGACTTTCGAATGTTGAAATGCACATGAAATTAACTGAAATTCAGATTTGGTGAAATATGAATTTGGAAGAAATAAAACTAATTGGAATTAAGTGAAATTTGAATTTGGGGAAAATGAAATGAATTAGATGGAATTAATTGGAATTAGAATCTAGGGATTGGAATAATTTAATTAATTAATTAAATAATTTAAATAAAATTATTTAATCATAGGAAATTGAATTAATTAATTAATTAAGATTATTTAACTAAGGAAAATGATGAAATGATGAAATGATAGGAATTCAATAATTAGAAATGTTAAATGTTCAGAACAAAAGAAATATTTAATTTAATCAAATAATTAAATAATTACTTAATTAAATAGACAAATAATTAGTGTAGAATCAATGAGACATTTTTAGGTGTCTACATTTTCCCCTCTTTGACACAATGTCGAAACGACGTTGTTTCAAAGAAAATGAAAAATTTTCTTCCCTAGTATGCCCCGGTGACATTTAGGGTATAAATATGCCCCCTCGGAAAAAGTGGTCAAAAATTTGTGGAACGAAGACCATTTTTTTGAAATTGTGCTAGTAATCGATCATATGAAGTTTGCTAAGATTTGGATCTTGTTTGGTATGGCTACTGCTACGTTGAAGTTGGAGGGGTCCACGACCGTTAAGGTGACAAAAACCCTAATTTTAAGCTTTAAATTGAAAATTGGTTTTGATTTGAGCTCATTTGCACTCATTTGCTTTGTAAGAATTCCTCAAGATTATAGAGTTTTCAGTGTCCTTGGAGCAAGATGGCGAGTCATAGAGCGAGGCTGCATTTGTCTGAGCGAGTGCGATTGTATCAGAGACGTCCCAACACTAGCGGCATGGTGAGTTTCCAAAAATTATGCCCTTTTTTGTCTATTTTTTTCAAATATTTCATTGATTTGTAAAAGTGTCAAAAAATAGCAGATTCGCAATTGATTGTCGATTCATCCGCAATTGCTAATATTAGTTCGCAATTGCTAATATTAATTCACAATTGATAAAATTGCCCGCAATTGCTATTGTTAATTCGCAATTGTAAATTTTAATTCGCAATTGACAATTTTAGTTCACATTTTATTTAAACAGTTCGCACTTGCATTAAGTAGTTCACAATTGATAATTGAAGTTCACATTTGATATTATAAGTTTGCATTTTATATGATATGAATTTATGTGTTTTTTCTCATGATGCGAATGATGTATCTTATTCATTGTGCTTTTTTTCAAATGCAGGAGCATTATCTAGTCTTGATCGCGAGATAGACGAGGCTAGATGGTCTTGATCAACATCATGAGTTAGATGCAGAGGACACCGATTTGCTTCGACAGATTGGATTGTAGCATATAGCGCACTTGCCTTAGGTTACGACCAACGGGGCCATGATTACTGCCTTAATTGAGCGGTGGCATTTAGATACTTGTTCATTTCATCATCCAACAGGTGAGGCGTCTATCACACTTGAGGATGTATGGCATATTCTACACATTCCCATATTTGGTGCTCGAGTTAATTTTGATCGGAGTGATGGGATAGCTTCCTTGTGCGCTTTGTTTGAGTGTTACGAGGATGATCTTCATATCTGAGGTCATCATGAGATTCATTGGGATGATTTTGATGCAGATGATATCACCGTTGTTTTTGGTTGCAATGTTGCTAGATTATTGATCCCTTATAGACATACCCATGGTTTCCCTGTTGGATGGGGATGAGTGATTTATGATATGGTTATTGATAGATGAGTGTTTTCTTGGGGTCCCTATCTTCTTGCCACTTTAAATCATCATATGCATGGGATTGTATATTTGCAGTAGAAATATGTTGGATGTGGTGTTACTTTTCTTCAGATATGGGCTTGGGAGCACATAGCTATATTTTGTCTTATGATACATGTTTATTTAGAGCCAGAGAAGCCATATGCTTACAGATACACTATTGGAGTTAGACATAGGGCATTGGGTAACATTTTGTATTGGTGTCATTAGATTGTATAGTACTTCTCATGGAGACCTTATCTTACTTGCCTCGGTTGGGCTGATGATGCCCAACGCCTTCCTTTTTGCCGATAGCAAAGATATCTTATTGGGCGATATGTTGGTGGTCACAAGGTTATTGATATCTATCTTCCTGGTCATGTAGTATGACGGTTTAGGGAGATACAGGGTATTCTAGATGTGACAACTTATTTTGCTTGTACTAATCGGGAGATCAGTGATTGGGGTGCATGTGTACTGGCTCATGTTGCCATTGTCGAGTTTGATGCTCTTGCTTCTATTTAGTGAGGTTGGCAAGTTGGTGTTGCAGATCTAGGGACTACAATACAATATAGACTATGGTGGATATAGCATAGGCCCATAACTTTGATAGATTCAATAGTTATGATTGTTGCTTAGCAGATTAGACACGGTAGGGGTCCCAGAGGGAGAGGGAGAGGGCGAGGTGGAGATGGTGGGGGAGATGGAGGAGGGATAGATAGAGGGTTGAGAGATGGAGGAGGGAGAGATGGTGGAAAAGGAGGATGGGATAGGGGTCAGATAGATTTGATAGCAGAAATTGTAGAGGAGGTGGAGGGTGGAGGGGAGGATCTGGATATCGGTGGAGGTACTGCATCTATGAGTAGTTCTCGTGAGAGTGGGAGTTAAAGTGAGAGAAATGAGTTAGTATCAGGCTTATCGATAAGCGATGGAGATGAGGGTTGGGATGGTGGACATGATGTTGATATGCCCCATGCTATGGAGAGAGGATATGTGGAGGGAGATGATGATGAGGAGGGAATGAGGGCTCAGGTTAGGAGTTTGGAGGAATTGGTTGCTACTTTATGGCATCAACGGATGGTGGATAGAGATTAGTATCAGCGGGCGATGGAGGAGCTTACCATAGAGAGAGATTGGATAACTACTGAGAGAGATTGGCTACACACACACACACACACACACAGAGAGATGAGGTAGTCAAGTGGGCGTAGATCACCAAGGATGCATATGATCAGTTATTTGGGCCATTGACAAAGGTACAAAGCCAGGTAGATAGATAATTTGTTGCTGTATAGGGGGATATTTACTATAGAAAGGCTTATGAGAGAGTCATTCTTAAGGGACAAAGAGAGCCTAGTTTTAGCGCTTTCATGGGGAGGAGATCGATTTGGTCAACCTCTTGACAAACTAGCAGTGGAGGAGTGATGGTTCCACCTAGGGCATCATCGGGGTAGACTGGTGCTAGGCAAGATACGCCTACTGATAGAGGCAGCATCGGTTGAGATTCTTTGTTATTGATGATGTATCATAGATACGATGTATTTTGACACATTGATAAGATATATGATATGCACTTTTGGTGATGAGTTATTTGGTGATATATGTTATGGTCTAATGGTTTTTTATTTTATGCTTACTTAGTAATGCATCTGATATTAATGTGATATTATGCAGTGAATTGATGTACCTTTATTTTGTGTTGTATGAATCTATATGTGATGATCGATGAAATGCGTGTGATAATGTAATGGACTAATGCAACATTATATGAAAATGCAATGTAAATTTTTGTCGTGTCAAAATAGGTGTTGAAAATCATGAATTTGGAAGAATTGGTAGTTGTTAAATGGAGAATAGATTAGAAGAAATGATATGAAATGATAAATTAATTGAGCCCACCTTTATCTATTCCAAAAGTAGATATGATGGAAACATTTTGATTGATAAGATTTTGATGAAAAAGTCTTCATTTCTTTATTTGTAGTGCAATACATTATCATCATTGAGGCTTATTTTGTAATAATGGAGCTTATTACACCATGGTATGAGGATCCAAGATGTATAGATATCTCATTGCAAGAAACAAATAAGAAGCAAACAAGGATCTAACCCTCCATTCTGGGAATTATGCTAGGGGTCAAGGTATGTGTGGCATTCACAAGCTGAATGCTTCTATCACAAACACCCACTAAAGCAATTGCCCCAGAACTTTATTGGTTCAAACCAAAACCAACAAACAAAGAAAAAGGTGATAGTTTTGATACTAAATGTAAGTACAGATCCAATAGCCAACAAGATGAGAGGGGGGGGGTGAATCATACAAACTTAATCTTCTATAAAAACATCAGATTCAACCTCGGTAACATATACTTCAGTAATATAACCAAAACTGTTAAACATGCAAACTCAAAAGCATATAAACATCATAAACCTCATAACACCAGATTTAACGTGGAAACCCAAATAGGGAAAAACCACTATGGGATTTTGGACCCACTAAGATATATACTCTTCTAGAGTATGCTCGGTTAAAAGAAAATCATGTTAAATATTACAAACACATTGCTAGATGTGACCCGGTTAAGGGATTTCCCTCAGATCTGTTAGGATCTTCACCTTGTTAGAAGTGACCTTGTTAAAGGATTTCAAACACTCAATTAGAATGTCACCTTGCTAGAGGGTTTTACAAATAAGACTATTAAGTCCACTCGGTTAAGAGATTTTCTGTCACTTTCACAAAATAACAGTAATAAAAATCTATCTGCAACTTCACATCTAAAATGCTAAAGCAGATTCTTATTTGTTCAATACAATCTAGACATAGAACTAATCTTGTCCATCTGTTGGGCTTCTATACTCTGTTATTCAAATAGGTCTTCAAGCTTCTGTGCTCGGTAATCACTATGTAGCATCCCTGTGCATACACTTGCCCACATACATTGTTTATCAATAGTTCCCTATTTATAAACAATTAGCTAACCGCTTAATCTCCTTGATCACATTTCCCATGATCAATCATAACCATCAGATCATCAATCTTGTCCAGGTTCAATGCATCTTTCAATCTGAAAACATTTTACCCCGCCTAGGAACTTGCATATATTTCTTGGAACTTGTGCCAGGGTATTGCGGTTCAATCTGCATTGTAGATCTTCATGTCGATTTTCCATTGCCTTAGATTCTTAACAAACTTTATTTACGGCATACCAATCATTTAATCAGTTCCAACTCATCAGCTTCCTTCATTAAATAATGCATGTAACCATTTAATGTATTTTGTTATAGCTCGGTTACAACTCGATAACAACTCAGTTATAACTCGGTAAATACTAAACTTCACTCGATAGACATTCTACCTTCATTAACCAATAGCGATAACCTTAGGGTTTACCGACTAGGTTCTTTGCTTGATAACATAGTATAGTATTAACCTTACAATTTACAACATATGTATGATGTTAAAACAATATAAACATCATGATCTCATCATTGTCTGACTCAGTAATAGTTTCCCATTGAATACCTTATTCATCATATTCTTTCTTGTGTCTTTTACCGACATCTTTATATTCTTCAAATCATACTTCTCAAGATATGGCAACATCATACTAAATTAGAAAATCAATTTCTTGACATCAATGACAAAATGATAATATCAAGACAGTAAACATCCTTAATCAGTTATATCCATAATCATCAACAACCTTCTCAATATCCTTATTGAAATGCCAACAATCTTTCATTGTCTATTTTAATGCCAAATGCTAACAAAAGGATCATGCTCATCAAGGCTCCTCTAGTCACTTTTTGGACATCCTTGAGTAGCTAAAAGCAATGATCTTCACCAATTTGATAAAAAGAGTCAACCAAAATAGACAAAACTTAGCAGTTGGACTGACTATGTCTTTTCTTTGATATGTTTGATGTGATTTTGATAATATCTGGTTTCAAAAGTTTTGGACCTCGTTTAAGATTGACTTGTCTAGTTTTGAGTGTATTGATTTTGTTTAAGACAAGATGGTGATCACGTTGGTAGTTTGAAAGTGATGCGATAGATTAGATAGTTGATCAGCTTGATTACATATGTTTTGAAAAGATAGTTGTATCCTTTGTTTAACTTTGTGCGAAGTGTTTGCTGGATATCTTCTAGGGTGTTTAATTCTTCTGAGACAATGTCTTGCAAGTTTTTTTGTTTTTTTTTAATTGATTTTTCAATGTTTTTGTATTTTGTGGATTGATATTTGAATGTTTTTGGACTGATTTTTTTAGGACTTTTTGCGATTTTTTAGGATTTTTTAAGGACTTTATCTGAATGTTTAGGATTTTTTCGAGACTTTTTGCAATTTTTAGGATTTTATTAGTTATGCCCCCAAGTATGAAAACCTTATGATATGATTATCTAGGAAATGCACATGGAGACAATGAATTTTTCAAATGCAAATTATGCTAATGCGGTATGCAAAATGAAGATGCAGTTTCTAAACAAGGATGAATGTGTGTGCCCCTCACTCTTAAATGCATTGATTTGATTGAAGGTGTGAAACATTTCAGAGATAGGAGTTCAATCCATCCTCAAAATACTTTAGACAATCCAATATAACACACTGTGTAGCCAAGATTTATGAATAGAGGCGCGAAAAACTTCTCCATCAATTATTGAAACTTTGATCTTATTTTGCCAATGTGTGTGCATTTGAATTCATTCTGACTCATATAACCATCAAAGACCCTTGGAATCCTATGTGGATAGCTACGTGAGTTATTCTAACTTCAAAAGCATCCTAGATAGAGCCTCGCTGCCAGCAAGGTTTTAGGGCTTCGACAAGGTTATGCACTGTAATCTCTCAAATATTGCTCCATTGCTAGCAGGTGTCCATATCCCTGATGGATTTATTTGCATGTTCCCATAGTCAAGCTTTCATTGTCACACTTGTATGCATGATATTTCAGTAATATATCATTATTTATTTGCCTTGAGATGGATATTGGCATAACATTTTTTTCTTTTATTTTCTTGCCTTGACTTGTAAGTAATGAAACCTATGTGGGTATGACAATTACAACGGTGCTAAAGTAGAATTTGGGATTTTTCACTAGCCACATGATTAACTAGGTATCTATAATGACTTAGAGCTATTGATTAATGTGTGAGATATAGAAATTGATAGATTTTGGGTAACAAGGTTCAATAGTGAAACTTCTACACAACCATGGATAAAGCTTAATGACAAGGCAACGTTAGGGATGAATGACTAAAGGCCTCTAAGGACTTCATGAACAAATTGTTTAAATCCAAGAACACTGAGAGGGGGGGTGAATTGGTGTTCTACTATAATGTTCAATTTTAACCTTATTATAACATGCATTCACCAACCGGTAAACCGGTACATATATAATTGAAAGAAGTAAAGAAATCAATGAACCAATCACACAAATGAACACCATAACACATAGAATTTATACATGGAAAACCTCAAAGAGGAAAACCACGGTGAGATTTGGAACCCACAATATCAATCTACTGGTTATATGAAAATATATTACATAATATGGGGGCCTACACATGCAAGAAGGCTTACCATCTAGAGCACCTTGCTCAGAACAAAGGAGTATCTCTGACTATAGTCACTTTGACTAAGAAAACATAAAACTAAACTCATTTAATGCATTTGCTATGCCTAATTGAGTTCTAGTTCAAGCTTTGACTGTACCGGTTCTAAAAACCTTAAACCCTTACCGGAATAAGCTTCACATCCAAAATCATCTACAAATCATTACAGAATATTGATCTCATACAAAAATGACCCCATACATATAATCTTCGCATAATTGATCTAATCACACAACAACATCATTTCATCATATCTCAAAATGATCTAATAACTGACCTATATACCCTTACAATCCTTCATGACTCATGTCGGCTTACATAGATAATACAAAATTGAATATACATGTCAGCTTATTACATATATACATAAATAACAAAATGAATTGCCAATTGTTGGATCTCCCAATGATGTCGGCCTCCAATACCAGTACCTTCTTTGTAAATCATGTTGGTCTCCAATGCTAGTATACATAGAATCCTTCCTATTAGTGAAGATACCTGCCGGTGTTGGTGAAGTGTTTGTCGGTGAAGTACCAAACCAAAGAATGAAGCTAGAACATGTTGCCATCAATGAAAACATATGAAACCAATCAAATGAGCGTCAATTGCCAACAATATCCCCCTATGGCATTGATGGCAACACTCATGTGAAAAATGATAACGGTTTCCATCTGTCGGATTCACCCTGAGACTACTCACCTTGAGTTGAATATTCATCTGTAATCATGATTTGTACAAATACTGTTAGGATTCCCATAGATACTGAGAGGGGGGGGTGAATCAGTATCTAACCGGTGTATAGAATTTCTTCTCTTAAAACATGTAGAATATATTATAATAGTGTACCGGTATGCAAGAAATAATGCAATAAACAGAATGAAAAACATCCACATGAAAAGCACACCATGACATAAGGATTTAACAAGGAAACCCGGTGTGGGAAAAACCTCAGTGAGATTTGTGACCCACAATATCCACTTACAGGCCAATAAGAGAATATTACTTACAATAGGGGCCTGCACATGCAGGAAGGCCAACTGCCTAGAGCTCACTGCTCAATGGGAAGTCTCACTGACTTACAATGTGGATTGTACAAATCCAATATCTTGTACTGCTTTACAATAGCATCTATAATGCCTGCTTCAGTACTAGTTGCTACTCTGCTTCTTACATAAACCCTTTACCCTATATTTCACATAATAGGTCTGCCTTAATATTTCGCATATATTACTTACATGACCTTATTCATTGCTTCATTACAAAATGTCTACAATGATCTCTTTTATATATAAGAGTCATTTTACAACATGCCAAGTCGGCTTACAAAGTTTTTACAATAATAAACAAAATATAATATAACAAAATCATGTCGGCCCATGTGTCGGTATACTTCCTTTCTCTGTGTCGGTCCTAGTGTCCTGAGTGCCAATGTAGAGTCTGATCGTTGATGCCGGTACACTAACTTGTTGGTGCCATAGGATTGTAAGGTTGCCATCAATGACAGAACCTTCAATCACATACAATGTCTCATTGGAGTGCGCATATGCCAACAATCTCCCCCTTTGGCATTGATGGAAACACTCATGAGAAATTTCAAAAGTGTATCCAAAAATGTGAAGTCCAAAAATGTTACCAGAAATGTGTGTGCTCCCCCTAAGCATATGATTCCTGTGATGTTGAATTTTCTCATCCCACTACTCCTCCTTTGGCATCAATGACAAAGGTTGTCAAGATGTCAGTAGAGTTTGCAGTTTCAACCTTGTAACTGGGTAGTTACAATTTGAAATAGATCCACCAAAATCAAGTTTATACTCTCCATAAACTTTTTACTATCTCTTATTGTTGTCTCTGTTCTTTTAACTGTATCGGTGAGATGTTGCAAATGCTCTGCCAGTGTTTTTTGTCCCTGTATTAGTGCCTCAAATACTTCCTTCCGCAATGATGCTAAATAGTCCAATCTTGGACTCAGTTTTAATCTCAGATGCTTTTCCTTATTCACTATTCTCTCTTTTACTCTTTCCAATTTAAGTAATTCTTCTTCAAAATTTGTTATCTTCTGTTCAAAAACTGATAATGTATCAGGTGAGTTAACAAAATTATCTGCAAGTTTATTGATTTCATCTTGTACCTTGCTCATCTTCTTATCTATATCTATAGTTAAAAGGTTTGTCTTACAGGTGTCTTTGTATAGAGTTTTGTACTCTTTCAATAAATTACACAGTTCCGGTAGAAGTGTGTCAAAATCTCTAGTACACTTCTTTATCTGCTCATCAAAGAATCTCTGCTTTTCAATTTCTACTTTGTCCTTCAATGTCTCTTCCTTTATTTTCTCAATTTTTTCTATGATATATTTACACAAGGTATCAAGTTTTCCTAAAGAATCTTTATTGTCTATATTACAGTTAGGAGCAATTACCTTCAAAATTGGTATTGTGGCATCTATTGCCTTATAAGCTTGTGAGCTGCAATCTGTTATCTTTTTAATTGAATCCAATTGTACCTCAGTCACATTAGTTGATTTGTAGCCTAATGATGAACTTACATTCTGAGTACTACCAGTGGAAGTAACCAAGCTTGTATTGACCTCTGGTAGGTCTGTTTGTGTTTGCATTTCCTTAAGCAATGGTTTTTCTACTTCTCCAGTTGCCGGTGGCACTATTTCCTTATGACCCTGTTCCTATTCTTGTTGTTGTTCCTGTTCAGGAGCCTTTTGCTCTATTTGTTTCTCTGTTTGTTGCATTGTTTGAGTCTGAGTCTGAGTCTCTACCTTTTTCTCTTTGTCATCTGCCAATTTCTCCTATGTGTTATCAGTTTTCTCAGCTACCGGAGGCTCACTAGCCATTTCAGTCTTATCAGTTGTATCTTTGTCTACCATAATGTTGATCTTTTGAGTATCAACATCCACAGTATATAAGACTTCAGGATTAGGATTAACATCCTCTACATCCATACTTTCAACTGTCAATTGATCTTTTGTAGCTGTTGTTTTTATCGGTGGAGTAATCAAAGGAGGTGGGGGTAAGTTGTCTTTAACCTTGATACTGGGTGGTCCACCAACTTTACCTTTACCCTTGTCTCTTTCTTTCTAATATACCTTTATAGGTTTGTGGCTCATGTATTCTTCTTGTTTTTCTTTTTCCACTAGGAAAATGTCCCATGCATTTTCTGTCTCCTCAGTCACCTCATTAACTCTTCCAACCATCAAAGCAATGTGTCAGTGTGCAGTAGAAAATACTGACCGATTGGCTTGAGCAATTAAGTCATCAATTTATTTGGGTGAATTCATCGGATATACAACAAGTAGCTTTTCTATCTTTATTTTCTTGTCAAGTTCTATTACTACTTGTCTTCTTGCTTCTAGTCTCTTAAATAGTTCATCTGGAACTTCATTTACTACTTCCATCAAAAATTTCTTATACATATCCATATGCAATATAACACTATTTTCTACTTGTTCTTTTTCATCAGCTGTCAAAGTGTCATATATTTTCTCTATATTCTTCAATTTTCCTTCCTCTGTAATTTCATTTAATAGTATATCAAGAGGGGCCAAGTTCTTGTTTGTCCTCTTCTTCTTCTTGGGTGTCAGTTTCTTCTTCTTTGGTGTAGCCTTTCTTACTGGAGATCTCACTGCTTGTTGTTTTTGTCTTGTCCTCCTAGGTGAGGGTGTGGTTGCCGGTGAGGGATCTCTTTTCCTTACAACTCTCTTGAAATTTGTAGGCATTTCACTCTCCAAAGAAGTGCCTATCGGTGATAGATGAGTCTCAGGTTGTGGAGCTGCTAACTCATCCTCTGTTATACCGGTTTGCTTTAACACATCTTCTTTAATAGCCTTTGCCTGTCTGGAACCTCTTCTCACAACTGCCTCAACCTTTTTCACTCTTTTCTTAGATTGTATTTGGCTTTCAATAGTTTCTGCACTACCAAATACTTCTTCATTAGGTTCTTTAGGGGCTTCCAGAAGTGCTTTAGCATATGTTTCAATTCTATGATCATCTGTTTCATAGCCCATCTCTATTACCCAAATAGTCCTAGGGATGACTGCTTCCATCCAGATCTCATCCTTCTTGATTACAAAGCATATTTCATCCTTATCTTTGTCAACAATCTTTTGTGATAATCTGATTCTTTTCTTCATTTTGGCCTTTAGTGCTTGAAAGAAATCATGGATATTGTTTTCCTTATCTTCTCCCATATTGTTGAATAGTTCTGTTAATTGTTTACCTATCGGTATATCATATCCAAGTTCTTTGTAGCCTATACCGGGAACCTGTTTGGTTATATGTAGCATCAGACATACTAACAGATTTCCAAATTTAAAAGTTCCTTTCTTGTCCTTCTTAATCTTGCCTAAGTTGTCAATTAATCCATCCTTCAACCACTCACATACATCAATCTTTGCATTATCCGTGACCATATCATAAGCACTCTTAATGCATAAACTTGAAACTGAATTAAGTCTATTTGCATGAGTAGCTTTATATCCTAATATCATGCTGATAAATCTCACATTAATATCTATTACATCATTTACTCTTAAGGACCTTCTGTCGGATGTGGCACCAGTTAACTAAGTAACTAGGTCATTGGAAACCTTCTTGGTTTTGTCTGGCCTTTTACCGGTGGTTGGTAACCCTGTGATAGCTTTCACAGCTTCCTTAGTGATTTTGTGAATTGCATCTAACCAGAAAAATTCACCATGTACCCTGCTTAAGACTATCCTAATCACATCCTTGGGAAATTCAGGAATGCTAAGGATCTATGTAAATCCTAGGGTTTCAATGATCTTGTGTTCATCTTTTACATTGTCGGATTCATCACATATGACAATTTTAAACATGATTTTAATCTCTTCATCTCCTAGTTCCTCAATGTTACAGTGAATGTAAATTCTAGGGTCTTCAGCATAAACAACTCCTTTAGGAATTTGAGAAAAAGCACCTAAGGTATCATCTTTCTTTTCTACCTCTGGAACTAATTGAAATACGGGCCTAGTTATTTTTATAACTTTGACAATAGTAGGGTTTTCTATATATTCAATTGTAGAGGTGGATGCCATGATAAAATACCTTTTACTGCCTTTAGGATGGATGATTGCTTGAAGTGTTCTTGCCTCTTGCTCGAAATGCCTTAGCTTGGAATCTTCGTGCTCTTCGTAGGTTTGAAATCTCGGTGAAATGAAATGCAACCAAAACCTCAAATTTATAGAGTCTTTTTGCCATCTACCACATTAAATGCATGTCAGTTAAGTATTCACTTAACATTGTCTGCCAGTAATAAGTAATTTCCAACTTCTCATCTCTAAACGAGGGAATAATAGCACATGTGCCATTAGATTGCCAAACCCTCAAGGAAACTTTCTTCAAGTAGATGAAGAACTTCCTGTCGGTGGAGCACTGCTCTGTCCTACCGGTGAAGCATTGACTGGTTCTACCAGTGGAGGAGTATTCCTAATATTTAGATCAGCTTTTCTAATCCATTGTTTTGAGAATTCTTGCTTAACCTCTTCAACCTTTTCTTTACCTTTCAAGCTAGAACTTTTGTTGTCTACCAGTGATCCTTTACTTCTACAGAATTTTGCAATATGCCCAATCTTGTTATATGCATAACAAGTTACATTATTCTTCTGAATAGCTTTCCCATAACCTATGCCGGTTTGTGTTCTACATTGATTAGATATATATCCAAATCTTCCACAAACATAACATCTCACATTCATTCTGCAATTTTCAGAGTTGTGACCAACTTTGTTGCATTTTGAGCATTGACCGATGGGTGTGTTGATATTCTGATAATTTCTAGATCTACATTTATTTTCTCTATGACCATACTTATTATAGTTAAAGCATTTTCCATTGAATTTATAACCATTAGGTTGTCTTACCGGTTTGTTGTGATCCTGAGTATTTGCAATACCAAAGCTTTCACCAACTTCAAAGCCAATTCCAAAAGTGTCACCTTTAGGTTTTTAATTCTTCAGCAAGGTGCTAAGTTCCTCTGAGCTTATCTTGAATTTTTCTTTATGTTGATTTGCAGTTTCTAGTTCTCTTTCTAAGACTTCTTTCTGTCTCATCAGTTCATTTGAGTCATTTTGAGTGTGCATCAGATCTGTCTTCAACATGTCATTTTCATAGCTAATTCTTGTGTTCTCATTTGCTGCATCACTTATTCTTCTGGTCAATTCTTCTTCATTCTTCTTTCTATCCTCAATCTCTTTAAAAAATCTCATAGTCATATCCTGCATCTTATTCTTTATTGTCATGTTCTCTTGTTTCAGCTTGCTTATCTAATCATTAAGTGATTCCTTTTCATCATTCTCATTTTGCATCTTTTCACAAAGTTCTCTTCTCTTATTTCTTGCAACAATAAGATTCTCTTGAAGTGCCTGAATGATATCCTGAGCTGCCCTTAAATCATCTTCTAGTTTGATATTTTTCAATTTCTCTGCATCATAGTCTGAAAGAGCTCCTTCAAGTTGCTTCATCAAATTTTCCATCTTTACCAGTGTCAAGATCTTCCTCAAGCTATTAGGCTTCTAAAAATAGAGGACCAGGCTCTGATACCAATTGTTAGGATTCCCACAGATACTGAGAGGGGGGGGTGAATCAGTATCTAACCAGTGTATAGAATTTCTTCTCTTAAAACATGCATAATATATTATAACAGTGTACCGGTATGCAAGAAATAATGCAATAAACAGAATCAAAAACATCCACATGAAAAGCACACCATGACACAAGGATTTAACAAGGAAACTCGGTGTGGGAAAAACCTCAGTGGGATTTGTGACCCACAATATCCACTTACTGGCCAATAAGAGAATATTACTTACAATAGGGGCCTGCACATGCAGGAAGGCCAATTGCCTAGAGCTCACTACTCAATGGGAAGTCTCACTGACTTACAATATGGATTGTACAAATCCAATATCTTGTACTGCTTTACAATAGCATCTATAATGCCTGATTCAGTACCGGTTGTTGCTATGCTTCTTACATAAACCCTTTACCCTATATTTCACATAATAGGTCTGCCTTAATATTTTGCATATATTACTTACATGACCTTATTCATTGCTTCATTACAAAATGTCTACAATGATCTCTTTTATATATAAGAGTCATTTTACAACATGCCAAGTCAGCTTACAAAGTTTTTACAATAATAAACAAAATATAATATAACAAAATCATGTCGGCCTCTATGCCGGTATACATCCTTTCTCTGTGTCGGTACCGGTGTCCTAAGTGTTGGTGTAGAGTCTAATCATTGATGTCGGTGCACTAACTTGCCGATGTAATGCCTTGTTGGTGTCATAGGATTGTAAGGTTGCCATCAATGACAAAACCTTCAATCACATACAATGTCTCATTGGAGTGTGCATATGCCAACAAATACTCCATATCTCTTGATGTCAAGGATTTATTTTTCACCTATACCTCCCCCTTTGACATCAATGACAAGAAAACACCAAAAACTGGGATGAATAATGAAATTATGTATAAAGAATGTGTCCCAAAACACCTTACCAAAGTTGAATATACTTGAAAATTTCCAGATAGGATTTCTCAAAAAGCTCTAGATAAGTGTCCTAGTAGGATTTGAAAGTGTCAGATACTGATAAAAGTCCATTAATCATATGAGCATGGGACTCTTTCTCCATAAGCTTTGTCATTGTGGGCTTACCAACCATATCTATGAATTCCTTTTTATGTACACTCAAGGAGTCCAGTCGGGGACTCACCAATCCTCTAAGCCCTTTAGCTCTCCTAATGATTTTGTCTCTATCCCTTTCAAGAGCTGAAATTTGAGCTTCTAACACCAAAATTCGCCCATCAATAGATGTATTCAAAGAATTGGAACCATCAAAAGAATTGACTATACCTACAATTTTATCCTAAGAATCTTTAATGAATTTATCTATATCTACAGTAAGTAATCTGGTGTTACAGCATACTCTATATATATTTGTACATTGCCTTAAAGCATTATCAATTAACTTCAATTTGTTAGTAATCTCTTTCTTTTCTGATTCAATCAATTGATCAAAAGTGGCTCTCTTAGCTTGAGTGAATTTTTCCAATGTCTGTTGGTTAGATATTTGCTGCAGTGATTGAAAATCCTTAGAAATGTGCTCAGTAATTATTTTGACCTTGCTAGATGGGATTGCTCCTTTGTCAAACTAGCACTCTGGGACAAGTCTATACAAGATTACAATTGACTGATCAATTATTCCTTTGTCCACTAATCCTTCATCATCTTTTGAGTAGCTATCATCATGAGCTCAGTAGAACTCATCTCAGTTATGCTCTTTTGCTCTACCTATGAGGTGTCAATTGACAACAAAGATGTGCTGGCTACCAGTTCGCTATTGGATTCCTCTCCCTTTTCCTCTGATGGTTCAATATCATTAATAACATCCTCTTTTGCACTGGTGGCTTTTCCACTTGGTGATGTATCTGTTATTGTTGGTTCCACATTAACTATATCCACAATCTGTACATTCTGTGTATATGCCGATATATTTACATTATCTACTTTTGTCGATATCTCCTCTCCATCATGTACATTTGATTCTATCGAGGGCTCTACATCCAATGCCTTATTATCTTTCAAAATTGTGGGTGAGGCACCCACTACACCTTTGCCTTTCCCTTCAGCTGGGATGTCAGTAGTCTCAGTCTTGTCTTTCGGTGAAGAGAAAAAACTAGGGTTGTCAACAAAGAATTGTACCCATGCCTTCTGAGTTTCACTGATTATTTCATTAACCTTGCCTGCCATAAGAATAATTATCATGTGCTTGCTGCGGAAAATTGTTCTATTTGCAACTTCAATTATCATATCCAACTCATTCAGAGTAATTGAACCACAAGTAGTTAATAACTCTTGAATTTTTATGCACTTGTCCTCCTCCATAGCTGTTAATCTCCTAGCATCTAGATTATCATACAGTTGTGTCAGTATTTGCTTCTTAATTTCTAACAAAGCCTTCTTAAATATATCCAGGTATAATAAAATTGCTTCCTCAATTTCTTTCTGCTCATCATCATCTAAGTTCTCATAATAGTATTGTATATTTTTCAAAATTCCATCCTTGGTGATTTCATTTATCAGTTATGCACAAGTCTTGGGAGGGATTATAGATACATTACCAGTTACAATAGCAAGGTCTATGTCATCCATCTTCTTTCTTATGCCGGTACTGGATGGTGTAGAAGGTGCAAGAGATGTTTCCTTTGGAGCTCTTTTCTTTGCAGGTTGGTTGATCGGTACCTTGATTGTGACCTTTCTTATCGGTTGCTTCCTTGCCTCCTCCTTAGACTCCTCACATTTCTTCCTCAATACCCTCTTAAATGCTAGAGGAGTGTCATCTTCAGTTCTAGAGTCTGATGGAATAGGCTCAATGAATATTTCAAGCTCTTTCCTCTTCCTTCCTTTCGCCAGAACAGCTTCCATCAAGGCCTTGATGTCTTGGGATACTTTTTCAACAAATTTGTTGGCCTTACCTTGTTGTTTCTCCCCCTTATTCCGATTGAATTCAGTTTGAACCTCCTGCTTCTTTTGCTTTGTAGTACGAAAGGACTTTTTAGCCTTATCAATAGGAGAATCAATCAACATTTTATCATAAGCATCCAAAATCACTGCATCAACCTCATATCTCATCTCCTCTATCCATATCTTCCAGGGTTTAACTTCTTCTATTAAGGTTTCATCCTTTTTTACCATAAAGAAGATCTCGATTGAGTATTTGTCAACAATGTGTTTAGGAACCCTCTCTCTAGATTTCATTGCTTTCTAAAATTCCTTGAAATAACCCCA
Organism: Cryptomeria japonica; assembly: GCF_030272615.1. Classification (NCBI taxonomy): domain Eukaryota; kingdom Viridiplantae; phylum Streptophyta; class Pinopsida; order Cupressales; family Cupressaceae; genus Cryptomeria; species Cryptomeria japonica. The sequence goes on along the minus strand of NC_081413.1, from coordinate 428,982,782 downwards.
AATCTTAGCATCTCGCTGGCTACCCAATCTAGCAATAGATTGCTTCAATTGTCTGCCTACCAAGATATCAAATGCCCACTGTCTCTTCCCAAAACTAGGAGTTTCATTAAGAAAAAATAACATTAAGCAGACAATGAGATTCCTATACTGGAATATCCCCTTTTTCTCTCCTTTAATCTTTCCAAGGTTAATGATCGACTCATCATTCATCCATCCACATATATATATTTTCTCATTTTTCCTCATAATTTTATGTGTGACTTATATGCAGGAGCTAGAAATAGAATTGAGATGATTGGATTGAGTTACCTTATACCCAATGATCATGCTGCCAAATCTAATGTCTCGATCAGTGATGGTATTGACCTTATCGATCATCAGTCCGAAGTTGCACCAGTGAGTTTGTTAACTTGATCATTTGAAATCTTTTTCTCCAAACGCTGACCAATCTGTGGAAAACCGGTGATGGCCCTATTGGCCTCCTTTGAGATCTTATAAGGCCTGTCCAACCAAATTAACTCTCCATGAACTCTTCTTAGTACATATCGAATGATCTCATCTTTGAATTCATGGATATCAAGAATGCCATTAAACCCTAGATCTTCAATGTGCTTATATTCGGGTTTAATCTTTCTGGAGTCACCCATCAACTTATTCATATACATATTCTTGATGTCACTGGTACCCATATCCTCAATGTGGCAATGAATATATGCTCTGATATCTTCCAGATAAACAACTCCTTCTGGAACATGTGAAAATGCACCAACCAAATCATCCAAGGTGGCAATATGCGGACATTGCTTGAAAATTTGGTTGGGATGATCCCTAACCTTGACAACAATTGGATTTTAAATGAAAGTAGGTGCAAAGGATGATCCAACTTCCATGATGAAAGATACTTGCAATAAATACCTGAGAAATGGTTGTCAATGAATAACCCTAGATAATTCTTCCGAGTGCTGGTGGAATTGCTAATGAAGATTTCTGATCGCTCCGAATCGCCTTAGACTTGCACTCTATCGCTCTGAATTCAAGGTGATAAAAAATGAAGTGGATTCAACCTTTAAACTTTCAAAAAACCCTAATCTATCATTGATATGAATGACTTCCTGTGGAACATACCGGATCTTAGTCGGACATCTCCATGTTGGATAAACCTTTTCCAATGTCTGGAACTTCTTCCAAATCTCCTTCCTAGGGCTTATGCAATATTTTCATGAAAATTTCCTACCCCTAAGGCATCTGCCTTAGTTACTGGATGAGCTTCATGTCGATGTAGGAGCAATCTCCTCTATCGGTTGAGTAACTGAAGAAATTCCATTTACTGATTGATCATCTAACTTCCTGACCCATTTCTTGGTATGATCTTGCTGGATTTCATTAATCTTTTCTTTCCCTTTATCATTTGATCCATCATTGCTAACCGGTGGATTTTTGCTTCTACAAAACTTAACTATGTGTCCAATATTGTTGCATGCATAGCATGTAACATTATTCTTTTGAATTGCTTTGCTATAACTAGAATAATTGCTTGACCTACACTGATTAGCCATATGTCCTAATTTTCCACATGCATGAAATTTGACATTCATTCTGCAATCTTTTGTCTTATGACCATGCTTATTGCATTTGGAACATTGACCGGGAGTATAATTATTGTTCTGATTTGATCTATTTCTACATTGCCTAGCCATATGACCAAATCTATTACAAACAAAGCATCTACCATTGAATTTGTAAGCATTGAGATGCCTTACTAGTGTCTTATGGTTCCGGTTGTTCTGATCTTCATTTGCAGTACCGGAGGTTTGACCTTGTTTAAATCCAAGTCCATTGGAATCTCCATTTTGTCTTTGGCTTTTCAATAATTCATCAAGTTGTGTTAAACTAACCTTGACTTCGTCCTTGTACTCGTTTGCAATAGCCATATCATCTCTTATAATTATCATCTGTCTTTCAAGTTCTTGTTCATTTCTTTGGGATTGTACTAATTTTGTTCTTAACATATCTTTTTCATGAGCCAACTAGATGCATTATTCAGATCTGTCTTTCAGAGATCTCCCAAGGTTTTCTTCATTCATCTTTTGGTTTCCAATCTCCTTTGACATCCTCATAGTTAGGTCTCATCTTTCTCTTCATTATCCTTATTTTGCAGAAGTTCCTTCCTCCTAGCTTGAACACATGATAGCCTCTCCTATAGGATAAGAATGAATTCCTTTGCATAATTTAATTCATCTTTTAACTTCAAGTTCTTCATCCTTACAACATCATAATATTCAAGTGCTACCTCAAGTTGTTTCTCCATACTCATTTCCATGGATTCCGGATTTAGGATCTCCCTCAAGTTGTTAGACTTCCTCTGAGACACAAGGCTCTGATACCAATTGTGGGGATCCAACAACACTAAGAGGGGGGGTTAATTAGTGTTCTATTAGAATGTTTAGTTTTAACCTTATTATAACATGCATTCACCAACTGGTAAATCGGTACATATATAATTGAAATAAGTAAAGAAAGCAATGAACCAATGACATAAATGAACACCATTACATAGAGAATTTATATGTGGAAAACCTCAAAGAGGAAAAACCACGGTGGGATTTGGGACCCACAATATCAATCCACTGGCCATATGAATGATATTACATAATATGGGGGCCTGCACATGCAGGAAGGCTTACCGCCTAGAGCACACTGCTCAACACAAAGGAGTATCACTAACTACAATAACTTTGAATAAGAAAACATAAAACTAAACTCATTTAATACATCTGCTATGCTTGATTGAGTTTTGGTTCAAGCTTTGGCTATTCTGGTTCTAAAACCCCTAAACCCTTATCAGAATAACCTTTGCATCCAAAATCATCTACAAATCATTACGAAATATTGATCTCATACACAAATGATCTCATATACATAATCTTCGCATTACTAATCTAATCACACAACATCATCATTTCATCATATCTCAGAATGATCTAATAATTGACCTATATACCCTTATAGTCCTTCATGACTCATGTCGGCTTACATAGATAATACAAAAATGATTATACATGTCAACTCATTACATATATACATAAATAACAAAATGAATTGTCGATTGCCGGATCTCCCAATGATGTTGGCCTCCAATACCGATACCCTGTTTGTAAATCATGTTAGCCTCCAATGTTGGTATCCATAGAATCCTTCCTACTGGTGAAGATACTTGCTGGTGTCGATGAAGTGTCTACCAGTGAAGTGTCTATTGGTCAAGTACCAAACCAAAGAATGAAGCTGGAACATGTTGCCATCAATGACAACATATGAAACCAATCAAATGAGTGTCAATTGCCAGCACAAAATCTAGGAAATGAGACCACATTCTTTCCTTTTAGTGCAGACAAGTGAATAACTTAAACAATCATCTTTTGTTATTGATGCAATGAATATGATGCCTTTATGAAGGAAACTATATGAGATGCAATGCTTTCAAAATGATATGCAAGTACAGAAAATAAATTCTAATTAAAACCTAGCCCTTTAGATGTAATATTTTTGTAGGTGTATGTTGTTAATTGGATTTGGGAGTGGATCTCCCTCCATCGTTTGCAAATTATAAGTGTTGTTTCCAACTACTTTGGTTATAACAAAAGGACCTAAGTAGTTAGGTTCAAACTTTTCTGGTTTTTCGGGTTTAGCAAGATTCTTGTGATTTTTCGTTAAGAATGATATCTCCTACCTCAAAGAACTGGGGGTTTACTCTTTTGTTGTATCTTCTTCTCATTCTTTTTTGATATCCATGTAAGTGATTAAGTGCACTTTACCATTTTTCATCTAGGAATCTAGTTCTTACAAACGTGCTACTCTGTAGTCTTCTTCTGATATAATGTATTTCAGAGAGACTCTTAATGATGGCGATTCTACCTTGATAGGCAAAACAGCTTCTGAACCATAAACCAAAGAGTAAGGTGTGGCACTAGTGGTTGTGTGGACACCAGTTCGATAAGCCCAGAGAGCTGGATTTAGCTGAAGATGCCAATCTCATCTAGTGTCATTGACAACTTTCTTTAAAAAATTTAAAAGTCTTATTGGTTTCCTCTGCTTGATCGTTGCTCCGGGGATAGTAGGGTGTCACAAAACATTGTTGGATTTGAAATTGTTTTCAAAGTTCACTCACTTCTTGATTTTTGAATGGTCGCTCGTTGTCAGTTATAATGCACATGGGGACTCCATATCTACAAATTATGTAATTCAAAATGAACTTAGCTATTTGCTTCCCTGTTGTGAAGGTCATCGGTATTTCCTCAACCCATTTTGAAAAGTACTCAATAGATGTGAGTATAAATTTATGTCCATTGGAGGAGGTAGGGTGTATTTTCCCCACAAGATCTAGTCCCCATTGTGAAAATGGCCATGGTGATGTTATCGGCTGAAGAACTTGAGTAGGTGCATGGATTAGGTTTCCATGTATTTGGCATTGTTTGCATCTTTGGACATGCTTGTAAGCATCCTTTTCCATTGTAGGCCAATAATAACCTATTTGTAACAATGTTTTTGCTAGGGCTGGTCCAGAAGAATGTGCTCCAGATATGTTGTCATGGACTTCTTTTAGGGTGATTTGTGCTTCCTCAACATTGAGGTATCTGAGCAAGGTTCCATCTACACTCTTTTTGTATAAAGTGTCAGCAATGTTTGAATGTCTTGTTGATTTTTGGATGAGTGACTTTCTTTGATTTCATGAAAGATCGGGAGGTATGTATTGATCATGAAGGTATGTATATATATCTTTGTGCCATGGGTACTTGGGTCCTATTATCATACATACATATTCAGTGGATGGTATTTCATAATCTGGCACAATGAGTTGTTCCCCTTGAAAATCAAAGTGAGTCCCATTGTTAGGCATATTCAAGAGAGAGCCTATTGTTTAAATTGCATCGGCTGCCTTGTTTTGTGCTCTTGGTATTTGTTCAAATGTTGCATTGGTGAAGTATTGTTTGTATTTGTCCACCAATTGTTTGTAGGGTGTTATCTTATCATATTTTGTATTATAATCATCATTGACCTGGTTAATAATGAGTTGTGTCTCTGAAGACTTGTAGTTCCATGATCTTCCATTGTAGAGTAGTACGGAGTCCTATCACCAGGGCTTCATATTCAGTAATTTTATTGGTGCAAGGGAAGTTGATCCTGAATGATTTGGGAATGGAATCTCCTTGAGGAGTAGTGAATAGAATTCCTTCTCTTGCTCCATGATTTGTGTGAGATCCATTAAAGTATAGTTTCTAGTTTGTTTGTGCTGATAGTGCAAATACTGATTCATTTGGAAAATCTACCACCATCGGATTACTGTCTTATAGGGGTGCTTCTGGAAGTTGGTTTGCTAGATCTATCCTTTGATGTCTTTTCTATCGACATATTCAATGTCTAACTCACTGAGTATCATGACCCACTTGGCAAGCCTTCTGGTTAATGTTGCTATGTTCATCAAGTACTTGAGCAGATCGAAGTGTGCAATGAGCTGGACTTTATGAAAACATATAGTGTCTCAGTTTTTGTGATGCAAAAACTACTGCAAGACATGCTCTTTCTATTGGTGTGTAGTTGAGTTCATATCCAATGACTTTTCTACTGATGTAGTAGACAACTCTCTCTTTTTTGTGTTCATCATATTGTGCTAGGAGAGCACCTAAGGAGGAATTTTTTGCAGCTATATATAGGAGTAATGGTTTTCCATGCATGGGTGGAACCAATATTGGTGTGGAAAAAATATATTCTTTTAGTTTCTAGAATTCTTATTGGAATTGTTGTGTCCATTTGAATGTGACACCTTTCTTTAAGAGATGTTGAAATGGTTGGCACTTTTCTGCCAATTGGGCGATGAAGTGCCTTATGGATTGTAATCTGCCTTGCAGGCTTATGAGTTGTTTGAGGGTAGTGGGCGATGGTGTGTCTAGAATGGCTTTTACTTTTTTTGGATCTATTTCAATGTCGCAATTGGATACAATAAATCCCAAGAGTTTGTCGGATGTTACTCCGAAAACACATTTTTTTGGAATGAGCCTTATGTTGTATTCCTCAATTCTATCAAATATTTTAGCCAATATGTTTAGATGATCATCTCTTGTGTTGGATTTTGCTAGCAAATCATCTACATAGTCTTCCATGATTGTGTGTATCATGTCATGGAATAAGGCGGTCATTTCCCTTTGATAAGTAGCGCCTGCATTTTTAAGGTCGAATGGCATCACATTCCAGTAATATGTTCCCCTGAACAAGTGATTGTTGTCTTAGGTTACTCCTCTTGTGCAATTCTGATTTGATTATAATCAGAAAAACCCTCCATGAGTGATACCATTTCATTTCCAGCTGTCAAGTCTACTATCATGTCTATGTTAGGGAGTGGAAAGTCATCTTTTGTGCAAGCCTTGTTGAGATCTCTGAAATTGGTGCAGATCCTGATACCTCCAGTATGCTTGGTTACTAGGACTAGAATTGAAATCCACTCAACATAGTCTATGGGTCTAATGAAACCCACTTTCAACAATATTTGTAGCTCAATTTTGACTAATAAAGCTATGTGAGGGTGCATCTTTCTAAGTTTTTGTTTATATAGTTTGACTCCTCGTAGTAATGGCAAATGGTGTAAGACTAGTTCAGGATCTAACCCTGGCATATCTTCATAAGACCATGCAAAATTGATGGGTCTTTGCTTAAAGAATTGGATAAACTTCTCTTTTTTTGTTGGATTCAGGGACTTTGCTAAGTGTATATTACGAACTTTTTTAGCATCACCGATGTTGATTTTTTCGGTTTCTTCTACTAATAATGTCGATTGTTCTTTATCAATAGGAAGAGTTTCCATGCTATTATGAGAAATGTGTTCCGCTTCATTATAATTCTCCATATTGGAAGAGGGGCTTTCTTCTTCAAAATATGTAGTCCTGTCTAAATCTATTACAAAACCAACTTTGTGATCATCATAAGGGAGTATGTCCCTTGCACCCAAGAATTGAGTTATGGATTTAATTTTTTCCCCCAGTCAATCAAATGTGGGTGTATAAGGGGTAAGCCATTGTCCCCTTCTATTGTCAAAGATCTTGATAACATGCATACTTGGTCATTTGGATGACCCAATATATTCTCATCATCAGTTGCTTGTGGGCTGACATCATGATCATATAGGAATTCATAGTCATGAGAATTTATCACACTTTCTATGTATGTTTCACTTTCTGAGATTGTGTCACTCATCTCCTCTTGTTCTTGTAGTTGAGGTTGATTAGTGGACCTCCTTTGTATGGTGGATACCCTTCTTAAGCCTGGTATCAGTCATTGCAGTCTTTCCTCATTTGACTCAAATGGAGGATCCTAAGTTGTTTCCCTTCATAAAAGTATTGAGAGAAACCAAGGATTAGGCTCATTTGTTGGTGCTAAGCCTATATCTATTACCATATTTTCTTGTTCAGATGTTTCTGGTACTATATTTCTAGATGATTCTATGTTAGTTTCTTGTAGAAGTTGCCTCATATCTTCAACATCGGATTCCATACTAGGAGATGTTGGTGCTCTCCTACTTCTTTGAGATGAAGAGGGAAATACTTGTGTTGATAATTGATTCTAAGGTATTTATTCTGAGGGTAACCTAGGCTTGTTCAGTATATCTAGTGTGAAGAGGAGAAAAGGAGTGTGAGGTGGATTATCTTGTAAATATGCAAATCAAACATAAAAACACATGAAACCAAAAAGGCATAAACCAAATCACATGAAAAACATGAAAAGAGATGCATATACCTCACAACCTTTTTACCTTCTCCTTCGGATGGAGCTTAGATGGAGTTGAAGTGCGCCCATATGCCTCCAATGTGGTGTCAATTTTCTCCTAGATTGCTTGATGTGGTTGACTCTCCAACATTGTGCACAAATGGATAAAATGGGTTTTTGAGGGATGAGATGGATGATATGACTAAGTATGGATGAGGGATGATTTTGGCATGGTAAGGATGCAATTGTGATTTTCTAGACTCAAATTAACAGCATAAACTTACTAAACTTGGAGTTGATAAGTGATGGGATGGAGTCCTCAATTTATAGGAGGAGAGGAAAAATCAAGGGCTAGGATTGACCCAAGATGGAGGGTCAGGATTCCTTGTGAGCCCACACAAGGCCCAAGAGGAGGTGTGGAGACCAAGAGATATGCCTTAAAGACATTTCTTGTCTCCACACTCCTCAAGGTACATTGGGAAGACTTCCAAATGTGCCTTGAGAAGAGCAAGGGATGGGACATTTCTTGAAGAATGCAGAGGAAGAATTAAAAATTCTTCAAAAAGGGATGATCATGGGGATTGGAGGAATAAGACAGAATTAAAAATTCTTTGGAAGATGAGATGCCTAGAGGAATGTGAGATTTTGAAAATCTCACATTCACCTAGGAAAAGGGAATTTAAGGAGAGTGGTTGGATGGAAGGGACAAGGAGTTGACTTTGTGGCTAATCATCAAGCTAATCATGATGATTAGCCACTAGCAACTCATTAGGAGGGGATTAGAGGAAAGGTTAGGTGGGATTAGGATAGATAAGATTTGTAGGAGGATTTGACTAGGAGAGAGAATGAGTGGAGGGAATTAAAAATTAGAAGAATAATACTAAGTGAGCTTAGGGAATTTCTAGAAGAATTTATTAGGTTAATGATGGAATAAGAAAAGATGATTTGTAGGAATCACTTAGGTTAACTAATTAATTGGAATTAATTAGTTAAGAGGAGGATTTTGAGAAGATTTAATTTTTAGAAGAATAAAAAAGGGAGGAATTAAAAATAATTAAAATAAATATTTTTATGTGTCTACATAGTGTAAGTTGCCTTGCCTCTGATATCTTTGGTACATGTTTATATCCCAACTTTTGATTCTTTGGGTTTTCATGTGGCAAAATAGGTTATAATCTGCCTTTCTTTTGCAATCCCAATCCTATGGTACCATCATACCCATGTTTTTGTAGCATCTTGAAGTCATTGCCATATTGGTCTAGAGGTGACCTGGGTATTGTCATGCCATCTTCTTCTGTATATATCCATTGATTGAAATCTTCATTTAGATATTCTTCTTGTAAGTCTCCCCATCTAATGAAAGAGCATGAATCTGAGTATTTCACTATCTCTTTTCCTTTATCTTGCTTCATTATTGTATTTTGTGGCTTCCCAAAAGACCTAGGTGAAAGGGATGATTGCCTGCCATTCAAGGTACTTGAAATGGAATATTCCCCACAACCAACTTCCTTAATTTATAAATAAGATGTGGTAGGCATATTTTTTTCTATTTCTCTGACTGTCAACGATTTCATTTGTAGGTGAAGTGGAGCTGCCTGATTGTTTGGTACTTGATTGTTTGTGCTTGCCCTTAAATAATTGAAGTGTTGAAAAGGGTTTGGGTCACCATGAACAGTGATATCAATGCCATTTTATGGTACTACTTGCATGGTATGTATCCATGGTTGGCCTAATACCATATTTTACCTCAATTCTTTTTCTACGACTTGAAAGGTGATGTATATTGTACCTTAATTCTTTGTTTAGGACTTGAGATACATTTGGTCATGCATGAAATCCATACATAAAGCACAAAATTCTCTGATATGGTCTTGGGGATCTGAGTTACCATCATATTTGTCAAATTTTGAGATCTCCACTCATGAAGGAAATGGAGGCATGTAAATATTTTTGTCAAATGGAAATGGGCATATTGTGTCCAGAGAATATTGTTTTGGTGATTTATCCTTGTTTTTCAGTTATGTGATCTCAGTCCGTAAGGCTTGTAACTTTTTTTTACCATTGTTAATGGTGTCTCTTCCTCATTAGTGATGAGAGCCTGAATGTCATAACCAGTAGGAAGTTTAGCTCCTTGTTTTGCTAGCTCTAGAAAATAGTCTTCTTTTTCTCTAGCCATGATAACCTTCATCATTTTTTGGAAATTTTTATCCTTTTGACATTTATGTATATCGATTTCTGGAGGTTCAGAGGCTTCAGATTCACTTGATGAGGAATCACTGTCGGTATCGTGGATACTGATATCATCATAAGTTTTATGTTTAGCATCTTGTCTTTCTTGTTTTATTCTAGATATAGTGGGAGACAAGGATTGATCATAAACTGGGACATCTGATGATGAGGGTTTATCAGTGAGAGGATCCTTTACGTAAAATGGATTATTTTGATATGAAAAGGATTCCCCTTTGCCTTTGGCAGCCTTCTTATGAGAACTTTTGGTTTGTGATGCAGAAGTCAAGATCAAATTTGGAGCTAGTTATTCATTTAATGTACCGATTGAGAGAAGCAACTAAGATTTAGTCTGGTTTCAGGAAAGATCTATCATTAAGTTGATTTGAGAGAAGTGACTAAGACTCATTTTGGTTTCTGGAATGATCTATCCTGTATAAGATGTTATCTAAGTGACTTAAGTTTGATAAGTAGTTGATTGAACTAGCTGAAAGATGATCAACAAAATCGTACAACACTAGGGTAGAAGTGCACTATTTCAGATTTGTTTATGCTCAGAATGATGATAACCAGTTGTATGCTCGTTGTAGACTATTTTAGGCAAGTTTTGTTGTTCTGTACTGACAAAATCAGAGATTCATACGATAGGTTTACAAGACCAGACGATAGTGTAATAGCTTCAGGATGATGACAATAGTATTTCATACGAGTTGCTCCCTAGGACCGTACGACAGATGGGTAAGTCTGAAATGACAAATTGATCAATGCAATAATTTATCGTACGACACAAAATGCAGGCTCAAATGACATTTCCCTAAATAGGATGACATATAATCAAGTATTGTACGACATAGAATGTAGGCTCAAACAACATACTATTAGGATTGATGGAATCTCGTACGAAAATATGTATGTAGCAGGATGATAAATCAGAAGACTCGTACGACTGTTTCCTGGACAAAGGATAAATTCTGAGTTTTCAATGACTGAGTATGATCAGTTTTGAGGTGGACTGAGTTTTTGACAGCTAAGATAGACTAGTTTTCATATGGATAGAGTTCTGACTAGGATAGACTAGTTTTCACACAAACAGAGTTTCGACTAGGATAGACTAGTTTTGACACAAACAGAGTTTCCACTACTGAGTTATTTATTGGTTTCTCTAGTTTGGGTATTTCAATTTCAGTTTCAGGGATGAAAACATATAAAACACATAATATGAATAATAACTCCAATCACAGCATGCAAACCCTATAGAAATTGGTGAGAGAAGAAAACATTTTCTTGTAGACTCAGGTACACACCCAATAGTTAATTAGAATATGGTTGTTGAGTCTCACGCAATGGATTCTCAACACTGTATTAGCTGACTCCAAACTCTAATGGGGGCACGAAATGACAAGTATCTTGGGAGATTTACTATCTCTCTTGCACAAAGATTATCCCCCCTTTCGGAGGTGAACCAGGTAGCTTCTAATTTTAATTGGAACTAGTAAGGGATCCATTCAGCGCGTCAGAGTATAAACTCAATTAAGAGGTCTCCCAGCCTTGAAAACCAAGGTTTAATATACTCAAAGGTACAGAGGAGAGATATTTCTGAGCACTGTCGTTCACTTGATTTTCATCAAATCACGTTTATTTTATAGTGGGTTAGAATACTTGGCGTTTAGTCATTCCCACTTGGGTCATTCCCCTCTCATCGGCCATAATGGCTATAGAGTTATTAGCTCCTCGGGAGGGCAGGCCCGCTAAAGATATACAAATCTCTAACTTAAAGAAAATGCCTCAAGGGTCTGGATTTCTGATTGTCTATAAAGACAAGAGCATACTCTCCTACCTCTTAGAATTTTCTTAAAACATAAAATACAGATTTGTTCTTTAACTAGATAGCAATTTAGGTGCCTAAAAAATGAATTTAATGAATACACAATGTTTGCTCGAATCTCCTCAGGCAACCTGCAAAGACAACAAATCAGTAGTCATATTGTCTTTGTGTGACAAGCATATTCTTTGACAAGCGTTCTGCAAAAACTGATTAGGCTATAAAAATTTCTCAGATAGATAGATAACAAACCAGGGTCAACGTCAGTATAATCAAAATTGAATAGAGAGCTTGAAGAATGAAATCTGCTTTTCTTACCCAAAAGAAAAATACAGATTCGTACGACAATTTTTACCGACTCGTACGATAATCCGTACCAGATCATACGATACCTACAATTTGTCATTCTAGCATGTGGGATATGTCATACGATATTTCGTTGCAACTGTACGACAAAAAATCCGAAAAGTCAAAAATTCAAAAAACAAAAAAAAAAAAAAAAAAAGAGAGAAAAAGTTAGTCTTGGAGGCCGAAAAAAAGTAGTCTTCTACCCCATGGTGGGCTCCAAAAATGTGTGTGTGAAAAAGTGGAATAAGTCTGTAATTTGTAAGACACAACACGTCAATTAAGTCATTACATGTATGGTTAGACAGATATAAGCATGAATATGAAAACCATAACAAATCGACTAATTATCTTCTAAAAGATGCGAGTATAAGATTGCTCTCAAATTTGTATAAGCAATACCAGTAACTAGACTACACCAAGATGAAGGATTTAATCTATATGAGCATGAGATTAAGTCAAATGGATGCAAGATGGATGAAAGATTCAAGCAATATAGATTCAAGCAATATGAATTCAAGCAATATGGATTCAAGAAATCATGAAAATATGCAAAAAGAAATTAAACTAAGATGCAATAATCTCAAAAAGCAAGCACAAAGAACTTCAATGACTCCAGAGAAAAAAAGTGTATAATAATAAATTTCCAAGGTGTTTTGAATGAGAGGTGAAGGCTGAATTTATAGAGAATCACAAGAGAGATCAAGAAAAAACACAATTTAGGATAATTGAAATAATTGAGAAATTAGATTCAGTTAACCTTGAGATAGATTCCAATTATAGTTTAATTCAAATGCATTCAGAAAAAAAGTTTGAGTTTGCATTGGTGATAGAATTCAATTAATTCCATGCACTTGAGATAAAAATAGGTAATTCTTTGATTTATTCAAGAAAAGAGTCTTTTCAATGCAACTGAACTTCTTTTCTCAAAAGCTTTGAGTTCCAATTTTAGAGAATGATTAATAATTGCTTTTAATTGCTTTTCTGATTTCAGGTTCTCAATTTAAAAATAAATAATATCTCAAGTTTGATTTCTCTCTCAATTCAATTCTTTTATTTTATTTTCAATTTAACTCTTGCTTTGTGATTAATTCCTCTTTTGTAATAAATTAATTCATTTTTTATGATTAAATGGCAATTTTATTAATTAATTAAATATAATAGGATATTTCATAAATTAAATAGGATAATTGATCAAAATGATATTCTTGGAATGATTCAATTAATTAAATAAATATTTAATTAATATTGAGTAATTGATTTGTCATGAAATATTTGATGATTAAAGAATTGATTAATGTGCTCAAGATTGATTTAATTGCCTTTGGTTAGGACCTTGGTGATGTTGTCGAAATTAAGGGCCCATGGTTTAGGTGACCATTTTTAGGGTATTACACAAACCCCGCCCCCCTCTTAGTGTTCTTGGATTTCAACAATTGGTATCAAAGCCAAGTGCCTTGGAGTAAGTCTAACAGCTTAAGGAAGATCTTGAATCCGGAATCCATGGAGATGAGTATAGATAAACAACCTGAAGTAGCTCTTAAAGACTATGATGCTGAAAGGATGAAAAACTTGAAATTGCAAGATGAGTTGAACTCTGCAAAGGAATTCATTCTTATCCTACAGGAGAGGTTGTCATCTGCTCAATCTAGAAGAAATGAACTTTTGCAAAATCAAGATGATGAAGAGAAGAATGCCCTTAAAGAACAATTTCAGAAGCTGAGTCAGAAGAATATTGTCATGAAGAATGAAATGCAAGCCTTTACTATGAGGATGTCTAAGTATATTGAAGACTGGAAAAAGAATGAAGAAAATCTTGGCAGATCTATGAAAGACAGATCTAAGGAATTCATTAGGCTAGCACATGAGAATGATATGTTGAGAACTGAATTGGTGCAATCTGATAATAATGAGCTGGAGTTGGAAAGATTTATAACAGTCCTAAGAGGATATCTAGATACTGCAAATGAATACAGAGACAAGTTCAAGGATAGTTCTACAAAGCTTGATGAACTATTGAAGGATCAAAGGTGCAAGGGAAAGACTAGAGGTCTTGGAAATGAGCAAGGAGAAAGTTTTGGTACTGCAAATGAAGTTGAAATAACCGATCAGAAGGAGAACCCACCTGTCAACCAAAAACCAAGGGTAAGGCAATCCAATGCACATAAATTCAATGGTAGATATTTTATTTGCAATAAATTTGGTCATATGGCAAGAAATTTTAGAAATAGAGAAAAACAAGATAATAATGCAGTTCCCAGTCAGTGTTCAAATTGTAAGAAGTCTGGTCATAGGACATAAGATTGTAGAGAGAATGTGAGATGTTATGCATGTAGAAATTTTGGACATATGGCTAATCAATGCAGGTCAAGGAATGTTCAAGGATGCAGTAAGGCAATTCAGAAAAATAATGTCACTTTCTATGCATCCAACAAAATAGGACATATTTCTAAATCTTGCAGAAGCAAGAACAATCCAGTAGGAAATGATGAGAAAGGAAAATATAAATTTGATTATATTTGGAAGGAGCATGAGAGGAAATGGGTTAGGAAATTTGAAGATCAACCAGCAGAGACAATCAACCCGGTTACTCAACCGACAGAGTAGAATGTTCTTGCACCGATAGGAAACTCATCCGGTAACTAAGGTATTAGCCTTAGGGGAGGCAAATTAATGATAGATCTTGCATTACCTCTGGTAGCAGTCTGAAATCTTGTTTCAAATCTTGGAGAAGTCAGTCTGAAGGTTTCCCGACACTGAGGTCATGGATTTTGAATCCGGTATGATAGACCAGCATGCATTTACGTCAATAAGAAATTAGGGTTTTTGCAGAATAAAAGAGAAATGTTGGTTCATTTCTGATCACACAGCATTCAGAGCAAGTTTAAGGAAATTTAAGATGATCAAAAGTATTTTCAAGCAAATTCTAGTACATTTGGTGCAAATTTTCAAGAACTTTCACCGACGAAGGTGTGAGGTATTTTATCAGTTTCCAGACTATATTTTGTTTGAAATGGCTTCTAGATCTACTCTCACTCTAGTAGGTGTGGCTACCCCTATTTTTATTGACATCAAGGATCATCCACACCCTATTTTCACGTAATGTCCTCAGATTGCGAAGGTTGATGATTCAGTCAGTGCATTTTCTAGGGTTCGAGATGGAGTTTTGTATGTTGAAGATGTTCGTGCATATATCCATTGCACTGTGGAGGATTTAGGTTCAGCTAAGATCAAAACAATGTACATGACATATCTGCTGGATAGGAGGTGATTGATGAAACTAAAATTTTAAAATCCTGAAGGATCAGGGTTTCACAGACATTTTGGAGATGTCAAAATTTGAAGATGAAATGATTCGGTATGTACTGAGCCGTGTCCATGGGGAATTCATATGGTTGGACCAACCTTACAAAATCACCAAGGACGCTATTCATGCAATCACCGGTTTGCCCCAAACTGGTCAAACTCCCAGAAGGAAGAAAATACCTAACAATGAGGTTGAGAAGTTAACTGGTGCAACTTTTGACAATCAGTCAATGAGGATAAGCACTATCAGAGACAAAGTTGTTCAATTGCAAGCATGATCACTGGTTACAAGGTAACCCAATCAAATTGATTAAACTCTATTTCTAGTTCATACATTTACTATGCTCATCAAATGGTCAAAGGAAATGATAGGTATGATCTTTGTCAATGGATGCGTGAAGAGCTTATTTTAAACCTAGGGAAGATTAAAGGTAAAAAGAAAGGTGTTTTCCAATATGGTAATCTTGTTGTTTACGTGATCCTTTTCTTTTTGAATGAGTTACCGGGATCCGATAAAACTCAATAGGCATTTGATATGCTAATAGGAAATCAAATAAAGAATGCTAAAAGAGGTTTAGGAAAGGACAAGGAGAGAGACTCCATTCTATGTGGTTATTTCAAATCATTTCAGAAGGCTATGAAGAAAAGAGAGAGAGTGCTAAAACATATTGTTGATAAGTACCCTACAGAAATCTGCTTTATGGTTAAGAAGGATGAAACATTGATGGAAGAAGTGCAACCACGGAAGATCTGGATCACTAAGATGGGTTATGAGGTTGATGTTGAGATCTTGGACTTATACGCCAAGACTCTTATTGATGCCTCAGTTGATGAAACTGAGAAAACCTTTGGGACAGCAAATCAAAACAAATCTGAAGTTCAGATAGGTTTCACTCAGAAGAAGAGGGAAGGAAAAATCAAGAAGGTTGGGGAAGCTATGGAGAAGATGCCCTCTAAAATCAAGAAGATCATTGGATTGGTAGAAGGGTCATCTTCGGTAGCAATTCAGACTCCACCGGTAGCAACAACCGAAAAGGGCATACTAAAGAGGAAGAAACTGGAAACTTATATTGCCCATGTTGAATCTGGTTATGATACTAATGTTGTGCCCATAAAGATTCCCCAAACATACTTTAGGATATAGTAGAAGAATCATGTGGAAAGAAAGGTATAGGAAGTGAAGGTCACTCCTTCGACAGCCCCAAAAAAAAATTTAAAGGAGAGGAAACCGACAAAGAAGAGTAAAACAAAATAAAATTACTCATGAAAAAGGGTATGTAACATTGTTCATGAGGAGACCCATGATGATTTCATTTTTGGAACTGTAACTTCCTAAAATTTCACCCCTCGCAATTTTTTACTATATTTGGGTCTTCGCCTTAGTGTTTGTGCCCCTCAGCCTGATCTGAGACCTGAATATGCTCATGCACATCAAAAACACCTTGCAACTTAACAATGCACTCAAAAACCACCTTGATCCTACTCCAAAATAAGATGGGACCAGGGCGTGGCACCCTGGGACCCCTTAATGGGGGCCTATCTTGATCCCCTCCCATTGACCTAGCTCAAATTTGAAGCAGGAAAATCCCCCCTATGTCGGCTCAAGTCAGAAATTCAATCAATTAATTCTACTAGCAAGTATATAAGAGGGATTTCCCCTCTCATTTGACATCTAACAAAAATCATTGTCAAGCATCCAGGTATTCAAGAGATCAAGCATTCAAGCATTCAAGAGCAATTGAGAATTTTTAGTCTTCCTTCAAGCTTGGGAGCAGTAATAGAAACAAGATTTCAAGCATTGAAGAGGAGATCAACATTCTAATTCATGACACCTCAATTCCATGTAGAGGCAAGCAAAACATCACAAGGAGGTATAAGAATATCATTTTCAGTCAATTCAACATCCCCTCAAAGAGGAGAGAGATTTCTACTTTCAGTCATTCCAATTAAATATTTCAACCACTTGGTTAATTCCAAAACCAAGATGAGGTATAAGCATTCAAGCATTCAAGTTTCATTACTTTGGGGGATGACAACATTTGTATTCACATATATATATATACATGAGTTATGATAAAAATCATACTGAATCCAAAGTTAGGTGAAACCACCTTGTGTTTTGTGCTTTGTGTTCATTATCCTTTGATTTATCCTCTCTTGGGGGCTAAATTATTGTGATATTGTGCTTGTCTTCTTTGGGTGTATCCTACCTTAAAGCAATTACTCCCGACAAGGCATACACAATCTCTTTAACATGGGGGCATACACTCCACTTATGATTCTCTCTTTTGATACTTTAAGTTACTTAGCAAGAATTGTCTTTGCTTTGTAATTTTTGGTATTCTTTTCATGACTCATAGTAAGAGAACCTATTGGCAGTGGGCCAATGTCCCTCACGGGGATTTGCAACATGTATTAACAACCTCCTGTGGATTCTATGTCTATTACTTGTATCGGGCATTGACAGGTCGATCTTTTGGTGTAACGGCAACCCTAGCTTGTAACAAGTGGTATCAGATTTTGGTCACAAGTTTGAATCACGCAAGCCACAACACATGATGTTGGGAGGGGGATTGTTGGCAGTGGGCCAGCATCCCTTGTAGGGATTCGCGACATGGTTTAATAGCCTCTTGTGGATTCTATAAGTCTATTGGTTGTATCAGGCATTGACAAGTTGATCTTTTGTGCAACAACAACCCTATCTTGTAACATAACCTTACTAGTTGTAGTCATGGTTCTCTTTCTCTCTCATGATCTTCCCTTTTACCTTATCGTTGAAGTTGTCAGATCCTAAAGTCCACTGTGGGCTTGGTGAATCTTGCCTCCTTGATGTGGTGAAAGTCTTTCAATATGAATTCCTTGTACTTTACCAGCAGTATTTGTGTAAAATCATACTCCCACTAAAATGGAGGCTAAATGTAATGTCCTAAAATTGCACCCCTCGCAATTTTTGACTGTATTTGATTCTTCGCCTTAGTGTTTGTGCCCCTTGGCCTGATCGGAGACCTGAATAGGCTCATGCACATCAAAAACACCTAGCAACTTAACAATGCACTCAAAATCCACCTTGATCCTGCCCCAAAATAGGGTGGTACCAGGGCATGGTTCCCTAGGACCCCTTATTGGGGGCCTATCTTGATCCCCTCCCCTTGAGCTAACTCAAATTTGAAGTAGGAAAATCCCCCTATGTCAGCTCAAGTCAGAAAAACAATCAGTTAAATCTAGTGGCAAATATATAAGAGGGATTTCCCCTCTCATTTGACATCTAACAAAAATCATTATCAAGCATCCGGGCATTCCATAGATCAAGCATTCAAGCATTCAAGAGCAATTGAGCATTTTCAGTCTTCCTTCAAGCTTTGGAGCAGCAATAGAGTCAAGATTTAAAGCATTGAAGAGGAGATCAACATTCTAATTCATGAAACCCTAATTCCATGTGGAGGCAAGAAAAAATTCACAAGGAGGTATAAGCATTTCATTTTCAATCAACTCAACATCCCCTCAAAGAGGAGGATTTCTACTTTCAGTCATTCCAATTAAATTATTTCAACCACATGGTTAATTCCAAAATCGGGGTTTGTCCTAAAGGCAAATCCCTATTCAGGGAAAACTTTAAGAAATCCCCCCCCCTCAGACAAGGTGTAAAACCATGGTGAAAGGTGTATAATTGTCGAGGAAAATATTAATTTTACTAGTGAAATTTTGTGGTTTACAGAGAAAAAATAATAATCTCCATTGGCGAATCATTTGCAATCGCTCAAAGTTTGTGAAAAATCTTGGCAAATTGTAATGTTTTTAAAACCAAAAAAAATATTTGCATGGGTGAATTGTAATGTTTTTAAAACCAAAAAAATATTTCCATTGGCGATTTCAACCTATTTTCAAACCATAAAAAAAAAAATATTGGCGATTTCAACCTATTTTCAAACCATAAAAAAAATATTGGCGATTTCAACCTATTTTCAAACCATAAAAAAAATATATTGACGGTTTCAACCTTTTTCCAAAACGTAAAAAAAATATATTGGCCAATAAAAATAATTTTCAAAGCATTAAATTAATTATGTGGGCGAATTAAATCATTCATTGATCTAGAATTTTTAAGGCTTGGATGTCGACTCATTCCAGAGGGACTAATTTGAAGGTTTCTCCTGAGTCGAGGTTGATTAGACAAGCAAGGACAATGGTTTCAGAGGCATAAAAGGATTGGATAACTTCTGAGTTAGAGATGGGAGATCACAGATTTCTCTAAGAAATCAGAGGTTGCTTGTTGTCAGGGATTCTAAAGAAGAATTTGTACAATCAAGTAGGAATAAAATCAGAACAAAATCGTTCACATAAGATGAGCCTTAGCGGGATGCAGTGGATTTGATAGGCATGACTTCTAGAGTCCATAGCTAGTAGGGTGAGTTGAAAAGCACCAAAATGATGATTTTTCACGTGAATGAGCATCACCAGATGAAGTGTTAAAAATTTATAAATACAATGGGGTGGTGATTTAACTAGTAGAGGAGAAAAGAATCCTTTTTCATTTTCTAAGAGTGGTTTTTTCCTCAGAAAGGAAGATGATATTTGAGCAGGATCATGCATGGAGATGTTGTGTGCTCTGTGATACCAGGTGGGTGTTTTTTTTTTGTTTTTATTCTCCTGTGTGAGTTTGTTTATTGTCAGAGGGGTTGTGAAAGTGAGAAGGATTTCCAGAGGGGGAGTGAAAGGCCTTTCTTATCAAGAAAAGCCATGCATGGCACATCCTCTTCTTCTACTCTACCACTAGATGGAAGGGGGTTCGAAGAAGGAGCCCGCATAGGAATGAAAGAAGGATTTGTTTGGGTGGGGAGTGGTAGCCAGTCATCTCTATGATGGCATGGAATTTGTGACCCCTCCCCAACATATTATGTTTTCCCTTAAGCTCCTCCTTCCACTTTCTCTGATCCTGGGCATGAAGGTTGAAGCTCCTCGTCTATTTTAGGGGCGACTTTACTTCTTGCCAGGACCCAGCATCCCTTTCGAGAAGGGAAAAACTCTATTGGATAGAACATAACATCTCACACTCCATCTGAAGGCATCAAGGTGATAATGGCATGGCTCAAGCAGTTTTGCTTCTACTAATTTTTAGTTGAAAATTTTAATTCACAGGTGCCAGCGCATGGATAAAGAATATTTTTGTAACATAATTTCATATGGCCTTTTAGGCCTAATTACTAAGAGTAAGTATTTTGTTGACACGTGTCTCTTGGCCTAAATCTTATTGCTCCCTTTTCTTCTATAAAAAGGGAAATCAAGGCCATTAGAAGGGTTCCTTTTTGGGGGGTCTCTTGAGGGTTCCAAAATTCTTGTGCCTTTGGGGACCCTTTTCTTGTTCCAGTAGTGAGTCTAGGTGAAGGGAGCAAGTTGTAAATTCGTTTACAGAGAAAATGAAAAGCATTTAATGTCAAGCTTTGTGTAGGTTCTTGAAGGAGTTATATGCAAATTTATTTTGTGACAGTAGTAATTTCATTCAATAGAAATAAAATTATGATCTATTTTTGTCCGGTGTATAATTCTATCATCTTTCAAATGAAAATAATCAAGGGTTTTTTCATTTGTTGAATTATTATGGTGTATGTAATTTTTCATTTCATGCTTCAATCTAAGGGGTCGATTAAATGCTTGAGTGGAATTACAGAGTGGTAGGGATTATGCAGGTATTTAGATAAATAGTTCAAGTTGGGATTGCAAATGAGATATATCGTAAGGCAATATTGTCTTAGATCTTATACTATTAGATAAAATTATGTCACATTTTCACTTTACATCTTGTAACTTTAGGTACCCAATGGAGTAAGGCACTGATCACAACTTATAATTGTCTGTAAATATTAGTTTTATTTTCAATTTCACTAACAAATCGCTATAATTTGTTGAATATCATAATACATTTATTTTCATGTATGCTATTGTATGTTCTACCCGTCTCATGCTCTGATTAGGTTGAGGATCACTGGAGGACTTGCCATCCTTAAGCATTCCCCCTTTCATTGAGCCCATATATGAGGTCATCTACCTTGTTTTAGTGAATATTTGAGTGTGGTGCAGAGATCATAAAACTTGCTAAAGGGATCACCCTCCCGAGTTGTGCAAACCCCAAAGTGTAGAAGGATTTGTAGAATCCTTGTCAGTTGGTCCAAGTTCTTGAGGATTTTAATAGTTGGAGTTGGCTTCTCCATAGATATTTGAAGAATCGGCTTGGTTTCTGCCTCTTGCAGTGTAAACCTATTTGGGAACCAATAATTGGAAGGTCACTTCTTTTTAAACATCTCCATATTGATGCAAGTATCATGGTATAATGGACTATATATGTGATCTCTTATTGAGACAATGATCATATAAAAAAGAAAACATTCCCATCCACAATGAATCAACTATTATATCAATTGAAGGATCACTTCTATTGCAACATCTCCCTATTATTATTACTTATGGAGGTTGTGTTATCACTATTTAAAAAATGGGTATTCTTTTCACATAATTGGCTAAGTTTTTGAAGTTTTGAGTCAGGTATGCCCTTGTTGCTTCAAAACTATTTTAAGTCCAAAGGGGCTTAGGGTTTAGGTTTTAATCGCTTTAATCTCTGATAAAAACCCTTTGGCTTCTAATTTTGCATTACTTTATTCACTTAAGTGATGGGTCCCTTAGTCGTACGAGTGTCCCCCCATTGTTATTTGCCTAGGCGGTCGTTAAATACTTGTAAAATTTTACACCTATCTCATATGCCTTTTCCTAATGTTTGTCGGGCCCCATAAGTATCGTGCAACTCTCAGATAAATCTACGACTTTCGTTGTTTCGTTGGGCGGAGTTGCTAGTGTGTTAGCCTCTATGAATTAGTGAAAGGTACAAGTGGGCTTGACCGAATGCACTGGCAGCCAGCTTAACGAGACTCCGTCTCATTTTGAATCCAATGGCTCGTGTTGATTCACAACCAAAATAAGCATGCAAGTTACCTATCGTGAAATAGCGAAAATTTTTGGCAGGACCCAGCGGTGAGGACTTCTCCCTAGGCTAAAAGGCATTCAGGGTTGAAAGAGATCAACGACCAACATTGATTTGCGGCTGGGAGATGCTCACGGTTTATTAATCGCGAAGTAGCGAAAAGGTGGTGGGTCCCGCTAAAGGTGGCAGTGAAGATGGTAGGTCCAACTGGTGATGACAGAGTTGTGACGAGGTGCTTAGTTTGCGGTTTGCAGCAGGCCTGGGCAAGGTTGTCATAAAAGGAATAAACAACGAGCAGGTTCTTGAGATCTGACAGCTCGCGTGGATTCACGAAGGTAAGATGCTAGTGAATTAAAGCCTGCAAAATGGCAAAAAGGTTGGTGGGCCCAAAGGATAGGCAAGGCACGAATTTAAAAGCCAATCAACTCTGTTTTGATCCAACAGTTCTCGTGGTTTCATGGCCGCAAGTTGAACAAAGATTAATGTTCATGAAATGGCGAAAGACAGGTGGAAATCACACGAAGGCATGATGTGGCATGACAGCTAGTGCATTTTGTAGGGTTTGATAGTGATGTGTCAAATGCCACGTGGTTCTGAAGGGTAGTTGAGGGCCCACCTAGGTGTAATCGGCAGTTATGTGGGGATAGTGAACTAAGACACATGGCTGACTCATAACTGAACCCGAAGGAGCTTCCAGAGCTAATGGTTGACTGTCATGTGGCATTTGTTAACTGAAGAACAAGTAGGGTAAGTGATTTCCAAATAAAGGGCCCACTTAAAAGGTTCGAAGGTTGTTAAAAGGTATCCATCTCGAGGTAGATCCAATGGTTTTCATTGTTTTGTGCCCCAAAGATGTTCGCGTCTTAACCTCTGTGAAATGGCGAAAACTGCTAGCTGTCAAGATGAAGCGCGGTTAATTAGTGAGGTTGACAGTGTTGGTTAGAGTTAAAGACCAGGTGATTTCAGCTCAATCTAATGGTTCGTGCGGCTAAGTGAAAGAAAAGTGTTCGTGGGTTAAAGCTCATGAAGTGGTGAAAAGGAGGTAGGGCCCGACACTAACGCAGTGAGATCAAATGGAGATAAAGACCGATCAAGTTCCATCCGATCGGACGGCTAGCGCAACTTTGCTGGGTTAAAGTGCACGTTAGCTACCGTCTGCAAAATAGCAAAAGGATTTCTAGTCCGTTGCTGGATGAGGAAAGGTAAAAGGGTAAAGGCAATGCAAGTTTTATTTGATCTAGTGGTTGGCGTGAATTTGCTAGATGAACATGCAAGGGTGTTATGCTCTGTGAAATGGCGAAAGAGCAAAAACAAAATACACAGACATGTTATGACCCATTGGAGCCAAATTTTCAAATTCTTCCATGAATTCAATTATGAAGGGACGGCCGAAGCATGTGGTATCAATGTTGCAGTTAAGAGCCCGATTACCATATATGGTCTCACATCAATTGAATGTAGGCATCATTTTGAAGAGTTGTTGCGAAAAGGCGAGTGTAGAGCAGATTTCATCAAGCCAAGAGTAGGTTTTCTTGTCTTTTTGCTTAACAATTACTTGACAGTTTGTTTGAATTGGGGTTTTGTTCTATTATAGAATTGTTGTGGTTAGTAATTAAGTTACTCGCATAGTATTATTGAGATGGCACCTAAAAGGGAGTTCTCAGGGAGTGTTAATTACCATGAGAGGGCAATCTGTGATGATTTCCTAGAATAGTTAACCATGTCAAGTAATGTGGCAGCTAAGGTTAAAGAGTTGGTGCCAAAAGCTCCTCGCCTAAGAATAGGAGAAGGATTGTAAGA
This sequence comes from Cryptomeria japonica, assembly GCF_030272615.1. Taxonomy (NCBI): domain Eukaryota; kingdom Viridiplantae; phylum Streptophyta; class Pinopsida; order Cupressales; family Cupressaceae; genus Cryptomeria; species Cryptomeria japonica. Next base: position 428,958,561 of record NC_081413.1, on the reverse strand, counting down.
CAAAGGCAATTGGCTGAGAGACCCGTAGATAGGGTTGTTTGGGTTGGGTTTATTCAAGGTCAGATTCAGTATGAGACACTCCCCAACCCCAATGAACAGTATTTGGGAGTTGTCTGTAGGCAAATTGGTGGTCCCTAGACTGTTCATGGATGTGGATCTCCTAACTCAGATTGCACACAACTATGACACCATTACAAAGAGTGTTAGGGACATAAATGGAAAAACCCTCATTGAAATAAATGATGAGGAGTTCATAAATGTATTTGGGCTCAGTGAAGTGTCCAATTACTTAGAACCCATCAATTTTAAATCATTGGCTCGGGTTTACAATGCATAGAGGAATCATCTTAGGAATGGGCCTCTTAAAGAATTCTTTGTTAAAATAGGTGGATTAACTATTGTAGGACCTAATACCATGGATCCTTTCACCTTAAATCTATTCACTCTTAGAGCCAAGGGATTATACTGGTCACTCTGCCAGATTTTTGGAGAGGATGCTGGAGCAAACATGCCAACTCATTACATGTTAATGATTGCTCAAATTTTAAATCCTTCTCTGGCAGTGACATTTGATTATGCCCCCCATATTACTGATTTCATCCATGAAGGCTTGATAGGGATAAAGAATGGAAAAGTGGATAGGCATTTTGGATGGTACTCCCTCCTCATGCACCTGTTTCTATTCAAGGGTGGTGATTACTTTACAAATGGAATGGATCTAGTGAAAGAAAAGGATGGAGAGAAGATGTCAGTTCAGTTATGGAGCACAATGTTGTCATGGGAAAGAGAAGATGCTATCTACTTGAGGTTTGATAAGTGCTTTGCATCCAAGATCAGGACTCTTTTATTCTCAGAGAATCCAAGAGTCCCTAAAGCTCTTTTGGAGTTCCTTAGGTCAAAGGAGTTTGCTGAAGATATCAAAATGGTCCACAATTGGGGTGATATGTACTTATACCCCGTTTCCACAGTTTTCAAAGTGTATGGTTTCAGAGGCACTCCATTTTTGTTGCCATATCAGGTCCCACTAAAAATAGGAATTGCAGAAGTCCTCAGGGAGATTGGAAGTGTGCAAGAGGCAGAGCTAACAGGTAGAGGTAAAGGGACCATTTTCCCTACAATAACTATAGCACATTAGTTTGTAATAACTAAAGGGGGTTTGAAGTGCTTTGAAGATTTCCTTCAACCCTACCATTTATCAACTGCAGTATCAAGGTGTGCCGACCCTGAAGATTTCTTCAACGACATGTTCAGAAAAAGGGCAGTGTGAAGAGGTAGACCTCACCAATTCCAATTCTCTAAAGACCTCATGAGGAATGAGTTCAATTTGGATGAGCAAGAGCTAAGGAAAGAAAAGTGGGTGGCCTACAAGAAGGCTCTAGATTTTGTGCACCAATTTGACACCATCTATGACCCTTTGTCCAGTTTCCACCCCTTTGAAGAAAAGGCAAAATTCTTAATTCTTTGTTTTGAAGATGTAATGCAGACATTGAAAGAGAAGAGGGAGGTAGTGATTAAAAATAACCCTGAGAAGGAAAGATTAGTTTTAACTAGGTCTACATCTGCCAAAGCAATCCCTCCAGATGATTATGTGCTAAATAAAAGTCCAAATACAGTGTGCTAATGCCAACAACAGGGGAGCCTTCTACTTCAAGAGGGAAGAGGAAAATACAAGATGACATTGACATTTAGGACTCCCCAAAGAAGAAAAGGATGGGAAAGGAAGTGCAATCTGATGAGCCCTTGTATTCCCCATCTCAATCCCCTATTCATATATGAGATTAACAGGTAGTAGTTGAGTAACTGTTACAATTAGGCAGTCTTGGGGAGATAGCCTACACCTATGATGAAGTACAAGAGGGAATGTCAGAAGAGCCCCTTAATGCTAAGATGAACATAACCACTAATGAGTTCAAAGGCTAGGAGCTGGATCCTGATATTAAACAAGCCAGTGAGGATTTCTTGGTTGATAGAAACTTTGTCACATTAGGATATTTCATGCAATTCATGTGGAAGTAGAATATTGATCAATTTAATGCTAGATGTGAGAAGAGGAAGAGTGAGCAGCCCAAAAAAGATCTAGCTGTGGTGGAGGAAGAAATAAAGAAAGAAATGATCACCGAGTTCAAGACCATCACTCCTGAGCAAGGAAGAGACATGGTAGCAAAGGTTGGTGTACTCATTCTCCCTGAATGGGATATAGCAGATGCCTTGGTTATAGAGGCAGTAAGGAAGGAGACCAAGCATTTGGAAGGAGTCACCTTCAGCAAGGATAACGCTGCCCTATTCATGTGGTCTCTAAAAAGAGATGAAAATAGAAAGAAAAAGGACACCCCAGGGTCAAGCTACCTTGGAAGTATGATAGTGAAAAGACTACAAAGCACTGGGGTGGTGGAGGCTGCTAGCATAGTCCTAGAGACTGCAAAGTTCAGTGTTGCAGTGGCAGAGAAAGAAGCAAAGGAAAAGGCAGATCTCTAGGCTAAGTTGGAGATAGTTTTAAAAGCTTACAACAATGCCAAGGAGGAGGTAATGGGTAAAGATAGCATCATTGCCAAGTTGAAAAACCAGTTGGAAGGACAATACCATCAAGGTGATTCCTCAACATTGATGATTGCTTCTTCTCCTGCATGGCCTCCACCTACTATCCCCATCATTGAATTCCCACCATCTCCAGCACCTTCTAGTTCCCAATCGCTTGAGATCACTCCCCATGAATTGGAGAAGCTAAAAGAGGCCCAAGTCCTGTTTGCAAAGAAATATGAAGAGAGAGTGAGGGGTACAATTTTGAGTTTTGTTGACACCATAGGATCCTCATTAATGGACAACAACATGAGAAAAATTTTGGACATGTGGAATGAGCTCAATGGAGACAAGGTTGTTCTAATGCCTATTTTTGACAAGTGGAAACCCAGAGGGTAGGATCTAGAACTTATTTGTGTATCTTATGATGAGGCAAGGGCTGACCCCACTTTCAGATCCACTTGTGACATAACAAAGGATCTAGCAAAGTTAGTAGAAGGAGTAGATAATGCAGATAGAAAGATCAACTTGTACAAGAAAGAGTACACTGATCAAGTATTTGAATTACTCCCAAGGGGTTTTGCCAGTCCAACTCAATTGAAGGACAAAAAAATATGGCTTAATGAATTAGAAGCCAACCTATCATTAAGAATAAAAGGAATCATTAATATAGATTATACTTCCCTATTTGTCAAAACAATTGAGGAGATAGAGAAAATCAAATCACACTATGGTTTTCTAAATTCAGAGGTCAACAAAATGAGGAACTCTTGGAAAAGATTAGCCAAGACGAAGGGAAAAGTGATTAACTTCTTGTGGCCTGTTGATGATGTATACCAGGAGTGGACAAGAAAGTACACGGTGATGGATGTAGAGCAGTTAGAAGAGGTTGCAACAGAACAACAAGCAGAGGAAGTCGCAGATGTTGAGGACTTGTAACCGCTTCTTGGAAAAGACGGTTGTTTGTAACAAACTTTCTTTTGAAAGGTCTGAAGCTTGTATGCATCCATGCTATAATAAATGGATACCAGGACTTCTAAAAAATGATCGCAAGTAATTGTAAGAAAACGCTGCAGAAATTTATCTGAGCTTTCTTTAAGTCTTATGGAGAACATTTTAAGTGTCTTGTAATATTTTCTAAATTAATATCAATACATAGACCATAAACTTTGAGCCTAGAATCTATGTTGTCTTCAAGTGTGCTTTCAAATATTTGTTGTTTTCAATTTGAGTAATCTAGGGTTATTCATTTGAATATGGATTGTAAGGAAATCTTAAATAGATGTGTTTCTTAGCTTTTCTCTTCGGGAGGGGAATTAAATATGCAGGAATCATTTCTATCAGTAAATTCCTTGTGGGAGTCTTTGAATTTGATGAATGATATCTAGTTGTGATGAGGGTAAATTCTTATGTATGTCAGGCATATGTGGGGTTTTATAGAAGCTGAAGTGATGGGATGAATGGAGATGTTTAATTGTGAGATTATTGTTTGAACTTAGATGACTGTATGGCCTGGATAAGGCACTGGTATCTATTTGTGGTTATCTTTTACATATCTTGTAGGTCGATACTGAATATGAGCATAAGTTTTATTTCTTTGTTTCAGTTAATTTTGAGGCAATAAGATCCACTGGTTTTTTGGACAATGGTTACTGTGGATTTTGTTTAAAAGTTTGAAAGGATTCACCTAAGGTATACCTGCCTGAACTTTGGATAAGCTCGAATTGTAGAAGGTTATAAAACCTTGTCATATGTTGCTCTGAAGTTTCCTTCTCTTTGATTTCTCTTTTGCAGACAGAGATTATTATTTATTATAAGGGTTTTTAAGGGGAATCAGAATTTGAGAACAACAAAAGTGGTGACTATTTTGGGGACCGAGTCATTGTGTGAATCCAGATGCAGATTGGTGCTTAAATTAGTAAAGAATAATCATGGTGTGTCTGTGGTATAAATTGGTGCTTCATTGAAATGTCAGTGTTGTCTGGAAATCTCTATTTGGTTTTCTTCTCTATTTTGATGTGTGATTTTGGTCTGAAGGTTCGCAATATCTTGTTCAAGCTTGTTTTCATATTTCCCATAGTTTTGTGGGTGGTGACTCTGTTAGTCATAACCAGTCCTTATGAAATAAATACGATTCTTAAAGGGAAACAAGCACAATGCGAGGAGGAAAAAACACCAGATCCTTCATGAAAAAGCATCCTCATGAGACGTTGCAAGAGGGGTTACCTGAACAGTCATGAAGAGGTCAAAAGAGATCAGTATTACATGAGCCATCGAATGCTGCCTAGGTGGAGAAAAGTAACAATACTGGTAAGATATCTGATAGACCTATCTATGCAAAATCAAATTCTTCTTCCAGAGAATCCAAACATGATGTATTAGGTTTCCATTCTAGATTATTTGGAAATATAGATGATGTTCATGCTTTAAATCAAGATATTTCTCATGCTAGCTTTTCCGAGAGAGACAGAAGTAGTTCTAATGTAGTCAGACATTCTGTGCCTAGAATAGTTGATGGAAACATCAGCTTGATTGATATAGACCAAGTTAACCTATCTGACTCTAAGGAGATCTTTCCTAATGAAGATAAAGTGTCCCAAGAAATAGAGGACCTAAATAAAAAAGTTCATCACTTAATCTCTTTAAGAGCCCAAAAGGAAGCAAATAGGGAGAAGGAAGTCAAAGCAAAACTGATGGAAAGAGATAGGCTTCTCAGGTAAATTGCTAACCTTGAATTGTTGGCCCGAGAAAAAGAAAAGAGTGATGATGAAGGTCCTATGATCAGGGAGATTCTAGTTCCCAAAGCCAAACCATCATATAAGTCAGTAATCCAACCAAATAAGGAGGTTTTTAGTGACCCACAACCTGTTAGAAATAAGGTTGATAAAGGGAAGAAAAAATGCATGGAAGGCGGGTCAGGATCAAAGACTACGGTGGAGATCTCCCATAAACTATCAGCACATGAGAGGGAGATGGAAAGAATGAGGAAAGAGAAAGAAGATCTACAAATGGAGTTAGAGAAAGTTGAGTTAGAGGTAGCTAACCAAGAAGTTAAAAGAAAAATTGGTTATCTAAAAGCTCCCCCTATCATTTTCCCATCAGAAGATCTCAATAATCCTGTTCCTCAGCAAGTTTCCCTCTCCCCTGTTTAAATTCATCCCACTTTGCATGTCAATACAGTAATAGCCAGTCAAGCCCCTGTAATTAACCAGAATAATCAAATCTCTCAAACTCAAATCCCTACTGTGAGAATGAACATGGGTAATAACAATGTTGTTAACCCTTTCCAAAGAAGACCTATCAACTTAGAATAGTATAGGCAGTTATTTTTTTATAGAAGCCTAGGATATCCCAACCATGTTCCTACTGAGTTAAGAGATAGACTCCATAAATTTGCTGGAAATAATGCAACTAGTGCAAAGGAGCATTTAAAATCTTATGGTGATTTGATAAATTATTATGAGATAGTAGATGAAGATGTCATAATAAAATTATTTGTCCAGTCCCTATTAGATGATGCAAGAGATTGGTATAGGGGTCTCCTTGTTAATAGCATTGGTTCTTGGGAGGATTTCAAAAATTGCTTTCAAGAACAATATGGTGACAAAACAAATGTGAGTTTCATGTTAAATGAATTCAATAATATTAGAAAATCTGATAATGAAATGGTCACCGATTTCAATGCTAGATTTCAGAAAGCCATGCCTGGGTTGTATCAAGTGATGAGACTAGATGATAACATGTGCCTGAACACTTATTATAATGCATTTGATTCCAAAATGGCTTATATTTTAAGGGATAAGAATCCACATAGCCTAAGAGATGCATTCAGAATTGATATCAATGTGGAGAGCAATAGGAAAGCATCCGGAAAATTAGGAAGAAGAAATGATGGTAGGCTATGGCAGGAAACAAAATAGCAACCAAACAAAGTTGTTAAGGAGGAAGATAAGATAGAAAAGTTAGTCACTGCTATGAAGGATCTAACTGCTAAGGTAAATAAAAATGATAAGCCTCACTATAATTGGCAAGATAGACCTCCCAGATTGCATGATATGCCTTATAATACCAACTGGAAGGATGGTAAACCTCAAAATGAGAAGCCTAAGAATGTTCAGAGCTAAGACACCCTTGATCCCTTAAAAGGAAAAAATGTTAACAACATAGAGAACACTCCTTGGTGTATTGCTTGTGATGGGCCACATTCTCCTCATCAGTGTGCAGTTGCTCAAGCCCTAAAAGAGTCCATGAGACAAGAGGTCGAGCCTGATATTAATATGTTTGAAACCATTGTAGAAAGTGATGAGGAATCTCTACAAAGTGAATTTAGTGATGTGTTCGACAGTAAAAGGTACTTTCAAGAACCACTAACACTTGATTGGCATCCTACTCTAAATGTGGTAACCATTGAAGATGAAGAAGTTCATCTTAGAAGGCCTAGTGAGGAAGAAGTGAAAAATCTCACCAAGGCTACTATAGCTAAGGCAAAGCATAATTATAACCTGAGGAGCACCAAAAAGGATAGTGATCAGGGTGAACTTGGTTCTATGTTTATAAAAGAGGTTTTTCAGAAAAAGACAACAAGTAGTACTGCTGCCCCTCAAATACAAATGATAAACAAGGAGCTGCCACAACAAAGAAGGCAAGTCAGCCTAAGGAAAAAAGGGTTAAAGCTAATGCTGAGTTGAGAAGCAATTCCACATTTGACATGGCTCAGGCTCTTACAAAAATGAAAGTTACTGTCCCATTAATAGAGTTACTGAAAATAAAAGAGCATAGAGAAGTTGCCTTGTCTTTGTTTTCTAATATATCTAACAGTAACACAGTCCTACCTACCGGTTTAGTTAAAAATGGAAAGGATTAGGAGTTCCAAACCCCAGAGGTTTATGTTGGAACAACTATTACTCAAGAGCCTTCATAGGTAGATCCTTTTTATGTCACTTTGTTAGTGAATAACCGGTTGATAAAAAATTGTATGATAGATTAAGGTGCAGCTGCTAATGTAATGCCTTATGGTGTTATGAAAGAATTAGGATTATCAGTGACTACAGTATATGGGAAATGCTATGCTATGGATAGCAGAGAAGTACGTGTGATAGGTACAATGAAAGATGTTGAAGTGAAGATAACAGCATTCCTTGAAGTGACCTATAAGATGGATGTTATTGTCACTGACACTATGCCTCATTATGGCATGTTATTATCCAGGCAGTGCACAGCAACAGTAGGCAGAAATGTCTAATTGGATCTATCTTATGCTACCATCCTAATCAATGGGCATCAAGTCAAGTTATACAGAGAACCAAGTGCTCCTAGAGTAATTGAAAATGTAGATCCTAGCATGCTCAATTGTATGATTGATGTGGATCTTGACAACTTTAGAGTGTAACCAATTTTACCTCAGTTAAAGAATACTGACTCCATTGTGATTGAATTAGAATCACAACAACATGGTCTATGGCAAATGTATTTTGATGGAGATTTCTCTAAATAAGGGTCTGGAGCAGGAGTTCTTTTTGTATCCCCATTAGGTATAACTTTTTAATATTCTTTTTTATTAGCCTTTCAGTGCACAAACAACACTGCAGAATATGAAGCTCTGTTATTGGGGCTTGAAGTTGCGAAGAGGCATGGGATACAACTGTTGAAAGTTTTAGGGGATTCAGAATTGGTTGTCTCTCAGGTAAGATCCAAATATGCATCAAAAAATGATAGATTGAAAAGATATAAGCATGCAGTTTGGGATGTCATTGAGCATTTTAGTGCTTTTTCTATTAATTGGATAGAGAGATCAAAGAATATCATGGCAGAATTTTTAGCCAATGTTGCATTAAAAAATAATGATGCAACACTAACTGGCATATCCACTATGGAAATAAAATCTAGGCTTGCCATCCCTGATAATGTGTATAATTGGAAAGTTTTTTCCGATGATGAAGATATTCTTAGGTTCATACAATGCATTGATGATTATGATGGACAGAAAATTGACTACAATGTGTTAGTAGAGGTGATTGACAACAGAGAGATAGTATTCGGCAATGACTTGGTTCAGTTGGAAACAAATGAGATACCAAAAGGGTTGGTAGAGCTTGAGGGAATGTTCAGCTATAATGATAGTCACCTGCACCAGCAATCTAGTATCAATTTAGAAGAATTGGAGGAAGTAAACTTGGGGATAGAATTATCCCCTAAGTTGGTATACATTGGAAAAAACTTGCCTCCTCATGTCAGAACTAGTCTTAGTAATTTATTGAAGAGATATAAGCATGTGTTTGCTTGGTCCTATGAAGACCTAAAGGCATATAGACAAGACCTTTTTCAGCATGAAGTTCCTTTACTTCTAGATGCTAATCCTTTCAGACAAAAGCAGAGACCTATTAATCCCCTGCTAGAAACCAAGATGCAGCAAGAATTGACTAAGCTAAGAGAAGGGGGGATTGAAAAACATATAAGACATTCTTCATGGGTCTCCAATTCGGTCCCAGTTAGAAAGAAAAATGGGGACATGAGATTGTGTGTTGATTTTAGAAATTTAAATGTTGCTTCCCTGAAGGATAATTATTCTTCTCCCAATATGGAAGTCATGTTGCAGAGAGTAACTGGCTGTGATCTTTTGTCAATGATAGACGGTTTCTCAGGGTATAACCAGGTGCTAGTGAAGAATCTGAGCAATTCAAAACCACTTTCACCACCCCTTGGGGAACATATGTTTATGTAAGGATGCCATTTGGATTAAAAAATGTTGGAGCTACATTTTAGAGAGCAATGGATGTAGCCTTCAAAGAATTTATCAACATCATCATGGTTGTGTACCAAGATGATTTAACATGTTTCTCCAAAAGGACTGATGGCCACTCTGGACATTTGGAACAAGTGTTCAGTAAGGCTTTGGAATTTGGTGTGTCATTAAACCCCAAGAAGTGTTATTTTTTTGTTACTGAAGGGAAGTTGCTGGGGAATATTGTCTCCAAGGAAGGGGTAAGGATAGACCCTGAAAGAATTGAAGCAATAAACAATGTGCCTGAACCAAAGAGTATTAAAGGTATTCAATCTTTTTTAGGCAAAGTTAATTTTGTTAGAAGATTCATTGCAAACTTTGTAGAGGTGGTAAAGCCCATTATTAGACTACTCAAGAAGGATACAAAATTTTGTTGGGATCAAGAAGCTTCAAAGGCTTTTTCTAAGATTAAAAGAGCTATTCAGGAAGCACCTGTGTTGAAATACTCGGAGTATAGTAAGCCTTTTTCTTTGTTTTCTTTTGCTTCATATCATACAATAGTTGCAGTGTTGTTGCAAAAGGATAATGAGGGATTTGAACATCCCATAGCTTTCTATAGCAAGTCTTTACAAGCAACAGAATTAAGGTATGAGATCATGGAAAAATAGGCATATGCTTTGGTTAAAGTTGTCAAGGATTTTAGGCCATATCTTGTAAATGCACAAGTAGTTGCTTATGTTCCACATGCTGCAGTCAAGGACATTTTATCCCAATCTAAAGTCACGGGCAAAAGGTGCAGATGGATTAACGGAATCCAAGAATTTGATTTGGAAATAAAGATCACCAAATTGGTGAGAGGCTTAGGCCTGGCCAAGCTTATGGCTGAATCCAAACTTCTTGATGTTGAAATAAACAATGTTGAAGTTGAAAACATTGTAATCACCAGCATTGAAAAGCAACCCTGGTATTCAGAAGAAGTACATTTCTTGAGAGATGCTACATTTTCAGAGGGGATGACCCAAAATTAGAAAAGGACATTAAAGCTTAAGTCACAAAAATATGTTCTCATTCAGGGTGACCTTTTTTGGAGAAATAGAGATGGAGCATTGTTAATGTGTTTGGATGAATTCCAGGCCAAAAAAGTGTTGATTCAAATGTATGATGGAGTATGTGGAGGTCATTACTCTGCTAAGACAACTGTTGGAAAGATAGTCAGGGTTGGGTATTATTGGCCTACCTTATTTAAATATGCTCATGAACATGTTAGGAAATGTGACCCATGCCAAAGGTTTTCATCTAAGCTAAAATATGAAGGAGCTTTGCCTTTAAATCCGGTCACAGTGGAAGCCCCTTTTGTCTAGTGGGGCATTGATTTTATTGGAGAAATTGTTGAAAGATCAGGAAGAGGCCACAGGTGGATTATAGTAGCAACTGACTATTTTACTAAATCGATCGAAGCCATACCCACTAGGAGAGCTACAAGTAAAGTTGTCATCAATTTCCTGATAGATAATGTTATAACTAGATTTGGAGTCCCTGCAAAATTAGTAATGGATAATGCTATGAGTTTTAGGTCTAAAGAGTTTGTTACATTTTGCACTAGTCATGGGATAATTATGTCCTACTCTTCACCCTATAATCCTCAAGGGAATGGACAAGCTGAATCCAGTAATAAAAGCCTCTTGAACATTATTAAGAAAATATTAGAAGAGAACAAGAGGTCATGGGATCAAAAGTTGAAATTAGCTTTGTGGGCTGACAAAATTATTATCAAGAAGGCCATTGGAATGTCACCTTTTGAACTGGTTTATGGTACTCAAGCTAGAGTGCCAGTAAACAATCTTCTTCCAGTATATAAATTCCTGCAAGCTAAAGACATAGAGTTGTCTGAGCCTATGCAGGACCGAATGATTCAGATGGTGGAAGTGGAAGAAATTAGAACTTTAGCCCATAACATAAATTTGAAGATCTAATTGTAGTCTAAGTATCTATTTGATAAAAGGACATCATTGAAAAAGTTTCAAATCGGTGATGTTGTTCTTTAGTGGAATGCAAAAGGACGGGACAAGGGAAAGCATAAGAAGTTTGAGTCATTATGGATTGGCCCTTCTATGGTCTGTGATGTGAATGGAAAAGACTCATACTTTCTAAAGAATATGAATGATGAAATATAGGAATTTCCAGTGCATGGATCATTCCTGAAGCATTATTTCTCTTAAAGTCCATGCACAGTAGGTCCTTGTTTGTATATATTTAGGTTTGCTTTAGTTGTTGTTTTTGGGCTTCTTTTTGGTCTGCTTCTCCAGAGTTTTCTGAGTTTCTTGTGTTGATCTTGTGATCAACCATCCCCAATCAAAGCCGTTGCTATCACTATTTAAAAAATGGGTATTCTTTTCCCATAATTGGCTAAGTTTTTGAAGTTTTGAGTCAGGTATGCCCCTGCTGCTTCAAAACTATTTTACGTCCAAAGGGGTTTAGGGTTTAGGTTTTAATCGCTTTAATGTCTGATAAAAACCCTCTGGCTTCTAATTTTGCATTACTTTATTCACTTAAGTGATGGGTCCCTTATTCATATGAGTGTCCCCCCATTGTTATTTGCCTAGGAGGTTGTTAAATACTTGTAAAATTTTACGCTTATCTCATATGACTTTTCCTAATGTTTGTCGGGCCCCGTAAGTATCACGCAACTCTCAGATAAATCTCTGAATTTTGTTGTTTCGCTGGGCGGAGTTGCTAGTGTGTTAGCCTCTGCAAAATAGCAAAAGGCATAAGCAGTCCTGATCGAGTGCACTGGCAACCAGCTTAATGAGACTCCATCTCGTTTTGAATCCAATGGCTCGCGTTGATTCGCAGCCGAAATAAGTACGCAAGCTACCTATCGCGAAATAGCGAAAAGGTTTGGTAGGACCTAGCGGTGAGGACTTCTCCCTAGGCTAAAAGGTGATTAGGTTTGAAAGAGATCAACGGCCCGCACTGAATCGCGGCTAGGAGATGCTCGCGGTTTATTAATCACAAAGTAGCGAAAAGGTGGCTGGTCCCACTAAAGGTGGCAGTGAAGATGGTAGGTCCAACTAGTGATGACAGAGCAGTGATGAGGCACTCACATGGTGGTTCGCAGCAGGCCCAGGCAAGGTTGTCAAAAAAGGAATAAACAACGAGCAGGTTCTTGAGATCTGATGGTTCGCGTGGATTCGCGAAGGTAAGATGCTAGTGAATTAAAGCCTGCAAAATGGCAAAAAGGCTGGTCGGCCCAAAGGACAGGCAAGGCATGAATTTAAAATCTGATCAACTCTGTTTTAATCCAACGGTTCTCGTGGTTTTGTGGCCGCAAGCTGAATGAAGATTAATGTTCATGAAATGGTGAAAGACAGGTGGAATTCACACGAAGGCATGATGTGGCATGACAGCTGGTTTATTTCATAGGGTTTGATAGTGATGTGTCGAATGCCACGTCGTTTTGAAGGGTAGTTGAGGGCCCGCCTAGACGTAACCGGCAGTTATGTGGGGATAGTGAAATAAGACACGTGGCTAACTCAGAACTGAACCCGAAGGAGCTTCCAGAGCTAATGGTCGACTGCCATGTAGCATTTGTTAACCGGAGAACAAGTAGGGTAAGTGATTTCCAAATAAAGGGCCCACTTAAAAGGTTCAAAGGTTGTTAAAAGGTATCCATCTCGAGGTCGATGCAACGGTTTTTGTTGTTTCATGCCCCAAAGATGCCCGCGGCTTAACCTCTATGAAATGGCAAAAACTGCTAGCTATCAAGATGAAGCACGGTTAATTAGTGAGGTTGATAGTCCTGGTTAGAGTTAAACACTGGGTGATTTGAGCTCTATCTAATGGTTCACACGGCTTCGTGAAAGAAAAGTGTTCGAGGGTTAAAGCCCAAAAAGTGGCGAAAAGGATGTAGGGCCCGACACTAATGCAGTGAGGTCAAGTGGAGATAAAGACCGATCAATTTCCATCTGATCAGACGGCTAGTGCAACTTCGCTAGGTTAAAGTGCAAGTTGGCTACCATCTACAAAATAGCGAAAGGATTTCTAGCCCGTTGTCGGATGAGGAAAGGTAAAAGGGTGAAGGCAATGCAAGTTTTATTTGATCTAGCGATTGGCGTGACTTCTCTAGATGAACATGCAAGGGTGTTATGCTCTGCGAAATGGCGAAAGGGCGAAAAGAAAATACACAAATATGTTATGACCTGTTGGAGCAAAATTTTTAAATTCTTCAATGAATTCAATTCTGAAGGGATGGCCAAAGCATGCAGTATCAATGTCGTAGTTAAGAGCCTGATTACCATATATGGTCTCACATCAATTGAATGTAGGCATCATTTCAAAGAGCTGTTGTGAAAAGGCGGGTGCAGAGCAGATTTCTTAAAGTCAAGAACAGGTTTTCTTGTATTTTTGCTTAACAATTACTTGACAGTTTGTTTGAATTGGGGTTTTGTTATGTTATAGAATTGTTGTGGTTAGTAATTAAGTTACTTGCATAGTATTATTGAGATGGCACCTACAAGGGAGTTCTCAGGGAAAGTTAATTACCATGAGAGGGCAATATGTGAAGATTTCCTAGAATAGTTAACCATGTCAACTAACATGGCAGCTAAGGTTAAAGAGTTGGTGCCAAAAGCTCCTCGCCTGAGAATAGGAGAAGCATTGTACGACAAAGGCAATTGGCTGAGAGACCCACAGATAGGGTTGTTTGGGTTGGGTTTATTCAAGGTCGGATTCAGTATGAGACATTCCTTAGCCCCAATGAACAGTATTTGGGTGCTAGATGTAGGCAAATTGGTGGTCCCTGGACTGTTCATGGATGTGGATCTCCTAACTCAGATTGCACACAACTATGACACCATTACAAAGAGTGTTAGGGACATAAATGGAAAAACCCTCACTGAAATAAATGATGAGGAGTTCATAAATGTATTTGGGCTCAGTGAAGTGTCCAATTACTTAGAACCCATCAATTTTAAATCATTGGCGCAAGTTTACAATGCACAGAGGAATCATCTTAGGAATTGGCCTCTTAAAGAATTCTTTGTTAAAATACATGGATTAACTATTGTAGGACCTAATACCATGGAGCCTTTCTCCTTAAATCTGTTCACTCTTAGAGCCAAGGGATTATACTGGTCACTCTGCCAGATTCTTGGAGAGGATGCTGAAGCAAACATGCCAACTCATTACATGTTAATGATTGCTCAAATTTTAAATCCTTCTCTCGTAGTGACATTTGATTATGCCCCCTATATTATTGATACCATCCATGAAGGCTTGATAGGGATAAAGAATGGAAAAGTGGATAGGCCTTTTGGATGGTACTCCCTCCTCATGCAACTGTTTCTATTCAAGGGTGGTGATTACTTTGCAAATGGAATGGATCTAGTGAAAGAAAAGGATAGAGAGAAGATGCCAGTTCAGTTATGGAGCATAGTGTTGTCATGGGACAGAGAAGATGCTAGCTACTTGAGGTTTGATAAGTGCTTTGCATCCAAGATCAGGACTCTTTTATTCTCAGAGAATCCAACAGTCCCTAAAGCTCTTTTGGAGTTCCTTACGCCAAAGGAGTTTGCTGAAGATATCAAAATTGTCCACAATTGGGGCAATGTGTACTTATACCCCGTTTCCACAGTTTTCAGAGTGTATGGTTTTAGAGGCACTCCATTTTTGTTGCCATATCAGGTCCCACTAAAAATAGGAATTGCAGAAGTCCTCAGGCAGATTGGAAGTGTGCAAGAGGCAGAGCTAACAGGTAGAGGTAAAGGGACCATTTTCCCTACAATAACTATAGCACATCAATTTGTAATAACTAAAGGGGGTTGGAAGTGCTTTGAAGATTTCCTTCAACCCTATCATTTATCAACTGCAGTATCAAGGTGTGTCGACCCTGAAGATTTCTTCAACGGCATGTTCAGAAAAAGGGCAGTATGCAGAGGCAGACCTTACCAATTCGAATTCGCTGAAGACCTCATGAGGAATGAGTTCGATTTGGATGAGCAAGAGCTAAGGAAAGAAAAGTGGGTAGCGTACAAGAAGGCCCTAGATTTTGTGCACCAATTTGACACCAGCTATGACCCTTTGTCCAGTTTCCACCACTTTGAGGAAAAGGCAAAATTTCTAATTCTTTGTTTTGAAGATGTAATGCAGACATTGAAAGAGAAGAGGGAGGCAGTGATTAAAAATAACCCTGAGAAGGCAAGATTAGTTTTAAATAGGTCTACATCTACCAAAGCAATCCCTCTAGGTGATTATGTGCTACATAAAAAGTCCAAATACAGTGTGCTAATGCCAACAATAGGGGAGCCTTCTACTTCACGAGGGAAGAGGAAAATACAAGATGTCATTGACATTCAGGACTCCCCAAAGAAGAAAAGGGTGGGAAAGGAAGTGCAATCTGATGAGCCCTTGTATTCCCCATCTCAATCCCCTATTGATATAGGAGATGAACAAGGAGCAGCTGAGCAACTGTTACAATTAGGCAATCTTGGGGAGATAGCCTACACCTATGATGAAGTAGAAGAGGGAATGCCGAAAGAGCCCCTTAATGCTGAGATGAACATAACCACTAATGAGTTCAAAGGCTAGGAGCTGGATCCTGATATTAAACAAGCCAGTGAGGATTTCTTGGCTGATAGCAAATTTATCACATTAGGAGCTTTCATGCAATTCATGTGGAAGCAAAATATTGATCAGTTTAATGCTAGATGTGAGAAGAGGAAGAGTGAGCAGCCCCACAAGGATCCAGCTATGGTGGAGAAAGAAATAAAGAAAGAAATGGTCACTGAGTTCAAGACCATCACTCTTGAGCAAGGAAGAGACATGGTAGCAAAGGCTGGTGTACTCATTCTCCCTGAATGGGATATAGTAGATGCCTTGGTTTTAGAGGTAGTAAGAAAGTAGACCAAACCTATGGAAGGCGTCACCTTCAGTAAGGATAACGTTGCCCTAGTCATGTGGTCTCTAAAAATGGATGAAAATAGAAAGAAAAAGGACACCCCAGGGTCAAGATACCTTGGAAGTATGATAGTGAAAAGACTACAAAGCACTAGGGTGGTGGAGGTTGCTAACATAGTCCTAGAGACTGCAAAGTTCAGTGTTGTAGTGGCAGAGAAAGAAGCAAAGGAAAAGGTAGATCTCCAAGCTAAGTTGGAGACAGTTTTAAAAGCTTACAACAATGCCAAGGAGGAGGTAATGGGTAAAGATAGCATCATTGCCATGTTGAAAAACTAGTTGGCAGGACAATACCATCAAGGTGAGTCCTCAACATTGATGATCGCTTCTTCTCCTACATAGCCTCCACCTACTAGTCCCATCATTGAATTCCCACCATCTCCAGCACCTTCTAATTCCCAATCGGTTGAGATCACTCCCCATGAATTGGAGAAGCTAAAATAGGCCTAAGCCCTATTTGCAAAGAAATATGAAGAGAGAGTGAGGGGCACAATTTTGAGTTTTGTTGACACCATAGGGTCCTCATTAATGTACAACAACATGAGAAAAATTTTGGACATGTGGAATGAGCTCAATGGAGACAAGGCTGTTCTAATGCCTATTTTTTACAAGTGGAAACCCAGAGAGTAGGATCTAGAACTTATTTGTGTATCTTATGATGAGGTAGGGGATGACCCCATTATCAAATCCACTTGTGACTTAACAAAGGATCTAGCAAAGTTAGCAGAAGGAGTAGATAATGTACATAGAAAGATCAACTTGTACAAGAAAGAGTACACTGATCAAGAATTTGAATTACTCCCAAGGGGTTTTGCCAGTCCAACTCAATTGAAGGAAAAACAAATATGGATTAATGAATTAGAAGCCAACCTATCATTAAGAATAAAAGGAATCATTAATATAGATGATACTTCCCTATTTGTCAAAACAATAGAGGAGATAGAGAAAATCAAATCACACTATAGTTTTCTAAATTTAGAGGTCAACAAAATGAGGAACTCTTGGAAAAGATTAGCCAAGATGAAGGGAAAAGTGATTAACTTCTCATGGCCTTCTGATGATGTATACCATGAGTGGACAAGAAAGTACATGGTGATGGATGTAGAGCAGTTAGAAGAGGTTGCAACAGATCAACAAGCAGACGAAGCCACAGATGTTGAAAAGGACTTGTAACCGCTTCTTGGAAAAGATGGTTGTTTGTAACAAACTTTCTTTTGAAAGGTCTGAAGCTTGTATGCATCCATGCTATTATAAATGGATACCAGGACTTCTAAAAAATGATTACAAGTAATTGTAAGAAAACGTTGCAGAAATTTATCTGAGCTTTCTTTAAGTCTTATGGAGAACATTTTAAGTGTCTTGTAATATTTTCTAAAATAATATCAATACATAGACCATCAACTTTGAGCCTAGAATCTTTGTTGTCTTCAAGTGTGCTTGCAAATATTTGTTGTTTTCAATTTGAGTAATCTAGGGTTATTCATTTAAATATGGATTGTAAGGCAATCTTAAATAGATGTGTTTCTTAGCTTTTCTCTTCAGGAGGGGAATTAAATATGCAGGAATCATTTCTATCAGTAAATTCCTTATGGGAGACTTTGAATTTTATGAATGCTATCTAGTTGTGATGAGGGTAAATTCTTATGTATGTCAGGCATATGTGGGGTTTTTTTTTAGCCAAAGTGATGGCATGAATGGAGATGTTTAATTGTGAGATTATTGTTTGAACTTAGATGACTCTGTGGCCTGGATAAGGCACTGGTATCTATTTGTGGTTATCTTTTACATATCTTGTAGGTCGATACTGAATATGAGCATAAGTTTTATTTCTTTGTTTCAGTTAATTTTGAGGTGATAAGATCCACTGGTTTTTTGGACAATGGTTACTGTGGATTTTGTTTAAAAGTGTGAAAGAATTCACCTAAGGTATACCTGCCTGAACTTTGGATAAGTTTGAAGTGTAGAAGGTTATAAAACCTTGTCATATGTTGCTCTGAAGTTTCCTTCTCTTTGATTTCTCTTCTGCAGACAGAGTTTATTATTTTATTATAAGGGTTTTTAAGGGGAATCAAAATTTGAGAACAACAGGTTGAACTTATTCACAACTCACTGATTTGACACAAAGGAGATAAATAAGCTTAAAATCGTATTTGTGTTGATATTATATAATCACTTCCATCATACAATGTTCAGAGATTCAAAATTTGTAACTCAAAGACTCGAAGAACACTATTCAGACTTCTATATTTCTCTATAAAATTATAAATAGTTACAGAATACTCATGTTACCATGTATCTTTGCTATCAATGACTGAGACCTATGACTCAATAAACCTGGACTTTACAAAATTTCTCAGCCCCTTCCTAAGTGATCATGGTATTCTTTTTATAACCAAGGAATGCAAACAAGCTACTGATCACTTAGGAAACTAGAAACTTGAGCAGCAACTGAAACTCTGACTTGGCACCTTTGTCTATGGGTATTTAGGATAACATCTTTAACTTAATGAAGGTCATCTGTAGTTATCACAGTGAAATCAAGATTCCTTTTCAAACACTTTTCCTCCCTATTAGCATCGCTCAAGTGCCAGGTCATTCTACTCCTCAAAATAGACAAAAACAAAATAATCATTCAAATTTCAATTTGGGCCCTTTTGCCCTTGTTCATAATTATTTCCCATCTGGCTACTTCTTTATATATAGGCCAAACAAACTTCGTAACCTCCTCTAACTTTCCAATGGCCTCATTCCATTGGGCATCAGTAATAGCATGTGCATCAGCAACAAACTTTAAAAAATCTACCTCAACCTTGTATAATGCATCCAGCACTTCATTAAAACCAGGAATATCTATGTCATTGCCTAGGTGGAGTAAAGTCTCTGTATTTTCTACTATCATCTCCAATTAATATTTCCAAATATCCAATAGCTTCAGATTTCCCTCTTTGTCATATATGGAAGGAACAAAAACACTATAGCCATCAACAAATTTCTGCAATTTTCCCTTTATTAGTTGGTCTTGCCCTTAAAAATGAAAACAAAGAGTTCATAGTTCCTACAATCTCCTTGGTGTCAGTTATTTCCTTTGGTAGATCATCCCTATAAACTATAGAAACTTCCAATTTATCCATTAATATGTTCCTTCCTAACCACACATTGAATAATGGTTCCAAAAATGAAATGGTAGAAAAACACGCATCACCAGCTTCCTTCACGGAAATGTGAAAGTTATGAACATCTTTAATTTGACCTTTTAACATATCAATTCTATATTGGAGAACCTCCAATAGAGAAAACACCCCTTTCTCATGTCTGGTTTCCTCCAGCATCTCTATCCTCCCAGCATACTCCTCAAGCTCAATCTTGATCTGGTCAGGAAATGCAACCTCAGTAGAAACAAGAACAAACTCCTCATATACATTGGTGGCAGAATCCACCATTTTGTAGTATGGCCATGGGATGTACTCTGCATATTGGCCAATTTTTCAGTCATCTCCTTGATTTGTTCCTCCATCACTGCACTCTTCATTATCTCTTCTTCATACTTCATTGCAATTACAACTAGCTCCCTATATGTTTCAGCATATCTTTTCTACAAGTCCATTATTTTAGCTTTATTCATATAGGAGACATGTGTCATTAAATCTGCAATTTTGTTATCCCCAGTGTCTTGCAGATTCCAAATTAATATGTCTCCCATTCATGAGATGGGGCTTCTATGTGGTAGGGGCAAGTGACCAGATTGCAAGTCTCTTGGATTTGGGATCAAATTCTAGTCCTCTTACAAAATCTCCTACATCGACCTCTGATCTAAAAAGAGGATCTGATTGCCTTCTGATTTGATCAATAATGCAGGTGGGTTGAATGTCCCACCCAAGCAACAACAACATTTCACTCTTTTCTACAAGGAATCTTACTTGTTCTGCCATTAAATCCTCATTGTCAGGGTCATACTGCTGGAGGGCTTGAACAATTTGTTCATTTTTTTCTTTACCTCCCTCTCTCAAATCCAATTCTTTTCTCAATTGATTCTTCTTAAGTTTGATTAGGAAACTTTTGAACTCATCTATTTTTATGAAAGAACCATCTTCCATAAAATACTTTGATAGCATAATCCTTTCATCCATGTGAGTAGCCAGAATAAATCCACCTATCACACTTCTTCTTTAGTTGGCTTCTCCCTAATTCTCTGTCTGATATCTTGAAAGTATTTGCCTTTCTCAACAACCACTACCTTAGTAGGGTCCTTCCTTACCAATGCTCCTCATTTCTCAACCTTTTATCTTTTCACAAGTGGTTCCCTCATAGATTCCACCTCATCACCACTCTCAACAATGTCAACATCCATTACCAGTTGATCAATAGGCGTATTGCCTTGAGAGGACAATTCATCCTCTGGTTCTTGTGGTTCCTTTTGTCCTTGCATTTGAGCCATTAAGTCCTCATAAGCATTGAGCATCTTCTCCATTCTTTTAAAATAGCCCTCTTGATGATAAAAACCAATGAAAGTGGGGTCACTGTCTTTGAATTCTTGTTCTAACCTCATCAAATTACCCCATTTCCTTCTTCTCTCTTGCACAACAGTCCTTTCCATCAAATTCCTGACTATATCATCTTCATCAAGAGGCTCATGATGTTTCACTTGTTCCAAAGGTGTCATTCTCTTTACTGCAAGTTTTATAAACTGCTCAGGGTCACAAAACCTAGAATAAGCAATTACCATTTGTATTGTTTTAACCAATTATTAATTTCATCTAAGGCTCTTTTTCCAATGGTAAAGTTAGGAACTACCCACAACCTAGGCAGAAAAGTGCCCTTTCTGTGAGGAAATAAATATTCTTTATCAACTAAAGTGAGCTGCCAAATGAATTCAATTATGGCTAATCTCATTGGAACAAATTTTGGTAAAATGTGTGGGGGTTGAGGACACCCATATACCCTCATGACAATAAAATTATCAAAGAAATAAAAATCCCCCTAGTTATGAGTAATGGGCCAATTAGGGACAAATTGCTATGGCCTCAAAAGCCTCCTCACACCTAGGATAAGTCTTTCTTTCTTTGTTCCTAACATATCTATGATAGGTAAAATAATCCAATTTTGAAAATAGTGAAAAGAGGAATTGTAAGTGCTACTATTCCACACCTGTGTCCACTTTTGTACTAGCATAGGCATGTCGAACTCTACTCTTCCCAGTATTAATTCTTTGTCCATCTTGTTTGCATTGTAGTACAAAATTAGGTGCATCAATATGGAATAATGTTTGAAATTAATGACAAAAGAATTCTTCTGGATGTCCACCAAGGCATCATGGATGTGTTGCACCAAATATCCCATATAGTCATATCTGTATTGACTTCTGGTGTTGGATGTTCATTGCCATCATCAGAAGCTCAACTGGCACCGTACTGCTCCCATCCATCCCCAACACCTTAAATAATCGATAAACTGTGCACTTCACATAGAAATGGAAAGTACTCAAATCAAATGGCTCCTCCACATTGTCAGGAATTGGAATCTGAGACCGGCTGCCCGACCTAGGCATGTATTAGGGAATTGCATGCTTCTTCAGAACATTCTTATGATTCTCATAATCCTTCTTTTCTCTATCTAGGTCTATATCCATGCAAGATGCACCTAATATCTGTAAAGCTTCAACAAAACTGGCCCTATTGATGGTAACTAGGGCAGATTTATCCTTCTTTCGAATTACCCTAGTTATAGGGCAATATGCCTTCGCCAGCTCTCTAACTAGGTCCACATCCATGTATACATTAGGCACAACCAGTTTAGCCATGTTCAAGTCCCAAGGATTAGACAAGGGCACTCCCTTTACCCTATTGTTCTAGAATTAAAAAAATAGATAAGCGCTAGAAATATCAAGGGTCTCTGGTTTCTACACTGGATACATGTGTCTTTCCAGACATACTCATTCATAGACAACCCATTAGATGTCCTTGGTAGCAATTCAATAAATTCTTCTGAATACTTCATCTCTCTAGTTGATTTCCTCCCTGACGCCTGAGAACTGCTGCTACTCATTGCTCTACTCATCTTCTTAAAGAAAAGAGCTTCAAATTCTACACAATTATAGCTATACTAGAGAACTTGACACCTTCACAACCCTAGGATGTGCAGCTTGCAGTTGCAGAGAGAAAGCTACTACACACACCGCCAAAACTCGGACCAAGGCTCATAAATCATTGTGAGTGTGCAAAATCCTTAACACAATCCTCCCTTTATAATTGTTTGGCCTTGAAAGAACTGGTCATCATCTCGGCCTTTAATGCTCATGCATTCGGCCATTAAAATTTTAAAACTGCAAACTAGCCGTAAAAACAATAACATCATAATGAGTTGTATGCAAAATTTAGAAACTATCTTAGAGTGAAATTTCACTTTAGTATTTACTCAGAAAAAGGTGCCAAAAAAATCCACATGTCAATTCGTCATTTGTCCCAACCCTTTGTTTCCATACACCTCAGTAGTCCCCATCAAGTCATTAAAACACGTGGCACACAGTCATCAACCCTCTACCTGAAAGACTGGCCGTTAGAAAATCTCGCGACCTAGCGACAAGCCCTTATGACTCTATCTCCATCTCGCAAGCTAAAAATGCTAAGCCTTCATAACCTCGAGAGATAGCGACTGAGGGCAATTGAATCACCACTCGCCAATTCTCAGCCTCAAAATGTTAAGTCATCATCACCGCAGCGACCTGGAGATAGTGGTAACTTTAACCCTTGTTGCGTACTCGCTAACATAAAAATGTTTTTCTCATAACCGCTAGCACTTCACTCACAAGCTCGCGGCTTGATCACATCTTCAGACATTTAACCTCGCAAGCTAGCAATAACCATAAAACTTAACCACAAACTATCTAGTCGCTAGCTCGCAACCTAAAAATTCTAACATTAAACAAACATGAGAGCTAGCGACAACTGTATGAAATGACTTACTCGCTAACTCTCGCAGCTATAATGCATGACATCAGACCAACTTGAGACCTCGCAACCAAAGCAATTTTGTTTAATGTTAGCATTTTTAGGTCACGAGCTAGCGACTAGACAGTTTGTGGTTAAGTTTTATGGTTATCATCAGCTCCTGAGGTTAAATGTCTAAAGAGGTGATCAAGCCACGAGCTAGCGACAAGTTGGTTTGGGTTTACATTGTGAGGTCTCTAGATTTTTGGGTGTTATAATTTTATGTTAGCGAGATGGATATTATTAATGAAATTGCTTTGGTCGCGAGGTCTCAAGTTGGTCTGATGTCATGCATTATAGTCGTGAGAGTTAGCGAGTAAGTCATTTCATACAGTTGTCGCTAGCTCTCATGTTTGTTTAATGTTAGCATTTTTAGGTCACGAGCTAGCGACTAGTCAGTTTGTGGTTAAGTTTTTTGGTTATTGCCAGCTCGCGAGGTTAAATGTCTAAAGACGTGATCAAGTCGCGAGCTGGCGACAAGTTGGTTTGGGTTTAAATCTCAAGGTCTCTAGCTTTTTGGGTGTTAGCATTTTATGTTAGCAGCTCGATATTGTTAATGAAATTGCTTTGGTTGTGAGGTCTCAAGTTGGTCTGATGTCATGCATTATAGCTGCGAGAGTTAGCGAGTAAGTCATTTCATACAGTTGTCGCTAGCTCTCATCTTGATCACAGATATAATGCATGACATTAGACCAACTTGAGACCTCACGACCAAATCAATTTCATTAACAATATCCATCTCACTAACGTAAAACGCTAACACCCAGAAAGCTAGAGACCTCTCGATTTGAACCCAAACCAACACTCGCTAACTTGCCACTTAAAATGTTAAACATGAAATTGATCTGTAAGTTAGAGATGAAACATAAAACATGTCTGACTGACCATTTGACCACCCTTGACGTTGACATGGACAAATAAAGAGAGGACAACTCATATTTTCAGCGCATGACAACTAGCCAATGAATGCAAAAAACAAACACAAAAAACTAATCGCCATGAACATGACCAGAACTTGAGAAAAGACACTTCCATAAAACCAGAGGATAAACCCACAACATGAATTGAAGCTCGACATGGCTTAGCCAAAACAATTGCAGTCCTAACAGGTGTGACCCTTGAAGTCAGACAGACTTTGTTTGGTCTTCCCAATATGAATGGTATTGGGGATTTTTGAATTTGGAAAATTTGAAGAAGGGAATATATCATATTTTAAGATAAAGATTATGATCACAGAGGAAATTTTGAGCCTTGGAGTTGGCATTTTGGAAAAATAGAAAAAATATTGTTCTAACATCATGTTAAGCATTTAATGTACAAAGGTTCTAACAGTTATGCAATATAAATAATTTTATAGATCTTGTGACACAAATTGTTGCATTTCATGTTAAACATAATGTGGAACCAATTTACCAAAGATAATATATATTCAAGAATAAAACTTCATGCAGAACTAAATATATTCTCTTAGCTCTAAGAGTCAAGACTCTAAATTTCTAAAACTAGAACTAAAACATATAGTAACGGTCAACATGCAATTACAAACAGCTATCAGAAACTAAATTCTAATTGTTTACTAATAATTCAAATTCACAATTAAAAATATGAAATAAGTATCCATTCTGATTGACAATTTCAAGGAATACAATATAAAAAATCATCAACAACAACTATAGTTTTGTTACTTGTAAATTGAATAACTAATATGACTCAAGAAGTGCAGTATAAATACCTAAAAATTGACTACTAATTTACTTCAGTGAGTTAGTCTGGACTATGAGGCTTCTACATCCCAAATGGACTCAAGATCCTGAACCTAACTAATACTAACAGGTCCATCTTCATTCTGAGTTGGGTATTCAAAACTATCTTCGTCTTCAATTTCATGTTGACTCTGAGATCCATCATTTGTCTCAGCACTAGCAGTAGCACCACTAGCTTTTGAAGTGTTGTACAACCCTCATCTTTCACGCATGGAATTCGAGATTGCCAGTGCCCTACCATAAGGAAAATCTCTGACATTATACTGAGTTACAAACAACCTCAAGAAAGTTTCCAAATTTTTGTCTAGTTTGTTTCTGATCTTTGATTTCAAAAGCCCTAATGCATTGAAAACTATCTCATCTTTCACCGACCCCAAGATCATTGTTTGACATAAATCAACAAGTTTGAAATATTCTAGTATTGAAGTATGCAATACTTCACTCTAATCTATCCTTTTCCAAAGCCTTGTTATTGATCCAGGTTCAAATGGATTCTCTAAGTTTTCCAACTGTTGTTTCATACACAATGCAAAGCGTTTAAATTGTTTTTTAAGATGATCTGAATTTAAAATTCCTTCTATTGGTTGTCCCTTGCAATATGCATCTTTTGAAAATGCCAATATCAATTCCTCTAGTTTTTTATGAAACACCTTTGTGTCATTTGGATTATTTCCAAATGAATGCCAAAATTGCAGATACACACAACCCATGGCTTCAAGTATTTCTTCTCGAGGGAATATTTCACAAATCTCAGTTGAAAGTTTGTATGCAATAGACTTCAAATTATCACTAACAGATTTAACAATCCTGTCAAAATCTTCCCTTTTAACTGGTAGTGCTCTGCCTCACTTGCTCGTCTTAGATTAGTGCATTGGTATCTGAAATCCTTTTACAAAGACACATAAATCATTTTTTGCATTAAAATGTAAAACATTTTCATCATGATTCAAATCTGTAATTATCTGGTACCTAAAAAAATTTGGGCTTTGCCTTGTTAGATCTGAATATAGACCATCCAGGGCCAAGCATGTCATTTTACGTAGAGTTCTATACTCATTAATATACATTTTTCTGTCTTGGGCAATCCTAACAAGTTTTTTCATTGAATCCAACATGGGGAGAAGACTAGCTAAAGTTAACAGAGTCTCGATATCACTTAACTTATGTAAGAGATCAGGAGCTTTGTCTACTATGAGGCATTACTCGTACATTAGTCCGATCAAGAATTGATATTCTGTTAGAACTCGTTTTGATAGTCCATGCAAGGAGATCCATCTAATCTCAACATCCCTGAGAAGCTTGTTTCCTGTTGTTACTCCCTCAATAGAAATCTGAAATTCTACAAAACGTTTAGGACTTCGACAGAAGTATGAGTGGAGCTCGTGGACCAAATCTTCAACTTTTGACACCGTCGGAAAATTGCTTACAATTCTATATGCTAAATTCATTCGATGGGCCATGTAGTGAATGCCAAGCATGTATGGTGCAATACTAGTTTGTAATCTTGTGCAAAGACCGGTCCTTTGACCTTGCATTACTGCAGCTCCATCAGCTCCAACACACACCAACTTCTTGGCAATTGTCAAGTCATCCATACCAACAATTTCATTCAAAGCTTTCTTAACTTCCAAATATAAATTTTTTGTTGTTGAATTGCCCCTCATTTAACGAACACAGAGTAGATGAGCTCAGCGGATGTTTTCTTTAACGGTATACACATGCATACAGACCCAAGAAGTGTTATCTACCACAGTAACTTCATCTATGGATAATGAAATGAATTTTGACTCTTTTACACTCTCCTGTAAATTTGTCTTTTCCACCTCAGCGAGACAATTTGCCATTTCCCATCCAAAATTTATTGACCAATGTGACATAGGATAGTGAAGAACATTCAAGAAAGATAATAAATTACTATATTCTGGGCAATCTTTCATAGGACACCCTCTCGATAGAATATGAAAAATAACACTCATCTAAATGGTCTTTGCTAGGTTTGCATCTTTTATTGCATGTTCAAGCCCATCCTTGATTGTATTTCCACTATTACCAATCAGTGTCATTTTGTGGTTATGCTCTTCATATTCTGTGGCATACTTAACATGAAGACATTCTTCCTTTGATTTCCATCTTACTATTGGTGTTTCCTTTTCGTCTATGATTTGTTTTTCATAAGCCTTACCAATATGCTTTTCTATGGTGTCAAGCTTTAGCTGCAACTTTTTCTCTCTTTTAGTTTTCCAGCTACAAATCTTACACATGCATATTGTTGGTTGTTCATCATTGTTTTGGATTGGTTCAATGAATGGGTACTTTTCTACCCAATCAAGCTTAAAGCTCCTTGTCATTTCCCATACCCGCCCCATTTTTACTTTTCTTTTTCTTTTCTTCCTACCAACATCATCTTTAGTGCTATCATTTTCATCCAAGTGAATTATCTCATTGTGGGTATCCCTTACAACATCTTCTCTCATGTCGGTATTGTCATCCCCATTTGACACATTTAACTCAATGGAAATCTCACCTTGTGGTGGTGGTGAGCTACTGTGAATAGCTTCTGCAATTGCAAAAGTTGATGGACCAGAAACTTTGCCAATTCCAAAGTAAGACTTTATGGTAGTATCTCTAAATTTTGGGCATTTTGATGGCCTCACAATCCCTTCGCCACCCTGAGGAGTCTTACCCTTGTTTGGCCTCCCAATCCCTTTAGTTCTCTGAGGAGTCTTACCCTTGTCTAGCCTCCCAATCCCTTCACTGCCCTGAGGAGTCTCACCCTTGTCTGACATCTCAATCCCTTCACCACCCTGAGGAGTCTCACCATTGTCTGACATC
Source organism: Cryptomeria japonica (assembly GCF_030272615.1). Classification (NCBI taxonomy): domain Eukaryota; kingdom Viridiplantae; phylum Streptophyta; class Pinopsida; order Cupressales; family Cupressaceae; genus Cryptomeria; species Cryptomeria japonica. The sequence continues at coordinate 428,930,794 of NC_081413.1, read as the reverse complement.
TTGACCTCTCACTACGAATTAAAACTAATACTTTGAAGTATGAAGAAATGATTACTCACTTTTACGCTTTCTTAGTTATATGAATCGGGAATCAGGAATGCATGGGCCTATGTTGCAAGATTGCAACTTTGGCCCTCTGCCCTACAATCAACTTCAAGGTTCCAACTCAAATTGCACAATGCGAATCGAGAGCTCCCAAATTTACTAATTAGACATGAACAAATTGTAAGAAAGACTATTTCAAACTTTCAATTGTATTTATATCAATCCATGATTCCATTTTTGGTGAAGTCTGCGGGCTTTTCAAAATGCATCTTATTGGCCCTTCGATTTGTATGCAGGTGTCATACTCTATATGCATTAGAAATTTGGAATTAGGTGAAATGGGTCCTCGAATTCTTATAATGTTTTATTGGCCCTCTGATTTGTATGTAGGTGTCATACTCTATATGCATTGGAATTTGGCGAAATGGGTCTTTGAATGTTTATAATGTTTTAATTGTTATTGGCGAATTGGGTCTCATTGTGCTTAATGTAAAATTTAACAATTGGCGAAATGGGTCGACGCATGCAATGAATATTTAATTAACCGTTGGTGAAATAGGTCCTGGGTACAATGTCATGTTACTATTTCTGGCGAATAAGGGAGGTGATCTAATACCCACGTCCAAGTGATTCCAGGAGAATATAACGGGCATCCACGTGAAACGGTATGTAGTTAATGGCGGATCTGATATACATTGGACCGTTAATGCCAAAATTCTGGGCGATTTGGCCATCGTGTTGTCCAATACTATTCACCAATTCCGGGAAAATGGAATCGCAGAATTCGCCAAAAGGCGAACATTCACCACTAAAAACACTGCCCCTATTCCCAACACATTTCCCTTTCTTTCTATGTGCACGATGCAGGTGTGTAGTTGTACTTTTGAAATTAATCTTTATTCGTAGAGACAAAAAAAAAATTCGACATGCGGAAAGTTCGAAGGACTGATTGGAGAGCGCCCCTATCCGGACACATAGTCCCTATAACTTTTGCCCAATTTCATAGAGAAGCTCTGAATCATCTCAAACTTCTCAGATCCAAGTGCACGACTGAATCCCAAATCTGTAGCTTGTTGTTTTCTCATACTTTGTCTTCATTTCCAACACTTAATCTTAATTCAATTAGTCAACTTACAAAAGAGGATCAATTGCATTCCAATTTCAACCAATCTACTTAGTATTCAGTCCTTGCATCATTTAGGATTGGATCTAGTAGATTCAACCCCTCTTTTGAATGTATAGCCCCCCTCAAGTGAAAATTGAGCTTAGTGAATCCTCCCTTCCAAGTGGATAATTGGCTAAACCCCCAAATTTTCCACTTTATAGGAACGATATTGGAAAGAAAGTTATGGGATGTGAAAAATCCCCTTGAGAAAGGACAATTACAGCCAAAAGGAGAAAGATGTGAGAGAAGCCCACACACGTGAAAATAAGAAAATAAATGAGGTGAGGAATGAAGATAAAAGAGGGGAGAAAATGGTCATTATGGATTGTCAATTGGTGAGTGAAAACAGAGAATGTGATGGAGGTGAAAGTACCTTACAGGTTGAGGTAGCAAAGAGGAAGAAGTTCAGATGGTAGACATTGATCAAGGATCTAATAAAGAGGGTGCATTGGTTGGAGAGAATAAAAAGATTACAAATGAGATAATGCGAGTATATGTAGTTGTAAATGTTGTGTATGCATCTATAGAAGCTATAGAGAGAGTGCAGGAGGATTTTACATATTTGGTGTACGAATGTTGCATGTCAACATGTGGAAGAAGAAGAGGATATCGCATGAGGATTTTGATGGTGGTGGTTGGTTTGTGGTGGATCAAAATCCCTTAAATGGGAGAAGAGTGCAGAGGTTATTTGTTGGATGAGATTGGATAAGGGTTGGTTGGATCCCAAGAAGGAGAAGAGTAGAGGAGAAAGACTTTGGTGGAAGGGGATGGTAAATTGTGGATGCAAATCCACAAGAGGATAGAATAGTAGTGAGAAAATTTGTGGGAGGAGGATGACAGTTTTTTTGATGAGATGCTAGAAAATAAGGAAAAACAAAGTGATTTTGTGTACCTAACACAACGATTGAGTTCATTGTAGGTTGTTTACAATTAGAATGGGTAATTATATTACCTGACTCCATTTTGTGAGTTTTTCTCACAAAAATTTTCCTATCCAACGTGTTTGATGCAAGAGCATCCCAAGTGTATGAAAATTAACATTGACCAAAAATATTTTAGTTTGTTTGCTTCAAATTTTGGTTTGTTTTGGTTTGTTTTGGTTTGTTTGACATCTCTCCTTCAACTTTGCAAAAGCATGACTATAACTGCAAAAGGTGAAAGGGAAAGTTTAAAATGTAGATTACTTAATCTATCATATCTATTAGTCTAGTGTACAAGTTTGTATGAGTTGCAATGATGCCACTTTACTTTTTCTTATTGGCTCTGAACTGCCTAAAGTGGGAAGAAATTTATCTTTGGCATCTGAAATCAATTATTGAAATTTAAGTTCAAGATAATGTTGGGGTTGTCAAATAACAAATGATGGTTTGTACAAGATATCCTTCACCAATTTTTGTAGCAAAATCACATTAGTCTTTATATGGAAGCATAGACGAGACATGTGAATTGTTTGAACAAATGTTTTATAGGCTTCTCATATAAATGAAGAGTGCATCACCGCAAAGAATTTTGGTTTTCTTGCAATCAAAATAAAGTGCTTTAGTGTGTTTGAACACTTATTTAGACATGGGTTCCCATCTTCGTTCTTGCATAGGCACTCATCATGACTGAACATTCGTACATTCAATAATAACAATGTGGTCTTTCAATAGCTAAATATGTGATCCAAGGGGCTCATAATCTAATATCAAGAGATTCATATGGGTTCATTTAATTATGTCAAATCATAAGGGATGATGTTTAACTACCCTAGTGGATATGTATGCAAAATACAAAAGCATAGACAAGTCTGTGATCTGTGTTTTCACCGTAGCATATATGGATTTGTTGAAAAGACTTTAGAAACTTTCATGACAGGCATTATAAACTCCCAACGATGTATAAGGGAAGGGTCGTAGGAGTCAAAATAGGCAGTGAAATTCTCATCGATTTGCGGTCTACAACATTTAACTACAAAGTAGAAATTGGGGATAATGTGTGAAGACAAGAATGTGGAGGGGCAACGATATAGGAATAAAATATGAAGCAATGAAAACAATGATTACCAATAATAATAATAATTAACTAGCAATTTCACTTTGGAGTGCAATGGATATGTGGAATACAAGAACATTGGAAAAAACATTAAAGAGGGGAAATAGGAGAATAACTTCTTTATCAAAAAGATAAATTGAAATATAATAATTCTTTTTTCTTTAATAAGTTAAACAAGTTGAACAATTTATCATATAACGACAATTCATTTAGCAGCAAAATCAGGTCATCGGAGTGAAGGAAAGGAATACTGAAATGTTAGAATTTGTAGTATATATAAACCTAAAAATCTTATTCATGATGGAATGGCTTAAATCACACAATAAGCTTCCACTTCTAGGCTTTAAAGCTTTAAATATTTAGAGGTGACTGACATTTTCTAGGCTTAATATGTTGCTTAAGGTGTGTGGTCACACTAAGAATACATTTCTAGGCTTAAAAGTGTTAAAACACTCAGAGTTGACTAGCATTCTCTAAACTTAATATGTTGCTTAGTGTGTGTGGTTTGAAGCTGACCATTAATGACTAACAGTGTTTTGAAAAATTATGTACAGGATGCACAATATAATTTTAAACATTATGAAATTGAACATATGGTTTACATTTGAAATTTTGTTGGGACGTGTCAAGAAAATGCACTTTAAATGTTCAAAGAGGATGTCCTAAAAATATTTGCATATCTTCTTCATTTATAGGTTTTGTTCCAATTGTATTTCAATCCCTGTAAGAGGATACCTAGTTGCATAGTTGATATCAGACTATAAAGAAGAATAGTAGACAAAGCAATATTTGTTAAAGTGAATTTATATATCTTGAATGAGTTTAATAATGACTAATAGTAACTATTGAGGATGTCAACAACGCTAATAAGGAGATGATATTTGTTAAAGATAGAGGCTACTATCTATGTGTTTCCCATGTGTTGTTCAAAATGTAAAAGTGGAGGTTTGGAAGTTTGTACTTTCTTGAAGGGGATGACCTGAAGACCAAAAATTTTTGGGTTAACCGTAGTGGAGAAGAGGCATTCAGAATTGTAGAGATGGAGTTAAAATTTATGTGCGATGTGGTTTTCTCCAAGTACAACAACCCATGGTTCACTAAGTGGGGCATGGTATTGCGCTCTCTCATCACCATTCTCTTCGGAGCAGCGAGGTATCTAATTTTGGGTGAGAGAGAGTCCAGACAAGCACAAAGATTGCTAACATACATTGTGATTTCAGTGGCGTTTGTGGTTGAGGTCTTTCAGATATGGTGAGTTATACTATCTGACTCGACTAGGGTCCACTTAATTTGTGCTTATGTTGTGGAATATAGGCTCAAAACTTCCCACGTTCTTCACTTGTGCGTACTTTGCCATGTTCTTCAGTGGTACAAATTTTAGGTGATAACTATTACTATGGTTGTGCTAGGCACGTTTCAGGATTTGGTTGGAGGAAATATATACTTGAGAAAGATTGTTGGAGGAGATAGATACTAGAGCAATCAAATTCCACAACATTTTTTGGTAGTGTTGTGACCTTTTCACACATCACCCCATTAAGAATGGGGACTCTCCTTGTTTCTTGATTTCTAGGGTTCTTGTTAGAGCCTTGTGACCTTTCGACACCAACTTTCTTAGTTTTGAATGGTCTAAGTTTTGGAAGTCATAAGTCAATTTGTGCAAGCCATGGTTAGAACAAAGTTTAGACATCGTCAATGTGCCTAGAAAGTTTGAAGGACCAAGATTGCAATTGATTTGAGCGAATTTGGACAACTTTCAGTTTTTGGAAAGTTTGGCTTTTTCCTATTTTTTAGGAAGTTTCATTTTTGGCACTTTAAGCATGATCCTCGAAATGGCTATTTTTAGAAAGTTTTTCCTATTTTTTTAGGGATGCTTTATTTTTCTATTTTTGGAAAGGGGATCTAAGGTTTGAATTGTTGGCTCTAAGTTACATTCAAAATGATCAATAATTTCACTCAAAATTCAAGTTTTATTTGAAAAGGCTAAGTTTCTAGATTTTAGGGATCCAGAGGAATTTAGAGGATAAATGGTGTATGAATTTCAAATTTCGAGAAGCTCTGAGTTGAAATGCATAATTTATGAAGATTTTGAATTTAGTTCTCATGGAGATCAGGTCTCATCAAGTCCGCCTAGCAAAGAGGTTCATAGGGCCATAAGTTTCATCAAGTCCACCCTCATGATGTATGCAAGGGGAAGCTTGACTTGGTCAAGGAAGCAAGGAACCCCACCCATGGAGAAGGTGCATAAGTCTCATCAAGTCCACCTTGTGAAATGCAAGGAAAGAAGAGCAAAGGCATGTCTAGGTCTGCCTTGAAGATAGCATGAAGAGGGAATGAAGTCAACTAAGTTTGCCCTAGGGAGAGAATATGAAGTGCAGGAGTATATCTAAGTCCACCCAAGAGGTGAGGGAAGTAGCAAACATGAGGAGTGTGGAATCAACCAAGTCTTCCCTCCTGCAAGTCCAAGTGCATGAGATGAAGGAAGTTCGCCTAGGACTAATCAACAAAGTGAAAACAAAGTCAATAAAGTTTTCTTAGATACAAAGGAATGAGATTCATCAAGTCTGCCTTCATGAAAAACTTGCTAAATTGGGAGTTGGAGAATATTATCACAGTGATCAACAAGATATTTTGTCCAAATTCGAACTAGAGGCAATTTTAGAAAGTTTTTCAAAGTGGAAGATTGAAGATTAAGTTTGATTCATAGACTGAAAATAAAATTAGAAACATTCTTTTGGACTAAAACTCACCATTTGAACTTGCTAAGAGGATTCCAACTCAACTGAAACTCAAATTAGAAACTTTCTTTTGCAAATTGAAAGACTAAAGGGCATTTAGAAACAAATCAAAGAATATTTTTGTGTTTCTATTTAAGAAATTCGAACTTCATGAGGTTTAATTACAAATACCAATTCATTATCTCATTCTTTCATAATAAATTTGAACTTTAGAGAGCAAGTGGAGAAGGTTTTGAGGATGTTTTGTGTAGGTTTGAATTCTTCCAGTGAGATTTCAAAGGTTTATGCACAGTCTAGAGAAGGGTTTTGACTGTTCTGAAGAGCAATTTCACAACATTTTGAAGATCAACCTCTGATTTTTAATCACAAACAGACTTTCTCCCTTCCTTCTTATTCTTTTTCAAGGTGAAATTTGGTTATGGGCAAATTATCAAGTTTCCTAACCTGATTTTTCAAGTTTTTTCGAAAGAAAGAATCAATATAATGCATTCTCCTTCTATCTTTCTTATTTGCTGCCCCATAAATCAGTGTTAGTGCACACTTAATCGAATTTCTTGGACTTAGTTTTTATTCCTAGTTCTGATTTTTTATTAAAATCAGACATGCAAGTTCCCAAGTTTGGTCATATTCAAGGGTTTTTCTGAGGTTTTCAAGAATATCTAAGCATTGAAACCCGTTTTAAATGCTAAGTGTTGAAAAAAAAAGAGTAAAAATCAGAATACAGTTAGCTGCTAAAACTCCAAATCCCCACTTAAAATATAGATTCTAACTTAATTTTGTTTGATCCTTGTAGATTTTGATGACCTTGGGAGTTGGACCATCATGCAAAGTCCAAATTAAGTTCCAAGTTGATAAGGATTCCCCTCCGGAATCGAAGATGAACTCCAAATGGAAGCAGGTTGGAGATACCAACCTTGGGCACATCAATCTTCAGGAGTTGAAGAAGAGGATGCACGGCACTAATACACAGTTACCCACTCCAATTGCATGAAAAATGATGCAAAATGAGATAGTGCAGGTTGTTGGTTTCCTTCTAGTAGTTCAGTGTACCGAATTGATTGCAAAATTTTTTAGACATTATAACCCTGAGAATAGGGAGATAGTTTCTCTTGATGGTAGAGTGCTTGTAAACATTGGTGAAGTATCAATTTGAGAAGCCTTCTGCATCCCTAAATACCACAACATGGTCTATATAACCAGGGATGAAGAAACCAAATTATATGATGATAACACATAGGAGTATAAGGCTAACATCAACCAAACATGGTTGGATAATCCTAGAAAAAGTGTTTCAAAGATGTCTGAGACCCTTCTCAGGCCTTATTTCAAAGAGGATTATGGAGACCTCATTGTCTTATTAAACAAAGTTATGGGTAGCTGGCAAGGTGCACCCTTTTAGCAATGGATGAACTATTTTATCCATGAGGTTACTCCTGGTGTAAAGATGATCAATTGGGCCAAGGTAATAAGTGACAATTTAGATTATCAGTTGAGAAACCTGAAAAAGAATGGAACATTTTACATGAGTTCCTACTTGATCTACTCCTTGTCCAGAACATACAAATACAGAGGCCTTGTATGTAGAGGAGCAGTTGGAAATAAAGAGAACCATTTCGCTATCTATGACTGTTATCCACAACTACACCTGGAGGAGAAATTTCATTTTAAGAGGGTCAATGATGCATTCCTTGTGCACATCACAAGATCCCTTCAAGGAGGTCTCCATCAGCGACTCTCTCAAGAGTCAAAATATTTGATCAGTAGGTTTGGGCATTGGTATATCCAATTGTTGGATATTGTCATACATTATTGCTGCTAGGATATATTGTTGTCATTGATGTCAACATATTCAAGTGTATTGTTCTGGTGATTGTTGTTTGGGAAGATTTTTTGATCCGATTTGTAGTGTTGGTTTGTTGATCATTATTTTGCTGAGTTCGGTATTTCCTCTGGTATATTCTGATGTGATCAGATCTGGTGCTGAGATTTTTGGATATTCTTTGGGATGGTCTTGTATATCTTCATTTCAAATTGTTCATGATTTTGTGCTCCGCAAGTTATCTTTCTTTGTGACAATTGTCGATTGGTTGTGTTCTTGAGTTTTCAGATGTTGATCAATGAATATTTGATAAGTGGTGTTGGTACAGTTGTTCCTGATGATTCTAAAAGGCTTGTTGGTGTTTCCTAGTCGTGTCCTTTTTGTTTTGGCGATATGCATTGATCGTTGTGCAACCTTCTGGTGGTTTTCATCAACCAATATTGATTTGCATGTTATGCGGTTTTTCCTCGTGGTGTAACATGTTGCGGTTGATCTTGACGTGATTTCCGGTGGAGTTGTGCATTTGGGAATTTGATTTAGGACCATGTTATGCTATGTAAACAATTATATTACTCTGGTGGATGATCTTTGTATAGTGTGATGTAATTTTGTAATTATGAGTTGAGGGTTAGGGTTTAGCCGACCTTGTTGTCAAGGTTGATGAAATGTATATATAGGTGATATATTCATGTAGTTTGGGTGTTGATGTTGTGTCTACATTATCAGAGAGAGGTGTATGTGCGAACATGTGATTTATCTTTTGGTGTTGAGTTTGAGGTGAGATTGGTTTTGCAGAGAAGACATGTGTTCTTAACCGAAACTATAATCAGGCATTTGGAGATGCTATTCTTTCAATTCATTTCTTCCGGATTGTAGTCTAAATATTATTGTAAGTCAGTGAGACTTCCCTGAGGGTTGTATCCTTCCAGGAAATTATGTTGGAGCAGTGAGCTCTAGGTAGTGTGCCTGAATACATGTACATTCTCCATTGTAATATTTCCACATACTACTGCAAAGTATCATCTTACTTTGGGTAGGTTCCCACCATGGTTATTCCCTTGACTAGGTTTGCCACGTCAAAATCTTAGTGTTGTGTGTTGTGCTTTCAATTTACTTATCTGTCTTATTATTGCAGTTTACTAGATCTATTTTGGTGGTTAAGTTTGTTATATCGGTGGATACTAATTCACCCCCCCCCCTCTAAGTCTTCCATCTTGATTGCTGCTGACTATTGTTATCAGAGCTAGATCCTCTAGTAGAATATTAATCACATGAGGAGATCCCAGATGGTATCTCAAGGTGTTATCAAGTAAGAAGGACAGCTTGAGGTTTGATGGAAGCAATTCTACTATATGGAATAACCGCACAGAAGTGCACTTGAAACATCTTGGTGAAGATTATTGGAAGATTACAAAGAATACCTATATTGTTCCTCGGAATGGACCACCTATTCCTAATGAGATCAAGGAAGTTGAACATAATATTAGAGTGAAGGAAGCATTGCTTAGTGCCTTGACTGATTCTGAGATCGCAAATGTAATGGGACTTCAAACTGCACATAAGATCTTGGAGAAGCTTGAGATCTTGTATGAAGATGATAAACAAGTGAAAGTTGCTAAGTTGCAGAGTTTGAAAGAAAAATATGAGACATTGAAGATGGGAGATGATGAGAACATACACTCTTTTATGACTAAGGTGAATGACCTTGTCCTAGGTATCAGATGTGTTGATGGAACCATTGAAGAAGAATTAATTGTTGCTAAGGTGTTGAGATCATTGCCTCCTGCTTATGAACATAAGGTTGTTGCGATTGATGAGATCTGAAGTGTGACTACAGCGACAGGAGATGTGTTGGTTGGAAATCTTGTTGCATTTGAGCTTAGTGAATTTGGAGAATCACATGGAAAGTCTGAGACAACATTTAGAGCATCTGCATCTATGTTCGGTAAGCAAAAGTATGATCCTGATGAGTGCAGAATGTATAGATATGAGAGAGAGAGAGAGAGAGAGAGAAAAGAGATGGAAGAGAAATAAAGAGAGTTAGATGAACTTGAAGCACTAATTGCTCGAAGATTGCCTAAAGGTGCCAGTAAGTATGATGGAAAGTTGCATTTGAAATGTTTCTCTTGTAATAAGATAGGACATTTTGCTTCTAGATGTCTGAAGAGAATGGTTAAGTATGAAAGGCATGATAAGTTTGAAAAGAATGATAGGAATGATAGATATGACGAGCATGAGAAGTATGATTAGCCTTACAAGTCTAACCGAAAGTTTAGAAATCAAAAGAATTGTTATTATGTTGTTGATGAAGGTGTTACACATGAAGAATCAAAAGGAGATGAAGTTGTGTTTATTGCTATTAAAGAAGATGGACGCTTACCTGTTGATTCCATTTGTTGTGTTATTGAGAAGGCTTTAGCTGCTAAGGTTGAAGAGAAAGATGAATGGGTAATTGATAGTGGTTGTTCACATCATATGATCGGTGATAAAAGCAAATTTTTGAGCATGGAAAGATATGATGGTGGAATAGTTATATTTGGAGATGACAAAGCCCGTGTTAGCCATGGGAGAGGTTCTATTTCTTTGATGGTAAGCATAACATTGATGATGTCTTGTATGTTGAAGTTTTGAAGCATAATCTTTTGTGTGTTGGACAGATGGTTGATAAAGATTATGATCTACAATTCAAACATGGTAAAAGCAAGATCTTGAATGCCTTTGGTATAGAGATTGCATCTGGAACTAAGACTGAAGGTAATATTATTCATTTAAATGCGGGTGAGAAAAGTTGTTTGATTTCTCAAATTGATGAGAGTTTGTTGTGGGATAGGAGAATGTGTCATGTGAATTTTGATTCAATGATTAAGATCAATTCTACACATGTTGTTAGAGATCTTCCTAAGATTGTTAAGCCTACTAATCTGGTATGTAAGGAATGTCAGTTAGGTAAGAAAACAAGGATTTCTTTCCAAAGCGAACAATATACATCAAAAGGATTGCTAGATCTTGTGCATGCTGACTTGTGTGGACCTACAAATGTTTGAAGTGTGCAAGGTGATAGATATTTTATGCTGCTAACTGATGATTATTCCAAGATGATGTGGGTTGTCTTTTTGAAGGAAAAATCAGAAGCATTTGATAAATTCAATATATTCAAAGCTAAGGTGGAGACTAAGTCTGGATTGAAGGTGAAATGCTTGAGATCTGATAGAGGTGGAGAATTTTGTTCCAGTGAGTTCAACTCATTCTATGAGAAGCATGAGATTAGAAGACAATTATCTTCTCCTAGAACCCCTCAGTGGAATGGAGTTGTTGAGAGGAAGAACAAAATTGTTATGGATGTTGCAAGGACTATGCTGATTGAAGGGAATGTTCCGAAGATCTACTGGAGAGAAGTTATTAGTATTGTTGTTTACACATTCAACAGAGTTCACATCAAAGGTGATACCGATAAGACCCCTTATGAGTTATGGTTTGGTCATGTTCATACTGTGAGATATTTTAGAGTATTTGGTAGCAAATGTTATATCAAGAGAGATAAGGAAATAGAAAAGTTTGATGCTAGAAGTGATGAGGAAATTTTCTTGGGATATTCTACAAAGAACAAATCATGTTGGTGCTACAATAAGAGACTGAGAAAGATTGTAAAGAGTGAAACTGTGAAGGTGGGTGAGACCCTTGGGAAAGAGATCTGACCATGTGTTTATGATGATGGTCAACATATTGTTTTAATGTATATTCAGCCTGAAGAGCCTAAGCAGAATGATCTGGTAGAGACTGTTAACCCGGATGTTGCTGATGTTGGTGAAGGAGTGCAGGAACCTGATAATTAGAACAATTAGAAGACTTTTAGGTATGTAAGACTAAATCATTCTGAAAATCAAATTATTGGTGATAAGAATAAAGGTGTAATGACTAGGACAAGGTTAGTTGTTGAAGAAGTATGTTTGATTTCTAAAGTTGAACCTAAAGATGTTTTAGAATCTTGTAAAGATGAAAATTGGATGAGAGCTATGGAAGAAGAATTAGATCAGATTGAAAAGAATAATACATGGGAACTTGTACCTAGACCTAAGGATACGAATATTATTGGTACTAATTGGGTATTCAGAAATAAACTGAATGAAGCTGGTGAAGTTGTCAGAAATAAAGCTAGACTGGTTTGCAAAGGATACTCACAACATGAAGGAATTGATTATGAGGAGAATTTTGCCCGGTTTCTAGACTTGAAGTTGTTATACTATTGCTTGCTTGTGCTTCTTATAAAGATTTTAAGGTATATTAGATGGATGTCAAATCTGCCTTTTTGAATGGTAATCTTGAGGAAGAAGTCTACATTGAATAGCCTGATGGGTTTTCATTGTCGGATGATGGAGACATGGTATGTAAATTGAATAAATCTCTTTATGGATTGAAACAAGCCCCTAGAGCCTAGTATGATAGAATAGATAAATACTTGTTGAAATTGGGATTTACTAAAGGTGCTGCTGACAGTAATTTGTATTTCAAGATTGAAAATGATAACATCTTGATTGTTGAAGTCTTTGTTGATGATGTTATCTTTGGTGTTGATGATGACTTGAGCATGAAGTTTTTTAGTGATATGTAGAATGAATTTGAGATGTCTATGATTGGTGAGATGAAATATTTCTTAGTTTTGCAGATTGCAAGAGCTGAAAAAGGTATATTCATATCTCAAACTAAGTATGTGAAGGAATTGTTGAAGAAGTTTGGATTAGATGACTCCAAACTGGTTGGAAATCCTATGGTGACTGGTTGTAAATTGTCTATGAGTGATGAATCTCATAAACCTAATTAGAGTTTGTATAGATCTATGGCTAGTGGACTGCTATATCTTACTCAAACTAGACCAGACATTATGCATCCTATGTGCATGGCTCCTAGATATCAAGAATATCCGAAAGAGATTCATGTCACTGTTGTTAAGAGGATATTCAGATACTTGAAGGGAACTGTGGATTATGGTCTATGGTATCTGAGGAATGATGATTTCATACTTTGTGCTTACACTGATGCTGATTAGGCTAGTGGTGTTGATGATCAGAAGAGAACTACCAATGGAGCATTCTTTTTGGGTAATAAATTGGTTTCATTGGCTAGAAAGAAATAAGATTCAATATCCTTATCTACTGTTGAAGCTGAGTACATTGTTCTTGCTAGTAATTGCACTCAGGTAGTTTGGATGAAGCAAATGTTGAAAGATATCAAAGTTATTCATGATGAGCCTATTGTTATTTATTGTGATAATTCAAGTGGTATCAAAATGTCAAATAATTTGGTACAACATTCAAAGACTAAATATGTGTCAATCAAATATCATTACCTGAGAGAGCAAGTCAGTGAAGAGAAGGTGAAGCTGGAGTATGTATCTACAAAGGAACAAATTGTTGATATTTTCACTAAGCCTTTGCCTATAGATACATTTGTCTATTTGAGAGACAATTTAGGGGTATCCACACCTCCTGACGAGAACTAGATGCATTGAGTTGCATCAATCTGGTGGATTTTAGAGATTTATCTCTTTACCTAGATTGGTGTGTTGGTGCTCCTTTGCTGGAGTAGTTTGTGTTTTGGGGAAAGAGATTCATGTTTCTATTTTGGAGAGAATTTGGTTTTCTATTTTGAGATCTTTGACATTGTTTTCAAAGGTGGGGAGAGATCATGTAAAAAACTTCTTTCTAAGTCATGATCTTAGGGGGAGTTTGCTTATGAAATCTTCATTTCTTTGAACTGATTGTTTTTCACATTCATATGTTGTCATCAATGCCAAAGGTAGATATTGTTGTTCACTGTCATGCATTGTTGCTACTAGGATATGTTGGTTTCATTGATGCCAACATATTCATGTGTATTGTTCTACTGATTGTTGTTTGGGAATATTTTTTGATCCGGTTTGTAGTGTTGGTTTGTTGATCACTATTTTGTTGAGTTTGGTATTTTCTCCAGTATATTCTGATGTGATCACATCTAGTACTGATATTTTGGGATATTGTTTGGGATGGTCTTCTGTATCTTAATTTCAGATGGTTTGTGATTTGGTGCTCCGCAAGTTATCTTTCTTCGTGATAGTTGTCGATTGGTTGTGTTCTTGAGCTTTCAGATGTTGATCAATAAAGATTTGATAAGTGGTATTGGTGCAGTTGTTCTTGATGATTCTAACGTGTTTGCTGGTGTTTCCTAGTCATGTCCTATTTTCTTTGGCGATCTTCATTGATCATTGTGCGAACTTCTGGTGGTTTTCATCCACCGGTATTTATTTGCATGTTATGCGATTTTTCCTGGTGGTGTAGAGTGTTGCGGTTGATCTTGACGTGATTTCTGGTGGAGTTGTGCATTTGCGAATTTGATTTAGGACCATGTTATGCTATGTAAACCATAATATTGGTTTGGTGGATGATCTTTGTATCATGTGATGTAATTTTATAATTATGAGTTGAGGGTTAGGGTTTAGCCGACCTTGTTTTCAAGGATGATGAATTGTATATATAGGTGATATATTCATGTAGTTTGGGTGTCGGTGTTGTGTCTGCATTATTAGAGAGAGGTGTATGTGCAAACAAGTGATTTATCTTTCGGTGTTGACTTTGAGGTGAGATTGGTTTTGCAGGGAAGACATCTATTCTTAATCGAAACTATAATCAGGCATTTGGAGATGCTATTCTGTCAGTTCATTTCTTCCGGATTGTAGTCCGACTCTTACTGTAAGTAAGTGAGACTTCCCTAAGGGTTGTAGCCTTACAGGCTATTATATTTGAGCAGTGAGCTCTAGGCAGTATGCCTGAATACATATGCATTCTCCATTGTAATATTTTCACATACTACTGCAGAGTATCATCTTACTTTGGGTAGGTTCCCACCATGGTTTTTCCCTTAACTGTGTTTGCCACGTCAAAATCTTAGTGTTGTGTGTTGTGCTTCCAATTTGCCTATCTCTTTTATTACTATAGTTTATTAGATCTATTTTTGGTGGTTAAGTTTGGTATACCGGTGAAGACTGATTCACCCCCCCCCCCCCCCTCTCAATCTTCCTTCTTGATTTCTACTAACAATTGGTATCAGAGCTAGATCCTCTGGTAGAAGCTTAATCACTTGAGGAGATCCAGAATGGCAGCTCAAGGTTTTATCAAGTTAAGAAGGACAGTCTGAGGTTTGATGGAAGCAATTATACTATATTGAAGAACCAGATGGAAGTGCACTTGAAACATCTTAGTGAAGATTATTGGAAGATTACAAAGAATGCCTATATTCTTCCTCAGAATGGACCATCTATTCCTAATGAGATCAAGGTTGTTGAACACAATATTAGAGCAAAGGAAGCATGACTTAGTGCCTTGACTGATTCTGAGATGAAAAATGTAAGGGGACTTCAGACCGCACATGAGATCTTGGAGAAGATTGAGATCCTATATGGAGATGATAAACAAGTGAAGGCTACTAAGTTACAGAGTTTGAAAGAAAACTATGAGACATTGAAGATGGGAGATGATGAGAACATACACTCTTTTATGCCTAAGGTGAATGACTTTGTCCTAGGTATCAGATGTGTCGGTGGAACCATTGAAGAAGATGAAACTATTTCTAAGGTGTTGAGATCATTTCCTCCTACTTATGAACATAAGGTTGCTACTATTGATGAGATCTGGAGTGTGACTATAGTGACAGAAGATGTGTTGGTTGGAAAGCTTGCTAATCTGGTATGTAAGGAATATCAAGCCTAAGATTGTTAAGCCTACTAATCTGGTATGTAAGGAATGTCAGTTGGGTAAGAAAACAAGGATTTCTTTCAAAAGAAAATAATATACATCACAAGGATTTCTAGATCTTGTGCATAATGACCTGTGTGGACCAAAAAACGTTCGAAGTGTGCAGGGTCATAGATATTTTGTGCATCTAATTGATGATTATTCCAGGATGATGTGGGTTGTCTTTTTCAAGGAAAAATCAGAAGGATTTGATAAATTCAAGATATTCAAAGCTAAGGTGGAGACTAAGTCTGGATTGAAGGTTAACTGCTTGAGATCTGATAGAAGTGGAGAATTTTGTTCTAGTGAGTTCAATTCATTCTATGAAAAGCATGGGATTAGAAGACAATTATATGCTCCTAGAACCCCTCAGCAGAATGGAGTTGTTGAGAGGAAGAACAAAATTGTTATGGATGTTGCAAGGACTATGTTGATTGAAGGAAATGTTCTGAAGATCTATTGGAGAGAAGCTATTAGTATTGTTGTTCACACATTCAACAGAGTTCACATCAAAGGTGATACCGATACGACCCCTTATGAGTTATGGTATGGTCATGTTCCTACTATGAGATATTCTAGAGTATTTGGTAGCCAATGTTATATCAAGAGATATAAGGACATAGGAAAGTTTGATGCTATAAGTGATGAGGGAATTTTCTTGGGATATTCTACAAAGAGCAAAGTCTGCTAGTGCTACAATAAGAGACTGACAAAGATTGTAAAGAGTGAAAATGTGAAGGTGGATGAGAACCTTGGAAAAGTGATCAGAGCATGTGGTTATGATGATGGTCAACATATTGTTTTAATGTCTATTCATCCTGAAGAGCCAAAGCAGAATGATCTAGTAGAGACCGTTAACCCGAATGTTGATGTTGTTTGTGAAGGAGTGCACGAACTTGATAATCAGAACAATTAGAATAATTTGAGGTATGTAAGACTAAATCATTCTGAAAATCAAATTATTGGTGATAAGAATAAAGGTGTAATTACTAGAAGAAGGTTAGTTGTTGAAGAAGTATGTTTGATTTCTAAAGTTGAACCTAAAGATGTTGTTGAAGCTTGTAAAGATGAAAATTGGATAAGAGATATGGAAGAAGAATTAGATCAAATTGAAAAGAATAATACATGGGAACTTGTGCATAGAACTAAGGATAAGAATGTTATTGGTACTAATTGGGTATTCAGAAACAAACTGAATGAAGCCAGTGAAGTTTTCAGAAATAAAGCTAGACTGGTTTGCAAAGCATACTCACAACATGAAGGAATTGATTATGAGGAGACTTTTTCCCCGGTTTCCAGACTTGAAGTTGTTAGACTGTTGCTTGCTTATGCTACTTATAAAGATTTCAAGGTATGTTAGATGGATGTCAAATCTGCATTTTTGAATGGTAATCTTGAGGAAGAAATCTACATTGAATAACCTAATGGATTTTCATTGTCGGATGATGGAGACATGGTATGTAAATTGAAGAAATCTCTTTATGGATTGAAACAAGCCCCTAGAGCCTGGTATGCTAGACTAGATAAATACTTGTTGAAATTGGGATTTACTAAAGGTGTTGTTGACAGTAATTTGAATTTCAAGATTGAAAATGATAACATCTTGATTGTTGAAGACTTTGTTGATGATATTATCTTTGGTGGTGATGATGACTTGAGCATGAATTTTGTCGGTGATATGTAGAATGCATTTGAGATGTCTATAATTGGTGAGATGAAATTTTTCTTAGGTTTGCAGATTCCATAGACTGGAAAAGGTATATTCATATCTCAAACAAATTATGTGAAGGAATTGTTGAAGAAGTTTGGATTGGATGACTCCAAACTAGTTGGAAATCATATGGTGACTGGTTGTAAGTTGTCTAAGAGTGATGCATCTCCTAAAGCTAATCAGAGTTTGTATAGATCTATGGTTGGTGGACTGGTACATCTTACTCAGACTAGACCAAACATTATGTATCCAATGTGCATGGCTACTAGATATCAATTTGATTTGAAAGAGAGTCATGTCACTATTTTTAAGAGGATATATAGATACTTGAAGGGAAATGTGGACTATGGTCTATGGTATCCGAGGAATGATGATTTCATTCTTTGTGCTTACACTGATGCTAATTAGGTTGTTGATGTTGATGACCAAAAGAGCACTACCAGTGGAGCATTCTTTTGGGGTAATAAATTGGTTTCATGGGCTAGCAAGAAACAAGATTTAGTATCCTTATCTACTATTGAAGCCGAGTGCATTGTTGCTGCTAGTAATTGCACTCAGGTAGATTTGGATGAAGCAAATGTTGAAAGATATCAAATTCATTCATGATGAGCCTATTGTTATTTACTGTGATAATTCGAGTGCTATCAACATGTCAAAGAATCTGGTACAATATTCAAAGACTAAATATGTGTCAATCGAATATCATTACTTGAGAGAGCAAGTTAGTGAAGAGAAGGTGGAGCTCGAGTATGTATCTACAAAGGCACAAATTGTTGATATTTTCACTAAGCCTTTGCCTACAGATACATTTGTCTATCTGAGAGACAAGTTAGGGGTATCCACCCCTCCTGATGAGAATCAGATGCATTGAGTTGCATCAATATGGTGGATTTCAGAGATTTATCTCTTTATCCAGATTGTTTTATTGATGCTCCTTTGCTCAAGTAGTCTGTGTTTTGGGAAGAGAGATTCATGTTTCTGTTTTGGATAGAATTTGGTTTTCTATTTTGATATCTTTGGCATTGTTGTCAAAGGCGGGGAGAGATCATGTAAAAAACTTCTTTCTAAATTATGATCTTAGGGGGAGTTTGTTGGTGATATCTTCATTTCTTTGCATTGATTATTTTTCACATTCATATGTTGCCATCAATGCCAAAGGGGAGATTGTTGGATATTGTCATGCATTGTTGCTACTAGGATATGTTGGTGTCATTAATATCAACATATTCCTATCTATTGTTATGGTGATTTTTGTTTGGGAAGATTTTCCAATCCTGTTTGTAGTGTTGGTTTGTTGATCACTATTTTGTTGAGTTCGATATTTTCTCTGGTATATTCCAGTGTGATCAGATCTGGTGCTGAGACTTTGGAATATTGTTTGGGATGGTCTTGTGTATCTTTATTTCATATGGTTCATGATTTGGTGCTCTGCAAGTTATGTTTATTTGTGACAGTTATCGATTGGTTGTGTTCTTGATCTTTCAGATGTTGATCGATAAAGATTTGATAAGTGGTATTGGTGCAGTTGTTCCTGATGATTCTAACATGCTTGTTGGTGTTTCCTAGTCGTGTCCTATTTTCTTTGGTGATTTGCATTGATTGTTATGTGAACTTCAGGTGGTTTTCATCAACTGGTATTGATTTTCATGTTATGTGATTTTTCCTGGTGGTGTAGCATGTTGCGGTTGATCTTGACGTAATTTCCGGTGGAGTTGTGCATTTGGAAATTTGATTTAGTACCATGTTATGCTATGTAAACCATTATATTAGTCTGGTGGATGATCTTTGTATCGTGTGATGTAATTTTATAATTATGAGTTGAGGGTCAGGGTTTAGCTGACCTTATTGTCAAGGTTGATGAATTGTATATATAAGTGATATATTCATGTAGTTTGGTTGTCAATGTTGTGTCTGCATTATCAAAGAGAGGTGTATGTGAAAACAAGTGATTTATCTTTCGGTGTTGAGTTTGAGGTGCGATTGGTTTTGCATGCCAGACATTTGTTCTTAACCGAAACTGTAATCAAGCATTTGGAGATGCTATTTTTTCAGTTCATTTCTTCTGTATTGTAGTCTGAATCTTATTGTAAGTCAGTGATACTTCCCTGAGGGTTGTAGCCTTATAGGCCATTATATTTGAGCAGTGAGCTCTAGGCAGTGTGTCTGAATACATGTGCATTCTCCATTGTAATATTTTCACATACTACTGCAGAGTATCATCTTACTTTGGGTAGGTTCCCACCATGGTTGTTCCCTTGACTAGGTTTTCCACGTCAAAATCTTAGTGTTGTGTGTTGTGCTTTCAATTTGCTTATCTGTCTTATTATTGCAGTTTATTAGATCTATTTTTGGTGGTTAAGTTTGTTATACCAGTGAATACTGATTCACCCCCCCCCCCCTCTCAGTTTTCCATCTTGATTGCTGCTGACAATTAGTATCAGAGATAGATCCTTTGGTAGAATATTAATCACATGGGGAGATCCGGGATGGAAGCTCAAGGTATTATCAAGTAAGAAGGACAGTCTGAGGTTTGATCGAAGCAATTCTACTATATGGAAGAACCGCACGGAAGTGCACTTGAAACATCTTGGTGAAGATTATTGGAAGATTACAAAGAATACCTATATTGTTCCTCGGAATGAATCGCCTATTCCTAATGAGATCAAGGAAGTTGAACACAATATTAGAGTGAAGGAATCATTGCTTAGTGCCTTGACTGATTATAAGATCACAAATGTAATGGGACTTCAGACCGCACATGAGATCTTGGAGAAGCTTGAGATCCTGTATGAAGATGATAAACAAGTGAAAGTTGCTAAGTTGCAGAGTTTGAAAGAAAAATATGAGACATTGAAGATGGGAGATGATGAGAACATACACTCTTTTATGGCTAAGGTGAATGACCTTGTCCTAGGTATCAGATGTGTCGGTGGAACCATTGAAGAAGACAAAATTGTTGCTAAGGTGTTGAGATCGTTGCCTCCTGCTTATGAACATAAGGTTGTTGTGATTGATGAGATCCGAAGTGTGACTACAGTGATAGGAGATGTGTTGGTTGGAAATCTTGTTGCATTTGAGCTTAGTGAATTTGGAGAATCACATGGAAAGTCTGAGACAACATTTAGAGCATCTGCATCTGTATTCGGTAAGCAAAAGTATGATCCTGATGAGTGCAGAATGTATAGATATGAGAGAGAGAGAGAGAGAGAGAGAGAGAAAAAAGAGATGGAAGAGAAATAAAGAGAGTTAGATGAACTTGAAGCACTGATTGCTCAAAGATTGCCTAAAGGTGCCAATAAGTATGATGGAAAGTTGCCTTTGAAATATTTCTCTTGTAATAAGATAGGACATTTTTCTTCTAGATGTCTGAAGAGAATGGTTAAGTATGAAAGGCATGATAAGTTTGAAAAGAATGATAGGAATGATAGATATGACGAGCATGAGAAGTATGATTAGCCTTACAAGTCTAACTAAAAGTTTAGAAATCAGGAGAATTGTTATTATGTTGCTGATGAAGGTGTTACATATGAAGAATCAGAAGGAGATGAAGTTGTGTTTATTGTTATTAAAGAAGATGGACGCTTACCTGTTGATTCCACTTATTGTGTTATTGAGGAGAAGGCTTTAGCTACTAAGGTTGAAGAGAAAGATGAATGGGTAATTGATAGCGGTTGTTCACATCATATGATCGTTGATAAAAGCAAATTTGTGAGCATGGAAAGATATGATGGTGGAATAGTTATATTTGGAGATGACAAAGCCTGTGTAATCCATGGGAGAGGTTCTATTTCTTTTGATGGTAAGCATAACACTGATGATATCTTGTATCTTGAAGGTTTGAAGCATAATCTTTTGAGTTTTGGATAGATGGTTGATAAAGGTTATGATCTACAATTCAAGTATGGTAAATGCAAGATCTTAAATGCCTCTGGTATAGAGATTGCATCTGTAACTAAGACTGAAGGTAATATTTTTCATTTGAATGCGGGTGAGAAAATTTGTTTCATTTCTTAGATTGATAAGAGTTGGTTGTGGCATAGGAGAATGTGAATATTGATTCAATGATTAAGATCAGTTGTACATATGTTAGAGATCTGCCTAAGATTGTTAATCATACTAATCTGGTATGTAAGGAATGTCAGTTGGGCAAGAAAACAAGGATTTCTTTCAAAAGAAAATAATATACATCACAAAGATTGCTAGATCTTGTGCATACTGACCTATGTGGACCTACAAATGTTCGAAGTGTGCAGGGTGATAGATATTTTATGATGCTAATTGATGATTATTCCAAGATGATGTGGGTTGTCTTTTTGAAGGAAAAATAAAAAGCATTTGATAAAATCAAGATATTCAAAGCTAAGGTGGAGACTGAGTCTGGATTGAAGGTGAAATGCTTGAGATCTAATAGAGGTGGATAATTTTGTTCTAGTGAGTTCAATTCATTCTATGAGAAGCATGGGATTAGAAGACAATAATCTTCTCCTAGAACCCCTCAGCAGAATGGAGTTGTTGAGAGGAAGAACAAAACTATTATGGATGCTGCAAGGACTATGTTGATTGAAGGAAATGTTTTAAAAATCTACTGGAGAGAAGCTCTTAGTATTATTGTTTACACATTCAACAGAGTTCACATCAAAGGTGATACCGGTAATACCCCTTATGAGTTATGGTTTGGTCATGTTCCTACTGTGCAATATTTTAGAGTATTTGGTAGCAAATGTTATATCAAGAGATATAAGGAAATAGGAAAGTTTGATGCTAGAAGTGATGAGGGAATTTTCTTGGGATATTCTACAAAGAGAAAAGCATGTTGATGCTACAATAAGAGACTGAGAAATATTGTAAAGAGTGAAAATGTGAAGGTGGATGAGAACCTTGGGAAAGATATCAGAGCATGTGGTTATGATGATGGTCAACATATTGTCTTAATGTCTATTCAGCCTAAAGCGCCTAAGCAGAATTATCTGGTAGAGATTGTTAACCTGGATATTGTTGTTGGTGGTGAAGGAGTGCAGGAACTTGATAATAAGAATAATTAGAAGACTTTGAGGTATGTAAGACTAAATCATTTTGAAAATCAAATTATTGGTTATAAGAATAAAGGTGTAATGACTAGAAGAAGGTTAGTTGTTGAATAAGTATGTTTGATTTCTAAAGTTGAACCTAAAGATGGTGTTGAAGCTTGTAAAGATGAAAATTGGATTTGAGCTATGGAAGAAGAATTAGATCAGATTGAAAAGAATAATACATGGGAACTTGTGCCTAGACCTAAGGATAAGAGCGTTATTGGTATTAATTGGGTATTCAAAAACAAACTGAATGAAGCCGGTGAAGTTGTTAGAAATAAAGCTAGACTGGTTTGCAAAGAATACTCACAACATGAAGGTATTGATTATGAGGAGACTTTTCCCCTGGTTGCCAGACTTAAAGTTGTTAGATTGTTGCTTGCTTATGTTGCTCATAAATATTTCAAGGTATATTAGATGGATGCCAAATCTACCTTTTTGAATGGTAATCTTGAGGAAGAAATCTACATTGAATAGCCTGATGGATTTTCATTGTCGGATGATGGAGACGTGGTATTTAAATTGAAGAAAGCTCTTTATGGATTGAAACAAGCCCCTAGAGCCTGGTATGCTAGACTAGATAAATACTTGTTGAAATTGAGATTTACTAAAGGTGTTGCCGACAGTAATTTATATTTCAAGATTGAAAATGATAACATCTTGATTGTTGAAGTATTTGTTAATGATATTATCTTTGGTGGTGATGATGACTTGAGCATGAAGTTTGTCGGTGATATGTAGAATGAATTTGAGATGTCTATGATTGGTGAGATGAAAGTTTTCTTAGGTTTGTGGATTGCACAGACTGGAAAAGGTATATTCATATCTCAAACTATGTATGTGAAGGAATTGTTGAATATGTTTGGATTAGATGACTCCAAATTGTTTGGATCTATGGATGGTGGACTGTTATGTCTTACTCAGACTAGACCAGACATTATGCATGCTATGTGCATGGCTACTAGATATCAAGTTGATCCGAAAGAGAGTCATGTCATTGTTGTTAAGAGGATATTCAGATACTTGAAGGGTATTGTGGACTATGGTATGTGGTATCCGAGGAATGATGATTTCATGCTTTGTGCTTACACAGATGTTGATTAGGCTGGTGATGTTGATGACCAAAAGAGCACTACCAGTGGAACATTATTTTTGGGTAAGAAATTGGTTTCATGGGCTATCATCAGACAAGATTCAGTATCCTTATCTACTATTAAAGTCGAGTACATTGTTGCTACTAGTAATTGTACTCAGGTAGTTTGGATGAAGCAAATGTTGAAAGATATTAGAGTTATTCATGATGAGCCTATTGTTATTTACTATGATAATTCTAGTGCTATCAACATGTCAAAGAAATTGGTACAACATTCAAAGACTAAATATGTGTCAATCAAATATCATTACTTTAGAGAGAAAGCCAGTGAAGAGAAGGTGAAGCTGGAGTATGTGTCTACAAAGGAACAAATTGTTGATATTCTCACTAAGCCTTTGCCTATAGATACATTTGTCTATCTGAGAGACAAGTTAGGGGTATCCACCCCTCCTGATGAGAACTAGATGCATTGAGTTGCATCAATCTGGTGGATTTTGGAGATTTATCTCTTTATCCGGATTGATGTGTCGGTGCTCCTTTGCTGGAGTAGTCTATGTTTTGGGGAGAGAGATTCATGTTTTTGTTTTGGAGAGAATTTGGTTTTCTATTTTGAGATCTTTGGCATTGTTTTCAAAGGCGGGGAGAGATCATGTAAAAAACTTCTTTCTAAGTTATGATCTTAGGGGGAGTTGGTTGGTGATATCTTCATTTCTTTGCATTGATTGTTTTTCACATTCATATGCCATCAATGCCAAATGGGGAGTTTGTTGGATATTGTCATGCATTGTTGCTACTAGGATATGTTGGTGGCATTGATGTCAACATATTCCTATGTATTGTTCTGTTGATGTTGTTTGGGAAGATTTTCTGATTTGGTTTGTAGTGTTGGTTTGTATATCACTATTTTGTTGAGTTCGGTATATTCTGGTGTGATTAGATTTGGTGCTGAGATTTTGGGATATTGTTTAGGATGGTCTTGTGTATCTTCATTTCAGATGGTTCATGATTTAGTGCTCTACAAGTTATCTTTCTTCGTGACAATTGTCGATTGGTTGTGTTCTTGAGCTTTCTGATGTTGATCGATAAAGATTTGATACATGGTATTGGTACAGTTGTTCCTGATGATTCTAATGTGCTTGTTGGTGTTTCCTAGTCATGTCCTATTTTCTTTGGCGATCTGCATTGATTGTTTTGAGAAATTCTAGTGGTTTTCATCAATCAGTATTGATTTGTATGTTATGTGATTTTTCCTAGTGGTGTAGCATGTTGCGGTTGATCTTGGCGCGATTTCTGATGGAGTTGTGCATTTGGGAATTTGATTTAGGACCATGTTATGCTATGTAAACCATTATATTGGTCGGGCGAACGATCTTTGTATCGTGTGATGCAATTTTGTAATTATGAGTTGAGGGTTAGGGTTTAGCTGACCTTGTTGTTAAGGTTGATGAATTGTATATATAGGTGATATATTCATGTAGTTTGGGTGTCAATGTTGTGTCTGCATTATCAGAGAGGTGTATGTGTGAACAAGTGATTTATCTTTCGGTGTTGAGTTTGAGGTGAGATTGGTGTTGCAGGGAAGACATCTGTGCTTAACCAGAATTGTAATCAAACATTTGGAGATGTTATTCTTTCAGTTCGTTTCTTCCGGACTATAGTACGAATCTTATTGTAATTCAGTGAGACTTCCCTGAGGGTTGTAGCTTTCTGGGCCATTATATTTGAGCAGTGAGCTCTAGGAAGTGTGCCTAAATGCATGTACATTCCCCAATGTAATATTTTCATATACTACTGCAGAGTATCATCTTACTGTGGGTAGGTTCACACCATGGTTTTTCCCTTGACCAAGTTTTCCACGTCAAAATCTTGTTGTTGTGTGTTGTGCTTTCAATTTGCCTATATGTTTTATTGTTGTAGTTTATTAGATCTGTTTTAGGTGGTTAAGTTTTTTATACCGGTGAAGATTGATTCAACCCCCCCCCCCCTCTCAGTGTTCCTTCTTGGTTGCTTATAACACCAATATCCTAAGTTCACCTACTTGATGATCCAAGGATTCTCTAGACCCCCTTACAAACTGCATATGTTTCCTACAAACCGAATGGTTTTACTTGAAGTGATAAGACAGTTGGAAAATTTTATGATTGTGCAAAGAGGAAAACAAAAGATAGGAGTGTTTTTTCCTCTCAGTATCGAAAAAGGGTTGGAGACTTGTCCATCAGCCCAAGCAGCCACACATGTCAACAAGGAGATTCAATGGTACTCATTTCTATAGTATCAAGCAAGGAGTCATTTTGATCCTTTTCATTGGATGGGAATGGTTAATGGAGAGACGTTTGAGCATTGGTCAGACCTTGAAGATTATTGGGCCAATGTTGCTGACAACTTTTAGATAAGGAAGAGATTTTGGTCTAGAATCCCATTGAATTTGATCAAGGCATCTAATGTCTTCCGAGTGGTAGACCAACTTGAGGAAGAAAAGGAATACGAACAGCCACACTATGCCAACCTGAAAAATGAGCCTTGTAATTACTTGGTAAAGATCAACCGCAACACGCTACACCACACAGTGATTAGAAGGCTCGTTTTTAGGTTGGCATAGTGTGGTTGTTCATATTCATTTTCTTCCTCAAGTTGGTCTACCACTCGGAAGACTTCAGATGCCTTGATTAAATTCAATGGGATGCTAGACCAGAATCTCTTCCTTATCTCAAAGTTGTTAGCAACGTTGGCCCAATAATCTTCAAGGTCCGACCTATGCTCAAACTTCTCTCCATTAACCATTCCCATCCAATGAAAAGGATCAAAATGACTCCTTTCTTGATACTGTAGAAATGAGTACCATTGAATCTCCTTGTCGACATGTGTGGCTGCTTGGGCTGATGGACAAGTCTCCAACCCTTTTTCGATACTGAGAGGAAAATACGCTCCTGTCTTTTGTTTTCCTCTTTGTATAATCATAAAATTTTCCAACTGTCTTATCACTTCAAATAAAACTATTCGGTTTGTAGGAAACATATGCAATTTGTATGGGGTCTAGAGAATCCTTGGATCATCAAGTAGGTGAAACTAGGATATTGATGTTAGAAGCAATCAAGAAGGAACATTGAGAGGGGGGGGTTGAATTAGTCTTCACCGGTATAACAAACTTAACCACCTAAAATAGATCTAATAAACTACAGCAATAAGACAGATAGGAAAATTGAAAGCACAACACACAACACTAAGATTTTGATGTGGAAATCCTGGTCAAGGGAAAAACCATGGTGGGAACCTACCCACAGTAAGATGATACTCTGCAGTAGTATATGAAAATATTACAATGGGGAATGCACATGCATTAGGGAACACTTCCTAGAGCTCACTGCTCAAATATAATGGCTCGGAAGGCTACAACCCTCAGGGAAGTCTCACTGACTTACAATAAGATTTAGACTACAATTCAGAAGAAATGAACTGAAAGAATAGCATCTCCAAATGCCTGATTACAATTTCGGTTAAGCACAGATGTCTACCCTGTAACACCAATCTCACTTCAAACTCAACATCGAAAGATAAATCACTTGTTTGCACATACACCTCTCTCTAATAATGTAGACACAACATCGACACCCAAACTATATGAATATATCACCTATATATACAATTCATCAACCTTAACAACAAGGTCAGCTAAACCCTAACCCTCAACCCATAATTACAAAATTGCATCACACGATACAAAGATCATCCGTCGAACCAATATAATGGTTTACATAGCATAACATGGTCCTAAATCAAATTCTCAAATGCACAACTCCATCAGAAATCATGCTAAGATCAATCGTAACACGCTACACCACTAGGAAAAATCGCATAACATGCAAATCAATACCAGTTGATGAAAACCACCAGAAGTTCACACAACAATCAATGCAAATCACCAAAGAAAATAAGACACGACTAGGAAACACCAGAAAGCACGTTAGAATCGTCAGAAACAGTTGCACCAATACCACTTATCAAATCTTTATTGATCAACATCTGAAAGCTCAAGAACACAACCAATCGGCAACTGTCACGAAGAAAGATAACGGAGCACCAAATCACGAACCATCTGAAATGAAGATACACAAGACCATCCCAAACAATATCCCAAAATCTCAGCACCAGATCTAATCACACCGAAATATACAGGAGAAAATACCGAACTCAACAAAATAGTGATCAACAAACCAACACTACAAAGTGGATCAGAAAGTATTCCCAAACAAAAATCACTGGAACAATACATAGGAATATGTTGACATCAATGACACCAACATATCCCAGTAGCAGCAATGCATGACAATATCCAACAATCTCCTCCTTTGGCATTGATGGCAACATATAAATGTGAAAAACAATCAATGCAAAGAAATTAAGATATCACCAGCAAACTCCCCCTAAGATCATGACTTAGAAAGAATTTTTTACTCTAAGTGGTGGGTAGCTCAGAGAAAAAAAGAGCTCAAAGCAAGGAATATCACCCTCACTTATGATCTCATGGGGACTGATGAGTCCATGTCTTCTAATCACTATGTGACATCTAGCAGCCCAAGGAATCCAAAAAGTGTTGGATCGAGGAAAAGGAAGGAACCCACTGAGAATTCAATAAGGACAAAAGTAAAGAAGATTACTGGAGAGGTAGATGTGAGCAAACGCCATAAGTCAAATGAAAGTCATTCGACTATCAGTGTTTCATCCACTACTCTAGTCAAAATTTTGATCGATGAACATGAACAAGATAGCGAAATGGGAGGCAATGAGATGGAGATGTCATCTCCCATTATTGAGGAACCAATTCAGGAGCCCATTCCCACAAAAGTTGTACAACCAGAGAACCCTCTACCTGAAGGAGAATTCCTAGATGACATAATCTCTGTGGCAAAAGGAGTTGAAGATAATTTTGATGATAGCATCATGGAACAGTCAAACATCCCTGATTGGTTGAAAGAAAGGATCAAAGTCAGGGTTCCTGAGAAAGTTCACCAAGAAGATAACACTGTAGCACTCTTGGCTGAATTGAACAAATGGAGTGAAAAGAAAACACCCAAGCTAGACAAGAAGTTTTCTTTGATTCAAAGAAACTGATAGCCCTGAAAATTGATTGCATGAAAATTTCAAATTTAAGCCCAAAACATTGATTTTCAAGTTTTTTTACTTGTATCCTCTGAGAACGATTCAAGGTCTAGGGTTTAGGGTTATCAAAACTTCTTAGATTTTTGTGAAGAAAACCCTAGAAGTGATATATTTTGCTGTTACTTTTTCCCACTTAAAACCGAGGGTACCCTTTCCATGAGCAGGGCCATTTTTATTCCCTAAGCAAAATGTTGGTTAACCGGTTCGTGAAATAAAATTTCCCTAAGTCAAGCGCATATCTTTCCTATTACTGGTCCCTTTTTAAAATACTTATGGCCACGCTTATATTTTCTTAAGTCCGACAAGTCCTAAATACTCGAACCGTCTGTTAAAGAAAGGATAGATCCAACAGCTAGCGGTTCCTCGCGATCAAAGATGTGAGGATTTTAATGACCACGGCATCGCGAGATTGTGTCATGTGTTATCAGCGGAAACCGACAGGGTTAGCAAAGTAACCGGTCGAAAGCTTTGTAGTACCGGTTCGCAGGCGGTAAGGGTCGGTCTACTAACAGTCCCATCAATTTGCACGTGCTCAGAGTGAACGAGGATGTTTTATCCTGAGGTAAAAGGTGCTCAACTTTTAAGTCATGGAGGAGTTGACGAGCAGTATACAAAGAGGTAAAGATTGAATAGATCGGACGGCCCTCGTATTCCCATGATGGAAGTTGTAGGGAGATTACAGACCATGGCATCACGAGATGTTGCCACATGTCCCTGGCTGATCAGGAAGGCTTGCAGGGAGGTTGCTAACGGAGCTTGGTCGAAGAATGATATGGCGCTATCCAGTCAAGATTATATAGGTCCAAAGATGCAGTTGGAAAGTCAAATTGCTAAGTTGGCAAGAAGCAACTGTTAGATTTGCCAGGTTGGATGAGATCTGCGGCTAAGTTTCAAATGAGAAGTATGGAGGGATTTTGGAGGCACCGGTCGTAGCTCGCGGGAAAGGGCAGAATGAATGGGATTCAGACTTGTTGATTTAGGATTGATTTGACAGTCAGATGATAGCTTAGAGATGTGAAAGGATTTGGATAAGCTTCCAGTTCAGGTGTGATGAATCATGAGTTCTCTGATGAATTTAGAGATTTGTTTGTTGACAGAAATCCTGAAGCAAGAGATTGTACACTGAAAAGAGGAATAAGATCAAAATAAAATCATTCACGTAAGGCGAACGGATGCCAGTGGCAATAGAGTGATGGCCTAGGAAATGGTGGTGATAATGAGAGTAACAAGGTAAAGATGTTTTACCCACAGCAGAGCAAAACTTTCACATATGCAAAAAATGGATAAGAGATAAAAGGCTTGTGAAGTATCTGCATAAATTTAAAAATGAAAGAGATATTTTAAGTTACCAGTGTAAGTGAGTGAATTATTTTGGCTGTTAGAAATAGAATAAATATTTTCACTCACTGGTGAAAGTGCACACAGAGGCATTACAATGTGGCAAATATTTTTTTCACTTAAGTGATATTCGTCACATAAATATTTTTCATTGGTAAAGACAATGTGTCAGTAACATGGTAAAAATGGTAAGTTGGTGAAGGTAAATGGATATGGATGAGTGGTAATATTTCATGAAAGATGAACTACTACAACAAGAAGGGTTAATGATTTTACTAGTATGGGTAAAAATTTCTGTCAAAGAAATGGGCGTTATGAAAAGGAAAAAAGAATCAAAGTAAATTGAGAATTTCACTTCTACCTTATAAAAACTTACCATGAGAAGTTTGAATTTTTCTTAAGGGAAAAGGGTTTTTTAAAATCAGGTGTGTAGCTGTAAATGGTTTTCACTAGGTAAATGTTCTTACCAAGAGTGAAAGAATTTTCACCAGACAAGTAAATGCAGTAATGATTGTTTGAGAAGTTGTTCTCATAAAGGCTAAAGGGTGAATAATTCTTTTCTCACCAAGGAAATAATTTTTCAATCAAAGGGGATTGTACAATTGAAAGTGGAAAACACATTAACGAGAAGGCAAAGTGTGGACAAAAGAGAATATATGGGATATCTTTAGCAAGGCATATATTTTTCATCAAACAAGAAGTATTTTCACGGGAAAGACAAATGGAGAATATTTTCAGTTAGAAGATATTTTGGGAAAGTGCAGATCAGATTTTGAAAATGCAAGGATATTTTTTAGATGCAGAGAGATGAAAGAGATACGACACATGGCATCAATAGGGCAAATTGAAGAAAACATGTGGCAAAGCAGGAGCAGATCTAAAGTCTTCTTCTCTTCTATTTATTCTTCTTTCTTCTTTGTAGTAAAGTTTTTGAATTTTTTCTCTTGTACAGGGTCTGTAGGTAGTTCTTGTCCAGAGGTTTTAGATCCATGTAGTAGACTGGTTATTTTGAGCAACATGTAATGCATTTTGCAGAGCAGTTTTATATTGAGTCCAGTGTTCAAGTTTTTTGCAAGCATTTTGAATAATGGAATGTAAAGTGTTATTGGCAGAAGTAGCATTTGGAATACATGGAAATATGGTTCAGATCTAGCTTCTCTCCATTGTATGATTCTATTAGTTTTTGAGTCAAATCAACCAAGGGTTTATTTTATTCAGTGCATTGTTATGATGTATGTGGTTTTCTGTTTATGCTTTGGCCCAAGGGGTCAACTAAATTGCTTAAATAGAGTTGCAAAATGATAGAGCTTATCCAAGGATTTAGGTAAGTAGTTCTAGATATGAATCACTGATGAGATACACTGTAAGGCAGTATTATCTTAGATCTAATAACTACTGGATAAAATCTTGTCATATGTCATTTTATGTTTTTCACAATTTCAAGTTGCCCAATGGAATGAGGCACTGATCACAGCTAGCAATTGTGCTTACAGTCAGTGTTGTTGTCAAAATCATTTGCTCTTGCTACAAGCTTTGTTTGAATCAGAATATCTTCTATTTTGTGTATGTGTTTTTATGAGCTGAAATGTCTCATAGCTCCAGGAAGTTGAGGAGCTTTCTCCTTTTCTGTTGAGCACATATGAGAACCATTATTTCCAATAACTTGAAGAGTTGTTCATTCTCATTGCTCCACTTTAAGTTGTAGATCAATGGATGATTAGCCATTATTTAGCATCTCCTTAAATTGTTGTTGAGCCTTTTGATGAGATTATCTGCTTTATTTAATGTTATTTACAAGTGTGGTGCAAAGATTGTAAATGCATTAAGGGATCACCCTCCCTGGTTTTGCAAAGCCTAAAGTGCAGAAGGATCTTGTATCCTTGTTAAGTTGGTCCAAGTCCTTGAAATTTTTTGATAATTAAGGATGGCAACCTCATAGGAAGTGGAGAGATCAACTTGGTTGCTGCATAAGCATAAAACCCATAATTGGGAACCAATAGAATCAGTGCAGGATTCAAATCCGTTCACATAGCAGTGTTGAAAGTAGATAATGCTCAAGACAGTATCACTCCTAAGGAATATGAGATCACTACCATAAGTATGGGTAATGTTGACGTGTATTTTGTACACAATCAAACACACAATAAAATACCCAAGGGTACCTTATCCTCTCTTGAATAAAGCCTCTGATTGCTGAAGATGTCGCGAAAAAGGATCAATCAGGATGACTCCAAGGTTCTTTGATGTAGGGTCTCTACGTGTGGATAAGCACCAGTGGTCGTTGTGAATGTTGTTTCATCAAGGGGCCTTACATTTCCATACAGGAACAAAATTTCCTAAAACTAACAAGTTCTCAAAAAGGATAAAAAGGTAGGGTTTGCAAGAGATGAATTCTAATCTAATCCTAGGAATGACTCAATGTAGGCTAGACTTGGTAAGATTCTACCAATTTCAGTATTGCCAAGGAATAACAACTCTACTGAAATTGATGCGATCTTCTAAGGTGACTAATGATTTTTCAATTCATCAAGAATCATAGACACTACCATGAAGGTACATATCAATGGTTCAATAATGATTGAAGGTTTTAAGCAATCCAAATATCTCCAGTTGACCACACAAGGCGTCCTTACAATCAGCAAGAAGCTAGTGGTTTGGAACATGAATCTCACCAAAGATCAAGCTCAACACTTAGTCTTTCAAATTTAAACACTACTTCAACCAAGAATGATTCAAGAACGTAAGCAACCATGAAAGTAGCTACAAGAATTGCAATAAAACACCATAACTTCAATATTTTATTGATCTCAAAGACAAAATAGACAACAATTGCTTGAAATTCTCTCTTCAATGCTCAATCTTGCTACAAAATAACTTCTAACTATCTGACTCTAATATCTATTTCTCCTCTCAATCTCTAATTCTATTCTGCTATTCTCTATCTATATCAAAATGAAAAAGAGTGAGGGTATATATAGCATCCTCAATTACAATGAACGGCCCAGATCAAAAGAAGATCAATGGCTGAGATTCTGACACCTAAACCCTAATTAGGGTTTTATTACAAAAAGTTCCCCTTCTATTGAACAATATTAAATGCATAGCCAAATATTTAATTGGCACAAAAATCTAGGAAACATAGACCAATGACAATTAAGGTGCCACATCATCTATAACAACCTCTCTTCTAGAACCTTGTTCCCTTTCCAATGCTCCTTCTTAGCATATGCAATGAATCTGGACACCATTCCTTCAATCTCAGCAATAGGAATCTCGGAAAGATTCCTCATTCGTTCCTCCAAGTGGATAACTTGATCGAAGGCCTTGAGAAGAGCTACATCCCATCCAGGTTCGAGTTCCTTGATTTTCTCAATCAGGAGCATAATAGCGAACATTTGATCCCTTTGCTCATCTGTGATAATATTCCCATCTTTGCAAAAGATGACCTTAACCTTCTCTTCCAATTCTTGAAGATTCACATCTGTCTCACCTTCAATCCTTCTGCCAAGAATAGAACATAACACCCCAAATATCTTATCCTGTATTGGATGGATGACCTCTTCAACTTGATTGCATTTGGTGCTGATGTCTTCGAAAAGAACTTCCTTCATCTGGAGTAGAGTTGACCACTGGAGTAAATTATGAGCTCCTCCATCCATTATCTTTTCTTGTGCTAGGATCTTCCTTGGTGTTTGCCTAATTACTTGTAGAACAGGAATGATAACATCTCTAGTGTGGGCAAAGGCGGCTACTGTTATCATTAGGTTGTGAATGATCTCAAGGACCTGGATAGCTCGATGGGTGGTCTGCATCATTCTTGTTGCGAACTCAATGGCAACGGTATGGGATTTGTCAATCCAAGAGCTCATAAGCTGAACCAAGCTCTTGACTCTTTCTGCCTCGCCAACTGATTCAAGGGGAAGTGCTTGCACGGGAGACACTGCTGGATCCTGACGTCCCAAAGGCTGATTGAGATGGCTAAAGTAGCCTCTCCAAGCACCGACCTCTCACTCAAGCTTTCTATTCTTTTCCATTTCTTCTTTAAGCTTGTCTTTAAGTGCCTCAAATGAATCAGTTGCCTCATCCAGTGTCTACTCGACTGTGAGTGGACCAAGCTCAAAGGTCTCTACATCATACTCCTATGCCAGGATCTCACCTTCATATTTGTCCACTGCTGGTGTAGCTATCTGCAACTTCCTGGACCCTGTCTCATCTCTGATCATCTTGGACATCTTGGTAGCCTTCCTCCTCTCTGTCACTTCTTGAGAATTTCCAACAAGGCTTTCTAAATCAATTACATTATCTTCATCTTCGATCACAATCACCCTTGTTAGCCTCTCCTTTAACCAATCTGGAATGGCGGACCTTGTCTCTCTAACTTGTATCTCTTTAGGCACTAATCCCTCTTCTCGGAGAGGAGATGTCAATTCATCATCATTCTTGTCTTCATGTAGCTCATTGACTTGGGGAGATTGACTTGATGAACGTTGAGGTGCTTGCCTTTCTTCATGTTTATCATTCTGGACCATTGATTCCATAGATTCCTCAACTTCAAGTACCCTCTTCTCTTGTCCTTGACTTGTCCTTTTTTCATGTCGGGAAGATGTGCCAGATGAGTGATCTCGATGGGCTTCTTGCTTCTTCTTGGAGGGTTCCCTTTTCTCAGGTCTTTCTTTCCTCTTCGTGCTTCTAGGATGAGGATTGCCTTCACTTATGCATCTAGGGTGAGGATTGTCTTCACTTGTGCTCCTAGGATGAGGATTGCCTTCACTTGTGCTTGCTCCTCCTTCCCCTAGCCTTTCCTCCAAAGTAAAAGTCATCGGTGTGTTTTGTTCTCTCAACTTTTGATGTTGTATATCCACCCATCTGCGAGTACATGACAAAACCGGAGCCATCAAAGTTCTCAAGTCTGTAATCTCAGGCTCGTTCCAATCTATCTTCATTGTTTTGTCCTCTCTGTCATAAGATGATTGGAGATGTCTGCCACTGTCCTGAGCTTGATCAGCCACCTTGTAAACTTTGCATTTCCTGATGAGATCTAAAGGCAATCTGGAATGCATCTTTCTTTTTACTTCTAGATCACTTGAGAGATTCATCCAAAAGTCCTCTACCTGACATTCATGCCTGTACTTTCTACCAACTGTTTCCTCTATATACCCATAAGGATCAAAATTCTCTCTCAAGGCAAAGAATGAAAATGAATATAAGGCCAACTCTTTCTCTGCATCATCCAAGGCTAAAGCATTAGGACATACCTCAACTGAATTCCCTAGTATGATAGGCACCGGAATTCCATTCCCATGCCTATGTCTGAATGCTTTCGCATAGGCTACCAACTGTCGAGTCACCTCAAGTAACACTATCCTGTTTGTCGGATATCTTGGCAACATATATGGAGGTGAAGGACACCCATGAACTCTAATATATGTAAACTTCTAGAATTGGATAAACCAAGAACCATACCTCTTTACAAGCTCTTGTGCATCTTGAGATATCCGATTGTGAATCCCACCTTGCAACATCCTGGTGATGTTCATCGTGAAGGTATCATTAACTAACTTGTAGTTACTTCCAGGTGGGTGATGCAAATGAACATAAGATTCACAAACTCTGACTTCCCCGGGCCCTCTTCCGATCACTCCTCTGTGAGGTAGTCCTGCATATTTAAAACTCCTGATCAAGGCATATATGATGTACGAGCTCATGTGGAATGACTTGGTAGCCTTTAGTCTTCTCAACTGCACGTCCAAGCAATGGCTAATAATTCTAGCCCAATGAATTGTTCCTTTTCCTTGAACTATCACTTGGATGAAGTAGAACATCCACTTCTCAAAATAGAAGGCTTGAGGAGCCCCTGTAACTCGATTGAGCAAAGTTATCAAATCTCTGTATTCCTCCTGGAAGTCAATCCTATGTGGTGTGTTGGGAATCTTTCTCAGGCGAGGACGAATTTTGAGTAACCAATTCTTATTGATGATGCTCAAGCAAGTGTCTGGATCATCTTCGTACATGGACCTAGCTCCTTCCAAGCTTTTGTAAACCATATCTTTATGTTCTGGTAGATGGAGAGCCTCACTGATAGCCTCTTCTGAAAGGTAAGCCAAAGTGTTCCCTTCCTTGGATACGATTGACTTTGATTGTGGGTCATAATGGCGGGCACACTCGATCATCAACTCATGGCACTAGACTGCTGGAGGGAAACCGGCCGCCTTGATGATGCCACTTTCAATTATTCTCTTTGCGACAGGTGATGGTTTTCCAATGTAAGGGACCTCTCGAAACTTCTTCACACTGAAGTTTCCCAAGTTGGTATCTCCAATGTTGCTCCACTTTGACACGATCTTGGTCTCCAATTCTTCATTCCTCTGATCTTCCTTCATGAGAGCTGGACAAGTAGTGGATGCTCCTGCCTTTGGGGTCGCCATCGTGACACCTACACAACATTTCATAATGAGTAATATATCTTGCAATCTAAACACATAGAGTAGAAAGGAAGATTGAAGCTTTTAATTTAGGAAACTTCATGATAAATCTTCGAATTATCATTTCCTAAATTTAACTACGCAATTTGAAATTCAAAATTCAAAATTTCAACATTGAGACTAGGATAATCTCGCCATACCTCCACTTGAGAATTAACTCTAAAAAATGATGCAAAATAAGGTAAATTTGCTAGGCAAAAAATGTAGATCAAAACTCCCTTTAGCAAAATGCGCCTCTCTTTTAGTCCTCACGAGCATCAACTCCACCACCTTAGTCTTTAACAAAATTCGCTCCAACTTAGACCAGATTTCGCACCTTCTATTGCTTCTCCAAATCGCACTTTGAATGAATGATTGAATGATGGATTAAAATCGCTCAACACACCTCTCTTATATAGGCGCTCACCACTTCCTTTTCCCATAGGCCGACTTGGAAAATAGGCCAAAAACAAATAAAAATAAATAAAAGGAAAAGGCCGACTTGCCCCAAAACATTAAAATGATACCTTAAGCGCTTGTTTTTTAATTTTTTATTTAATAATAATTAATTTCGAATGCCTTAATAATAATAAAAAAACGATTTTCCAAGGCTTAAATTAATTATTAAATACCAACGCACCCTTATAAAATGCCAATTTAATTAAAATATTTCAACGTTTTAGTGAATTTGGCAATTAATGCGATTTGTTTGAAGTAAGCACTCAAGCCTAGGAAAAATAATGGATATCAATAACATCGCTCTGGTCCCTTGGAGAGGGACAGGAGCGCCCATGCATTTTAGACCTTGCATTTCTTATTTTCACGTTCAAAACCCCACCTTTGGCATTCAAAATGGCATTTTTATTGGGAACTTTGAGTTTAATTCATTCGATCTTTGGAAGGAGCTTGCCTTAAAGCATTTTCGCCCTGGTCCCTTGATGAGGGACAGGAACGATCTCACCCTTTGTCCTTGGTCTTTGTCTTTCAAATCGCCAATTCAAGTTTGGAGGTAAGCGATGATCTTCATTATTCGTTCTATGCATGTTCAACTCGCTTTCTCAAGGCAAAATAGACTCTCCAAAGATTTTCGGCCTGGTCCTCCAGTGAAGGACAGGAGCGATTTTTTGTATTTGAGCCTAGGAGTGTTGATTCTTGGAGGCAATTCCTTGTTCATCATCTTTCGGAAGATATTTCTCACTTTGCACAACCTTGTCTTGGCGTGATCCTGGAGGGGATTTGTTGATTTTATGAAAATCGCCTTGGTCCTTCAGTGAAGGACAAGAGCGCTTTTTAGTTTATTGCACAAATTCTTGACCACGTCAACCTCCAATTACCTTCAAGGCATAAAACATGATTCTCCATTCTATCTTGAGTCCTGGAAAAAAGAAATAGTATTTCAAACGTTAAGTGTTTAGGCATACTTGAAGATTTCGCTCTGGTCCCTTGGTGAGGGACAGGAGCGCCCTAGCCCATTTTCATCGAATTTTGTGGTCCTTGCAACTCCATTCTTCCTTGAAGCAATTTTGAATATAACTCCAATCTTGTGCCTTGACCTGGATTCGTCCCAATTTGGGGAGGAAAGCTTGTTTATGTGTTTTTCGCCCTGGTCCCTTGGTGAGGGACAGGAGCACCTTGGCCATTATGAGCTCACTTGTGTTTTGCTAATTTTCAAAATTATCTTCAATGGACCGATTATGCCTCCCTTCATTCATCTCAAACATGAAACTTGCTTTACCTTTGCCAGAAATTTGTCTTGTGAGAAAATCGCTCTGGTCCCTTGGAGAGGGACAGGAGCGCCTTTGGCCATTTGGGTTGATTCTCTTCTTTGTGACCTACTCAAGTTATATTCAACGGGCAAAACATACTTCCCTTGACCTCTTCAAATCGCGAAATCACTTAAATCTTGCAAGGATAATGCAAATTTAGAATTCAAGCTCCGGTCCTTCAGTGAGGGACAGGAGCGCCTTTTGTCCTCAAGGCCAAATCTTTTCACTTTTTATCTCAAATTCCCTTTGCTGGGGAAGATATCATCTTTTTACAATCCATGAACGAGAGCCCAAATCCAGAAAAAGTCCAAGAAGGTGTGTACAAAGAAAATTGCTCTGGTCCCTTGGTGAGGGATAGGAGCGAATTCATCTTGCTAGACAAAAGTTCAACCTTTCATTGCTTTTAACTAAGTCTGGATACTCTATTATGCTCGTTTCATTCTTCCTTGCACCCTTGATACTTCAATTTGACCAATCAAGGCCAAAAATGACCAAAATAAATCATCTCGCCCTAGTCCTCCAGTGAAGGACAGGAGCGATTTGTCTTAATCCTTCAAATTTCATTATTTTTAAACCTTCAAAATCCTCAAAATCTTCAATTCACGTCCAATTATCTCCCCTGGAGACCCTGCACAAAACAATTAAAGGAAGTTAGAGACAAATATGCACTAAATAACATTTTCGCCTTGGTCCCTGGGAGAGGGACAGGAGCGATATCATCTCTATAAGCCAAAATATCCACAATTTAGGTCTTCAATCATTTGACAAGGCATAATTAGGTCATCTCCAAGGCCGGGAACCAGTTATCAAGCCTTCAAAATATTGGTCAAAATTTACCCAGACAAAAATGCACAATTCCATCCTCAAAAATGCTAGCACTTAGACATAGCTTGAATTTGCCCTCAAAAAACCCTGACTGGACCTAACCTGAGACATACCTAACTTCCTGACAGGCTCATCCTATTTCAAAATTGCAAGCCTCGGGAGGATGCATAATAATCTTCAAAATTTGACTGGACTCGGCTTGAAAATATCCAAAAGAAACCCCTAAGGCTTAACCCTAGTCCAGACAACTCACTCTCTTAATCAAAACCCTAAAAGCAGAGAGAAGAACAGGCAAAACAAAAGCAAAAAGAGGGGGTCCCCATTTTAATGGGGCGATGTGTGAAATGGTCACAACAGGTAAGACCACCAAAATCCAAGAAGTCTAGGAGTTTGATGATTCCAGCAATACCCTTGAGGAGAGGTTAAACAAGGAAGTTGAGAAGAGAAAGAAGGTAGAGGCTGGAAATGAGCAGTGGAAGAGGTATGTTCAGCACTTGACAAATCCTATTAATTGAAAGGAGGTAGCAGTTACTCCACCCATGCTCCTTCCATAGGAATCAATGAAAGACTTGAGGATATGAGAACAACTTTCAGAGAAGTCAAAGGATGGACTTCTGATGCCTCAGAGCGTGCTGATATACCTGTTGAGAACCTAATGTCGGCATATGACTCCACCTCTTCACTCTTGAGAAGACTCCGGGATATATCTGAAACTTGGAGGGCATTGAAGACATCTAGAACAAAATAATCTCGTGCTTAAAGACCATTAGAGGGCTTCCCCATCAAGATTTAATTGATGGAAAGGTTATTCAACCTGGTGACATATATGACTTCAACACTTGGTACTTTGCCTTGACTACTAGAGTTGAATCTCTGAGGAAATCAGAAGCTAAATGTTTGGAGATAGAAAAGACTATCGGGAGTATTCAAGACAAGGTCTTCCTTGTAGCAGCAAAGATATTGCAGCAGGATGAAGTGCGAGAGAAACATTTATGTGCAAAGAATCTGAAGGCCAAGATTCAAGGAAACTTATTCAAAGTTTCAAGTCCGATTCTCAAGGATGATCTCACCAGGATTTCGAGTTTCTTGCTCATTGACGAGAACTTCCTAGCATAGGCAACTAACTGGGAGAACACTCTCGCCACATGTACCGATGATGTGGACGTGGTTGATTACCAAATTGGCAGCTTGCCACATGTCACCATGGAGGAAGTTCGATCGCTCGCGTCTAGATACATTGAATTTGCAGCTTCCAAAAAGGAAACTAGACCATCCACTTCACTGAAATTAGCAGTTGTGCCACTTGTCTCATTTTCTCTTGTTCGAACTAATAGAGTTTTAGGAAACCCTAATTAGGGTTTTGATCTTTCAATCTGAGCCCTTGATCACTGTTCGATCTTGGTCATTCAAAACTTTTTGCGTGATTATATAAGGTTTCCTCCTCTCATTTGGAGAGCCTAAGGTTTTTGAAATATTGTTGCGAGAGGTCATTTTTCGATAATATATTGCTTGTGTGCTTCTAGGCTTTGTAATCTCTGTTATCTGAATGATTAGCAAGGTTTTTCAATTTCTTCAACACAATAGATCAGATTTAATGTATGTTAGATTGAATGCAAGATTTGATAAGTATTGATTTGTGGTATATCTTCGCTCATACTTTTGATGAACAAATGATTTTTGTTCATTGTGTAAAGTTAGTCTAAGCTTTCCTTTGTGTATACTTAACTACCTATCATAAGCACATCCCTTGAAGATTGCATCCACTTTGTGTAGTTGTCCTAAGCGAGGCAAAACCAAGTGTGGTTATTGAATTCACCTAGTTAATACCATCTCTTGAATTCTTAGGAGTAAAATAGATCTTCTAAACCTCATCCTTTTGTCTTTTTTGAAATTTTAAATCCAAAAATCGAAAAAAAAAAAAAAAAAAAAAAAAAAAAGAGCATCTATTGTTAAATTTGTCTAAGTCCTAAGATTGTAAACAATCTAAGCGTAAGTCCCCCTTGTATTTCAGCAATACATAACCGAGGTAGCTACCCAATATAAAGTCGCTTGTTCGCATATATAAACCTTGGAGTCGTTGTGTGGTCTTTCTTGTGCAATCTTGGCATATGTAGTGATTTTGATCAAGAGAGGGTAGAGTGTCCTTGACATTTTATTCTAATGTTCGGTGAATGATAAAACGTACACCAATAGGTAGACACTTGGCTTAATAGGTCTCCTACAATATGTAAGGTGGTTGGACTTTTCTGGAAGCCAAAGAGATCTATTGTAAGCTTGTATACCCAAATAAGGCATATCGACAAAGAGCCTGTCGAAGATGATCTCAAAGACTTCATTTTTGAAATCCTCAAAAAGGCATGTTCTAAAGATTACAAAAGTGAAGAATGCAGACAAAATATCTACAACTTTGAGAAGGATTTGTTCCAAGGTGAAACTGAAATCTCGGAGGTCTTGAAGTCGCATGGGAATCTGGAGGAAGTCATTCTGATATGGCATATAGCTACCACTTTATGTGAGAGGCAGAGAGAATTGTCCCAAAAGAATGAGATTGAGAAAGAATTGCTCCAAAAGAATGAGACTGAGAAAGATGTTAAGTTGAGTAGAATACTGTTGAGGT
This sequence comes from Cryptomeria japonica, assembly GCF_030272615.1. NCBI lineage: Eukaryota > Viridiplantae > Streptophyta > Pinopsida > Cupressales > Cupressaceae > Cryptomeria > Cryptomeria japonica. The sequence continues at coordinate 428,889,193 of NC_081413.1, read as the reverse complement.
ACTGTGCATATATGTTGCTGTCATGACCCAATCTTTTGCCTCTCCACCAACTTCTGGACATGCTACCGGTGTGCAGTATTCTTGATAAAAAACCTGAATATGTGTTAGGCTCCACGACAAAACTGGCTCATCAGCTGCTGAAGAAAGAAGAGGATAAAATGTGGGAAGTTATTGGTGGAGTATTGGGGTAAGTTGGTAATATACATGGCAGTGTACAATAAGGCAATATTTCATGCAGAGTGTGTGGCTGCAAGAGGAGAATTTCTAAGTCTAGTGTGGGTTTTAGTGGCTCATATGGGATGTGGAGAACGGTCTGATTCTGCTGTAACCAAGAAGGTAGAGATGCAATCAGATAAGGAATTAGTAGTAGCCATGACAGATTACCATGAGTTGTCCTTTGGAAGAAAGGCTATCGTACAAACAGTACTGATGCAACTTCCAATGATGCGCCTTCAGTTGCACATCAAATATACAATTAATTTAAAGCGAGTGACGTGACGAAAAGAATTGAATAATCTAAATTAACCGTATCTTTTAAAGCGAGTGATGTGACAAAAAGAACAGTGGATGCACGACTGATGGAAGAAGGAAATGGACGACCGAGATGATTTCAATCATCTTGCCAAGGTAAAAAGTATTTTCAACCATAGATCTTTTATATCAGTTGGTCCATTTCATATAAGGAGATGCCTTCAGCGTAATAAAGAAGAGATATCAGTGGGAAGGTATCAACCCAATACAGGGGTTGCAACTAGGAGAGAAGGAGAAATGACTGCATGCAAAATGCGAAAAGTAAAAAATTGCAGAGGATATGTATGGTGCGTAGGAAATCAAAGAGGCACCCAAAGAAGATGAAACTTGGCAGAAGGAAGGTGGTAGTTAAAATTAAACGCAAATATAATTACAATTTGCAAATGGAAACAAAGACATGGATGAATGAGTGTGTGGATATTGTCCAAGTTGGAAAGGAAAGGCCATTAGAGTGTGGGTTGTGGCCTGAGAACAAAGAGTTGGAATTCGGCTTGAAAACTTAGAGCCATGGGAGCCAGTAAAGATTGGTAAAGTAGCTGCTATAGAGAGTAGTTGAGATGTGTAGATTTAAAAACTAGGGAAGATAGAATGTGTGCCAATAAGGCTGTTGAGAGGCCATGATTGTATGTTTTATGTTTGTAGTTTGATAAGAATATAGTTATGTTTCTTTGTTGCAATCTAATGTTAATCTAGAAGCAGAGTGTCTCTGCATTTATGTTATGTGTTTTGAGTTTTGAAGTTGAGCGCTAGAGGGAGTACCTTTTGCATCATTTACTTAGCTATCATTTGCTTTGGCTATAGTTTCAACTTCTTGGCTCTAACATATTGACAGCTACCTCTTCGCCTTATTTTAAAATTGGCTCTCTAGTTGCCTTGACCCAATGTCAAAGGTGAACTTTGCTCCTTTGTGTAAGAAAGCTTAAAACACAATGGTTGCTGATTATTCTTAATGTCTAAAGTTTGTCCAGAATTGATTCCAGAATGATAAAGTCAATGAGATTTGATGGCAGAGGATTAGGAATATATGGACAAGGAATTAAAAAGCCTATGGAACCCAATATGAGATCAAAGTATGCAAGGTGTTAATCCATCTGAGTGATTAGAACCACAAAATTTGTGAAAGATGGATATATATTAAAAGTGACAATTAAACAGCGTTCAGGTATAGCAGATCAAGGGTATATATTGCTAATGAAGATGATTGACTTGACAACAGTGGTACTAAATAACTTTTAAAAGGCAGTTAATAAATTGGCCAATTGGTATTCACCTGATTGAGATTGTTTACATTTTAGCTAAACATATGAGCTAGTGGGTGAAGTTTTCAATACTACAAGATCAATCACACAACTAGAGTTTCAAAATGTTCATGTTGTTCAGGACATGAAAGTGCTGATGTTGTATATTTTGTAGCCTTTCACAGTTTTGAAACATTTTATATTTGTTCTTAATGTCTTTCTTTCTTTTGTTTGTTTATGAAGTTGACCCTTTGTTTGGGTACTCCTATGAGCTGCTATTGTAGTCCCATGTATCTACTCTGGTCATCTGTGCATATTAATATAATTTCAATTTCTCAGTCTTCTAGGGAAACCATGGTTTTGTATTGCAGTTTACTGCTTTAAATGTGCAACATGCCATAATGTTTTTAGCTGCTTAAAGATTAAACTCAAATAATGCACTAGTTCACAAAGAGAATGCTCCTAAGTTCAGAATACTACCTAATATAATACCAGATAAATCACATTGAGATATATTTTAGATTTGTATAACTATAAGTGACATCTGAAAACGAAATTCGGAAAAATAAAGTACACATTAAGCATTCAATTGGAATCATCTTTTAACAAATTAGATCAAGAAATTACATCCTCACATTCAATGAGCTTAAAGAACAGTTTCTAAACTAATGGTCACTTGGTTTAAGTTCCAGAAATCAAAACTACTTTATTGAAATGCACCACACACTTCCTCTTTGAAGCAATGATTTTAGATACTAATATGTCTCTGTTCTCCAGTAACTTTGCATGTCGCATCATTTTCTGATATGATCCACTGAAGACAGAAGACAAAATATCATTATTGTTGTGTTCCTTTCGCTTTGAATTTGCAAATTACTGAATCCCATATGTTGTACCCTTTCTATAAGTTGTTTCAGGATTGAATTAGCAAAGAAGTAGGTAGTATCGAGAAAAAGAAAAATGTCTTCCTGCAGAAACCTTAGATTTAAAAGGGCATTCTACATCCTCAACAGGTGGGGACTTTACATATTTGCCTATTTGAATGCAGACAAAGACCAAACTCAACATCATAACTGAAATTCTGAAATCTGAATTATGGAGCGGCTGAAGACCAACAGGATGGAAAAATTTAGGTTCAAAGTCCCATGAAAGCTCTGCATTGATCTTCCCAGTGTTTCTTTGCTTGCTGGAGACGCTCTATTCTTTCCCTCTGAAGTCTCTGCTCCCAATATTCCTCACATCTATGAGAAAAACAGAAATATATTTGAAGTTTTCTGGGATACCATAATCAATAAATCTCAGAATACACATGTTCAAATCTCTATAAAAAAAACACAGATATTTTTTTCATGTTCTGTAAAATAAAAGATATTAGACTTCTGAAACAACCATTGTTCTTAACAAAAGTACTTTCATTGGTATGATCTCAATTTACCTTTTACTCAGTAAAATATTCAACTCCACCAATCGCACAGCTTCTGTGAAAACGCTTTCCTAATGTTATTGAATCAATAGAGATTCAATAGAAATGTAATGGAGGTTGAAAATCAGAAATATCAAATAAATACAACTACTAGGATATAAACCACAATGCTTCCAGTAACAAGAACTTTTACCTGTCGGCATAGAGGGCATTTGGATGTACGATTTGCTCTCTCTAAACCCTCAATGATTGTGACTGATGCAGCAGCACAAGCACAACTGTAGCAGAACATATGGCCACATTTTAAGGAAACTGGGTCAAATAGAGTTTCCTATACAGGTCCAGAAAACAAGATGAATTTTAGACAATACTGTAAGAAATCAAAGAAAATAATTTATTGAACAGTTTCTATACTACAGCTACTACAGGTTAAACTCAAGAATACCCCTCTAATGAATTGAACTGATAACATTAATTTGACTGGTAACTGATCTGAAGAAGCAGATTAAATTCATGTAGAGGTCTCTGAGGGTTATGTAAGATAAGTTTTACCATTTTAACTGCATTTTCCACAATTCCAAAATCCTTCCACAGATTCAAGAATCTCACCGATACTAATTTATCATGGCATAGAACACTTGTTTATTTCCCTTGACGTCTTTCAATTATTCTTTGGTCCCATTTCATTTAAAAATGCCCTTCAAACTCTTTACTGTCTCATTATATCCGAGTTTGACTGAGATATAATTCAATTTGGTGATTTATGCAACAAGCTGTGGCATGGGAAATAAATTTGGGCATTGAGGTTGCTCTCTGGATTTTAACTTGTATTGTGCCTGAGATTCAGAAACATAAACATTGACTATTACTCCATGCTAGCTCTTTTATTCATGTGAAACATTCTGCTAATCAGCTTGGAAGCAAATGTTTTTGTATCGGAGACAGGAAATGTTATGGAATACTGATCAAATTTCCACATCTATTTGATTATTCATTTGGATGTTCATGATAAGTCATTCTACTTAACCAGAATATCATGCGATATTTAGATAGTGGCATGTTTGTTATCATTACTTCCAATTATCTTTCATAGCCTGCATGCTTGAATAGGTTATAGAGGCACAAAAGCAGTTCAAAGTTCAAACTGTGAGGTTAAACGGTTCTAGTTTTCACATGCATGAATGGCAGTTTAACTTTAAACTTCATAATTTGATCCTTTTATTATTGGATTCATTTCATCACCATCTTGTAATGAATAAGAAATACAAGGACTAAAGTGTGCCATAATAGCAACCATGCTTAGTGAAACATGTGCACAAATGTGAGTGTTTGCACTGTTTGCAGTACTATGATGCTTAAAGAGTGTTATTTTTAATCATGGGCACAGCCATTTGTATGACTGCTAGGTATAATACAATTGTGTTGCAACATTTCCTTATGTTCTTGATTGAGTTGTTGTCCCTGAATTATTTATGATTGTGTATTGAATTATCCAGCAATGAGATTTCAATGCAGCTTTAAGAGATCATTCAAAGTTCAAACTTTCATTGTGGCATGTCATTGACATGAATGTCATCTACTTGTCTGTGTTTGACTTAGATTCACAGTTTCACTCCAAGTTACTTCTTCGAATCTTACAAGTGGAAACAAAGGATTCAAAATCCTAGAACTGCCAACAGATTAATGACATCTAGATCTATGGAAGAACACAGATCAATTTTCTGACATGGAAGACATTATCAAATGCATACATAATCCTGACAAACATGCAGAAACACTATCCACTTAGGATTATGAGAAATATGAAAAGTTTCTCTGAGCTCCCAGCTACTAGATACTAAAACTCTGGGACCTTCAATCACAAAGTCAAAGCAAACTGAATTGTGCTTAAACTGTTATTAGTCTTAGTATAATGGCCTCATTTTCAGAGTTGAACAATAATATCCACAATTCATAACCTAAGATTAAATTTTCTATGCCATGTATTTCTTCCTTTCATTTCCTCTTTGTGAATGTAGCTTTTGATTTTGCAGAATTTGTTTTTTATACATTTGTTTGAATTTGAAGAAATAGCCTTGGTCTATAGTTCCTCTAATTGTAAACACATGGTAATGGCTGGTAATTACTTTTTTATAACCCACCTTCGCATGTGGTTTATCAAGTTTGCAGGTTTCAAATCCCTTGCTCCATTGAACATCATCCATGAAATTCTGAAATTCACCCAAGGTTCATTTTCAATATTATGTTTGTTTATTTGATGTTTCCTTTGACTATTTTAATAAAACCACCACTCAATTACTACTATTTTATTTTTTTTAATTCAATTCACAACAACTACCAATTTAATCGACCAAGCATCTTCCATCTAGCTTAGAAGTGTTGACTTCAAAACTTTGCCAATCACCATAGTGGTGACAACTCTACATCACCACTTATATGCTTGCACTCAAAAGTGGCAAGCCTCCAATTTTAGGGTCATTCCTAGACTCAAACTAAACCTCAAGGGTTCATTTGAGATGACCCTACCTGCGTATCCCCTTTGCGAATTAGAGGCTTCATAATTCATACACCAATGATAGAGAGAATTCATCCTCTCCTATTCTATGAGATCTCCAATTTCACATTGAATCATGACTATTCATTAAACATAAGGTTTCAATTTAGTCCAATTACAATAGAATGATAACCAATTGCCATCAAGTGTTGGTTCCACACCAAATAATAGTAACCATTAGTGTATATACTATAAACACACACAAAACCACATAGGGGTCAATTTCATTGCAAAATCCCAAGTTCACACAATGATTGGCTCAAGCATACATCACTTATACATAGGGTGACTAGCTCATACACACATTACAAATACAACAATGATTAGCTCATACACACAAGTACAACAGTTTCTAGCTCATATGCACATCATGAGTACGATAGTGACTAGCTTAAGCATACATCACATATATTTAGCGTGAACGATCCACACATCAAATGTTTACATAAAGAACAATTGACACCATGTAAGTGCATGCATTCTACTATATGCATCATCTCACTACCTGGTTTACTAACACAAGTCCGTAAGTAGATCCCCTCTAGAAATGGAATGTCAGTGCATCCCATACTATATTATGGCTCCCATCCTTTTACCAATCCACTGCCATTTATGATGACAATCAAGCATCCCATACTCTTGATGTCATCACTGGCAAGGGCATTAGTACAATAATGTGCAGTTGCACAATCCCTAAGTCCATTTACCCAAGTACACAATGAGTGACTAACACATAAACAATGAGTGAATGACACATACACAATGAGTGATTAACACCTACATTTTTAGTGTATCCTAGCTAGAAAAGGAATGTCGATGCATCCCATGCCATACCATGGGTCCCATTCTTTTACCCAGTCTTCCACTCCAGCCATGATGATGGGCAAATATCCCATGCTACTTGTGATCATCACCAACTCAGGAGTAAGTGTAACAAAACACATTACATAAGGCCCTTGATATGACTCTCATAGCTCACAAAACCATCGAGTTGGTGGATTCCGACATCTATCGCCCCTAGGCCATTGGCAACAAGCCTATCCACCCAAGAAAGAGTAGCATCTGACGTATATCACCTTGTGTCCTTGGTGATAATGTCAACCAACTCCTTCATAATATGGGTAGCACTTGGCATCAATCACCTCCATGCTATAGGTGATTGCTTGCTAACCCTCTCAATACAATGGCCAACTGTGATTTTTGTTACTTGCATGGTAGAGGTAACAACCAGCTCAACTGCTCTAGTATCACATCTAGAATAGCTCTTGGAAATCTTTTACCTCCGTGATGTAGGTGAATGCCAACTAGTCCATAAAATACAACAATAGCAAAAGGCATCAGTTATTGGCACTGTCTAATAACAACCTACTACTGCTCCAATATTAAATTTGATTCTAACATGTGGGGGTCTTATAGCCATGTATGCATGATCTATACACCACGGGTGTTCACAAGTATTAGTTAAGTGGACCTATATATATATATATTAAAATCAAGTGATTCACAAGCCTATACATAGAGTTTTATAGGTCTGCAGTTGAATTTTACAAACACAGAAAAATCACATCGAACCCACATGTGTTGGCCTCTACTCAACACATACATAGAAAGAAATACTGACTTATAAGGTACTTAAATCCATTCACTTCATTCAACTTATTATTTGGAAGCACTTTATTTATTGGATACAAGTTATCAAGTTTCTTTAACTCGTTCATAGCCATCTTATGCATATTCCAGCCTCAGATTAAAGCATATTTAAAGAGGGAAGGTTTACAAGTTTAGGAACAGCTCCAAACCTTGGAGTTATCCCCTAAAACATCCCCTACAAACTTGGTATCATAGAGGCATTCTTCATCTAAGGACTGCCTACACATCCGCTTCCAAATGAGATCAAAGTCACATGTAGTTCTCCTAGGATTTGAACCATTAGGATGAGAACTTGTTCTTTCCCTGGTTAAGATGACCTATACAAACACTAGACAAAACCATTTTTTTCATATACATCATCAAGGTATTACCACCAAGAATTCTCAACCTTGATAGATAGTTAACAACTCTATATCCATTAGAGAGTCATATAAGGACTTATACTCAATGATATTGATGAGAATAGTAACAAAATATTCTGATCCTATTAATTTGATTTCCCTACTAATTCTATATCAAGGATATCATACAACTTATAGTACCCTAATGATACCACCATACATGTATCTATCACCAAGTGCAATTAAGCTTAGCATACATATTCATGTGCACATGCTAGTCATAGGCACTGCTATATCCTATGTCCAAAACTCAACCATATAGTCTTAATACTAGAATGTTTACATAGATGACTACCGACCAAGTTTTTGCAAGGAATAGGATAAGTTATATTACACTACATGGCTTAATGGAAATAAGTACCATAAGCATATTGTATTATGTTGTCAGCTTATCAGTCACTAAAATATCCAATCGAGTTAATGGTTACAAAACAAACACAAAAGATAATTTAAAATTACACAAATCTTTTACTAGGTAGGGCTTGCTAGCTCATACTCTTAGGCACAAAATGATTAACCATAAAGAAAAATAGTGACATATTATTGCACCCTTTACTGAAGATTTTGTTAGCGCTTATCCTTGTTGATGATTGAGGCTTACAATAGAATCCCTTAGTTTTCCATCATATTTAAGGACCTGATATAAAAGAAATAAATAGCCACCTCCATTACTAGTGTAATTGCATGTCAAGACTAAAATGATATTCACTATAATAATTAATATTGTGGTATTTCAATTTGTTCCAATACTAACAAGATATTACAAGAATTATTCAGAATATACTACTATTCATTTTAATTCAAGATTTCACCCTTTTCTACATACCATTCTAAAATCTCTACATAACTCATACAGGCCTTGATAACAAATTATCTATGTTACCTCAAGATTCTGGGACAGGGATAACGGGTGGGGAGATGCGTTTCTGAGATGGTGATTTTTTTTTTTCCAATTTTAGGGACAACTAAGGGGACGACTATATAAAATATACAGAAAATTTAAAATATGTAGGGAAGTTTTAAATATTCATATGAAAACATGGATAAAACATGCATATATACATTATATTCATATGAAAACATGGATAAAGAATGTATATATACATTATATAACCTTAACATATCTACATTACCCTGAGTTTCCAAGACAGGGACAACAAGGGTGGGGAGATGCATTTCCAAGACGACAATTTTTTTTGCCAATTTTAGGGACAACTAGAGGACGACAAAGGGGATGACTATATAAAATATAAGGAAAATTTAAAATATGTAGGGAAGTTTTTAATATTCATTTGAAAACATGGATAAAACATGCATATATACATTATATTCATATGAAAACATGGATAAAGAATGTATATATACATTATATAACCTTAACATATAACATTTGTGTTCAATTGATGCCCTTGTTTGACCACCAATATTGATGGTATTGATTACTCTACACTAGCCGTTCCCATTGATGTTCATTTCCAGCCCAAGCATGTGAGTTTGAAGAAGTATGAGTGGTTTCCAGCCTGAAAAGTACAGCCCAGTACAGGTTGTATCTCTTGCAAATCCAGCGTGATCTACTAGGTATGATTTCCTGCATTTCTTGGCCCCTTTGTTGCTGTTTGGTGGAGCTGGTGTTGTATGTTTCTGTTGGGGTATGTTGGGAGGTGTTTGATGTTTTGGGAAGGTGTTTGAGTAATTTTGTAGCTGTTTTGACCTGCAAACATCAGACCTGCAATTAAGTTTGAGCTTTGCACACTGGTTTCCAGACTTGACATTGATCATTCTAACACTTGTTTGCAAGTAGTTCATTGTTTCTTTCTGGTTGGAGGATATTTTCATAGTATTCTATTACTATTATGAACTACAACTGCTTCTTTATGCACTACCAGATTCTGGGTGTTTGTGAAATTGATTACCAAGCTGTTGTTCATATTTCTGAGTGCTTTTGGCTATGATTCAGACCTGTTTACCCTTCATATCAGTGAAAAGTCCAATGTTGCAGACCTGCAACCATTTTTTTACACACTACCAAGTTTTGAGTGTTTGTGAAATTTATTAATAGGCTGTTGTTCATTATTTCTAAGTGTTTTTGACAGTGATTCAGACATGTTTACTCCTTATATCAATGAAAAATCCAGCGTTGTAGACCTATAATTGCTTTCATATGCATTACCAAGTTCCGGGTATTTGTGATAATGAGTTTTGCTTGCTGCCCAGATTGTTGCAGCACCTAAACCCAGTGTTTTCTAGACTTGTTGTAGTTAGATCCGACATATCTAGTTAAATGCAGTGTTCCACGGAGACTCGTTCCCCCAAAAAAAATTCATGTCTCCTATAGGGGGATATTTCCGGGACTTGGGGGAAACGTCCCCCCATAGCACCACCACTTCCGCCACCTCTAGCAAGGACGTTGCTGGGTTGCTTGCTATATGTCACATGTCATTACATACTGATTGCAACCTTTAACTTCATGAAAACTAGTTGGCATTTCATGGGACACTCACAAAGATGTTATTTTGCAAAATTTTGCTTGAAGATTTCAATTCACCTCTATTTTTTATATCAGCACCACCCCCCCACCACCACTCCGCTGCCGTCCCCAAATTTAGGCCCTTAGTCCTCCCGTGCCCGTGTCCCCAAGTTAGGAAACTTCGTGGAACATTGGTTACATGTGTATGAAATCTATCAAACACATATGCACTATTGTTGAGGTGTGGGGGCCCACAAAAAGAAATAAAAAATGTTTTTTTAAAGCATTTGAGTCTTCTTCTTTTTTAAATGTGTTGGGAAAAAGGGGGTGACTATCTGTCCCCGGTATGGTTAGGGGATGTCACATGTGTCCCCAACCGTCCTGGGGACAGGGGAACATCCCCTCTAAGAATTGCTACTGTCCCCAAATTTTCAAGATGTTTCCTAGGAAAGTGCAATTTTTGGGTATGCGTGGGGACATCCCTTGGCCATCCCTGTATCCCCGAAATGTCCCTAGGACAGGGACAGGAGATTTAGGCTCAGGGGTTGGTCTTGGGTAACGTAGCAAAGTATAATTCATTAAATAATTATAAATTAATCTTAATTAAAAATAATTCCAAAATAATACATATATGTGAAAGTATCGATTCTTATATAAAGGTACCACTAAGTTCAATGTTTTTAAGGTATATGATTTTGTGAATCTTCTTCTAATACCAAATGAGGCCTATATATTCTATAAGCTTTGAAGCTGGAGGATAATAAGCCAAACTCGAATCAATCCATCTTTGGTCAATACAAACTTCTATTTTTATCTAAGGTTGAGAAAATAAAATGTTGATTAGGAGAAGTATTTTTGGCCACCAAGTGACTAATTTCACTTTTCCTCCCATGAGAGTCATGTAGTTAAAAGTTACCAGAACATCAGAAAGGTGTAGTCTATGGTTTGTAGACTGCTCACTCAAATCATGGAGAATGGATCAACAACTAAAATTTCATTTCAATGCATCTTTGCACCAATGATAATGAATAGAATATGCAACAACAGACACTTGATACATACAGATTTCAAAACCAACTTCTAAGTTGTCTAATTGTTGTAGAGGAAAGTAGAGTAGACATTCAACACAAAAACAAAGGCATTACAAAAACCAATTCCATTTCATACTACTATCAGGATTCAAAAACCTTTAACTATGATGAATTCAACTCCTCACCATTTATACAACTTACACAGCTTGTATCTTTGGCACAAGGTTGCACTAGGATGGGGGTAATTGGAGACTTCAGAGATTGGTACCAGTAGTGGTATGACTATTTTTTCAAAATAGAAGATAGGGGTACTTGGAGATGCCAATTTTTTTTTAACATAATTTAACAATTTACAAAAAATCTGAAAATGTATGACATTGAACTTTCAAATATAGAACAATGATAAAGTTTACTATTTAACATTAACTTTGAAGTTTAAGTACACAAAATCAATGTCATGTAATCATTGTGTCAAAGCTTCAAACTGATTACATATTGAAATTAGCTTGATAAGCAGCAAGATGATATGCAAACAAAAAACAAAAATCAGAAATCTTAGGTCTATCATCTACAATGCTATAATCATCCATATCAAGGTCCTGTTGATGTGTCTTTTGTACACGACCAAACACAGAATAAAATACCTAAAGGTACCTTATCCTCTCTTGAATAAAGCTTCTCCGAATGCTGAAGATTTCGCAGAAGGATCAATCGGAGCAGCTCCAAGGTTCTGATATGTAGGTTCTCTACTTGTAGATAAGCACCAGTGGTCGTTGTGTTTGCTGTTTCATCAAGGGGCCTTACGTACTTTCTAAGAAAGCTTGTTCTTGCAATCACTTTTCAATGAGGAAACAAGATTTTCCTAATATTAACTAATGTTTCAAAAAAAGGCAAAAGATCGAGGGTTCGAGAAGCCTATACTAAACTAGGCCTAAGAATGACTAAATGGAGAGTGATCTTGGTGAAACTCTACCAATCTCAGTATTGCCATAAAACAACAACTCTACTGGAATCGGTGCGATCTTCTAAGGGAATTCAAGGATTTTCGAATCATTAATGAACATAGATACTATCAATTAGATACATATCGGTATTCAAATAATGATTGAACTCTAAACAATTACAATATCTCCAGTTGACCACACAGTGCACGCTTACAATCAGTAAGTGGCTAGTGGTTTGGACTATGAGCTTTACCAAAAGATCAAACACAACATTTGCCACTCAATCTAACTCTAAAATTTGAGTACTATCTCCACTAAGAGTGATTCAAGAAGATAAACAATCATGTAAAAAGCCACAAAGATTGCAATAAAACACCATACTTCAATATTTCATTGATCTCATAGCAAAATATAACAACAATTGTTCAACTTTCTCTCTTCACTACTTTTATCTTTGCTGCTAACAATCTTATTATTCTTCTCTCTTTTCTCTAACTCTTTAAAATGAATTGAGTGAGGGCTTATATAGCACTCTCAAATACAATGAATGGCTTGGATCTAAAGAAGATCAAAGGCTGAGATCTTGACACCTAAACCCTAATTAGGGTTTGTTACAAAAATGACCCTATTTAGATAAGTATTATCATCCCATAGCCAATAGAAATTGGCACAAATAACGAGGAAACATAGCCCAATAGGAATTGAATTGCCACATCATTTCATAACAACTTTTCATCTAGAATTTTGTTCCCTTTTCTATGTTCTTTTCTGGCATATTCAATGAATCTGGACGTAATCCCTTCTATCTCTGCAATGGGAATCTCATGCAGGTTCTTCATCCGCTCTTCCAAGTGAAGGACCTGATCAAAGGCTGTGTTGTGACCATTTCACACATTGCCCCATTAGAATGGGGACCCCCTCTTTTTCGCTTTTGTTTTGCTTGTTCTTCTCTCTGCTTTTAGGGTTTTGAGTGAGTGAGTGGTCTATCTGGGCTAGGGCTAAACCTTAGGGGTTTCTTTTGATGTTATTCAAGTTAAGTCCAGTCAAATTTTGAAAGTTGTTAAGTGTCCTCCGAAGAATTGAGATGATTGAAATAAGGTAAGTCTTTTAGGAGAGTCAAATAGGTCTTAGGTCAGGTCTAATCAGGGTTTTTAGGGTAAAATCCAATTTTGACTAAGTGTTAGCATTTTTGAAGGTGAAATTGTGTGTTCTTGCCTAGGTGAGTTTTGATCAAATTTTTGAAGCAAGACGATGCCTAAAACAGACAAATCGCTCCTGACCCTCAGAGAGGGCCCAGGGCGAAATTTATCCTGAGTACCATTTCTTGTTTTGATGAACTTGCTAACTGGTTCCTGACCTTGAAAATGACCTGACTTTGCCTTGTGAAGCAGTTTGAGACTTAAATTTGAAGCAGTTTGGCCTAAAAGGGTAAAACCGCTCTTGACCCTCAGAGAGGGCCCAGGGCGAAAATGTTGTTTAAGTCATATTTGTCACTGACTTTTCTAAATTACTTTGTGCAGAGTCTCCAGGAAGGATGATTCAACGTGACATGATGCTTTGGACGGTTTGGAGACGTGAAAGATGGTGAATTTTGGAAACTAAGGAAAAAATCACTACGGACCCTCAGAGAGGGCCCACAGCGAGATTTTGATTTCCTTCATTTTGCAATGAAAAGAGACCAAGTTTTGATCATAAATGGAAAATAAATGACCTTCTCCACCCACCTGAGGAAGTTTTGGCTAGAAATGATGAAGGACCTTGTTGAAAACAGAAAAATCGCTACGGACCCTCAGAGAGGGCCCACAGCGAGAAATCTTATAAGGATCATTGCAAGCTTTATTTGGTCGATTTGAGGGGTCAAGAGCATGATGAAGGATAGAATGAACATAATGAAGTATCCAGACTTGATCAAAGATGATGAATTGAAGGAGTTTTGCCCAGGAAAGGAAAAATCGCTACGGACCCTCAGAGAGGGCCCACAGCGATTTCCTTTGTGTGCACATTTTTGGACCTTTCTTGGACATGAATTTTTATTCATAACAAAGAACAAGATGATATCTCCCTTGGCAAAGTGATTTTTAGATGAAAAGTGAAACATTTTGGTCCAGGTAGCAAAAATCGCTCCTGACCCTCAGAGAGGGTCCATAGCGAGATTTTCAAATATGCATTATTCTTGCAAGATCAAAGTGATTTTATGATTGGAAAGGATGAAGGAAAGCATGTTCTATCCGTTGAATATAATTTGGAGGATCAACACAAGAAGAAATCAACCCAAAATGAAAAAGTCGCTCCTGACCCTCACTGAAGGCCCACAGTGAAAAATCGCTCCGGACCCTCAGAGAAGGCCCACAGCGAGAAACCTAAAATGGGAATTTTTCATCCAAGTTTGAGGAAGGCTAAGGTTAGGCATGGGTTTGAAACGATGTTTGAAAAGCCTTGAAGTGAAATGAAATCATTAAGAATCAAAATTTTGAAGGCAATTCAAAAAAACGCTACGGACCCTCAGAGAGGGCCCATAGCGATTTTCCAGTTTTCTCTCCTTGGTTTGAAGAATTGAGATAAAATCTTGGTTGGATAGGAGGAGAACGTGATGTGTTATGCCTTGGAGGTGATTTGAAGATTAAAAAATAAAGGAATTTGCTTAGAACCAAAAAATCGCTCCGGACCCTCACTGAAGGCCCACAGCGAGATTTTCAAAAAATGCATGTTTTCTTCAAAATGGTGCTAAGGCAAGGTTAGGATAAGGCGAGGAGACCTCCAACAACAGGATGAATATTATTTTACCTTTGAAACTTGATGGTTTTGGTCAGAAAATGAAAAATCGCTCCTGACCCTCAATGAAGGCCCACAGCGAAAAATCGCTCCGGACCCTCCGAGAGGGCCCATAGCGATATTGTTGAAAATCCTCATTTTACCTTGCAACAACAAAGCGAATTTGGTTGGAGTGGATTAAGGGAAGGCATTGACAAATGATGAATGAAGTTTTAATGAAAAATGATGAAGAATCAAGCCTAAATTGCAAAAATCGGTCCTGACCCTCAGAGAGGGCCCACAGCGAGAAACTTCAAAATCACACCTTTTCTCCAAAATTGGATTGAGCTAAGTTTGCAATTCAGTGAAAGGACCTAGTTGAAATGTCTTGAAGAGATTTTGGAGGTGGAAAGGTGCTAAATTTGAGCAAAAAATGAAAAAATTGCTCCTGACCCTCAGTGAAGGCCCAGGGTGAAATAGACAATTCCACCTATTTTCCTCATGAAAAATGTCAAATTTGAAGTGCAACGCATCAACTAGATATCGATTTACCCTCCAGGAGATTTTCACGTCAAAATGTGAAATATTCAAGGCTAAAATTCAAAAATCGCTCCTGACCCTCAGAGAGGGTCCAGGGCGAAATCCTCAGGAAGTTTCATTAAGCCTGTTTTAAAAATTAATATTCTCCAAATTGCATTTGATCGCCAGAATTGCTAATTTTGAGTTATTTGAAAAAATTAAAATTAAATTGGCATTAAATAAAAGACATTTTGGCATTTAATAAATTAATTTTAAGCCTTAAAAAAATCGAACTTCTATCTTGGAGGCATTTAAAATTAATCTTTATTAAATTAAAATTAAAATATAAAGCGATCAAGGCCTTATTTTCATTTATTTTGCCAAGTCGGCCCCCTTTTTTGGAATTTTATTTATTTTTTAACCTCTTTTTTGCCAAGTCGGCCTAGAGGGAGCAAGGGGGTGAGCGCTCTATATATTGGAGGTGTTTTTTCACAATTCAAATCATTCAATCATTGCCTTAAGAGTGAATTTGGAGAGCTAGAAGGAGGTGCGAAATCTGGTTTGCTTGGAGCGATTTTCTTTCAAGTGTTGGAGGCTAGAAGGAAGTGGAGTTGATTCTTTTGAAGGCTAAAGGAGGCGCATTTTATTCAAGGGAGAGCTTTGATCTACATTTTGCTTAGCGAAATTCATCTATTTTTGCATCATTTCTTAGAGTTTAATACTCAAGAGGAGGTATGGCGAAATCATCTTGACCCCATTGTTGAAGATTTGAATTTTGAACCTTTGTTTTGAAAAATCTAAGTTTGGCATGGTTAATTAGGAAATGATAACTCAAGATTTATCATGAAGTTTCCTAATTAAAATCTTAAATCTTCCTTTTTATTCTATATTTCTACGCTTCAAGGTATATTACTAATTGTGAAATGTTGTGTAGGTGTCAAGATGGCGACTCCAAAGGCTGGAGCATCCACTAGTCGTCCAACTCTCATGAAGGAAGATCAGAGGAACGAAGAATTGGAGACCAGGATCGTGTCCAAATGGAGTAATATCGGAGATACCAACTTGGGAAACTTCAGTGTGAAGAAGTTTCGAGAGGTCCCCTACATTGGCAAGCCATCACCTATTGCGAAGAAGATAATTGAAAGTGGCATCATCAAGGCGGCCGGTTTCCCCCCAGCAGTCCAGTGTCATGAGCTGATGATCGAGTGTGCCCGCCATTATGACTCACAATCAAGATCGATTGTATCCAAGGAAGGAAACACTTTAGCTTACCTTTCAGAGGAGGCTATAAGCGAAGCTCTTCATCTTCCAGAGCATAAAGATATGATTTACAAAAGCCTAGAAGGAGCCAGGTCAATGTATGAAGATGATCCCGACACTTGCCTGAATCTCATCAACAAGAATTGGTTGCTCAAAAGTTGTCCTCGCCTGAACAAGATTCCCAATACACCGCATAGGATTGATTTCCAGGAGGAGTACAGAGATTTGATAACTTTGCTCAATCGAGTTAAGGGGGCTCCTCAAGCCTTCTACTTCGAGAAATGGATGTTCTACTTCATTCAAGTGATTGTCCAAGGGAAAGGAACGATTCATTGGGCCAGAATTATTAGCAATAGCCTGGATGTGCAGTTGAGAAGACTAAGGCCTACCAAGTCGTTCCACATGAGCTCATATGTCATATATGCCTTGATCAGGAGTTTTGAGTATGCAGGGCTACCTCACAGAGGAGTGATCGGAAGAGGACCTGGAGAAGTGAGAGTTTGTGACTCTTATGTTCATCTGCATCATCCACCTGGAAGTGACTACAAGTTAGTCAATGATACCTTCACGATGAACATCACTAGGATATTGCAAGGCGAGATTCACAATCGACTATCTCTGGATGCACAAGAGCTTGTGAAGAGGTATGGTGCTTGGTTCATCCAATTTCAAAAGTTTACATACATCAGAGTTCAGGGATGTCCTTCACCTCCCTACATGTTGCCGAGGTATCCGACAGACAGGATAGTGCTACTTGAGGTAACCAAACAGTTGGTAGCTTGTGCAAAGGTATCCAGACACAAGCATGGAAATGGAATTCCCGTACCTATCATATTGGGGAATTAAATTGAGGTATGTCCTAATACTCAGGCTTCGGAGGATGCAGAGAAGGAATTAGCCTTGTATTCATTCACCTTCTTTGCCCCAAGGGAGAATTTTGATCCTTATGGTTATATGGAGGAAACAGTTGCTAGGAAGTACGGACATGAGTTTCAGGTAGAAGACTTTTGGATGAATCTCTCAAGTGATTTAGAAGTTAAAAGAAAGATGCATTCCAGATTACCTTTAGATTTCATCAGGAAATGCAAAGTTTACAGAGTAGCCGATCAAGCTCAGGACAATGGCAGACATCTCCAGTCATCCTATGACAAAGAAGATAAGAGAGTGAAGATAGATTGGAGCGAGCCTAAGATTTTGGACTTCAGAGCTTTGATGGCTCTAGTTTTGTCATGTACTCGCAGATGGGTGGATGTACAACATCAGAAGTTAAGAGAGAAGAACGTACCAATGACTTTTACTTTGGAGGAAAGACCAGAAGAAGGAGGAGCAAGCGTAAGTGAAGACAATTCTCATCCTAGAGGCACAAAGAGGAAAGAAAGACCTGAGAAAAGAGAATCCTCCAAGAAGAAGCAAGAGGCCAATCGAGATCGCCCATCAGGCACATCTTCTCGACATGGAAAGAAGGCAAGTCAAGATGAAGGTCAAGAGAAGATAGTACCTGAGATTGATGAATCTATGGAATCCATGATATAGAATGATAAGCCAGAGAAGGGACAAACACCTCAACATTCATCAAGTCAACCTCTACAAATTGATGAGCTACAAGAGGATCAGGGAAATGATGATGAAGCGACATCTCCTCTCCGAGAAGATGAACCACTACCTAAAGAAATACAAGTGAGAGAGACAAGATCTGCCATTCCAGATTGGTTGAAAGAGAGACTGACAAGGGTGATTGTGATTAAAGAAGAAGAGGATGTAATTGACTTAGAGAGCCTTATAGGAAATTCTCAAGAAGTAACGGAGAAGAGGAAGGCCACGAAGATGTCCAAAGTGATAAGGGATGAGACAGGATCCAGGAAATTGCAGATAGCTACACCAGTAGTGGACAAGTATGAAGGTGAAATTCTTGCAGATGAGTATGATGTAGAAACATTTGAGCTTGGTCCACTCACTACTGAACAGGCAATGGATGAGGCAACCGATTCATTTGAAGCACTTAAGGGCAAACTTAAAGAAGAAATGGAAAAGAATAGGAAGCTTGAGAGAGAGGTCGGTGCTTGGAGAGGCTACTTTAGTCATCTCAATCAGCCCTTAAGACGTCAGGATCCAGTTGTATCTTCTGTGCAAGCACTTCCCCTTGAATCAGTTGGTAAGGCAGAAAGAGTCAAGAGCTTGGTTCAGCTTATGAGCTCTTGGATTGACAAATCCCACACGGTAGCTGTTGAATTTACAACAAGAATGATGAAGACAATCCACCGAGCTATCCAGGTCCTTGAGATCGTCCACAACCTAATGATAACTATAGCCGCTTTCGCTCACACTAGAGATGTTATCATTCCTGTTCTGCAAGTAATCAGGCAAACACCAAGGAAGATCCTAGCACAAGAAAAGATAATGGATGGAGGAGCTCATAACCTACTTCAGTGGTCAACTCTACTCCAGATGAAAGAGGTTCTTTTCGAAGACATCAGCACAAATGCAATCAAGTTGAAGGTGTCATCCATCCAATTCAGGATAAGGTGTTTGAAGTGTTGTGTACCATTCTTGGCAGGAGGATCGAAGTTGAGACGGATGTGGACCTCCAAGAGTTGGAAGAGAGAGTCAAGGTCATCTTTTGCAAAGATGAGAATGTCATCACAGATGAGCAACGGGATCTAATGTTCACTACTATGCTCCTGATTTAGAAGATCAAAGAACTCGAACCTAGATGGGAAACGGCTCTTCTCACTACCTTTGATCAGGTTATCCACTTGGAGGAACGAATGAAGAATCTTCCTGAGATTCCCATTGTTGAGGTTGAAGGAATTGTGTCCAGATTCGTTGCATATGCTGAGAAAGAGCATTGGAAAGGGAACAAAGTTCTAGAAGAAAGGTTGTTATAGAATGATGTGGCATCTTAATTATCATTGGTCTATGTTTCCTCGACTTTTGTGCCAATTAAATATTTGGCTATGCATTTAATAATGTTCATCTAAAAAGGGAACTTTTTGTAACAAACCCTAATTAGGGTTTAGGTGTCAGAATCTCAGCCATTGATCTTCTTTCGATCTGGGCCGTTCATTGTAATTGAGGATGCTATATATACCCTCACTCATTTTCATTTTGTCATTAGAAGAGTAGAAGAAAAAATCAGATTAGATTTTAGAGAAAGAGATTAGAGAGCTTAGAGAGAAAGTTATTTTGTAGCAAGATTGAGTAGTAAAGAAAGAATTTCGAACAATTGTTGTCTATTTTGGCTTTGAGATCAATAAAATATTGAAGTTATGGTGTTTTATTGCAATTCTTGTGGCTATCTTCATGGTTGTTTACTTTCTTGAATCATTCTCAGTCGAAGTAGTATTTAAGTTTGAAGGACTAAGTGTTGTGCTTGATCTTTGGTGAGATTTACGTTCCAAACCACTAGCTTCTTACTGATTGTAAGGACGCCTTGTGTGGTCAACTGGAGATATTTAGATTGCTTGAACCTTCAATCATTATTGAATTATTGATATGTATCTTTATGGTAGTATCTATAATTCTTGATGATTTGAAAATCACTAATCACCTTAGAAGATCGCATCAATTCCAGTAGAGTTGTAATTCCTTGGCAATACTGAAATTGGTAGAATCTTACCAAGTCTAGCTTACATTGAGTCGTTTTTAGGATTAGATTAGTATCCATCTCTTGAAACCCTATCTTTTGATCTTTTTTGAGAATTTGTTAGTGTTAGGAAATTCCTGTTCCTGCAGTCAAGTAAGAGTAACACAGACCAGCTTTCAAAGTACGTAAGACCCCTTGAAGAAACAACATTCACAACGACCACTGGTGCTTATCCACACGTAGAGATCCTATAGCGAAGAACCTTGAAGTCACCCTGATTGATCCTTTTTTGCGATATCTTCAGCATTCAGAGGCTTTACTCAAGAGAGGATAAGGTACCCTTGGGTATTTTATTCTGTGTTTGATAGTGTACAAAATACACGTCAACAGAATTGGCGCTAGAAGGAGGGCACATACTTGAACCACACAAAAGTTGGATTATCAAGAGGAACAGAAACTGTCCAAAAAATGTTCTTTAACATGGTCATGCATCACGATGGTGTTACCACATGAAGGATTGAACGAAGTAGCACAACCTAATTTGGAGATAGGCAACATTCAAGAAGATATTGTTTCAGGATTGAATCACCTAGCGTGGAATGTAAAGAGAAGTGAAGCTGAGTATAACAGAGTGAGAATCATCTTGGAGCAAGAAGAAGATAGAGCTGAAGAACACCAAAGAGCCGCCGCTAGAAAGCTTCGCAATCAAAGGAACCCGCAGTAATCTCCGCAAGACAGATCTTCACGCTGGATCGTATTGGTTCTTTCTCGCCCGACAAACATCAAAGGATATTGAGGTCGACACCAGGTGCCAAAAATTTGGATGAACTTCAGTTTACTTCAAGGTCGAAGCGAGTCAAAAGAGAAGATACTCCAAAGGAATTTGAACCAAGATTAGAAGACGCTTCTGAGTCATCACAAGCTCCATCTCTTCAAGAACAAGTACAAGCGGCAATTCAAGCAAGTATCCAGGCAATTTCTCAACCAACAAGCCAGGTTGGTTCATCAAGTCTCCTGTCAAGCTTTCAAACTTCAAGAAGCACGATGGCTCACAATGCTCCTCCTCCTCCTCCTCCTGCTCATGTGCTCAATGGCGCTACTTGGATGATCAAAAACCCATCACCATTGGAATTTGCAATCTATCACGACATGCCAAAGAATCCAGAGAATTTTTGTCCCAAATTCAATGTCAGTGATTTCAATCGTACAGCAAAGGATCATATCAAGATGTTCGAAGACCTGCTTCGTAACAGACGAGTTGAATATGGAGATGTGGCATGTAGGCTCTTTCCCTACTCATTGGGAGAAGAGGTGTACTTCTGGTTCATTCACTTACCTACAGGGTCAATCAGGACTTGGGACGCAATGAAGGATGCATTTATTGCAAAGTTTGGTATACCAACCACGCCAGTCGAGCTGTATAGACAGTTTGTTGAAATCCGAAGGAGAGAACATGAGCCAATCACTTCCTTCAACAACAGGTTCCACCACGCATACACGATGTTACGACATCCCTACCTCATTGCTGACCCAAGGGAGATCTATTATGGAGCCCTAGATCATCTTACCGCCATGTTCGTGAGGACATCTCCTATCCCGAATGATCTAAACGCAGCATATGCAAAGGCTATTGAAGTCAGTAAGCACATGGGACAGAATATTACTGGGCCGCTACTACATATGGGACCTGCTGCAGTACCAAATCAAATACAAGCAGTTAGTATGGCATTAACCAACCAGACTCCAGTTATGAATCCTATTCCACAAGCAACATATCCTAGCGTACAGCCGGTAAACCAGTTGGTGCTTCATCCTGGAGTTGCACTTTCACAAGCCCCACCAGCACAACCTGTGTACCTGCAAAATGCAACAAACTCCTCAAGAACACAGGAAGAAAAGGATGAAATGAAAGAGTTGATTGAACAAGTCAAGAAGTTGTCAACCGAAGTAACTCATTTGAGGAATCAGAATAATCAACTTCAAAGCATGCAGAGGATCAACCAAGGCCAACATGCAAACAATCAAAATTTCCAAGGAAATAATAATCAAGGTTTCAGGAACAATTATCAGGGAAACAACAACCAGGGCTTTCAAAGGAGACCATGGAATACTGCTCCTAATAATGGAAACGCGGTGACGCCGTTAGACAACCCATCAAGTTCACAAAATCAAGAAAATCATCCTACCAGTAAAGTGTTTCTAGCTGAGGCAGCCTTGTCCAGTTGGTGTAGACTCCACAATACAAATCAGCATTCTGAGTTGCAGTGTCCTGAATTCAAAATTGCAGCCGACATATTCCAGCAGGAGATGTGCAGCAACGATCCACCTGAAAATCCTCCTACAACAGGATATGAAATGGTCCCAACTACGCGGTATGATCAAGCCATGATTGTGGAAAGTTACAAGCATTTACCAGAAGGAGAAAATAATCAAGCTCGAAATGGGAGATTTCCACCAGAGTCGGCTAATGGACCAATGGTACCTCCTGGATCCCAGTTTCCACCTGCATCAGCAAATGAACTTGTTGAAGACTCAGAGTATTATTTTCCGCCCTTGAATAATAGTGTCCTAGTTGAAGGGATAAAGGAGGTATTTCACCAATCCTCAGGAGGCATGGGTCCGAGAGTCTATCATAGAAATCAGAGAAATCAGGAACCTCTGACAACATCGATCCCTCCAAACAATTTCTCTACTCCTCCAGATCCACAGGCTAGTAATAATCCAAAGTATCCACAGCACACGCAAGAATATAGGCAAAAGAATGTTGCACCTCCCATGGGCGATGAAATTAAGAGATTGGCCATGTTGGTGTTGGAAGAACTCAAGAAGGTCAAAATTAGCCTACCGCTCTACGAGCTACTGAAGGTCTCAAAGATTAAAGATGCTGTGATTAATAGTCTGAATGGTTCAAACACACTAAGGCCGGATGTTCAGAATCCATCCAAAGAAGCGGCCAACAATGCTCAAGCTACCGTTAGTGTAATCCAAGATGAAGCTGATAGCAAGGAACAATCTGAACAAGACGAATGTATGGTCCAGACCATAGCCTTCCCAGCCAAAAAAGAAGATATGTTAGAAGGCAAGGTATTACTCAAAAGGGGCGCGGTTAAGAAAACTCAACCCGCCATCAAAGAAAACCTCACCATTAGCCAAACTCTTCCAGAGAAGGAGGTTGCCGTCAAGAAAGATACGATCAAGAAAGGAAAGCCTTTAAAGAAGGTGGACGATTCAAAAGAGGAAATATCAGAACAGAATAACAATCTGAAGGTCAACGAAGTGAAGAATCAAGAACATAATGGGGATTCCTCGATCCTTTCCCAAGGCAAAGATGAACCGGCCCCGTTCCTCCTATCAGTCAGAATTTTTGGGAAATTATTGCATAACTGCCTCTATGATTCAAGAGCTTCTAGTAATGTGATGCCCCTAGCTGTCTGTCAGAGACTAGGTATAACTCCTGCTCCCACCAGAAGAAAAGTCACTCAGCTAGACAAGACAGAAGTCCCAGTCATAGGAGAATTGAACAATATCCACATGCAATTGGCTGCGGACCCAAGGGTTCAAAATTTCATAGACATATCAGTCGTAGATATTCCTGACTCATATGGAATGCTTCTAAGTAGATATTGGTCACGAAAGTTGAATGGGTATGTGTCAACAGACTTTGCACATATGTGGCTACCCTGGAGAGGAGTCCCAAACCAAATCAAAATCGACAGCACTCCAAGATTGAGACTTATGATAACTGAGTATGGGGAAGATAATGAAGTCCTGTTCTTAGAATCGGATTTAGGGACATACAAACCTAAAGTGGAAGAGGTCTTGATGATACAAAACCTACAAGACAAAGACGGTCAACAAGAGGTGATGGAATCTACAGAAATTGTCGTGGAAAGTGACCAAGGATCCAACCAAGAGGATGATGGGATGTTTGAAAATTTTAGAAAATTTGTTCACAAGAACGTGCGACAAAGTATGCAACTTGGCAACATGGCGTCCGTCCAAGACTTACTCCTCCCCAATTGGTGTAGGATACATAATGCCGTCCATTCAGAACTATCCTGTGCTTTGTGCCATACTGCATTAGAACAAGTATACAAGAGGGTCCCGTAGACATTGATTGTAGAAGAAATTGAAGACCTAGGAGTTGAAAGCTCCTCAGAAGATGAAACTCTATCCGACACATCAGTCGAAAGCCAAGAGGACGAAGAGACGGAAGACCAAGGAAATTCAACATGGACATTAAGGTTCGATGGATCCAAATCCAAACAAGGATCTGGAGCAAGCTTTGAATTAATTAGCCCAATGGGAGAAACTTACCTTGCCGCTCATAGGTTACAATTTCCTTGCACCAACAATGTAGTTGAATATGAATCCTTGATTCATGGGTTATTGCTGGCTATCAGAAAGAAAGCAAAAATATTGCAAGTATATGGAGACTTAGAAATAGCTATAAGGCAAATCAGAAGACAGTACGTCTGCCATGACAAGAGGCTGACTAGATACCGAAATCGAGTTTGGGACCTTATTGAGAGTTTTGAAGCATTCAACATCAAGTCTACATACAGGCATCAGAATCAAGTAGCTAATTCCCTTGCACAAGCCGCTAGCTCTTTGATACCATTAGCGATGGAAGGATTGAAGAAGTTCACAGTAGAGCTGACCTCAGTACCTTCAGTCCCAGATAACATCACCAATTTTCAATTTTTCGAAGACGACAAGCATATATTGGATTTCTTGACCAACACAGACATCTTCTTAGCTCAAATCATTGACGAAGAAGAAGTGGAGGGAGCAGAATTGGATGCTGAAGGAGTTTTGAATTTGAAGACAAACACTATTCCAAAAGGAATGGTGGAGTTAGAAAGAATCTTTGATCCCGACAAATTGAAGGAGATGAAAAGCCACAGCATGGAAGGAAACATGTGCGACACAATCAACGTTGGTGATGATAGACAAGTTAAGAACGTGTTCATTGGGAAGGCCTCCGCACCAGAAAGAAATGGTATCCTGAAAAATGTAAGAGATTTCCCAGATGTCATCGCTTGGAGTTATGAAGACCTCAAGACCTATGATACTGCAATCATCACTCACACGATCCCTTTGAAGCCAAGAAGCAAACCGTTTAGACAAAGACAAAGGCTGGTCAATCCTCTGCTGGAACCCCTAATATATCAAGAGGTTAAGAAGTTGCTCTCAGCCAAAATCATCTTCCCAGTAAGACATTCGACGTGGGTCGCCAACCTGGTTCTTGTCAGGAAAAAGAATGGGGAGATCAGACTGTGTGTCGATTTCAGAAACCTCCACCGAGCTTCAGAAAAGGACAATTATCCATTGCCATCGCTGGATGAAGTATTGCAGATTGTCAACGGGTCACAGATGATGTCTTTTCTGGATGGATATTCAAGTTATAATCAAGTTTTGGTCGAGCCTGAAGATCGACTCAAGATCGCATTCACTACCAAATGGGGAACATTTGCATACAAAAGAATGCCTTTTGGACTTATCAATGCTGGGGCCACATTCCAAAGAGCCATGGATATCGCCTTCAGGGACCTAATTGGGAAATGCATCATCATATACATGGACGATATCACGGTTTTCTCCAGAAAAAGAGAAGATCATGTGGATGACTTAAGAAGGGTATTCCAAAGGTGCAAAAGATATGGTGTTTTTCTCAATCCGAAGAAATGCATATTTGGGGTAACAGAGGGAAAACTTTTAGGACACGTCATTTCCGAAAGGGGAATCTCCATTGATCCTGAAAGAGTAAAGGCTATATCAACTATCAATTTGCCAGCCAGTAAGAAGGAACTCAAATCATTCTTCGGCAAGATCAAGGCTGCAAGAAGGGTCGTCTCCCACCCGTGCTCTAGTTCTTTTGTTCTCTCGATTAGGAACATAGTAGCATACATCTGATCTTGCTGCTTTTGTGTGATCATGTTCTCTTCTTTGCAAAAAATAACCTTGATCCTATCTTCCAATTCTTGGACATCCACATCTGTTTTGATCTCTATCCTTCTGTCAAGGATTGTACATAATACATCAAACACCTTATCCTGAATAGGATGGATAGTTTCCTCCACTCAGCTGCATCTACTATTGATATCCTCGAATAGAACTTCCTTCATTTGGAGTAAAGTTGACCATTGTAGAAGATTATGGGTTCCTCCATCAATTATCTTCTCTTGTGCTAAAACCTATCTAGATGTCCTTCTTACTACCTGTAATACAGGGATGACAATATCTCTAGTGTGAGTGAAGGCATCCACAGTCACTACCAGATTATGAATGATCTCAAGGACTTGGATAGCCCTGTGGACTGTCTTCATCATTCTTGCTACAAATTCCATGGCTACATTGTAGGATTCATCAATCCATGTACTCATGAGTTGGGCTAAGTTCTTCATCTTTTCTGCCTCATTTATTGACTCGGGAGGGAGTGCATGCAAGGGTGAGACTGCTGGATCTTGTCGCCTTAATGGATGGTTGAGGTGGCCAAAATAATTCCTCCAAGCATTAACCTCCTTTTCTAACCTCTTATTCTTCTCCATTTCTTCCTTTAGATTATCATTAACTACTCTCACTGAATCGATCGCTTCTTCCATGGCCTGCTCGAAGGTAAGTGGACCAAGATCAAATGTCTCTAAATCATATTCTTCTGCCATAATCTCATCCTCGTACTTGTCCATAGCTGGTGTAGCTACTTGTATCTTCCTGGATCCTGCATCATCTCTAATTACCTTTGACATCTTTGTAGCCTTCTTCTTTTCGATTTCTTCCTGAGAGTTTCCTAGGAGACTTTCCAAATCAAATACTTGCTCTTCATCTTCAACCACAACTACCCTCGTAAGTCTTTCTTTTATCTAATCTGGAATGGAAGATTTTCTCTCTCTTACTTGTATTTCCTCAGGCAAAGGTCCCTCGGCTCTGAAAGGAGATGTTGCTTCATCATCATTATTTTCTTCTTGCTGCTCATTAGCACCAACTTGGAGAGGAAGAGACTGACTTGATGAGTGCTGAGGTGTTCGTCTTTTGCCTTGTTTATCATTATGCACTGTGGATTCCATAGACTCATCAACTTCATACACTATCTCTCTTTGATCCTCTCCTTGACTTATCTCCTTTTCATGTCTAGAAGAAGTACTCGATGGACGATCAGGATTCACCTTTTGTTTCTTCTTGGATGGTTCTCTCTTCTCAGGTCCTTCCTTTCTCTTTGACCCCTTGGAATGAGAAGTGTTCTCACTCACACTTGCTTTTCCTTCTTCTGTTCTTGCTTCTAGGCTGAATGTCATGGCTATATTCTGCTCCTTCAATTTTTGATATTGGATGTCCACCCATCTGCGAGTGCAATTCAAAACTGGGTCCATCAATGCTCTCAGGTCTGCAACTTCTTGCTCATTCCAATCTATCTTCACTTCTTTATCTTCCTTCTCATAGGATGATTGGAGATATCTACCACTGTCTTGTGCTTGATCGGCTACTCTATAAACTTTACATTTCCTGATAAGATCCAAGGGTAATCTAGAATGCATCTTTCTTTTCACCTCCACATCATCCTGAACATTCATCCAGAAGTCCTCTACTTGAAACACGTCTGTACTTCTTCCCAACTGTCTCTTCCATATGACCATGAGGATCAAAATTCTCTCTCGAGGCAAAGGATGTGAATGAATACAGAGATAGTTCCTTTTTCTGCATCTTCGGCTTCTTGAGAATTAGGACACACTTTAATTGAATTTCCCAGTGAAATAGGTATGGGGATACCATTCCCATGCTTATGTCTTGATGTCTTAGCACGAGCTGCCAACTGTCTAGTTACTTCGAGTAATATTATTCTATCCGTAGGATACCTTGGCAACATATAAGGAGGTGAAGGACATCCATGGACCCTGATGTAGGTGAATTTAGGAAATTGAATGAACCATGCACCATGTTTCTTCACGAACTCCTGTGCTTCTGGAGATAGTCGTTGGTGAATCCCTCCTTGCAACGTCCTAGTGATATACATTGTGAAGGTGTCATTGATTAGCTTGTAGTAATTCTTAGGCGGATGATGCAATTGCGCATAAGAATCACATACTCTCCCTCTCCCAACAACTCCTCTGTGTGGTAGCCCTGTATACTCAAAACTTCTGACTAAAGAATATATAACATATAAACTCATGTGAAATGACTTAGTAGGGACTAGCCTCCTCAACTGCACATCTAGGTTGTTGCTAATAATTCTGGCCCAATTGAACATTCCTTTCCCTTGGACGATCACTTGAATAAAGAAGAACATCCACTTGTCGAAAAAGAAGGCTTGAGAGGCACCTATAACCCGATTGAGCATGGTTATCAAGTCTCTGAATTCCTCTTGGAAATCAATTCTGTGAGGCGTATTAGGTATCTTATTCAAGCGAGGCCTACTCTTGAGTAACCAATTCTTATTGATGAAGTTCAGACAGGTATCAAGGTCATCTTCGTAGATAGACTTAGCTCCTTCTAAGCTCTTGTAGATCATATCTCTCGGCTCTGGAAGATGAAAAGCTTCACTTATAGCTTCTTCTGAAAGATAGGCGAGGACAGTCCCATCCTTGGCTACGATTGTCCTTGAATGTGAAACATAGTGTCTGGCGCATTCGATCATTAGCTCTTGACATCTGACTGCAGGAGGGAAGCCTGCGGCCTTGATGATGCCACTCTCAATTATCTTCTTGGCTATGGGTGATGGCTTGCCGATGTAGGGTACTTCTCGAAATGTCCTCACATTGAAGTTCCCTAAGTTGGTGTCGCCAATACTGCTCCATTTGGATACGATCCTTGTCTCCAAATCGTCATTCTTTTGATCTTCTTTAATGAGAGCCTGCCGGGTAGCGGATCCACTTGCCTTGGGGGTCGCCATTTGCTTCCTACAAAAAGAAGTTTAAGTCAGGTTTAGGCATAGTACCTTAGATAGGTGACTTAAGATCTCTTAAAGAAACAATTGAACCTTAATTTGAAAATAGAATGATAAACCCTTAAAATTATGAATTTTCAACATTGACATCACCCAGAAATCAAACTAGATTATTGAAGACCTAACCTTAAGAAGATTGACATATAAATTGAAATCAGACCTTGAATACATCTTCAAAATCAGATTGCACATACCTGGTGCTTGATTTCTAATTATCAACCTGAAAAGATGGATAAAAATGGAGATTGCTTTTGGATTCGCCTTCCTCTCAAGTGATATTCAAAGGGTTTCAAAAGTTTCAAGTCTGCACCTCAGGTTCACCTTTGTAGATTCAGTCCTTGACCAGCCTTCTTAGATCAGAAATTCGCCTTCCTGCTGCAATTCGCTCTTCCAACTCTGCTCCTCAAATTCGCTTAGGAAGAAAATATAAATGAATGAATGATACTTGCAAACTTACTTTCCTTTATATGGTGCTTTCATCCCTTTTCAAAGAGGCCGACCTCTTAAATAAACAAATATAATTTAAAAAATTCATCCCCAAGATGGCCGACCTAGCAATAAAGCTTAAAAAAAATGTAATTGGGCAGCAAAAGTGAATTTTTCGAATTTTAAGGCTCAAAGATCAATTTAGCCCATTTGACAAGTGTTTAATCAAGCTGGATTTGCATTATTTATCCAAATGAGGTTTGATTAGCAATTTAGGAGAGGAAAAATGTGTCTTGAATGTGACTTTGCTTGTGAATCTCTTAAAGAGGCATAGGCAAGTCTAGGAGATATTGAAGTTTCTTTAATGTTTGCCACTTTTCTCCATTTTTTTTTTTCATTTCACCATCTTGATCCTTAACCTCTGATGTTCTTGCCATTATGAACTTGCAATTTGCCTTCAAACAAGGTGAAAAATGTGGATTTCAAAGGACTTCGCCCTTGACCCTTTGGAAGGGTCAAGAGCGATTTTTGTGATTATGTCCAAATTGCATCATTTAATTTTTACCCCAAATTGCTTTCCCAGGCAAGCATTTACTAGATTTCTTTCCACCAAGGCCTAGGAATTTCTACCTTAGTCTCCATCATGAGCAAATTAGGTGATCTTGAGAATTTCGCTCTGGACCCTTTGGAAGGGTCAGGAGCGAAATTCATTCTTTAGCTCAAAATCCTTACCTTTTGAACTCATAACCCATTCAAATACATGCCTATGGAAATCTTTAAGTCCAATTCACCTTCATCAACTTTTGGCTTAACACAAAATTGAAAGAAAAAGGATATGTTGAGAATTTCGCTCTGGACCCTTTGGAAGGGTCAGGAGCGAAATTCAAGTTTTAGACTTGATCCTTCATTTCCTTCACTTCAATTCATCTTGCAAGGCAAAAAATACATCACTCCACCTTCAACCACGCCATAGGAATCAATGTTTTGACTTTCTCCAAGGGGAAAATAGGTGTTTTGAGGAATTTTGCTCTGGACCCTTTGGAAGGGTCAGGAGCGAAATTCATTCTTTGCTTGTTTTTTCTTACTTAGCTCCATTCTTCTCACTTTGTTCTACCTTGACCCTCACCTTTGGATCCCTCTCTCATGAAGACATCACTTGTTTGACCCCAAAAAAGGCCTGAAAGGGGAAATTCGCTCAAAACCATGACCAAGGACAAGACCTATTTAGGATTTCACTCTGGACCCTTTGGAAGGGTCAAGAGCGAAATTCATTCTTTAGCTCAAAATCTTCATTTTTGGTGGCCACGATCCATTCAAGGGCATGCCTAGGGGTATCTCCGAACTTATTTCACCTTGATCAAGGTTTGTCTTCACACAAAAGTTGGAAGAAAGAATAGGTTTTAGGAATTTCGCTCTGGACCCTTTGGAAGGGTCAAGAGCGAAATCCATGTTCTTGAGCTCATTTCTTCATTTTTTCAACTTCAATCCATCTCACAAGGAAAGGACACATCAATCCACTCCTATCCACACCATAAAAACCAAGGATTTGACTTTCTCCAAGGGGAAAATAGGTGTTCTCAAGAATTTCGCTTTGGACCCTTTGGAAGGGTCAAGAGCGAAATTCTAAATTTAGCTCAATTCCTTCACATTTGGTGATCACAAGCAACTCAAAGCCATGCTTAAGTACATCTTCAATCTTAATTCACCCTAATCCACACTTGGCTTGACAATTGAGGGGAAAAGGTAGATTTTGGGAATTTCGCTCTGGACCCTTTGAAAGGGTCAGGAGCGAAATTCAAGTTTTAGGCTAAAATCCTTCACTTCTTCACATTCCATCACTTCAAAAGGCAAAGACATGTCAAAATACTTCCAAATATGCCCAAGGAGATAAAGTATTGACCTAAACAAGGGAGAAAATGAGGTTTTTGAAGAATTTCGCTCTGGACCCTTTGGAAGGGTCAAGAGTGAAATCCACAATCTTGGACAAAATCCTCACTTTTCAATGCTTTCAATCACTTCTTAAGGAAAGAACATGTTAAAACCTTCCCAACATGCCTTAGAAACTAAGATCTTGGTCTAATCCAAGAAGAAATGGGTGTCTTCTAAGAATTTTGCTCTAGACCCTTTGGAAGGGTCAAGAGCGAAATTCATAAATTAGGTTGATTTCACACTCAATTGCCTTAATTCACCTTCAAACTTGATCTAATTCACCTCTCCTTATCACCATCAAGTCTATTTGCCACTTACTTAGCTCAAAACAAGGTCTTTCCAATGTCCTAGGCAAAATAGAGGGTCAAATGAGGATTTCGCTTTGGACCCTTTGGAAGGGTCAGGAGCAAAATTCTCATTTTAGGTTGATTTTCACCATTTCATCACCTCAAACCTCCTTTCAAAGGCAAATATGCATCAAAGTCCTTCAAACCATGCCTTAGGAGTTACAAATTTGGTTAGGTTAAAGAGCAAAATAGAGGAAAAGTGGATTTCGCTCGGGACCCTTTGGAAGGGTCAGGAGCAAAATTCTCATTTTGAGCTAATTTCTCACTTCCTTTCTCCTTCTCATGCCTTGGACCTATTTTGTTAGGCTTCCTTCCATCAAGATCAAGCTCAAATTGGCATTTACTTCAAGATTTTGTGAAGAGATAGGACTCTACAAGAATTTCGCTCTGGACCCTTTGGAAGGGTTAGGAGCGAAATTCACCCTTAGGCTCTAATCCTATCTTCATTCTCCACATTTCTTCACTCAAACAAGTATTTTGCCTTCACTCAAGCCTGGGAATGGGTTAGCTCCTAATTTGGGTCAAGGTGGAGTGTCTTGTAAAGGAATTTGCTCTGGACCCTTTGGAAGAGTCAAGAGCAAAATTCCTATTTTAGGCTCAATTCATCTCAAATTTGACTTGGCTTTGCGTTAGACTTGATCCTAGATCCATTTCCTTCCATGCTCTTGCAAATTTGTTCAACCATTCAATGACTTAGATGAAGAATTAGGTCCTTTTGGGAAATTTCGCTCTGGACCCTTTGGAAGGGTCAAGAGCGAAATTTTCATTTTAGGTCAAGTTTCTTGACCTTTTTCACTCATCATACCTTAAATTCATCTTCTTGAATCTTCTCTCTGTCATTCAAGTCTATATTTGCTCACTGGCTCCATTCAATCGACTCCGACTCGACAGAAGACAAGACTCAGACCAAAAAAAACCACCCTGACCTATCCTGACTCAAACCTTCTAACCTCTTTGCACAATCTATACATTTTCCATCTCCTGAAAGGTAAGATCCTTCTAAGATTCCATCAGGGTTCAAGGCAGACAACACATGACTTTCCCAAGCCCAAGTCAAATTTGGCTTTGAAAAAAACCACCTAGGTGAGCTCTCCGAAGGAAACCCTAACCTACACAGCCCAGGCGACCACTAACTCACTCAAAACATCTAGCAAGCAGAGAAAAACCTAGCTAAGAGAAAGCAAAACCAAAAAAAAGAAAGGGGGTCCCCATCCTGATGGGGCGATGTGTGAAATGGTCACAACAAGTCCTTAGCTATGATGCTCTCCAAATAGTCACCACTCTCAAAGTCAGGTTCCTCTGTTGGTAGAATAATAGGGGGTAAATCAGCAAGACCATCTCCTTTAACCACTTCATCCACAATGGTTGCAACTTCTCCATCAAGTGAAATTTGATCCCATTTTGTTAAGGGAACCTCATTGTATCTAACATCTACACGAGAGAAGTGAAGTGAGCTATGAATGTACACCAGGTTCTCTGCTTTCTTTGACCCTAATTGGTTCCTCTTTACTGAATGAACCCATAAGTACTCCAATTGCTCTCACAAGATGAAGAGCTAGCTACTTGTGAGAGTAATCTTATTGCGATTCAAGGGTTTCGCCTCCATGGTTCCAGCACCACTCTATAGGGTCTTTCTTTACTTTCATATCATATGAAGCTTGCACAAAAGAAAAATCACCTTACCCATGTGAAAACTTATTCCATTGACTCGTCGAAATTGAAGCATCCTCACCTCAGCCACACATCTTTTTTGTTGCAGCCCAAAATCACTTCATTACCTCTCTATCCTGATGTGGAGCCCTCTTATTGGTCACTTGTATATCATACCATTTAGGATTAAGGGCATAGGTAGCACAATGAAGAGGTGTGTTGAGTTTGTTCCATCTTCCATTTAACTTTTCTTCCATCAAAGGATATAGAGAAAGATCTTTTGCATCCGTCATTTGCTTGACTCTTTCACACATAGAATCTATTGCTTCATAATCTTCTCCCAAACATGCCTTGTCTAAATTTGTAAATCTCATCACCTCACATATGGGCTTGATAAAGTCAAGAACAAATTTAACATCAACCCAAAAATGGTCATCAAGGACCATACCTCCATCTCAACTATAGTATCTATTGTAGATTGTCTCCAAGTTGCCCATGCATCACTAACAACCATGGAATGCAAAGCTCCTTTGACTTCACAAAGGCAGTCAAGGAGAACAAAGTAAGAAGCAAAACTTGTATCAGCAGGTTTGAGAAGTTCCACCTTGGCAAATTTATGATAAATGGCTTCTGTGTGGTGATGGTTATGTATGAAAATTTGTATTTTGCCGCCCTTCTCTATGAGACTTGAAATCCATTGGAACTTGCCAACATCTTTGAGTGCATTATGCAACAAATACATGCAACAAGGTGTCCAAAATATATGCTTGTACCTTTTTTGCACCAACATGCATGTTGCTTTACAAAGAGGGGCAAAATCAATAATAACTTGAACATGTGTTGCCCCCACTTCCTCAATGTCGTGACATAGCTGGTTATGAAGAAATTCTGCATTTTTTCTTGCCCTCAACAATCTATTGCCTTCAAAAAATAAGCTCCTTTGCTGCATGTTACCATGATATTAAGTAGTGGACAATTTCTACAATTTGTCCACCCATCCATCACAATACTGCATCCTTTTGTAGCCCACTCTCTTTTCGTTGGTGCAGTTTGTTCCTCTGATTGAGTTTTTTCTTTATCAATTAGAGTAGTGTAAATCTTTTCATACCCAGGTGGTTTATACCCTATTGGTGCATTACTGATAGCATGGACCATTTCCAAGTAGAAAGGTGAGTAAACAACATTAAATGGTATTACATTTGCATAAAAGAATCGTGCAATCACTGAATCAACTGATTCTAGACCTTGCACACAAACAATCTTCCAATGGGGTTTGAGATACCAATGTGTGGTCTCTTACAAGCATATTCTACTGCTACATCTCTAAAAGACACATCCACCTCTAACTCTCTATTTTGACTTTGAGCTACAGTAGTTGCCCCTAGTGTTGAAGCATGAGCTCTAATTAGCAACTTTCCCATCAACCCTTTCTTGATCCCTCAGAGCATCATGTTGTTCTCCTTCATTTGGACAAGGATCAACACCTTTCCCAAGTATGTGAAGGAAATGAGCCTTCACCCTTGTGTAAGTACCTTGTCATGCCATTGGACAAAGCTTACATTTGATTGTGGCATTTCCACTTGTACCTTTTTGTCCCAAAATACAATCAACATACTTCCACAAGGGGTACAACCCTTGTTTTCCCCCATTTGACATTTTGAATCTGAACAAAAAATTTAAAAATATTAGGTTTGGCAAATTGGCAGCAAGATACAACATTTGAATTCAAAATATTTCATCATATTTATCTTGATTGTCTAGTTCTGTCTATCATCTTTTTATGGCTAATTTTGTGGTTTTTTTAAATCTGAGATCTCAACTAAAATAATTTATAAATTATAAGTATAAACCATCAGGAAAGCAACCAATTGCAGCTAACAACCCCACCTAGTCAATTTCTAGGATAAAAAAATTGTGTTGTGTTGCAAACTTTCTTTGTTCTTAAGTGCTTATTTCTAGTCTAACAAACATTCTAATCCTCTAATAAACTGTCATTTGAGATTTTCAAGAAGCTCACGATATTGTAAAATGTGTAGTTTGTTATTTAATTTATAATAGTTGTAATATTATAATATATATTAATAATTTAAAATAGTTTAAATTTTAATACAAACACGAACTGTATTTTAAGAAGAAGTAGACTGTGTTTCTTTTATTGAAAGAGGCTTTAATATTTTCTTGTCTTCATCAAGTTCCCCCTTATTTTTGCATACAATTTCCATTTTTCAGATCGACGTTGATTTAGAATTTTTGATAGCAAATATCTATACAAATAAAAGACATGAAAGCCTCTTGTGCATATTGTTCCAGTTTGCTTTTCATAATACTAACTTGAAGATCCTTGGCATGATAATTTAAAAAATATTATACAAATGGCATCAAATACCCTTTTTCCCACAGTGTCGTGGCAAACAAACCCTCGAAAAACCTTGGAAAACACCTTCAATGTATGTCGTCCCTTTCTCCTGTGGCATCGTAGCAAAAAACTCTAGAAAATGTTAAGGAATTTAGATTAGTGATAGAGAAAACAATAGTCTAATACTATATAGTAAGAACAGACTTTCAATGAGATCGTTGATATCAATATATTGACCACTGATATATATATATGATTCTGTCAAATAATATTTGATGAATATTATCGACTGCTTGCTGTATCATGAAATTGCCACTGTTATTGATATCATTCACAGCAAGTGTCAATATCGTTGTATATGTATAACGGTGAAAGGTCATGTCTATGTAGGGGCATGACTTCTACGTGGCTTATGCCACGTAGAGTCATGACCCTACGTAAACATAACTCTTCACATGCATTAGTCACCGTTCATTAGTTATTAGTTATGCATCAAAACATTTACGGTGCTCAATACTATCGGGTTTAACAATAATACTTCGACTTCGACAGTCATCGGATAATGCAACGATGATAGTCATTGATCTGCCGTAAGCAATCAATAATATGTTAATGTTACTATCAATCAATATATCTATATGTATGTGATGTATATATATATATATATATATATGATATATTGCTTGCTTCAATCCGAATGAGGCTACATCCTTAACACTCCCTCTTAGCAAAAGAGGATTGAATTTCATAATTAAGTTTAAGGAACAACATTCTAGATATATATTCATTTGGCATGAGCATATACATTCACCCAGTAAAGCTTACCAGTGAGATACTGCATATCTCAAGGAGATATGGATTATCTGACATCCAGCACTCTGGGACAACAACTACATGAAGTCTTATCAGATAACAACCTTGATCCTAGTGACAACTGTAAAATTGTCATTATCACAGGTGCAATAAATTTTGTATCATCACATCTGGCACATTCCGGGACAGAAAACTAATGTAGTCAATCATGATATGATTGTTATCATAATTTCCGACACATTTCAGAACAACACTTAATGACAACAAATCAATAACTCAACATAACAAATTTAGTATCAAGATTTCTGGCACATTCTGGGACAACAACTTAATGTAGTCAATCTTGATAACAGATCGGGCTATTGTGGAGGTCGTCACCTTACAATAGCGATCTTACACATACATCACATGAAAGATCGTCACCTTTCATGACATAACACATACATGCAATATTGCATCCAAGATATTCATGAATATATCAAATTACATATGACTAAGATTCAATATCAGAAATTTCAATTATAATTTAGTCATACCAAGTTTACCTCTAAAGTACTCCACTTTCAACTTTGCAAGAGGTTTGGTGAATATGTCGGCACTTTGCTCTTCAGTGCTGATGTAAGTCAATTTGATAACATCTCTGTCTACCATATCTCTTATGTAATGGTAAGGGATTTCTATACGTTTGGATCGATTATGAAAAATTGGATTTACAAAAAGTTTAATGCAGCTTTGATTATCACAGTGAATCACAGTGGGGTTCAGGGGCTTCCCAAATAGTCCAACTAGCAATTTCCTTAACAACACTACTTCACGAGCTCCCATGGAGGCAGCCATATATTCGGCTTCAGTGGAACTCTGAGCAACTGCTGACTGTTTTCTGCTAAACTAGGATATCATAGCCGATCCAAGACTAAAACAAAACCCCGTTGTACTTTTATGATCAATGGAACTGCCTGCCCAGTCGGAATCAAAATACCCTTGGAGTTGTATCTCAACATTTTCATACTTTAGGCCAAGTCCAATAGTACCATGCAAGTATCTCAGAATATGCTTAGCAGCCATTAGGTGAATCTTCTTGGGTTCGAACATGAAATGACTTAACACATTAGTAGCGTAACAAATATCAGGGCGAGTGTTTACCAGGTACATAAGAGATCCAATAATTTGTCTATAGTATGTAGGATCTGTAGGTTCTGAATCTACTGCTTCACTTTTGAGCTTATGAAGATTTGTTTCCATTGGAGTGGATAGAGGTTTACAATCCATCATACCAAATTTGGTCAAGATATCAGTGGTGTATTTTCCTTGATTTAGGAAAATATAATTCTCTTTTTGCCACACTTCTAGACCCAGAAAATAGTGCAAAAGACCTAGATCCTTCACATCGAATTCAGACACAAGACCTTGTTTGCATTTTGCAATAAGATGATCTTCTCCATGCCCTGGGAGCTTGCTTAAGGCCGTAGAGAGCTTTTTTCAGTCTACACACATAGAGGTTTCTATCATGTGCAGCAAAGCCTTCAAGTTGTTCTATTACTATATATACTTCTTCCTCAATAACACCATTCAAAAATGCGGTCTTTGCGTCCATTTGATGTAACTTCCACCCTTTAGACGCTGCAATGGCAATAATGGTTCTTACAGAAGTATATCGGGCAACTGGAGCAAATGTCTCTCCGTAATCAATTCCAGCCTTTAGCGAAAACCCACTGGCAACGAATCTAGTTTTGTGTTTTTCAATACTACCATCTGGTGCATATTTGATTTTGAATAACCACTTTGAAGAGACAACTGATTTGTCTTTTGGTCTAGGTACAATGTCCCAGACATCATTTTTTAAGATAGATTGGTATTCCTCAATCATTGCATCTTTCCAAGCTTGACATGTTAAAGCCTCTTCAACATTTGATGGTTCAAATTTTGTAAGCTCGGTCATGAGTGCAACATAGCATGATTGACTTCTTGTTTTCTTATTCTCTCTGAAGATTTCATCAGGTTCCACATTATTTTCTTCAATCATCTTTCTTGCCCATAGTGGTTTTTTCTTGTTAGGATTTTCAGCATTCTCAAAATTAGATGATTGAAGTTCATGATCTTCTATGCTATTCTCCCTCTGATTCTCAATTGTAAGATTTTCATCTAATTCTGTGGTTTGATCATCTTCTGCACTTAGAGAGAGTTTATAAGCAGCATCTTCTTCAAATTTGACATTTCTACTGATTTCAATAGATCTTCGTCCTAGAATATAGACTCTGTATCCTTTAGTGGTTTCACTGTAACCAACAAATATGCCTTTCTTCCCGGAGGGTTCTAGTTTGGTCCTCTTTTCTTTAGGAACGTGAATATACACGTGGCAACCAAAGATTCTTAGATGGCTTAAATCTGGTTTATTCCCTGTAAAGGCTTCTTCAGGTGTTATATTCTCTAGGATTTAATGAGGGCATCTGTTTTGAATGCACACAGTTGTATTTGAGGCTTCAGCCCAGAATGAGATATGTAGATTTTGATCATGCATCATGGCTTTAGCGGCTTTGATGATGGTTCTGTTTTTCCTTTCTGCGACTCCATTCTGTTGAGGATTATAAGGTATTGTACACTCCCTCTTAATCCCAACAGAAATGCAGAATTCTTTAAAAATTTTAGAGATATATTCACCCCCATTATCTGATCTTAGAGTCTTTATTTTTTTCCCAGTTTGATTTTCCACTAAGGCTTTAAATTCTTTGAATTTCAATAACACTTCATTTGATTCTTTGAGTTTTATGAAATAGATCCAAGTTTTCCTAGAGTAGTCATCAACAAACATCACGTAATACAAAAATACCCCTAGTGATAGTAATGACATTGGACCACACAAATCAATGTGGACAAGTTCTAGTACAACTTTTGATTTGTGTTCACTTGAGGGAAAGGACCCTTTTGAGTTCTTCCCTAGAGCACATCCTTTACAAGTTCCAACATGATCAGATTTTAGATTGGGTAATCCTGTGGTGATCTTTCCTATAGAAGGTAGGGCACTAAATCGAAGATGTCCTAATCTTCTATGCCAAATTTCATTAGAATTTGATACTTCATGATTTAGTGCTTGTTTTTGAGTATTACATAGTTTATAAATAACTACCATCTCTAGATCCTATAAGAATAGCATTCTTTATGTTAGAATTTTTAGGCCAAAGTAGAACTTTATCTTCATGGAAGGTGACACGATATCCTTGATCAGCTAGCCCTGAAATAGAGACCAAATTCCTTTTGATACCCAGTACAAAAATAACATCTTTCAATTGTAATGTAACTCTTGTTCTTAATTGAATTGAGTAGGTCCCAATTCCTTTCACTGGCTAGGTAGAATTATCTCTTATTGTAACTTCTTCAGTTGAGTGCCCTTCAAAGGTTTCGAATTGATCTCTAAATCCGGTTATGTGTCGTGATGCTCCACTATCGATTATCCACATATGTTTGTTTGAGTTTAGTTCGCTTGACAAGGCTAAGAAGAATAGAGGATTCTCTACTTCCTTGACTTCAGCTATGGTTGCTTGGGCTTTCCTTCTTTCCGGGCAGAACCTGTGAGTGTGTCCAAATTTATCACACCTGTAGCATTGAATCTTGGAGAAGTCTTTGTTTTTGTGATTATTTCCTCTCTTCCATTTGAACTTCCTTTTCTTCCCCTTGTTGCTTGTGTTAGCATGTAGTGCTTGAATTTCTCCCTCTTTGTTTGGACCCATCCCTCTTGTAATTAGTCGAGATTCTTCTTGAGTGCAATCGTTCTTGAGTTGATCGAATTTTGGTAGTGTCGGTCGAGCACTAATGCCTTGAATAAAGGATTCCCAACTGGATGGTAATCCCTCAAGTGCTATTAGAGATAGCTCCATATCATCTACATTATTTCCAATAGTTGACAATTGGTCTTTCAACTCTGAAATCCTCATGAAATAGGATGTGATTGTTTCTCCTTTGTTCATGTAGATATGCATTAATTGTTGTTTTAAAGTGAGCAATCTACTTGCATTATTTATTTCATATGTATTTTGAATTGTCTTACATATCATAAGCTGTAGTTAGTTTTGATATGGTTGGAAGAATGTGATCTTTAACGGCATCAATTATTATTTTCTTAGCCTTGTTGTTGTGTCTTTTCCAGGTTGTTCTCTCTGGTTCGTCTTCGGGCATCTTTGTATCTTCTTCTATGTATGCATCTAGTTCAAGTTCTTGAAGAATTGCTATTATTCGAATTCTCCATGAGACAAAGTTGGATGCGCCTTTGAGTCTATCCTCCACTCTAACACTGTTCACCATGATTGTTCTTCCTTTGATTCTGAATGCAAGTCTGAATTTTAATTAAAAAATGTCCCTATCTTTTATTTATTTCTCTACCAACCTGGCTCTGATACCATGTTAAGGAATTTAGATCAGTGATAGAGAAAACAATAGTCTAATACTATATAGTAAGAACAAACTTTCAATGAGATCGCTGATATGAATATATTGACCACTAATATATATATATATATATATGATTCTGTCAAGTAATATTTGATGAATATTATCGACCGCTTGTTGTATCATGAAATTTCCACTGTTATTGATATCATCCACAGAAAGTGTCGATATCATTGTATATGTATAATGGTGAAAGGTCATGTCTACATAGGAGCATGACTTCTACGTGGCTTATGCCACGTAGAGTCATGACCCTACGTAAACATAACTCTTCGCATGCATTAGTCACTGTTCATTAGTTATTAGTTATGCATCAAAACATTTACGGTGCTCAATACTATCAAGTTTAACAATAATACTTCGACTTCGACAGTCATCGGATAATGCAACGATGACAGTGATTGATCTGCCATAAGCAATCGGTAATATGTTAATGTTACTATCAATCAATATATCTATATGTATGTGATGTATGATATATATATATATATATATGATATATTGCTTGCTTCAATCCGAATGAGGCTACATCCTTAACAGAAAACACCTTTGTGCGATGTATTCACACACTCCCATCATATTTTTTGACCCTGCCAATGCATTTTTTTTGCTTTTACAACATTTGCATTTTAGTTTTCTTTTTTCTTTCTAATTTTTTGGGCCAAAAACACGTGGAGATGTCCTCCCATCTCCTGTCGATGTCTCCCAAACCCTAAAACACCTCCCTTGGGGTTTCCGAGATGGGAGATGCATCCTAGTCTTTGGGACGCATCCTAGGGGATTGGGGACATGTATCCTTGCAATGTTGCTTTGGCAACATCATGAGCTTATCTCAATGGAGGAGATTGAAGCATTGGCTTTTGATGAATAGTAACTCTTTTTCAAAGCCACAACTACTCGATTATAACACATGTAGTAGTAATATCACAAAACTCAAGGTAGGAAGCTTGTCTTACATATGTCATCAACTAAAATTATTGTTCAGATTATCCAGCTGTATTGAGCAGTTTTAATTATTTCAACTTGGCCAAGAGAATCTATACACCTAGCACCATGATCCCAAACTCCATTTGCTCCTTCCACTTGGTCTTTTGATGCTTATGGCGTTATATCATTGAACAAGTTGTAGAGGACTCCTTACATGAATAGATGCAAAGTACTAGGTGAAAAAGATGTCGACAATGACTACCCACATAGATGCTATGACAGGTTTTCCATTATTAGCCAAATCAGAAAACACCAATCAATATCAAGAATCCTATCTTTCCATTGCTGTAATCAAATATTTCTTTCTTTTTTATCATAATAGATTCCATGGTCCATGTGGGTAAAGCTCTAACCTTTGATTACCCCCATTCTAGATCTCTCAAATGCTCAACTATTTTTTAGTCATCCCCTTTCTCTCCACAAATACTTGAAACAAACTTTTCCTCGTTTGGTTGTTTGACCTAGCTTGGCAATGAGATTTTTATAAATGTCGACACATTCATGAAGATAGTCACAAAGAAACATATAATCAAAATGTGAGCAGTGACTCCCCATCGTTTGTGCTGTGCGGACCTCTATCCTTTATGCTTTAATGGACGCTCATAACCTATTCGCAAGTTCTCATTGTGGCATAGGAAAGGAGGACACAATCAAAGGTTGTGGAATCTAACATTTACAACTGCCAACTGCATTTGCTTCAAAGTTTCTTGAGCCTTTTCAATGAATCCATTTCCTGTGTATCCTGCCTTCCCCTCGTCCCTTCCTACACTCAATAAATGTGGAGAGGGGACACCATTCCTTATAATGGTGTTGCAGTCCCTTTTCTTGGCACCATAACCCTTTTAAATGCACTTGCAAGTCATCCTGAACACTCATACTTTTTTCTCCTGCACACGAGGTTTTT
This sequence comes from Cryptomeria japonica, assembly GCF_030272615.1. Taxonomy (NCBI): domain Eukaryota; kingdom Viridiplantae; phylum Streptophyta; class Pinopsida; order Cupressales; family Cupressaceae; genus Cryptomeria; species Cryptomeria japonica. The sequence continues at coordinate 428,846,048 of NC_081413.1, read as the reverse complement.
TGTCATCCTCTTTGAATGACATTTTAATTTTATTTCTTTGTTTGTTTTCCTCCACAGTAATCCACCATGGAAGTGGTTGACATGTGGGATGTGACACATTTTAAGGTCCTTTTAGAAGAAATTTTCCTCCGATATCTACTTTGGCTATTGTTATATCTATATTTCTCAACTTTCTTTCTGAAGTACTACTATAGAGACTACAGTCTTCCAAGTAATCTACTAATAACATGGAAAGAGCTTCCAAAACTGTATATTTTCAAATCCATCCCTGATTCATAGATTTATCCATGCTTTCATCCCAAGAGTCCTTGATTTTTACTGGGACTACTTACCTGATCTGAATATTGACTGCCTAAGACTAAGAGCTCTCTGAAGATTGATTGCCTAAAATCCCTCCCCCTCAACCGAATGCTCAAGTGCTCTCCCAATTGTGGAGCCCTCTAACACGTACCTAGAATGCACTGCCCTGGATGAATCCCTCTTCTGTTGGATTCCCAACTCAGGTTGAGAATAATCATCTGGACCAATTGGATATTGACAAATCAGCACTGATATGAGGCCACATCTCCTTGATGTAGTGATCTTCCAATAGGCAAGGATGACCTCCCAAAAGCAAGGTTCAAACAGGGAAGAAGTGCAATGAAGAATTCTGGATCAGATATTTCACCATTTGATTAATGTGCTCCAAAGCCATGGCTACTCGTATTTCCCCAGACATAATTTCACTTTACCATTTCCAATGTAGGAGCATCTCAGGGGTTGTGCAATCCTGCATCACCCAAAACTATTTCATTAATGTTTGCTTAGCTTCTGCAAATTTTCTTCCTTTGTCACAGGTATTTTATTCTTACTGGAGATTCATTTTCTTACCTCAGACCTCTGGGTACTCACACAGAGTACAGGCAGTCATCATCTTATGCAGTGCTGCATATCACTGTTGAAGCCTCCAAACTGAAATATAATTATTGTAATAGGACCTGGAACAATGTCCATTTGTCCAATTTTGTATTTTGTAAGCCATGGCATGTTCTTTTATTAAAGGAGGCCTCATTTAGACTGTGCACTTATGAATTTGGATTTCGCACCAATTTGTAAGGTCCCTAACTGGGACCAATCCTAGGAAAGATTATTAACCATAATAGCACATTTGTGCTTGGCATCTTATTGTTATATTGCAGAACCCCTATAAAAGGTGGACAATTCAACTGATGAAAATCAGCAAGGAGGATGGATAAAACAGATTGAAGATCAGACAACAAAGAAGAGTATGAATCTTGGCATGTATTGTTGTTAACATTCTGTTGTGCGTTGCACATGCTCCCTGTCGCCGATAGGGTCCCCCTCTTTTTTGGTCTTTTCGCCTTCGCCCTGTTGAGTTCTGCGCAGGGTGTCTCGCGTCCCTTTTGAGTAGGCCCATAATCAGTCCAAGAGATGATGATGTCATGGGCGGAAGCCCGGGAATCCGCAAGATAAGTTTAACGTTTGGGCGTTAAAATTCCAAGAGGATCGTTTAAACTTGTAAGATCGCCTAAGTTAGGTAAGGAATGGCAAAAGCTTGCAAAATCCCCCAAAAGATGAAATGTCTAAAGGTCGCAGAAGGACCCAAAGTGCCGATTTTCGCCAAAGGATATAGAGGGGAGAAAAAATTGTTAAAGTGTCAAAAGTTGACAAAACCTCCCAAAATCCCGAAATTCGCACTAAGGGGGAAAATTACAAGAGTTTTTAAAAGTTTGCAAAATGGGTGAAAATCCCGATTTTCGCCAATCAAGGGTAAATTGCAAAGATTTTTTTAAGTTTTCAAGACCTCCCATAATCCCGAAATTTGCATTAGAAGGCTTAAAGTGCGAAACGTTAAAGTTTGCGAAAACCCCAAAAACTCCGAAGTTCGCTGTCTAAGGCAAAAATGACAAATATTTTTAAAGAATTTCCAAAATACTCTAAATCTCCAAACTTTGCAAACCTCCTCCAAACGCCGAAAATCGCATTCCAAGAGGAAATCGCGATTTTCGACAAAGTTTTCAAAAGCAACCCAATCACCGAAAATCGCACTATGGAGGTTAAATTGCAAAAGTTAAAAAGTTTTCAAATCATGTCAAATCGCCGAAGTTTGAGCCAAAAGGGAAAATCGCGATTTTTTTTAAAACTTTGCAAACCTCTTCAAAACCCCGAAATTTACATTCCAAGGGTAAATCGCGATATAAAGTTTGCAAATAGCTTAAAAGCGCCGAAGTTTGAAAAAGACCCCCAAATCGCGATTTTTGGTAAGTTGTAAAAGTTTAAAAACTTGCCGAATGTTCTATTTTGCCAAAGTTCGGCCACTGAGGCAAAATCGCAAAGTTAAAATTTAAAAGGACCCTCCAAAATGCCGAAGTCGCGAGCTAAGTCGGGGGTGCGAAGTTTATATAGTTTGCAAAGCATAGAATCGCCAAAGTTCGGTGACTAAGGTGAGGTTACAAGAGTCTGAAGTTTGAAAAACCCCCTCAAACCCCGAAATTCGCATGCAACAGAAAGTCGCGAAGTTTATATCATTTGCATAAAACGCAGTGTCACCAAAATTTCCCTCATTCACTAAAGTTCGCGTAAGGTTAAGTTCGCGCAAAGTTTATAATCCTTGCAACGCCACAAACCCATTCTCATCGCGCAAAAAGGAAATTGTGAAGTTCATAATTTGCAAACCTCCCTCATTCTCCAAAATTCGCCATAAAGGGGGTAAGTGTTGAAATTTTAAAGTTTGCAAACCTGTCTAGAATCCCGAAGTTTAGCAAAATTGCTGAGTTTGAGGGTTTTCAAAGATCTTAAACCCATTTTCAACGCTATAGGTAAAACGGAGGTTAAATAGTTTGTTGAAGAACAAAAACGCCCAAGACGCCATAGAGGAGGAAAAACGTAGAAGTTAAAGTTTCAAAACATTGCAATAACCCCGAAGTTTACCACTAAAATTGCAAAGTAAGAGCTTGCAGCAGGAATCAAAATCACCGAATTCCAACCAAGGTAAGTTGCTAAGTCTAAGACTTAAAAACGGTATTCTTCTCCAAACTTGGGCGCAAAATAAGAGACATAGAGTTAACCGTTAAAATTTGAAATTGCAGAAACCCTCCCATTCCAAATTTGCAAGTTGTGCATTTGTCTTTTCAAAAGCATAGGGCATAAGGGGGGCATTTTCAAATTTCAAAGGAAATCATTCCTGCAGGCCAGATTGTGCGGATTGACACCATTTATTTCGCCAAGTAAGTTTGCTTTGTCTCTCTTAGAATCGTTTAAAATGCGGATTGACAACATTTATTTCGCCAGGTAAGTTTGCTTTGTCTCTCTTAGAATCGTTTAAAATGCATGCAGAATTGGATAGATGTGTTTTTGCAAAATTGATCAAATGATTAAATCTTTAAACCGCATCTTTTCCCATTTAAAAGCATCAGGCAAAGCAATTGAAATCGGAATCTATCCCAGGGGTTAACCAAGAACGCATTTTCAGACTTAGAGAATCTTAAAGCTCATCCTTTTTTTTTTTTTTGAAAATTGATCCTAAAATGTCTAAGTGTAAATTTAGCAGTCGAAATCGCCCAAGTCCTTGAACGGCAGCCGAATAAGTAAATTTTTTAATCAAAGAGCTTAGTAATGTTCACGTCTAAATCAATCAAGCTCTTTAGCTGCAGTATCGTGCTTTCTTCAAAATTCGGTTTTCAAATTAATCTTTGTGTGCTAACGTATCCCTTTTATCTAACCCGATTTGTTTCCTTTATCTCGTCTCGTAATCCGCATCCGGTTGTGCAGGATAGATGCCTAAATATGCGGTAGAGTCCTCAAAGACACCTGGTGCAGCCGAAACGTCTCGAGCATCCAAATCAGACATCCCTCACAGAGTCAAAAAGATGAAATATCAGTATCAGAGAGGAGGACTGAGGGAATCAAAGGTTCAAAGCGTATGGGAAAATGTAGGTGATACTGACCTGGGCCACATTGATATTCAAGATTTCAGAGACAGAGTTTTCTCCCCTAACGCCTATGGCAGGCCTAGGCGGATGATGGAAAGTGGCATCGCGGATTTCCCCCGTCAGTGCAAAATTATGAGCTGGTAGTAGAGGCTGCCCGACATTACCAGCCAAACACCAGATTGGTGCTCCTTGAGAATATGGTCCTCGTTGACTTCACTCCTGAAGCCATCGGTGACGCGTTTGACATCCCCTTCCCAAACAACCCCATAGCAACAACTATAGATGAAGCGCAAGTGGCGTATGATATGAACCCTGCCAAATGCAGAACATTGATAAATGAGGAGTGGTACAAGGAGAGAAGACCTCCAAGCATCAGAATTGGGAAAAAGACCCCCAGAAGCGACTTTCACAATGAGCATAGAGATATGGTCACATTGCTCAGCAAGGTTATGGGACTCCCCCAATCTAACTACTTTGAAGAGTGGATGTTCTACTTTACAGAGCAGGTCTTCGCTGGGAAATCCAAGTTCGACTGGGCCCAGCTAATAAGTGACAACATCCATACCCAGTTGGTCGAACTTGAGGAGAAAAAGTACTTTACCATGACATCCTATCTAGTCTATATGTTCGCCCGAAACCAGCCACTGCCAGGTTTAATCATGAAGGGTGAAATTGGGAATGGGCCCAATCAGGTGAAGGTGTACAATTGTTATCCACAATTACACTATCAGGACATAGCTCAGAGGGAAAAGAACAGCTCTGCCTATGCAGTTGGCCAGTATGAGCGTGTCAATGACGCCTTCACAATGCGCCTAGTCAGGCTGATGCAAGGAGGACTACACATAAGGCTTTCAGAGCAAGCTACCATTTGGATACAGAGGTATGGCGCCTGGTTCACCCAGTTCCCAAGATTCTCCTACATCTGAATAGCTGGCTTTGAGGGTGCTCCTTTCCGACTTCCACGATATCCAACCGACAAGATAGTTCTTCTGGAAGTTGCAAGGCAAGCACGTCCGGCGAACAGTTTACTCAGAAGCAAGAAGCAGTCTGGATTCGTCTTCCCTATGATTTTAGGTAACCTTGATGTCCATTTGAAGAATCCAGCTCATGTCGAAGAATCCCTTGCTGAGTTAGCCTCCTATGGCCTACAAGAACATTTCCCAAGGAAATGCTTTGATCACGACAATCTGGTGAAGAGAGCCTACGGCAGGCGCTACAAAGAAAAGGAGTCAGTTGAAGATTATTGGAAGAATTGCTCTGATGACTATGAGGTCCGACGACGCGAATATTCAAAGCTAAGTGTGCAGCAAATGCGGCTCTATGAATACCATCGGGTCCCGGATCAGTTAACGAATTCAGGAAATTGCTTACAAGTCCGAGAATTTGAGGCAGTAAGACATCTCTTGCCAGGCATCGATTGGTCACAAAATCCAATCACTGATTTTGAGGCGGTTATGGCAGCCCCCCAGCAGATTGAGCGGCTGATTCATGAGGGAGTCCAGTTCACCTACCACATGATGGGTAGCCTTGATTCTCAGTCCTCTAAAGATGAGGGAACCTCGAGTGCACCTAAGGAAGAGGTTGAAAAGCCCGAAAAAAGGAAGAAGGCTAAAGCCAGCAGAGGGACTCGGACATCTAAAAGAACAAGAAGGGAGAAGATCCCTATTAGGAGACCAGAGTTCACTTCATCATCAAAAGACCTCAGTTCATCTGATGATGTAATTGAACTAGATTATATACTTGCTCCGCCTTCCCAGAGCGAAGTTGACGTATTCGGAGCTGATGATCCTCCTAAACAAGACAGGCTAAATACAGAGGTAAGGATCATTGAGTCTGTCGAACCTGAGAATCCAGTTGAGGAAGGAGAAATTCTGTCCACTCAGGGGCTTGAGATGCATGAACCGACCCAGGGGAGCCGCCATGAATTGCAACTGCATAGTACTGCCAAGGATGACTCCACTGTTGAAGGAGAGCAAAGGATAGATGAGACCCGCGAGCCTGAAAGGACTGAAGAACAACCATCACATGAAGATACCAGACAATTGTTCAGTGAAGTAGGAGAGAATTCAGCTGCAAGCAAGGGACTTGACACTTCCTCCACTCCTCCTGTAACAAAGCAGCTACAAATATGCGATGAGCCAGTTGAAAACATTAAAGAGCAGAGTGGGAATTTAACCATAGCATCCGAGCAAACTATACCTCAAGATTGGTTAGTTGCTCGAGCTCAGCGAAAGGCAGCGACCAAGCCACCCATCGACTTGGAGGACATTTTCTCGCGCATAGACGAAGCTAAGTCCAAGGGGAAGAAAAAGCCTAAAGCATATTCCCGAATAACCAAGGATGAACAAAGGAACCATACCCTCCATATCGCCACCCCGCCTGTCGATAAGCCAGCAGATCAAGTTACACTGGCTGATTATAGCATCACAACCGTCCCAATCGGACGAGCCACCAAGGAACAGGAAAGGGAGGAGTTCAAGGACTCCGTGCAAAACATGCTCAGGCAACTCGAAGAGATAACTGCTGAGAAAGACATGTATCGAATTCGTGCTGAGCAGGCCGAGGGGTACGTTGATCACCTTCTGAGACCATTGCATAATGCCCCCGAATCCCATATTCCCCCTACAGCATTGGCGCAAAGGACCACTACAGAATTTGAAGGAGTACGAGATACCACCAAGGCCGTCAGAGAATGGATTCAAAGCATTAAAGAAAGAGGAGAGCAAATCTTCAAGGATCTGTATGAAATGGCCCTCCATAGGGAATCCACTATTATCAAAATGTGTAAGCTAAGGAATGCTATAACACTCATGAGGCCATTGCTAGGGCATTGCCCCTCATTAGGGCTCTATTTTGGACCTGCTCTCAAATCCCCACTATTGATAGTATCCTAAATCCTTATAGTGTCAATACCTTCAAAGAATGGTATTGGACCCTCAGCATGAAGGACGACATGAAGGATAATATCAATAAAATGCATGATAAGTGCGATGACACTTTATCAAATGTGAAGGACCTTGGTGAAAGGATCCTCAAATCCATGGTTCCCGGTTGGAAAAATAGTATGGAAGATAGTGAGGTGCAACCACAGTGGGAGGACAGGCTTAATCCCAGGGTCACTTACTCCGTGGAGGATCTAGATTTTGTTGTTGGGCTGCAAGCAGACATATCATGTTTTGAAAATCACAAGTCATACTGGAGAGAAGAGCTGGAGAATTTAGATAGCCTCCTACAGGGTATTCATTACAAAATGTTTAATCCTCCTATGTTGTCGACGACCGAACTATTCGAGTTATGTCTGAGATTTCAGGACTACGTTCGGGTAGAGCGTGCAGCCGATCGGGATATCTGGGGAGAGTACCTGCATGACGAGGTCGAATTCATCACAAAGGAATCTACAACTGGAAAAGAAAAAGTGCTTTCTTAAAATACATTTTTTCTTTTAAAATTGAAAAAGCACTTTTTGGCCAAAAGTTCATATTTGACTGCCAAGTCAACTGTAAACTTTAAACTCTGTGCATGTGCACTTTTTGAATTGTTATGGATAGTTTTTAATTACCTTTTTTAGGTAGTTATTGCTTCCCTTTGGGTGGTTGCTGATATTTACCTTCCATTTATGGGTATGGGTACCTTTTTGTACAGATGAATCTGGGCCACTTATTTAGTTTAGATCTTGGTCATTCATCTATTTCTGGAATTCTATTTAAAGGGATTGGTTTTCCCTTATTTTTGTAAGAAGTTCAAGGATTGTTGCTGAAGCTCTGGCAAAATTTACATAGGATTAATGGAAAATTAAGGCTGTTTTCATTTCTTTGAGAGTGCATGGTCTCCTTCTTCACCATTTAAATTATTCTGTTATGTCTTTTATTTTTCAATAGCATTTTTAGGATAAACATCTGATAGAATCCTCGTTGTTCATACCATTAAGGACTGACTGATTGTCATTCCCTTTGCATGGTTAATCTGAACCCTCTCATATGCTCAGTTCGGTTATTAAACAATTAGTGAATGAATGTTAAAATTCAGAATTTATGTTTAATAACATGAAAATCTAGTTTTCCCTGAAGATCGCACTAGATTCTTACAAACATTGTGCTTAAATAGCTGATAGTGTTAAATCTGGTTATTTGGAGGTGTCTGTCTGTTTTCCTGAACATGTTATCTTAGTTAGGTAATCAGATTTTTTGTATCTCTTTTCCCTATCCCTCTTTTTTCCCTTTTTTTACCAAGAAACCCCATAGCCAGCTGAATTAGTATCAATCCAACTGAAATCAACCGATAGCGAGACTGTTAAATTTCAGGGAACTCACCCGAAAGTTATTCATCTCATCGTAAGTCCCCTTTGTGTTTCCAGCAAAACACATCAAACCACTGAGTAATACCGCAGTCAAGACCTGACAATCAAAACCTTGAGGTCGTCCCCTTTGATCAACAAAACCAGCATTAGGGATTTCCTTATCTCAAGAGAGGATAGGATACTCGATGAGATCATTCTATTCTGCGTTGGCCGGATGGAGTTTACAGCGATGCGGCTTTAGACACGTCAACACATTCCTATTGTGCATGAACATGTTGTAACTATAGATATAGATATATACAAGCTGATTTTCTGCACCACCTTGTATCAAATCTTCTAAATTCAACTACTCTTGCATTGAGTTTTCAATTTCTGTAGTTGTGCTGCATGAATAGGCACTCTTTAGTTAGACCTTCTATATGTGCTCTATCAATTACCCACATCAGAAATCCTCTCCATCATGATTCATACCCCTCTTTTAAGTACCATGCATTGGTAATTATATGCTAATGTAGATTTAAACAAACTGTATGTTTTATGATAGCCACTTACCAAACACAGATTATCTTACATTACAGTTTAACAAATATTTCGAGATTCTGTAAAGTTGTAAACTCACCAGGCATATAGAACAAGTCAAGTCAATATCGATCTTGAGTGAATCAAGAAGGATACAAGACAAAGATGGCTTCCCACCATCAAAGGTGAGTGACCATTCCCCAGAAACAGATGCTAGATTATTACTGTCATTCATCAAGTTCGTGTGGAAGGCAATAAGCTCATTCAATAATGGAGAATGAAGAATCTCCATTTGCATAATCTGTGCATGAGTTCTGAATTCTCGTCCCTGCTTTGAGTAGTGAATCTGCAAAGAAGACTAAAATCAGGTTTTCCATCTGCAATGAATTGAAAATTTCCTTTAAACCATTAAATGAGAATTATATAAAACTTCTGCAAGTACTCTGATTTGGCAAAAAGAAAAGATTCAGAGAAATGGTGCTAATGTATGTATGATTCTGGTAACTTGGGTAAAAACTAGTCCATAAGTTTGGAAAATGGGAACAGACCTTGTCATACTTTTTAAGTATTTTGTGAATGGCCAGGGCGTTGATGGAAGCATAGCTTACCAAATTGTTGCCCTCTTGAATCATCGCTACCTGCTTACCAGCAAATTTACCTGTCATCCATTTAAGAAATTTCTGAAATCCAGAGGCAAGGTGCAAGTCTAATAATTGCTTTGCCCGTGCATTGAAGTAACAAACCACGGCAGCCATTTCAGCCAGCAATAATGGGAAAAAATTCTGGTCACAGACTGCATGCAAATTGCCATTCACTACTGAGCTCTCTTTCAAAAAGCTACAAAAAGATTATAAGATATATGCTAGACCTCAAATTTACGTGCACTAATTAAATCATCTTCATACAACCCAGAAATAAACTTTTAACAACAAAAAGAACGAATAACTGCTATCCCTTGTTCCACAAGTTGTGAATTTCCTTAAAAGCTATAACAATCAAACATAAGAGGCTAACAAAATTACAAGAACCATCTCTTGTCTGCAATTCTCTTTCGAAATTACAAAATGTATTCAAACACAAAATAAAAGTTTAGGAATATAACCCAAGCTTCTCAGGCATGAGTTTGAGGTCAATGGGGTACATTTAAGTGCAAGGCATATTAACATTTTTAGGACTGTTGCCCAGGTAAGTGGCACTAAGGCAGTAGTCACTAAGATGCAACCCAAACGTAAACTACACCATAACTTTTAAGGCAGCCATAACTTTTTTTGGGTAAATTATCCCTTTTTAAGCATAACCTTCAGCTTTAAACACGGGAATTAGGAGGTAACTCTTTCACTCTTTCTGCAATTAGAGGACTCGGCCAATTAAGAACGTGATCCAGACTTATCCCACGCAAGTTTAAGCTGAAGGGAGTAAATTTAAGTCTTAACCATCTTTAAATGCTGCCCAAGCTTGCCCGGCACTGGCCACTAAAATGCTACCAAACTTACACTACACCATCATACCCTAAGACAGCCTGTAATCTCATCAAAATTTACAAAAACTTTCGAGAATAAGAATATTTATCAAAATTAATCAACCTTCAACTTTACCAGTATTTATTGGGTCTCTATGTCTGGGCCTAGATGTCAGTACTTAGTGGTAATTCTTCGGCCCTTGTTGAGTAATCTTCATCATTGACCACGATCTAACAAGACAGTAGATGAAATAGTTTACCCAATTTACAGGTCCGGAAGATTTAAGCCTCGGGCTCTCCTTTTTGAAAGTCAATTTACTTTTAATATCTAAATTCATCTTACTCATCAGTTTGAAGGTTCTGAATTTGACTGTGTAAGTAAAATAAACATGTTTCGGATCATATCACACTCCGGGATCCATCGTCATCTTACTGATAAGATTTAAACAAACTTTTAAACTTATTTTTCAGACCAACACAGTTAGAAACATAATAATAGATTCATGCTGCCAAACAAAAGTTATTTGGATATTTCAAACAAACTTCAAAATCATAAAGGTTAAAATATGATGATTTTTAATGGTAGAGTCAAATTCTAAGAGAGAATTTTTAGGATTTAGTTTAAAGAACTCAATTTATTAGATTTTGTAAGAAATTTTTGAGAAATTTTGATTATATAAGAAGAGAGGGGAAATATAATATCAGCAACCAATCAACCATTATAAGAAAGCTACTATTGTCAATAGACAAGGAAAAGTTGATGCATTTTAACATTCGCATCCCGTTGACATTATATTCAATAAACATAAACATAACATATTCAAAGAAATTCTATAAATTCTAAATCTGTTTAAAAAAATTTCCAAGGCTTACTTACTAGGGCAAGAAGTGGGATTGGGACACCTAATTAGCAGGCCAACTCCGTCTCTGCTATTATTGTCATTATTGAGCTCTCCTGAGCTGGTCGCTGCATCGGAAGCAATTCTTTTGCCGCCTTGCTTATGATCTATTACAGTGCACTGTTTGAGAACTTTCTTGAATTTCTTAAATGAGACTCCAGGCAGTTGATCTTGGAGCCCCTGCATGTACTCTCTATACCTCTTACAGAACTTCATCGCAGAATTTTACGATAGATATTTTCTTTTACCAGACTTTGACACTAGAAATTCTTTACTGAACACATGAAAATACTTGGTTTGAAGCAAAAAAGAAGAATCCCGCGAAAGACGTCAAACTGGACACAGAACATATCTGTTGCAAAGAAATCGCGCCGCTGTGTTTATCAGCGCCGTTACAGAACAGATTACACGTATGATTTGGCAGTTATGACGAGGAAGTAATGCCGTCTGGAAAAAAAGTATTGTCATGGCGGGACATTTCACCCGTACAAATAAAACTACAAATAAAAACCAATAAAATGGAAACTGTATTTTACATGTATTTTACAGGGGAAAAATAAAAGAATTAGGCAGCTTTAAAATCGTCATTTTTTAAGCTAAGAAGATTTAGACAAGACAACTAGCCCCAGATTACGTCAAAAAAAGCTTGCTCTTCGGAGTAAGAAAAAATGTGAGAGAAAAGCAAGTTGGTAGAAGAAGGCAAGAAATTTAAAAAGAAAAAGGGAAACTAGCCTAAAGGTGATGGTGCTTTGTTTGTGATTCTATTTTGTTTCATTTTTATTTCACATTGTTTTTTAGGGAAGGGTCTTAGTAATGGACATAGTTTCAATAATGGACAGTTTTTTGTCAATTCAACCCTGCGTTTCTAGATTGTAAAGAGCTCAAAAAATTGATAATGAAAAGGAACATTTGTCCACTACTACTGCATATTTTGAATTATCTACTATTGGCACAAAGGTGATTATGTATTGGGCCGCACTTTTAAATGACCACTTTTTGATCTTTGCCGACATAACGAATTCCACAGCGTGCATCGTTACTACCCAGAAGCTAGATCCTTAGTTATAAACAGTTAAGTTGTATACCAAGACAACAATTAAAAAAATCAAAATCTAATGTAAAGTTTGAAAATTAAAAATACCCAAAATTAACTATGTCCACAACAAAATAAATATTATTATTTTCATATATATCGTTTATTTATTAAGATGATTCAAGATGAACTTACTTTAATGTCAAGATGTTTAGGAATGAACTTGAAAGTCAAATATTCAAATTCAAGTTTCGAAGTTTTCACTCCCTCACTAGTTAATACTAGTCAACTTTGCATATAGTGAGACATGCCATTGAATTTGAAGGTATTTAATTGCATAAGAAAAAACAAATGTCTTCATTTAATTTAATTTTAGTGAGTACTTGTCATTGTCATCATAATATTATAATAAAAATATTTGTTGTAAATTTAATTATTATTATAAATTTAAATTATTATATTTTAAAATTATATTATTTTAATTGTATTTATGTAATATTAATTATATTTGACTTTAATAAAATAAATATTAATAATATAAAATCGTAGAATAAAAATATTTAAATTTATGATTAAAAGTTATTAAATTATTTTGTATATATTAAAATGATTAAAAAGAATATTATAATTTTCAAAAAGTATTAAAAAATATAATGATTTCAAAAAAATATATACAAAATTATAATTATAAAGAATACATATAATAATTGAGTTTGTTATTTTCTAATAAAAATATTTGTTGTGTAATGCTTATGAAACAATTTAATTTTTTATATAAATTTTTATTTTATTTTATTTAAATGGTGTACATCAAATTCCTATAAAACAAGTGTCATATAGTGGCAAGTATTTGCCTTCATAGTATTTTAATAATAATATTTGTTGTGAACTTCAAAGACGGGTGAGCATTAGCAGAGTTGTGTGTGCATGTGCACGCTAGGGCTCATGCCCTAGCTATGTTTGAATTTGTCTATTCATGTTGCATGTGCTTTGGTTGGTCTACGGTATGTTTGGGATCGGTGTGGGGTTGTTTACTGCAACTGGTGCTCAAGTTTGATGGGGTGTGGAGATTGTTTGTTGCATGTTCCTTACATTGGTTGTGGTGAAGAGTTTGGGGTGAGCTTTTCAGTTTCAGGTTGCTCTTTGATCTGCCTTTGCTTTGTTTAGAGCTTGCGTTCTTGGGTTTGGTTTCAACAGTCCCCTTTTTTGAGGCGTGTGGTTGTGACCTTTTGATCCTAGTTTGTTCATGGCGAAGAGTGGCATTTTTTCAAGGTTTTTGTCTTCTAGCAATATGGTCTCTATAGAGCCAACTTCTTCTCTACATGCAAATTCCATGGACCATTTGAATTTGGTTTCATCTAGCGAAGGTTCTTGTTTTGTTAAGGGCCACCCTAGAATTAAAAAAGTTAATGGTTGTTTTGAGAAATGCCAAGATCGTCTTGTGTTGATAATTCAACATGAAACGATATCAGAGGATGTTACTTATTTTGTGCAATCATACTCTTATCTATAAATTTATGCGACTTTGGCTATCGATGCATGTTTTGGCATCTTGGGCACAACAAATCTAGAACCCTAAATGTGATATGGAGTTAATGATGACTGGTAGTAACCACTTTCTAGTTGTTTTTTCATGCATGACAGATAGAAATAAAGCCTTTGAAGGTGGCCCTTATTTCTATAATCAAGTTGGTCTTCTCATCAAGCCCTGACAAGTAGGGTTCAACTCTATCGAGGAGCTCCCTTCGAGAGTCCTTGTTTGGTTTCGCCTTCTTAGGCTCTCGCTTGAGTTTGAGCAAAGCAATATTATTCATTTGATTGCTTTCCTACTTGGCAAACCTATTGGCTCCACTATCTAAACTCATGTTAAGAAGGTAATCTTTTTTGCTCATATTTGTATTGAAATTGATTAAATAATCCCTTGCCAAATTTTGAGGATATATACCTTGGATCCTCTTCTTGGATTCATCAACTTGAATATTAGATACTTTCATTTAGATGTCATATTTTCCACGAGTATGAACATTTACAAATGAAATGCCCTCAATATAATTCCTTAGTTGTTTGTGCTAGTGCTCCTTCTAGTTTTGCTCCTAAAGCTGACAAAGGGGAAGCTCTTATGGTTGAAAAGGGTGCAGATAAAGAAGTATGTGTTCAACTAAGTCTCTCAATAAGGGGAGAGGACAAAAAAGAACTCTGAAGGATAGGAAAAATGATGAAACCTTCAATTAGTTTGATGCTTTGGATGATTTGGTCCAGGAAGAGGGGATTCCAATTGAGTTGGCATCTAGTGTTGGGCCTTTTGGAGTAGCTTTGTCAAAATATGGTAGGGATGATAATCAAAATTTCTTTGATGGATATGTACAAGATAGGTAGATGGATATAGATTTACCATCTCATAACCTGGATGTTCTTGTTCCAAGTGAACCTCTTATCCAGAGGGGTGTTAGTATTATGGAGGTTCCAGTATCTCTTCCAGTGGTTGAGAGTTTGGATCCTAGTAAAAATAGTGGGACTCCTCAAGCTTAAGCTTTGCATCAAAAACCCCTCAAATAGGGTCCTCTAGAGAGGCCTTCAAAGGAAGGATGTAAGTCGGACTAGGTTAAGGTGAAGTTAATTAGTGAGATGTTAGTGGAATCTGGCTCAGTGAAGAATATTGACTCCTTCTCCCACTCTTGCAAATGATTGACATATCATGGAATGTGACCTGGGTATGAATAGAACCCCTAGACAAAAGGCTATTTGTGAGTTATTTGATTCACATTCTCCTGACATTATTTTTACTCAAGAAACTAGGTTAATATTGGATGCTTTGTTAAGAAGAAATCATAGAATTTGGTCTCGTGGTCTTTGTCAACGTGTTGGGGCACATGGTAGCTCTAGGGGTATTTCTTGTTTCTAGAACCCAAAAATATTATTCCTCTGTGGTGGATATTGAGTTTCTCCTCTATTTCCTTGGTTGCTTCTAGCTTGGATTCTAGTGAAACTTGTCTTATCACTAATGTATATGCTCCTACTGATCTCTTTGGTAAATCATAACTTTGGTCTCACATCAAATATGTCTATTTTTTGGTACTTCTTGTTCCTTGGATTGTGGCTGGAAACTTTAATGTAGTTACTAGTTTGGAGGAAAAAAGAGAAGGCTTAACCAAGTTGGACCCTTTTGCTAACCTTCTTAGAGATAATATTGATCATTTGAGCTTAATTGATGGGAAACCAAATAATGATACCTTCACTTGGAACAATAAAAGAAGTGGGGAAGATGTCATTTTAGAGAGGCTTGATAGATTTAAGTCTCTTGTTTTTGGATAGGTGATAGGTGAAATACCAACTCAAAGATCTTGGATTGGAGAGGTTTTGATCACTAGCCAATCAAACTCTTAGTTGTTCCTTTAGGGCCTCTAAACATCCTTCTTTCAAGTTCCATCTCATGTGGTTGTAGTATACTTCTCTCCAATATTTAATGATTGTATGGTGGCAGGAAGGGAAAGTTGCTTATGGTAAAGCTATGCACTCTTTTGTTAAAAGATTGCAGTATGTGAAATACAAGCTCAAGAAGTAGAATGGACAATTCTTTGGAAATATGCACTTCAATAAGATGTTAGCTAAGTCTCAGCTGGATACTATTACTCATTTGATCTAGGATCAAGGAATTACTTTGGATTTGAGTAGACAAGAATCAGTAGTTGTTAAGGTGTTGGAAGGATGAAATCTTTAGAAGGAGATTTTTTGGAAACAAAAGTCTTGTGTTGACTGGCTTCAAGAGGGGGATAGGAACATTATTTTTTTTCATTATTTGGCCAAGGCTAGAAGGAATGGTAATATTATTCCATCTCATTTTTCTTTGGAAGGAGCACAATTGTCTTCAATGGGAGATATTTCTGGGGAGGATTCTCAATACTTCTCTACTTTATTTACCAAGGATTTCCCCCCAACAATTGAATATGAAACTTCTATTTTGAATTGTATTCCCTCTTTGGTTTCTAGGGAGGTGAATGAGCCTCTTATTTGTCCCATTTCACTATAGGAATTGGAGGAGGTTGTGTTTTAAATGAAAAGAGGTAAAGCCTTAGGCCCAGATGGACTCCCTATTAAATTCTATCAAGAATTTTGGGAGATTATTAAACTGGATCTTTTAGATGTTGAGTCATAGATAAATAAGCAAATGTTAAAATTATTGAATTCTATATTTTTGGATCTTATCCCCAAAAAAGATGATGCGAAGAGACTGGATCAATTTAGGCCTATTTCTTTGTGTAATTTGCTTTATAAGATTATCACCAAATCGATTGCAGAAAGAATCAAGTCCTGCCTCAAATATTTGATATCTGATGAGCAGGGTGGTTTCATTGGTGGTCTACAGATTCTTGATGGGATTGTAGTTGCTACAGAAGCCATTCATTCTATGGTGATCTAAAGAGAAGGAAATGTTCATCAAACTTAACATGGAAAAAGCTTATGATAGAGTTAAATGGTGGTTCTTACAAAGAGTTCTTTTGGCCTTTGGTTTTAGGGGTGACTAGATTGATTAGATCCTGAGTTGTGTTACCTCTTCTTCATTTTTGGTTCTTATCAAGGAGGAGCCATTTGAGTTGTTTAGTGCTTCTCATGAACTTCGGCAAGGAGATCCTCTTTCTCCCTATTTGTTCATTATCATGGCTAAAGGGTTGGGTAGATTTATTAATTCTCATAGTAGACAAGGTTTGATTCAGGGTTGGAGCTGGAGTAATTCTTTGCCTCCTCATTCTCATCTTCAATTTGCGGATGATACTTCCTTGATCGGAATGGCCAAAATCAATGAAGCGGTGAATTTTAGGAGAGCTTTGGACACTTGGTTGCCACAGGCCAAAAGATTAATGAAACTTGTATACACCTAAAAATGACTTGAGATAAATTATCTAGATCTTATTATTTAATTAATGTATATTCTTCTATCAATAAATAAATTATTCAATTTATATATGTGATTCACTTCTAGTATATTCATATTAAGGTTGAATAAATTTTAATATATTTAATTAAGTCCTATGTCTTCTAAAGCCCCCATTAATTAATTAATTCTAAATTATTTAATTATTCCTCCAAAGACAAAGTCAATTTCTCTAAAATCCACATCATTCTTCCACAACACCCTTCCATCTCACCTACCACCTCATCCTCGCGTGGCTAAGAAATTAAATATTTTAATATTTAATTATCTAATTATCCTCAACCCTTTCCTAGTCAAAAGGAGGTGGGGACTTATGTGTCACCTTATCTCCTATTCATTCCCCACCTTCCCTATTCTCAATATCTTGGTCTCTACCCCTCATCATGGTCAAAGGTGACTCATGAGACACATGTCGTATGAGCCCTATCTTCTCTCTCACATTCCAACTTGGAATGTATTTTTCTCCTCTTTCTCATGGTCATGGAGAGCATCATGACATGTGGCTTATCCTCCCACCTTTTCCTCCATCTTGTCAATGTAGGAGAAACATCCTTCTCCTTTCTCTCTCACAACTCAACCAACTCAATCTCATTCCCTCCATTGTTATATGACTAATTCTCATCCATTGATCTTTGCCACTTAGGATCAGAGCAATGGATTCTATATAAAAGGAGACCTCACATCCTCATTTTGGCTAATTGGTAAGTGTGTTTTGTGTACTTTTTATTCTTTCAAGAGATCATAAGTGTACCTTTGGCTTAAATCATTAGAATTATCTTGGAATCATATTGCCATTGAAGCTCCATTATAGATTGCATAGCTATTTATCTCCATATCCCATATCATCTTCATATTGTTCTATTACCATCATCATCTTAACTTTTGCATTGTTTTGAAATATCCTGATCATCAAATTCAAACTCATATCTACATGCTCTGATCTACTTTCCATGACATTCATCAACCTTCAGATTTTCACTTTCCACTATCTTTCTCAACCTCTCATTGTAATACTGGTAGGCCTTACTCTTAGTAGAATAGCCCAAAAAGATTCCTTCATCACATCCTGCATCAAACTTTCCTATATCCTCATCTCTTTTGATGTAACATTTGCTTCCAAAAATTCTAAAATATTTAACTGTAGAAACATGACCAAACCATAACTCATAAGGAGTCTTATCGGAATCACCTTTTATATGTACCTGGTTGAATGTGTATACAACAATGCTATTAGCTTCTCTCCAAAAGGTCTTCGAAATATTCCCTTCAATCAACATAGTCCTAGTAGCATCCAAAATAGTTGTGTTCTTCATTTCAACAACTCCATTCTTCTGAGGGGTTCTAGGAGTAGATAATTGTCTTCTAATTCCATGCTTTGCACAAAATGAATCAAACTCACTGGATGTGAATTCTCCTCCTCTGTCAGATCTCAACCATTTCAGCTTCAATCATGTCTTTATCTCCACCTTGGCTTTGAATATCTTGAATTTCTCCAGTGCTTCTGATTTCTCCCTTAGAAAAATAACCCACATCATTCTAGAATAGTCATCAATCAACAACATGAAATATCTGTCACCCTGCATACTTCTCACTCTTGTAGGACCACACAAATCAGTATGCACAAGATCTAATAATCCATTAGATGTATATTGCTTACTCTTGAATGAAATTCTTGTTTGCTTTCCCAATTGACATTCTTTACATACCGGATTAGAAGGTTTCACAATCTTAGCAAATCTCTAATAGCTTGAGTAGAACTTATCTTAATCATGCAGTCAAAATTAACATGACACATCCTTCTATGCCACACGTAGTAGCCCTACCCTAATTAGACCCTTTTTGACCTCGTCGACCATGGTTGACTTTTTGATGGCTTACATGGATGGTTGATTTATTGTGATTGTGATGTTTTATTTCGTTATGATGCTTCAGAGTGCAATTTGGTGAATATGATTATACATTATTGCTTATTGATGAGTAGTTGTAAACTCTTCTTATGCATCGTATTTTATAAATGATGAAATTATAAGTTTATTTATGTGTTGCTAACGATGGACTAACACATTTGCTTCATGCGTGAGTTGCTTTATGTATATGTCACCATGTTGTGTGGAAGTGTATGGGGTGTGAGGAGATGATTTTCCGTCACTCATTTCGGTGAGACATGGAAAGTCACGATTCTTCTTTCCCGATGTGTTTATCGTGTTTGTATAGATATGTATGTGTAGTTCGATGATGGAGGAAATTGCAAATACAAGGTACCGACTCCACCTGGCTCCACAGGTCTGAGCGTACCTATTTAACTCGATGGAAGTGGAGGAGATGGTTCTAAGGCCCTAATGTCACCCCTAGCCTTGCTCAATTGTGAGCATCGTCAGTCTTTTGTTTACCCTGTCGGATCGCCAAGTAGGCCATCGTTCCGACGTTGGTATGTGGGTCATGTCTTTATTTTGTTCAAGTTGAGTGTTGTGTGTTATGCATTTTGTGTATTTAATTATTCTCTTCTTGTGTTAGTTAAAGTGATTGTTGAATTATTAGTGAAAATTAAATTATGTTTTGAGTAATTGTTGTAAAAAAATAAGAGAGAAAGAAAGTTGATTTTTACTTATTAGTTATTAGATTATTTCTTGGCTTTTGGTGTTTTAAAAAAATAAAAGAATAATATAATTTTTAAATATAGTCATGAAAATGCTTTAAATTAAATTAGATTTTCTATTTTTCATGAAAAATGAATTTATGCCCTAAAATAGATTTTTGGGGGAAATTGCTTTATAATTTAGAAAAAAATTTAAAAGGGGGATGATTTTTCATTCTAGGAAAAAAAAATTCCTCTCTGCTGGTGATTGGGATTTTGGTTGGAAACTGTGGTTGGAGAGTTTGTCTGGTAGTTGGAGGTTCGCTCTTCTTCAACTTGTCTTCCTGGAAAGCTCACCAGGTTAGAGTTTGAATCTTTTTATTTTTGTAAAATTCTTGTTGAAAAATTTATCTCTCTATTAAATTTGTGGGTTATGCGTGAAGGAATTTATTTTAGTGTTTCCAGATTCCTGTTGGATTGTAAGAATTTAATTTTATTCCATTATTGAAAATGGGGGGGGGGGGGGGTTATGCTGCCAATTTTTTTCTTTTTGGGACAAACCTGGGAAAATTTGGGGAAGTTGAAATTGATGTATGTTGAAAAGAAATTGGAGAAAAAGACCATGTACCATGTTTTGGTGTTTCAAAACCTTTGTTTAAAAAAAAAAAGAATTATAGAAATTTGTTGGGGTTTATTTAAAAAAATTACTGGTAAAACTAAATTTGTTGGGTTTTAATTGTTTATGGAAAATGAGTTTTCTGGGTTTGTTATTTTACAGGGGTATTGTTTTAAAAATTAAAATTAAAATAATAATATTAATATATTTTTTTGATATTGTGGTGGGTTGTATGGCCACCACATACCCCATGGGTGGGGAGTCGTAGCTTCCCCATCCCATGGGGAGGGGGTGCCATGGCTGGGCAGCCACGACGTGGCCACCCAAAACCTTGGTTGTGGGGGGGACCACGTCATGGCCCCCAAAGCCACCGCCTCCCTTGTAAGGGTTGCATGGCAGCAAATGCTTAAATTTTTTTATTTATTTATTTTAAATTATTATTTTTTATATATATTAATTAATTAAAATATAATATTATATATATATACACACACACAAATCATAATTTAAACCTGATATTTTCCTTTTAAAAATAAAATACCCTTCTTATTTTTCTCCTTTTCCAGAGCTATATATATATAGCTCTGGAAAAGGAGAAAAATAAGAAGGGTATTTTATTTTTAAAAGGAAAATATCAGGTTTAAATTATGATTTGTGTGTGTGTATATATATATATTTAGTTTTTTTTTTAATGGTGAAAAATATAGCACTGGAAAAGGAGAAATAAGAAGGGTATTTTTTTTTTAAAAGGAAAATATCAGGTTTAAATTATGATTTTTTTTTTTGTGTGTATATATATATGTATATATGTTATGTATATATGTATGTATATATGTATATATACATATATGCACACACACACACACACACACACACATATATACATATATGCATACATATCTATATACATGCATATGTATATATACATACATATATATGTATATATGTATGTATATATACATATATACATATATATGTATGTATATATGTATGTATATATATATACATATATGCATGTATATATATACATATATACATACATACATACATACATACATACATACATACATACATATATACACACACAAAAAAAATAATCATAATTTAAACCTGATATTTTCCTTTTAAAAAAAATTACCCTTCTTATTTTTGTCTTTTTCCAAAGCTATATTTTTCACCTTAAAAAAAAAACTAAATATATATATATGTGTGTGTGTGTGTGTGTGTGTGTACACTTATATGTGTAATTATATATACATTTATATTTGTGTTATGACAAATGTGATCAAGATGTGTTGGGTAAATTTTTAAATGGATAAAGCATTATTTTATTTTTTTTGGTCGGTAATAATGATTTTTTATTGATTAATATATGAAAGTATTCGATTACAATCCAAGAGGGGCCTATCATATGCCCAGAGTATAACATGTAACCTATAAATTTATCAGCCTATCCCTAAACATTACAGCAATACTACAAACATGGCTGAAATTTAAACCCCTAGGCAGGCTTGGGTCATACAAAAAAACCATGTGTCCCCATCCAAAGATACAAAAACTGGCATAAACCGGTTCATTTCATCGAAAACCAGACACAACAAAAAACCGGTTCCCTTCATCAAAAACTGGAAACTGCAAAAACCGGTTCACTTTGTAGACACAAAAACTTGTAGGTGGGTTAAAACCGGTTCCCTTCATCAAAAATTGGAAACTGCAAAAACCGGTTCACTTCGTAGACACAAAACTTGTATGTGGGATAATGGATAGAGCATTATTGGTTGAATATTGTTAACTAAATTAGCAAAATGATTATCAGTGAATGGTGACTGTATAAATTTAGTCGATATGATTTTTAATTGAAAAGGGCCTATTTTGATTTAAATAATGTTTTTAGTTTTCAAATGTATTTAATTGTTATTTTTATTAATTAGAAATTTGAAGGCAAGTGGAATTTGTTTATAGCCAAATTGGCTTTAATTGGAAAAGATTTATAGTTGTTTAAATGATGGCTTATTTAGCTTACGGGTTGCTTTTATTCTTATAAAGGATGTATGGTTTTCAAATAAAGCATTGTTCAAGTCTATTTGGGGTGTATGTTTACTTAGACCTTTTTTTATGTGATATTCCATATTGTGGATTTTCTTATCACGAAAGAGTCAGATATTGAAAGAGTTGCAACTAGATAACATTTGATTTTAATTATATTGTGAGTAATTGTTATGATTCTTTAACATGGATGTGTTCAGAGTGCAAGTATACCCTTTTGAGTGTTTACTCTAATTGAAGGAATTATGGTGTTGATTTGAAAGAGTTATTCTTGTGTGTATGATGGTATGTTGCTGAATGCAAGTTGATCATGCAATTAAGTGGTTAAGTGTTAAGTGGGGTTGTACTTGCTTTGTTTTGGTTGTGGTCTTGTCTTCTGAATAGACCAATTGTTTGTTTCACACCTCCAGTGGTTTAACCTTGGTAGAAGGTTTGAATAATCAAATCGTCCTTCAGTTTTTTTTTTTGAACTCCATATGTTAGTTGGCTTTTGTGTTTTGCCTTGGGGTTCTTTGGAGGTTGTGTAGTGTCATAAGGAAGAGTGGCTCCTAAGTGGGGGTCGAGGCCCAAAGTGGCTGCCAGGATAACCCATTGGAAGTTGTGTGATAAGTGATAACTTAATTAATAAATTGGGGTTGGGTTGCAAACATTAATCAAGATTAATTGTGCCCCGATCATGGTTGAGTGCTAGTTTAGACTCGGGATGCAGTGGGAAGGCCTGGAATGGCAAACCAACTACCTTGTCTTCATGAAAGGTTTTTTTGGGTCTGCATGAGTCATGGATGGGAGTCGGGGGTTTGAGAGAGGCTACCAGGATAACCCAGGATGGGGGTCTGGGCCTATGGAGGCCTGCTAAGATAACCCATACCAGCTATGCAATGACACTCTTCCCTTATGTTCACTAGTGTGTAGTCATGAGTTGGCTTTACTTGGAGCACTCTTGTGAGAGTCATATATGTATGCTTATGTCTTGTGTGAGTACCTGATGTACATGTTAGACCATGTGATGCTTTGTTGTGGCTTGTTTGAGGGCCTTAGTACTATCTCCTAGCATGAAGGGGTGGTTCCTTTTTGGGCCACATGGTCGAGTGGTAGTGCCACTTTCCATTGGTTATTTTGTTCATGCCTTCTTGCGAGAGATTAGCTTCGCAGGTGCTCCATATGTTTCTCTTGGATTTGCTTCATTCCCTTGCGCCAGTTGGATCCTTCTTATTCTTCTTGGATCATATTGTTATCTCTTGGACCCTTATGTGGTTGGTTGTATCATATGTTATATGTATGCCTTCATGGCAGTTGTAATTTGATGTAATCATTGTGTATGTTTATGAGACTTGATGTATTAAGTGCAATTGTAATACTAAGTTATTCTTGCAATGTAAAAGAAATGTATTATGATGTGAGTTAGATGTTATGATTTCTATCTTTAATTAAATCATTGTTGTAATATAATTGAATGTGTTAACATGAAAGAAGTATAGTAATGTTATTTTTATCTCGTGCAAAGTATGAAAACAATCATTGTTTAGTGTAACTAATTTTCTAATGGTTAAATATAATTCTTAAGTGGTTGATTGATCTTAAGTAAAGATTATTTTAATTAAGTAATTCACATTGGGAAACCCTTTAGGAGTTTGAGTTTAGTCTTCCGCATGTGAAACTTCTATTGAAAAGTTATATTATTTAAAAATATATATATTTTGCACTATTTTTCAGTGTTTGTAATTGTATCCTTTAGGGTTTCTTGGCGGGGCATTACATCACAACCAGTTTTCATCTATATGAGAAATCAAACAACTTTTCTCACCATCATTCCAATGAAAGATATTACCTTTAGTCTTAGTTCTTGATGCAATCTCTATACCAGAGGCATTCAAAATCTTGTATTTACCATTCTTGAATTGCAAATCATATCCCTTATCAACCATCTGTCCAACACTCAAAAGATTATTCTTCAAACCTTCAACATATAAGACATCATCAATATTATGCTTACCATCAAGAGAAATAGAACCTCTACCACGAATTACACAAGCTTATCATTTCAAAATCTTACTATACCTCCATCATACTTCTCCATATTCACAAATTTACTTTTATCACCTGTCATATGATGTGAACAACCCATTGTCAATTACCCATTCATCTTTCTCTTCAATCTTAGAACCAAAAGATTTCTCCTCAACAATGCAGCTTGTATAATCCATTGGTATCGAATTATCTTCCTCGATAGCAATAAATACAAATTCATCTTCTGAATTCCCATTCTCAGACTCTTCATCTATCACACCTTCATCAACAGCATAATAACATTTCTTCTAATATTTGTACTTCAGGTTAGGCTTATAGGACTTATCATACTTGTCATGCTTCTCATATCTATCATGCTTATCAAATTTATCATGCTTATCATACTTTGACATTATTTCAAGACACCTTTAAGAAAAATGTCCTATCTTATTGCAAGAGAAACATTTCAAGGGTAACTTCCCATCATACTTACCAACTCCCTTAGGCAATCTCCGAGCAATAAGTGCTTCAAGCTCTTCCAACTCTCTTTCTTGTTCTTTCATCTCTCTCATTTCTCTTTCATATCTAGAAACCCTAGATGAACTTTCTCCCGGATCATACTTCTGCTTCCCAGATACAGAGGCTTTAAATGCAGTCTCAGATTTACCATGAGATTCTCCAAATTCATTCAACTCAAAAGCAACAAGTTTACCAACCAGCACGTCTCTTGTCACAATGGTCACAGTCTGAATATCATCAATAGCAGCAAATTTAGGTTTGTAAGTAGGAGGCAAGGATCTCATTACTTTAGCAACAATCTCATATTATTCAAGAGTTCCACCAACACATCTGATGTTCATGACAAGTTCATTCACTTTAGCCATAAAGGATGATATGTTCTCATCTTCTCCCATTTTCAACATCTCATACTTTCCTTTCAAACTTTACAGTTTAGCAACTTTGACATGTTTATCTCCTTCATACAAAGTCTCTAACTTATCCCAGATCTCATGTGCAGTCTACAATCCCATCACATTAGTCATCTCTGAATCAATCAGGGCACTCGACAATGCTTCTTTAGCTCTTATGTTATGTTTAACATCCTTGATCTCATTTGCAATAACTGGACCATTCTGAGGAACATTGTAGGTGTTCTTTGTAATCTTCCAATAATCATCTCCAAGACACTTAAAATGACCCTCCATTTGGTCCTTCCATACAATGTAATTACTTCCATCAAATCTCAGACTCTCTTTCTTCAAAACATAGGTTGGCATCTTGGATCTCCTCAAGCGGTCAAGCTTCTTCTGGAGGATCTAGCTCTGATACCAATTGTTGGCAACAACAATGAAGGAAAACTGAGAGAGGGGGGGGGGGGGGGTGAATCAGTTTTCACCGGATCATAAAATTTAAGTAGAACTTCATATCTAATTAATTGCAGCAAGAACAAAGATAAGCACAATAACAACAACACACATAACACCAATATTTTGACATGGAAAACCTGATTAAGGGAAAAACCATGGTGGGAACCTACCAACAATAAGATGATACTCTGTAATAGTATGTGAAAATATTACAATGGGGAATGCACATGCATTCAGGCACACTGCCTAGAGCTCACTGCTCAAAAACAAGAAGGGCTACAACCTCAAGGAAAGCTCACTGCCTTACAAAGATCAAACAACAATCCAAATTACATGAACTGAAAGAATAGCATCTCCTAATGCCTGATGACAGTTTCGGTTAAACACATTTCTCTTCTCTGCAACACTCTCTTCTCTACACTTCTCATTAAAAGATGAATTATCATGTTCACACATACACTACTCTCTGATAATGCAGACACAACACTGATATCTAAATTACATGAATATAACACTTATTTATACAAATCATCAACCTTGACTACAAGGTCGGCTCAACCCTTAAGACCTAATTACAAAATTACATCACATGATATATAAATCAGTCACCAGACAAATACAATGGCATGAGTACATAGCATGGACCGAAATCAAATCCTCGAACACGCAACACCACCAAAAAATTTGTTAAGATCATCTACAACACGTTACACCACCGAAAATGTCGCATAACATGAAGAACATCACCAGACCCATAATATCCTCAATAACATGCACAATGATCAATGCGGACCAACAAAACAAATAGGACACAGTTAGGAAACACCAACAAGAACATTAGAACCATCTACAATAGCTGCACCAACACCACTTAATCAAATCTTCATCGATCAACACACTGATACCCAAGAACACTCAACAACAACAACTGGGACTAGAAAGATAACTTGCGGAGTACCAAATCATGAACCATATGAATTGAAGATACACAAGAACATCCCAAACACTCTTCCAAATCCACAAGTCAAGATATAATCATTCTGGAGCACAACAGATCAAATACTAGAACACTGCAACACTGAACACTGAAAAACCAATCCTCATACCAGAATCCATAACTCGATCAAATCACCACGTAGCATCATGAAACCAACACTGAACACTGAAAAACCAATCCTTATACCAGAATCCATAACTCGATCAAATCACCACGTAGCATCATGAAACCAACACTGAATCAACTAGAGATACTTCATAACTGAAATCATAAATCCGCACCGACACATCTGCAACATACCAACTTGAAACAACCAAACAAACTCTCTGCACTATAGGAACGCAAGAATATGTTGACATCAATGACAACAATATATCCTAGCAACAACAATATCCAAAAACTCATTGGTGCAAATTAATAAATAATGGTAGGTATGGATATATATAAATATATATTTAATTATTGTGAGCTTATAATAAATTAATTACTACTTTGTGGGATTTTATTAGTTGAGCATTTATATTTGTTTGTGCATTTATTTATTTACCTACTCTATTTTATCATTCGATATCGGGAGTTGTATTTGGTGGTTATTATTTAATTTCTTTTCCCTTGAATTTTGAGAACGGATGTTGTTATTATTATTATTATTATCGTGACTATTACTATTTTTTTTATTATTCTTGATCATTAGGAATAAGGTGGATATGGTATTGTCATGAAGTTTTGGATTTGATCTTGGTTTTGAAAGATGATTTTTGTGTATGTTGAGGTGATTGGAGTGGCTTTTCGTATATGTATTTTGTTGTGTGTGCGTTGAAGGAGCTTGTTGGGTTGTGGATCATTTGGCGTTTTCAGATTTTGTTGTGCATCTTCTTCTTCAACTTCTATTGTCCATTCTTCATTATTCCAGGTTGGTGGCTCTGGATCTTATTTTATTTACGCATTGTGTTTTCAAAAGGTAAAGGATAGTTGTTGTTTGTTTGAAAGGTGTCTATTGGTTATTTTGGAAATTCTATGTTTTTTCCTTCTTTTAGATATATTAATTTGGACGAAAGGATTTTATGTTCATTTTCCTTGAGACTGTGTTCGTGTTGTTTTTTGTGAGTTGTGTTTCTCATTTTATGGTTGTCAATTTATGATTCTAAGCAGTTAAAATCTTTTATCTAAATTTGGTTGGAGTTGGATTTCCTTGTCTTATGATTTTCTGAGATAGCCGATAATTTTTATTTTTGTCTGAGTTGTATTTTTCTCTTTGTGTTATATACGCTAAAACATGTGATGTATGTGCTACATTATTTATTGTAAGCACTAGTCTGATTAATATTTGTGCTAGTATGATTAATATTTTCCCTACTCTATTTGGTATATGTGTTGTTTTGCGTAGTATATGTGGCGTGTTGAGTCATGCATGCGCTATACTATGTCGTATATGTGCCATCTTATTTAATGAATGCATTATTATGGGTTACAAATGTGCCGGAGTAACTTGTAAAGGTGCCAAAGTAATTAGTAAATGCACCAAAAAAATTGGTGAAAGCACTTTTTCATTGTTTTCTTATTTCTGGTTAATTTCTGAAGTCTATGTCAATTTGGGTCAAACTAGAGGCTTGTTTTGGAGTTTGTGATTTGGTTTGGATATTTTTCATGTGGCTTATTTGATTTATTATGAGGATTTTATGTAATATTTCCTTCCTTTTTATGTGTTTGGTCTTTTGGTATTTTGGTTGGACAATTTGATGTTGTATGAGATCTATTTGATGGGAAAGTGTTATGATCATATTTGATAATGTGGATTAGAGTTTCTTATGGCTTCAATGTATGAAGTTTCATGTGGAATTATGAGGTTTTTGTTTATGAGACACGATTATGATGATTCATTATGCAAACCATGGATGTTATGCTATTTTATTGTGGTTCTTTTGTTTGCCCTAGGTTTAGGAGCATATTAGGGGGAGTGGCTCTCAAGTGGGTGTTGGGGCCCACAAGTGGTTGCTAGAATATCTCATTGAGAGTTGTTTAATCAAGTGATGATATTAATATAAAATTTTGGGTTGGGTTTTACACATGTTAATAAGATAATTGTTGGTGCTCCACTCATGGTCTAGAGTGTTAGTATAGGCTCAAGATGAGATTGGGAAGGCCTTGTTGGCATGACAATACTCCCTTGTCTTCATGAAAGTTTGAGTCAGTTCTCCATGCACATCAAATGGGGGCTAGGGTCTAGAGGTTCGGAGAGGGTCAGACTGCTAGGATGACCCATGTCGGTGGCATGTGATGACACTCTTCCCTATGTGTTTCCTAGGACCTTAACCCTTGTTTTATGTTGAAGCCTCTGACGAGTTTGTATTTTATGATTGAGCCTATGCCTTGTTGTATTTTGGTTCATGTATGTGTCTATCCCTTGTGCATATTTGTATTCCCTTGGATGTTTAGGTGTCAGCCTAGGTTTAGTATGTGTGTGGGGCCTTATGACATTCTCCAGAGCACGGGGGGTGGACCTTTTGGTTCCACATGGTTGAGTGGTTTGATGCCTTCCTCTATTGGGATTTTCCTTGTTGGATGTTCATGTGCGTGATGGATGTTATTTCTTCTCTTTAGTTTCCGGTGCTATGGATTTATGGTACAAATATAATCTTTGTTATATGTAAAGATTCATCTATGAGCTTGTATTTGTATATCATTAATATGATCATTGTATCATGACAATCTATTCATAATGTTTGACTTATATTTGTAATGTATTCCATGTATGAGAGGTATTATGTAATGTAATGATGTTTCCATATGTTCATTCTATGTAAAATTGGTGTTGGCAATATGATAGGAATGGGTAGATTCTATCATGTTGAATGTTTTATTAGCTTAAGAAAAATTGGATATTGGTGAAATAAAATGAATGTAGTAACTTAGTAGTGTTAGATAGGTTATATCTCATAATTAAAACTCTCTAGTTTAAATGGCAGCTTTTATATGTTGTGAGTAATAGTTTAAGTAGGAAAATAACTCATGTATCTTTTATTTGATACTTTATTAGTAATGATGTTAAGGACCTTAGAGGATATAAGCTATATGTTAGAGTTTATTTATGTTCATGCTTTAAGTAATACCTAATCATGTAAGTTTAGATGTATGTTATTCCTTAAAGTATAATGTGATGTTGTATGTTAAATTTCTGCTTATGCACTTAAGATGATGCAATATTTTTAGTTAAATGCATTGCTAGTTATCTCTTAAATTTTTTTTATCACTATGATGTTTAGATAGCTTGTTAGTTGACTTAATTCTCTAGGGTTTCTTGGCAGGCATTACATGTGGTTTCAAAGTCTATGTTGCAAACATTGGGATCTTTGGTTAAGGTTGTTGTCCTTAGTCTTGTGTTATGTGTTATAGTGTTCTTGTCTTGTACTTGTCCAGTGGGGTTTATTTTTGGAAATATCATTAGGTTTTAGACGTAACTGCCTTGTGCTTACTTTCTCCCTCATTGGACTTCTAGAAATCATAGTTGTGTGCAACATGTGTATTCATTTCTTGTGGATATCTCCATGATGCAATAAATGTTTATATGATTCTATGCAGCCTTGGTTTGTCTTGTTATTTGTAGTGCTTACTCGAATGTTAAAGATTATTTTGAATATATAAAGGATCATGTTATAGAGTAGGAGGAATATTATGTGTATGCTTTTAATTGATGCTACGCTCATATGACTAGTTTATTACGTTGGAATAATGCATTGTTTTCCTTATGAATAGTAAGATGAAGTGCTTGATTTCTAAATATGAATATGTTTTAGTATAGGACATGATGTGTACATGTGAGGAACTTGCAAGGAATGCACATATATATATATATATATATATATATATATATATATATATATATATATATATATATATATATATATATATATATATATATATATATATATATATATATATATATATATATATATATATATATATATATATATATATATATATATATATATATATATATATATATATAGTAGCTTGATGATATTTTTCTCTTTACTTCTTCTCCTATCTTGATATGAAATTTAGAGATGTTAACCAAAGATATATTTGTATCGAATAGAGCTATTGAGTGATTATATAGGTGATCTTGCATGTAAGAAATATTTTTTGTATAAATCTTATCTTTCAGTAAGGATTTAAGACTTCTAGTTGCATTTGTAATATTAGGAGACCTCATGAAAGGTTATATTTGCATCGTACAATAATGATGGTATGTTTAGAAAATATAATCATCCATGCATGATCTTGCATACAAATATTGATTGAGTAACAATGCTCTCTCTCCTTTTCTCTATTTAGATATAGGATTCATAATACTTAGGAGTGTATTTGATATTAAATAGATGTAGTGAATGCTTATTGATGGATATGATTTTGCATGTATTAAAAGAGAAGTTTGGTTACAATAAATTTGCATTGAAGATCAAAATTTGTGTATTGCATCTATGAACCCCATTTTAAAATGAATAATTTAGGAAGGATATCATTTACATGAATAATATAGGAATTATTATGAAATATTAGATTAATAGATCAAGTTATAGTATATGTGTTGAATAAGGTAGAGTTGATGCATTGCATGTATAGTATAGGACATTCAGAATCATTATTTCGTGTCTTTATTTGATTTGGAAACATAATAGTCTTAGCCTCGTGATAGATTTGCATGGTTAAGATGAAATGGTGTTTGATCAAATGAATAGGTGAAGAAATGATGTTATCTCCATACCTTATTGAATTTCAAGAATGTGCTTGCTCAAGGAATTTTGGTAGGATGGATTAGTGATGAGATGAATGATGTATAACATGTTAGGGATTGACAATTTTCCTTGAGTTGCTGAAAAAATTAAGTTTCCAACTGATACTATTTAAGCAATAATAGGAGATGAGTTTGATAAGAATATATACATGTGTGTGTGTGTGTATACATGTATACATGTATACATATATATATGTGTGTGTGTGTGTATGTGTATATATGTGTATATATGTATATATACATACATACATACATACATACATATATATATATATATATATATATATATATATATATAAATGTATGTATGTATATATATATATATATATGTATATATGTATATATATATATATATATGTATATATATGTATATATATATATGTATATATACATATATACATATGTATATATAATACATATATATACATATGTATATATGTATATATGTGTATTTATGTGTATATGTATATATGTGTATTTATGTATATACATAAATACACACATATACATATACATATACATATACATATATATGTATATGTATATGTATATGTGTATATATATATATATATGTATGTATATATATATATATGTATGTATATATATATATATATACATACATATATATATATATACATACATATATATATATATACATACATATATATATATATACATATATATATATATATATACACATATACATATACATATATATATATACACATATACATATACATATACATATATATATATATGTATGTATATATGTATGTATATATATATATGTATGTATATATATATATATATATATATGTATATATATATATATATATATATATATATATATATATATATATATATATATTAGTGTGACGTTATATGTAAATGAAAATAAGATTGTTGTAAGGCTATGGTATTTAGTCCCATGCTTAAATAGACAAATTGACTAGCTAGTGGTATGGAAAATTATCATAGATGTTAGGAGTGATTGTAAATGAAATTTGATATTAAATTTTGTTTATCAATAAGTGATGATATTTGTCCCTTAAAATTAATAATGTTATGTTATGTGTAAGCATTTAAATTACTAAATTATTTTATGGTATTAGGAAAGGCATTCTAATCACCTATATGCTATTTATTGTGTGTTGTGAGCAATGGTGTATGTTGTATTATATCATTGAGTGATTAATTAAGATTTTGATATCTATTCCTACTACATTCATAACCTAGTGAATGTGATTACCTTGTGGATATGATATCTTAAATAAATGTTAGTTGCGCAATGAGTGCATTCCTTGTGTATGTATGTTACACTTTATCACTCCCTTGCACATGTCTTCTTTCATAAAGGATAAATGCATAGAATCTTGTAAAAGATTGCATTGCATTAAAGATGGTAAATGGTTGCAAGTAGGAATTATGAATGCTTTGAGTTATATATATATAACTCAATGGTCTAAATTTCTTGGTGTATACTCTTTAATGCATTTTGGGCATTGTGTCCTTGGGTGTTGTGTAGCAATTACTCCTTTTGGTGTGGCTAATATTAGTCACCTCGTGATGTGGATTTGGACGTGTTGGTTAATTTTCTTTGAGATATTTGTGATTTTTAATTAGTATCATTGGGGCTAATATGATTTTTGGATTTCCTTATCTTAGGACTGGCCACTAAATTCTTCTTTTTATCTGTTTTGTGACACTTGTCACACTTTCAACTTTATTATTGATTTTGCCGACATTTTTCCGTGATTTAATGTTGAATTTGATAATCCTCCCATTTGGGCTTTTTCTTTTATTTTCTATGGTGGTGATTCGAAACATTGAGTATTGTGGGCCCTGGTTTCATGTTAAGTATTGTCTCTATCATGTTCATATCGAACCTTTGATAGTGAGTGTAAGGGAGGACACCATGGAGAAGTGCACTAGGCATAGTGGGCAATTAGATAGTACTAGTGTTGGTTGAGGTAAAGAAATACGTTTCCTGAAAATAAAATGCATTTGTAACTTTCTAGACTATGTGAGATGTTAGATAGAAGTGTGTTTGGATTAAATAAGTTAGTATTATATGAAATAGTTAAATGTTAAAAACTGCAGATTTATTGTCTTCAATGGGTGCCTATGTATGTCTCATGTATAACTATTTTATAGGGATGCCTATGAATAATTTATTGAGTGAAGAGTGCATTGAGTGTTTGTAAGATATAGCGAGATTCACTCCTTCTCTTTAGTTAGGATTGTGTTGTGGTTCATTCTTAGTGATTTTGGTGTGGAGATTGAGATATTTTGTGTGCCATGAATCTTGTTTCTATTACGAGTATGGATTATAGGTTGTGGATATTGTATGATATCTTGATTACATTTGGCCTTGAGAAACTTATTCTGAGAAACATCCCCCTCATATAGATGTATGACATGACTTCTTCAGTAATATAGGGGAGCGTCTATGTTTAAAATGTATATTTGTCTTTCTTATTTCATACATATAGATGTTAAAGGAGTGTTGTCATGCTTGAAATATGAGACTATGATTTGTGTTTTTTGGGTACTAACTTGGTGATGGGATTTATAATTTTATCTTGCAAAAATGTTGTTAAATGAAGCTCTCTTGAAGACATTTGAACACATTAGCATGCTTGTTGTAGTTAGTGAAAAGTGAAGTACCTTATTTTATTTCCTAAAATAATGCATTAATTTGAATAATTGAAGCTTTTTTTTTTATTATCTTACTTTGAGTTAGGAAAATTATTGGACTAAGGTGTTCTATTGGTTGATGAATCCTATAATGAGAATATTAGGTATGTTGTTTTTATTTGTTATAAAAGGAAAGTATAATCTAGTAGCATTCAAATAAAGTTCCAAGACTATTGTGTTCATGTTTTCATCCTATCTTTGTGACTTCCAGGAGTAAGTCGAGTCTTGTGGGGGGGGGCGGAGGATGTAGTTCCCCTCCTTGATTCATCCCTTATGATAGGATGTGGATTCGTTTGTGTTCTTGATACTCCTTGTATCTTATTTCACTCGAGAAATTGGTATTCTCTTTGATGTTAATGGATTCATTATGATTACTGAAGATGAGGGAAATGGGTTTGAATCAAAGATTCAAAACTTCCCACATCAACAATGGAGTTCCTACAATGAACATACATGCAAAATCCAATGTCTAAGCTAGGACACACATGCATGCATGCAATGAAAAATTGCCTCCATAGCACTCCCTATCTATCAGGGTCTTGTGTTTAAAATGGATGCTCTCAAAATCACTACACAAGATACTTTGAAGAACAAATATTTGAAAGATGAATGCAAATGATATGAAAGCTATAGTGTGAGAAAATAAAAAATGCAAGAGTGAAAGATGAAGTAAAATGCTAGATTGCTCGATGATTGAAATGAGAGGGAATTGGATTTAAATAGTTGTCCTCAAGGAGAAATCATGCATCAAGAGGAATATGGGATAATGGGAGATTAGTGGTATAGAAGAAATGAGTGGTAAGGAGAGAATATAGGTGGTGATGGGAAATGGTAAGTGGTAAAGAGTGTTTATTGTTTATTTTAAATACATGGAATAGATAAATAATGAAATATTTATTTATTTAATGGATTAAATGAGATAATGGATATACTATTAGAATAATGGATATTAATATAATGAAGAAGAAATAATATTATATAATAATGGATTCACCTAATTAATGGAAAAATTGAGGTCGATTGAAGAGGACAATTTTTACATGTCTACATTTTGCCCCTCTTTGAGACAATGCAGTCTGTCGCGTTGTTTCAAAGAAAAAAATTGATCAACTGATATGTGCCCCAAAGATATCATGGTAAAGATGATGATATGCCCCCTCGAGAGATTGATCGAACAAATTGTGAGAAGTTGATCTCTCGAGAGATTATGGGAAAATGATTGGATGATTGATATTGCGCAAGGGATTAAGCTGAGATGTACATTTGATGAAAATGCACAATTGATAGGCGCAACTGAATGATTGATGGAAATTATCAGTATAGTCAGGTTGATAAGATGATTAATCTGATTGAGATAATAGAGATTGATGGTAGCACAAGATAAGGTGATCCAATGATTGATTGATTGATTGATCCAGGGGCGATGAGATTTCAAGAAGTGAGTTGATTGATTAAGAGACCTGCATGAGTTGAATAAAGCAATTTGATTGATCTCTCTAAAAAAAGGGAGATGAAAATAAAGAAAATGATAAAATAAATGATGATGCAAAATATGATGTGAAAGACAATGAAAGGAGATGCAAGTGATGAGAAGATGCAAGAAGATGGATGATGAGAAAGAGATATGAAGGTGATGAGAATTCTTTTTCTTTTTAAGGTGCTTATATCATCATCAAGCTTATTATGGAAAAATGATAAAACTCATCTGGATATGGATCAAACCCAAATGAATCAACATACTAATTTCATGTAGGAAGACACATTAGACAATCAAGGAATGCCCCAGTTCACATAAGACCCATACGTCCTTGATGATCTTAGACAATCATGTCCTAAGAGGAGTCATCATATTACTAAGGAACAATCCACAAGAAACAAACTACTGAACATTCCCCATCCTCGCCTTTCTAGTCAAAGAAATGCTAGAGATAAAATGTATAGACAGAGACATCCCTGGAAAAGCTAAAAGACATGTCACCAAAGATAAAATCAAAAAACAATCAAAAGACATAAGCAAACAAACAAACATTATGTTTTTTATCGAAATGATTCTTATCCAGTTATGTTGATGTTGATAGGGTGTTGTTATGTCTGCTCAATGTTTTAATTCTGCTTGTATAAAGTATTTGTGTCTTCAAAATGTTTTTAGATTTTGTTGAAAACTTTTATGATTTTTAGGGTTTTATAATATTTTGATTTTTAGGGTTTTTTAAAATGTTTTGATTTTTAGGATTTTTTCAGGATTTTTTATGATTTTTAAGATTTTTCAGGACTTTTAATGATTTTTAAGGTTTTTTCAAAACTTTTTACGATTTTTAAGATTAATTCAGGACTTTTTATGATTTTAAAGATTTTTTCATGTTTACCCGTAGTGTCTAGCTAGGTAAAAGTGATTTTGAGTAGATGAATGAACGAATGAGATAAAAATGGATAAGTGAATGATGAAGGAATCTTATGTGATTTTGAAGGACTACCTCTCAATAGGATAACATGTTAATGCAAGAAAAGGGACAAGATATAGAAATATAAGGCATTGATATGGTGCAACAAATGTCATATGGTCCAAAGAAATGGACATGTCAAGAGGTTGTTTTTTTTTGAAAACATGTTTTGCATTTTGTCCTTAGTTTTGATCAATATCAAGGGATAGATTTGGATAGGAGGTAGATAGGATAAGCAAGATCAAAGGTGGTAATGAAGGATGGAAGAAAGAAATGGACAAAATAATGGATAGGAGCTCAAGGGTGTGGATCAAGTGCAATAGATAGGACACACAAAGCCTGCAAAGGTCCTTATACATGTCAAGATCAAAGGTGGAAAAGGGATATGTATGGATATGGGGTGAATGAGGGATAATGGAGGATGAAAGATAATGGAGGATGAGGGATAATAGATGGATGTGGAAAATAAGATAGCATTGATGAAACTTGCCCCAGTGAATAGTGTAAGAAGATAATGGATTATGCATGATGCTTGCTTGCGAGGTTTTCATCATGGTACTTGCCCAAGGTACCACCGAGGTGGTTTTCACACATGGATGAGTTTATTTTTCTTTAGTTTTTTCTTTTTTTTTGTTTTCTTTCTTTATTTTCCCTTTTTTTGTCTCTTTTTCATTTTTTGCTTTTTTCATTTTTTTTTCTCTTTTTTCATTGTTTTCTCTTTTTTTTTGACTTTTTGGAAGATAATGGATGCATGATAGTGATAGTTCTGATACTTAATGTAAAGTACAGATGCCAATAGCTAACAATATGAGAGGCGGGGGGGTGAATCATACAAATTTAATCTTCCATAAAAACAATAGATTCAACCTCGGTAACTTATACTTCAGCAATATAACCAAAACTGCTAAACATGCAAACTCATAAGCATATAATCATGATAACACTCATAACACCAGATTTAACGTGGAAACCCAAATAGGGAAAAACCACTGTGGGATTTTGGACCCACTAAGAAATATACTCTTCTAGAGTATGCTCGGTTAAAAGCAAATCATGTTAAAGATTACAAACACATTGCTAGATGTGACCTGGTTAAGGGATTTCCCTCAGATCTGTTAGGATCTTCACTTTGTTAGAAGTGACCTTGTCAAAGGATTTCAAACACTCATTTAGAATGTTACCTTGCTAGAGGGTTTACATATAAGACTGTTAAGTCCGCTCGGTTAAGAGATTTTCTGTCACTTACAAAATAACAGTAATAAAAATCTATCTGCAACTTCACATCTAAAATGCTAAAGCAGATTCTTATTTTCTCAAAACAATCTAGTCATAGGACTTATCTGTCCCTCTGCTAGGCTCTCTACTTTGTTATTCAAACAGGTCTTCAAGCTTTTGTGCTCGGTAATCACTATGTAGCATCCCGGTGCATACACTTGCCCGCATACATTGTTTATCAACAATTCCTTATTTATAAACAATTGCTAACCGATGAATCTCCTTGATCACATTTCCCATGATCAATCTTAGCCATCAGATCTTCAAACTTGACTAGGTTCAATGTATCCTTTCGATCTGAAAATGTTTTACCTTGCCTTGGACTTGCAGTCCTTTCTTGGAACTTGCACAAGGTTATTGCAGTTCAATCTGCGCTATATATCTTCTTGTCGATTTTCCTTTGCCATAGATCCTTAACAAACTCCATGCATGGCATACCAATCATTTATACATTTCCAGCTAATCATTGTCCTTCATTAAATAATGCTTTTATCCATCCAATGCGCACTGTCATAACTCGGTTGCAACTCGGTAAATACTAAACTTTACTCGGTAGACATTTCGCCTTCATTAACCGATATCGATAACCTTAGGGTTTACCGACTAGGTTCTTTGCTCGGTGACATAGTATAGTATTAACCTTACAATAAACAACATATGTAGAATATCAAAACAATCTAAACATCATGATCTCATCATTGTCTAACTCAGTAATAGTTGCCCATTGAATAACTTATTTCTCCTCTTATTCATCACATTCTTTCTATGTCTTTTACCGACATCTTAATTCTCTTCAAATCAATCTTCTCAAGATATGGCAACATCATACTGAATTAGATAATCAATCTCTTGACATCAATGACAAAATAATGTTATAAAGATGGTTATCATTCTTCTTCAGTTATATCAATAATCTTCAACAACCTTCTCATTATCCTTATTGAATATCAACAATCTCCTGATATTGAAATGTCAACAATCTTTCTTACTGTAATGCCAACAATCTCCCCCTTTGGCATTGATGGCAAAACCAACAATTAAATGGTAATACCAACAAGATATTCAAACTGATTTGGATTTAGATTATTGTTAGACTTCTCCTATTATCCTTGAGCTATTAAAAAAATCTTCTAAAGTCTTCTCCCTTTTTCAATTTTCTCCCCCTGTCATTAGTCTTCTATTATTCATCATTCAGGGCTTTCATTCAGTCAACCATTTAGCCTTCCAACCATTTAGTCTTCTCCCCCTTTGACAACAATGTCAAAAAGTAAAAGAACTAAATCATGATTTCTTCACTTTTTCTTGCACACCGTTAGAAAAACCTTCTAAAGTGCGTAACTTAGCATCAATCCACACATAATATTTTGTAGATTCATTGAATTGATGCTTTCACCGAACTCGGTCAATGAGTAGAAGATAGGGGTAGGACCCCTAACTTACTTCTGAGATACTCAAAAGTGTCCCTTGGCAATGGATTTGTGAAGATATCTGCTAATTGCTCCTTTGAACTGATATATTCCAGCACAACTTTCTTCTCTTGAATTTCTTCTTTGAGATAATGATACTTTATAGATATATGCTTTGTTTTAGAGTGCATTACTGGATTCTTTGAAATGTTAATGGCACTAGTATTATCACAGAATATAGTTACTGGGTCGGTAACTTTCTCATTTATACCTTCCAATAGTTGTTTGATCCATGCTATATTGGTACAATTCAATGCTGCAACAACATATTTAGCTTTTGTTGTTGACTGTGAGATGCATCCTTGTTTCTTGCTAAGCCAACCTACTAGTCTTTCTCCCAAAAAGAAAGCTCCACCACTTGTGCTTTTCTTGTCATCAATTTTGCCTGCCCAATCAACATCAGTATAAACTTTTAAATTAAAATTATTCCTCTTTCATATACTAAGCCATAATCTTCAGTGCCTCTTAGGTATCTAAAAATTCTCTTGATTGCTGTCATATGGGTCTCCTTGGGATCTGCAGAGAATCTTGCTACAATACCTACTGCATGTGCTATATCTGGTCTACTATGCACAACATATTGCAATTTTCCAATCATAGATCGGTAAAGTGTCTCATCAACAGATGCAGATTCATCATTCTTTGATAATTTACAGTTAGTAGTCATAGGAGTACTTACTGATTTAGAATCCTCCATTCCAAATTTCTTCAAGATTTCCTTTATGTACTTGGATTGAGTAATGAAAATCTCATCTTTCATTTGCAATATCTGTAAACCTATAAAATACTTTATCTCACCGATTAGTGACATCTCAAATTCTTTGTACATTTCATTTCCAAAGTTCTTGCATAAGAAGTCATTACCACAAAATATAATATCATCAACAAATATGGTTGAGATCAGTATTCCATTGTCCTCATCTTTCTTCATGTACATGTTGTTGTTTTCACTTGTCCTTATAAAACCAATCTTGATTAAATAAGAGTGCAATCTTTCATACCATGCTCTAGGTGCTTGTTTCAGACCATATAAAGCTTTGTTCAATTTGCATACCTGATCTTTACTCTTGTCTTCAACAAATCCTTCAGGTTGTTCAATGTAAACTTCTTCTTCTAGTATACCATTCAAAAATGCAGATTTAACATCCATTTGATATATCTTGAAATTTTTGAAAGTAGCACATGCCAACAATGTTCTTACTCCCTCAAGTCTAGCCACAGGTGTAAAAGTCTCACCATAATCTATTCCTTCTTCCTTAGCATAACCTTTGCAAACTAGTCTTGCTTTGTTGCGAATGACTTCACCTTTCTCATTTAGCTTGTTTTTGAAAATCCACTTAGTACCGATTACATTTTTGTCCTTCGGTCTTGGGATCAATGTCCATGTGTCATTCTTCTTGATTTGATCAATCTCTTCTGTCATAGCATTTACCCAATCTTCACTGTTAAATGCCTCTTTTACTATTCTTGGTTCAAATTCAGATATCAAACATGTGTTCTGTCTTAGTTTGTTCCTTGTCATCACTGGATCATCCTTATCTCCTATAATTTGACTTGATGCATGATGTCTTCTAACATATTTGGCTAATATAGGCTTGGTAGGTTATGTATGATCTTCTTCATCACTCGGTAACTGGACATTATCTTCATTTTCTTCAGTAGCTTTCTCGGTAGGACTTCTCGGTTGAACATAAACAAATTCTTCATAATATTCTAGTTCTTTGGAATTTACTTCATCATTTCTTTCTACAAATTCATCAATTTTCACATTTGCACTTTCCACTATTTTGTTAGATGATTTGATCAGACATTTAAATGCTTTTCTTCTAGAAGAATAACCAAGAAATGTTCCTTCTTCACTTTTCTGATCAAACTTTCCATTTCTATCATCTTTGTGAATATAGCATCTACTTCCAAAGATTTTAAAATAACTTACATTAGGTTTCTTGTCATACCAGATCTCATATGGTGTCTTGGGAATCCACATGGTTTTTTAATTTTTCTTTCTTTTATAGTTTCTTAGAATGCATTGCTTCTACAAGCACCTTAGGAATCCATATGATTTTTGAATTTCCTTTCTTTTTTAGTTCCTTGGAATGCATTGATTCTACAAGGGCTTTAGAAACCCATATGGCTTTTGAAATTTCTTTCTTTTGCTCATTGGGCCTTTGTGGCCTTTTGTATATCTTTTTTATTTTCAGATCATATTTTTATTTGTTTTTACATGTCGATTAGATGGGACATGTTGATCCTTAAATGCACATGTGGATTTTATGCTTGGCATCTAAATTTTTTGTAAGAGGAACATGATTTATAAGTGGATAGGGATTATATGGAGGCTTGATGGATGAAGTGATGTAGGTAGATGGTGGGAAGGTTCTAAAAACTATGTGCCTTTATTGATCCTGAATAAGGTTTGGAGGTGTATAAGGACCTAAAATGGATAGAAGGGATAAAGGGCTAGGCGTATATTTGGACTTAGATGGAGGGATGTGTGATTTAGCAGGGATACCAATATCTTGAAAGTAATCTTTTTTGTTGGGACCATGACCATCAAGATTTGCTTTGATATGGAGGGATTATGATGTACCTTCTTCATGGAGGCCTAACTACTTGCCTTGATTAATCCTTTGACTAATGGGATACTCATTTCTTTTGGAAGAAGAAACGAGTCCATTTTGAGATGGATACGAAATGAAAGAAATGATAGGGTCACAAAGGAGACCAGACCCAATGGAAGTGTAGGAACTTATTTGACCTATAAAAGGTTCATTAACAACTTTCAGAGAGATGTTGGGGTCATGAGGAGGACTAAGAGAAATGATGGGATCTTTATATGGATATGGAGGAATGATATGCTCATCTTAGGAGATGGAATCTTGTGGAGGACATGGAGGATTATGATAGATAAATGAAGGGATACTTTGATCTTGACATGGAAGAGGACTATGTGGTAAAGTGAAAAGGGTGTTTGACTCTTCATTTTGAATAGGATCATTTGAAAAGGTGGAAGAGGCATCATTATCTTGTTTAGGAAGTAAATTGGGAATATGTTTTGGAAGGATTCTTAGCTCTTGAGATGAAAGGGGATCATCTTGGAAGAAATAGAAAGGTATAAGAGGATCATCATGCGATTCTAGGGAAATAGGATCTTGGTCAGTCATTGGATGGGATTGGACAGTTTTGGTGTCTTGATCTTGATTTATGATAGAACCTGTTTCTTCATTCTTCGGATTATCCTCTTGACAGGGAGCCACTTCTAAAAAAGGAATACGATTTCATATATACCTAGGGGAATATTAGAAGGTGTTCATGTTTTGGCATGATGGGGAAGCATTTTGGATGTGACTCTTAGGAGTGGGTATGTTTGGAATTGGATTGTATGATAGCATATGATCTAGCATTTTTAAATCATTAGAGGAACTTGTATCAATATTGGGATTAGCTTGGGTTTCCATAGGAGATAACCCTTGAGGGTCAACATGAAAAGTGTCATCATTAGGTTCATTTTTTGAAGGAGATGGTATGGATTGTTGTTGAGAAGCTTTAGGAGATGAAGGTTGTTGGCATTCTGATACTGTTTTGTATGACCGGTAAATGGTATGGTTGTCATTGTTGGCAACATCATCTCCTTAGTCTTCACAGTCCATCAATAGTGAGTAGACTAGCAAGCAGTGAGTAGACTGACAAGCAGTGAGTAGACCGGTTAACAGTAAGAAGATCAGGTAGCGGTGAGTAGATCGACACAAAAGAGGTTCACCGGCTAAACAAAGAACAGACCGGTATACAAGAGGAAATCAACTAGACAGGTTTTGATCGGTACACCGGAAGAGTCAGTAACCGACAGACTGGTAACGTTCAGTTACAACCAGCTAAATTGGGAGTCTTCTCCAGTCAATCGGTGGACTTATCAACATGTTCGACTATATTGACAGAGATTCCTGCATGATTTCAGAGGCGTAATTTAAGGCTTGACAACGAAATTTTGAAAGGTATGTTTTGGAGGGAAAGTTGGCGATAAACTAAAAGGTCTATAAATACACATATCTCATTCTTGAGATGGTTGTTGTCAAGGTGAATGAAGATAATGTGAAAGTGGACATAGGGGGAGTTTAAGAGACTGCAAAGCCGAATGACAGAAGACTAGTAGAGTGGAGTTTCACAGAGTGGTAACTCAAGTGACAAAGGATCGACAGTGTGATATTCAAGGATCAGCAAATCGGCAGAAGGCAGAGTTGATAGTGCATTTAGGAGATCAAAGTTGTGTAGAATAGACACAACCGATGCAGATCTAGTGTGATTCTTCAGTGTGATCTGACCAAGCTAATGAGTAGCAGTTTTAGCAGATCATCCATCTGTTTCTTTTTAACAACTGCAACTTAAATCCCTTAACTGGGTGGACTTTAACATGTCCCATTGTAAAAATACCTTAATCATGTGACATATTGATTGATGTTCTAAGTCCTTTAACCAGGCTACCTTTAACAAGGTAAAGGCTCTAACCAACCTCGTTCAAAATCCCTTAACTGGGTGGCACCTAACAGTGTCTTAGTAATCTCCTAGCAGGGATGGCTCTTAACCGGGTGTACTCTAGAAGAGTACAAATTTTGTGAGTTCCTACTCACACCATGGTTTTCTCCCTATTGGGTTTCCACGAGATAAATCTATGTGTCTTTGTGTATCTTTTCATGTAGGCTTAATCTTCTATAGTAAATGTTTACTTTGGTGAATGGTAAATTAGTTCAAACTTAAAGTAAAAGTTTCAATTGGTTAAAATTGATAATTTACTGATTCACCCCTCCCCTCTCAGTACCAGTTGGGACTAACAATTGGTGTCAGAGCCCAGTTCCTCTGAAGTCAAGCTTGACAACTTGAGGATAAAGATCATGGAAGAGTTCTAGTATTAGAAGAAGATTGATGAAGCCAATGAAATCATTGCTCAATTGAAAGAGAGACTGAGAAAATCTCTTGCAAAAAGGAAGGAATTAGCTCAACAACTAAATGAGAGTCAGGATATCATAGATCAACTCTCTGAATAGAGTGGATCTGAAGAAGATGAAGAAGCAGTATCAGAACTCATGGAAAAGAACAAGAAGCTGACCAAAGAAATTACTCATCTCAAAAGAGAACAAGAAGGTTAGGCCTTGAGAATGATTGAGATACTGGAAGCCAGTAGAAGTGTTGATGAAAGAAAAAGGGAGGCATAAGAAGAACTGTCAAAAGATGAAAGAGCCAAGAGGCTTGCTGAAGATGCCCTGAGAGAAAATGATGCAATCATGATTGAGAAAGATGAAGAAATCTGATTTCTAACTCAAGAGAATGAATATATACACAAACATCTGAATGACAATGCAGAAGAAAAGGAGAAGTTGATGAAAGAGATTGAACAACTCAAGAGTGAGTTGAAAACTGAGAATGAGAGAAATGAGAAGCTGAGAAAGTTCAATGAAAGATATGAGAAGGTAGATAAATAGTTGAAAGCTTAGAGAAGAACAAAGGATACAATCGACCTTCG
Source organism: Cryptomeria japonica (assembly GCF_030272615.1). Classification (NCBI taxonomy): domain Eukaryota; kingdom Viridiplantae; phylum Streptophyta; class Pinopsida; order Cupressales; family Cupressaceae; genus Cryptomeria; species Cryptomeria japonica. The sequence continues at coordinate 428,801,182 of NC_081413.1, read as the reverse complement.
TTACCCCAGTTCAGGTCCTATGGAAACTGAAGAATCATCTAAATCCAAAAAGATGAATGATGATAAAAGAAACCATCTAGAAGCAAAAGGTATGAAGTCTTCCAAATTCTCTTGTAATCATTATGGTAAGTCGGGTCATAAGACCAATGACTGTAGAAACAAACCGGTTAGTCAAAAGAAGACTTTCACCTTTGATGGTTATTGCCATAATTGTCATAAGTATGGCCACACTGCTTATGAGTGCAAATATCAATCTAGCAGTATGTCAAATGGAAGAAGATTTACTGGACATTGCTTCAAATGCAATAAGTTTGGACACGGATCTGAAGAATGGAGGTTCAAGACAAATGTATTAAGATCATCGTTCAAACCGGTCAGTCCTAACAAAAGGAGTAATCAATTGAATGCCACTAGTTTCATGTGTCATAATCTTGGTCATGTTGTAGGAAACTGTAAAATGAGAGTGGGTCAGAGAAACAATTCAGGACCATGGAGGACAACTGGTATGACATGCTCTAACTACCATAAGATCGGCCACTTAGCCAGAAAATGCAGGAGCAAATCCTACAACCGGTCTATAGACAAGAATCAGTTTAGCAAGAAGAAAGAGCAAAATGACCTGAAAGGAAAGAAGACAACTGAAGAAATAATAAATGAAATGAAAAAGACATGGATCAAGAAAGATGAAGGAAAAGAAGGACAAGGAAATTTTGAAACCAAGTCATCATCTATCGGTGATGACAATTCCTCTTCTAACTAGGCATACTGATGCCTAGGGGGGAGCACATATGGTAAGATTATTCTTGAATCCCCTCAACAAATATAAGGATGTGTTTATTTGCATAGTTGTGATTCATAAAAGATGATCTAAAAATTCTTAATTAAAGTTTTTCCTACGAGTTATTTATTTGTGTATCGGTATCGACAACAAATAATTGGTAAATTCAAATCGGTGTAATTCAAGTTGTGAGTTTCAAATCTGACTGTTGGATGCTAGCACTGGTAAATCTCCATAGACAAATAAGGAAATGTTAGCACATTTTCATTTACACTAATTTCTTGTGAACTTTCTTGAGCTCGTGTGTGATCAAAGGTGATTTGAAATTTGCCAAGCTTTGTTTGTGCGGAAAATTCAAGTAGAGCGATAGTGGTGCTTGGTATTCCCTAGGAAAGGGTTTTCAACCGCGTCTGAGAAAATATTGTTTGAAGGTCATCATGGAAGCACCGATATCAACTCTTGTGTTGGTTGAAGCTATCAAGGAACCCCAATCCGAGTTCAAGCTGCACCTGATGAAAGACGATGAAATCGACAAGACTAGTGCTTTATCATCTGTGCCCTCCGATGTATTGTTGGTAGAAGATATTCACTCCTACATTCATTGTAAACTCGAAGAACTTGGAGATAAGTTCATTCGAAATGAGTTTGATGGGTTCTGTGACAATGATAATTTGAAAGCAAAATTTCTACCTCTGAAGACAAAGGGTTTGGCTAATGTTGTTGACTTTCCTAATCAGTTTCATGGTGACTGGGTTAGATATGTATTGAGCAGGGTTCATGATCAAATTTTGTGGCTGGAAGGTCATGCACCGATCAAGATCACAAAGGAGGTGATTCAAAGAGTGACAAGGTTCAGTGCAACCGGTGAAGCATTAACCCTAAGAATGATTTCATCAACTTAAGTTACTTGGTTAACCAAATCTTGGTGTGATAGTAGAGCAATGACAATCACCCATATCGAGGATGCCTAAGTAAGATTTGCCTCTGTAGTGCTGGGATACAGGGTTTATCAATCAAGTCAGATGAATAGTGTGTCGAGCGGTGCCATCCATGCTGGATATCGAATTGTCAAAGAAGATGAAACATATGATATATGTGAGATGATTCAAAGTTAATTCATGGTGAACATGAAAAGAATAAATAAGGACAAGAAGCAATATTTCAAATATGGCTCACTACTGGTATGTATATTTTTCTATGTGCAAAAATATTTTCCCAATAAGGGTAGTGTAGTATGGTCATAGGAGAAGCCTATCATGGTTCAGATAGGTGAAATGATTAGGGATCTGGGAAATAAATTTGGGGAAGGAATGTGGGGATATTTTAAGGAATTCCAAATTAGGATGTACAAGAGAGAAAGAATTCCAACCGGAATAGTGCACAAATACAAAGATACCATCTGTTTTCTTGTAGACACAGATTGTTGTATTATTCAAGCAGTTCAACCCCAAAAAAATTGGGTTCCACCTATGGGCTATGAGTTTACAACAGATCTTGTTAAAATTCATATCAATATGCTTCTATCTAAACCAATAGACTAGAAGGCAAAGAGGTTTGGAACATATAAGAAGGCAAGCTCTAAAATTAAACAGGAGCTTCAGATGCCTATCATAAAAAGAAAAGTAAGGAAAATGATTGATACCCTCAATAAGAAATATGGAGGTGAAGCATTCGGTGCTGCTACCTCCACTGGTGTGAGTGTGCAAAAATGGGTCACACCTGATAAAGATGAAGAATCAATAGGTGGAAAGAAGAAAGTGACAAAGACAAAATCTAAGGGGATTGCAGCAACCAAGCCTGCAACATACTCAAAGGAAAAGGATCTAAGTACTCTGGTATCTTCTCCAAGTAAAGATAGACCGGTAGGAGTGACTTACACCAGAAAGAAAAAGAGCAATCCAAAGCCTAAAAATGATGAGAAAGGAGGTGATATCACTGACAACTTATCAGATGTGTAAATAAAGGAGGTTAGAAGAAGTGGGAGGAACAAAGCTCCAACAATTGATGAGTTGGTGCATGGGATCAAAGAGTTTGGAGGTCTGGGCGGTATTGGAAGGAGATATTCCATTAGTAATGAAGAAGACAAAAGGAAAATTGAGGATGCCCTGATTTGGAACTTGCACAATTTTTGTAGGACTCCTAGTGAATTATATGGGATTATCCCATCAGACCTGCTAGATCACACTGAAGGGAGATGGAAGACATCTCTAGCTACTGAAAAGAAACTCTGAATAAAAGCACTCATGGAAGTGCAACATGACTTAGACCTTGAACAAGCTTCACTGGTGGCTGAAACATGCATTCAACACTTCAAAATAAGGAATAGAACTGGGAGAGTGGTAGTAGGAGAACTGGGAGGAGTACATGCTGAAGGTGTTGCCTTGTGGAAGGAAATTATGAACCAGCAAAAGAAAACTGAAGAATAAATTAAAAAAGAAACAAAACAGGACAAAGGTGAAGTTGTCCTTGTCAAAGGAAAAGCTAAGGAAAAAGACTCCACTGAAGAATTTGATACTTTCACAGTTGAGGACATAATAGGAAATGTTGTGTCAGACATCCCCAATCTGACAAAGGGTATCAAACAACCAGTTCATACTTCACTAGTGAAGGAAGGTGATAAAACTAAGCTTTCCGATCAAGATGAAGTGTTAGTTGAAGACATTCCTTATGAGGATACACCTCACAGAACCTTATTGACACCAAATCCTAATATCTCTCAAGAAGGAAAATAGGAAGAAAAGAAGATAGAGGAAGGGAAGAGAATAGAGGAAGGAAAAGAGGAAGAGAAGAAAACAGAGGAAGGAAAAGAGGAAGAAAAGAAAGCAGAGGAAGGAAAAGAGGAAGAGAAGAAAGTAGAGCAAGGAAAAGAGGAAGAGAAGAAAGTAGAGGAAGGAAAAGAGGAAGAGAAGAAAGAAGAGGAAGGAAAAGAGGAAGAGAAGAAAGTAGAGGATAAAATAGTAGTGATGGATACCCCTCCAGCAAAGAGGAAGTTAGACTTAGACATTGAAAGTGAAAAGAAAAAGGTAAGAATCATCGCAACAACTAGCTCAGAAGTTGAGACTGTAGAAAAGGAAGAAGGAGCAAAGGAGGAAGAAGAAGGTGACTCGATCATTGATATAAATAAAATGACCCCCAAGAAGTTGATGAAACTCTTAGAAAAACTGAGAATCCAAGTTGAAAAGGTAAAACTGAGAGAAACGAAGGGAAGAATCCTCACTTCTGCCAAAACAATTCTCTCTGATCTCATCCCGGACATTGCAGTTGTTGAAACTGCACCAATTATTGATCAGTTGGATACTCTGGTTAAAGCAATCAGTTCAGAGGAAACCGATCTGGAGAAGGTTGCAGTAAGGCAATATGAAACAAAGTGAGGAAATAACCTAATGGAGCATATAACAGTTGGAAAAGTTGCTCTTTCCACCAAAACAGAAGAAGTTAAAACCATTCTGCAACAAGTTGGTCAACTACTGATGAAATATTCAAATTTTCCTGCTTTAATCAAAGACTTAGAAGATAAAAGAAATCAGATTCAAAAGGAGATTCAAGATCTAGTAAGCTCTTTTGATCCTCTTAGCAGTTCAACATCAACCTTTACTGGAAAAGTCAAAATGTTCAATCATAAAATCAGAAGGTTGAAAGATGAAGAAGACAAAATAAGTCTTAGTTTGTTAGAGCTCCAGTGCTAGTTAGCACCAATTATTGATTTCATGCAACTGAACATTAATGAAGCATACCACCTAATACATGCACCTGACTGTAAGACAGTTGATGATATGGAGGTCTTCATTGCAGTCTTACATGGCCACTTCATCACCATGAAACAAATTCAATCTTCATCGAAATCTTCCTTGAAAGTGGCTCAAGAAAACTTTAAATATATTTTTGCTTTATTTTGAGAAAATTTGTTTTGGATAGTCTTTGCCATTGATGGAAAAAGGGGGAATTTTGGAATCTTGTCAGGAACAAGGGAGTTTTGGAACTTTGGAGTTTTGTAGCGGTTTGTAGTATTTGCAACCAATGCCAAAGGGGGAGTTTGTTGGCATTTTGATACTATTTTGTATGACCAGTAAATGCTATGGTTGTCATTGTTGGAAACATCATCTCCTTAGTCTTCATAGTCCATCGACAGTGAGTAGACCAGCAAGTAGTGAGCAGACCAACAAGCAATGAGTAGACCGGTTAACAGTAAGAAGATCGGGTAGCGGTGAGTAGATCGACACAGAAGAGGTTCACCGGCTAAGCAAAGAATAGACCGGTATACAAGAGGAAATCGACTAGACAAGTTTTGATTGGTACACCAAAAGAGTCAGTAACCAATAGACTGGTAACATTCAATTACAACCAGCTAAATCGAGAGTCTTCTCCAGTCAACCGACGGACTTATCGGCATGTTCAACTATATTGAAAAAGATTCCTGCATGATTTCAGAGGCGTAATTTAAGGCCTAACAATGGAATTTTGAAAGGTATGTTTTGGAGGGAAAGTTGGTGATAGACTAAAAGGTCTATAAATACACATATCTCATTCTTGAGATGGTTGTTGTCAAGGTGAATGAAGATAATGTGAAAGTGGACACAGGGGGAGTTTAAGAGACTGTAGAGCCGAATGACAGAAGACGATAGGGTGGAGTTTCACAGAGTGGTAACTCAAGTGACAGAAGACCGACAATGTGATATTCAAGGATCAACAAATCGACAGAAGGCAGAGTTGATAGTGCATCTAGGAGATCAGAGTTGTGTAGAACAGACACAACCAATGCAGATCTTGTGTGATTCTTTAATGTGATATGACCTGACCAGGCTAATGAGTACCAGTTTTTGCAGATCATCCATCTGTTGCTTTCTAACAATTGCAACTTAAATCCCTTAACTGGGTGGACTTTAATAGGTCCCATTGTAAAAATCCCTTAATCGGGTGACATCTTGATTGATGTTCTGTCCTTTAACCAGGCTACCTTTAACAAGGTAAAGGCACTAACCGGCCTTGTTCAAAATCTCTTAACCGGGTGGCACCTAATAGTGTCTTTGTAATCTCCTAACAGGGATGGCTCTTAACTGGGCATACTCCAGAAGAGTACAAATTTTGTGAGTTCCTACTCACACCGTGGTTTTCTCCCTATTGTGTTTCCACAAGATAAATCTATGTGTCTTTGTGTATCTTTTCATGTATGCTTAATCTTCTACAGTAAATGTTTACATTGGTGAATGGTAAATTAGTTCAAACTTAAAGTAAAAGTTTCAATTGGTTAAAACCGGTAATGTACTGATTCACCCCTCCCCTCTCAGTACCGGTTGGGACTAACAAAGGTATCATGGAAGATATGGAGGCCACATGTCAAGCCTTGCTAGACATAGGTTCATAATTTTTATCATGCTTGGGAGTAGTGCCTTATTTCTCTTTAGGCGAGTCATTAGGATATTCAATTTCAATGACACCATTATCAAGGAGGTCTTGGATTTTATGTTTTAATTCCATTCAATTTAAAGTCTTATTTTTTTTGTGTCTATGTACGCACAATAGTTACTAAAAAATTCACATCCTTGTGTAGTCTTGTTAGGCAATGTGATAAGATTATGCTCAAGAAGCTCTTTCAAAGCCGACTCAATAGATTTTCCCGAAGGTGTAAATTGTCTATTTGAGGGATATTTGGAAGAAATAACTTGTTATCTTGGTGAAGGAGTCATGTGATCTTTCTCAAGATTTGGCTTTTGATTTCCAATTACTTGTTGTTCCACCTTATATAGTCATTTTAGCATTCCTTGAAGTTTGTCATTCTTGATATCATTAATTTTTCTCTCAAGAGGGGCCATTGATGCCTTTTGTTGGGCTTGAATGTCATATATTTATTTCTTGAGATCTTGAATTTGTTGAGCCAAGGTAGCCATGGGCATAAATGATAGTTTTGATCTTTGACCTATATGACACTGCATATGGGACTCAAATTTTTGAACGAAATACAAGTTCTAGAATGCAAAGACAACCTAAGGAGTGCAATGACTAGACTTCAGATGGATTATAAAGACCAATGTTAGGATTTGGACTGGCTCAAATGATGACAACTCTAAAGTAAGATAAATGTAACTCTAGGTCTGAAAATGATTATGTAGGGTAGATTTAACTTGTGTTATGATGGATAAACACAAGGACAATGCTCTAGAAAAGAGGGTATGCTAAGGTAGGAGATGATGGACTCCAAGCAAGTTACCCTATCCCTAGATATTGATATTTTTCCCAACTCAAGTATGATAGACCTCAAGTTGTAAAAGGTGATGAGATAAACAATGTTTGATTTAAAACCAAAGAGAGTGACCTAATTGCAAGCCAAGAGTTTTATTTTTAATGAATGATGGTTATGAACTAAGGATGTGACTGAAAAAATAGATATGAAAGGACTAAAGGATATGATTGAATGAATATATATGCAAGGATTGAAGGTTGAAACCTAAAAAGATTAGGACTGAAAAATTATTCCCCAAGAATATGCAGTCTCAAGTAGGAGCACTAGGATCATATTGGATATGTAGGCCTGGTTCATTCCTCAAAGGACATTTATAAAAATATCTCAATAATATGTCCCAATTGCAGTAATACTTCAAGATGCGTTTTGTAATGGACCTTGGACTACAATGTCTTTGTTTGAAAAGGGGGAATGTAGGTCTTCTCTTAGGGATTTTGGTCTTGCAAGAAATCATGTGGACATTTGCACTGTTTGACTGTTGGACAAAATTGGAGGTTCACAAGGTGCAATTTCAATGTTACAAGTTTCAGTTGCGATTTTTGATTATGATTGGAAATGTTTGTTCTTGAACACACACATAAAACATGATAGACATAAAAAAATTTATGTTTGTAATAAAAACACATTCAAGTACAAATCCTAGGCTGGCCAAGACAATATTTGTCGGGTTCCCATTACAGATAAATCTGAACCGCACTTATTCAGAGTGGATAACTTAGAAGTTTGGTAGAACTGGCTTCCCCACCTTGACACTCACTTCTTGGGCATACCAAAATTCAAATTACCAAAGACCCAAAGATATAGAGGAATTTTCTATCTCTACTTTTAACTACAAGAGTGTGGGATAACTTATAAGGTTTGACCTCCTGCACCAACAAATAGAAGGATTTTGGCTGCTATAACAATTGGTTTCTAGTAAGAGAATCCATTCAGGTGGCCATATATGTGGCATTACGCTCAAATAAATGAGGCCTCCTACCCCTTGTGGGTTTTTATGCATCATATGGATGCTGAGGGAGACATAAGTCGGTATGACACATCGACACTTGTTGCTTCTGAGTTTCCTCACAAACACATTTATTTATAGTGGCTTGGAAGGACTTGGCCTTAGACTTGTTACCACTTGGGTCATTCCCTCTCAGCCAATCTTAAGGGCTTCTTGACAGGCCGACCCTCTAAAAGGTTAAACACAAAGAACCTATTGCTCTAGACACAAAAGACATTGGTTAATTTTAAAGCACCAATTGAAGTGTTTGTTATACTGAAAGACAATCGGTTTCAAAATAAAGTCTTCGTCAAACGTCCTGCACCAAATGTCATTATTAGTTTCAAGAAATGGTCATCGACAAGAAAGAATGGACGCCTTGCATAAAACAAAATTCAAAAGATTAGCCTCCAAGTTTTGTAACAAAGACAACAAGCAAATCAAACCCTATAGCTAATAGAAAAAGTTTAAACTAATAATGAAAAAATCTAGCCTAAAACAAGCTAGCTAGCCTAAATAACATAAAAATGTATGTACAAACAAATCTATCTAATTTGATAGCCAACTAATATACACTAAATTAGTCTTACTTAAACTAATTAGAGAATAAGTTAAACTAAGATCTAATTGAAGAAATCTAATTGTGAGGCCCTACCCCAAGCCCAGCATAGCACTTCATTTATTTTCATGATAGACTTATTATTGGATACACTATTTTGATGCATTATGGATTTAGATTCTATTGGATAGGTGATTTGATATCATGTAACCCATCTTATGTTGTTTTTCAGTACTTATTATGGATGATGAAATGGTACATTTATGCATACCTTATGGATAGTTGATTTATATGATTCTTATGATGATGCAGTTGAGTAATTGATTACATGTGGATTGCTAGGAAAAATGGTAATTTAATCCTACAATGTTGAGCTTTGATTTGGATTAAATTATGAGATGATGTGAATTGAATTCTATGAGTCTAACTTGTATTTCCCTTCATATACGTATATATGCATGTGATTTTGGACTACTGATGTTGAAATGAGATGTGCAAGAAATTAATCCATGTGACCATGGAAATTTTACGAAGAACTAAGGCCAAACCTATGTGAGATAGTAAAGCCAAGGTTTGTCTATTTGGAGAGACAATACCTCGTATGTGATGTGTCTAATTTCGTAATAGTGATCCTTGAGTGTATGTTCATATTTGTAATTGTTAATTTTATTTATTCCCTACAAGGAAATGCCAAGTGTATTTTGTGATGTGTATTTTATGGTTTCACTTGACACTTGTGATGTGTTGTGAGTTGGCAAATGACATGTCCTTAGGAGGGAAATTGTGAAACCCAATGCATTTCCAAATATCCTGTTGTGGTCCCAAAAGATAACTTGGTTAGAGAGCCTTTAATTTGGTCAAATCAAGTTTGACCCATAGACAAACTTTAGGTGGGTTTTTGGGGGGTCAAACTAACTCCTATGGTTGAGTTTAGGTCACTTGTGAAGGCCCAATTGATATACCTATGGGCAAATTGCATTTTTAGCCATGTGACCACTCACATGTTATTGTGGGGTCACTTCAAAAGTTGATTTTCCAAGATGGACGAAAATCAACTTTTAGAAGTTTGACCCTTGGGTAGACAACCTTCCTTTTTGGTGTTTAGGTGCACTTCCCCATCTTGCAACCACCTTTTCCAGTTTCCATTTCTAGAAACCATGTAAGAGGTTGGGAAGACCAACCTATGGGAACTCACATCCTTTCCAAAGAAGTTGGAAAGTGTGAGGAGAGATTACATAGGGGAAATTTTTTCACTTGGGACTTTGATCACCCACTCTCCAATCTTGGAGACAAGTTTTGTGTTGGAATTGGAATTTGATAGTAGAATTTTGGCTAAGGAGATTGTAAGGGAATTGGATAGATCTTCTATGACATACATACCATAGCTGGAGTAAAGGTTGGTGTTATTCCTTCCCAAATAATTAGTTGCATTCATGTTGTGTGATGGTAAAATCTGAATTTGTTTGTGAGATGAATGTGTTTTGACGTCTTTGAAATAATGTTTTTGAATTGCTTTTAGTTGGTTTCTTTTGGATTTTATTGTTTGTTTGTATATGGGAGTCAAGACTAAACTCACCCTTGGGAGGGAAGAGTAGTCTTGGGGTGGAGGGTTTTTAGGACAGTCTAGGCTATAGAGTCTCTCTTCTAGGAAGAGAGGGATAAACAAGGTTTTAAGAGCCTTGTTGCTGTTTATATATATATATATATATAAACAGCAACAAGACAAACTCCCCTTATGACCCCCATATATATATATATATATATATATATGGGGGTCATAAGGGGAGTTTGTCTTGAAGCCTTGGGGGTCATAAGGATTGTTTTTGGTCATGTGAGAGACCAAGTAGATGGATATTTTTAGCGTTGTGAAAGTATTTCGTTAACAATGGTTTTAATGCAGTTCTCCCTTTAGATATTTGGTCCACCTTCACCCCATTGTTTTGAGTCACTTGGTGACTATGTGCAAGCCTTGGGTTGGGAGTTTATTGTTGGAATGTTTTCCTTGTAAAATATTGTTTCTTTTGTATTTGTGTAATGAGTATGTGTGTAACCTATTTGGTTCTTGGTTCTCCTAGCTCGAGGGTGGCCTCTAGTAGGCCTAGGTTGGGAGGTGAGCCTCCATGGTCACAACCAAAGCTTTACTTGCAGGTCTACAATTTATCTAGATGATGGAGAAAAGATAGTCTCCTAAAGTGGATGTTTAAGTGTGCTCCAAGTGTACTCCTTTGTTCATATACAGATTTAGATCTTCCTGTTGTATTTAGTCATTTTCAAAAAAATGTAAAGAAGGAAGGATCCATGTATTCCCTTGTAATCAATGTATTCAAAGTAAAGAAAGAAAATGTATTTACTTCCCTGTTTTGTTTATTCATTAGCTTGAAAAAGAGTTAAATTGGTAGTGTTATTTTCAACTGTTATATTTATTGAAGGAAAGAAATGAGAAGCAATGCATTTTATTAAATTGCAGATTTATCTCTTATTTCAGTTTTGTTGTCTAAATCTATTTAGTAATTAATCTAAACATGCAGATTTAAAATGATATATTTGTACTTCATTTATTTATTTAAAAGCATTTCTTCATGTTTAAAATATGCTAGTAGTCAATCTGTTAGAAGTACAAAATTTTAATTAGAATGTAGCTATAGAAGATGAACTTCATATTTAAACATGTGTTTATTCATTTACATGCATGAAGATATATACATGGTTAATAAAATCAATGTTGTTGTAAATAAACTAATCTGGAAATAAAATAGGCACTGTGTTTACACAATGAGTGTATATTCTCATAAAACACACACCCACACACACACACACACACACACACATTATACTTCTAATGGAATAAATGTTTCTGATAAATAAAATAATTTGGAAAACTGATTTATCTTAAATCATAGCAGAAACTGTACATCTGATATGCATATCAGACTGAATATTCATCTAAGCCTTTATGTAAACAGATTTGAAATATACACCAAACTGTGTTATTTTTTAATTTTTGGGCAAGCTCAGGTGGGAGGGCCACAGACTGTGGGGATCGTGGCCACCCACAACCACAGGGTTTTACCCCTGTGACTATAGGGAGGCCACCCCACAATCACAGGGCTGAGGCAGACTATGGGGGTCATGGCCACCCACATCAGCAGGGGTTTACCAATGTGACTATGGGGAGGCCACCCCATAGTCACAGGGCCAAGGATCCATGGCTGTGGGGAATCCCCACAACCGTAGGGGGAAGCCCTATGTTGTGGGCGGTGGATGCCACGATGGTCCACCTTCCCACAGACCCCATCCTTACTTCACCACCCCTTCATCACCGCCATCCGCCCACTTCAAACCCTCCGCCAAACCTGTAACTAGCGGCCATGGAAACCCTTAGTCGTACTCAGGCAATTTGCCTCCCTCTCTGCATAACACACACAAAAAAAAACCCTAACTTCGGTTAGGGATAGAAAAAAAATAAAAAATGGAATGAGATGATCTCATGTCATATAATACTTTAGTTGAAACCCTTAGAAGGGTTAAATAAAATATAATAATATAACTAAAGGGTTTGATGTTTAAAAAAAAGAGAAAATATATAATTTAAAAAGATTTAGGGCTAGACTTTTAAAATAAAGTAAATGGGGAAACCCATCCCTTAAAAAGGGTATGTAAGTGTATAAATGAAGTTTATTTTTCTTGTTTATATATATATTTATATTTCCTACGAACATTTATTAATGGGTACCTTATATTTTTTAATTAATATTAATACAAGAGGGATTGTATTTATTCAAAAATAGTAATATGGGTTGTGCTAATAAATAATAAATGGCCATTATTGCAAATAAATATAATTGAATAATAAATTAATATTACTATAAGGGGGAAATATTATAATAATTTAGGGGAGCAGGATGGTGAGCAAAGGTGGTGAATTCGGCAGTGGCAATGACAACAACAGGCTTCAAACCGACGAGCAGATTGTTGGGGCTCCAATCTATGACATGGGTCAGGGGAAGTTCAGGTCTTGGAGTGATGAAGCGGACAAAGCTTTTCCAATCAAAACAATACGAAACCTTACGATCGGCAAACAACTAGCGCCCAAAACAACAACATGGAAAGATCAATCCCCAGGCTGACCATGGAAGGTAGATGTACCTTATCCTGTGATGAGAGGTAGTAGGGATCCTGGACCACAGAGGAAATCAGATGCTAGTCACCCCTTCACAAATAGTAATCTCAGGCCAATAAACTTGCAGGCATGGAAGAAAAATGGCTTCTCATGGAGCAATGATGGTTGGTTTCGAAATGCGAAGCTTCCTGCTTCTAATTTGGCACGCAATTGGAAGTCAATTTTAAAACCTAACCCCTCTATATCGAAGTTAGGAAAACTTAACATCAATAATTATCATAGGCAAGGTCTTAAACCCCCTCCGGGTAACGACCCTAATAAATTTCGGAATGGGTGGTTTAGGCAAGATAGAACCTCGCACGCCGATCGTGCTGAGGCCTAGTGGTCCACAGCCCCGACCAGAAAACAGCGACCTAATCTGGATAGAGTTTGGAAAAATGAACACTGGTGAAGATACAATCCAATCCATCGACTCATCCAGCCATCCACAAAACGGTAAGGAAAACTTCGAGAGCCACTGTTATATTGGATGATAATAAGATTAATTTGGCTAGGTCAAATCTTCAAGATTTCTGTTTCTTTACCAAATGGGGTGGTGGCAAATGGTTAAGGGGAAATTTTGAGAAATGGTGTAGATCGCAATGGGTGGAGAACATTAACTTTAATGTCCTTCCGAATGATTATTATATGATTGAGTTTATGAAAAATGAGGACATGTTTAATGCTAAAAATAAAGGTCCTTATACTTTGGATGGGATTGGGGTGCTTATCATTGATTGGAAACCAAACGTTAATCCCCAGTTCCATATCCTACTGGGAAACATAGTCTGGTTAAGGTTATATAACTGCCCATCAAACTATTGGCACATTGAGATCATAAAAGATATCTGCAAAGAGTGGCACTTTTTTTTTTTTTGCTATGGATGATATTCTGGAGGATAGGGTGTGGGGTAGCTTTATCAGGATATGTATTAATATCGGCGAGATCTCCAAAATCCTAGAAGAAGTCAAAATTATTGGGGCCGGAGAGGTATGGGTTCAAAGGATTGATAGGGAAGATCAGTTGCACCTTTGCCCCAAATGCCTCTCAAGGGAGCACATAGGTCTTGATTGTGAAGTATCGACCTCTATCCTTAAAAGTTATGCTTGTGTGCAATCTAAGCCGATTGACATGAAGTTAGTTAGAGAGAATACAGAAAATCGGGAAGCAAATGATGTTGAGCTATCCTCGGCGACCAATATGAAGGAGATGAAAAAGAATAATCTTGTTGTTTATTCTCCTCTTGTTGTGTCTAGCCATCAATAGGCCCTTTCTGCCAATAGTGAAAGTGCTCAAGCTCTACTAAATCTTTTGGAAGATGCTAAAACCCTTCAAAAGGATATTATAACAGAGTTTGCAGCTACTCTTCCCTCAGTACCCAATAAGACCGGTGATTTTAGTATGATGGAGGATGAGATTACTCCCCCTCTGCATGATGGTCCAGCCACCTTTGATGATCCAGGCAAGAAAGGCTTCACCATTAGCTTGGAAGAAGGAGAAATTGTTTCCTCTGCCTTGGAATGGGAAGAAGATACTGAACCGATTGCCAACCTTATAATGGATGATACTGCAAAAGGGTTTGGGAAGTCCGGGTCACATATTAATGTACCAAACTTCCATCCAAAGGGTAAAAGGGGGTGCAAATCAAGGAAAACAATGCTGATAATCACAGGTGCAACTAATGGGAAATCCATGCTTAACTTAGGGAAGGGGAACCCCCTTCCCCAGGCTCCATGAAACTACTATCCTAGAATGTCAGGGGCCTTAATGCCCCTGACAAGTGGCATTTAATTAAGTGCCAGATTGATGAGACTAAGGGGGATATTTGGGTATTATAGGAGACTAAATGGAGTCAGCTTGAGATTGAAAAAAACTGAAAGTATGGAAATAATGGAAAGGTCTTTTAAGGCAATCCGAGGGAGCCTCTAGGGGCATGGGAATAATCTAGAACCCTTTGAATGTTCAAATCACTCTCCTTGGTGGAGATAAATATTGGCAGCATTGTCTGGTCACTAGTTTATGCAAAAATGAGAGTTTCAATCTCTTTAATGTCTACGGACCCTCTGCTACTAATGAGAAACGTGAGCTATGGGCACACCTGTCAAACAAATTCCAAAATATCACTATGGGCAGCTGTGTGTTTGCAGGAGACTTCAATGCTATCTTGGCAAGTAATGAAAAGAAGGGTGGTATTCAGATGATTGGTATGGCTCAGAAAGATTTCCAGGATTTTGTTGATAAGAATTAGTTATTGGATGTTGCCCCGAAGAATGGTACCTTTACATGGACAAATAGGCGTATCGGTTTCACTGAAATCGCAGAACGTCTTGACCAGTTTCTGGTGGCCGGTGATTGGCTAGCTCAAAATATTATTCTTGAATCAACTATTCTACCCCTTATAGGTTCAGATCATTTCCCTATTTGCCTTAATGTGTCTCTAGGACATTCTGAGGGTGCCCATCCTTTCTGATTTGAGTCAATGTGGCTTAGAGTGCTAGATCTACATGATCTGATAGTAGCATGGTGGAATGAACCGGTTCTAGGAAACAACTCGAGGTTGTTCAAGCTAAATAAGAAACTCAAGTATATTAAGATCAAAATCAAAGAATGGAATTTGAGTCAGTTCCAAAACATCCATATGGAGAAACTCAGGGTTACGAGAGAACTAGAGGAGCTTTCCAATTCTGTCATTAAGTCAGGCATGAATGAAGTGCTCTTCCAAAGGGAAAGCTCTCTCAAGTCTGAGATAAATGAAATTCTCCGGCGTGAAGAAATTCACTGGAGATAGAAATCCAGAGAACTTTGGCTCAAGGATGGTGATAGAAATACCAAGTTCTTCCATAGATCGGCTAATGCCAATCACAGTAGGTCCAGAATATCGAAGGTGGTAAAACCAGATGGTAGTATTGCCAGATATTATGAGGATATTGCCCGGGAAGCAGTAAGACATTTTGAATCTCTGATGAATGGCAATTGTCAGAATGATCAGGAAGCAAGAAACAAAATTCTAGACGCAATCCCTCTTGTAATTATTGAAAGACACAATATAGAGCTCTTCAAACCTATTGAATTAGAAGAAGTCAGGAAAGTTACCTTCCAGTTGAATCCTGATAAGACTCCAAGCCCTGATGGTTTTCCTGCAGCCTTCTTTCAACATTTCTAGGACATTATTGCCCAGGATTTGCACCTAGTGGTAGAAGAATCCACGAAAAAAATGACTATGTTGGGAGCCATCAATCACACCTTTCTAGCCTTAGTACCGAAAAAGAAGAACCCTCAGCAAATGGGCAATTTTAGACCAATTTCTTTATGCAACTCAGTTTACAAAATAGTAACAAAGATCATTGCTAACAGGCTAAAACCTCTTCTAAAAATTATTATTTCAGATGAACAGAGTGGCTTTGCCCCTAGTCGCTCTATTGTTGAAGGCATCATCTCTACTCATGAAACCCTCCACACCGCTAGGAAGACTAAAGCTTCTTGTATGATATTAAAGTTGGATATCATGAAAGCCTATGATATGGTGGACAGGGAATTTCTTGTAGAAGTATTGAGGAAATTTGGCTTCTGTAATGAATGGATCACTTGGGTCAAGAATTGTCTATCAACCCCCAAATTCTCAGTTTTGGTTAGCAATTCATCTCATGACTTCTTCCCTTCAAAAAAAGGCATTTTCCAAGAGGACCCTATGTTGCCATTTTTGTTTATAATTATGGATGAAGCTTTAGGTCAGATGATTAAATCTCTTCACCATGATGGTCACTCGCTGGGTGTCAATGTGGCTACAGGAGTTCAACATTCAACCCACTTGCAATTTACTGATGATACTATTCTTTTTGGAGCCTCTAAAAGAAGAGAGGCAAGGATAATAAATACATGCCTGAATGACTACTACAAGGATTTGGGGCAAAAAATCAATTGGAACAAGTCAAAAGTTTTCTTTATCAACACGATGCCGAATATGCAAGCTGTCCTATCAAGAATCCTTAATTTAAGAGTGGAAAACTTTCCAGGTAAATTCCTTGGGACTCCTCTTTTTAGTGGCCACAATAAGACTTTCTATTGGACACATCTTATTGAGAAATGTAAAGCTAGGCTTGAAAATTAGAAAGGGAAGTGGTTATCATCTGTCGACAAGCTTACTATGATAAAATCAGTCCTCTCTGCCTTACCGGTTTTCTCCATGGCTTGCATGAAGCTTCCGATTGCCATAGAAGATGAGTTAATCACCATAATGAGAAATTTCCTTTGGAATGGATCGAATGATAAAGGGAAGTTTCCACTTATTGCCTGGGAAAAAATAAGCCAACCAAAAAATGCTGGAGGTGCTGGCATTCGACAGATTTCTATTATGAATTTGGCTATGGGGACAAAATTGGTATGAGAAATTTGTAGAGGCGGTAATTAGAGATGGACAAGAATCCTTAAACACAAATATTTGGACTCTCTTGAGCCTAAAAGGATTCTCATAGTTACCAACCCTCCTAGGGGCTTGACCATTTGGAATTTTATTCTGGAGTGCAGAGAGATCATTAGCAATCAGGTCACTTGGGATGTCAGAAATGGGAGGAATGCATCCTTTAGGCTGGATTCTTGGAGTGGCAATGAAGCCTTGTGTCATAACCCCGTTCTTCAACCTATAATGAGAGAAACTTTCCGACTTTGGGGTCATAAGGTCTGTGATTATGGTCATTCAATTAAGGAGAATGCTATGGACAAATGGGTGTGGAACTTTCTGAACCCATTGGTTTTAGCCCAAAATCAGAAAGACCTTCTTGCGGATATTCTAAAGAATCTAATTATTCATCCATCCCCGGATGAGGACATCATTAGATGGTGTGGCTCCTCTGATGGTAAGTATAAGGTATGTTTTGGCTATAAATTGAAAGTAGTTGCAGTAGATAAGAAGGATTGGCCTGTTAGGCTGTTCTAGCACAAACATCTTCTTCCTAAAGCAGGTTCATTTTCTTGGATGGGTTTTCAAAGGAAAATATTAACCAATGAAATACTCCTTAAATTAGGTATTAATGGGCCTAGTAGATGTGTTTTATGTCGGAATCAAGAGGAAACAATTGATCACCTTTTGCTACACTGCAATTTCTCTAGCAACTGTTGGTGGCATTTTATGGGTAAGTTAAATATGGTATACCCTTTTCTGAAAGGTTTGGATGATTGGTTTCTACTATGGCCTAAATCAAAATGAAAGGCATTATTTGGGGACTTATTTGTTATCCTTCCCTCACTGATGCTTTGGGAAAATTGGAAAGAAAGGAATCGAATAATTTTCTAGGATAAAGAGATGGGACAGTTAGCTCTCTGTGGGAAAATTCAGAACCACCTGGTTGAGCTCCTGAACGAAGCAGCCAAGTCCAAATCACTGAAAAATAATCTATACACTGACTGGTATTGGAAGTTAAAGCTTGCATTCCCAAATTTGACCATCCCCTCTCTTTTCGGTAATGGTAATCCTGAGATACCGGTTAATCCAAGATTGAATGTTAAGTAGGATGCCCCAGAACCAGGGTGGCATAAGATTAACTTTGATGGTGCCTCTGCAGGGAATCTAGGGTGTAGTGGTATTGGATGTTGTATTAGAGATTCTGAAGGCATTTGCATTAAGGAAATTTCTGAAGACATCGATCTGGCCACTAATAATGAGGCTGAATTCCGAGCGGCATTAAGAGGTTTGCAATTAGGGGTTGAGTTGGGGATAAAAAGAATCCATTTGGAGGGTGATTCATTAAAGGTTATCAATGTTGTTTGTAATAACCATACCCCCAGTTGGCGACTCAACCTATGGCTTCGACCTATGGTGGGTTTGCTTGAGACCTTTGAATATTTTTGGATCAGCCATATCTATAGAGAAGGCAATGTGGATGTAGACAAATTATCTAAGATGGCAATTGTAGACGGTGGTCTTGATCCGGGCATTCGGCTCAGGCATAGGTAAATCTTGATAATAGCAATTACTATGGTTTAATGCTGCTTTTATTTTGGCAGAGGAATGAACTACTTTGGTTCCCCAAAGTTTGGTCTCTACCGATCGGGAGTACAAACCGGGGGATGTACCCTTACCAGGTACGGGTCTCCCTTTGATGGTGGTTTTTCTGGCTCCTACCAGTAGGGGTATCAATCTCGACTACCTGATCATTACCGGTTGGCGTTGTCATTGTTTACATAGGCCTCTTGCACCTTTCCCCCCAATCGGCTATTTGTACGCTCCGGTTTAGTATCTCTTCGGAGTTACTCTAGTGCCTTTGTTGATGTTGCCAGAATGATTGTCTAGCAAATTTTTGATAAGCGGTTGCATTCGGTTTTCTCTCCAGACTCCCAGTTCGGATGGAGGCACATCTACATTTTGATTATGGTGATTATTATGGCTGAAGTGTTACATCCGATCTTGTTCTAAGAAGGGAAGTTTGTGCCCCCGATGGCATTGGCCCCTATCGGTTGGTAGTTCTTATCGGGAGATGTATTCTTACTGGCCTCTTGACTATCCCCAACCGATATTCTTTATGGTTTCAGTAGTATGATCCCACTAGGGTCATTAACTCAAGCTTCGGTTTAGATGCTATCCAAAGATATCTAATTTGCATCATTACTTTTAGATACGGTAAAGCCAGATGGCAGCTAACATCAAAGATGCAATCAATTGCGATAAAGGTGGAATGCTTAAGATGTACCTTGTTTGTGCAAAGTAATTTGGCTCACTTAGCTAAGCCCTTGAGATCCTCAACCTTTATGAGTTCTTGAGATAAATAATGGATGACCTGCCTATTTTTAAGATATCAAACTCTTCCCATTTCTTTCTCTGCTACTTACAATGGAAACACCAATTTTGTTGGAGGCAACCTGCTGTCAGATGGCATTCCTAGGCAAAATCTCTGATAAGCGCCTGCAATCGGTTCTCTCCTTAAGTCACCCTTTTATTTTGCATCGTGTTAAAATAATTTTGGGGGAGGAATTCCTTAATGCATACCATAGATACAGAGCTAATGCAGACATCCCAACTTTCTTCCTAGCCATGCTTCTCTATAGGGGGACTAGCAAGCAAAGGGCGAAGCTTCTCACCCAAATGGTGTTTGAGCATCACTTTCTTGGGGAAATTGATGTAGTATTGGATAATGTTGATGGAAATATCAGATTGCCCTTTCCCCAAATTTATTATATGAGTTTGGGAAATGGTGCGGAGGTGAGGAAAATGGTGATCATAAGCTCTCTTGACTTCAATGCCTTGGAATCCTCTTGGCCTATTATTACCATAAATATTGAGTTCCTCTACAAGATTTCTGGTATACTTCCCGGCTTCATGACTGCCTGGAGAAGCACCTATATCCAGGAGGAAGGGATTTCAAGTAGAGAAGACCTTGGTATTACGGCCAATGGTGACATAGTTGAAGGCAAATCTTGGGGGCTTGGCAGTGGAGAAGAGTGGATTCTAGATGATGACTGTCACCCCTGGGAGAAAGCGAAATCATTGGCCCATGCAGCTTGCGGGAATGATTGCCCGGTGATTTTGGATGCAATTGCTGCTCTTGCTCCCAGTACCAAGACCCAAACTCAAATACAGAAGAAACCTGATTTCCTTGTTCAATTTCATACGCTGTTTAGGCCTTCGGTTCAACTGACATTTTTCTCCTCCGATTGTTTTCTCCTAGCTTTTTAGCATCTCAACCAGCGTGGCTAGCTTTTTGTATTTACTATTGGAGCAATGGTAGGGGGTTTTCTTACTGGTTCTTTCCCCCTATGGCTCTTTCTGAACCAATTATGTATTTTTCAAGTTTTGATTAATACAAGGGTGTTGCCCCTCTGCAGTTATTAATCTATTAAAAAAAAATATTAATATAAGGGGGGGTTATATTAATATTAATATGTTTGGATTGGATAAAACTCAATTAAAGAAAGCATATAACTATAAAGTTATAATGGTAAAATTAGAGTTATTTTAATTAACTCTAAAAAGAAAATGGACTTAATTACTTCAAAGGGAATGAATTATTAACCTCAGAATAAATCATATTTTAAGGGAATGGAGAGTATTACAAACACTTAGATGTAATTTAATAAATAGTTTAATTTAATCAGAATTATGGTATCATTGTTAAGACTAGGGGTGGTATCTTTAATTAATTTTAAAATAACTAACCCCTATTGAGTGGACATTAGAGAGATGACTTGGGGGTTGTACTTTACACTCATGTTACCCCTCTAGTATTGGTTTATCAAAACATTGTAACCCATTCATTATAGATCATTCAAGATGACATTTGAGAAACCGAATTAGTGAAATATAGAGATCAACTACATCACATCTTTACGTAAACACAAGTGAATATGCTTTTACAAAAAACAATGTGGTTGTGTTTTTGCCCAAAAGTTTGGGCATCACATATTGGTATCAGAGAAAGGTTTCCAACACTGGGAACCTTTCTCCATTATGCTTCACTTAAATTATTATTTTATTTTCAATTATTATTATTATTATTTTATTACTCGTGTAGGAGGCCTCTACCTATGCTACAAGCTCGTAGGTGCGAAAGGGGTCCTAGACATGCTCGCATGGCACGCGAAGATGTTAGGCAAGAAGAGTTGGTTCCTGAAGGGAATCAGGAAGCTCCTCCCGAACAACCTATTGATCCAAATCGAGACGTTTTGGATGCGCTACAAAACCTGATAGGGATAGTACAAGATAGACTACCTTCAGTAGGTCATCATGCAAAACATTAGGCTTCAGAGAGTCATAGATCATCAACTAGGGAATGGAGTAGGAGTCCACCGCCTAGCCATGTAGAGGGACAGGTTGGGCATGAGCCTGAGTCAGTTCACCAACCAGAGCCACCACCAGTTATTGCACCAATGGTTGTAGAGAGAGCACCCCATGATCCGGGAGATCAGATCAGAGAGCTTCTACGCCTACAACCACCTTCTTTTGTAGGATCTACCAATGGGGTAGAAGCTGAGTCATGGATTTTGATCTTAGAGAGGTGCTTTAGATTGCGTCCCTATGAGAGCAATATGAAAGCATAGTTTTCTATTCATCTATTGGGAGGGTCAACTTCCACATGGTGGAGGCAAGAGGAATATAAGAATGACATAGTTGTTGACACCATCACTTGGGGTACCTTCTTGGAGAGGTTCAAAGATAGATACTTGTCAGAGCACTTTAGGCAGCGCCAGATTGATGAGTGTCATGACCTTCAGCAGAAGGGACTCACATTATCACAGTACGAGAGAAAGTTCTTTGAGCTCCTACCTTATGTGGATTACATGAAGGATGAGAAAATGTTAGTTAACCATTTTATGAGAGGACTGAATGCCAGGATAGCAGGACTCGTACGCATGGCAGCTCCAGGAAGCCTTTGGGTTGCCATGGAGAAGGCCTTATTAGCAAAGGAGATTCAGGGTAAACCATAGGATACGCGAGATCAATTTTAGAACCGAAACCCTGCACCATAGTCATTCAGGTTTCAGAAACCCCATTGGAAGGGCAATCATAGATATTCTTTAGGGTCCTACAAACCCCCTCACCCTCAACAACAGCCTCAATAGAATCAAAGGCAAAGGCCTCCAAAGGGACAACAGGGCTTTAAGCCCAAGCAGTGGCAGACACAGGGTCCTAGATGTGATCAGCAACCACAGGTTCCATACACACCTCTGACTTAGACTCAATAGTCCACCAGGGGTGGTTATAATGGATCTAGTAGGACAGGAGGACAACAGTATTCTAGGCCACAGGGTGTTCAAATTTAGACATGTGGCACTTGGTTTACTTGTGGAGCCACGAGACACATGGTGAGAGAGTGCCCACAGGGATAGATGGTAGGTAGTTAGCGCATGGAAGGTTCGAAATCTACAGTTGGGGACATGGGTAAGTCCCATAGAGTTTTCACAGCGGTTAACAACCGCCAAGCTGAGTATCAGGCCATATTTATAGAGGCCATAGTTATGATCAAAGTAGTAGTGTTACTATCCTATTTAATTTAGGAGCTACAGATTATTTTATTTCTCCATTGGTTGTGGAGCATTGCGAGGTAGTGGCAACTAGGCAAGATGTTAGTTGGGAAGTTGAGTTAGCTTCAAGAGCTAGAGTGTCTGTTGAATCTATGGCTAGGGATTGTCATCTTCGGATTGAGAGTATGACCACCATAATAGACCTTCAAGTTACACCACTAGGATCTTATGACATTGTTCTTGGCATGAATTGGCTATATGCCCACAGAGCCAAGATGGATTTTCAGTAGAAGAAGATTGAGTGTGTGGATGATCATGGTACTTCCACAATAATTTCAAGAGTTCAGAGACCCATATCACTTCGTATGATCTCCGCTATGTAGCTTAAGTAGAGCATACAAAAGGGATGTCAGTTATTTACCATCACCATTAGTGACAGAGAAGAAGAGGATGAGAAGGAACCCTCACTTGACGATCATTCTATTCTAAAGGAATTTGCAGATGTTTTTCTTTCCGAGCTACCTGGTATGCCACCTTGTAGAGAGATTGATTTTCATATAGATCTTGTACCTGGAGCTAAGCCAATTTTGAGGGCACCATATATAATGACCACTAATGATCTTAATGAGCTCAAGGTGCAACTTGAGGAACTTATAGAGAAAGAGCACATTCATCCTAGCATCTCCCCTTGGGGCGCACCAGTCATCTTCATAAAGAAGAAGGACGGATCCCGATGGTTATGTATGGACTACCGATAGTTAAACAAAGTTATCATTAAGAACTGGTATCCATTGCCCATGATTAATGACTTATTTGATCGGTTACAAGGTGCCAAAGTGTTTTCAAAGATAGATATGAAGTTAGGTATCATTAGTTGAGGATAGTGGAGAGTGATATTCACTAAACCGCCTTCCGAACTAGATATGGCCACTATGAGTTCATAGTGGTACCTTTTGGCCTTACAAATGCTCCAACAATGTTCATGAGTCTCATGAATGGTGTATTACACACCTTCCTAGATAGATTCATGATTGCATTCCTCAATGATATATTGATATATTATCGGAATGAGGAAGAGCATGAAGAGCACTTGCGTTAGGTATTGCAATGTTTGAGAGAGAATCAGTTGTATGACAACTTGTCTAAGTGTGCCTTCTTCCATTCAGAGGTCCGATATTTGGGGCATGTCATATCGGGAGATGGGATCTCAGTTGACCCATCAAAGATTAAAGCTATTATGCATTGGCCAATGCCAACCAGTGTGATAGAGGTCAGGATTTTCATGGGCTTAGCAGGGTATTATAGATGCTTCGTTGAGGGATTCTCTAGGGTTGCACACCCTATCACATCTATTTAGTGAAAGGGAAAGAAATTTGAGTGGACATAAAAGTGCAAGAGGGCCTTTCAGGAACTCAAAAGGACACTTACTAGCACACCTATTTTTGTTGTGCCAGATCCCTCAACCAATTTTGTGGTATGCACAGATGCTTCCTTGGATGGTTTGGGAGCAGTACTTATGCAGGGTGGTCAAGCTATTGCATATGAGTCTAGAAAAATTAAGACTCATGAGCTTAACTACCCTACTCATGACCTTGAGCTTGCAGTAGTGGTGCACACACTAGTGAGATGGAGACAATTTCTTTTAGGACATCGTTTTGAGCTTCATTCTGATCATCAGAGCTTGCAGTATATATTTAATCAGCCTAATCTTAATGCTCGTTAGAGGAGATGGATGGAGTTCTTGTGTGAGTATGATTTTGATGTTCACTACATCAAAGGGAAAGAGAACGTAGTTGTAGATGCTTTGAGTAGGAGACATCATGAGATATACTCCATGTCTATAGACACAGATTTGAGAGATCACATATTGCAGCACTTGCCTGAGGATGAGTGGTATTTAGAGTTGTATCGGGTAGTACGATCTCAGGGGGCCCTAGAAGGGAAATATGTAGATTATTCATTGGAATCTGATGGGCTACTATTTCATAGAGGGCACATTTATGTACCTTCTTCCGGGAAATTGTGTGATTTCATTGTGATTGAGGCTCATAGAGAATCTTATGCAGCACATCCTGGGGTTAATCAGATGCATACAGATTTGAGGCAGTTGTATCACTAGCCGGGTATGCGGCAACTCATTGCAAAACTAGCAACCCGATGCATTGAGTGTCAGAGAGTTAAGGCAGAGCACTACCATCCAGGTGGGTTTCTCCAGTCTCATGCAATACCAAAGTGGAAGTGGGATACAATTTTGATGGATTTCATCATTGGTTTTCCTATGTCATCTTGTCGTCATGATGCCATCATAGTAACAGTTGACAAGTTGATCAAAGTAGCTCACTTCTCACCAGTTCAAACTACTTTTACAACACCAGTAGTGGCACAGGTGTTCTTGCGGGATATTGTCAGACTTCATGGCATTCCATGCAAGATCATTTCAGACAGGGATTCCCTCTTTGCTTCTTTGTTTTGGAAGGCATTACATGCATCGTTGGGTACCAAACTCAACTTTAGCATAGCCTATCATCCGGAAACGGATGGAAAGACAGAGAGGGTGAACCAGGTATTGGAGGATATGCTTTGTATGTATGCCATGGATCATCAGACTAGATGGAAAGAGTATCTTCACTTTGTTTAATTTGCCTATAATAATGGGTATCACACTTCCTTGGGGATGCCACCTTATCAGGCGTTGTATGGAAGACCTTGTAGGACACCTTTGAGTTGGGACTGCATTGAGGATAGAGTAGCTATTTGTCTTGAGTTAGTTTGAGATATGGAGCAACAGGTGGATTTGATTAGACAACACCTTAGAGAGGTGCAGGATAGACATAAGAAGCATGCAGATGCGAAGAGGATAGATCATAGCTATATAGTTGGAGATAGAGTTTTCTTGATAGTGTGACCGCATAAGAGTACAATATGTTATGGAAAGGGTTCTAAGCTTGCACCTCGTTTTGTTGGACCATTTGAGATCCTTGAGAGGATAAGACCAGTTGCATATCGTCTAGCTTTGCCATCGATCCTGTCATGCATCCACGATATGTTTCATGTGTCTGTATTGAGGAAGTATATTTATGATGAGTCTCATATTCTAGATTGGGATGCCTTGCAGGTGAAGTCGAACGGGTAGTTGGCTTTGGAGCCCATTCACATTTTGGCTCATCGAATGCTGGCTCTTCGAGGCCAAGAGATGGACTAGGTTAGGGTCCAGTGGGATTGTTATGACGAGGTTACAACATCATGGGAGGATGCAACACACATGAGATCTCAGTATCCCCATATTTTTTATGAACTCCAAAAGGAAGTTCATGCCTAGAGGGGGAGGGTGTGAGGCCCTACCCTAAGCCTGCCATAACACTTCATTTATTTCCATGATAGACTTATTATTGGATACACTATTTTGATGCATTATGGATTTACTCTATTGGACGGGTGATTTGATATTATGTAATCCATCGTATGTTGTTTTAAATACTTATTATGGATGATGAAATGGTACATTTATGCATACCTTATGGATAGTTGATTTATATGATTCTTATGATGATGCAATTGAGTAATTGATTACATGTGGATTGTTAGGAAAAATGGTAATTTAATCCTACTATGTTGAGCTTTGATTTGGATTAAATTAAGAGATGATGTGAATTGAATGCTATGAGTCTAATTTGTATTTCCCTTCATATACATATATATGCATGTGATTTTGGACTACTGATGTTGAAATGAGATGTGCAGGAAGTTAATCCATAGGACCATGGAAATTTTACGAAGAACTAAGGCCAAACCTATGTGAGATAGTAAAACCAAGGTTTGTCTATTTGGAGAGACAATACCTCGTATGTGATGTGTTTAATTTTGTAATAGTGATGCTTGAGTGTATGTTCATATTTGTAATTGTTAATTTTATTTATTCCCTAAAAGGACATGCCAAGTGTATTTTATGATGTCACTTGACACTTGTGATGTGTTGTGAGTTGGCAAATGACATGTCCTTAGGAGGGAAATTGTGAAACCCAATGCATTTCCAAATATCTTGTTGTGGTCCCAAAAGATAACTTGGTTAGAGAGCCTTTAATTTGGTCAAATAAAGTTTGACCCATAGAAAAACTTTAGGTGGGTTTTTGGGGGGTCAAACTAACTCCTATGGTTGAGTTTAGGTCACTATTGAAGGCCCACTTGATATACCTATGGGAAAATTGCATTTTTAGCCATGTGACCACTCACATGTTATTGTGGAGTCACTTCAAAAGTTGATTTTCCAAGATGGACGAAATCAACTTTTAGGAGATTGACCCTTGGGTAGACAACCTTCCTTTTTGGTGTTTAGGTACACTTCCCCATCTTGCAACCACCTTTTTTAGTTTCCATTTCTAGAAACCATGTAAGAGGTTGGGAAGACCAACCTATGGGAACTCACATCCTTTCCAAGGAAGTTGGAAAGTGTGAGGAGAGATTACATAGGTGAATTTTTTTTACTTGGGACTTTGATCACCTACTCTCCAATCTTGGAGACAAGTTTTGTGTTGGAATTGGAATTTGATAGTAGACTTTTGGCTAAGGATATTGTAAGGGAATTGGGTAGCTCTTCTACGACATACATACCATAGCTGGAGTAAAGGTTGGTGTTATTCCTTCCCAAATAATTAGTTGCATTCATGTTGTGTGATGGTAAAATCTGAATTTGTTTGTGAGATGAATGTGTTTCTGTCTTTGAAATTATGTTGTTGAATTTCTTTTAGTTGGGTTCTTTTGGATTTTCTTGTTTGTTTGTACATGGGAGTGAAGACTAAACTCACCCTTGGGAGGGAAGACTAGTCTTGGGGTGTAGGGTTTTTAGGACAATCAAAGGGTGTAGAGTCTCTCTTCTAGGAAGAGAGGTATAAAAAAGGTTTTATGAGTCTTGCTGCTATTTTTTATATATATAAAATATGGGGGTCATAAGGGGAGTTTGGCTTGAAGCCTTAGGGGTCATAAGGATTATTTTTGGTCATGTGAGAGACCAAGTAGATGGATATTTTTAGCCTTGTGAAGACATTTGTTTAACAATGGTTTTAATGTAGTTCTCCCCTTAGATACTTGGTCCACCTTCACCCCATTGTTTTGAGTCACTTGGTGACTATGTGCAAGCCTTGGGTTGGGAGTTTATTGTTGGAATGTTTTCCTTGTAAAATATTGTTTCTTTTGTATTTGTGTAACCTATTTGGTTCTTGGTTCTCCTAGCTCGGGGGTGGCCTCTAGTAGGCCTAGGTTGGGAGGTGAGCCTCCATGGTCACAACCAAAGCTTTACTTGCAAGTCTGCAACTTATCTAGAGGATGGAGAAAAACTAGTCTCCTAAAATGGTTGTTTAAGTGTGCTGCAAGTGCACTCCTTTGTTCATATACAAATTTAGATCTTCCTGTTGTATATAGTCATTTTCAAAAAAATGTAAAGAAGGAAGGATCCATGTATTCCCTTGTAATCAATGTATTCAAAGAAAAGAAAGAAAATGTATTTACTTCCCTGTTTTGTTTATTCATTAGCTTGAAAAAGAGTTAAATTGTTAGTTTTCTTTTCAGATGTAATATCTATTGAAGGACAGAAATGAGACGCAATACATTTTATTAAATTGCAGTTTTATCTCTTATTTGAGTTTTGTTGTCTAAATCTATTTAGTAATTAATCTAAACATGCAGATTTAAAAGGATATATTTGCACTTCATTTATTTATTTAAAATCATTTCTTTATGTTTAAAATATGCTAGTAGTCAATCTGTTAGAAGTAAGAAATTTAAATCAGAATGTAGCTACAGAAAATGAACTTCATATTTAAACATGTGTTTATTCATTTACATGCATGAAGATATATACATGGTTAATAAAATCAATGTTGTTGTAAATAAACTAATCTGGAAAAAAAGAGGCATTGTGTTTACACAATGAATGTATATCTTCACACATGCACATTTATTATACATCTAATGGAATAAATGTTTTTGATAAAATAAATAATCTGGAAAATTGATTTATCTTAAATCACAACAGAAACTCTACATCTGATATACATATTAGACTAAACATTCATCTAAGCCTTTATGCTTAAATAAACATATATATATATAACAAACTGGATTAGATCAATAACCTGTTTATATATTCAAACATATATATACTGATACATATATAAATATCTGTATATGTACATATGTATGTATATACATATATATGTACATGTATCTATATATATGTACACACACACACACACACACACACATATATATGTGTGTGTGTGTATATGTATATATGTGTATATGTATATATATGTATATATATATACATACATATATATGTATATATATGTATATATATATACATACATATATATGTATATATATATATATATATATATATATAAACTTTTATTAAAAAAAAATTGTTAAATTTTTTTTTTTGGGCAAGCTTGGGCAGGAGGGCCGTGGATTGTGGGGGTCGTGGCCACTCACAGCCGCAGGGTTTTACCCTTGCGACTATGGGGAGGCCACCCCACAATCACGGGGCCGAAGCAGACTGTGGGGACCATGGCCACCCATAGCTGCATGGGTTTACCCCTGCGACTGTGGGGAGGCCACCCCACAGTTACGGGATTGAGGC
The DNA here is from genome assembly GCF_030272615.1 of Cryptomeria japonica. Lineage (NCBI taxonomy): Eukaryota > Viridiplantae > Streptophyta > Pinopsida > Cupressales > Cupressaceae > Cryptomeria > Cryptomeria japonica. Next base: position 428,771,877 of record NC_081413.1, on the reverse strand, counting down.
TCCATGGCTGTGGGGTGGGGGGGAGGGGGGGCATCCCCACAACCACATGGGCAAGCCCTGCACTGTGGGTGGTGGCTGCAATGACGGTCCACCTCCCCATAGACACCCTCCTTACTTCGCCGCTCCTTCATCACCGTTGTCCATCCACTTCAAACCCTCCATCGAACTTATAATCGGCGGCCATGGAAACCCTCAGTCCTTCTCAGGCAATCTGCCTCCCTCCCTGCATAACACACACAAAAAAAAAACCCTAACTTCAGTTATGGATGGAAAAAATTAAAAAAAGGGAATGAGACGATCTTGTCTCATATAATACTCTAGTTGAAACCCTAAGAAGGGTTAAATAAAATATAATAATATAACTTAGGTTTTGATGTTTAAAAAAAAAGAGAAAATATATAATTTAAAAATATTTAGGGCTAGACTTTTAAAATAAAGTAAATGGGGGAAACCCATCCCTTAAAAAGGGTATTTTTTTATTCAAAGGGGTTATTTATTTATTTATATATATACCTAAGAGGAGGAATATGTTAATGAGTGTAAATGTGTAAGTGTATAAATGAAGTTTATTTTTCTTGTTTTAATATATATATATATATATATATATATATATATATATATATATATATATATATATATATATATATATATTTCCTATGAACATTTATTAATGGGTACCTTATATTTTTTAATTAATATTAATACAAGGGGGATTGTATTTATTCGAAAATAGTAATATGGGTTGTGTTGTTAATAAATAATAAATGGCCATTATCGCAAATAAATATAATTACTAATAAATTAATATTAATATAAGGGGGGATTATATTAATATTAATATGTTTGGATTGGATAAAAGACAATTAAAGAATGCATATAACTATACAGTTATAGTGGTAATATTAGAGTTATTTTAATTAACTCTAAAACGAAAAATGGACTTAATTAATTCAAAGGGAATGAATTATTAACCTCAGAATAAATCACATTTTAAGGGAATGGAGACTATTACATACACTAGATGTAATTTAATAAATAGTTTAATTTAATCAAAATTATTGTATCATTGTCAAGACTAGGGGTGGTATCTTTAATTAATTTTAAAAGACCTAACCCCAACTGAGTGGAAATTAGAGAGATGACTTGGGGGTTGTACTTTACGCTCATGTTACCCCTCCAGTATTGGTTTATTAAAACATTGTAACCCATTCATTATAGATCATTTAAGTTGACATTTGAGAAACCAAATCAGTGAAATCTAGAGATCAACTACATAACATCTTTAAGTAAACACAAGTGAATATGCTTTTACAAAAAAAAAATGTTGTTGTGTTTTTGCCCAAAAATTTGGACATCACACTAATCTAAATAACAAAAATTTAACCAATCTAATTAAAATTTAATTAATCTAAATTAAAAACTAATTTAAATTAAAACTAAATCTGATCTAAACTAAATCTAAATCTAAACTAACAACAAAAACTAACTTAAATATAAGCCAATCAAAACTAAACTAAATTAAAAATCTAAATTTACAAAACAAAATTAAATTAAAGTAAATCAACAAAAACTAAATCTACATCTAAATTAATAAACAAAAACTAATTTGATAACAGAAACTGAAAAAACTAAAACTAACTAATTAAAAATAAAAAACTAAATTTTAGACAAATTAAAAATAAACTAAACTGAAAACTTAAACTAAAAATAAGAGAAAACAAAAAGAGCAAGATCCACACAGGCCTCAGGCAACCTGACACAACCAAAATGTGGAAGTGAACAAAGAATGATTGCAGGATATGTCTAAAATGGAATTTGCATGCAAAATGTGGATGTACAGAGAAGGCATGGGGCTGTTTGCAGGTTGCAATAATGGGAGGATATGCACAAAATGGACTAGATGAGTAAACCGTTCAGGCAGAAAACTATTGGATGCAACGAAATGTGGAAGCTTGAACAAGGCACGCTTGTTGTTCTTTGCAGGAATAGTTTTTACAGTTGTGAGGGCTGGTAGATATGCATGCAAGATGTGGGAGTAGAAAATCCAAAACGTGGTTTCTCAAAACCAGAATGCGGATGGCAAAACAATAATGTGGGGCTGCCTAAACAGGGCACATGAACTGTTAAAATTTTTTGTCATGCGTTGGAAATTATCTTGTAGGCATGCATGCAAATTCTGAGGCATAGACATGGCACGTGACTATTTCCAAAATACCTCAGAGAAATGTGAGCTCCTTATAGGCTGTGTGGGAAGAAGAAAGTGTGGGAGGTGCGCGGGAGAAAAGTAGGTGAGGAGGGATAAGGAGGTGTGTGTAGAAAGGGATGGAGTGCATTGTGGAGGGATAAGGGGGTGCATGCAAAAAGGGAGGGAGTGCAGTGTGGAGGGATAAGGGGGTGCATGTAGAAAGGTGAGGGAGTGCATGGGGTGTGGGTAGAGTGTGTGCATAGGATGTAAGAAAGGGAGCATGGTAGGGTGTGGGTGCAAGGTTGGGTGTGGGGTGTGAGAGAGGTGAATGTAGTGTAGGGAAAGGCATGGAATGGAGGTGTGTGGATAGCCGAGAGGAATATGGGATGAAGGTATAGTCCAGATAATGTCTTCAAATGTCTTTGAATACCAAATATTTTGAAGAGTATGGAGCCGGTAATGGTATCTTCTTTAAACAACCGGCACACAAAGTGTTAAAACCTTTTATGAAAAATTGCAATCAATAAAAAAAACATAAAACCCTCAAGCAAAACCTACAACAAAACAAACCAGAAAGCTAAAAACCTTAATCAAGCAAAAAAAATAATAATGAAAGGACAAGTGCATGTTCCATTGGGTGTGCCAAATGAAGATGAGGGAAATGGGTTCAAATCAAAGATTCAAAACTTCCAACATCAACAATAGAGTTCCTACAATGAACATACATGCAAAATCCAATGTCTAAGCAAGGACACACACACATGCATGCAATGAGAATTTTCCCCCATTGCACTCCTATCTATCAAGGTAATGTGTTTAAAATGGATGCTCTCAGAAGCACTGCATAAGATGCTATGAAGAACAAATATTTGAAAGATGAATGCAAATGATATGAAAGCTAGAGTGTGAGAAAACAAGAAATGCAAGAGTGCAAAGATGAAGTAAAATGCTATATTATTTGATGATTGAAATGAGAGGTGTTTGGATTTAAATAGTCATCCTCAAGGATAAATCATGCATGAGAAGGAATATGGGATACTAGGAGATTAGTGGTATAAGAGAAATGGGTGGTAAGGAGAGAAGATAGGTGGTAATGGAAAATGGTAATTGGTAAGGAGTGTTTATTGTTTATTTTATATACATGAAATGGATAAATAATGAAATATATATTTATTTAGTGGATTAAATGAGATAATGGATAAATGGATATACTATTATAATAATGTATATTAACATAATGAAGAAGGAATAATGTTATATAATAATGGATTCACCTAATTAATGGAAAAATTGAAGTTGATTGAAGAGGACCATTTTTACATTTCTACAATTACTATGATGATGTTGATTCCTTGCTCTGGTTTTATTGAAGTTAGGTTTATGTTTAGCTTCATGATTATTCACTATTTAGGAAATGCGGTTCATGATTATTGTTTATGATGATTTATCTTGTGATAACCCTAATTTGGTGTTTACATTAGATGTAAATGATGTTGATGTAATTTATTATGTTATATCTTTCTATGATGTCTTACTATTGTGGATGTGAAAGGGATGATGTCACATCACTCATATTTGAGCGGGGGTGTGATGTTGCAATTCTTTTTCACTTGTTTGTGTATCTTATGCTTATGTATATGTTGTGTATGTTAGCAGTAGTCAAGAAGGAAGACTGAGAGGGGGGGGGGAATCAGTCTTCACCAGATGCACAACAAATTAAACTTCCAAAACATGAACATATAAACCACATCAATAACAGATAAGCAAATAAACAACACAACGCACAACACCAATATTTTGACGTGGAAAACATGGTTAAGGAAAAAACCACGGTGGGAACCTACCCACAATAAGATGATACTCTACAGTAGTATGTGAAAATATTACAAAGGGGAATGCACATGCATTCAGGTACTTTGCCTAGAGCTCACTGCTCAAAAGATATATGCCCGGAAGGCTACAACCCTTAGGGAAGTTTCATTGACTTACAAAAATGATTCAGACTACAATCCAGAAGAAATGAACTACAATAATAACATCTACAAATGCCTAATGGCAGTTCCGGTTAAGCACAATTGTCTGCCCTGCAACACCAAACTCATCAGAACACCTTGTTGAATGATATATCCTTGTTCGCACAATCACCTCTCTCTAATAATGCAGACACAATACTGACACCAAAATTACATAAGTATATCACCTATATATACAATTCATCAGCCTTGATAACAAGGTTAGCTAAACCCTCAACCCTCAACTCATAATTACAAAAATTTCATTGCACGATACAAAGATTGACCACCGGACCAATATTATGAATTAAATTACATAGCATGGACCTAATTCAATTTTCCAAACAATTACATCCACTGGAAATCCCTCCAAGATCAACCGCAACACGCTACACCACCGGAAATACTGCATAACACACAAATCATCACCGGTTCATAGAAATCACCAAAAACTCGCTTAACGATCAATGTGGATCGCCAAAACAAATAGGACATGACTAGGAAACACCATCAAGCATGTTAGAATCATTCGGAATAGTTGCACCATTATCTCTTTTCAAATCTTCATCTGTTAACGTTTCAAGGCTCAAGAACACAACCAATCAGAAAATGTCACGAAGAAAGATAACTTGCAGTGCACCAAATCATGAACCATCTGAAAAAAAGATACACAAGATCATTCCAAACAATAATCCAAAATCTCAGCACAAGATCTGATCACACCGAAATATACCGGAGGGAATACCAGATACTGCAAAACAGTGATCAACAAAACCAAACTACAAAACCGGACCAAAAACCTTTTCCAAACTCACCAAAATAACTCACAGGAATATGTTGACATCAATGACAACAACATATCCTAGCAGCAGCAATGAACAAACAAATCAAACAATCTCCGCAAAAATCCAACAATGTATAGATGTTCGGTGTTATGCAGGATGCGGGTACTAGGCATCGACTTCAGCTGGTATCACAGGTCTGAGCGTGCCTTTAATCCCAATGGTAGTTGATCGAAGGTGACATAAGGCCTTACCACATTCTTAACCTAGTCGATATCTCATCAGTTTTAATATTTAAGCCTTGTCATCTTGTTGGGTTCCATGTGGTCTTTGCTTGATGTATTTTATTTAATTTTTAATTGTTGATTGATGATTGTGGTGATTAATAAATATACTGTTATGCATAAGCTTGTGTGTGAGTAATTAGTTATTCATGTGGGAATACTATAAGTCCCATACTATCGTATTAATATTATTTTGTGGATTATAATATTTAGCATTTATAATTATGTGTGGAAAATTATTTATTCATTATATATTTTAATATGTATTATGGGAGATATTATTGGTAATTGAGTTTAAATTATATTATTTGAGCATTTATGATTATATATGAATTTAATTATTGATTTTATTGGTTATTTGGAGTTGTGGTAATTAATTAATTAATTATTATATTTCTCATTGGTGCAAATTAATAAATAATGGTAGGTATGGATATATATAAATATATATTTAATTATTGTGAGCTTATAATAAATTAATTATTACTTTGTGGGATTATATTAGTTGAGCATTTATGATTGTTTGTGCATTTAATTATTTATTTACCTAATCTATTTTATTATTGGATATCGGGAGTTGTATTTGGTGGTTATTATGTAATTTAATTTTCCTAGAATTTTGAGAAGGGATATTATTATCATGACTATTACTATTACTATTATTCTTATTCTTGGTTATTAGAAGCAAGGTGGATATGGTATTGCCGTAAAGTTTTGGATTTGATCTTGGTTTTGGAAGATGATTTTCTACGTATGTTGAGGTGATTGGAGTGACTTTTCATATTTGCATTTTGTTGTGTGTGTGTTGAAGGAGCTTGTTGGGTTGTGGATCGTTTTGTGTTTTTAGATTTTTTTGTGCATCTTCTTCTTCAAATTCTATTGTCCATTCTTCATTATTCCAGGCTAGTGGCTCTGGATTTGTTTTATTTATGCATTGTGTTTTCAAAAGCTAAAGGATTGTTGTTGTGTGTTTGAAAGGTGTCTATTGGTTATTTTGGAAATTCTATGTTTTCCCCTTCTTTTAGATCTATTAATTTGGATGAAAGGATTTTATATCCGTTTTCCTTGAGATTATGTTCATGTTGTTTTTCGTGAGTTGTGTTTCTCATTTTATGGTTGTCAATTTATGATTATGAGCAGTTAAATGCTTTTATCTAAATTTGGTTGGTGTCGGATTTCCTTTTCTTATGATTTTTTGAGATAGCTGATAATTTTTTTTTTGCTTGAGTCATATCTTTCTCTCTATGTTATATGCACTAAAATGGGTGATGTATGCGCTATATTACTTGTCGTAATTACTAGTCTGATTAATATTTGCACTAATATGATTAATATTTGTGCCAATTTGTTTGGTATATGTGTTGTTCTGCATAGTATATGTGTCATGTTGAGTCATGCATGCGCTACATTATGTCATATATGCACCATCTTATTTAATCAATGTACTATTCTGGGCCACAAATGCACCAGAGTAACTTGTAAAGGTGCCAAAATAATTAGTAAATGTGCCAACAAAATTGGAAAAAGTGTTATTTCACTGTTTTCTTATTTCTGGTTAATGTTTTAAGCCTGTGTCAATTTGGGTCAAACTAGAGGCTTGTTTTGGAGTTTGTGATTTGCTGTGGATATTTTTCCCATGGCTTATTTGATTTATTATGAGGATTTTATGTAATATTTCCATCCATTTTATGTATTTGGTCTTTTGGTATTTTGGTTGGATAATTTGATGTTGCATGAGATCTATTTGATGTGAAAGTGTTATGATCAGATTTGATAATGTGGATAAGATTTTGTTATGGTTTCATGTGGAATTATGATGTTCTTGTTTATGAGACATTATTATGATGATTCATTATGTGAACCATAGATGTTATGATATTTTATTGTGGTTCTTTTCTTTTCCCTATGTTTAGAAGCATATTAGGGGGAGTAGCTCTCAATTGGGTGTCGGGGCCCACAAGTGTCTGTTAGGATATCTCATTGAGAGTTGTTTAATCAAGTGATAACATTAATATAAACTTTTGGGTTGGGTTTTACACACATTAATAAGATAAATTTGGCACCCCACTCATGGTCTGGAGTGCTAGTATAGGCTTAGGATGATATTGGGAAGGCCTTGTTGGCATGACTATACTCCCTTGTCTTCACAAAAGGTTGAGTTAGTTCTATATGCACATCAAATGGGGGTCAGGTTCTAAAGTTTGGAGAGGGTTGGACTGCCAGGATAAACCATGTTGGTGGCATGTGATGACACTCTTCCCTATGTGCTTCCTAGGACTTTAACCCTTGTTTTGTGTTGAAGCCTCTAGTGAGTTTTGCATTTTATGATTGAATCTATGCCTTGTTGTATTTCGGTTCTTGTATGTGTCTATCCCTTGTGTATATTTGTATTCCATTAGATGTTTAGGTGTCGACCTAAGTTTAGTGTGTATGTGGGGCCTTATGTCATTCTCTGGAGCATGAGGGTGGACCTTTTGGTTCCACATGGTTGGGTGTTTTGATGCCTTCTTCCATTGGGATTTTCCTTGCTGAATGTCTGTGTGCATGATGGACGTTACTTCTTCTCTTCAGTTTTTAGTGCTATGGATTTATGATGCAAATGTAATCTCTATTATATATATAAAGATTCATCTATGAACTTGTATTTGTATATCATTCATGTGATCATTGTATCATGACAGTCTATTCGTAATGGTTGACTTATATTTGTAATGTATTCCATGTATGAGAGGTATTATGTAATGCAACAATATTTTCATATGTTCATTCTATGTAGAATTGGTGTTGGCTATATTTTAAGAATGTATAGATTCTATCATGTTGAATGTTTTAATAGCTTAAGAACAATTGGATATTGGTGAAATAAAATGAATGTAGTAACTTAGCATTGTTAGATAGGTTATATCTCATTATTTAAATTCTATAGTTTAAATGGTAACTTTTCTATGTTGTGAGTGATAGTCTAAGTTTAGGATAACAACTCATGTATCTTTTAGTTGATGCTTTATTAGTAATGACGTTAAGGATCTTAGAGGATGTAAGCTAGATGTTAGAGTTGTTCATTCTTTAAGTAATACATAATCATGTAAGTTTAGATGTATGATATTCCTTAAAGAATAATGTGATGTTGTATCTTAAATTTCCGCTTGTGCACTTAAGATGATGTGATATTTTTAGTTAAATGCATTGTTACTTATCTCTTTAAATTTTTTTTTTTATCTCTATGATGTTTAGATAGAGCTTGTTAGTTGACTTAATTCTCTAGGGTTTCTTGGTGGGCATCACATGTTGTACGTATCTATAGCATTTTGTTGCACATTTATTCCAAATTTTTGTGCATCTATTTCATTATAGTGTGCATTCACTCTATTTTTCCACACATTTATGTCTACACATTTGTTCTCTAGTCATCCAAATCTATTACAAACAAATTGAGATTTTAGAGTAGTTTTCAATTTCATTTTCATTTAAGTTTTGATTTTGAGCTAACCTTGGACTAACAATCTATGCAATTATTTTTGTACGTCCAAGACAAAAATCTAAGACTACTAATTTGTTGTCTTGTAGGGTTTTGTTTTTATTTCAACTTGCATTTTTTTTGTTTACTGTAGCTTCACATAAGCAAATTTTAGGAGGTAAATTAATCATTGTCTTTCATGTTTTTAATGTGGTAGGTGTATTCTCCCCCCTTGTGAAAAACTTGGGTGACCAGAAACCAAGAACCATTCTTTTTTCTTTTCTTGTTTAAACCTATTTAGAAGGTGTACATCTTGGAGAAGTGATCACTCGATAGAGAGAACAACCTAAGTGGTACTTTAATCCAGTCTGCTATAGAAATAAGGGTTGAGATGAAAGTCGAAGTCCCACCAATATTAGCTTTTGTCATACTTGTCAATTGAAAAAGAGTTTTTACTCTAAGTCGGGTTGGTTTGGATGCCCGCAGGGTGCTGGTAACCCTGGATTCAGGTTAGACACTTTTTAGTTAGAGCCCACTCGACTCACTTCCAAACACTGCTGTAATTTTTCAATGGAAGGACATAGAAGGTTTTTCCCCCAAGACACTCACCATAAGGCTCCCTTAAGAAGAGAAAAAAATCCTTAACATTGTATAAGATACTTGTAGCTTTTTGCGGAGATGGTGATTTGGGTTATCCTTCTAGTCTTGGAGGCTCCTACCCATCCTCTCTTGAAAACAAGTGTAAATGCCCATTTAGGTGTGATGACACTTGAGTTAAGAAATATTCTAAGATGTGGTCCAATGTATCGCAGTAGAGCCTTAACTTTAGGATTAGCAAGTGTTTAATGTGTTTTATTTTGTGTTATACTAGTGGAAACTTGGGCTTTTTGTGAGTGTTGAATATACACTTATTGTTTAGATTAGGGAAAACAACCATTTTGTTTTACTATCTACTATGTATTCTTGTTAGAAAATAAAAAAAATAATCCCAAAAATAGTAGTGACATAGGAAAAATAGACCAAGAACATAAAATATTTGACAAAATACAAACAACTAAGCAGAGTTATGCATATGAGTTCAATCTGTTTGCGCATTTGACACATATTTTTGCACATTTGAAACATCTTATTGCACATATGAGAAATATTTTTGTGCATCTAAAATATATTGTTGCACATTTGAATATTATTCTTGTGCTTCTAAGAATTATTATTGTGTATATAAGCACTGTTGTTGTGCTTTTGAGTACTATTCTCGTGCTTTTGTTTCTAGACATCCACAATAGAACATAGAAAATTATGCCTTGAGGAAAAATTGAACACATATTTGGATACCTTTTTTCTCAAAGGGTTAATTTTAGGTAATATCCAAGCCATACATATACGTTTCAATTATATTTCAAACATTTATAGTTACACCCCATATTTAGCCTTTCACATAGACAAAACAAACAACAAGGTTTTCACAAAGTGCTTATCATTTCATCAACAACTTAGTTAGTTCCTCTTATCAGGATTTATCATCCTTCATCTAGGAGCTATATACTAAAATCCTTGGCAAGGTTAGTCTTATCATAGTGGGATTCATCAATTCCCTTAACTTACTTTGTATAATCATTTGATAGTTATTCACCATAGTTCAAGATTATCTTTATACAAGACTAAAACAACACTTTTGATATTGTGCTTCCAAAAATTTCACTTCATCATTCTCCAAACTACCTTTCACCCAATCAACATTCACCATCATATTTTAAAACACGGTTAGTATGATTGAGACAAGAGGTCAAAAGAAAAACAAAGAAAAAATTGATATCTTTGGAGAAATTTCAAGACATATACATGATCCTAATAGTGACGATGATGGTGATATATCTGAAGGACATGTCCTCAATGCCCCACAAGACCCAAAATTTCATAAATTAATGGAAAAAGTCATGGAAAAGGATCAACATAAATATTTCCTTATGCTTTCTCAATAAGGGGTAAAGCTAGCATCTAATTTTGATGTCTCACAATTGAAAGAAACAACTAATATTGAAACAAATAAAAATATGAATGAAAATACAAATGAAACCAAAATAAATACAAAGAAGGGTAAGAAGGAGAATAAATCCTTAGATACACTCATTCAACAAATACATTATTTACAACAACTACTTACAAGCTTAGAAACCAGATCTTCAACATAGCGATACTCACTAGAGGACATATCTCCTTACCCTTTTGATAAAAGTTTTTTTTATGTTGCCCTTTCCCTGCAATTTCAAAATTCTAAAATTTGACAAGGGGAAAGGTGACCCTCATTACCATATTAGAAATTTTTGTGTTGCTTGTTTGGAAGTTGCTCACAATGAGACATATCTAATGTCTTTTTCCAAAAATCTTGGGAGGGCAATCTATAGAATAGTTTTACTATTTACCACCTAGAATTCAAACATTCAATGAACTAGTAGATAAGTTTATAACTCATTTCTCCTATAACATTGAAAATGAGGTCTCAATGTTAGATTTCTGCAATAATAGACAAAAGAATGGAGAAACCTTTACTAGCTTCTTGCAAAGATGGAGACAACTTGCAAGTAAATGTCCACATGACATCCCTGAACAACAAAAGATAGAAATGTTTCTCCATAATTTAAACATCGAGTTAAGCTATCAACTTTAACTCCAATATCCCTCTTCTTTTAGAAAGGTTATTGAGAAGGGATTACTTATAGAAAAAAATGATAGACAAAGAACAAATTAAAATCTTTAAGGAGGCTACTAGTTCAAACAACAAGAACAATGACAAATTTGGGTTTTGGAATAAAAACGAGAACATTTTAAATGATGGAGTTGTAGATGCCCAACATGCGAAACCAAAAAAACCCATCTTCAATCTATCAAGTTTTCAAAGCAATATAAACAATACAAATAATAATATATTTAAACCAAAATCTCCTAATGCTCCATGTAGAAGATTCACACCATTGGGAGAACCACTTGAATTTGCTTTAAGGAAACTCATTGTGAATAATCTTATAACACTTCCTCAAGTGATATTATGAACCCAAAGTTAAACCCACATGGTGGAATGATTCTGACTATTGCGAATTTCATGGGAGCAAAGGGCACAAAATGAATGATTTTCAAAGATTGAAAAACACTATTCAAGAATTGATAGATGATGAAGGGTACTCCCCTTATAAACCTAAACACACAACATAAATAAAGAAAATAGAAAAGAAAATGCAAGAAGAAATATTGTCTTTCTATTATCTCAATGAAATGAAATTATAACATTTAGAAAAATAACATTCAATAACCACATGAACATTCTCATTATAATAATCTACAAGCTAGAGCCAGAATCTGCACTTCAAGAACTATCCCTTTGTAACCTCCATTTGTCTTCTTTATAATGTGAATTTTAATCGTGTAGAATGTTCTAGAAAGTGTAAATCCCCCTTTTTAGGACAACTACTTTTGTACCCCATTTCCCTATATTTGGAATATGCCAAGAATATGCACAAAATGGATTTTGGTGTTCATTGGAATATTCTGAGTTTCTTTTTTTTCACAATTTTTGAAGGCCATATCTTAAATCTGACTATTGGATTTTCAATTATCATACATTACCAAAAAGCTTGTAAAGAGATCTATACCATGCTTTCATCAAATCTATAAGATCCACACTTTTCAATCTGATCTGGGGCTTCTAAGACCCTCAAAAATGCATTTGAAGTTTTATTAGAGAAATTTCCTAGAAAAATTGAATAACTCCCAATGCCACAAGATATTGAGATAATTCCTTCACCATTAGCTTCAATTTACTGACTACGAGGTTTATGTAAAATTTCATGCAAAACTGACAACTTACTAATAATAGTAACCCTACCAAAAAAATAGCCTATATTAACAAATAAACAAAAATTTTGGGTGATGCAAGATTTCTCTTACACCCTGGATGCTCTTGCATCGATAGTTAGGGGAGATATTGTTGGATTTTGATGGAATGGCATGTTGTCATTGATGTCAACATATTCCTCTGTGTGTTCTAGTGTTGTAGTCAGATTAAGTGAGTTGGTTTGGCCAATGTGTTGTAGATGAGTTGTTGTGGATTAAAGGGTTTTTAGATAAGTATCTCTAGTTGATTTAGCTATAGTTTTAGAGGTTTTCATGGTGATTTGATTGAGTTATGAGATTTGGTATTGCGGTTGGTTTCTCGGTTGTTCAGTGTTTGATTAGTGTTCTGGATTTTGCTCTGCATTGACCCATGTTGCAATATCTTGGTTTGTGGATTTGGCAGAGTGTTTGGGACATTCTGGTGTGTCATTAAATTAGATGGTTCATGATTTGGAGGTTTGCAATGATGATGAAGATTCTAGTAAGTGGTGATGTTGTGGCTATTTTTGTGGTAATTTATGATGCTTGTGGATGTTTCTAGATTGTGTCCTATCCATGTTGATGGTCTGCATTGATAGTTGTGTGCGTTATTGATGATTTTCTTTGATCCGGTGATGTTCTTCATGTTCTTGGCCGACATGATGATTGTAGCATGTTGCGGATGCTCAAGTCATAATTCTCGGAGATGTTTCTTTTTTGAGGTGTTGATTTAGGTCCATTTTATGTCCTAGTTGACATTGTTTTGGTCTGCATGTAATGTTGTAGCGTGTATGGTTATATCTTTCTAATTTGTGATGTGTGTTGAAGCAAACTTAAATATAGGTCAAGGATTTGTATAAATATATGTAATAATCATATGAGAGATGTATCTATGAGTGTATCTGAATGTGTGTGGTGCGAACAAATGTTTTGATCTTTTGGAAGTGTGAAGAAGTGTGGCAAAACATATTAGATTGTGTTATTAACCAGAACTATAACCAGGCATGAGGAGATGTTATTATATCAGTTCTTGATCTTCCAAATGTAATCCAAATGTTTTTGTAAGACAGTGAGTCTTCCAAAGGGTTGTAGCCCACTTTGTTATGTTTTTAGGTTCCCACCATGGTTTTTCCCAAATTTAATATACTTCTAACAAGGTATCATCATATTGTGGGTAGGTTCCCACCATGGTTTTTCCCTTAACCAAGTTTTCCACATAAAAAATCTTGGTGTTATGTGTGTTATTGATGTGGTATTTATTTATGCTTTCATTGTTAATTATCATATCTGAAATTGAGTTTGAGTTAAGTAAAGTTTGTGAGCAAACTGATTCACCCCCCCTTAGTTTGTTGCCTTGTTGCCAATAATTGGTATCAGAGCTAAATTGTTTGAAAGAATCTTTGACAACTTGAGGTGATCCGGGATGGAAACCTATGCTTAAAAGAAGGATAGTCTAAGATTTGATGGAGTGAATTATAATCTTTGGAAAAACCAGAAGGAGTGTCACTTGAGATGCATCGGTGAAGTTTACTAGAAGATTACTAAGAATGTGTATAATGTTCCTCCAAATGGTCCTACAACTTTGGATGAGATAAAGGAATATGAATTCAATATTAGAGCTAAGGATGCATTGTTGAGTGCCCTGAATGATTTTGAAATAAATAATGTTATGGATTTGCAGACTACTCATGAGATCTGGAAGAAGCTAGAGACTTTGTATGAAGGTAACAATCATGTGAAGATTGCCAAGTTGCAGAGATTGAAGGGAAAGTATGAGTTGTTGAAGATGGGAAAAGATGAGAATATTACTTCTTTTATGCAAAAACTGAATGAGCTTGTGTTGAATATCATATGTGTCGGTGGAGTGTTGGAAGAATCAAATATTGTAGCTAAAGTGTTGAGATCCTTGCCTCCTTACAAACACAAAGCTGCTACTAATGAGGAGATCCAGACGATGATAAGTGTGACTAGAGACATGCTGATTGGAAAGATTGTGAAACTTTAAGCATACAAAACCTTTTATCGGAATGCATAAACCAAATACTGGAATAGCAGATATATCAATTAAGCACAAACATAAATCATAAACCAATTACCATGCATCCACAACACAACACCAAGATTTGTACATGGAAAACCCAGTAAAGGGAAAAACCACGGTGGGAAGCCTACCCATAGTCAGATAATACTTCTACAATAAGTATGTGATTACAAAAAGGGGCTTGCACATGCAGGAAGGCCAACAACCTAGAGTGCACTGCCCATCACAAAGGAGCCTCACTGACTATAAAAGAAATCATGACTACAATCCGAAAATAAGAATGAACTGCAAGAATAGCATCTCCTATGCCTAAGTACAGTTTCGGTTAAGCTCAATGTTGAAGGTCTAAAACCTCTTACACAAACCCAATTTGATCACCTATGATCGACCAAACCTTCTGCATATTATTACAACTTTATTTGGACACAGATAATCCCATAACCTTGACCAACGATCTACAAAGAGATCTTACATCATATTTATACCAACCTGAGACCTAAACAATTAGGTTGGCCACCTAAAAGATGATACAATAAATCCATTACATAAAGCCACAAACTAATGATAAACCAAGTTGGCCTAAGACTAAAACAACATTAACCAAACAATAAATCCAACCGGTAACACATCGGGAGCATCCACCAACACGTTACATAAATCGGTCCATAACCTAGCAGAATAAAGCCAGACCTAAAATAGGTCACCATAAGCCAAATGAAATACCACCGATCAACTGGAACATGAACATGATAACCATCAACATTCTGAAAACCTTCTAGAAGCTGCACCAACACCACTTATCATATTCATCAAAATATCTTCAATAAAGCTCTGCCGGTAGAACCCTTACCGGTAACCAAAAGGCTTACTAGAACATATGATAGCTTATGGATCACCATATCCCAAACCAACTTATTGTGACAAGCATCTGAACCACATGAATGACTAAACCAAACCAATTCCACCAATCGAACACATAATCAATTCCTCCAAATGGCCAACAATCTCCCCTTTTGGCATTGATGACAACACTAGATGTGAAAAACATCCAAGTGCCAAGAAGTTCCAAACAAGTCTCCCCCAATGGAAGACATCAAACAAATGATTTATTAATGAAGTTCTGAACCAAAAAACCATAGACTAAACTCCCCTTGTGACTGATATCTCTGTTAATCTTTGTTTTCTATTTTTCACATGAATATCTCTCCCCCTTTGACATCAATGCCATAAATTTGACATAAACATCAAAGAAAAAATCATAAAACCTCTGAACTATACAACTGAATACTCCCCCTAAGTAGTAGCACCATCTCATAAATTTGGAATGAATAATAATTCTAATAAATGGATACCGGACTGATGCCAATCGGAAACACTCAAGTCTTTACCGGAGGGGTAGAGACCCCCAATCTGTCTCTAAAATACTCAAATGATTCCTTAGGAAAAGGTTTAGTGAAGATATCTGCAATCTTCTCTTTAGTGTTCACATAAATCAATCTGACTTCATTAGCTTCCACCTTTTCCTTCAAAAAGTTATAGTTGATTGATATGTGCTTTGTCTTAGAATAAAATACTAGATTCTTTGATATGTCAATAGCAGCAGAGTTATCACAGTGAATAACTACCGGTTCATTGCAATCTACCCTTATATCCTTCAAAATTTGCTTCATCCATAGAACTTGTGTACAATTAGTAGTAGCATCAACATACTCAACTTTAGCAGTAGATAAAGAAGTACATGACTGTTTCTTGGTGATCCATGAAACAAGTTTCTTTCCAAGAACGAAAGCTCCATCGGATGTGCTTTTCCGGTCATCAACATTTCCAGCCCAATCTGCATCTGTATATGCACATAGTGTAAAGTCACCATTTTTAGGATACCATAAACCATATTTAGTTGTTCCCAGTAAATATATGAAAATCCTTTTCACTAAACTCTCATGATTCCCTCTAGGATCACTCAGATATCTTGATACAATACAAACAACATTCATTATATCCAATCTAGTCTGAGTCAAATATAACAAACTTTTAATCATAGATTTATACCTTGTAGGATTTACCGAAGTTGATTCATCTTTCTTTGTCAATTTCTCACTAGTAACCATAGGAGTACCAACCGGTTTGGAATTTTCTATACCAAATTTCTTCAACAACTCTCTAGCATACTAAGTTTGACAGATGAAAATACCTTTATCAGTTTGAGTAATCTACAAACCTAAGAAAAATATCATTTCTCCAATCATAGACATCTCAAATTCATTCTTCATATTATCGGAGAATTCCATACAAAACTTATCCTCACCTCCAAAAATGATATCATCAACAAAGACCTCAACAATCAATATGTCATCATCAGTGATCTTATAATATAAATTACTGTCAGCATTACCTTTAGTGAAACCAAGCTTCAAAAGATATTTGTCCAATCTAGCATACCAAGCTCTAGGGGCTTGCTTCAAACCATATAAAGCTTTCATTAATCTGCAAACCATGTTGTTGTCATCTGAAAGTGAAAAACCATTAGGTTTCTCAATATAAACTTCTTTTTCAAGAACTCCATTAAAAAATGCACACTCAACATCCATCTGAAATACTTAACTGTAGGTGTATGACCAAACCATAACTCATAAGGTGTCTTATCGATGTCTCCTTTGATATGAACTTTGTTGATTGTGTACACCCCCTTGCTCACAAATTCTCTCCAATAAATGTGGAAAATTAGCTTCCATCATCATAGATATAGCTGCATCTAGGATACTTTTTTTCTTTCTTTCTACAACACCATTCTACTGAGGTGTCTGGGGTGCAGACAACTCTCTCCTTATTCCATGTTTCTCACAATAACTGTTAAATTCACCGGATGTGAATTCACCACCTTGATCAGATCTTAAGCATTTTATTTTCAATCCCATCTCTGTCTCAACCGTAGCTTTAAAGATCTTGAAATTTTCAAAGGCTTCTCATTTCTCCCTTAGAAAAGTAACCCACATCATTCTAGAATAGTTGTCAATGATTAGCATGAAATATCCGTCACCCTGAAAACTTCTTATTCTAGAAGGACCACACAAATCAATATGAATAAGATCAAGAACATCATTACATTTGTCTTGTGTACTCTTAAAAGAACTTTTGACTTTCTTTCCCATTTGACATTCCTTACATACCTGATTAAGAGGTTTCACAATCTTAGGTATATCTCTAACTGCCTTAGTTGAATTGATTTTTATAATGCAATCAAAATTCACATGACACAACCTCTTATGCCATAGCCAACTCTCATCAATATGTGCAATCAAACATGTCTTCTCACTAGAGTTCAAATGAAAGATGTTACCTTTAGTCTGAGTACTGGTTGCAATCTCTAATCTAGATCTGTTAATGATTTTGCATTTTCCATCCTTGAACTATAATTAAAATCCCTTATCCACCAACTGTCCTACACTCGAAAGATTATGCCTTAAACCTTTAACATAATAAACATTATCAGTCTTATGTTTACCATCCAATGATATAGTTCCTCTTCCTCTGATCATGCATTCTTTGTCATCTCCAAATTTGACAAGACCACCATCAAATTCTTGCAAAGATAGAAACTTCCTTTTATCTCCAGTCATATGATGTGAACATCCACTATCTATTACCCATTCATCCTTATCTTCAACCTTAGTAGGGCCTTCTCTTCATTATGAATGACAGGTTCTAGAGTATCTTCCTTGATAGCCAAGATTACCCATTCCTTAATGTTGCCAGTTCATCATTAGAATCATCAGTTACACCTTCCTCATCAACATAGTAGCATGATTTGTCTTTGTTCCTCCTGTACCTATGCTTGTTCTAATAATCATGGCTAGGCCTAAAATATTTCTATCTTTTTCCTCAAATTTTAATTCCTCTCAGGACATCTAGATTCAAAATGACCTATCTTATTACATGCAAAACATTTGAAAGGTGATTTTCCTTCATACTTACTTCCTGTCGGACCTTTAGGTACTCTTCTAGAAAATAGGGCTTCAAGTTCTTCAAGATCTTCATCTTATTTCCTCATATCCTCTAGTTCCTTTGCATATAATGATTTCCAATCACTCTTGCCGGTTGATGATGTAGATGCCTTGAATGTAAAATTTGTCTTTGCAGCTCCTTGAGGACCAAATTCTTCAAGCTAAAAAACAGATAACTTTCCAACCAAAGTATCCATGTTAAAATAAGTGTTAGACATAATTATCATCTCATTAATTGCAGTAGCCTTCATCTTATAAGAAGATGCTAAAGCTCTCAATACTTTAGAAACAATCTCATCTCCACTCAGAGATCCACCACAACATTGAATTCCCAAGACAATTTTATTAACTCTTTCGATAAAAGTTGTAATCCTTTCATCTTTCTCCATTCTTAGGTTCTCATACCTTACCAAGTAACCATCAAGTTTAGAAATTTTAACAGTAGGATCACCTTCATTTAGAGTCTCCAACTTATCCCATATAGATTTTGCAGATGATTTGTCTGTTAATCCCATTACCTGCTGATCTGAAAGGGCGCTCAAGAGGGATTCTCTAGCTCTACAGTCATTTTCAATATTCTTATCCAAGTCTACTAGAGGAGGGTTTCCAGATGTTCTATCATAAGGAGTATATCCTTTCTCAGTGATCTCCCAAATCTCCTTGCTAAGACATCTTAGATGAATCTCCATCTGAAGCATCCATACTCTGTAATTTGTTCCTTCAAGCCTAGGGCTGTCCTTCTGGTAAGCAATTGAAGTTGAATGATTAGTCACCATAGGATATTACTCAAGCGGTTAAGCTTATGCAGAGAGGACCAAGCTCTGATACCAATTATTAGGATAACTGGTGAACAACTGAGAGGTCGGGGGGTGAATTAGTTGTTAACAAATTATGAAACTTTAAGTACACAAAACCTTTTATCAGAATGCATAAAATAAATACCAGAATAGAAGATATATCAATTAGGCACAAACATAAATCATAAATTACCATGCATCCACAACACATAACACCAATATTTGTATGTGGAAAACCTGGTAAAGGAAAAAAACCACTGTGGGAAGCCTACCCATAGTTAGATAATACTTCTACAGTAAGTATGTGATTACAATAAGGGGCCTGCACATGTAGGAAGGCCAACAGCCTAGAGCACACCGCTCATCACAAAGGAGCCTCACTAACTACAAAAAAAATCCAGACTACAAACCAGAAATAATAATGAAATGCAAGAATAACATCTCTTATACCTCAATACAAATCGGATTAAGCTCAATGCCAGAGGTCTAAAACCTCTTACACAAACCCAATTCAATCACATATGATTGACCAAACCTTGTGCATATGATTACAACTTTATTCACACATAGATAATCCAATAACCTTGATTGACGATCTACAAAGCGATCTTACAACATATTTATACCAACCCATGACCTAAACAATTACATCAGCCACCTAAAAGATGATACAATAAATCCATTACATAAACCTACAAACCAATGATAAACCAAGTTGGCCTAAGACCGAAACAATATTAACCAAACAATTAATCCAACTGGTAATGCATCGGGAGCATCCACCAACATGTTACATAAACCAGTCCATAACCTAGCAGAATTAGACCTGACCTAAAATAGGTCGCCATAAGCCAAATGAAATACCACCGATCAACTGGAACATGAACACGATAACCATTAGCATCCTGAAAAACCTTCTGAAAGCCGCACCAACACCACTTATAGAATTCATCAAAAGATCTTCAATAAAGCTCTATCAGTAGAACCCTTACCAGTAACCAAAAGGCTTACTAGAACATATGATAGCTTCCAGATCACCATATCTTGAACCAACTGAATGTGACAAGCATCTGAACCACATGAATGACCGAACCAAACCAATTCCATCAATCAGAATATACTAGTTAGTAATCTCTTGATCATCATTAAAGTCCAACCACTCTATCGGAATCTGGTAGACAACCAAATAAGATAGTGTTGACATCAATGAAAAATATCAATGCAACACATAATTAATTCCTCCAAATGGCCAACAAAAAGCTTGCTACCTTTGAGTTGAGAGAATTTTGTGAATCTCTTCGTAAGTCAGAATCTACATTCAAAGCTACTATTTTTGATAAGTAGAAATATGATCCAAGAGAAATTTCTACAAGGGTGTCCAGATGTAAGGAGATGAGATAAATTTAAGAAGAAGAAAGAGAGCTTGAGGAGCTTGAAGCCCTTATTTCAAGAAGATTGCCTAAAGGAGCCAGTAAGTATGAAGGAAAATTGTCTCTTAAATGTTTTTCATGCAACAAGATAGGACATTTTGCATTAAGGTGTTCGAAAAGAGTTCGTAAGTCCAAACCATACAAGCCTAAATATCAGAAGAAATGTTATTATGCTGTTGATTAAGGTGTGACAGATGATGAATTTGATAAGGGAAATTTAGGAGATGAATGGGTGTTTATTGCTATCAAGGAAGATGATCCAATGCTTCCTGATTCTACTAGCTACATTAATGAGGAGAAATATTTAGCTGCTAAAGTTGAAGAGAAAGACGAATGGGTTATTGACAATGGTTTCTCTCATCATATTATAGGTGATAAGAGTAAGTTTGTGAGTATGGAAAAGTATGATGGCAGTGTAGTAAGATTTGGAGATGACGAAGCTAGTATAATCCATGGTAGAGGTTCCATTTCTCTTGATGGTAAGTATACCATTGATGATGTCTTGTACGTAGAAGGTATAAAGCATAATATTTTTAGTGTTGGATAGATGGTTGACAAGGGATATGATTTGCAATTCAAGAATGGCAAGTGTAAAATCTTAAGTAGTTTCAAAATTGAGATTGCATCAGGTACAAAAACTAAAGGTAATATATTTGACTTGAATGCTGGTGGTAAAAGTTGTTTGATTGCTTAGATTGATGAAAGCTGGTTATGACATAGAAGGATGTGTCATGTGAATTTTGATTGCATGGTTAAGATAAGTTCTACTCAAGAAGTGAGAGATCTTCCTAAGTTGGTAAAGCCTACTAATCCAGTATGCGAGGAATGTCAATTAGGGAAGCAAACAAGACTTACTTTTAAAAACAAACAGTATAGTTCTAATGGATTATTGGATCTTGTGCATACTGAATTGTGTGGTCCTTCTAGAGTGACAATTTTGTAGGGAGACACGTACTTCATGTTGTTGATTGATGACTATTCAAGGATGATGTGGGTTACTTTATCAAGGGAGAAGTCTGAAGCCTTGGAGAAGTTCAAGATTTTCAAAGCCATGTTTGAGACTGAGTCAGGATTGAAGCTAAAGTGTGAGATTTGACAGAGGTGGTGAATTCACTTTCGGTGAGTTCAATGTTTTTTGTGAAGAGCATGGAGGGAAGAGACCGTTATCTTCTCCGCGGACCCCTCAACAGAATGGTGTTGTGGAGAGGAAGAATATAACAATTTAGGAAGTTGCTAGAATGATGATGACTGAAGGAAATGTTATGCATATCTATTGGAGAGAAGGTGTGAGTACTGTTGTATACACTTTTAACTGAGTGCATATCAAAGGTAATACCAGTAATAATCCTTATGAGTTATGGTTTGGTCACGTTCCTATAGTTAGACATTTCATAATTCTTAGAAGCAAATGCTATATCAGAAGAGATGGAGATCTAAGGAAGTTTGATGCTAGTTGTGATGAAAGAATATTTATTAGTTATTCTACTAAGAGAAAGGCCTACTAGTGTTATAATAAGAGATTGAGGAAGATAGTTGAAAGTGCTAATGTGAAAGTTGATGAAGGTAATGAATATAAGTCCAGATGCTCCATACATGATTTAGATTATCATATTGATATCTTTGATAAAGGAAAGCAAGTGTAGACCCATAACCTAATTCAGATTGTTTTGAAAAAGCGTGACAATGAAGGAGAACATACAAGTGCTAGTATAGAAGAAAGAGCTCAAAATTTTGGAAATTAGGAATTTTTTTTTACTCCCAGGTATGTAAGAATGAATAATTCAGAAAATCAGAATATAGGAGATAAGAATAAAGATGTGACGACTAGGAGAAGAATTGCTGAAGAATATTGCTTGATTTCAAAGATTGAACCTAAAGTTGTTAGTGAAGCATCCAAAGATGAAAATTAGGTTAAAGCAATGGAAGAAGAAGTGAACCAGATTGAAAAGAATAATACATGCATTCTTGTTCCCAGACCTAAGGATAAAAACGTAATTGGAACTAAATGGGTGTTCCGAAATAAATTAGATGAAAAAGGTGAAGTTGTTATGAATAAAGCAAGACTTATTTGTAAGGGTTATTTTCAAATGGAAGGAATTGATTTTGAGGAGAATTTTGCTCCAATGGTAAGAATTGAAGCTATTAGATTATTTCTTCCTTATGCTTCTTACAAAGATTTTAAAGTTTATCATATGGATATCAAGTCAACCTTTCTTAATTGTGAGTTGGAAGAGGAATTTATATTGAGAAACTAGATGGATTTCAGTTGATATATCAAGGAGATATGGTATGCAGATTGAAGAAATCAATGTATGGAACGAAGCAAGCCCTAAGAGCTTGGTATGCCAGATTGGATAAGTATTTGATGAAGCTAGAATTCAATAAAGGTACTGCTGATAGTAATTTGTATTTCAAGATTGATCATGATAACATTTTAATTGTTGAGGTATTTGTTGATGATATATTTTTGGAGGGAATGATAGTTTGTGCAAGAAGTTTGCTGATGAAATGCAAAATGAGTTTGAGATGTCTGTGATTGGTGAGATGAAATTATTTTTGGGATTGCAAATTACTTAGTTGGATAAAGGCATTTTTATATCTCAGTCTAAGTATGTGAATGAATTGTTGAAGAAGTTAGTTTTAGATGATTCAAAGCCATTTGGTACTCCTATGGTGACCGAATGTAAGTTGACTAAGGATGATGATTCTCCAAAAGCAAATTAGACTAGATACATATATATGATCCGTGGATTGTTATATTTGACTCAGACTAGACTAGATATTATGAATATTATATGTCTTGTTGCTATATTTTAAGTTGATCCTAAGGAATCTCATGTTGTTTCTGTGAAAAGGATTTTTCAGATATTTGAAAGGGACAGTTGATTTTGGTTTGTGGTATCCTAAAGATGATAACTTTACTTTGAGTTCTTTTATAGATTCTGATTGGGCAAGTGATGTTGACGACAAAAAAAGTACTAGTGGTGGTGCATTTTTATTCGGTAAGAAGTTGGTTTCATGGATGAGTAAGAAGTAGAATCCTATTTCTTTATCTAATGTAGAAGCTGAATACATTACTGCTGCTAGCAATTATACTCAAGTGGTATGGATGAAGCAGATGATGAAGGATATCAAAGTTGTTTTTGATGAGCCTACTTCTATATACTGTGATAATTCAAGTGCTATTAATATTTCTAAGAATCCGATATTACATTCAAAGACTAAGTATGTATCAATCAAGTTTCATTTCTTGAGAGAAAAAGGTGAATGAGAAGGAAGTCAGATTGGAGTATGTATCTACAAAGGAACAAATTGCAGATATCTTCACTAAGCCTTTGCCTAAAGATACTTTTGAGTATCTCATAGAGAAGCTAGGGGTGATTTCCCCTCCTAATGATAACTAAGATGCGCTGAGTTGCATTAGTTTGGTGGACTTCACAAAGATATCTTGTAATCCAGATTGATGTGTGGTGGTTGCTACTCAGGGGGAGTAGTTAGTATTGTGGTTTAAGATGTTCATTTTTGTGAGTTAGTTCTAAGGGGGAGAGAATCATGATTTTCATATGTGCCTTTCAGATTGATGTCAAAGGGGGAGAGAATCAAGTGAAAAATTGCCATATCATATGATAGATCTCAAGGGGAGATTGTTGAGAGTTATGGGGAGATTTTTGGTAGTTGAATTCTTTCTTTGCATTGATTGTTTTTCACTTTCATATGTTTTCATAAATTCCAAAGGGGGAGATTGTTGGATATTATTGAGAAGTTTGTTGGAATGATGTGTTGTCATTGATGTCAATATATTCCTTTGTGTGTTCCAGTGTTGCAGTCAGATTAAGTGAGTTGGTTTGGCTAGTGTGTTGTAGATGAGTTGTTGCGGATTAAAGGGTTTTGAGATAAGTATCTCTAGTTGATTCAACTATAGTTTTAGAGGTTCATATGATTATTTGATTGAGTTATGAGATCCAGTATTTCGGTTGGTTTCTCAATTGTTCAGTGTTGATGATTGTTTTGGATTTTGCTTTGCATTGCTCCACATTGTAATATCTTGGTTTGCAAATCTGGCTGAGTGTTTGGGATGTTCTAGCATGTCCTTAATTAAAATGTTTCATGATTTGGAGGTCCACAATGATGACAAAGATTCTAGTAAGTGGTGATGTTGCAGTTGTTGTTGTGGTAATTCATGATGCTTGTCGATGTTTTTAGATTGTGTCCTATTTGTGTTGATGGTCCACATTGATGATTGTGTTATTGATGATTTTCTTTGATCCAATGATGTTCTTCACATTCTTGGCCGACATGATGATTGTAGCATGTTGTCGATGTTCGAGGCATAGTTCTTGGAGGTGTTTCTTTTTTGAGGTGCTAATTTGGGTCCATACTATGTCTTAGCTGCCATTGTTTTGGTCCACATGTAATGTTGTAGTGTGTATCCTTGAAATATAGGTTGATGATTTGCATAAATATATGTAATAATAATATGAGAGATGTGCCTACGAGTGTATCTAAATGAGTGTGATCGGATAAGTGTGTGAACAAATATTTTGATCTTTCGGAAGTGTGGCAAAGTAGATCAAATTGTGTGCTTAACCGAAACTATAACTAGACATGAAGAGATGCTATTATATTAGTTCATGATCTTATAGATGTAGTCTGAATTTTTTGTAAGGCAACAATTCTTCCCAAGGATTGTAGCCCTCTTTGTTATGTGTTTTGAGCAGTGATCTCTAGGTAGTGTGCCTCAATTCATGTGTATTCCCCATTGTAATATTTCATATACTTCTAATAGGGTATCATCATATTTTGGGTAGGTTCCCACTATGGTTTTTCCCTTAACTAGGTTTTCCATGTCAAAAATATTGGTGTTATGTGTGTTATTGATGTGGTGTTGATTTATTCTTTCATTGTTAATTATCAGATTTGAAATTGAGTTTGAGTTAAGTAAAGTTTGCGAGCAAATTGATTCATCCCCCCCTTTCAGTTTGTTGCCTTGTTGCCAATAGATATATCATTTGATGGACATAAATCCAATGAAGAACATGCGACATTTAAGGATCCACTTCCAAACTATGAAAAAGGAAGCCCTTCAAAGTAAGGTAAAAATGGTAGTAATAATGCTAACTACAAGAACATATCATATGATTACACCATTAATTGCATATCTGAATATGACTCACATGTAAATGTAATTAAAATAAAGAACAAGTATGAATTTAATGCTACTACCCATTGAGGAAAGGTTACCCTTTAGGGAGCACCACCCAAACCATCCTCCATATCAAATTAGTATAATGTCCTAGATCAACTCAAGAAGACACCAACACATATACCCATTTTAGATCTTTTGCATCTTTCACCTTCTCACAAAACCATCTTAGAAAAATCTCTACAAGAAACTTCTATTCTCATAGACCTTGATCAAGCACAGTTTCAAGTCATGGTGGGACATCTCACTATGTCTCATTTCTTGTCTTTCACCAAAAATGATGAAATAACCATTAATCAACGCCACAATGCACCTCTCCATATTGAAGTATTTATCCATAAACATAGGATCAAATGAGTCCTTATAGATGAAAGAGCTTGTTTAAATATGTACACTTTTCAAATTAGTCCTTGCATTGGGGCTTTCTAAAAATGTGGTAGATCCAAAGAAGAGAATCACTATAAATGCCTATGATGAAGAAGAAAGAACTTCTAAAGGATCTATTCTTTTACCCATAAGAGTTGGACCAATATAAAAAGATGTGGTTTACCAAGTGCTTGATATTGATTTAGCATATATATTCTCCTTGGATGTCCTTGGATTCATCAATGCAATCTATACCATCCACATACCATTAGGGTTTAAAATTTCTCTATAATGGTCAAGAAATTACAACCGAAGGAGATCTTAATCCCTTTAAATATTGCAACACCATTAATCCCAAGCCTAAAGTCATTGTACCTAGTAACCGTGCTGCCTCATCACCCACTTCCCATATTGACACAAGCTCATCACCTTCTACATCAAAATCCATAGAATAAAAGCTCAAGCTCAAAGATAAGGGTGTTGGAGAATACTCTATTGAAAAAACCTTTTGTATCTCCCAAGTACCCCCTTCACCTAAGTCCTATAGAAAAACATCTATGGGAAAACAATAATCCTTGATTCTTACAAAGTAGCTTGAAGGTCCTTTTATCTAATTGGGATTTTTGCCAGATGAAAGGGAAGACAAATGTATCAAGGCATGGTTATACAAAGATGGAGAATGTGATTCTAAGACTCCAAAATTAAAAACACAATTACTTGTTGAGCAATATGAAAGGATTTTACCATTATCCATAAAATGGGATATGATGACCACAATCCCATAGGATTAAGAAAAGAAGGACTTATTGAACCGATGCAGCCTACTTTTTCATTTGCATGAGATACTAAAGGATTAGGTTTAAGAGGAGACAGAATAGAAAAGGCTACTATAAATTTAATTAAGTAGATCCATAAATTGCAAGAAGACAGTAAAACAAATTCTCATGAATGGGAGAGAATTTATGAGGTGTCTTATGAGGATAAACATGTGGATAAAGTTTAGTATTATCATTCTACCAATATATACCATGAGGGACAAAGTTCAAGGTCTAGACCTTTAGAGTTAGATTCATAGAATATTGAGAGTTACCCCTACAAGGAAGGTCAGATACCCGGTGTGATAAATAATTCTGAGGAGAGTATTGTTTTCGGCCTTGAATATACTATCATAAACCTTGAAAGCTTGTCCATATTAACCATTATATCCCTTGATCCAAATTAGCCAAATGATCCCCTTCCACTTATACATTCTAAACTTATAGATTGGGAACAACAAACCACACCTGAACTAGACACCCTTTATAATGACAATGCTATTATTGACTATCTAAGCCTTAATGACCATTTACCTTTAGGAGATTATGCCACAGGCTTCACTTTTGAACTTGATTATGCGACTTATTTTGGAGAGGATTCCAAGCATTTTAGTCACAAAAAAAATTATAATAAAAGATATATCTAATGGTGAAAACCGTAATGCAACAATATTAGATCATGAAAAAGACAAAATAAAGGACACATCCAATAGTGAAAACCTCCTTGAGGTGCCAAAGGATGAAAGGCTTGACATTCTTCCCTAACAATCATATCGGGAGAGGTCTTTAGTTGTCATTGAACCACCAAAACCTATGAATATTGGAACAAAATATAATCCTAATATCATTCACCTAGTAACACCTTTCTCAGGGTAAGAAAATAGTAACTTCATTTAATTCTTTAAGGAAAGACAAATATTTTTTTCTTGGTCTTATCCAGATATGCTAGGTGATGGGCAAGGCCGTTGATATCACAACTTGCATCATTTCAATTCTTATGTCATCAACTTGGGGTGTGTCTAAAAGCTATCTGCGATAAGGATAGTACCACTTTTGGGGGGTTATGCACTATTGAACAGTGATTGAGGTAGGATCATGCTTCATCAAGAGCTGGTCAGGAGCTATCAAGAGCTCACAGTTTTGAAGGTCAATCTAAAATCTAAATGTCTAACAATTTATCTCTAAGAAGATTTTGAGTTTGACAACAAAAATGTAACAAAATCAAATTAAGTTGGAATCATGGAATTTCCTAAAAAGCTTGAATCTACTTTTAAACATAGGAATTTGAATCTAGATTAAGTACTGAAAGTAGATCTAATTACGCTTGAAGAATCTGAAATCTAATTATGCTTACAGAATCTGAAATCTAATTACGCTTGCATAAATCAAACATAACACCTAAATCCATGATCTAACTTAACAACAATTTTTCTTCCATTTTTCACCATCAAACTAACCATCTTATTAACCATGCTATTACCAATCTAATCTACAACAATTGTACTATTAAAACAACAATGTAAAACTAAATATTACTTCTCCTAGCAGTAGCATTCAACTTCAAAACTAATGTTGATTACTAGAAAGAAATTACGAACAGTTAAAACTTAACATCTCAGTGAATAAGAACTAAACTGAATTAATCTAAAACTTTGAAATTGTAGAAGAACTAAAATCACAACAAAGATCACCTCCCTTTGGTCAAGCGGGCCCTAGTCTTCCTCTGGTAGGATCTTGAAACACAAGAATTGAGATCAACTTTCTATTTTCATTGATATGTACTTCTGAAAGGAAGTAAAACATGTTCTAAGTATTACAAAAGGTTCAACTCAACTGAAACTAAGTACTGACTAATTTTCTTGATTTCTAAATTACTACTTAAGCTGAGAACAATGGGATATATAAATATCCTTATTCAAATTTCAAACTAAGGTTACCTGCCTAAAGCGATAGTAACAACAAGAGAAAAATAAATTGAAGGAAATAAATCAACTTCGAGATGAAGTTGAGTTCTGAAAGATGCCGATGAGGTAGGAACAGAGAGAGAGATCAAGGGAGATCTTTCATTTTGAAATAAATGGAGGTTATCATCTTCTATGCGGCAGTTGTCATGGACCTTGTCGAATTCTTCTTGTTTACTCAAAAATGTATTTAAAAACACATAAATGAAGATAAAACATAACTGGAAGATATAATTTTGATTACCATCACATTCTCATCATTTAAACAAGAAAAAAGATAAACATTGCATCATAAACATTACTTCTAATATTACTTATAATTAGGAGAGTATCATAGTAAAAAGTAAATAAACATGTGTGCAAATAAGGTATGCCGCTAGGCATATTAGTTTGAAGATTAATAAAAGTATAAAATATAACTATAATAAAAGTGTAATGTTTCTTCCTCATCACTAGGATTGGATCCAAATCTTATCATGCATCATTTATCAATAGTTACAAGAGCTATTCCAATAAAGAAAAAATTAAGGAAGATGCATCCACATATAGATCTTTTGGTCAAAGTGGAATTGAAGAAGTTATTGTATGTGGGGTTTATAATATCGATTGATTATCTTAACTGAATCTTTAACATTGTTCCTATTTCTAAACCAGACAATAGTATCAGAGTTGTTACAAACTTCTGAGATTTGAATAAAGCATGCCCAAAGGATGATTTCCCTTTACCTAACATAGATATCATTGTACTTTTGATAGTTGGACATGCTATGTTATCTCTAATGGATGAATTTTTTGGTTATAATCATATCAAGATAACACCATAGGATCAACATAAAACTACTTTCACTTGTCCATGGGGTACATATGGCTAGAATATTATGCCATTTGGTGTTGAAAAATGCAGGAGCAACTTACCAAAGGGCAATGACCACTATTTTCCATGATATGATGCATACTTTTATGGAATATTATGTGGATGACCTCCTAGGAAAATCATTCATACAAGAAGAACATTTGAACAAATTAGATAAGATCTCTCGGTGCACGAAGAAATTCAATGGTCATCTTAATCGAAAGAAGTGTGTGTTTGTAATATGAAATCACCTAGAGAAGTGATCGTGCTTGAATAACTCTTGTAAAAGAGAGTCAAATGATACTTCTATGGTTTCTGTTACTTTGCTTATATGGAAAGTGAATGAACTATGGAGATATGTTGAAGTTATGCAAAACTATGGATAGGGTATGAAAAAATTAAACACTTAAGTTGTTGTAAATGAATGATAGATAATAAAAAATGCTATAACAGACACAAAATTAATCAAGAATTCTATTTTTCACCTGTGGCTATAGTTTGATGCTAATTTGGCAAGACTAGGGCACCCAAATGCCTTGCTATTTTCAGGTTGAACTGTTATTGAAAGATCCAAATCCTAAGACAATTTGAGTGTCGCCACTAAAAATTGATACAAAATTTTGAGAACCAAGGGCCACAATGCCTTGGTCCTAGGATAGGGGTACCCCACAACCCTAGTCCTTGAAAACTAGGTTCATATTTCATTGATGGGCCTGTACCAACTTCCTAATGCTTTTTAAGGTTTTTTGGCTCCATTGGGTACTTGTAGCTGCACATAAGAGGAAAGAAAGAGGGTTATGGATAGGGGTTTGGGTTTTCCAAAGTCAAACCCTGGGTTTGGAATTAACCCTAATTTAAATAAAAATTAAACTTGAATTGAATTGGAAAAGCTTGCCTTTTGGGGGCAAGACTAGATCTAAAATTGAAATTTTTGAATGCAGATGATTATACCTTCAATACATGATGCAATGTTCTTAGGATAAGTCCTCCATGTGTTGATACAATAACATGATATAAATCACATAAAATCCATCCTGAAATCATAAGTAAAACATAAATGGAAGATGTCGTGATGTAGTTTGTTGCTGTTGAATATCCTAGACAACTAACAGGGGGGGTGAATCTTTTATCAATTAAAATATTTTACCTATTCCACAGAAATAGATTCGGTAAACAAACTTATAATTACTTAACCATAAATATATCTAAGCATGAGAGAGCACACACATGAAACATAGACAAGGAACACTAGATTTTACGTGGAAAACCCAAGAAGGGAAAAACCACGGAAAATGCTAATTCTCAATTTTAAAACACCTGTTAGAGTGACACATGTTAAGGTGAGTTTTACAAAGGGTGGCTCACTACCAAAATGATCACTGCAGGTGGGCTCATTTCCTAGCCACAATGGCTTGAAAAAGAAAGGCTCACTGCCTAGAAGAATAAGAAAGAAAAAGTAAGAATCCACCATTGAAGCACAATTGCCACAAAGTTGCAATGCTGGAAGAAACCTTTGGTCACTACCTCTAATGCCAAACAATAAGAACACACAATCACACTACTAAACCACAACTTTACATAACCTCACACACATTCATAGAAAATAGATCTTCCTTTTCAATCCACTTGCTTCTATATGTTCTTCATTATGTTCATCCTTATTTATATTGATCTCTTAAAATAATAATTTCCCATATCTACCAAAAAAAAATTCACTAGAACACAATTTGAAATAGGTCTACACTAAACATTCTACGGTAGAAAGGAATGAGAAGTGGACCACACCACAATGCACTATATTGATTAAAACAACACATTATCCATACACCATAATCACCACAACAAAAACAAAAATATTCAAGGTCAATTGGATCTGGAATGAACATATCAACAACCACAACTCTAGAGCACATCATCATGTCCCAAATCAGAATATCAAAGATAAAGATATGAACCTTTGGCAATGGACCTTTCCCACCAAATTTCCCCTCATCAAGAATCTCTGGTCCTTGATCCTTCCCATGACTTGTTGGTATATCTGGAAAGAGAGAAATAACAAAATCTTTAGGGAAGCTAAATGCACATCTCAGGTGGTCTTTGATAAAATTTGTAGGGCTATAAAAGAAAACATAAATATTCCCCATAGAAATAACAAGAAATGGTTTTTTGCTGACTTGAATGATTTTGAGAAAGGTATCCTTACTGAATGGAATCTGATTCATAAAGTTTGAAAATCTGACAATAAGACTAGGAGAGGTAATGTTGTCTGGAGATTTCTCGATTATGACTGGGTCAAGGTGAATTTTGATGGGGCTGCTAAAGGCAACCCTGGGAAGGACGGAGGGGGAGGTGTCATCAAAAATTCTCAAGGTGTCTGCATTGCTGCTATTGCTTCTCCCTTTGGAGTTCAAAATAATCATGTTGTTGAAGCTCAGGCTATGCTAAAATGCCTCCAACTGGCTCAGGGTTTCAAATTAAAAAAAATATGGTTGGAAGGTGACTCCCTCAATATCATTTAGGATCTTAAAGGTACTAGTTCTTCATCTTGGAATATAACTAATACTATTTAAAGTGCTAAAAAGTTATTAAATGACTATGATAGTATTATCATAACCCATACTCTAAGAGAAGGCTATAAGGTTGCAGACCTTTTAGCTAATGAAGGGGTCTATTTAGAGGTGGAAACTAAATACATTGAAGAAGCCTAATGTAAAAGGGATATTTGGGAGCAATATTTTTTAATCATATTAATGGTTCAAGTTAAAATCATGATTACCTCTTGGGATCTAGAAATCAAAGGCAGAGATTGGGGGTATGTGAAATGTCAGTTAATGATTGTTTTTAGGCATTGTTTTTATGATCAATGGTGTGACGGGACTTATAATAATAAGTGTTGGATCTCTGCGGCCATTAATATTTACTCTCTTAAAACCACGAAAGGTACTCTGTGATATGAATCTAGTATTCTGCTCAAGAGCTTGTGTTTAAGTCTTGGTCTGCATTTTGTGAGATATACTACTGAAGACCTTGACTTTCTCTTCAACATGGGAGGTAACCTAAACCGGAATGAGCCGTCTGATTGTGAGAACTGGAAAAGTGAGCGGAAAGTGTGGAGGAGGCTCCATCGACATGGATTCACAGACTATATGGAAAAGCTGCATGGAAGCAAAAAATCGGTGTCTCAAGGCTTTGCTAAGGGTTGGATCAACAACAAAGTTATGTTGTTTGGGGAAACCTGGAAGATTGATGAGGATTTGGTTGCGGAGGTCACGGGATTGCAGAAGGAGGGCACAAAGTTCTACAAAGACTGAAAGTTTGCTGCTGAAGCAATTAAAAATTTCTCAAAAACTGATGATGAGAAGGCTTGGCTTGCCAAGAAAGACAACGTTTCTTACTACCTCCCTCATCAGGTAAAGTCCTTTTGGCAAAAAATGCTAAGAGTTTTGATGGAATTCCTGACTGTTGATGGTAGATTTACTAAAGTTTACAACTATCATTTTGTTGTACTTAGTCATTTCTGCCACGGGGTTAAGATTTCTCTGCCCTTTTATTTAGCATCCTCCTTGAATGAGAGCTTGGCTAACCATGCCAAAAAGCCCAAATCTTACCCTATATCCCATCAGGGGCTTATTCTGCTCATTTACGAACACTTGAAGAAAAAAGCTAGGGTTAGCAAAGATGATACTCTGGTGACAAATGCTCATATTTCAGAGACTCGTAATGACTATGAGTCTGAAGATGATTTGTCTAATGTTCCTATCCATAAAAAAGGAAAGGCCGACACTGACAAAGTGGACACGGATGTGGTTGATGGAATGGAGGAGGAATAGGGGAAGGAGGAAGATATTGATTTGGATAGTGAGAAGAAAGAGGATGCTAGAGAGGAGGAGGAAGGGAAACTGAAAACCCTGATTCTAACCCTTTGGTGTCGGATAGCAGGAATGTTTCCTAGAACTCCATGGAGGAAGCTAACCCTAACTCTGTAAGCTCTGAGTAGGGAAGGGACACGACGAACACCATCTTGAATGCTGCTCGAAATTGCACGCTGGAGTCTTTTAATTTTTAGAAGTGGGTTATTGAAAATATTACCAACATACAGAGTAAATAGGGGGACCTAGAGTATAAGATTCACAATCTGATCAAGGACACTAATTCGGGGAAAAGAGTGCTAAGGGGGAAACCAGTGAAGCAGAGGATGAAATTGAATTGTAGGACTAGTTGGAGAAAGATCTTATAAAAGGTGACTTGAAACACTTGGAAGATGTAATTAGAATTGTCAAAGACAAGACCGAGACTGATAACAAAATTATCATCAATCGGGTTGCTAAAATTGAGAAGGCATTGAAGAATTTTATGAACCACAGTCTTGAGGTCTTAAGGATCTCGTCTCAAAATATGAATGCCTTGGTGGATAACTTGGAGAGGAAAAATCACAATAAGGATATGGTTATCATTGATGATCTGCCAACTTCCAACTCTACTCCACAAATCTCCAAGCAAAGGACCAAGCAGACGACCAGTGATTTGGAGACAAAGATGAAAGACATTCAGTTGAAGCAGGAGAACAATTATCTGAGAGAAGCCGCAAAGGCCATGATGTTGTTGGTTAAGAATGCAAAGGAGTCCATTAAATTTTTTATTTGATATGTAATGTTGGTTTTTGGATGTCAGTTTCTTGCTGGCTCTATGCTGTCCTTTTTTCCTAGATGCTGGTTTTTCTACTAGTTTTTTGTAGCTTTTCTATCTAGGTTTTGTCTTCTCTAGTTTCCTTCATGCATATCCTTCATTTTGTAAGTGGGTTTCGGGTCCCTTAAAACCTATTTTTCCTTAATCAAAAACATAAATCCAAAATATCATCATTAGAACTAGAAATATAGAGAAATGCAGAGCACTGCAAACACTATCAAACATCATCATCACTGAACATACTTCCAGAGCACAACTTCCAAAGAACCAAATCATAATTAGCATGACATCCCAAAGCAACTTCCAACAACATACCAAAACCTCATGTTACAATTGCAACATATCATAAATGTGGAGCACAAACCAATCATTGAAACACAAAATCAGTATGTTGACATCAATGACGACAATATTGAAACACCATCAACTTCACATTTGCAAAAATCTCCCCCTTTGTCATTGATGGCAACATTCATCAAAGAAAAACACAAACTCAGAACCATAACTCATCTCTCCCACAAACATCTCTAATCTCTCCAATCAACTCTCCAATCTCTCCCCCTTTAACATTAAAGACAAAGGTGAGCTACAACTCAAGAAATTTAACCATCTCCATATTCTACATAATTCCACCTAAGAGGAAGCCCCAATCATTACTCCAGACTAAATTATGCATGAAGTTCCCTAGACTAATGCACTGATAAATGCACTAGTTCAAACTAGGAAGGGATAACACCTCCAACTTTTATCGAAGATACTCAAAAGTATATTTGCACAAAGTTTTTGTAAATATACCTGCAACCTTCTCTTTTGTAGGAACATACTCAAGTTTTACTTCATTGTCCAAAATCTTCTCCCTTAAGAAGTGATATTGAATAGAGATATGCTTTGTTTTGGAATGCAATATTGGATTCTTATAAATATTTATCACACATGATTGAGATCAACTCATCAAACATCACACCAATATCCTTCAATGTCTATTTCATCCAAACTATGTGAGTGAAACATGATGCAGTTGCAATGTACTCGGCTTCTACGATTGATAAAGACACACAATCTCTTTTTTTACTTAACTATGCAACTAACCGAGAGCTAAGGAAACATTCTCCACCACTGGTAATTTTTCTATCATTAACACTTCCTGCCTAATCTGCATCAATATAAGCTTTTAGATTAAAATCTTATCCTCTAGGATACCACAGTCCAAAATCTAATGTACCTTTCAAATATATGAAATTATCTTTATTGCAATAACATGTGACTCTTTTGGATCTTGCTGAAATCTAGCTACAAGGAAAACATCATATATGATATCTGGTCTGGTAGTAGTTAAGTATAACAATCTTCAAGTCATTGATCTATACTTTCTTCCATCAATCTCAGGAGATTTATCATTATTAGTCAACTTGCATCTAGTTGTCATAGGAGTGCGCACTAGTTTAGAATTCTCCAATCCAAAAAAATTTAATAACTCTTTAACATACTTTGACTAAGAAATAAAAATACTTACTTGCAATCTAAGAAAGAAATTCAACTCATCAATCATAGACATTTTAAATCCCTTTTGCATTTCACTAGCAAACTTCTTGCACATGTCATCATTTCCTCCAAATATTATGTCATGCACATATACAATAACAATTAGGATCTTGTTTGATTAAACCTTAAAATAAAGATTGTTGTCAGTAGACTTTTTTGAAATCCTTGACTCAATAAGTACTTGTCTAGCCATCCATACCAAGCTCTAGGTTCTTTCTTCAACCCATACAATGCCTTCTTCAATTTACAAACAATATCTGGATCATCTGACAACTTAAATCATTCTGATTGCTCAATGTAGACTTCTTCTTTTAGTTCACCATATTTCTTCCTGAAAAGAACTCTATTGAGAGTGTATACTGCAGTATGTATTGCTTCTCTCAAGTAAACTTCCAGTAGGTTTTCTTCTTTGATCATAGTTCTAGCTACCTATTATATAGTCTTGTTCATTCTTTCCACTACACCATTCTACTGAGGTGTCCTAAGGGTAGACAAATGTCTCCTAATCCCATATTTCTCACAAAAAGTATCAAATTCATCATAAACAAACTCTCCTCCTCTATCAGATCTTAAGAATTTGATTCTTCTATCAAATTCATTTTCAAGTCTAGCTTTGAATATCTTAAAATTTTCTAATGCCTCTGACTTTTCTCTTAAAAATGCAACCCAAGTCAATCTAGAATGAAAATCAATTAATAACATAAAATAGCTCTGACCTTGTAAACTCCTTATTCTAGTTGGATTGCATAAGTCTATGCACCAAATCTAACAATCTGGTAGAAGATTGTTCCTTTCCTCTGAATGTTCCCTTTGTCTATTTTCCCACTTGACATTCTTTGCAAACACTATTATCCGGTTTAGTTAGTATAGATAAATCACTCAATGCTCTTGTGAAACTAATCTTCACCAAATTATCAAAATTGATGTGACACATCCTCCAATACCATAGCCAACTTTCATTTATCTGAGATTAAAAGCAATGTCTTGTAGCAGCCTCCAATTGATACAAGTTTCTATTTGTCCTTTTTCCTGCAACAATAACAGTTTTGGATCTCATTTGGATCTCACAACCACCATCCCGAAAAAGAATATTGTAACCATTTTTCGCATATCCATCCAACACTTAAAAGATTATGATATAATCCTTTCACATAGTATACATTGCTAGTGCTATGTTTTCCATCAAAAGTAATAGAACCTATTCCAACAATCTGAGTAGTCTAATCATCTCCAAATCTATCAAAACCACCATTATACTTTTAAAGTTTTACAAACTTACTTTTGTCACCGATCATATGATTTGAACATCCACTATCAATAAACCATTCATTTCTATCTCTTCTAACATGAAATGTTGATGCAACAATTTCAACAACCTTAGATATCTCCTTATTATTGCTAGGTTTATATTCATCTTTTTCTACCAAAAACAAACAATCACCATCTTCATAATCTGACTCATCATCTAAAATACCAACACCATCTTTAACATAGTAGGCTTTCTTAGTGAACTTTCCTTTGTTCTCTTTAAACTTTTGTTTTTTTCCTCTCTCTTGACATTTAGATGCATAATGACCAATCTTTCCACACTTAAAACATTTAAGAGGTAGCATACATTTATACTTGTTGGTTCCTCTCTTTAGCTTTATTACATAGTTTGCTCCATTTAATCCAAACTCTCACCATTTGAATCTTCATCTGAAGCTTTTGTAGCTTTAAATTTTGTCTTAGTTCTTTCTTTATCTTTGCCAAACTTCCTCATCTTAAATGCAATCAAGGTTCCATAAAATTGTTCTCTAGTGAATTTGGACGAATCATAAGTTTCTTCAATAGTTGAAATCTTATCACTATAACATTTCGGTAAAGTTATCATGATATTTTCTACCACATCCTTATCATCCAAGGTACCACCAAGATCTCTAATCTCATTCACTGCACTGTCAAACTTCTAAAAACAACTTGTTATGTCTTTACCTTCTTCCATCCTTAAGTTCTCATATCCGTCTTTAGCAGTCTGCATCTTAGCAAGCTTAACTTTGTCATTTCCTTCATAGATGTTTTTCAATCTTTCCCAAAATTCATAAGTAGTATCTAATGCAACAACCTTCACCAATTCAGTTTTAGATAGGGCACTAAAGATAGCATACCTTGCTCGTTGATTATTCTCATAGGCTTCAATCTCATCCGAGGTAGTAGGACCATTTGTCGACATCACATACTTCATCTCCACAACTTTCCAAACCTTGTAACTCAAAGAAATCAAATATCCTCTCATCTTCACTCTTCATAAACTATAGTCAGATCCTTCAAAGGTAGGAATAGTCAATTTATGTGTCATAAGATATTCCTTGAGCAGTTAGTCTCACTTTCTAGGAACCAAAGCTCTGATACCATTTTTTGAATATCTCGGACACTTGAGAGGGGGAGTGAATCAGTTGTTAATTAAAATATTTTAATTATTTCACAAAAATAGATCCGGTAAACAAATTTCTCATTACTTAACCATAAATAAATGTAAGCCCGAGAGCGCACACATGATTCATACACAAGAAACATAATATTTTATGTGGAAAACACTTGTTAATTCTCAATTATGAAACACCTGTTAGGGTGACACTAGTTAGGGTGACTTTTACAAAGGGTGTCTCACTACCAGAATGCTCACTGTAGGTGGGCTGATTTCCTAGCTACAACGGCCTGAAAAATAAAGGCTCACTGCCAAGAAGAAGAAGAAAGAAAAATAAAGAATCCACCATTGAAGAACAATTGCCACAAAGTTACAATGCTAGAAGAAACCTTTGGTCACTACCTCTAATACGAAACAATAAGAACACACAATCACACTGTTGAACCACAACTTCACATAACCTTGCACACATTCACAGAAAATAGAACTTCCTTTTCAATCCATTTTCTTCTATATGTTCTTCATTATGATAAATCCTTATTTATATTGATCTCTTGAAATAAGAATTCCCCAAGTCTACTAAAAAACAATTCACTGAAACACAATTTTAAATAGGTCTACACAAAACATTCCTCTAGTGGAAAGGACTGAGAAGTGGGCCACACCACAATGCACTACATCAATCAAAATAATATGTTATCCATACACCACAATCACTAGAGCAAAAGAAAAAACATTCAAGGTTAACTAGATCTGGAATGAACATATCGACAACCATGACTCTAGAGAACATCATCACGTCCCAAATTAGAATATCAAAGATAAAGATATGAACAACATAAATCCAAAATATCATCATTAGAACCAAAAGAGTGGAGAAATGCACTGCAAACACTATCAAACATCATCATCACTGAATATACTTCTATAGAACAACTTCTGGAGCACCAAATCATAAGCATGACATCCCAAAGCAACTTCCAACAACATACCAAAACCTCATGATTACAACTACAACATATTAGAAATTCAAAGTACGAAAAAATCACTAAAACACAGAATCAGTACATTGACATCAATGATAACCATGCTGACACACCATCAACTTCAAATTTGCAACAGTTTCTTCTTGAATGATATTTTCTCTCGAGGAAGAAGAATTGCTTTTGAATTGGATGATAATGTTAACATAATATGTAATGTCCAAAATGAAATGAGAGAAATGGCTTATATAGGGATTTCATAATTAAAATCACCTTTAGGCTGACTTAGAATTGATATATATTTTCATATGGAATAGAATTTGAATTAGAGAAGACTGCCAATTTATCCTCCCAAAATTTAGGGAAAAAGGTGCAGGACTAGGGTGGTAGGTTGTCCTAGTCCCGACAATATTTTTCCTACTTTCGAGGAATGCAAGATAATGGGGTTCTAATATTTATTCCATCTCAATGGCTCAAAACAAAATGTATAGATATGTGGAATGTGTCTTGGAATTTGAAATTGGGGTAGGATTAAGGATAAATAAGGATGTTGAAGAAATAAAGGGCACACCTAGAATTAAGGGCCCAAGTAAGAGGTGATGATGTAATAAAGTGGAATAAGACCCAAATATTGAACTAAGTATTAATTAATTATAATAAAGTTCCCACAATGCATAGAGTAAAGGGAATACTAAAATAGGTGATAGAAGAGTGTGAAATTGGACACACTAATAAAGATGTACAATTTATGACACTACATCTTTTTCCTAAAAAAATTATTACTATTGCATTGAAATTTCAAATTTTCAACAAATATATTTTTTTCCCAGAAAACAACTAGTAGCTTAGAAAATACATTCAATTTACTAAAAAATATATTGTTATATTTTTTGAAATTATATTGATAACTTATTCAAATTTCCATGTCAAGTTGCCTAACTCTATTTTTCTGAATTTTCATTGCTACTTAAGGGCCTAGTTTTGCCCCTCATGATCCTACACATGCCCCCATATAATATCCCATACTATCATTCATCCAAAGTACCTACAAAATTATTGTAGCACTAGAAAAAAATTTAGACATATTTAACATTTTATGATCCTTAGCATTCTTAGTTAGAAAAAACTACTACATGGACAATGGACACTTTTTTTAATGCACATAATCCCTAGAAATGCATAATATTTCTCATGATAGTCTCCATCACTACTTGGACAAACATAGGATCCATACATAGGGCCATATGAGTGTTTATAGGATTCATAGATTTTTAATAAAGATTCATTTCCTCATTACAAACTATTAAAAAAAATATGAAGGGTGTACCTCTTGATCGCATTCAAAAAACCCTCTAATGTCCCGGTTTTCCTTCACAAGGCCTAAATTTCACCACTCATAATGAATGTAGAACTCTTGAATTCTACTGTCTTATAATAAATTTGTTTATGAATATCCCTTCTATTTCATCTCACCCTTATGGAGGCTCTTTTATAGGTCTAACTCTTATTTCATATCATCCTCATGTGCATTATTTCGTATAAAGAGATTACCGAACTCCTCTCACCTACATCCTCATAGCTTCCAAAGGTGAAAACACTAGGTATTCGTCCTTCATAAATTGG
This sequence comes from Cryptomeria japonica, assembly GCF_030272615.1. Taxonomy (NCBI): domain Eukaryota; kingdom Viridiplantae; phylum Streptophyta; class Pinopsida; order Cupressales; family Cupressaceae; genus Cryptomeria; species Cryptomeria japonica. The sequence goes on along the minus strand of NC_081413.1, from coordinate 428,730,582 downwards.
GACACTTGCCAATTTAATTGAAAACCTAATAATTTTCCTTAACTCTAATTAAAACCCTAAACCTACATGGGACTTCAACACTTTAGACTTGTCTACATAATAGGAGTCCCTGTAAAAATATGTATTTGGGATTTTGGAAATGTTAATGGTTATGACAATATTTGGATAATTTAATGACTTTATTGACCAATTAAAAATGATTTTCCTTGTTAGAATTGTGTGAATGTTGCCATTGATGTCAAACCCTATGATCCGGTTAGGATTGGATGTAGCACGTTGAGAAACAGTGGAAGATAGGTATGTATGCGATGTTGAGAAGTAGTGGAAGATAGGTATGTATGTGATGTTGAGCAGTAGTGGAAGATAGGCATGTATGTGATATTGAGCAGCGAGGTATATAGGAGCAATTTTTGGGAGATCCTTTGATTCGGAATTTCTAGTATTTTGCTAGTCATAGTTGAGGTTTACCTTTTGTATCAAGTGTTGGTATTAGTTTTGATAGTTTAATTTCTATCTGGATGTGTGTATTGCAACATAATCTATGAATTCTATAATCCAAAATTTGCGGCATTCATATCTTGAAGATGGAAGTCATTATGATTGGAATTTGTGTCTATGAGTCTGTGTCTATGGGTCCAATAGACATTTGTCTTGCTCAGATAATTGAAGTGTGTGTTCTGATAATTACAAAGGAAGTGTGTAGAAGATTAGTGAAGGTTGACTTGGATACCCTGTTTTGGTCAAGGCATGTATGAGTGGCATGTTGATCCGAGCGATGCACTATTTTTTAAACCATTTATTTATTTGGTCAACTTATTGTCTTACCATGGTACACACACACACACACACATACATATGTATATATATATGTATGTATATATATGTATATATATATCTATGTATATATATGTATATGTATATATATATATATATGTATATCTATATATATACATATGTATATATGTATATTTATATATATACACATATATGTATAAGTATATGTATATATATATATGTGTGTAAATATATGTATATATATATGTGTGTATATATATATATGTATACGTATATGTATATGTATACATATATGTATATGTATATGTATATATATGCATATGTATATATGTATATATATGTATATGTATATATATGTATATATATATATGTATATGTATATGTATATGTATATATATATGTATATGTATATGTACACTATATGTATATATATGTATATGTATATGTATATGTATATATATATATGTATATATATATATGTATATATATGTATATATGTATGTATGTGTGTATGTATGCATGTATGTGTGTGTATGTATGTATGTATGTGTGTATGTGTGTACATACATATAGACATACACACACACATATATATATGTATGTATGTGTACATACATATAGACACACACACACACATACATGTTTTTGATATTTCATGAATATATGTGAGTAGTAAAGTGTGATGTGGCATGTGTGTATAAGAGCGAAGGTGTGTATAAGTGTAGAAAGTGCGAGTGCAGTTATAGTGTTGTAGTAATCCCTTACCGGATCTGCTGCAAGCAATTGGATTGATAGATTGAAGACAATGTTCTAGTAATCCCTTACTAGATCTGCTACAAGTAGTTGTGTTGATAGGCTGGAGAAATTATTGTAGAGATCCCTTACTAGATCTGTTGTAAGTTGTTGTTTTGCTACCTGAGCTTATCTTGGAATTCTGACCTCATGCATTTGGAGATGCAATTTTCCTTAGTTCACTTATTTCTATTGTAGTGAGCATTCTGACAGTAAGCCGTGTTTGAATCAGGTAGTGAGCCATCTGACAGTGAACCACCTTTTGTAAACACCATATAACTATTTATATTATCTTGAGAGTTAACCCTCTTTATGGTTTTTCCCATTTGAGTTTTCCACATATAAAAATCTGGTGTCTATCTTGTGATTATGTTTTCCATTTATACTGCATTTGTGGATTCATGTTGATGAAATTAATTGTTAAGGTTAAAATCGGTGAAATTTTTGTTGTTGTTGTTGTGAGAATATTGATTCACCCCCCCTCTTAGTATTCTAGACTATTAAACCATTCAACAATTGGTATCAGAGCTTGGTCCCTTGTTTGCTAGCTTAAACGCTTGAGGGAGATCCTTGTTGGTTGAATCATGGCACCAATGAGTATGACCAAAGAATATCATCTAGATGAAGAATTGAAGAGAACCCTTAAAGATGTAGAAAGCGTGGAATTAGAGAATGAGGAATTCAAATAAAACATCATAGAAGCAAAGGAGTGTGTAGTGAAACTATGAGAACATATCTAGAAGTTCAAGATGCAACATAAAGAAGTTAATAATTAGTTGAAGAAGGCAAATGAAACCATTAAAGATTCGATGATGAAAATTGAGAAAAATAACAAAGTGAAAGAAAATTTGAAAGATTCAGTTAAGCTAAAGATTGAAGAATGTGATAAGCTAGAACAAGAAGTGAAGAAGCTAAAGGTGGAAACTAAGGCTCATGAAAGCAACAACTACTAGATGACTTGATTAACATATAAAAACCTCATGAAGACAAGACTAGACCAGGATTTCAAATTGGTTAATGTTATAATTAGAATGACAAACTCAAAGGAAAGGAATTTAAGGTAGAAGTAGAGAGGAAATTTGAAGATGCACGCAAAATCTGGAATCAAATAGCTACTGCAAGAAGACTGTCGATCCATTAACCAAATGCACAAAGGTACCCATCATTTAATGGTTATTGTTTAAATGCAATAAATTTAGTCATAAGGCTATAGAATGTAGAAGCATGAAGGAACTAAACACTAAATGTTTCAATTGCAAGAAGTTTGGTCATAAAGCAAATTACCGTAGGAATCATGTTATGAGTCATAATTATTATCCAGTTGGAATGAATGAGATGAATAGTAATTTTCATGGCTATTGTCATCTATGCAACAATTATGGTCATAAATCTAATTAGCACAGATCTAGAATACACTCAGTGAATTCAAAGAAGAAGAACATCAAATGTTATAAGTGCAAACAATTCGAACATTATGCTAGTAAGTGGTGAAATATGGTTGTTGTGGAGAAGTGTATGGAGAAGAATGTTGTCAAGACTTGTGAATCTAAGAAAAAGGAAGTTATGGTATGGAGAAAGGAGATAAATAATGCAAGTAAACTTGATATACTGAAATCCGGTGTAGGCACCTCTTTCTCCAGTAACTAAGCTGGTTGCTTTGGCTTAGGGGGAGCTCTCAAGGAAGATCATCTGACCCCCTTCTCTGAAGTAGTTCATGTTGTGGGTTTGACATAAGTGTGATGGATATGCAATCTAGTAATTTGGTGAAGATGTTGATGTTATTGACAAGACACTCTTTTTTTGGCAGGTAAACCCTAGGAGTATTTGACAAGATAAATATAGAGCATTGAGATCATTTTTCTACATTATGTGAAGAGAGAAGACTAAGGAGAAAAAAAGTAGTTGAAGAGCATAATTAGAGGAAGAGTTCACATCATAGAATTGAATATGATCATTGCGGAACCAAGTGTTGGCATTTTGGATATGTTGATATGGTTTTGTCATTGATGTCAACACTTGTAATTGCTTGTCAACACTTATCAACACTTGGAGATTTTGGTTATGTTCACCGGCAAGTCAGAGACTTATGCAAAGTCACTGGTATTGGTTCACCAGCAGATTATATTGTTCATCGACACTTGGAATGACTTGGTTATGTTGAAGACATTATTCAATCACTTGGTTTTGGCAATTTGGTTAATTATTTATTCGGGTTTGCATATTTGTTGTTACCGGCAAATAGGTCTAGGATAAGCACCGACAGACATATTTATTCAAGATCAACATGACATGTTATGGAGATAATTTATTATTATTGTAAATGCATTGAGGCGACATCATGCATCGGATATTGATTTACTTGTAATTGATTTTATTATAATATCTTTTAGTGAGCCGACCTATTCAATTGGTCTTAGGTTATGGTATAAATGTAAGATCTCATTTGTGAGATTGGAGTGTGAATGCGAAAAGGATTGCAATAAGGTATATGCAAAAATAAGTAAAGCTATACATGCAAACATCATTTGAAGGTTGAAGGAAGGATTTTGTGAAGGCAATCAGAACTAAACCAGTACTGAATCCAAGATATGAAGATGCTATTTTATGCAGTACATTATCATTGGATTTAACCATCCAATTGTAGTTAGTGTGACTCTCATTTTGTGATTGTGCAGTGAGCTCTAGGCAGCTTGCCTTTCTGCATGTGCAGAATCCTTTTTGTACACACATACTATCTGCAGTAGTATCATTTGATTATGGGTAAGGCTTCCCACCATGGTTTTTCCCCTTACAGGGTTTCCACGTACAAATAAGTGTGTTATATGTTGTGGATGTTATTATCTTTCTGTTTCATGCATTAATCTTTACCAGTACTGCAATTAACTGTTAAAACTGTCTACCAGCATAAAGTTTGGTTTATTGGTATTAAGCATTAAGTTTTGGTTAAGTTAATTTTGGTTGAATTTATTGGACAACTGATTCACCCCCCCTCTCAGTTGTCTCCGGGACCTAACATCGAGCAGCAAAGAATTTCAATATCTAGAAAAGGTATGATTAGATGAATTTGATCATGAAAAGAATAGGAAAATGGAAAGCAATTTGAATGATGCAGAATTAAAAAAGGTTAAAGAGTTAGGGAAAAAAGGACTGGATCTATGGAGCGAATTTCCCTAGTTTGATTATGAAGGTTTAACAAAGCTTCTCCTGAGTCTAGTACATAATAGTTGCATTGTATTGGACTAACCCTATCTGATCACTAAAGACATCATTTCAGTAATTACTGGGCTACATGACAAAGGAACTGTTTCGCAAAAGAAGACCGTGAAGAAAAAGGAAGTTGAAACCCTAACTAGAGTGATGATAGATCAAAGAGCATTGTTGATTAAAAAAATCATTAATCCCATGGTAAGGTATGTTGTGTACAAACTCTCTTACAAAATTTACTTTAGAAATAAGGAAGGTTATACCTCAGCTATTGTTGTATTTGTTGCACATAATCTTGTTATGGAAGATTTAGTTTTTGATTTGTGTGAATTATTGAGTTAAATGTTAGAGAACATTAACATGAAAAAGAATGAAGGCTACTACCCCTTCCAGTTTGGCTCTTTGCTTGTATGCTTAACATTTTTTTTTTTGAGATCTTCGTCGTTGAAGGAAAATGTGTTGTGGAAGTCACAATTTCTGATTGCAAAGAATATTTATCGATATCTAAAGTGTTTGGAAAAGAAAGATGAAGCATGTGAGAGTTAATTTAAGACATTTTAGGAGGTTTGGTGTATTAACCTGGTATCCCCTATTACCAATTCTACTAAGGAGAGTCTCGCCTCTAGAAAGAGGAAACTAAAGGATACTATGTTTTCTGGTTCTTTGAAACCTAAGAAGTAGAAGAAAGACAAAAAATAAAGATGTTATTGAATTAGATTATCCAGAATCACCTATGGCTAAAGCGAAGTTGACTGTTGTAGATCAAGGAGAAGATGATTCAAGGATATAAGACGATGATATATAGAATATGTTGAAAATATGCAATGATGCTTGGAGAACATTCAAATAATGCATACGTGAAATGAAGGACTGTATTGATAGCACTGAAAGAGTATATAGGTATTGTCTCCAATGGTCAGCTACTATGAAAAATTTTAAGGTAAAAATTGAATCAATTGAATCTAAATTACTCTATTGGGAAAAAGATTGATTTTATGAGTGATAAAGATGGTAGTTAGAGGAAAAAGGTATATTCTTTGCAAGTTGAGTTGTTACCACTTCAAAGATAGAAAGAAGGTATTGTGAGTATCTTTTGGAAGGTGAAAGGAACTATTGAAGATAAATTGGAACATTTTCCAAGAATTTTTAGAGATGTAGTTGAATATGAATAGAATCTGTCCATTCCAGACAACTTATCTCATGCCATTGATCTATTAGTTGAAACCAAAATCTTCTTAGTGAGTATCAAATTGGCAGTGAATTCCTAGAAGGTTGTCCTTTTGGAATTCAAAGAGAAATACAAGTAGATTTTTTAGAAGAGGAGCAGTTAAGAATTCTTTTTGGTTGATACACATTTTTGATACCCTTATTTGGTGAAGGGACCCTTTGTCCTTGATGTCAAAGGGGGATAAATGGAGAAATATGAGTGATATGAGTAAGGGGGAGATATATTTAGTATTGTGCATATATATATGTAAACATGTCTTTCTTTTTGAGTTTTTTTTATTTTTGAGATGTTTGGCCATCAATAACAAAGGGGGAGATTGTTAGACGTGTGAATGTTTCCATTGATGTCAAACCCTATGATCAAGTTAGGACCAGATGTAGCATGTTGAGCAGTAGTGGAAGATAAGTATGTATGTGATGTTGAGAAATAGTGGAACACAAGTATGTATATGATGTTGAGTAGCAATGGAAGATAGGTATGTATGTGATATTGAGCAACGAGGTATACATGAGCAATTTTTAGGAGATCCTTTGATTAGAAATCTAGTGTTTTGCTAGTCATGGTTGAGTTTATCATTTTGTATCAAGTGTTGGTATTAGTTGTGACAATTGAATTGCTATCCGGATGTTTGTATTGCAACATAATCTATGAATTTTATGCTCCAGAATCTATGGCATTCGTATCTTGAAGATGGAAGTTGTTATGATTGGAATTCGTTCCTATGGGTTCATATTTATGGGTCCAACAGACCTTTGTTTTACTCTGATAATTGAAGCATGTGTTTTGGTAATTAAAAAGGAAGCATGTAGAATATTAGTGAAGGTCGACTTGGTTACCCTATTTTGGTCAAGATATGTTTGAGTAGCATGTTGATCCAAGCGATGTATTATTGTGTAAACCTTTTATTTGTTTGGCTGACTTATTATCTTACCATGGTACATATAGACTTACACACACACACACACACACACACACACACACACACACACACACACACACACACACACACACACACACACACACACACACACACACACACACACACACAAACATATACATACATATATACATACACACACACACACACACACATATATATATAATATATATATATAATATATACATATATATACATATATATGTATACATACATACATACATACATACATACATACATACATATATATATATATAATATATGCATAATATATACATATATATTTATATATAATATACATATATATATATAATATACACATATATATATACATACATACATATACATATATATACATACATATATACATATATATACATAATAAATATATACATGTATATATTATGTATATATATATGTATGTATATACATATATACATATATATATATATATATAGATGCACACACACACACACACACACACACACACACACACACACACACACACATATATACATATCTATATAGATATGTATATATATATATATATACATATCTATATAGATATGTATATATATGTATATGTTAGAAGCATTCAAGAAGGAAGATTGAGAGGGGGGTGAATCAGTTTTCACTGGATTACAACAAATTAAACTGCAAAACACAAACTGATAAGCCACAACAACCAAAAGATAAAAAAATTAATAGCACAACACATAACACAAGGATTTGTGACATGGAAACCCCAGTTAAGGGAAAAACCACGGTGGGAACGTACCAACAGTAGGATGATACTCTACAGTAGTATGTGAAAATATTACAATGGGGAGTGCACATGCATTCAGGCACATTGCCTAGAGCTCACTGCTCAAAAGATATTTTCTTAGAAGGCTACAACCCTCAGGGAAATCTCACTGAATTACAATATGATTCAAACTACAATCTGAAAGGAATGAACTACAATGATAGCATCTACAAATGCCTGATGACAGTTTCCATTAAGCACAGTTGTCTGCTCTACAGCACCAAACACACCTCAATACTTCACTGAATGATATAAATCCTTGTTCACATATTGTCCTCTCTCTAATAACACAGACACAATACATACACCTATATTACATAAGAATCTCTCCTATATATACAAATCATCAACCTTGATAACAAGGTCGACTAAACTCTTAACCCTCAACTCACAATTACAAAAAATATATTGCATGATACAAAGATCAACCACCAGACCAATATGATTTACATTAAATCACTTGTACCTAATTCAAATTACCAAATGATTACATCCACCAGAAATCCAGCCAAGATCAACCGCAACAGGCTACACCACCAGAAATACTGCATAACACAAAAAATCATCACCGATTCATAGAAATCACCAAAAACTCGCACAATGATCTATGTAGATCACCAAAACAAATAGGACACAACTAGGAAACACCAACAATCATGTTAGAATCATCTGGAACAGTTGCACCAACACCTCTTTTCAATTCTTCATCAATCAACCTCTCAAAGCTCAAGAATACAACCAATCAACAACTATCACAAGGAAAGATAACTTGCAGAGAACCAAATCATGAATCATTTGAAATGAAGATACACAAGATCATCCAAAACAATAATCCAAAGTTTTAGCACAAGATTTGATCACACCGGGATATATCGGAGGAAATACCGGATTCTACAAAATAGTGATCAACAAAACCAAACTACAAAACCGGAGCAAAAACTCTTCCCAAACTCACCGCAATAACCCACAGGAATATGTTGACATCAATGAAAACAACATATCCTAGTAGAAGCAATGGAAAACCAAATCTAACAATCTCCCCAATAGTCCAACAATCTCTTCTTTTGGCATTGATGACAACATATGAATGTGAAAAACAATCAATGCAAAGAAAGAAGATATCACCAAAAAACTCCCCCTAAGATCAAGATAGATAAAGCATTTTTTCACATGATCTCCCCCTTTGACAATAATGCCAAAGATCACCAAAATAGAAAATTAAACTCTCTCCCCCTAAAACACATAACCAGATATCTCAAAAATCTCTCAAAACACAGACTACTCCAACAGAGGAGGAACACCAATTCATCAATTTGGATAAAAGAATAGGGCTCTGAATTCCACCAGATTGATGCAACTCAATTCATCTAATTATCATCAAGGGGGGTGGATACCCCTAGCTTGTCTCTCAAATAGAAAAATGTATCTACAGGCAAAGACTTAGTGAAAATATCAGCAATTTGTTCCTTAATAGATACACATTCCAACTTTACCTTCTGTTCACTAACTTTCTCTCAAGTAATTATATTTAATTGATATATGATTACTCTTTGAATGTTGTACCAAATTCTTAGATATGTTTAGATCATTTAAATTATCACAGTATATAACAGTTGTCTCATCATAAATAACTCTGATATCTTTCAACATTTTCTTTATCCAAACTATCCAAGTGCAATTACTAGCAACAACAATGTACTTAGCTTCAACAATAGATAAAGATACTGAATCTCGTTTCTTGCTAGCCCATGACACCAACTTCTTACCTAAAAAGAATGCTCCACTGGTAGTATTATTCCGGTCATCAACATCTCAAGCCCAATTTGCATCAGTGTAAGCATACAACATGAAATCATCATTCTTTGGATACCATAAACCATAATCCCCAGTTCCCTTTAGATATCTAAATATTCTTTTAACAACAATGACATGAATCTCCTTTGGATCAACTTGATATCTAGAAGCCATACACACAACATGCATAATGTCAGGCCTAATCTGAGTAAGATATAGCAGTCCACCAACCATTAATCTATACAAACTCTGATTAGCTTTAGGAGATTCATCATTTTTAGACAATTTAAAACCAGTCACCATAGGAGTTCCAACCGGTTTGGAGTCATCTAGTCCGAACTTCTTTAGCAATTCCTTCACATACATAGTTTGAGATATAAAGATACCTTTTCCTTTCTGTGTAATCTGCAAACCTAAGAAAAATTTCATCTCACCAATCATAGACATCTCAAATTCTTTTTACATATCATCAACAAACTTCATACTCATATCATCATCACCACCAAAGATAATGTCATCAACAAAGAATTCAACAATCAAAATATTATCATTTTTAATCTTAAAGTATAGATTACTATCAGCAACATCTTTGATAAATCCCAATTTAAGAAAGTATTTGTCTAACCTAGCATACCAAGCTCTAGGAGCTTGTTTCAATCCATAAAGTGATTTCTTCAACTTAGATACCATGTCTCCATCATCTAACAATGAAAATCCATTAGGTTGCTCAATGTAAACTTCTTCTTCTAGATCACCATTCAAAAATGCAGATTTGACATCCATATGATATACTTTGGAATCTTTATAAGCAACATAAGCAAGCAACAATCTAACAACTTTAATTCTGGCAACAGGAGAAATTTTTTCTTCATAATCAATCCCTTCTTCCTGTGAATATCCTTTATAGACTAGTCTGGCTATATTTTTGACTACTTCACTGACTCCATTCAATTTGATCCTAAAAACTCATTTTTTACCAATAACATTTTTATCCTTAGGTCTAGGCACAAGTTCCCAAGTGTTGTTATTTTCAATCTGATCTAACTCTTCTTCCACATCTCTAATCCAATTATCATTTTTACAGGCTTCAACAAAAATTTTAGGTTCAACTTTGGAAATCAAACATACTTCTTCTGCATCCAACCTTCTTCTCATCATCACACCTTTATTCTTATCACTAATAATTTGATTCTCATAATGATTTAGTCTGACATACCTCAGAGTCTTCTGATTGTTCTGATCTTCAGGTTCTTGCACATCATCACTAGCAAAAACAACATCTGAATTAACAATCTCTACTGGATCATTCCGCTTAGGCTCTTCAGGCTGAATAGGAGCTAAAACAACATATTGACCTTCATCATAAGTTCTGATCTCCTTCGCAAGGTTTTCATTCACCTTCACATTTGTACTCTCAACTATCTTTCTCAGTCTCTTATTGTAGCACCGATAGGATTTTCTATTTGTAGAATATCCCAAAAATATACCTTCATCACTTCTAGCGTCAAACTTTCCAATATCCTCATCTCTTTTGATATAGCATTTTCTACAGAAAAATTTGAAATATTTCACAGTAGGAACATGACCAAACAAAAGCTCATAAGGGGTCTTACCAGTATCACCTTTGATATGAACTTTATTGAATGTATAGATTGTAGTGCTAATAGCTTCTCTCCAATAAACCTTCAGAACATTTCCTTCAATCAACATGGTTCTTGCAGTATCTAAAATAGTACAGTTCTTCCTTTCAATAATCCCATTTTGTTGTGGGGTCCTAGGAGCAGATAGTCGACTTCTGATTCCATGCATCTCACAAAAAGAATTGAACTCACCAAAACAAAATTCTCCACCTCTATCAGATCTCAGACACTTCAACTTCAATCTAGACTTAGTTTCAACTTTATCTTTGAATATCATGAATTTCTCAAATGCTTCTAATTTTTCCTTCAAAAGACAACCCACATCATTCTGGAATAATCATCAATTAGCAACATAAAGTATCTATCACCCTGTACACTTCTAACACTTGTAGGTCCACATAGGTCAGTATGCACAAGATCTAATAATCCATCTGATGTATACAATTTACTCTTGAAAGAAATTCTTGTTTTCTTACCCAATTGACATTCCTTACATACCGGATTAATAGGTTTAACAATCTTAGGTAGATCCCTAACAACTTGTGTAGAACTGATCTTTGTCAATAACTCAAAGTTTACATGATGCGTTCTTCTATGCCACAACCAACTCTCATCTATATTAGCAATAAAACAACTTTTCTCATCAATATTTAAATGAAAAATGTTACCTTCAGTCTTAGTCCTAGATGCAATCTCTATACCAGAGGCATTCAAGATCTTGCATTTACCATCTTTGAATTGTAGATCATAACCCTTATCAACCATCTATCCAACACTCAAAAGATTATGCTTGAAACCTTCAACATACAAAACATCATTAGTTTTTTCCTTACCATCAAAAGAAATAGAACCTCTCCCACGGATTACATACCCTTTTTCATCTCTAAATCTAACTATATATGGTGAAAATAGATAACAACAATATTGAAAGACTAAATGAATTCAACCACAAAACCCTAGCCTAACAACAACAAAGATACACCATAACATATGAAGATTACCTAAGACAATGCAAATCAAATGAAATCACAAAGATTATACCATCAAATGTCCAATAAGGTTTGGATCTTCATTCTTCCTATCTCCATTGATCTTGCTTGATATATTTGCTCTCAAATTTTATATGTGCACAAGAGCTCAACAAAGAATGGAAATGTGGTTGCAAGTAGGATCGAATATGAAAGTGCAAAAGCGTAGTGTAGTCGAGTCATAAGCAAGTAGTTGATAATGAAGGAAGTATCCTCTTATATAGAAGACACTATATGAAATGGAGGGATAAGATTGAGAGGTGTAAAAGATAAATGGTCGGCTATGATTAAAGGGTAGGTAGAGGAAATAAGAAAATAATGAAAGGGTAGGTAGTGTATGAATTAAGAGATGAATGACATGTGTCATAGGTAGAAAAGGTTAATGAATTAATTAAATAAATAAAGATTTATTTAATTAATAGAAGAAGTGGGATCAATTAAATAAATAAAGTATTTATTTAATTTAGGAAAAGGATAATTTAAATAAATAAATGTATTTATTTAAATGAGAAATAAGACTTAGAAGAGGATAAATGAATTAATTAAATAAATAAAGATTTATTTAATTAATAGAAGAATTAGGCTAAAGTAATTAAATAAATAAAATATTTATTTAATTAGACAGGGCAATTTTAGGTGTCTACATTTTGCCCCTCTTTGAGACAATGCAGCTTGTCACGTTGTTTCAAAGAAAATAATATGAACTGATACAAAGTTGCCCCAAGATGGGAATGATATGCCCCCTCGAGAGATTGGATGAAAATGTCTGAAAAGATGGCAGACAATCTCTTGATAAGAAAGAAAGGCTAGAATGGACTGACCAGATAGGATAGAGTGACAGAGTCATGAGATAAAGAAGACTGACTCGGGAGACTAGGGCTAGGATAGTCTATAAGATAGACTATGAGGGAAAACATCCTCATTGTCATCCACACATCCAAGAGATTAGAGTGCAGAGAGACTAGAGAGCAGTCAACAACGATGGTATTGGTGCATAGATTCGATCGCATTCGCTGATTTCAGAGGCCACCAGATGTAGGAGAGCCGATAAGTACCACAAAACCTCCTTGTACTTTTCCACATTAATTGTTGTCATAAATGCATGCTATGTAGGGTAATATGTCTTCAAGGCCGAATCGGCAATTCTGTGATGAACATACACTATCGATTGGATAAGCTGCTAAGAGGATACACTCAAGAAAGTCCTCTAAGGAAGACTAGAATAGATCGAGGCACTTTGTGATGAACAGTGAGTACCAAGATATAGTACTTTGTGATGAATAGGGAGTACTAATATGAGCAACACTTTGTGATGAACAGGGAGTGCAAATATGAGCAGCACTTTGTGATGAACATGGAGTGCAAATATGAGCAGCACTTTGTGATGAACAGGGAGTGCTAAAACATGTAGTACTTTGTGATGAATAGTGAGTACCACTAGGATAAACAACAACACTTTGTGATGAATAGTGAGTGTTACTAGGATAGAGCGCCATATGATAGATATAAGCACTAGGATAATAAGCAGCATTTTGTGATGAACAGTGAATGCCACTTTGACTGACACAGTTGATTTGCTTGACTGGAGGAGTACTTACCTATGCTGGAGTCATGGAAGAGATTCCCATCGACTCAGAGGTTACGATCAGAGCTGATATTTGAGGACAGAGCCACGATTGAGGTTATGGGTTTGCGATTCATTCTATATGTGCCTGAGTTTCGGGCGAACATGGGATTGCTGACTGTGTTGGCTGAGAGATGGCACTGAGAGACATGTACATTTCATTTGCCGATGGATGAGATGACAGTCATCTTAGAGGATGTATATAGGATTCCGAAGATACCGATCGATAGGGAGTTGATATCCTATGATCGAGACGGAGACAGGGATGCCCTGAGATGAGTGTTTTAGGATCCAGGACTAGAAATGAGGCTGGACATGTGGCGTGGGATATCATGACATGGACATGATTAGCACTACCAATAGTACTGGTAGGAGTGATCAGTGGGTTCCTTTGTCTGGATAGGGTGACATGAGGGTTGGTAGTGGGATGGGGAAGGACTATTCAGTGTTATACAGAGGCTGAGATAGTATTGAGGGATACTGAGCGAGACAAGGATCAGACTATTCAGCACTATACAGAGGTTGAGATGGCACTGAGGGCAGGGAGGCAGGAAACAGAGGACACAGGGGTAGGATACACCTATGTTCTATGGGCAGGGGAGGAGATAGGCTACTGGAGAGACCTATACTATGGAGCAGTGCCACCAGAGCAGTGGGCTAGGAGCTTCCATAGACTATCACGGACAACGACGACCACTGGAGGGAGGGATAGGAGACAGGCGTCCAGTAGTGGGATTATGGGTCCTCCACCACCACCAGATAGAGGGGACAAGAGAGATGATCCTGGGGTGGGTCCTTCCAGGGCTCAGACTCCATCGAGGCCAAGCGGCTCCGAGGGAGGGAGTTCATCATAGCCTTAGAGGGTTCCCTATGTATCAGTTTTGTACCATTTTGTATGATGATGTAGACACCTTCGGGTGATTGTAGCCATATGATTCTAACATCATTATATCATGACAGTTTTGATTATATATATATGAGATAATTCATCTTTGCAGCAGCTATATGCATGTGTACCTGTGTGATGTATGTTTCTATGTGATGATTATGATATGGATGCAAATATGTACATGATGAAATGCAATATTTTTTATCTTTTATGTTTTTAATATGTTATGTATGATGCAAATGTGAATGTATGAAATGCAGATGAATATGATAATGCAAATGACTATTTACATGATGAGAATGTAAAATGTGCTAACATGTGTTGTGTGCAGGAATGTGATGCAATTTTTATATCTATATGTATGTATGAACTTTTAACATGTGGTAATGCAGGTGCAACTACATGAAATGCAAATGTTTTTGGCATGTCATTATACCTAGTCATGTGATAGCGAGCTACATAGACTCAAGAAGGATGATGGAAGTCAATCAAGAAAGGGGGATGAAAGATAGAAGATATGGAAGTGAAAGAGCTTCTTGTGCGTTATCATCATTGAGCTTTATTATGGAAAAATAGGTTATGACAATTGAGGCATATGTTTGACCCATAAAGTCATTGTACCTGTTTGCATGGAGATAAGACAATCTCAAACAAGGAATGCCCCAGTTCACACTAGACTCTCAGTGTCCTCATATCCTTGGACAAGTCATAGCATTACTAAGAGACAATCCATAGACAACAAAAAGAAAAATAGGTGATGATACCCCATCCTCGCCTTTCTAGTCAAAGACATCTTGGAGATAGAATCTCTAGTCAGAGACATCCTATAAAAGCTAAAAGACATGTCACCAAAAGATAAAATCAAAAGAAAACCAAGACTCGACAAAAACATTCACTGTAGTCCTCAAATTTAGTGTCTCTTGTCACTTGTATAAGTCTATTTGATTGTGGTCACAATGTTTACTTTCACAAACAGATAGATAGCACTGAACCATAATGTTGTCAGAGTGTTGAAATATTTGATTTGTTGAAGCCCATTGTTGCTGCTGTGTCTCACCTGAAACTAACTAAATCCATGAAACTGATACTTTATTGCGAAGAAGATGAAACTTTATTGCGGATCTATGATGCAAATACTGCTTTATTGCGGATTGTGCACGGATAGACTGAAGAAAAATAGAAGAAATTGTACTCCTTGAAACATGTGATGCTCTTAGTTCCACACCCATCACTAGACGTAGGATTTGCCATAGATAGGAGCTGATTTATTAGGGATGGAAAGGGGTGAAAGGAATGTGTATTATGAATGGCGAACCAATCTTGGGTAGATCAATAACAAGCCATGATGGGAATGGGTAAGTTTATTATGAATGAATAGACCGTGAGTGTGTGCAAAGTGAAAGGATGCGATGGAATCCTGAAGGAGGGAGGATCAATGTCTCTATGCATGACACTAGTGACCCAATTTTCACCATGGTACTTTCCCAGGGCGCCACTGAAGTGGTTTTCACTGTTGGACGAAATATTTTTCTGTTTTTACTTTTTTCAATTTTTTTGTGTCACAAGGCGCTTGTTTGCCAGGTTTTCACCAAGTAACGATTTTTTATTTATTTTATGTTTTTTTTTGTATTTTGAATTTTTTGAATTTTTTAATATTTTTTTGTATTTTTTGAATTAGGATACTCTGAAGAGCTATGTGTAAAACTTGCGAAGGTGCATGCTGTTGATAGGATCCTCCAAAGGTTCACCTTCTGGAGTTGAGAGCTGATATGCACCAGATCCATATGTTGTTGTGATGATGTAAGGACCAAGCCAGTTTGGTTCGAATTTTCCTTTCTTCTCTCTGTCTTGCTGATTTTTAGGATTTTCTTCGAGAACCAAGGCACCCACCTCAAATGTGTGAGGCTTAACCTTATGATTGTAATTGCATTATTCCTTGACTGAATGATGTGTAGCTCGAGTGACTGTCTTCCTTGATGAAGGAACTGAGATAGAATTACTAGTGTGTGGACTACACAGGCTCGTATGCGTGTCACCTGAAGAAGTTTGGGCATCCCTAATAACAAAGTCCCTTGAGGAAGCTCCATTAAAGGTCCATGATGTATCACCAGAAGGGAATGGATGTGTGAAACAAGTGTAGAACTTTTGCCCCTAGTTATTTTGATATTAGGGGAGATCATCTCTTGTTCTTTTTCTTTCATAGGATTTTTATCCTTGACTTTGATTTTTGCAGATTCCAATAGCTTTTGATTTTGATTTTGAATAAAGGACTTCTCTTTATTTTTGACTTCTAGATTTTTCTATTCATAACTTGATTTTTCATCCCCAATTAGTAAAGGCTTTTGAAATTCTTGTTGATCCAAGTCTGGGAGAGAAGTGGAAATGGAAGGAATGGATGAAATGGTAAGGCTATGTGAGATCTCAAGAGGGTTGGCAATATGCTCAATAGATTCTTCCTTGGAACCACTCTTAGGACTATTGATATCAAGAGATGCTTGCACCACTAGAGGAGATTTGCATTCAGACTTAGTAGCCACAACACTAGGTGGTTCACACCCAATTCCTTGATATTGCAAATTATTTGTAGGTTGTTCCTATCGACTGAATGTCTTAGGAGATAGTGGGAGTTGATCAACATGAAAGATATACTCACCACATCCTGGGTCTTTAACCTTGAGTTTTTCTTTGAGCTCTGTTTGTGTGGATGTAGAAGATTTTAATGATTTTGGATCCACATATGCTGAAGATGGAATAGCCTCTTGATTGACTGGTATTCTTATTTCTGATCTAGGTTGCAGATTGTTGCAATATATGAATGGATTTGGGTCAGCTTTGACAGTCACTTCAACTCCATTGTGAGGAAACTTAATACATCGATGATATGTAGATGGGACTGCGCTCATCTCATAAATCCAAGGACGTCCCAAAAGTATGTTGTATGTGAGATCTAAATCAAGGACTTGACAAACCACATCCTTTGTAACTGGCCCAACTCTAAGAGACAAAATGACTATGCCCTTGGATGAACGCTCTTCATCATCATATGCTTTGATGGTAATTTTGTTTGTAGCATTCACAACTTTGTCTGAATATCCCAATTGTTTAATAGTGCTCAATGTACAAATGTTCAAACCTGCTTCTCCATCTATCAGGACTCGTTTTATTCAATGTTTGTGTAGGAAGGCTTCAATGTGTAAAGGTGCATTATGTGGCTGACTTATGGAGGCGTCATCGACTTCTGTGAATGTAAGGGAGTGTGGAATGGAAAGGTATCCCACCATGGCTTGAAACTGGTCCACATTCAGATCAGTGGGGATGGAAGTGTCTCTCAAGATTTTATCAAGAATGGCTTTATGTGTGGGGGATATGCGTAAGAGCTCAAGGATTGAGATAAGTGCAGGTGTCTTCCCTAACTGTTCTACAAGATCGTACTCAGGCTTGGTTGATGAGGAAGCAGTGTTTTTAGCTAGAGAACCTTGCAAAGTGAATTTACCTTGACGAGTAGTGACATTACATTCAGAGGTAGGTTCAGAAGAAGATCCAATGCCTTTTAGGACAATCTTGGGTCTTTGGGTAGAATTCTCAGGTGTTTTGTCCTTGATGATAATGGTAGAGACATAATTGTCCATCGAAATGTGATTGATAGTTTAATCATAGTTATAGGATGCTCTGGTATAGTTGGTTTGGTCATCTATGGCTTTAGCTTTTCCCTTGTCATGCTTTGGGAATGGTTCCTTAAACATTTCATGTTCTTGGTTGGATGAGTGCCCTTCAATCTCGATGTCACCTCTATCAATGAGATCTTGTATGATATTCTTCAGTCGGTGACAATTTCCTATTTTATGGCCCTTGCTCTTATGAAATTCACAATACTCATCATCATTCCACCAATTTGGTTTAACCTTTGGTTCATATGGCGGTAGATATGGAATTGTGATTATCTTGTTTGCCACTAGCTTTTTGAAAACTAACTCAAGTGGTTCTCCCAATGGGGTGTACTTCCTTCGTAATTTGGAAGTTGTTTGAGTATTCACTTGATTGTTTGTAGAACTTGATCCAGAAAAAACAATTTTGGGTCATACTGTATTGGCATCAACAACACCATCATTGACTATGTTCTTGTTTTTATTCCAAAATCTTGGCTTATCTTTTCCTTTAAAGTCATCTTTGTTTTCTTTGAATATCTTAATGACTCCTTGTTCAATTAGGACCTTCTCTGTTGCTAAGCCTTTTTCAATGATGTCCTTGAAGGTGGACAAATAAGCTTTTCTTAGATCATAACCAATGTCTTTGTTAACATTCTGAGTGAACATCTCTACCATTTGTTTTTGTGGAATTTCACAAGAGCATCTACCGGCTAGATTCCTCCATCTTTGTAAAAATGATGAAAAAGACTCTCCATCCTTTTGTTTGGTGTTGCACAAAGTAGTGATTGATATGTCTGTCTCTATGTTGTATGAGAAATGTTGGATAAATGCCTCTGCTAAGTCACCCCATGACTTAATACCAGGTGGAAGTTGGGAGAACCATTCCATAGCTTGATCACCTAAGCTTTGTGGTAATAATCTCATCAAATATATCTCTTTTGTTGCTACCTCAATGCAAGCTGTGAAAAATTGTCTTATATGTGCCTTAGGATCCCCTTTGCCTCTATATTTATCAAACTTAGGTGTCACAAAGTGTGTAGGAAATGGAGGCATTGGAATGCTCTTGTCAAATGGATAGGGACATATGTCTCTCATTGTGTAAGTTGGCTTCGGTGTATTTATGTCCTCCATTTTCTTTTGTAAGTCCTTGATTTGTTGTTCCAAATTATTCTTAGGTGGAGATAGACTTCTTGGACCATACCCCCTGCCTGAACCACCAGGTGGAGGAGGAGCATGTTGCATATATGGATGATATTGATCATACACATGCTCATATGGAGGAGGTCTATAATGATGTTGTGTGTATGGACCACTTGGTATAGAGTCATGATGAGGAATGGAATATCCTTTTTGTCCTTGTATACCATACTCTATAGGAATGTCATGAGTTTGTTCTAGTGTGTTGCCCCCAAATTTGACGTGGGGTTTCCTTGTGTCCAAATTTTGAACATGCCTTTGAATATCCAATTACTTTGGTGGTTGATCCTTAGAATTGGCATGTGATTGAGTGTATTTTTCTGCATAAGACTTTCATGATGGTCTGCGAAGGTGAGTATCATATGCTTGACCATGTGTGTATGGGACCTTTGGTTTTTGAAACAAAGATGATGGTGATTCAGGCACAAGATGTGGTCCTCTATTGCCTCCACTATTAGGCCTCCTTTGATCCATATTGAGGTGAGGTTGTTGCAAAGGTCGATTTTCCATTATTTGAGACATGTCAAAATCATGAGGGATCTTGGCTCCACTTTGTGCCATCATTTGTAAGAAATATTGTCTATCCCTCATTATTTCCTCAACCAATCGATTGAAATGGGGATCCATAATGGAGTCTTCCACTTCTGCTGAATGTATTGAAATGTTGTCCATATTGTCATTGTGTGTATCATTGTTGTTTATAGTGTCCATGTGCTCAACATTTGGAATGTTTCTATAGGCATCCATGTTAGGTAATGTAGTATGATCAGAATTGAAAAAGACATCATTGTCATACTCATAGGCACTCATGTTTGTGGACTCTTGAGCCTCTCTAGCTTCTCTCCTAGATTTTTGGGAATGAGTTTCAACCATGAACTAGGTATTGACCAAGATGTGTGAGACTAGATGAAAATGGAAAGAGTATGGAAGACCAAGAGTTTGGATGGAATGTAAATGAATCTGAGGTGTACTTGCAATGTCCAAAGTGTAAGACTAAGTATGTATGTAGTAGAGTAGGTGTGGCTTCCAAAGAGATGATAGTTTCTCTTGATGAGGTAAGTTGACCTTGACTCTAAGTAAGACCAAATGAGACCCAAAGGTGATAGACCTTGATGAGGGACCACTTAGCAAAATGTTGTTGTATGTAGTGTGTTGACAAAGTAAGATGAGGACAAGCAAGTGACATTTTGACTCAAGTTTAGACAAATGTGAATGTAATGTAAGGTGTAAAGCAATGATAAACTTTGTGAGACCCAAAGATAGGTTGAATGCTAGATGAAAACCTAGAGAGATACCTAGGAAGCCCAATAAGTCTGAAACTGACCATTTTTGTTTGCTGAATTTTTGAAAGTTTTCAATCCTGAACACAGATGTGCCTGCATACTTCACAGATGCGCTTAAATGACACATACGCTATTATGTCAGACACAGACGCGATTCTGAGATGTTGTAAATGCAAAGTTGCTCAAAAGATACAGACGCGTTTCTACCCTTAACAGACGTGTTTTGACAACACAGATGCTATTCTGTTAGACACATACATGTTTTTGCAAACTGAGTGCAATTTTTCGAATCTGTAAAGTTGCTTGTTGTGACCAAATCTGAATGTTTGACTATTTTTTGTGATAAGAGGACATAGTGTTGATGAGGACTCAATGTTTGCAAGTGTTTAGACTCACAATGACTCAAAGAAAAGTGTGTTGTTTGATGTAAAATTATTTTGCATACACTTGAAGACACAAAAGACACAATGTTTTGATGTTTGGTCTTCAATGTTTGAATGTTTAAAATAAGTCAAGCACAATTCTTATGGCTGGCCATGACAATAGTTGTTGATTCCCACATGAGGCTACGCTATTCAGAGCGGATACTTAGATGCTTGACCCCACTGGCTCCACCCTCGGCACTCACTTCTCAGGGCAGCCAAGCATCAGTCCCCATGAAAACTCCCCATGGTGAACTTTGTATCTCTACTAAGAACCGTATGTGTGTGGGCTGCTCCAGAGGTCCGACCTCCTGCCCCAACAACTAGAAGGATTTTGGCTTCTAAAACAAAAAGGTGCTAGTAAGGGCATCCACTTGTGTGGCCATACATGCGACACTTTCATCTTTGTAAATACATAAGACTCCTAGCCGGTAGGGGTTACGCCCTACAACTAATCAAATAAATTTGATCAAACAGGTTTATGGGGAGACATAATGTCGGTATGAACTAATCAACACACGTTATCCATAGTTTTCACCATGAATACAATTGTTTATAGTGGTTCGGAAGAGGTGGGTTTTCCTCGCTACCACTTGGGTCATTCTCTCCTCACTAGTAGTCCTAATGACCACATGGGGAGACAAGCCCTCTAAAGATTAAACAAAAAGAGCCTATTGCCCAAGACACAAAGGACACTGGTTCAATTTTAGTGCACCAATTGAAGTGTTTGATAATCTATGAAAACAAGGCACACAATAAAGATCAAAAGAAAATCCTTGTCAAGGTCCTACAACAAAGATTTTTTAGTAGTTTGGATTGTTTCAAATGATCACCCCTTCTTGCATGCACACAAGTTAGATAAATTTTAGATCCAAAAGACTTTGTGAAATAGGGGCCTTCAACAATGCATTTTACTGACCAATTCAAATATCTGATTCAACATAAAAAAACACCATCTATTAAATTTCAAGAAATTTCCAGAAATGTAAGAAAATCCAAAAAATTTGCTAATTTGCTCCAAAAATTAATTTTTTATGAAAAATCATAAAAAATTCATATAAAATTCAAAATAGATCCAAAAAATCTGAAATTTTTACTGGAGAGTCTAGATGGTCTTTCAAACTTGCAAAAAAAAATTTCTGCAACAAATCCAAGCAGTTTGTGAGATATGAGTAAAATAATGCAAAACCCTAATTTTCAAAGATCCAATTTTTTAGGAATGATTTTGCATCAAATTTAAAATCACAAAGAATAGATCCTATTTATAATTATGAGAGATTTCCAAAAATGTAAGAAAATCTAAAAAATTCACTAATTTGCTGTCAAAATTAATTTTTTATGAAAAATCATAAAAAATTAATATAAAATGAAACCTTTATCCAAAAAATCTGAAATTTTTACTGAACACCTCTAATAATTTTTTTCACCTACAAAAAAATTTGGATGCCAAAATTCAAATTTTTTTGTGAGATCTGATCAAAATAAGGAAAACCCCTAATTTTTAAAGATCCAATTTTTAGGGAAATATTTTGCATCAAAATTAAAATCACAAAGAATAAATCATATGTATAATTATGAGAGATTTCTAAAAATGTAAGAAAATCCTAAAAATTCGCTCATTTGCTTTCAAAATTATTTTTTAATGAAAATTCATAAAAAATTCATAGAAAATTAAAATATGCTCTAATAGATCTGAATTTTTCTTTGAGAGCTCTTGATACTGTCTTCAACCTGCAAAAAACCTTTGGTGCAGATTTTCCAAGCCGTTTGTGAGATATGATCAAATCTCTCAAAGATCTTGTTTTGTGTCCAAAACCCTAACTGCACAAGGTTATTCTCCAAATTGTTTTACAAAATAGCAATATAGGGTTAGAAAAATCTGCAAAAAACATACATCTAACAAAAATCCATGTCCCATTGGGCATGCCAAAATGTATATGGTGAAAATGGAAACAACAATATTGAAAGGCTAAATGAATTCAACCACAAAACCCTAGCCTAACAACAACAAAGATCCACCATAACATATGAAGATTACCTAAGACAATGTAAATCAAATGAAATCACAAAGATTATACCATCACATGTCCAATAGGGTTTGAATCTCCATTCTTCCTATCTCCATTGATCTTGCTTGATATTTTTGCTCTAAGATTTTATGTGCAGAAGAGCTCAACAAAGAACGGAAATGTTGTTGCAAGTAGGATCGCATATGAAAATGCAAAGGTGTAGTGTAGTCGAGTCATAAGCAGGTAGTTGATAATGAAGGAAGTATCCTCTTATATAGAAGACACTATGTGAAATGGAGGGATAAGATTGAGAGGTGTAAAAGATAAATGGTCGGCTATGATTAAAAGGTAGGTAGAGGAAATAAGAAAATAATGAAAGGGTAGGTAGTGTATGAATTAAGAGATGAATGACATGTGTCATAAGTAGAAAAGGTTAATGAATTAATTAAATAAATAAAGATTTATTTAATTAATAGAAGAAGTGGGATCAATTAAATAAATAAAGTATTTATTTAATTTAGGAAAAGGATAATTTAAATAAATAAATGTATTTATTTAAATGAGAAATAAGGCTTAGAAGAGGATAAATGAATTAATTAAATAAATAAAGATTTATTTAATTAATAGAAGAATTAGGCTAAAGTAATTAAATAAATAAAATATTTATTTAATTAGACAGGACAATTTTAGGTGTCTACACTAACTATTCCACCATCATACATTTCCATGCTTACAAATTTTCTTTTGTCACCGCTCATATGATGTGAACAATTGTTGTCAATCACCCATACACCCTTTTCTTCTACCTTAGCAGCCAAAGGTTTCTCCTAAACATAACAACTAGTGGAATCAATAGGCATAGGTCTATCTTCCTTAATGACAATAAACACAACTTCATCTCCTCCTGATTCATCATCTGTAACACTTTCATCTGCAGCATAATAATTGTTCTTCTGGTTCCTAAAGTTTTGGTTAGACTTATAAGGCTTATCATACTTTTCATGCTTCACATATCCATCATTCCTATCAAACTTATCAAACTTATCATGTCTGTCACACTTGGCCATTCTCTTCAGGCATCTAGAAGCAAAATGTCCTATCTTATTAAAAGAAAAACATTTCAAGGGTAACTTTTCATCATACTTACTGACATCTTTAGGCAATCTCCAGGCAATCAATGCTTCAAGCTCATCAATCTCTCTTTCTTGCTCTGATATCTCTCTTCTTTCTCTTTCATATCTAGATATCCTACACTCATTAGGATCATATTTCTATTTACCAGACATAGATGCTGATGCTTTGAATGTTGTCTCAAACTTTACATGTGATTCTCCAATTTTCTCAACTCAAATGCAGCAAGTTTTCCAATGAATGCATCTCTTGTCACTATAGTTACTCTTTGGATCTCATCAATAGAGGCAACCTTATGCTTATAAGCAGGAGGCAAAGATATCGACACCTTAGCAACGATCTCATCTTCTTCAATATTTCCACCAACATACCTAATACCATGGACAAGCTCATTCACATTAGCCATGTATGAATGCATGTTCTCATCATATCCCATCTTCAATGTCTCCTACTTTCCTTTTAAACTCTCCAACTTAGCAACTTTCACTTGACTATCACCTTTATACAGGATTTCAAGCTTCACCCAGATCTCATGCACGGTCTGAAGTTCCATAACATTTGTGATTTCAGAATCAGTCAGGGCACTGAGAAATGCTTCCTTTGCTCTGATATTATATTCAACATCCTTAACCTCATTAGGAGTAGATGGTCCATTCTGAGGAACAACATAGGCATCCTTGGTAATCTTCCAATAATTTTCTCCAAGACATTTCAAATGCACCTCCATCCATCTCTTCCACACAGTATAGTTGCTTCCATCAAACCCCAAACTATCCTTCTTGAAAAGAATACCTTGAGCTACCATCCCAGATCTCCTCAAGTGATTAAGCTTCTATTGGAGGATATCGCTCTGATACTAATTTTTAGCAGCAATTAAGAAAGAAGAATGAGAGGGGGGGGGGGTGAATTAGTCTTTATCAGATTACAACAAATTAAACTCCAAAACACAAACTGATAAGCCACAACAATATATATATATATATAAGCAATTTAACATCACAACACACAACACCAAGATTTTTTATATGGAAAATCTAGTTAAGGGAAAAAACACGATGGGAACCTACCCACAATAAGATGATACTGTTAGTCCCAACCGGTGCTGAGAGGGGAGGGGTGAATCAACACTTTACCATTTTTACACAATTAAAACTCTTAACTCAAGTCTGCACTCACTTAATATTCATCAATACAAAAAATTACTGTAGAAGAATATGCATGCATGAAAAGATACATAGTGACACCAATATTTATCTCATGGAAACCCAAATGGGAGAAACCACGGTGTGAGTAGGAACTCACAAAATTTGTACTCTTCTAGAGTATGTCTGGTGAAGAGCCATCCCTGTTAGGATATTACAAAGACACTGTTAGGTGCCACACGATTAAGGGATTTTATTTAAGGCCTGTCAGTGCCTTTACCCTGTTAAAGGTAGCCTGGTTAAAGGACTTAGAAACATCAATTAAGATGTCACCTAGTTAAGGGATTTTACAAAGGGACCTGTTAAAGTCCACCCGGTTAAGGGATTTGAGTTACAATGGTTAGACAACAATGGAAAGATGATCTGCTAGAGTAGCTACTAATAGATTGATCAGATCACAATGAAAATCATACTCTATCTGTACTGGTTGTGTCTTCTCTGCACAACACCGATTTTCTACTTATACCTTTGGCTTTGCACTTTGTCGATTCTCTGATCCTTGACTCTTCACTCTATTGGTCCTCTGACCCTCGGCTCTGTACTCTGCTGATCTTCTAATCCTTGGCTCTGCACTCTGCTGGTCTACTTCATACACTCATTTCTCTGCTAAATCTTTTAGCACTTCCTCTCACTCTACTTTACACTTTGGATCACCTTTCACAAGATCTTCTCTTTGCAAATTTTAGGATCAAGAATTTTTTAATGAACTCAAAAATACTTTATACACTTTCTGCTGTCAATTTCAGGTGCTTCCTCAATCAAAGCAATCACAGATTTTGGACGCTTTCAAATTCAAAATCTCCCACTCTTTCTCTACGCGCCCACAACAACTTTGCCAACTACTCAACCAATTTCTGCCACTGCATTCCCCAAAAAAAGTGACTTCTGGGTCAAGTTTAGTCTTTTAAATGCAAACCAGGAAATCCACAAGTAATCGTGGCCTAACTGCATGATGACTGAAGTTGACTTCACCAACCTTTAGTTTGGCGTAGACACAAGCTCACCAACTCACCTTTTGCCACCGCAACTAAATAACTGATCATCACTTTGAGATTTTAGGCAAACACCTATCTTCCTTTTTCTTAACCAGTCTACCGGTATACCACCGCTCTCTTCATTGTCGGTTCATCCCTTGATGTCAGTTTGCAGTGCTTCTATCAAATCTCTTCTCCTATTTGTCAATGAGGTTCCGGTTTGCATACAACCTCAAGCCCTCTTTCCTAAGTCACCTTTGGTGACTTCATTATCATCATAATGACCTACCTAAAGATCTGACCTCAACACCGATATTCTTGAGTGACAAACTGGTTAGCTTAGTTTGTCTTCCCTTGAGCTGGTTGAACCTTGATCACTTGTCTCTTATGATGTTTCCATGTTCTTTGCAAGTCATCATCTTTGCTACTGAGATACACTAGTCCACCGATACCACTCCACCGGTCAGTGTTAGACATCAATGGCAAATCTAATTAAATATACCGATTCTTTGGATTAACCAGTTTTGTCAATGCCAACAATCTCCCCCTTTGGCATTGATGGCAACACTTTAGAATCTATCTTATCGTCTATGGCATTGGTGTTGTCACAGTGAATTACCATAGGTTCAGTCACCTTTTCTTGGATACCTTTCAATAATTGCTTGATCCATACAATCTGTGTAATGTTGATTACAACAACCACATACTCAACCTCAGCTATGGATTGAGATATACAATTTTGTTTCTTGCTTGTCCATGACACAATCCTATCTCCAAGAAAAAATGCACCTCCACTAGTGCTTTTTCTATCATCAATGTTTCCTACCCAATCTGAATCAGTGAAGACACTTAAGCTAAAGTCTCCCTTATGTGGATACCAGAGACCATACTCATCAGTCCCCTTTAAGTATCTAAATATTCTCTTGATTCCCACCATATGAGTCTCTTTTGGATTTGTAGCAAATCTGGCAACCAAGCCAATAACTTGTGCTATGTCCGGTCTACTATGTACTGCATACTACAACTTACCGATCATGGACTGGTAAAGTGTCTCATTCACTTCATGAGACTCATCATTTTTGGAGAGCTTGCAACCTATAACCATTGGAGTTCCAATAGGTTTGCAATCTTTCATCCCAAAAGTCTTCAAAATTTCCCTTATGTACTTGGTTTGGCTAATGAATATGCCATTCTTTAGCTATGAGATTTGTAGGTTGATGAAGAATTTTATCTCACTGATCATGGACATCTCAAATTCTTGCTTCATTTGTTTTGCAAAACCTCTGCTCATCTCATCATCTCCTCCAAAGATGATGTCATCTACAAAGATTTCAGCAATTAGATGTTTTCTTTCTTCTTTGGTCTTCAGATACAAGTTATTGTTATCACTAGTTCTCTTGAACCCTATGCTTAATATATATGAGTGCAACCTCTCATACCAAGATCTTGGTGCTTGTTTTAGCCTATATAGAGCCTTCTGCAACCTGCATAGCATATTTCTTCCATCTTCTGATGCAAACCCTTCTGATTTCTCTATGTATACTTAGTCCTCTAAAACACCGTTCAAGAATGCCGATTTGACATCCATTTGGTAAACTTTGAAATTCTTGTAAGAAACATAGGCCAACAAAATTCTGACCCCTTCCATCCTGGCCGCCGGTGCAAAGGTTTCTCCATAATCCAAACTTTCTTCCTAAGCATAGCCTTTGTAAACTAATCTTGCTTTGTTTCTTACCACTTGACCGGTTTCATCCATTTTTTTTCTAAACACCCATTTGGTACTTATCACATTTTTGTTTTCCGGTCTAGGCACTAGGGTCCAAGTTTCATTTCTCTCAATCTGCTCCAGTTCCTCCTCCATGGCTTTTATCCATTCTTCATATTTTAGAGCCTCCTTTGCTATTTTGGGCTCAATCATGGAGAGCAGACATG
This sequence comes from Cryptomeria japonica, assembly GCF_030272615.1. NCBI lineage: Eukaryota > Viridiplantae > Streptophyta > Pinopsida > Cupressales > Cupressaceae > Cryptomeria > Cryptomeria japonica. The sequence continues at coordinate 428,702,049 of NC_081413.1, read as the reverse complement.
CATTCTCTCTTTCTCTTCTTCTAGTCAATACTCCTGCATCTTTGTCACCAATGATATTTTTAGCGGAGTGATTGTTTTTGACATACTTTGCTAGTACCGATTCATTTCTTGGAGATTCTTCTACCGGTTTTGTAGGTTCTACTTCACAAGCTTCTTCATTTGCCACTACAACAAGATTCTCTTCAGTAGGTTTCACCGGTACAATGTACTCAAACCCTTTATAATCCTCTGGTTCACTCTTGCTATCCTGTTCATTTTTCTCAGAGAGCTCATCTACTCTGACATTTGCACTTTCCACAATCTTACCGGTCCTTTTATTCAAACATTGGTATGCTTTACTATTTGTGGAGTAACCTAATAAGGTTCCTTCATCACTCTTGGGATCAAACTTTCTAGAGTACTCATCCCTCTTGATATAGCACCAGCTTCCAAATACTTTGAAATAGAAGACATTGGGTGAGTATCCACACCATAATTCATAGGGAGTTTTATTTTTCCCTTTATTCACCTGTATTTGGTTCAGGGTGTACACAAAAATGCTTACTCTCTCCAGAAGATATGTGGAATATCCTTTTGTATCATCAGAGTCCTTGCACAATCAATAAGAGTTATGTTCCTTCTTTCAGCAACCCCATTCTGCTGAGGTGTTCTGGGTGCACACATTTGTCTCATAGTCCCATGTTCTTCACAATAATTTATATACTCTTGAGAGGTGAACTTTCCTCCTCTAGTCGATCTCATACATTTAAGATTCTTGCCAGTTCCTCTCTCTACTCGACCCTTGAAGACCTTAAACATGTGAAAGGCTTCAAATTTTTCTTTCAAGAATACAACCCACATCATTCTTGAGAAGTCATATACAAACAACATAAAATACCAGTCTCCATAGAAACTCTTGGTTCTCATAGGCCAACACAAGTCTGTATGAACTAAGTCCAACACATTTTTAGATGAGAAAGATTTACTACTGAAACTAGACCCGGTCAACTTTCCTAGTTGGCATTCTTTACACATAGCATTTTCAGGTTTCGCAATGTTAGGCATACCTCTGATAGACTTCATTTTACTGACTCTTGCTCTACTATCAAAGTTAACATGACATGATATTTTGTGCCACAATGAACTGTCCTCTACCTTTTCCATTAGACAACTACCTATGGTGGTGTCTAGGTGAAACATATTACTTCTAGATTGTTAACCAGTAGCAATCAGACTTCTTGATTTGTCATTTATTTTGCATATTCCTTCATTGAATTCTCACTAGTAACCCTTATTGTTAAGTTGTGCAACACTTAAAAGACTATATTTTATCCCTTCTTCCCAATAAACATCTTTACAATTTGTTTTTATCATTTAGGGCTATAGATCCCTTACCTTTTACTGCACAAGGACTATCATTGCCGAATCTCACCGTTCCTCCATTGCAATTGAGGAATGTTTGTCACTGGTCATGTGGTGAGTGCAACCATTGTCAATTACTGAATCTCCACACCAGTTTGAACTAGAAATCAATGCCATATCACCTTCCTCTGTGTTATCTTCCTTTACTACCACAAATACAATTCCATCTCCATCAGATCCTTTTGATTCTTCATCGGTAAATCCTTCTTCTGCAAGATAGAAATCCTTCTTTCTCTTGTCCTTGTAGCTTCTAAAATTATCCATCCTATCTCTATCACTGATAGAACTTTAAGGGTACTTTACCTTTAACTCTCCTTTTCCTTTTGTCAATCTTCTTGCCAATAGAGCTTCAATCTGATCTTGTTCCTATTCTTCAGATAACAGGTTGTCACTTTCATGAGAATGACTAGTTCTTATAGTAGTACTGCTTCCGGTTTCTTTTCTTCTCCTTGTTGGTGCATGCATCATGGAAGCTTTGAAAGAATCATCAATCTTTGGTACACTATTATCATAGTTGCTTAGTTCAAAGGCAGTCAACTTACTGGTCAATGAGTCGAGCGAAACACTAATTGTTCCCAAGGATCTGAGTTCCTGAATTGCAGAAACCCTTATGGCATATTGTGGTAGCAAGGTTCTTAGGATTTTGCTGACCACATCATCCTCTTCAATATTTCCTCTAGCACTTTTAATGGAGTTTACTACATCCTTTATTATTTTTCTATACTAATGTTTTCTCTTTCCTACATCCTCATCTCATCAAATCTTCCTCTCAAGCTGTCTACTTTAGCCTTTTGAACATGAGGATCTCCTCCATAAACAAATTTTCAGCTTATTCCACATCTGAAAGGCTGTTTTCAAATCTTGAACCTCAGCATACTCATTGTTAGATAGAGTGCTAGCAATCAGATCCATAGTAGCAGTGTTTTCTTGCCTTTATTTGATCTGATCTGGAGTGAGAACCCCTATAGGTTCATTGTACTCTATGATTACATGGTTCCAGTATTGTTCTCCTAGGGTTATTAGATATAGCTTCATTCTACCACACCATAGGGTGTAATTCTCCTTAGAGAACTTAGGACCCTCCTTTCACATCATCTTGGATCTTTTCTTAAGCAGTTAAGCTTCTTCTGAATCTAAGGACCAAAGCTTTGATACAAATTGTTAGTCCCAACTGGTGCTGAGAGGGGAGGGGTGAATCAACTTTTTACCAGTTTTATACAATTAAAAATCTTAATTCAAGTCTGCACTCACTTAATATTCATCAATACAAAAAATTACTACAGAAGAATATGCATTCATGAAAAGATACAAAGTGACACCAAGATTTATCTCATGGAAACCCAAATGGGAGAAAACCATGGTGTGAGTAGGAACTCACAAAAATTGTACTCTACTGGAGTGCACCCGGTGAAGAGCCATCCATATTAGGAGATTACAAAGACAATATTAGGTGCCACCTGGTTAAGGGATTTTATTTAAGGCATGTCAATGCCTTTACCCTGTTAAAGGTAGCTTGGTTAAAGGGCTTAGAAACATCAATTAAGATGTAACCCGGTTAAAGGATTTTATAAAGGGATCGGTTAAAGTCAACTCGATTAAGGGATTTGAGTTGCAATGGTTAGACAACAACTAAAAGATGATCTGCTAGAGTAGATATTGATAGCTTGATCAGATCACAATGAAAATCATACTCTATCCGCACTAGTTCTGTCTGCTCTGTACAACACCAGTTTTCTGCTCATACCTTTGGCTCTGCACTATGTCGGTTCTCTGATCCTTGGCTCTTCACTCTACCAGTCCTCTGACACTCGACTCTGCACTCTATCGGTCCTCTAACCCTCAGCTCTGCACTCTACCGGTCTACTTCATACACTCACTTCTCAGCTAAATATTTTAACACTTCCTCTCCCTCTACTCTACACTTTAGATCGCCTTTTACAAGATTTGCTCTTTGCAAAATTTATAATTAAGAATTTTTGAATGAACTCAAAAATACTTTATACACTTTCTGCCATCACCTTCAGGTGTTTCCTTAATCAAAGCAATCACAGATTTTAGAGGATTTCAAATTCAAAATCTCCCACTCTTTCTCTGTGTGCCCTACAACAATTCCACCAACTACTCAACCAATTCTGCTACCGCATTCCCCCAAAATAGTGACTTCTGGGTCGAGTTCAGTATTTTAAATGCAAACCAGGAAATCTGGAAGTAATCATGGCCTAACTGCATGATGACTGAAGTTGACTTCACCAAACTTTTGTTCGGCGTAGACACAAGCTCACCAAGTCACCTTTTGCCACTGCAACTGAATAACTGATCATCACTCTGAGATTTTAGACAAACACCTATCTTCCTTTTGCTTAACCAGTCTACGAGTCTACCACTATGCTCTTCATTGCCAGTTCATCCCTTGATGTTGGTTTGCAGTGCTTCTATCAAATATCTTCTGATGTTTGCCAATGAGGTTCCAATTTGCATACAACCTCAAGCCTTCTTTCCCAAGTCACCTTTGGTGACTTCATTATCATCATAATGACCAACCTAAAGATCTGACCTCAACACCGATCTTCTTGAGTGACAGGCCGGTTAGCTTAGTCTATCTTCCCTTGAGCTGATTGAACCTTGATCACTTGTCTCTTATGCCACTTCCATGTTGTTTACAAGTCGTCACCTTTGCTACTGAGATACACCACTCCACTGGTACCACTCCACCAGTCAATTTTACACATCAATGACAAATCTCAACAAATATATCGGTTCTCTGGATTAACTAGTTTTGTCAATGCCAATAGATACTCTGTAGTAGTATGTGAAAATATTACAATGGGGAATGCACATGCATTTAGGAACACTGCCTAGAGATCATTGCTCAAAATATATTTCCCTTGAAGGCTACAACCCTCAGGGAAGTCTCACTGACTTACAATATGATTCGGACTACAATTCAAAAGGAATGAACTACAATGATAGCATCTACAAATGCCCGATGACAATTCTGGCTAAGTACAATTGTCTGCTCTACAACACCAAACACACCTCAACACTTCGCTGAATGAAATATCCTTGTTTGCATACTCTCCTCTCTCTAATAATGCAAACACAATACTGATGCCTAAATTACATAAGCATCTCACCTATTTATACAAATGATCAACCTTGATAACAAGGTCGACTAAACCCTAAACCCTCAACTCACAATTACAAAAAATATATTGCGCGATACAAAGATTGACCACCAGACTAATATTATGATTTACATTACATACCGTGACCTAATTGAAATTCCCAAACGATTACATCCACCGAAAATCATGCCAAGATCAACCGCAACACGCTACACCACCAAAAATACTCCATAACACGAAAATCATCACCAGTTCATAGAAATCACCAAAAACTCGCACAACAATTAATGAGGATTACCAAAAAAAATAGGACACAACTAGGAAACACCACAAAGCATACTAGAATCATTTGAAATAGTTGCACCAACACCTATTTCCAAATCTTCATTGGTCAGCGTCTCAAAGCTCAAGAACACAACCAATCAGCAACTATCACGAGGAAAGATAGCTTTTGGAGCACCAAATCATGAACCATTTGAAACGAAGACACACAAGATCATCCCAAACAATAATCCAAAGTTTCAGTACAACATCTGATAATGTCGGGATATACTGGAGGAAATACCAGATTTTGCAAAACAGTGATCAGCAAAACCAAAGAACAAAACTGGATCAAAAACTCTTCCCAAACTCACCGGAGTAACCCTTAGGAATATGTTGACATCAATGACAACAACATATCCTAGAAGCAACAATGAACAACCAAATGTAATATATATAGAGTGCAAAAGGGTGATGGAGAAGTCAAGAGGAAAGCTTTTCTCTCCTTAAGAGGAGTGAAAGTTTCACAAAAGATTCTCTTCAACCTCTCACACACAATCATTTAAAAGAGGGGGGAGAATTCACTAGATCCAATCTCAAGAGATTTAATGCTAAGTGAATTGACAATGAATTTGGAAAGTGAAAGTAACCCCTCTTTTAGAATGCAATAGGTTGAATTATGTGATTTAAGACTAAGTGTAAAAGCGACAAACAAATTATTATAAGTTGAGATAGAAATGTGGGATGAACCTATGCACCTAGAATTAGTAGTAAAAGGCCGAGACGAAGATCCCTTGCAAATTTGGATGAAAGTTGTAGGGACCCTGTTGAAAGTGCACATGGTCCTTCGAAAAATTCGTGTGCCAAAAAGTGTTTTTCCACCTCTGAGAATGGAGTCTGAATTTGCAAATACAGCTACACACCTATAACCTACACAAAAAAAAGAGAGGAAATATTGTTGGGATTGGTGGTTTTCCTTCAAGTCAAACCCCGGTTTTGGAATTAACCAAATGATGAAAAGTACTTGCAAGTAAATGGAAGTAAATGACTGAAATAGAATTCACCTTAAGGGAGGATGAAATTGAAATTTTGATAGAGTTGATTGAAAGGATATGTAGAATTGAATGTCAAAACAGATCTCCACTTCAATGGTTGAATCCTTGACTTGAATGCAACATCTAGCCTTGAAAGGAAACTTGAGACGCTCAATGTATGCTTGAATGGAAACTTGAATTCTTGAATGTTTGAATGCTTGATTTCTTTTAGGATCACAATTTCCACTTCATGTACGCTTCTTGAACTTCTTTACTTATGCAAATGGGAGAGAAAATGCATCTTATATACTCATTAGGGTTAATTGACTATTTTTTTGTCATAGGCTGACATAGGGAAACTTTTCCCGATTTCCAAATGTAAAGCCCAATGAAGGATAAATGCAAAGGGGGCCCAAAATAGGGCAAGGCTAGGGGTGTCACACCCCTATGCTAGGGGGGACAGGGGCACCATGCTACTATCCTACCCTAATTCAGGACATGAAGCAATAGGGGGGAGTGCGGGGAGATGCAGGCTGCGAGCAGTGTGAGCATGTCTCGGGTCTCCAATTAGGCTTAGGGATTCATTTTGCCAATGTGAAGACGCAAATGTGGTTGAAAATTGCAAGGTCACAATTCTATGATGCTACATTTAGCCCCCACTTTAGCGGAGTATAAGCATACACCAATACTACCGGTAAAGTACAAGGAAACAAGATTGAAAGACTTTCACCACGTCAAGGAGGAAAGATACACCAAGCCCCTAGTGGGCTAAGGATCTTACAACATCGATTGAAAAAGTAAAAGGGAAGATTAAGAGGGAAGGACCACGACTGCATGTAGTAAGGTTTCTTTCACTCCATGTCATGAAAAAACAAGGATACCCAAAAATTACAATGTAAAGCCAAGTTCACTAAGTAACTTTGAGTATCAAGAAAGAAAATATGAGTGGAGTGTATTGTTGGCCTTGCACACTCCAATGAGAAATTGTAGGTGATTGAAGGTATTTTCATTGATGGAAACCTTGCAATCCTATGGCACTGGCAGGCACCAGCACCGACAAACTCTACACCAGCAGATAGTTTACCGGCAGCGACAAAGATGATTACTGGCACCCCAACCGACAAGATTTTGATTATTATATTTTGTATTTAATTGTAATATCTTTTTGTAAGCTGACAAGGTGTATTGTAATAAGACTCATATATAAGTATGAGATCTTGTAGATCATTTAAGATGCAAACATGGTTAGATTATTGCGGAAGTAAAGATTTTGGAGTAAGGTTTATGGTTATTGTATGAGCTTAAACTGGTACTAAACCTCGTATAGTAGATGCTGAACTAAAGCAGTACATTATATTGGATTTGCATAATCCATTTTGTAAGTCAGTGAGACTTCCTTTTGTAATTAAGTAGTGAGCTTTAGGTAGTTTACCTTCCTGCATGTGCAAGCCCCTATTGTAATTAATATCCATTCATTGGCCAGTGAGTGAATATTGTGGGTCACAAATCCCACCGAGGTTTTTCCCACACTGGGTTTCCTCATTAAAAATATTGTGTTATGGTGTGCTTTCTATGTTGTGTCTATTTTTCATATTTACTGCATTTATTCTTGTTTACCAGCACACTGTTTTGGAATGCAATTTATTTAATAAGGTCAAAAAATCTGTTAACCGGCAAGATACTGATTCACACCCCCCTCTCAGTATCTTTGGGAATCCTAACAATTGGTATCAGAGCCTAGTCCTCTTTTTTCAAAAGCCTAACAACTTGAGGGAGATTCTAAAACCGGTACAGATGGAAAACTTGAGAAAGCAATTGGAAACAACTCTTGCAGATTATGATGTAGAAAAGTTGAAGAATATCAAACTTGAAGATGATCTGAAGGCTGCATAGGAAACCATTGAAGGACTTCAGGAGAATCTTAATATTGCTAGAAACAAAAGAAGAGAACTTCATGAGAAGATACAGAATGATGATAAAGAAAAGGAAAGCATAAAAAACAATATCATTCTAAACTTAGACATTTACAAGAAATTTTTGATAGAAGTTGTAGATGATTTACCAAGTGACTTGTATAGGAGACTTGATGCAAAGAGACTAGCTATTATAGAATTGGATAAGAAAATAAAGATAGAAAAATTGCTTGTAGTTAATCCAGTTAAATCAACGGATGAAATTGATGAATTAATAAGTGAGGCAAACAGGACAGTATTTTCCAGTCGTCACTGACATGTAGGTTTAATGGCTGGAAGAGTGAATGAAATCTCTGAAGAGACAGTGGATAAATGGGATATCTTCTTTGTGGAGAAAGAAAAACAAGAAGTGCTCAAACGACCCAAAACTTTTAAGGTATATCAAAAGGATAAGGATACGGATAAAGGTAAAGGCAAGTTAGGTGGACTACCCAACATAAAAGTGAAAGACAACTTTCCCCCACCTCCTTCTGATACTTCACCAGTTGAGATTGTTGATACACCACTAGTAACTGATAATGTTGATTTGGAATCAACACATGAGGACACCAATCCTGATTCAGAAGTTTTATATACTATGAATATTGATACACAAGAGGTAAATATTATGGTTGATAAGGAAAACACTGGTGAAAAGAAAGATGTGGCTACCGAGCCACCAACTGAGAATATTGTAGTGGAAACACATGTAGAGCATACAGTTGAAAATGTTGAAATTGGGGTTGAGACACAAACTGAACAATTAGTTAATCCCCTGGCTTTTGGAATGGTGACTGATACCACTGGTGTACATATTGAAAAACCCATTAAGTTAGAGAAACCGGATAATAACACACAGAAACTAGTTGAGGTACAGGTTCAAACTGAGATAGTGCCACCGGCAATAGCTGAAAAACCCAAGCCTTTGTTAGTTGAGATGCAAACACAAACTGACCTATCAGAGGTCAATACAAGCAAAGAGGTTACTCACACCGGCGAAATGGAGATTGTTAACGTAGTTGGACAATCATCTTGATCTTCCATGATAGAATTCAGACCAACTAATGTAACATACGTATTATTGGATTCAATTAAGAAAATCACAGAGTGTAATGCACTAGCTTATAAGGCTATTGATGATACCATACCTATTCTGAAATTGATTGCACCCAAGTGCAATGTGGAAAATAAAGATTCCTTAAGTCAATTAGACACATTGCCTAAGTATATCACCACTAACATATTGATAGTTGAACAGATAAATGAGGAGAAATTATTTGATGAGACAATAAAGAAGTGCACGGAACACATTGACACCCACCTACCAGTACTAAGCAAAACAATAATGGAATTTAAGGAGTTGTACATAAACACATGTAAGACTGATATTTTGACAGTGGATATAGACAAGAAGATCAATAATGTGCAGAAAGAAATAAATGATATAGCTGACAATCTCATCAGTTCATCAGAACCCATATCAGTTATAGAGCAGGAAATAGCAGGTTTTGAGGAAAAAATTGAAAATTTGGAAAAGAAAAAGGAAAGAATACAATACAAGGCAAAAGAACTTAAATGTAGACTCATTCCCAAATTGGATTACCTCATCTCTTTGAAGAAAGAGATATCAGAGGCACTTGTTCAAGGACTGAAGACACTGGAAGAGAAAATGCATCACCTCACCGGTACCATTCAAAGAACAAAGGCAACATTGAAGGATAGTGTAAGATTCACAGAGAGCCTAAATTTTGTATTAGCAAACATATTTCAAATTGTAACCAACCGGTTACAGGATTCTAGCTGATAACTACACTCAATTGACATTTTTGACAACCTTTGTCATTGATGTCAAAGCAAGAGTGGTTGAGATGAGAAAAATGATGGACAGAAGAGATCATCTTCTCAGGGGGAGCACACAGTTTTGGCACAATTTTTGGTACGATTTTTGGACTTCAATTTTTGGATACAATTTTGAATTTTTCTCATGGGTGTTGCCATCAATGCCAAAGAGGGAGATTGTTGGTATTGCACACTCTAGTCATAAATTTTAGGTGATTGAAGGTATTGTCATTGATGACAACCTTGCAATCCTATGGCACTGGCAAGCACCAGCACCAACAAACTCTACACCGATAGATAGTTTACTAGAAGCGACAAAGATGATTACCGACACCCCAGCCGACAAGATTTTGATTATTGTATTTTGTATTTAATTGTAATATCTTTTTGTAAGACGACACGGCGTATTGTAATAAGACTCATATATAAGTATGAGATCTTGTAGATCATTTAAGATGCAGACATGGTTAGATTATTGTAGAAGTAATATGCGAATATTAAGGTAGATTTTGGAGTAAGGTTTATGAGTATTGTATGAGCTTAAACTGGTACTGAACCTGGCGTAGTAGATGTTGAACTAAAGCAATACATTATATTGGATTTGCATAATCCATTTTGTAAGTCAGTGAGAATTCCTTTTGTAATTAAGCAGTGAGCTTTAGGTAGTTGGCCTTCCTACATGTGAAGGCCCCTATTGTAAGTAATATTCATTCATTGGCCAGTGAGTGAATATTGTGGGTCACAAATCCCACCGAGGTTTTTCCCATGCCGGGTTTCTTCGTTAAAAATCTTGTGTTATGGTGTGCTTTCTATGTTGTGTCTATTGTTCATATTTACTGCATTAATTCTTGTTTATTGGCACACTGTTTTGGAATGCAATTAATTTAATAAGGTCAAAAAATCTATTAACCAGCAAGATACTTATTCACACCCCCCCTCTCAGTATCTTTGGGAATCCTAATAGGTGGTATCAGAGCCTGGTCCTCTTTTTTCAAAATCCTAATAGCTTGAGGGAGATTCTGACACCAGTTTAGATGGAAAACTTGAGAAAGCAATTATAAACAACTCTTGCAGATTATGATGCAGAAAAGTTGAAGAATATCAAACTTGACGATGATCTGAAGGCTGCATAGGAAATCATTCAAGGACTTCAGGAGAATCTTAATATTGCTAGAAACAAAATAAGAGAACTTCATGAGAAGATACAGAATGATGATGAAGAAAAGGAAAGCATAGAAAATAGTATTATTCTACACTTAGACATTTACAAGAAATTTTTTATGGAAGTTCTAGATCATTTATCGAGTGACTTGTATAGGAGACTTGATGCAAAGAGACTAGCTATTATGGCATTGGATAAGAAAATAAAGATAGAAAAATTGCTTGCAGTTCATCTAGTTAAATCAATAGATGAAATTGATGAATTAATAAGTGAGGCAAACAGGACAACATTTTCCATTGGTCACCAACATGTAGGTTTAATGGCTGGAAGAGTGAATGAAATCTCAGAAGAGACAACGGATAAATGGGATATCTTCTTTGTGGAGAAATAAAAACAAAAAGAGCTCAAACGACCCAAAACTTTTAAGGTATATCAAAAGGATAAGGATAAGGATAAAGGTAAAAGCAAGGTAGGTGGACTACCCAACATAAAAGTGACAGACAACTTGCCCCCACCTCCTTCTGATACTTCACCAGTTGAGACTGTTGATACACCACCGGTAACTGATAATTTTGAGTTGGAATCAACACATGAGGACACCAATCCCGATTCAAAAGTTTTATATACTATGAATATTGATACACAAGAGGTAAATATTGTGATTGATAAGGAAACCACTATTGAAAAGAAAGATGTGGCTACTGAGCCACCGGATGAGAATATTGTAGTGAAAACACATGTAGAGCATACGATTGAAAATGTTGAAATTGGGGTTGAGACACAAACTGAACAATCAGTTGATCCCCTAGCTTCTAGAATGGTGACTGATACCATTGGTTAAAACATTGAAAAACCCACTGAGTTAGAGGAACCAGATAATAACATAGAGAAACCAATTGAGATACCTATAGTGGACAGTACAGAGGTGCATACTGAGAAACCGACAGTGAATACTGAGACAACATCAGAGAAACTGGCAGTAGAAAGCATAGAGAAACAAATTGAGGTACACACTGAGAAATAGGAAGAGAAAAAGGTTGAGGTACAGGTTCAAACTGAGACAGTGCCACCAACAATAGCTGAGAAACCAAAACCTTTTTTAGTTGAGATGCAGACACAAACTGACCTATCAAAGGTCAATACAAGCAAAGAGGCTACTCACACCGGTGAAATGCAGATTGTTAAGGTAGTTGGACAATCATCTGGATCTTCCATGACAGAATTCAGACCAACTAATGTAACAGAGGTATTATTGGATTCAATTAAGAAAATCAGAGAGTGTAATGCACTAGCTTATAAGGCTATTGATGATATCATACCTATTCTGAAATTGATTGCACCCAAGTGCAATGTGGAAAATAAAAATTCCTTAAGTAAATTAGACACATTGTCTAAGTATATCACTACTAACATATTGACAGTTGAACAAATAAATGAGGAGACATTTAGAGAGAAAATGAATAAGGAAAAAGAGAAATTCTTTGATGAGACAATAAAGAAGTGCACGGAACACATTGACACCCTCCTACTGACACTAAGCATAATAATAATGGAATTTAAGGAGTTGTACAGAGACACATGTAAGACTGATATTTTGACAGTGGATATAGACAAGAAGATCAATAATGTGCAGAAAGAAATAAATGATATAACTGACAATCTCATCAGTTCATCAGAACCCATATCGGTTATAGAGCAAGAAATAGCAGGTTTTGAGAAAAAACTTGAAAAATTGGAAAAGAAAAAGGAAAGAATACAATACAAGGCAAACGAGCTTAAATGTAGACTCGGTCCCAAATTGGATTACCTCATCTCTTTGAGGAAAGAGATATCAGAGGCACTTGTTCAACGACTGAAGACACCGGAAGAGAAAATGCATCATCTCATCGGTACCATTCAAAGAATAGAGGCAACATTGAAGGACAGTGACATATTCACTGAGAGCCTGAATTTTGTATTAGCAAACATATTTCAAATTGTAACCAACCGGTTATAGGATTATAGCTGATAACTACACTCAATTGACATTTTTGACAGCCTTTGTCATTGATGTCAAAGGGGGAGTGGTAGAGATGAGAAAAATGATGGACAGAAGAGATCATCTGCTCAGTGGGAGCACACACTTTTGGCACAGTTTTTGGTATGATTTTTGGACTTCAATTTTTGGATACAATTTTGAATTTTTCTCATGGGTGTTGCCATCAATGCCAAAGGGGGATATTGTTGGTATTGCACACTCCAATGACAAATTGTAGGTGATTGAAGGTATTGTCATTGGTGGCAACCTTGCAATCCTATGGCACCGGCACCAACAGACTCTACACCGGCAGATAGTTTACCGACAGCGGCAAAGATGATTACCGACACCCCAACCGACAGGATTTTGATTATTGTATTTTGCATTTAATTGTAATATATTTTTGTAAGCCGACAAGGTGTATTATAATAAGACTCATATATAAGTATGAGATCTTGTAGATCATTTAAGATGCGGACATGGTTAGATTATTGCAGAAGTAATATGTGAATATTAAGGCAGATTTTGGAGTAAGGTTTATTGTTATTGTATGAGCTTAAACTGGTATTGAACCTGGCATAGTAGATGTTGAACTAAATCAGTACAATATTTTGGATTTGCATAATCCATTTTTAAGTTAGTGAGACTTCCTTTTTTAATTAAGCAGTGAGCTTTAGGCAGTTGGCCTTCCTGCATGTGCACGCCCCTATTGTAAGTAATATCCATAAATTGGCCAATGAGTGAATATTGTGGGTCACAAATCCCACCAAGGTTTTTCCCACACCAAGTTTCCTTGTTAAAAGTCTTGTGTTATGGTGTGCTTTCTATGTGCTATCTATTGTTCATATTTACGACATTAATTCTTGTTTACCGACACACTGTTTTGGAATGCAATTAATTTAATAAGGTCAAAAAATCTGTTAATCGACAAGATACTAATTCACCCCCCTCCCCTCTCAGTATCTTTGGGAATCCTAACATGTATGCCCCCATGTTAAAGAAATCGTGCATGCTTTATCGGGAGAGATTGCTTTAAGGTAGGATACACCCAAGAGAGAAAGAAAGAAAGCACGTTATCACAAGGATTTAGCCCCCAATTGAAGAATAAACCCAAGGATAATGAACACAAACACAAATCATGAGGTAGTTTTGCTTTCCTCGGGATCGGTATGTTGTATGATAGCTCATGTATATCATGTATATATGTGCATAGAATATTTTTCATTCCCAAAGAAAGGAAACTACCTTGGAAGAAAGGGAATAGAAGGTGTCTTTTGAGTCAACATGAAAGATACCAAAAGATATCGATTCTTTGCATCATCCTCAAGTAGACATTACTAGGGAACATAGAAGAATAGGGATACACAAAGAGGAATGGTCACAAAAGAGAAAGAAAAGAGAGAGATAGAGGATCTACGTTGCTAATGAAGCTAATCTAGCACATCATCCACCTCCCGATCTTGTTGATCACTATTTTGGGAAGGCGGGAAACACACCAAAGAAGCAACATCGAGCATAATAGATGGAGATATCACAAGATCCAAACAAGGACTATGCTCATGGGCTAAATCACTTTGTTCGTTTCTAAGATCTAGGATTAATGCTTTTGAAAATTCTGCAGATAAATGTTTGTCCACATAAACATATTCATAGTCACTATCAAAAGCATTAGGAGTTGTATTGCCACCATGAATAATATTTTCACCTATTTATTCATCAAGATTTATAGAAAGAGGAGCGCGAACACGAATAGGAGTAAAACCATCACATGTTTTTTGCAACTTATGATTTAGAGATGTAGGTTCAACATCTTGTTTAGGAGAAAAGGGAATCATGTCAACTGTTGGTGTTTTGGGAGATTGAATATTTTGAGGCACAACTTCACGAGCTTTAGCACGATGCTTTTATTGGTGGTCTCTCGCACAACGATTCCATCGAGTCTTAATGGAAGACTGAGAAGGAGGAGGAATATTTTTTGAAGGAGAAATATTCTCATCTCTGGTAGTTGAAGGTTTAGGTTGAGGTCTTTTAGGTTGAACAAGAGGAGAGGCAGGTCTCTTCTCTCTATAAGAGCAAGGAGGTGGAACTGCACCATATAAAGGAGGAATGTTTGGTGTAGGAAGGAAACCAGGTCCATAATGAGGAGGAGGTACAGGTCTGACCTTAGGAGGAATATTATTATTCTTCTTAGGAGAAGGCGTAGTTTCATCCATTGGAATAGGTTGGGAATCTTCCTTAGGAGGAAGGTTAGTTCTATCCGTCAAGGGAAGAACCTCATCTTCAAGAATGATAGGAATGCCAATAGTTGGAGTTCTAGGTTGGCTTAAGGATAGGATCATGTCTTTCTTCCACTTTTGATAAGATTGAAAGAGATCATTGCTTCTCTGTGGAAGAGATTGAAATTGTTTAGGCCAAAATAAATCGATAGGAACACCTGGGATTCTTTCAGCTGGTCAAAATAAGCTATGGTTAATATTTAGGATTTCTCCATTATGGGGAAATTTCAAACATTTATGGATTGGAGAAGCAATAACCTTCATGGTAGATAGCCAATGATAGCCTAACTTCACACGGAAATTATTAGAGGAAGGAATGATAACAAAGTTGACATCCATAGATTTAGTTTGTACCTGAATATGAAGTGCGATATAACCAATGGTAGGACAAGAGAATCCATCAAATAACTTAATAACCACATTAATGTCATCATAGATTGGTTTATACAAACGTAAAGTGAAAATATACTCCTCAGTGATGACATTAACCATGCAAGAGGGATCGATAAGCACACCATGACAAGGCATTTCTTGAATCTTTGCAACTATGTATAGAGGTCCATCGGGTGCTGTAATGGTCTCACTAGGGTCAAATGTGATACATAGATCCTTAGGTTTTATTTGTTTCTCTACCATATTCACCAAATTTTGAACCATGGTAGTCACAACAAAAGGAGAGAAAGAGGTATGTTCACTCTCAATCATGGTAGAGGTATGAGAAGGTAAAGGGTCACTAAAAATCTTAAGATTTTGATTAGGAAGGGCTACTAATTTGTTTCCCTTATCCTTCACACCTACCACATATATAGTATAATTATCAATCAAATCTTGAATCTTACTTTTTAATGCAAAACACTTCTCAGTGTGGTGACTAGGTTGATGATGAAATTAACAAAAAGAATTATTATCAAAGTAAGGTGAGGCTTCCTTAGAAGGGTCAACTAGTTTTATTGGAGGATGTTTGATAACATTTCTTTGTAACAGCTAAGACATAATGCTATGTAAATATTCATTCAAAGGAATAAATTATCTTTCTCTTTTGAAAAATTCAGAAATAGGAGGCACACCAGTTGTAGCATTCACATTGTTGTTGTTGATGTTGTCATTTAATTTGATGAATCCTTTGCTTGGTTTGAATTTTGCAAACGCTTGTTGAGCATTGTCACCCTTATCACTCAGAGCCATAGGAGTGGATTGCCCCAATTGACTCACAGCCAGTTGATAATTGTGAAGTGTTGCGCATAACTTGTTAGCCCATATTTTTGCAAAAATATTTTGTGCTATCAATTGATGTTTTATATGTATATTTTCATCATAAGATAATTCACTGTTGGATTGCATGTGCAGGAGATATGTTGCTATGTCAAAGATATCCAATTGTAGCCTGAATCTACATGAACAAGTATCACCTAGGCATATTAAGGGATGACATTAAGTATGGTGATATTGTGATAACCTTCATCATGATAGTATTTGCATAGCAGAAGCACATTTTAGGGTTCATCACAGAAGCAGGGTCATGAGTACATTCAGAGATGTTTTCAATGTCTTAGAAGTCCATTAGCATGGTTATGGAGAGTCACATTTGCAAAAGAAATCCTTCTCTTCATGAAATAAAAAATTATGTTTATTGACATAAGTCACCCCGATAAGATTTCCTAAGGAGAAAAAGGTGCATGTCGATCGGCAAAACTCACACCGATTAGTCCGATGGAGTTTTCTCAAGGTGCAATCGACATAAAGAGGTTTGGCGAGTTAGTAATCCATCGGGAAGAGAGACATCGATAACATAACAAGGAGGCAGAGTCATTGACTTAGCATTCACTATCGAAAGCACGGGGAAAAGGTTACCCCGACACCCGATGAGGTTATCAGCAAAACTTATGCCGATATCAGATGGAGCAAAATACTTGTTAGCAATGTCATTAGGTCATCAGAAAGTGTCATCTTACGCTACCCCAATACCCAATGGACTAGGTGGCGAAGGTGGCTTTATCAGCCTGACCTACTCTGATGAGGTGATACCAAAAGGAGGAGAATACTAAGTCATCGGGGTAACTTAAAACCATCGGGGAGAGGTTTTTTAGGTTATGTTGATACCTGATGAGGAAGACAAGTTGGGCATGAAGAAGTAGACTTGATTGAGATAAGCTACACCGATCAAAGTCGAAGTCATTAGGGTATCATTGTCACATCGGGAGGAGATATTTTTTTGTTACATTGATACCCAATGAGAAAGAAGAGATAGGTGCGAACAAGGAGATCAAATCGGGGAAACGTATGTCGATAGACCGGAGAAGTAAAAAATACACAAGTGTGAAGGCGATGACATCGGGTCATTGGAGAAACATAAAATGAGTTGTTCTGATACCCGATAAGGTGATTCAATGTAACAAACAAGATGCAGACTACGAAGGTGGACTCATCAGATTAACTTCTAACCATAGGATGAACATATTTGGAGCTACGTTGATACCCGATGGGCAGAATGCCACAGAGGAATAGAAGGAGGGTACATTGGAATGACTTATGTTGATGTGACATAAAGGTGAAAGTAAAGCCTCACTAGAAGACAGAGCCATCAAGGAAGTTATAACCATCAGAATGAGAGTAAATGAGCTATGTTGATTCCCAATGGAGTGATTGGGGAGACCTATGCCGATCAAAAATATGGGTGGCACCAAGTGATTGAATCATCAGGAGGAGTTATGTAGACTAGCTGTTGCAAAATCCAATTTTAAAGAATCCACCCGCCATTATTAAATACAGGCAACAAATAGGTCTGTGCTTGCACGAGGCAAATCCTAGCACCATTTCAATTGAGTAAATGCTCCTGGTGTATTAAATCTATATATGAAAGTTGGTATAAGGAATTTGCATAACAGATTGAAGCGAAACTAAACTGCAAAAATTTGAATTTCAGAAAGCTTGACGGATTCAAATATGGAGGGTTCTAGTTCCAAAGGCAAGAGGAAGGTCACTGAGGTTTCTAAGAGTGCCTCAAATAATTCTAAAGGTGGAGAAAGTGCACAGAAGTGGAAGTTAAAATAAGATATGATTGACCAAATAAGCTCACCAGGAGCCAAATACCGAAGATCTAAGGCTAATTTTCCTATCTGTGACCAGCTAGAAGATGATTTTAAGGAATTTGGTGATGTCTGGACCAGGGTTAGAGGCCATGAATTGTTCTTATATCATTAATCATGAAGGAGCTAGCCAACCCGAATCTCAAACCCATGGACGACTAGATTGGGTAAGTTAGTGGTCCATAATGTCTTTGTAAATATTCAATTGTTGAAAACACTAGCTAGGGCTTATAATTCCATGAAAAGATGTATCCAATTACCAAATGATGATGCATTCATCCGTCTTTCAGTAGCTACCATTCATGAGATTTTTGGTCTTGGTTTTGAATTCGATGTGCTTCTGTCTTTTAAGAAACTAGAAGAAGAATATACAAAGATGGACACTGTATACAATGGGTGGAATTTGGCCATACATAAGGCTGAGAAAGGGAAGTTGACAGATGAAGATGAGCCCTCATTTGACATCAACATCTTCAGGTAGTATTTGCAGTATACTTATATGGCATACAGTCAAGTGGGAGGACTTGAGGTTCCAGAAATGGCTCGAGTAGGACCTCTAGCACTTGCTGCAGATACACAAATGCATGAGCCAAGACAATTTGACTATACTGCCTACATTGTGGAAAATATGCATGAGGGTTTCTAAAATGTCCAGAATAACCCTAATAAGTCTTTTAAGTTTTATTCGATATTGATGCATATTATCTTGTTTTATGGATGACCCAGGGGGTTGTGGCCTAAAGAATTGAAACTAAATATTTATGGTAAAGATGGGTAGGAGCAGCCAGTACAATTGTGGGTATCTCTGTGGGATTCTCGGATCATGAGATCTCATTATGTCAAATTTGAGGAGTTTTTTGTTTAGCCATTATACAGAGTTTTTGGGGTCTCTTGTGATGGATCATTTTCAGAAGAAATTAAAAGATTCCTTAGACCCCATGAGCATGGAGATACAAGGGTGAATCATAATTGGGGTGATTGGTATGTATGCCAAGACTTCACATATGTTATGGTTTTTGGATTCAAAGGTTCTCCCTATGTGCTACCAAAGCCTACGCCAGACCGAATTGCTTACCTAGAGATTGTTAGACAAATGAGTGTCTTTAATGCACATCATTTTGGGGGTGCCCACAAGCAAGTCTTTTTACCTGGGACTCTGCATTTTGGTGATTTCACCATTGTATCCACAAAGGCATATGAAGTTATTGACAAGAGGTTAATAGAAGATTATAATCTCTATGAGCACACAAGAAGAAAAAAATATGACCCGGAGGGCTATATACAAAAGAGCATAAAAAAGCAGAATCTTGGTGATTATTTTCATGAGCATGTTGATGCCTTGGATATCTTCAAAAACAAGGAATCTAAAGAAGACATGTGAATTTTTTAGGATTTAAATCAGAAATTGGAAGAAAAAAGACAAAGAATCCAGGAGATGGAGGAAGAAGAAGAAGTTAAAAGTGAATCAGGTGAGAATGAAGCTATTTCAAGATTTAAAATGCCTGATAAGGAAGAGGAACCTGAAGCACAAGACCAAATCGTTGCAAGGATGAATGCTAATCTAGATGTTAGGCTAGATGAGCATACATATTTTGTGTCAGATGATGAATTTATTAGATTGAAGGAGTTGAAGTCCTTCTTGTACCATTTCAAAGGAAAGAGGCTAAGAGAAGCAATGTCAGATGTGACACTAGAGAATGAGGCAGAGATGATTAGAAAATAGAAGGCTGAAATCAATTCAAAGTTAGAAGGCATGACCCCTCAAAGGGGAAGGCAACTTCTTATCGAGGCATGAATCATTCTTTTTCTAGGCTGGGACCTTAGTGTGTCTTTCATTTTTGATAGCCTATTGCATTCAGATAAGAAAGCTTTCAAGATAGACATTCAGGGCGTAAATGATATTTTTATTGGATAAGATATGATCCAGATGATGAGGATATGATTTTATGGGCCCTTTATCCTCTGAATAAGATGCCAAAAATTATAGATGTGGACAAGGCTTTCGGTCACATGATGAAGTTAAAGGTTGGTGAAGTGGATCCCATGGTCACAGTGGATATGGGAATTGACATTTATAAATTAAATAAGGCACAAATGAAGATGTTGGGAAGAGAAACAGGGAAATACAAGTCACTGTATGAAGAACTCTTGAGAAGTAGAGGCCAACCTATACTCCAAATAGAAGATGAATCAAAACTAAAGAAGAAGTACGAGGAATTGCATAAAGAAAACAAGAAGTTGAAGGAGAGAATGTAGAACATAAGGGCAGACACAACATGTGTCTTACTGTCAAAGAGATTTGAAAAATTAAATGGATTTCTTGAAGACTTCTGGATAGTTTACCAAAAGAATATGGATAACAGTTTGTCACATAAGAGACTTTCTGACAGATTACATATGCTCGTGCAGGATAAGAAGGCTGGTCAGACAGATAGTGCTATTATTGAAAAAATCCAGAGACTGATAAAAAAACATGAGAAGTTTGATGCATCCTTGAAGGTTGAATATGATTATTGTCAGGAAATTGTGCAACACGGTATTCCAAAAGTGATGGATGAAATAGGGCAGATTAATGACAAGAATGTATGGATTACAGAATGCCAATCATTACTTAATGCTTCCCTAGGTATTGCACAGGCTGACACCTTGGACATGGCAGAGATAGTGGACCAGTTGGAAAACTTTGTGACTATAGAGATGTCAGTGTGGGATATCATCTTCAACTCGAACACTTACAAGGATGAGGCCTACCTTCGGCATATTCAAAAATATGGCTTGCTCCTAGATGGCCAAAGTTAACTTGTGTCAATTGTAATGTGTTTTATAATATTGTTAGTTGTTGTAGCAGTTAGGGAGTTATTAGTTAAGTTTTTGTCAGTTTTTAGTTTGTACTAATGAAAGGGAGTGTCCTTTCATTTGTGTCTTTTGAGTCACATATGTATAGAGAGTCATTTTTGTATAAGGGGGGTACACAACAAGAAAAAACTCCTATCTTTTAGATTGTCTGTTGGGACTAGTAGTGTTATGTAAAACAAGCCTGTAGAAATGAAAAGTCATTTCGTGCAAGCAAGTATATCATGAAGTACTTGTGAGTCTGTAGCTTTTGTATACCTTTTTATTCCAAAATTAATATATAAGATTTGTTGTCTTTATTTTCAGATCATTTTATGTCACATGGTGTTGATGAATCAAGTTCTTTGGATACATCTAATTAAGATTTGTTGCATTGTGCCATCACATGTTGTTGTGTAGGAAACAAAATTGTTTTTGTTATTCTTGCAACACATATTGAAACCATTACATTGATAGTCTTGCATATGTGTAAGTTTTTCGAATTGTCTCCAAAGTTGATTGCAAATATTCGTCCACTAAGTAACATGTAAATTGTCAGATAAGGCACTGGTCTATTGTTAGTTGTTTGTGAGTAAATTTGGTGTGCATAAGGTCCTCATCAGTGAAGCATACTTTTTATTTCTATCAGTATTGTTTCCTCATAATTACTTAAGGTTCCAAAAACATTCTTTTATAAGCATTCATTTGCTATTAATCACATTCAAGTTTTCAGATTAAAGCAAGTTAAAAGCACATAATAAAGCATAGTTGCAGGAAACATTTTGCCATTCCTACAAATAGCTAAATTGATAAGTTTAAATTCACTATAAAGAAGTCTCTTTGTGCTTTGGAGATTAAGGTATACCCACCTAGGTCTAGTGGAACCTAAAGTGCAGAGTAATTTGGTCTTTGACCATTCCTGTTCGTTGGCCAAGGCTGATTGAGAAATCAATAGGAGATTTGACAAAGCTCTAGGATTTCCAATCTGTGGTTTTGGGAACCAACACAACTGCAGAAAGGAAGTAAACTCAAACAGGAGAAGTTTTTCTCTAATATCTTTTTGTAAATTAGAAATGAAAATTCTTTGAATACCACTATCAAGACTTGAAAAGAAATTTGAGAACACAAATGCTTATATCTACCAATGAAATAAGTCACTTTTTCTTTAACACCTTGTTTACAATGCATTAAATCAGTCAAATTGATCTTAGGACCTATGTTTTTTTGAAATTGTTGAATAAAAGCATTTGCTAATTGTTGAAAAGAAGTAATAGAATAGGAAGGCAAGGAGCAATACCATTGTAAAGTCTTATCTCTCAATGTTCTAGTAAACAATTTAGCAAGCAAAATTTGATCGTAAGCAAAGTATGTACACAAAGTTTGGAATTTCTTAACATGTCTTAAGCGATCACCTTTTCCATTATAGAGTTCAAATTGAGGGACTTCAACATGTTTAGGAGGGATAATTCTAACACTATCAAGAGAAAGTGGGCTTGCAATGTCAAATGTGGGCACACCAAACTTAGATTAACTCATGAAAAATATTTGTTATTGAAATGAAGACACAATTTGAGCAAGGTTATTAATGGTTGCTTCGGTTGAAGAATTCATGTTAGACATGTTTGATTGAGAAGGTGGTGTGATTTTGTTGAAAGAAGGAAATGATTGAGAATAAGGTGGAGGAACATTATGGTAAGTAGGCATGGGAGATGATTGAGTAGAAAATGGGACACTAAAAGGAGGAATAGAATGATTGGATGAATTACCCCCTTGCGTCACATTGATTGGGTTAGAGACAAAGGGAATACTTATTGAAGGCATGGGTAAGGATGAAGAGCTTATTGAAGAAGAGGGATTGCCCCCATCACTAATTATTGTAGGTATGAAATGTTGAGTTGATGTAGCCATGATGTTTGAAGTGAAAATAGGAATACTAGCCATCAGAGTGGTCAAATGAATAGAATGATTGATTTGTGTTTAAGGTTGTGAATAACCTAAGTTATTAGCACAACTCTTTACATGAATGACATTAGAATCAACAATATGAGCAATGCCACACAATTTATCAATTTCATTCTTATCACTTTGAATCATGCATTTTAAACCTTTAATTAATGGAAGAGCTTCACTATTAGGGTATTCTTGGGACATCCATTGTTGAAAGTTGTCAAATTGATTATCCAATTTTGAAAGTTTATCTATGGAAACTCTAGTAAAAGCTTCTTCTTCATCATTCGAATCATCAATTGGGTAAATAGGAATGTTATTAGGATGGGAAGAATTACCATTATCCTCATTGAAGAAGTCACCCAAATTAGGCTCCATCTCCTCGGTAACTAAACCTTGGGAAGCCTTAATTATAATTCTTGTCTAACGTGGATAGTAGAGGTAGGACTAATAGTGGTAAAACTCATGCACTAGAGAAAAGATTTGAATTTGGAATTTGAATTTTGAACAAAGTTTGCCAAATTGCCAATTTCAAGGAAATTATGATTACACAATATGAACTTTGTTGAAAGGAGAAATGACACAATTTCCAAAAAAAAGTATGATGAAAAAGGAAATTGAAATTTTAAAATTAGGGCCAATGGGATACCACTTAATTTCAAAATTAAATTTGTTAAAATTTGATTTTTTAAACTCAAGGCAGAATAGAATTAACCACTTAATTTCAAATTTTTCCTTGAAAGTTGTGAAATTGAAATTGGGAAGTATTTTTTATTTTAGAGAGAGCAAAATTTGATAAAATCAGCCAACTTTCAGGATTTAAGAAATTAAATACAGTCATAACAGTCTCCCGAAATTTCAGGAAAAAAGCTAGGAACCATGTTGAAAGTGCACACGGTCCTCCCAACTTTTTCAAAAAAATTTCAAGGATGAAAGTTACGATGATTTTAGAGCTAACCCCCCAAAATTGGTTGAATTTATGAAGTTTAGATAGGCGAAATTGAGGTTTGAATGTGAAAATAGGACCCTAATAGGGTTTTGAAAAAGATAAGAAGTTGAATTGCAAATTTGAAAAAGGTCAAACCTAATGGATAGGGCCACCTTGAAGAATGTTTAGAAAACTGAAATTGATTGAGATTGATTGTAATTTGCACAAAACCCAATTAATTTTGAAAATTAGGGTTTAGGACCTAACCACTGAATTTTAAAATTTTAAATTTTGAAAAAGGGAGGGAAATTGAAAATTTGAATTTCAGGCAAGAAGACAAATCTGAAAATATTCCTAAATCTGAAAATTAAATGTAGATTCAAGTTTTGCACAAGTTCAAATTGATTTTTAAAAATTAGGGTTTCGATAATTAACCACTCAATTTTGTAAATTTGATTTGCAATTTAAACAAGACAATGATGAAATTGAATTTGACAATCAATGCAATTTTTAGATCTAAAACAATAGATAATAATTTTTACAAGACACAAGTTCAATTCCAATTTTTTAAAACTAGGGTTTTGATTGAACTAACCACTAAGTGTTGTATATTTGCAATAAAATTAAAATTGTAAATGAAAAATATGTAATGATTTGAAATGTCAAGCATGTGAGATGTCTGGTTCACCAAAATTTAGTGTGGTGAAAGGGTGATGGAGAAGTCAAGAGGAAAGCTTTTCTCTCCTCAAGAGGAGTGAAAGTTTCACAAAAGATTCTCTTCAACCCACACATTACATTTAAAAGAGGGGGGAGAATTCACTAGATCCAATCTCAAGATATTGAATTCTAAGTGAATTGACAATGAATTTGGAAAGTGAAAGTAATCCTTCTTTTAGAATGTAATAGGTTGAATTATGCGATTTAAGACTAAGTGTAAAAGCGACAAAGAAATGATTATAAGTTGAGATAGAAATCTGGGATGAAGTTGTGCACCTCGAATTAGCAGTAAAAGGCCGAGATGAATCCCCCCTACAAATTTGGATGAAAGTTGTCGAGACCATTTTGAAAGTGCACACGGTCCTCCGAAAAATCTATGTGCTGAAAAGGGTTTTTCTTCCTCTGAGAATGGAGTCTACTTATGCAAACACAGTTGCGCACCTGCAACCTACACACAAAAAAGAGAGGAAATGTAGTTGGGATTGGGGGCTTGCCTTCATGTCAAACCCCAGTTTTGTAATTAACCAAATGATGAAAATTATTTGCAAGTAAAAGGAAGTAAATGACTAAAATACAATTCACCTCAAGGGAGGATGCAATTGAAATGTTGATATATTTTCTTGAAAGGATATGTAGAATTGAATGTCAAAAGAGATCTCCACTTCAATGGTTGAATCCTTGAATTGAATGCAATAACTAGCCTTGAAAGGAGACTTGAGATGCTCAATGGATGCTTGAATGGAAACTTGAATGCTTGATTTCACTTAGGATCACAATTTCCACTTCATTTATGCCTCTTGAACTTCTTGACTTATGCAAATGGGAGAGAAAATGCATCTTATATACTCGTCAATTAGGGTTAATTGACTAATTTTTCGTCATAGGCCAACATAGGGAAACTTTTCCCGCTTTCCAAATGCAAAGTCCAATGAAGGATAAATGCAGAGGGGGCCCAAAATAGGGCAAGGACAAGGGCGCCATGTCCCTGTCCTAGGAGGACAGGGGTGCCATGCCCCTATCCTGTCATAGTTCAAGACAAGAATCAATAGAGGGGAGTGCGAGGAAATGTAGGTTGTGGGCAATGTGAGCATGTCTTGGGTCTCCAATCAAGTTTAGGGATTCATTTATCTAATGTGAAGACCCAAATGTGGTTGAAAATTGCAAGGTCACATTTTTATGACGCTACATGTATATATGCATATATACATATATATACATATCTATATAAATATGTATATACATATCTATATAAATATGTATATACATATATATATATATATGTATGTATGTATATATATACATACATACATATGTATGTATATATATACACATACATATGTATGTATATATATACACATACATATGTATGTATATATATACACATACATATGTATGTATATATACACATATGTATGTATGTATATATGTATGTATATATATGTATGTATATATATGTATGTATATATGTATGTATGTATATATATATATACATACAGATACAAATACACACACACATATATATAGACACATATATATACATATCTATATAGATATGTATAAATATGTATATATATATATACATCTATATGATAATTTATGAATATATGTGAGTAATAGAGTGTGATGTGGGTTGTGTGTGTAAGAGCGAAGGTGTATATAAGTGTGGAAAGTGTGTGTGCAATTACAGTGTTGCACAAATCCCTTATCAGATCAATGTTACAAGTGTTGGCTTGATGATGATTGTAATGGATGACTTCATGTGTTGTCATTGATGGAACATGTGTACACACACATATATTTACATTGTCATTGTAATCTTAGACAAACCGGTATTACTTCTAAAGTTACTTGTATTGCAATCAGTATTGGATGTTTGTTTAAGAGAGTGTCAAACCAGTATATGTAGACAACCGGTATATACAAGAATGTCTTGACACCAACTTGGAGATTCAACGGAGACCATCAAAGAAGAAATGGAGGACAATTGGTTAATGTATTGATATCGGTTAATGTATAACCGGTATCAGTGTTCTAACTGGTATTCATTGATTGTGTGATGCGTTATCACCAGCCGTGATGAGTTACCCCTAACCAACAAATTTGGCGGCAATTTGTGATGAGTTATGTTTGATTGTCCAAATACACTGCACCTAGGAAATTGTGATATGATTTCTAAGACGATATGAAATATAATGTCTATATAATGACATTATGATGAACCATTTTTCATATATGATGTGATGCGAAGATAGAAGTGTTAAGTTGTTGAAGGCATTGCAGAATATGTTGGTGATGTAGTTTTGAGTGAGCAGAAGAGGATCTATTCAAGAAAGTTGTGCTACTTCTACATCACACCACGTGTTGTTTTCTAATCACTACAACAACAATCAAATCCCCTAATTAGGTAAGCTCTAACAAGCTTCATTGTACAAATCTTTTAACAAGGTGATCCATTAGTTTGGATTCTGAAATGCTCTATTGAGGTTACTCCTAATAGGGTACTACCTTTAACAGGGTATAGCTCGTAATAGAGCTTTGGGATCCTTAACAGGATTCACTCCTAGCAGAGCATTTTTGTAGACCTTAACCGATCAGTTACCTATTACTGTAGATAGTTAACTTGTGAGTCCCATCTCACAATGGTTTTTCCCATTTGGGTTTTCCATGTATAAACACTTGTGTTATGGTGGATGTTTTACTTATTGTGGATTCTTTAATATCATTTTGGATTGCATGCATAGTGTTTAGTAAACTTGTTAAGTATTTCTCCTGGTCAGTGTTTAAAGTAGTATTGTTTTTGGTGTCACTGATTCACCCCCCCTCTTAGTACTTTATAAGTCTATCAATTGGTATCAGATCCAAACTTCCTTAAGGCTTAATCGCTTGGAAGGAAACCCTAAAGCCACCATGGGGGATATGAGATACTTTGAGATGGATAGAGTGCTTGAAGATACCAAGGAAGAGCTTGAAACCCTAAGGGTTAGATTTAAAGATTCACAAGTCAAAAGGAGAGAGCTAACTAGACAACTATTGGAAATATCTGATAATAGTTCTTCAGATGAAGCTAAAATTGATGCATTAGCTGAAGAAGTTGAAAAACTGAATGGTAAAAAGCTAAATCTGAGAAGAGAGTTAGAAGCCCTAACTATCTGCATGAGCTAGGAGTTGGAAGCTAGGAGGTTAGCTGAAGACCTTGTGAAAGAAAGAGATCATGAGATTGATAGGATCAAATAAGATAATGCAACCTTGCATGAACATTGGCATGAAGAGAAAGAAGAAAAAGAGGATTTATAGCTAGATCTTGAAATGGAATCATCCCTAAGAGATACTCTTACAAAACACAATGAAAATCTTATGAGAGAGCTCACTGAGGCTAATGGAAAGATGGAAAAGTTCAATAAAAGTTATTCTATGCTGGATGAGCAGATCCAATCTCAGAGGATGAAAGGAGATACATCTGGACTAGGCTTTAACACATCTGAGAAAGGAGAGTCTTTTGGAATAAAGACCAACATTCATAAGGACAAAACAACTCCTAAGGCTAACAAGCCTACTGGTAAGAGAGTTTTTAAACTTGGACATACTACAAATGTGTGTAGAAACAAACCCAATGAGAATACAGGCTACAATGCAAATTCTAGTTATGTATCTAGGAGATTTGAAGGTCATTGTTTTACATGAAACATGTATGGATATAGATCAATTGAATGAAGATATGGAGAAAATAATCTAGTACCTCACATGAATCCAAGACTTAATGGTAACTGGAGGAGAACCTATGACAACCGGGGTAACATGAACTGGCAGGAACCCTATGTCAACCAGCTTAGTCCATTTGAGATGGAGAAGATAATTAATGTCATTTGCACCATTTGTAACAATTATGGTCATGTGGCTATGAATTGCAGAAGGAGAACTGGAAGAGGCAATGCAGGACCTTGGAGATCATCTAGAATGGCCTATTATCATTGTCACAAACTGGGACACATGGCAAAGTTATGTAGAACCAGAAAGAACAAAGTAGACCAGAAAGGTAAGCAGAAGGTAAATATTGAGGAAACTAGAGAAGAGATGAACCGAATTTGGAAAAACAAGAGTGATGATATGATGGACTTGTAAAGAACTGAGAGGGGGGTGAATCAGTGACACCAAAAACAATACTACTTTAAACACTGACCAGTAGATATACTTAACAAGTTTGTTAAACACTATGCATGCAATCCAAAATGATATAAAAGCATCCACAATAAGTAAACCATCCACCATAACACAAGTTTTTATACGTGGAAAACCCAAATGGGAAAAACCAGGGTGAGATGGGACTCACAAGTTAACTATCTGCAATAATAGATAACTGACCGGTTAAGGTCTACAAAAATTTGCTCTTCTAGGAGCGAATCTTGTTAAAGATCCCAAAGCTTAATTAAAAGCTATACCCTGTTAAAGGTAGTACCTTGTTAGGAGTAACCTTGGTAGAGGATTTCTGAATCCAAACTAATGGATCACCTAGTTAGAGGATTTGTACAATGAAGCTTGTTAGAGCTTACTCGGTTAGGGGATTTAACTGTTGCAGTGATTAGAAAACAACATGTGGTGTGATCTAGTAGTATCACAACTTTCTTGAATAGATCCTCTTTTGCACACTCAAAACTTCATTACCAACATACTCTCCAACTTAACACTTCTGCCTTTGCATCAAATCATCTCATATCATATCTCCTTCGCTCATTAAAAATAATTTATTGTGATGTCAATATATAGACATTTAGATTTCATGTCGGCCTTTAGAAATCATATCACAATTTCCTAGGCGTAGTGTATCTCATCAAACAATCATAACTCATCACAAAAATACCGCCAAATTTTTTTGGTTAGGATAACTCATCACAACCAGTGATAAATCATCACATAATCAATGAATATCGGTTGGAGCAACAATACTGGTTGGAGTTAAACATATAAACCATTTGTCCCTCGATGCTGTTAGATACTTGATAAGTCCCAAAGACACAGAGAGAGGGGGTGAATCAGTGTCTAACCAGTAAACAAAAGATTTAAACTTATTTGCAACTTTATAACCTAAATTAATATACCGACAAATAAGTAATAATGCAATAAAGAGAAATAAGAGAGACAACATCAATGCATACCATAACACAAGATATTTTGGCGAGGAAACCCAGTAGGGGAAAAACCTCAGTGGGATTTGTGACCCATAATATTTACTCACTGGCCAATATGATTAAATATTATTTATACAATAGGGGCTTGCACATGCAGGAAGGCCAACAGCCTAGAGCTCACTGCTCAACAACAAATCTGGAGTCCCACTGACTACAAAATTGGATGGTTAAATCCAATGACAATGTACTGCTCAGAATAGCATCTGCAATGTTGGATTCAGTACCGGTTTAAGCTCTCTTAGATATCTCTTCCATAAACCTTGCTTCGCTCTTCTATGCTTTTATTCGCTCATAAAATGATTACATCAAAATGCATATACAAATATTCGCTTTCATATTCATTACCTAATTACATAATCATCTCCTACAAAATGACCTACAAGATCTCATACATATATGAGTCTTTACAATACATCATGTTGGCTACAAATAATTAATTACATTACAATATAATTCACATAAACAAAAATTTATCTTATATCAGCCTGGGTGCCGGTAGTATTCATTACCGGTGTAAACTGGATGCCGGTGTGAGTGAACTTTGTGTAGCTGCCGGTGCCGGTATGTGAAGTCTGTTGCTGGTATAATCAATAGAATCCTATAGAACCCTATTACCAGTTGGTTTCCATCAATGACAACATCAACCATTCTCATTTGAGTGTGTAATGCCAACAATCTCCCCCTTTAGCATTGATGGCAACACTCATGAGAAAAACCAAAAACCAAAATTGCCAAAACTGAAAGTGCTCCCCCTTAGAAAATGATCTCCTTCAGTATACCTTTTCTCTATCACTCCCCCTTTGACATCAATGACAAAGGTTGACAAAAAGAATCAAAAATTCAAAAATTCTACCTAGAAGCCTATAACCGGTTATGTACAATTTGAAAGATATCGGCTACAATCAGATTAAGTCCTTACAAAAATTTAGAGCTATCAAAAATTATATCCTCAGTCTGTCGGATCATGCCAGTTAGATGATGCATTTGTTCCTCCAGTGATTTTCCTCCTGGAATAGTAGCCTTAGATAGTACATTCTGGCGTGTCAATAGATTGTCCAATCTAGGAACAAGTTTGTTCTTTAACTCCCGGGATTTTAACCTTAATCGAGCTTTCTCCTTTTCAATATTTTCTATTTTCTCCTCATATACTGCCATTTCTTGATCTAAAATTGAAGTGAGTTCAGAAGAACCAATTAGGTTGTCTTCTATATCATCAATTTCCTTCTGTGTCTATTTAATCTGATCATCAATATCAGCAGTCAAATGGTGTGGCTTGCAAACATCTCTATATAGTTCCTTAAACTCCAAAATTGTTGAATTTAGTGCTGGTATTAAGGAATCTAACTTTCCTGTATAGTCCTTAATAGATTTATTAAAGAAATATGCCTTCTCCTTATTTACCCTTTCTTTTATTGTCTCCTCATTAATCTTATCAATTGACTGAATATTAGATTAAATGAATTTAGACAATGTGTCTAACTTACCAATAGAGCCTACAATATCATCTACCTTACATGTCGGTGCTATCTATTGTAAAATAGGTAAGGTGTCATCAATAGCCTTAAATGGTAAGGCATTGCATTCAGTGATCTTCTTGATAGAATCTAATAAAACATCTGTCACATTGGTAGGTATGTAATCCATGGTGGAAGTGCTAGGCAGAGTGAGATGTTCTGCAGTAGGTTTATTATCATCTCCGGATGTCTACACATTAACCACTTCAGCTATCTTACTTCCATCATTGACCTTTTCTTTATCCATTATTTCTTCCTTTTGCTCACTTTGTGCTTCAACTTTGCTTTCAACCTTACTTTCTACCTTGCTGACTGTTGATTCAGCTATACTTTGTTTAGGTTCTTTTCTAGTTTCAATTTGTGCTTTTACCTCTGCTTCTGCTTGTACTTCTACCATTTTCTCAGTGTTAATCTAAGAAGCATCAGGGATGGTATCTGTTTTCTTAACTTCAACTATTTCCTCAATATTCTGAGAGTCAACAGTGTTGACTGGTGGCTTAGAGATCTCAATATTTGTGGCTTCAATTTTCTTAACCTCAGTAGTTTCCTTATCCATGACAATGTTGAAGTCCTGAGTGTCCACATTCATGGTAAAAAGAATGTTTGACTCTGGATCAATATTCTCAGTGTTCACTTCCTTTGTTTTCTCTTCCTCATGTTCAACCTATGCCTCAACTTGTTCTTTAACCTGTTCCTTTGCTTGTTCCTCAACTTGTTTCTCAACTTGTTTCTCTGCCACTACCGGTGGTTTGTCTTCAGCCGGTGGGGGTAGGTTATCCTTGATAGTCAAGTCAGGAATACCACCAACTTTTTTCTTACCCTTATCACTTTTCTGATATACTTTAGTGAAAGATTTGTCTATTTTATGTCTATCCTTCTCTTCCTTCTCCTTTTCTACAAATAATATATCCCATTTGTCAATCGTTTCATCAGCAATTTCTTTGACTCTACCTGCCATTAAGCTAACCTATCGGTGACCACTAGCAAAAACTGACCAATTAGCTTCTGCAATCAATTCATCAATCTCCTACCAGGATTTGATAGAGTGAACTGCCAACAATGCTTTAACTTTTAATTTCTTGTCAAGTTCCATTATAGAATTTCTTTTTGCCTCAAGTATCAGATAAAGATCATTAGGCAAATCATCAATGACCTCAATTAAAAATTTCTTGTAAATATCAAGATGTAGAATGATACTTTCCTCAATTGTTTCCTTATCAGAATCTTTGAAAGTCTGATAACATTTTCTGATATTGCTAAGGTTTCCATCCTGGGTAGTTTCATTTATAAGTTCTTCAATTTTCTTAACCTCAGTAGTTTCCTTATCCATGACAATGTTGAAGTCCTGAGTGTCCACATTCATGGTAAAAAGAATGTTTGACTCTGGATCAATATTCTTAGTGTTCACTTCCTTTGTTTTCTCTTCCTCATGTTCAACCTATGCCTCAACTTGTTCTTTAACCTGTTCCTTTGCTTGTTCCTCAACTTGTTTCTCAACTTGTTTCTCTACCACTACCGGTAGTGTGTCTTCAGCCGGTGGGGGTAGGTTATCCTTGATAGTCAAGTCAGGAATACCACCAACTTTTTTCTTACCCTTATCACTTTTCTAATATACTTTAGTGAAAGATTTGTCTATTTTATGTCTATCCTTCTCTTCCTTCTCCTTTTCTACAAAGAATATATCCCATTTGTCAGTCGTTTCATCAGCAATTTCTTTGACTCTGCCTGCCATTAAGCTAACCTATCGGTGACCACTAGCAAAAACTGACCAGTTAGCTTCTGCAGTCAATTCATCAATCTCCTACCGGGATTTGATAGAGTGAACCGCCAACAATGCTTTAACTTTTAATTTCTTGTCAAGTTCCATTATAGACATTCTTTTTGCCTCAAGTATCAGATAAAGATCATTAGGCAAATCATCAATGACCTCAATTAAAACTTTCTTGTAAATATCAAGATGTAGAATGATACTTTCCTCAATTGCTTCCTTATCAGAATCTTTGAAAGTATGATAACATTTCCTGATATTGCTAAGGTTTCCATCCTGGGTAGTTTCATTTATAAGTTCTTCCGGGGATAGAATATCTAATACCTTAGGTGTCGGTTTCTTTGGTGTAAGTTTCTTTCTCTGAATGTGAGGCTCTCTCATAGCTTGTTGTTTCTTCCTTAGTGTTCTTGTCCTCTTTAGAGAAGGAGTAGGTGTCAATGAAGGTTCCCTTTTCTTTCTTTCAACTCTTTTAAATTTTGTTGCTTTATCACTTTCTTTCTTAGAAGAAGTAACAACTAAGAAAACATGAGCTACCGGTTGCTGTCTGGTTTTACTTTCCTTCATGCTCTCAGCAATACCACTCATATGTTCAAGTCCCATCAATCCTTTCTTAACATCTGCTACAAACTTCAAAGCATCTTTCATTAATTTTTCTCTTTTGTTCCTCTCCTTCATCATGGATATATCACTCTCAATTTTTTCAGTTGTGCCAAATATCTTCTCAATCGGTTCCCTTGGTGCATCAAGAACTATCCTTTCATAAGACTCAATAATGTTCAAATCTACTTCATAGACCATCTCTATTATCCAAATGGTTCAAGGAATAACAACCTCCATCCATGTCTCATCTCTCTTCATTAGAAAACATATCTGTTTGTTATATTTGTCCACAATGCTTTGAGGAATCCTTTCCCTTGCCTTCATCTTAGTTTGAAAGTTCTTGAAATAATCTTTTACCAGCTTGTCACCATCAACACCTATGATGGTAATTGATTCCATAATATGTCTTCCAACAAGGATGTCATAAGCAAAGTCCTTGTGACCAATGTCGGGGATCTCCTTTGTGAAATAAAGCATTATCCATACAAGTAAGCTACCAAATTTAAAGGTTCCTTTCTTATCACCCTTGATCTTCCCTAAACTTTCTATTAGTTCATCCTTTAACCATTCAAAAATGTCAATCTTTGCACTATGTTGGAACCCTAAAATTTTCAAATTTTAGAGTTCCATATTCAGTCAAAAGGCAGATTTTTCCATGTGATTGTGTGTATAACATATGATTAGCCCTCACGAACCTATTATGCAATCAAAAATTGAGGTAAGTATGTATTTCCCAAATCTGAATCTTGAGGTGCATGCTCTCAAGCCCTAATTATTTATTCTAAAAGTAGGATGCTTTTTAAATTTGTTTATATTCAAGTATTTCAATTTTAATATTCACTATATCTTTTGAATAAATCCGAATGCAATATACAATATTTTAAAGACATGTTGGATTTTCCATTCATGCAGGAATATTTCAATGAGCAGGCCATGTTATGAAATGTTTATATCTAACCTAGTACAAAATGTTGAAGCCATATGCATTCATGAAAGCCTTTTTTACATCTTATCTCAATTTTTCCTGCCTCAATATATTAAGTTCAATGTCTTAATTTATATGTTAATTCCCTTTAGGTTGATATCATAATATATTCATTAAATATTTTATGTTATAAAAGGTTAAATGATATTTTTTTAAATTAATACATCTTTGAGTGTGGTTATTGTAGGGGTAAGAGATGTTTCAATTATATGCTATTGGCTTTCAAAATTTTATAAATGATTTAAAATATGAGAGCATCTTTTGGAGAAATTATTTAAATCTTTTGAATAAAAGATTTTAAACATTATAAAGAGAAGTCCTATAGAAAAGGGCATTAATCTTTTAAATCATTTTAAATAAATGATTATAAAAATGTGATGAAGGAAAAGTACGAAGCGGGGCTCGATGGGTCTCACCCATCGGGTATCGGTGTAGGCATTTTCAAAGCCTCCCGATCCCCCGATAAGGTGTAGGCATTTTTGTCTATTAAGCTGGATATGAAGAGAATCGACTCTCTTCAACTTGACATTAATGCACTGCAGTGGCCAAATCTATTTTGAGAGCTCCAAAACTAAAATTAAAGTAGCAGCATCTTCAGGTTTTAGACCATGAGAAACTGTTAATTTTTCCTCTTGAAGCAGATAGAATGAAACTTTATTTTGCCATGCAATCATTAAGAAAAATGCTTACAAAGGTGGTTGTGAAGGGTATTTCAATAGTGGAGCGTGCAGTCATTAACCAAGACAAGGGAAAGTACAATCTATTAGCTGAAGGTACAAATCTTGCAGCCCTGGTGGGTATTGAAGAAGTCGATGGAAGAAATACCAAAAGTAATCATGTTATCAAAATCGAACAAACACTTGGAATAGAGGCAGCTAGAAGTGTCATAATTGAACAAATAGAGTATACCATGAAGAATCATGGGATGAGCATTGATATTTGGTATATGATGCCCTCCCCGATTCCCAGCCTTGCCCTCATACTAGACCAATCCATTTCGCAGTCTGTTCAACCCTACCTTTATCATTGGCCATCTAAAGATGGGTTCTCTTCGACCTGCTACTTCGGAACAGATTTCCTCAATAGATTCTTGATTGCTTGCAGAGTAAGCACCCAATATCCATTTGTTGGAGTGATAAAGTGGTTAAGCTATTCGCCAAGCTCAGCCCTTACCACAAAAAGGCTTATTCGCTGAAGGAAGATATTCAATTATTCTGGGTCGATGGGTCAAGGTGGTAAATAACTTCACAACACATCTGATTCATGGAGAAATTCCCTTCCTAATTTATCCTAAACACAGGTTCTTTATGAAATGAAAGACAGTGTCTTAATGCTTGCATCATTTGAGAAAACCACGGATCACCTCTTTGATGCTTCCATTCATGGGAGAATTGATCAAATTGAAGGTGTAAGTGAGTGCATGGGCATATGGATGCCAATAGGAACATGTCTATTGAAAATTAGACAAAGGATTGAAAAACTACCAGAATTGGAATATGGCCCAGAGCCGCTCATTTCACAATGATTGTTCCTTCAAATTCCATTCTTGACCTAGTCAAAGTAGAAGAGAATCATACTACCAAAGACTTGAGGAGTTGTGGGCGTATTTTTCAACATATCTTAATATATTGTCATCATGCATCTCTTTCTATAGAGTGCAGTCAATGATGTGGTGTTTGTCCCATAGGTAGTACTCCTATTCCAGATCAAGATGGTAGTGTGTGGTTGCAAATGTTTGGAAGCTGGCCTAATCTGTAAGATTCGTGATGAAGACATTAATTAAATGGAAGAAGGTGCCAAAATTTTCAATAGAATATGTTTAGTGGTTTCATTCATTATTTGATGTTTCCCGGGATAATAATCTGGTCTCCTTGGTTTGCCATTCTGTCATAGATGTTTGTTTGGATGAAAGGGTTGTTTCTAGTGATTCCATTGTTGCTATGTTTCTAGATGGAGCAATTGTAAAGGAGTGGTGCAATTGTTGAATGTCTCATGTCGTTTATAGGAGATTTATAGTCCTAGTGCAAAATTTATATCTGAAATGCCTTGGGTGGACTTCAATGATAATCCTGCTATCTGAAAACCAACATTGTCGCCCTAACCTTAATCCAGCGGGTATCGGGGTAACTAAAAACTCATTTCCCCGATATCCCGATGGAGTGGCTATGTTGACAAGCCTTCGCAAAATGCATCGAGTGATCGGAAGAGTAATGAATTTCTTTCCCCGATGAGCCAATGAGGAAGACCTATATCATCGGGCATCATTATAATTAAAAAACATGCTATCCCGACAATGGAAAGCTACGTCGATGGAAATCAAGTGGAAGATGTTACACGCAAAAGTAAATAGATTTTCCAAGGGAGTACTCCTTATCCAATCATAATGTTTTGAATTTCTATTTGGGATATAATGTTTATTATTTGCAAAAGTATTTTGAGGAAATTTTTTTTATAACATAGTCATGATAATGTTTCAATGTTATTGCTTTATATAGAGTATAAGAAATATATTTTGCCACGAAGGAAATTATGACAACACGACAACAGGAAGTATTTTTTACCTAGATTTAATATAATGTTCTGATATCATGGTTTGGGATGTAACTTTGTTATTTGTAAAAGCATTTTGGAAGGTAACTCTATTTATTATATTTTGATGTAAATAATATGTTAATATTATTACTTTTCAGATGGTACTAAGGTGTTTATTGTGTCAAAAAAGAAAAATGCATTTGATATTCTTGACTTAAGTGACCTTTAAAATATTTAGGATGTCATCGTATATTCATTGGAATGATCTTTTTTACCCTAATTCATTAAAATAAAAATATATACATTAGGGTAAATTATAAAGAGTTTGATTCACTTTTATGATGATATGTTTTCCTAATCAAATTGAAAAGTGAAAATATATTATTGCAAAGATGGAATATTTACCCAAAGTGATTATTTCCAAAGGGAAATTTATGTGGTTAATGTTACTTTTGAAAAGTATATTTGAAAATCATGTGAATATTAGGGATTCTTATTTATGTAAACATTTGCCCTAAAATTCTATTTTAAGAGGCAAATTATTAAATATCCCTAATGTAATATGAATTTTTTATTACATTGTTTGGTGTGCAGGACGCTTACATATGAAAGTTTGAATTTATTGTTCCTAAGCACATGTTGAGCAAGGAGTATTTCTCACCACATAATAATCTTTATTTACTTGCAAAAACACTTTGAAAACAAATTTTATTTGTAGTATTTGATATAATTATGATAATATTCTAATTACCTTTGAAGAAGTTATAAAAGAATATATTTTGACAAAGGGTAAATTATGTTTATACATAAGTGCTTTCAATATGGTGACTTAATGATATTGTCTCCCATCATGTTTTTACCCTAATTTTTTGAATTGAATCCATATTAGGGTAAGTATTATTCTTTATTGTATGAATAATGTATTTGAGGATCAAAGTGTGAATATTATATTTTGTTCAAAGAAGAAAATATATTTTGAAAAGTTATTTTTACCCAAGATAAAATGATGAATAGCATTTATTAAAATGGATTTTGGTGTTTTGAGGAAATCTTTTCATATGCATATTATTTGCCCTAAGTTAATTGAATATGTTCGTTAGGGTAAATTATTTTTATCATATAGTTAATGTTTGATTGATTTTTGCAAAGTATTTATCCTATATGATAAAATATTCCCAAGAAAGATGAAGTTGCCCTAAAAGGATGAAAAGGTATTGCAAAGTTGGAATATTTATCCATGGTTATCATTTTCCAAGGGAAGTATTATTATTTAGTATAAAGTATTTTACCTTCTGTTATTATTTGGAAATATATACTAGGGTAAATATTTTGTTTTATTATACGAATTAATGTTTTTAAAGTTCCAAGTATAAATATAACTTTGCAAAATATCCTCTTGATGATATACTTTGATTAAGGAGGATTAATCTTGCATTAGGGAAAGGGATTATTAATCTTTCATAAGAAAAACCTAATCAAGAGTAATTGATTTTTTAAATCAATGAATTTGATTGTTTTAGTTTGTGTGCAGGATATTTTATCAAAGTTTGGTGACGAGGAATATCAAGGAGTTCAAGAGCGGAAGTGGAATTTTATCAAAGTGAAAGATTAGAAAGAACATTATTAAGCATCATTTAGTATTTTTTAGGGTTTCATTTGTAATTATTGCTTAAACCAAAGGGTATGTCCTTTGAGAAGCAACTGTCTGTAACTATCCCTTATGTGTATAAAAGGGAAGTCATCCAGAACAAGGGGCGATAATCAGAGGAGTCAGAATAACAACATAATGTTGTAAGGATTGAATATCATTTTGTATTAGAGAAGTCTATAGGAAGAAGAAGTAACATTTTGTGCAAGCAATTTGTAATGGAGTATCTGCAAGTGCAACTTATGTATGCAATTATTTCCTGAAGATTAATATACAAGGTTCATTGTTTCTTTTTCCAAATATTTTGTACACTTTTGTATTGATGATTATCTTTGTCCTCTTGATAGATTTGTTTATAGATTTTCTATGATGTGAATCACATGTCGTTGCATTAAGTGAAAGATTGAGTTCTTATTCTTTGTGTAATGCATATTGAACCTTCATAGTTGATGAGAAATTGTCTCTTGAGTTGATAAGATATTTTGTCCACAAAGTGTCATATATATCCCTGGATAGAGGCACTGGTCTGTTATTGATATTTTAAGGTTTTGATCTGTATGCATTCAAGGTCCCTGATAGAGAAATGTTCTTCCCAAATCCTATATGAACTGTTCTATGCAGATTTCACTTAAGTCTTGAAAGAAATCTCATTTTCAATATACATTCACAATCATTTCTTTTCAAAGCATTCAGTTAAAGTACATAATAAAGCATAGTTGCAGAACAATAATTTGCCAGTTGTGCAAACTTGCTAAAAGGTTTAAATAAACTATAAATAACCTCTTTTGTGCTTGAGAGGAAGAGGCACACCCACCTAGGTTCACTGGAGCCTTAAGTGCAGAGGGATTTGGTCTTTGACCATCCTTGTTCGTTGGCCAAGGCTGATTGGAGTACTTGAGGATTTGGCAAGTCTTTTGGTTTTCAAATCTGTGGTTTTGGAAACCAACACACTGTTCTTCACTATTTCATATGCACTATGTATACACAGACCAGAAACAAAATTTAACCTATTTGTATGAGCAACTTTGTAACCAATCACCATACTCACATATTTCACATTCTCATCAGTGATATCACTAACCCTAAGGGATCCACTATCAGATGTAGCATTGGTTAGGTTCATAAACACCTTGTTTGGGATTTTCGTCTTCTTGTTAGGCCTAGTACTGGTAGAGGGTAAACCAGTGACCACCTTGATTGCCTCCTTAGTAATTTTGAAAACAAAATCTAACCACATGAATTCGCCATGAACCCTGCTAAGTACAAGATGAACTATCTCATCCAAAAATTCAAGAATGTTCAAGATATCAACAAATCCTAAATCAGATCCAGAAGGATGGTTTTAGTACTGTGTCTATTGCTGATGAAAACGAGACTCTCAAAAAATACCATGATATTATTGCCAAAGAGGAAACGTTCTGGAAGCAGAGATCGAGATGCATCTGGCTTAAGGAAGGAGATAGGAATACAAGATTCTTCCATATGTCGACTATCAAGCATAAAGCAGTTAATAGGGTGAACAATCTAGTTGTGGAGAATGGGGAGCTGGTCAAGGAGGATGAAATAAGGAATGAAGCTAAGAGGTATTTCTCAGACCTCCTCAAGAGGGATCACAGTCTGGATGCTGAAGCCCAATCCTCTTTTCTTCAGAACATTCCTTGTCTCATTGATGCTCAAAAGAATTCCTCCCTCTCCTCCATTCCCTCTAACTTAGAAATTAAAAATGTTGTTTTCTCCTTTGATGGTAACAAAGTGCCTAGTCCAGAAGGCTTCCCAATGTTCTTTTTTCAATATTTTGGGGAGATTGTTGGAATTGATGTTTCCAATGGGGTTAAGAAATTTTTGGGGCTAGAAAGCTCTTGAAAGAAATCAATGGAACTTTTATTGCTCTCATCCCCAAGATTCAAGGTGTTGATTCTTTGGATAAATTCAGACCTATTAGACTCTGCAATTCTTTTTATAAGATTATCTCCAAGGTTCTTACCTCTAGAATTCTGGTTGTCCTTCCTGCATTAATTAAACACCAACAAAATGGGTTTCTTCTTGGAAGACAAATTCTTGACTCCATTATTACGGTCCATGAGAACATTCATTCCCTTGTTAGAGCAAAGAAGCAGGGTCTCATCCTAAAGCTAGATCTCTCCAAAGCCTATGACAGGGTTGACTGGTCTTTACTTCAAAAAATCCTCACTTCTTTTGGGTTCTCCTCTAGAGTTGTCGACCTTTTCTCCCAACTTACCACCTCTGCTACTTTTGTTGTTCTTGTCAATGGTTCTCCTTCTACTTTTTTCCAAGCTTCTAGAGGTCTTAGGCAAGGAGATCCTATCTCCCCCATCCTCTTCATTATTATGGCCAAATGCTTTGGAAGGACCAAGGAAAAAATGGTGT
This sequence comes from Cryptomeria japonica, assembly GCF_030272615.1. Classification (NCBI taxonomy): domain Eukaryota; kingdom Viridiplantae; phylum Streptophyta; class Pinopsida; order Cupressales; family Cupressaceae; genus Cryptomeria; species Cryptomeria japonica. The sequence goes on along the minus strand of NC_081413.1, from coordinate 428,660,854 downwards.
TGCAAGGATCCTTTAAGGGCCTCCAACCATCCTTTGCTGACCTTATCTGCTCCCACCAGCAGTTTGTTGATGACACTATTATTATGGGGGAATCAAGTATTTCAGAAGCTAAAGTTTTGAAGAGCACCCTGTGTAAATTTACCTCTGCTTCAGGTCAGCTTATCAACTAGGCTAAAAGTGAAGTCTTTTTCATTAATACTCTAGAGAGAAGACAACAGAAGATTAGTAGAATCTTGGAGTGTAGGACTGCTGACCTTCCTGCCACCTACCTTGGTCTCCCCATGGGAATTGCCCCTCCTAATCCCTTCTAGAGTTCTCTAGTGGACAAATTTCATAAAAAACTTGCTGGTTGGAAAGGGGCCCTCTTAAGTCAAGCTGGCAAGCTCCAACTCCTTAAGGCTACTCTTCAAAGTATTCCAATTTATGCTCTTAGTCTTTTCAGAATTCCAATTAAGTATGCTAAAGAAATTGAGAAAATTCAAAGAAGATTCCTATGGTCTAGGGTTGAGGATAAACAAAGAATGTCCTTGGTGGCCTAGGACTAGGTCTATAGTCCGAAAAGAAAAGGAGGTCTGGGCCTTAGGAGGATTCATACTCTAAATGAAGCTCTCTTGTCCAAACAAGTCTGGAGAATGTTTCATTCCAATTCTGAATGGTGCAAAATTTGGTGAAGTAAGTACTCTCTTTTGTCCTCCTCTCTCTCCTCTTTTCTCAATTTGGATCTCAGTATTAATGGATCCCACATTTGGAATCATGCCTCTAAATGTAAAGAAAGTATAGCTAAAGGAGTGATATGGAAACTTGGAAATGGTAGGAAAGTAAAATTCTGGGAGGATCCCTGGCTTTTTGATAAACCTCTAATGGACTTCAATGAATGGGCCCCCCATTCTCCCTCCTGTATTAGATCTTTTGCCTCCTTAGCTGCTGAGTACTGGGATGGTAATGAATGGCAGAACATTGAAAGTATCCACCCTAGCCTTTCTAAGCTCAAGATCCATCTATCTACGGTATGGCTGAATAATGAAGAGGACTCCCTTATTTGGAAACATGATCCCAAAGGAACTTTATCTGTGTCTTCTATGTATTGTGTCCTTCCCCCCCCCCCTTCCTATTAACCCTTATTGGTCTAAAGCCTGGATTAAGGGTCTTACCCCCAAAATCAATTTTTTCTTCTGGACTATCCTCCAAAATAAGATCCTGACCCTTGATAGCCTCAAAGGCAGAGGTTTTGCCCTCCCTAATAGATGTGTTTTGTGCCTTCAAGAGGAAGAGTCTGTGGACCATCTTGCTCTCCACTGTTCCTTCTCAGCCTCTATTTGGGAAAGCTTCCTCAAGAGCTTTAGTATCACTTGGGTGTTTCCTAATAACATTAGAGATATGTTCTCCTCCTGGAATATTCAATGGGCTAACCCTTTTTTGAGATGTTTGTGGCAGCTTTCTCTTCCTCACATCTTGTGGGGTCTATGGAAAGAAAGAAATAACCGAATCTTCAGGGATGTCTCCCTCAATCAAGATATTGTATTTCAGAAAATTCAATGGTCTATTTAGGAAAATATAGGGATCATTGAGGGTCCTTGTTACTTGAACAATCCACTGGATTCAAATATCTTAAGGGTATGGAATATGAAGATCACTGATGGTCCTAATGTCAACCAAGATAAAAGGCTTGAAGCTAAGTGGCAAACCCCTCCTCAAGGTTGGCTCAAAGTTAATTTTGACGGTGCTGCCAAATGTAACCTAGGTCCTTTAGGTTGTGGAGCTATTCTTAGAGATCATAGAGGAATTTGCAAGGAAATGGTTGTTGTCCCTATTGGAACCCAAACCAGTCATAAAGTTGAAGCAATGGCAGCTCTTCAAGCCATCATCCTAGCCAAAAAATGGAAATGTCCCTATCTATGGATAGAAGGGGATTCAAATAATATAATAAAGTGCCTTAATGGGACTTCAAAACCTTCTTGGTCAATTCACAACATAATCACCTCTGCTATTGACATTATTAGCACCTTTAAAAAATGCCATATCTCCCACATCTACTGGGAGGCCAACGGCTCTGCTGACTAGGCTGCCAATGCGGCGGTTAAAAGTGAGGCAATTACCACATGGATGGGTGAAAGCGGACTCCCCAAAGATGTCAGACAAATCATTAGCAATGAGCGATATAGAAGCACTCCAAAGACTCTTGATGGACAGGATAATTATGAAAAGTACTGATGTGAGTACTTTGAGTTATTTTAATAATGAGAAAATCACTCATTATAACATCAATGCCATAAACTCTCATGCTTTCTGGGTAATTGTTATAGCTTCAAAAAGCTCTTAGTTTAATCAGCTTTGTAAGTTTCAAAATTTGGCCATGAGTAGCGACAACATGGGTGGAAATAGGAGGCGATATAAACCAAGTAGTTGTAAAGAATGGAAACAGATTGAAGAGGTTTGGGGTATTCTGCAGCAAGGTGGTCTCTCAAACTTCATGGAGAGACTCCACGGCCGAGATGGTATGGTAACCAGTCTTTTCTGCAAGAACTAGAAGAAGGGCATGTTAAAAATGGGCGATCAAATGGTTGAAATCGATGAAGATTTAATTGCTCAAGCTACGGGCCTCACCAGGGAAGGTTGCAACTTCTACATAGATAGGAAGGTCAGCAGGGAAGCTATTGAAAGGTACCCTGTAACTGAGAAAGAGAAAAAATGACTGGTAAAGTTGAGCAAAACCTACTACCCGCCTAGGGCTTTTGCCAAACCCTGGCAAGAGATTCTTTTTGTTTTAATGCGATATATCACTCTAGATGGTAGGTTTACGAAAGTCTATGGGTATCACTTTGTTCTGTTAAATCACTTTAGGCACAATGATAAGGTTAATTTCCCTTATTTCTTGCTTTGTTCGATGAATGCATCCCTTAAGGCTTACAAAGAGAATCCTTTGGGTGATACTGCTATGCACCAAGGTCTAATGGTCCTAATTTATGACCATTTAAAGGCCACTCAAATTGCTCGTATGCAGCCCTCTGTGGATTCTGAGGAAGAGATGTCTGATTCTGCCTTTTCTGAGGAGGAGGAATCTGATAGTGACTCTTCATCTGATACAGAGGATAGTTTTGATGACTCAGAGTATGAAAGTGGGAAGAAGAGGAAATACAGAAAAACAAGACCCTCTTCATGCAAGGGCAAAAAGCCTCAAAGCAAACCCCTGATTAGCATCTCTTCGAAAGGGGAGGATTCAGACGATTCTGAGAAGGAGAACCCTAAAGGGCTACTGAAGAAGAAAACTAAAATCCATACCCAGACCCAGAAAAAGCACAAGAAAAAAGAGGAGATTGGCAAGGAATCGGAAGCTGACAAGCAAGCAAGGACCCTGGAAGCTGAGCACGGCCTGGAAAAGGAGACTATGGAAGAGACTCTCAGGGTTTCCGACACAATTTTCACCCTCCACATCCCCAAAGAAGAATAGGTTACTCTTGGAAAAGCTTCTCCCTCATCTGGCCCTCCTCCTGAGGGTTTGCATGGTTTCATGGAAACTATGGAGTGGCTCATTAATGGTTACAAGAAAGCTATGGATGAATACAAGAAGCTCTGTAATAGAGTCTTGATTCTGGAAACCATTAATATTGGGGAGGGAAATACAATGGCTGACTATATTGAGGACCTAAAAAACACCATCACCAAAGCTGAAGACATTAGAGATGCTTTCAATCCCAGGTCTGAGAAGATTGAAAAGGAGATGCTGCACAGAAAAAGCCTTGCAGACACTAGCGAAAAAACCCTCTCGGACACTGTCACCAAAGTTGATTAAATTGAGGAGTGCTTGAAGAACATCGCTGAACAGAGCCTAAGTATTTTGAAGATTTCAGCCAACAACACCCACACCCTCATCAGCAAGATGGATGATGATAAGGAAATCCAAGACTTAGAACTGGAAGCTAAAGGAATAGGGGAAGCTCAAGGTCCCAGAACCCGCACCAGAGGCAAGAGGAAGGAAAAGAAACCGAACAAGGATCTGGAAGACCTGAAAGCTATCGGGGCCACCTATGATGAGCTGGTGACAAAGGCGGAGGATCTGCTAAAGAAAATCGCTGTGTAGCGCATTCCCTGTTTCTTTGCTATTTTTTTGTTAAGTTGTTCTTTCTGTTCACTGGTCTTTTGGCCAGTCTTTTTGTCTGTGGACTCTTTTGTTCTATTCTTCTTGGTGCTTTTTCTCTATCTATGATGTAAAGGTTTCGGGTCCTGAAAACCTATTTTTTAATTAATCAATACAAATCCTAAATCCTCAACAATCTTATGCTCTGGCTTGATTAAACCTTGTTTATCAGCTATAACATTTTGGTATATGTTTTTCAAATCATCAGACCCTAAATTCTCTATGTTGCAATGAATATATATCCTCAGATCTTCAACAAAAGCAACTCCCTTTAGAATTTTAGAAAAGGCACCAATGAAATCATCTTGCTTAGCAATCTCAGGAATGATCTTAAAAATAGGTCTAGGATGCTTAACATTCTCTACCACATTAGGGTTTGCAATGAATTCGGCAACAAAAGATGAAGTAGCCATGATAAAAAAATAAATACCTTTTCTGCAAGTGAAATCATCTGAAATGCCCTGAAAATGTCAGCTGCTTTGCCTCTTGAATGCCTTCACTCTCTTCACGCTCTTCTAAAATTTGAATGCTTTGTGATTCAAAATGAGGGATTTTTGTGCTTTATAACCAAAACGTTTGCCAACAACCGCATTAAATGCTTCTGGTTAAGTGAAAACTTAACATCTATGTCGGTAAAGAAGAAATATAACTTCTTACCATCAACCGAGGGTAAAATGAATGATTTTGAATTTGTTGCCTTACCCCTAAGGATTATTCCTTAGTTAGATGAAGTACCTCTTGCCGGTGTAGGACTACCCTGTTCTGTTGGTGCAGAGATAGATTCATCACTACTTTGATCTCTCTTCCTAAACTATTGTTTAGAAAATTCTTGCTTGATTTCAGTCACCTTTTCTTTCCCTTTGTTATTGGATCCTTTATTGTTTGTCGGTGAATTCTTGCTTCTACAAAATTTTGCAATATGCCCAATCTTGTTAAATGCATAGCAAGTTACATTATTTCTCTGAATCGCCTTTCCATAACCTTGACCGGTTTGAGTTCCGCATTGATTAGATAAATGTCCAAATCTACCACAAACATAGCATTTCACATTCATTCTGCAAGTGTCTGAGTTATGACCATTTTTATTGCATTTGGAACATTGACCAGTGGGTGAGTTTGTATTCTGATTATTTCTAAATCTGCACTTATTTGCTCTATGACCAAATTTGTTGCAATTAAAACATTTCCCATTAAATGTATAAGCATTAGGTTGCCTTACCAGTTTGTTGTGATCATGATTGTTTGCAGTCCCAGAACTTTCTCAATGTTCAAATCTAAGTCCAACTGTTTCTCCATCAAGTTTCTGACTTTTCAGCATATCATCAAGATTATCCGAACTTTTCTTGAATTTGTCTTTGTATTCATTTGCAGTGACCAACTCACTTTCCAAAGTGCTAACTTGTCTCAAAAGTTCCTCTTTGTCATGTTGCATGTGAATCAAATCAGTTTTAAGCATATCATTTTCATAACTAATCCTTTGAGATTCATTTGATCTTTCATTAAGTCTTCTGGCCAAATCTTCCTCTTTCTTCTTCCTATCTTCAATATCTTTGCATAATCTCATGGTTAAATCTTGCATCTCATTCTTCATGTTACTGTTCTCTTGTCTCAATTTCTCTGCAATATCTTTCAGAGTTTCTTTTTCCTCATCATCTTGATTTTGTAATTGCACGTGTAATTATTTTCTCTTGTTCTTTGCTATAACTAGGTTATCTTGAAGTGCTTTGATAAATTCCTGAGCAGTTCCGAGTTCATCTTCCAATTTGATATTCTTCAATTTTTTTGCATCAAAATCTTCAAGAGCCCCTTCCAATTGTTGTCTCAAATTTTCCATCGGTACCGGTTTTAGAATCTTCCTCAAGGTGTTAGGCTTCTGTAAATAGAGGACTAGGCTTTGATACCAATTGTTAGATACTTGATTAGTCCCAAAGACACAGAGAGGGGGGGTGAATCAGTGTCTAATCGGTAAAAAAAATATTTAAACTTGTTTGCAACTTTATAACCTAAATTAATATACCTGTTGGCATTCTACACTCTAGTGAGAAATTATGGTGTTTTCATTGATGGCAACCTACTAGCAACCTTGTGGCATTCATCTGGTAAAGACATCGGCAGGCACTGACATCATCAGACACTTCACCGGTAGTGACAACAATGTATACCAACACCCCAGCCGACAGGAAGAAACTTTTGTTTATTGTATTTAATTGTAAATATCTTTTGTAAAGCCGACATGGCATATTGTAATAGACTCATATATGTATGAGATCTTGTAAATCATTTTGTGATGAGGATGGATATATGACGGATTTGGTAGAAGTGATGAGCAAATATTAAGGCAGATTGTGTATAAGGTTTATGGTTATAGTATGAGCTTAAACCGGTACTGCACCTGGCATAGCAGATGCTGAATTGTAGTAGTACATTATATTGGATTTTCATAATCCATTTTATAAGTCAGTGAGACTTCCATTTTGTAGATTGAGCAATGAACTCTAGGCAGTTGGCCTTCCTGCATGTGCAGGCCCCTCTTGTAAGTAATATCCATTCATTATCCAGTGAGTGAATATTGTGGGTCACAAATCCCAACAGGGTTTTTCCCACACCGGGTTTCCTCATTAAACATCTTGTGTTATGGTGTGTTTTCTATGCTATCTTTACTGTTCCTATTTACTGCATTAATTCTTGTTTACCGGTACACTATTTTGGAATGCAAAATACTTAATAAGGTTAAATATTTTGTTAACCGGTTAGATATTGATTCACCCCCCCCCTCTCAGTATCTTTGGGACTATCATTAATCCTAACAATTGGTATCAGAGCCTGGTCCTCTATTTTCAAAAGTCTAACAGCTTGAGGAAGATTCTGACATAGGTACAGATGGAGAACTTAAGAAAGCAATTAGAAGGAGCTCTTGTGGACTGTGATTCAGAGAAGTTGAAGAATATCAAACTTGAAGATGATTTGAGAACTGCATAGGAATTCATTCAAGGACTTCAAGAGAATCTTACTATTGCTAGAAATAAAAGAAAAGAACTTCATGAGAAGATGCAGAGTGATGATGATGAAAAGGAAACTCTTAATGAGCTTGTAAACAAGATGAGGCAAGAAAACATGACTATGAGGAATGAAATGCAAGACATGACTATGAGATTTTGTAAAGCCATTGAAGATAGAAAGAAGAATGAAGATGACTTGACTAGGAGACTCAATGATGCTGGAAATAAAAATCTAAGACTCGGTCATGAAAATGATATGTTGAAGACAGATTTGATTCACATGGAACGTGATAAAACTGAACTTATGAGACAAAAGGGAATTCTGGAAAATGAGTTGGCTACTGCAAATCAACATAAAGAGAAATTCAAGAAAAGTTCAGAAGAACTTGATGATATGCTGAAAAGTCAGAAACCTAATGGAGATACTAATGGACTTGGATTTGAAGTTGGAGAAAGTTTCAGTATTGCAAACAATCATTATCACAATAAACTGGTAAGACAACCTAATGCTTACAAATTTAATGGGAAATGCTTTAACTGTAACAAGTATGGTCATAGATAAAATCAGTGTAGATCTAAAAACAATCAGAACATTAATCCACCCACCGGTCAATGTTCCAAATGCAACAAAATTGGTCACAATTCAGAAAACTGTAGAATGAATGTAAGATGTTATATTTGTGGATGATTTGGGCACTTATCTAATCAATGCAGAACACAAACCGACATAGGATATGCAAAGGCTATTCAGAAGAATAATGTGACTTGTTATGCTTGTAACAAGATTGGACATATTGCAAAATTTTGTAGAAGCAAGACTTCACCGGCAAACAATCAAGGACCCAGTTTGAAAGGCAAAGAGAAGGTTGATGAGGTAAAGCAAGAATTTTCAAGACAATGGATTAGAAAGACAAATCAGAATGTTGATGAGACTATTCCTTCACCGGTAGAATAGAGTATTACTCCACTGACAAGAGATTCTTCATCCAACTAAGAACTAACCCTTTAGGGGTATTGTAACAAGTTCAATATCATACAAATTAACCTTGGTAGATGGTGAGAAGATACATTTCTTCTCTACTGGTAGATGTGTTAAGTTTCACATAACCGGCGAGCATTTAATGCAGTTGTTGGAAGAAAAGACTGTTGGCATATGTGCAGAGTATGATGACATGATGATATTGTATATTGTCATTGATGTCAATATGCTGAAGAGTGAACCGGTATATTGAAGTAAGCAACTTGCAAGAGAATCGGTATGATGTTGTGAATTGGTATATGTGAAAAAGTGAAGCGGTATGTTTGTCCAAGTGAATAGGTATGCTGGAATGTGAACCGGTATATCTGAAAAAGTGAAGCGGTATGTTTATCCAGGTGAACTGGTATATGGAATGTTTTGTATCAAGGTTTCATATGGTATGACTATCGGTTGGTAGTCTTAGCTTTAGGGTTTCTGATTGAAGTGTTCTATGCATGTGTGATTCAATCGATGACATCGTGTGATGAGTTAGCATTGTAATGAAAAATAGATTGTGTTGCCATGTCAGCCTTGTGCACATGAAGGATCTTGCATGAAGGAGATTGATCCTATCTACCTCAGGAATGTGCGAAGTGTTTGTAAACGGTGGAGAATGCGTGATGGGTTATCAGCCTCCTAGAAGCGGTGAAGAATGAACATTGGAGAACATCTTGAGATCTGTTCAAGACTATTGTAATCAATGTAATATGTTCAATGATTAGGATCGAACTGACTGAATTGCTTAACCTAAATGTTTAGGGTTTAGGGTTTATGTTTTCGACCTATCTGTTTCCTATAAGGTCAATGTTATTTTTCATGTTGAGGTTGTTGGCAAATGTTGTGTGTTCATCTAAGTGCAGAGATACGTGATACTTGCCAGACCAGATAAGAGAATAGATACCTTTAGAGTGTGATTGCAGAAGGAAGGAACTAAAGCGGATGTGAATTGGCATTGAGTGTTGTTACCAGATCATTGTAATACCTCTTGACCTCTAACCACTTCAATAGTTGGAAAATCCCTTAACAAGGTAGCTTTAACCAACTTGCTGTAAATCCTTTAACAGGGTGACTCAAAATCATTGAGTTCTTAAAATCCTCTAACAAGGTAGCCTTTAATAGGGTTTAACCCTTAATCGGGTATTTTAGCCATCCCTTAACCAGGTGATCCCTAGTAGGATCGGTTCCTAACATAACCTATTGTAAAGTCTTTAACTGAACTAGGCTCCTAACAGAACGGACTTCAAAAGGGTTCAAAGAACAACTTGTGGATATTCATCCCCGCCGTGGTTTTTCCCAGCTGGGTTTCCACGTGAAAAATATGTGTGTTATGGGTGATGCTTTTCATGTGATTCTTTGTTATTCTCTATCAAGCAGTAAAGCATGTTGAACTAGTAAGTCTTTACATTTCTATTGATGTATTACTAGTGTATGCATATGGGTGAAGTGGAAATAAGATGTTGGATTGTGTGGAAAGCTAAGAGTTACCAGTTTGTGTCTTTCACATTCTTACTGTATTTAACCGGTAGTAATCTGGTTTTGACCAATGTTATTGATTGCCAGTCAAGTGCAGTGTTTTCAGTTAAACCGGTTCAAGGAAAAGTGTTTTTCTCAGTACTGATTCACCCCCCCCCCCTCACAGTACCAGTTTGGTACTAACTGTTCATCATTGAATCATCAATTGGTATGAAAGAATCCTCCAGGTCCTCTGTGTTGTAAGATTAACCGCTTGAGGTAAAGATACTACTCTAATGATGAAGAGGGAAGGTCCAAAGTTCAATAGAGACAACTTTAAAATATGAAAGGACAGAATGAAGATATACATCAGAAGCATGGGTGCTCAACACTGGAGATATGTTGAGAATGCTTATGTTATCCCTACCGGTACTCTCACCAATGATCAAAAGAGAGATTTGGGAGAATGGGCAAGTCATGGAAGCCCTAATCAGCAATTTATCTAACATTGAGTTTATTGATGTTTAGGATAAAAAGAATCCCAAAGACGTATGGGACACCCTTGAGAATATCTATGGCGGTGATGAGCATGTGAAACAAGCCGAGGAAGAAAGCCTTAGGGGAAAGTTTGAAGACATGCAGATGGCTAAAGGAGAGACCATTCAACAATATGGAATAAGAATCAAAACTATTGTTGGAGATATCAAGAGTGCGGGTGGTAAAATGGAAGATTCCACTGCTGTTAGCAAATTTTTGAGATCCTTATTACCAGTCTATGCAATAAGGGTTGCTGCTATTCAGGAGTTGAGGTTTGTAGACAAGACAAAGGTATCCCTGGACTCCATCATTGCAAAGTTAACAGCTTATGAGCTAAATAATTATGATGGTAGTATTTAGAAGACTGAATTAGCCTTTAGAGCATTTGTTGCACCATCTAGAAAAGGCAAAGAAGCTAGTACCAGTGGTGAACCAAGACAAAGTAGAGAAATGGATGATGAGGAGATCCTGATGGAATTTGAAGCTCTTCTTGCCAAGAGACTTCCCAAGGGAATTGGTTTTGAAATTCTTTTCTTGTAACCGGATACGACACATTGCTATAAACTTCCCTAATGGTGATAACAAGGACAAACAAGAGAGGTTCAAGAACTTCAAAGGAGGAAACTGGAGAAACTGTTTTGTAGTAGTTGATGAAGGTGTCACTGATGAGGAATCAAAAGATGAAGAAAATGAAAATATTGTGTTTGTCGCAGTTAAGGAAGATGTGTCAGACAAGAAGGCTCTTGTCTCCTGCTTTGATAATTCCAATGAGTGGATTATTGACAGTGGTTGTTCTCACCATATGACTGGTGATCGGTGTAAGTTTCTATCTCTGGAAGAGTATGATGGTGGTGTGGTTTATTTTGGTAATGATGCACCATGTATGGTAAAAGGCAGGGGGTCCATCTCTCTGAATGGAAGAAGCAATGCTGACAATGTGTATTGGGTAGAAGGTCTCAGACACAACCTTCTGAATGTTTCCCAACTGAATGATAATGGACTCACTCTGGAATTCAAAAATGGAGTTAGCAAAATCAAAGGAAAGAATGGTGAGCTAATGGCTACTGGTATGTAGACCAAAGTTAACCTATTTCAGCTAAATGCTAATGTCAGTACTTGTCTAATGGCTAAGTTTGAGGATAGCTGGATATGGCATAGGAGACTCTGCCATGTAAACTTTGATAATATTGTGAAGGCCGGTAAGAACAAGGTAGTTAAAGGATTTCCTATGCTGAGAAAACTGAAGAATCCTTTGTGCAGAGAGTATCAACTGGGGAAAATGTCTTCCTCAACCTTTAAAGGTAAACCTTTCATTGCAGACAACTTACTTGATCTTGTACATACTGATCTATGTGGTCCTATAAAAACTAGGAGTGTGCAGGGAGATAGGTATTTTATGATTCTTACTAATGATTGCTCAAGAATAATGTGGGTCAAATTCTTGAAGGACAAATCTGAAGCTTTTGGAAAGTTCAAAGCCTTTTGAGCACTGGTTGAAAAAGAAAGCAGTAAGAGGATTAAATGCTTAAGAACTGATCAAGGAGGAGAATTCACTTCTGGTGAATTCAACAAATATTGTGAAGAGAATGGCATCAACAGGCAACTGTTTGCCCCTAGGACTCCACAATAGAATGGCCTAGTAGAAAGGAACAACTAGACTGTGGTTGAAGTAGCCAGAACTATGTTGATCCAAGGGAAGGTTGCTCACACCTTTTGGAGAGAAGTGGTGAGAACTGCAGTCTACACAATGAACCGGGAACTCATCAAAAAGGGTAAGGGTAAAATACCTTATGAGTATTGGACCGGTAAGACACTAGTGTTAAGCTACTTTAGATTGTTTGGTAGAAAAAGTTATATCAAGAGGAGTGAACATCAGAGCAAGTTTGATGCTAAATGTGATGAGGGAATATTCCTAGGGTATTCCACAAAGAGAAAATCTCTCAAATGTTTCAACAATAGGACTCAAAGAATTGTTGAAAGCATCAATGTTAGAGTTGATGAAACCTCTGAGAAATATGAGGAAACCGACAGTGAGCAAGTAGAAGATGAATCGGTAGTAACCTTCTGGGAACCAGTTACAAAACAGCCTAGCACCAGTAATAGTGCTCATACACCAGTAGATGTTGATGCTGATGAAGATGAGGATGAAGAAGAAAAGCAAGAGGAAACAACCAAGATCATTCCTAGGTATGTAAAGTTGAATCATGATCCAAAGTAGATCATAGGAGACAAGGATGCAGGAATTATTACAAGAAGAAAAGTCAAAGAAAACTCTTGCATGATCTCTGAATTCGAGCCTAAAACATTCAAAAGGCACATAAAGATGAAGACTAGATCAAGGCAATGGAAAAGGAACTTCACCAGATAGAAAAGAATGGCACATGGTCTTTAGTACCCAGACCGAAGCATAAAAATGTCATTGGCACCAAATGGGTTTTCAGAAATTAGCTGAATGAAGATGGCTCAGTGGTTAGAAACAAAGCCAGATTGGTGTGTAAAGGATATGCCCAAGAAGAACAAGAAGACTATAGAGAAACCTTTGCTCCAGTAGCCAGATTGGAAGGAGTTCGTATGCTTCTTGCATATGCAGCATTCAAGGGATTCAAAGTATATCAAATGGATGTAAAGTATGCATTCCTAAATGGATTACTTGAAGAGGAGGTGTATATATAGAAACCAAATGGGTTTGCCCTTTCAGAAGACAGTGACATGGTGTGTAGGCTACATAAAGCCTTGTATGGACTAAAGCAGGCACCTAGAGCATGGTATGAACGCTTGCACTCCCATCTTGTGAAGATTGGATTTGAGAGAGTAAGTGAGGATAGTAAAATCCACCTGAAGTTAGAAGGAGATCAGATTCTAATCTATGAGGTATTTGTTGATGACAAGATGAGTCATGACTTTGGAGATGAGATGAAAAAAGAATTTGAGATGTCACTTATAGGGGAGATTAAGTTCTTCATTGGACTAAAGATTCAACAAATGAAAGATGGAATCTTTATCACTCAGTCAAAATATGTCAAAGAGGTGTTGAAGACCTTTGGCATGGAAGATAACAAACCGGTTGGTACACCAATGGTGACCGGTTGTAAATTATCAAAAGAGGATCTCATGGTTAGTAAATGAAAAGGAATATCGATCAATGATTGGTAAATTGCACTATGTAGTACATAGCAGACCAGACATTGCACATGTAGTGGGAATTACTACATGGTTCTAGAAAAGCCTAAGAGAATCCCACTTGGTAGCAGTCAAGCAGATTCTGAGATATCTGAAGGGACTATTGACTATGGATTATGGTACCCATATAGTAATGATTTCAACCTGAAAGTGTTTACAGATGCTGATTGGGCTGGTAATGTGGACAATTGGAAGAGCACAACCGGTGGTGCATTCTTTCTTGGTGGTAGACTAGTCTCATGGATGAGTAAGAAGTAGAGTTATATCTCTCAGTCTACATCAGAAGCAGAGTATGTTGCAGCATTTATGAACTGCACCCAGACAATTTGAATGAAGCATGTATTAAATGGCTTCAAAGTTCCTATATCTGAACTGGTAAGTATATTTTGTGACAACACAAGTGTGATTAACATCTCCAAGAATCCGGTTTTACATTCTAGAACCAAGCACTTTGAACTTAAGTATCATTTCTTAAGGGAAAAGGTTCAGAACAAAGAAGTTGTACTAGAACATGTTTCCAGTAAGGAGCAGTTAGCAGACATATTCACCAAGCCTCTACCAAAGGCTACCTTTACCTATTTGAGAGGTGAATTAGGGGTGCTTCCCCTTCAAGAGGTGAACTAAAGGTGTGTGCTCCACATCAATCAGGACTTACATTGATATATATATATTTTTAGGATTGGTGTGTTGAAGGATGGTACTATTTAGGGGGAGCAGCATAGTAGAAAATAGATGTTTATGCCTTCACTTTGGCATTGTTTTCAAAGGGGGAGAAGATGTGAAACAAAGAAGATATCTACAGTATTGGGGGAGAAGATGTGAAACGGAGAGATATCTTTGTATATTGCCATTAATGCCAAAGGGGGAGATTGTTGGCATACGTGCAGAGTATGATGACATTTTGATATTGTATGTTGTCATTGATATCAATATGTTGAAGAGTGAACCGGTATATTGAAGTAAGCAACTTGCAAGAGAACCAATATGATGTTGTAAACCAGTATATGTGAAAAAGTGAAGCAGTATGTTTGTCCAAGTGAACCGGTATGTTGAAATGTGAACCAGTATATGTGAAAAAGTGAAGCGGTATGTTGGTCCATGTGAACCGGTATATAGAATGTTTTGTATCAAGGTTTCATATGGTATGACTACCAGTTGGTAGTCTTAGCTTCAGGGTTTCTGGTTGAAGTGTTCTATGCCTGTGTGATTCAATCGATGACATCATGTGATGAGTTAGCATTATAATGAAAAACAGATTATGTTGCCACGTCAGCCTTGTGCACATGAAGGATCTTGCATGAAGGAGATTGATCTTATCTACCTTGGAAATGTGCGAAGTCTCTGTAAACGGTGGAGAACGCGTGATGGGTTATCAACCTCTTAGAAGCGGTGAAGAATGAACGTTGGAGAACATCTTGAGATTTGTTCAAGACTATTGTAATCAATGCAATATGTTCAACGGTTAGGATCAAACCGACTGAATTGCTTAACCTAAATGTTTAGGGTTTAGGGTTTATGCTTCCGACCTATCTGTTTCCTATAAGGTCAATATTGTTTTTCATGTTGCGGTTGTCAGCAAATGTTGTGTGTGTATGTAAGTGTAGAGATATGTGATTCTTGCTAGACCAGATAAGAGAATAAATACCTCCAGAGTGTGATTGTAGAAGGAAGGAATTAAAGCGGATCTGCATTGGCATTGAGTGTTGTTACCAGATCATTGTAATACTTGCTGACCTCTAACCACTTCAATAGTTGGAAAATACCTTAATAGGGTGGCTTTAACCAGCTTGTTGTAAATCCTTTAACAGGGTGACTCAAAATCATTGAGTTCTTAAAATCCTCTAACAAGGTAACCTTTAACAGGGTTTAACCCTTAATCGGGTATTTTAGCCATCCCTTAACTGGGTGATCCCTAGCAGGATCAGTTCCTAACATAACCTATTGTAAAGTGTTTAATCGGACTAGGCTCCTAACAGAGCGGACTTCAAAAGGGTTGAACCAACAGCTTGTGGGTATTCATCCCCACTGTGGTTTTTCCTAGTTGGGTTTCCACGTGAAAAATATGTGTGTTATGGGTGATGCTTTTCATGTGATGCTTTGTTGTTCTCTGTCAAGCGGTAAAGCATGTTGAGCCAATAAGTCTCTACATTTTTGTTCATGTATTACTAGTGTATGCATATGGGTGAAGTGGAAATAAGATGTTAGATTATGTGGAAAGCTAAGAGTTACCAGTTTGTGTCTTTCACATTCTTACTGTGTTTAATTGGTAGTAATCTGGTTTTGACTGGTGTTATTGATTGTCAGTCAAGTGCAGTGTTTTTAGTTAAACCAGTTCAAGGAAAAGTGTTTTTCTCAGTACTGATTCACCCCCCCTTTCAGTACCGATTTGGTACCAATTATTCATCATTGAATCATCAAAGACATTATAAAGCATCGGTTATCCCTCTTTTTCAATTCACCAAGCATTCAAACTTTCAGAGAGCGCAAAATTTGAGCGAAGGCATCCAAGGCGAAGAAGTGAAGCGATTTCTTTGAAGCACTCAACCATTATCAGGCAGCTTAAGGTATTTTTCAATGGATTCCTCCTCTGCTCTGGAATTTATTGCAAACCCTATTGTTGTGAAATTTGTGACATGCCCTAGGATAGTTTTTAAGATCATTCTTGAGATAGTGAAACAAGATGAGTTCATAGGTGCTTTATCTAAAATTCCAAAAGGTGTTGCTTATGCTGAAGACCCTAGAATCTATATTCATTGCAATGTTGAGGAATTAGGTTATGAGGAAATATTGAAGATGTTTAAAATTGTTATCTAGTGATGAAAATGGAAATGTAAAACTCGAACACAGGGTAATTGAAACTTTAGGTTTTGCTGAAATCTTGGACATCCCTGAATTTCCTAAGGAGGTAGTAAGAATTGTCCTTAGCAGAGTTCATGGAGAATATCTTTGGCTAGATTCACTTTGCAAAATCACCAAAGAAGCAAGTAGGGCAATAACAGGTTTACCCTCCACCGGTAGCAGGCTAGATAAGACTAAGAAGGTTCCTAATAACACTGTCATGAAATTAACATGAGCAACATATGATAGCAGATCCCTAAGATTAAATGATGTCAAAGATGAAAATTTTAGATTCATAAGCATGATCCTAGGTTATAAGACCACACATGCAAACCGACTTAACTCAGTATCCAGTCTTTACATTAAAAGTGCTTATGATATGGTCAATAATGATGCAAAAATAGATGTATGTGAGTGGCTAAAAGATGAATTAATAGACAACCTAAAAAATATAAAAGGAGATAAGAAAGGAACATTTCGTTTTGGAAATCTTTTGGTATGTCTTATGTTATATTTCACAAAAGAAGTTCCCAGTATTGGAAAGAAAGATTTTGGATATGATATACCGGTAGGCAAAAAATTGCTAGAAATCTTCACTGGTATGGGCACTGACAAGGAAAACAATATAACAGAGTACTTCAAAACCTTCAAAGCAAAAATGAAAACAAGAGTGAGACTACCATAGAGTGTAGTGGATAAGTACAACAAAGAAATATGTTTTGTAATAAAAAATGATGAAATATGGTTGGAAGGAGTTCTTCCTAGAACTATATGGGTAACTGAAATGAGGTATGAGGTAGATGTAAACATTATTGAACTTATGCTAAAGCCCTATTAGAGGCACCTAGAGAACTGAAAGTAAAGGTTTTTGGTAGTGCATAATCAATTGAGAGTGATGTACAAACATTGAAACAAAGGAAGAAAAGAGAAAAGTACATAAGGAGTGCATCTAAACAAGTAAAGGAAATAAAAGAAAATGTCATGAACCTTACTAGAATAAAGGAAAGTGACCTAGAAGGATTACAGCTGGAGGCACACATCTCACTGATTGGTACATCATCTGACAGTGAGATACCTGTTGAGTTTAAAAGAGTTGATAGGAAGAGAAAACCTTCATCGGTACCCTCTCCTCCACCCAAGAAAACAAGAACACCAAGGAAGAAGCAATAGGCAGTGAGACCATCAGCAAGGAAGTTGACACCTAAGAAGAAACAACAACAGGTTATACCACCTCTGGATAACTTATTGAGTGAAATCACTGATGAAGGCAACTTGGAAAATGTTAGAAAATTGTATAATGCATTCACTAATGCAGAAAAGGAAAGTATTGAGAATAGCATTATTCTACATCTTGACATATACAAGAAAGTGTTAATAGAATTTATAGATGATTTGCCTACTGAATTGTACAGAAGGTTAGATGCTAAGAGGATTGAAATTATGGAGCTAGATAAGAAACTCAAGATTGAAAAACTTCTAGCGGTACATCTGATTAACTTTGTAGAGGAAATTGATGAACTTATTAGTGAAGCTAACAGAGCAGTTTTTGCAAGTGGACACTGGCATGTGAGCCTAATGGCTAGTAGAGTTAATGAAATTGGAGAGGAAACAACAGATAGGGATATCTTTTTTGTAGAGAAGGAAAAACAAGAAGAGTTGAACAGACCTAAGAAAACTTTCAAGGTTTATCAAAAGGACAGAGACAAAGGAAAAGGTAAATTTGGTGGATTATCAAACATACCACCACCTTTGGTTACTTCATCGGTAAATACTAAGGACATACCAACTACTAAAAATGTTGACACACCACATGAGGATACTAACCCTGAGTCAGAAATTTTGTTCACCATGAACATTGTTACTCAGGAAGTAAACATAGTAGTGGACAAGGATAGCACTGAGGTGAAAAATAATATTGCTAACACTGAAAACATTGAGCAACCAACATAAAATATTGAGGTTGGAATACAAGCAGAGAAAACAGAGAAAACAATACATACAGAGAAACCTTTGGACAATGGAATAAATATTGGTAATGTAGATGCTTGCACAATAAAACCGATTGAGACAGAGATACTAGTAGTGGATAACACAGAGATACCGGCAGTAGATAATACAAAGAAACCAATAGAGAAACTGGTAGATACACAAGTACACATTGAGACTGTACAAACGGTAATCACTAAGAAGCCTAAACCATTGCTAGTTGAAATACAAACTCAGACTGATCCATCTGAGGTTGATTCAAGCAAATTGGCTGCTAGTACTGCAAGTACTGAGATAGTAAAAGCATTTGGTTAGACATCTGGTACTTCACTGAGCGAATTCAAACCTACAAATGTGACTGAAGTACTTCTGGACTCAATAAAGAAAATAACGGATTGTAATGCATTGGCCTATAAGGCAATTGATGAAACTATTCCTATTCTTAAGATGATTGCACCAAAATGCAATTTAGACCAAGTAAAGGATTCTTTAGGACAGTTAGACACATTGTCTAAATTCATTACTGGAAATATTTTAACAGTTGATAGAATAAATGAGGAAACATTAAAAGAGAAAATGGAAAAGGAAAAAGAAAAATTCTTTGAGGAAACAATAAAGAAGTGCATGAAGCACATTAACACACTTTTACT
This sequence comes from Cryptomeria japonica, assembly GCF_030272615.1. Classification (NCBI taxonomy): domain Eukaryota; kingdom Viridiplantae; phylum Streptophyta; class Pinopsida; order Cupressales; family Cupressaceae; genus Cryptomeria; species Cryptomeria japonica. Next base: position 428,642,059 of record NC_081413.1, on the reverse strand, counting down.
GGCACTGAATAAGACAACTCTGGAGTATAAGGAACTGTACAAGGACACATGAAAACCACATCTGTTAACACAGGATATTGAAAAGAAAATAAGCACAGTACAAAAAGAGATAGATGATATAGCTGATAATATCATTAGTTCATCTGAACCTATATCAATTATTGAGCAAGAGATAGAAAGATTTGAGGAAAAGATGGAGAAATTAGAGAAAGAGAAAGAAAGGATCAAGGAAAATGCTAGAGAGCTTAAGCATAAACTCAGTCCTAAATTAGACAAATTTATCTCTCCAAGGAAAGAGATCTCTGAGGCATTAATTCAAGGGAAAAAGTCATCGGAGGAGCATATGCATCATCTCACCGGTACAATATAAAGAACTAAGGCAACCATGAAGGATAGCAATAGATTCATACAAAGTTTAAACTTGGTTTTGGTTGACCTATTTCAGATTGTAACCAACCGGTTACAAACTTCAAGGTGATATTTTGCACTCATTTGATAATTTTTGATAACCTTTGTCATTGATGTCAAAGGGGGAGTAGTGGAGAGAGAAAAATGGCTAATCAAAGGAGATCATTTTCTCAGGGGGAGCACACATTTTTGGTAACTTTTTGGACTTCATTTTTGGAAATAGATTTTTAGATTTTTCTCATGAGTGTTGCCATCAATGCCAAAGGGGGAGATTGTTGGTATTCTACACTCTAGTGAGAAATGATGGTGTTGTCATTGATGAAAACCTACTAGAAATCTTGTGGCATACATCTGGTAAAGACATTGGCAGGCACCGACACTGATAGACACTTCACCGATAGCAACAACGATGTATACTAGCACCCCAGCCGACAGGAACAAAATTTTGTTTATTGTATTTAATTGTAAATATCTTTTGTAAAGTCGACATGGCATATTGTAATAGACTCATATATGTATGAGATCTTTTAAATCATTTTGTAATAAGGATGGATATATGATAGATTTGGTACAAGTGATGAGAGAATATTAAGGCAGATTTTGTATAAGGTTTATGGTTATAGTATGAGCTTAAACTGGTACTGAACCTAGCATAGAAGATGTTGAATTATAGCAATACATTATATTGGATTTTCATAATGCATTTTGTAAGTCAGTGAGACTTCCATTTTGTAGATTGAGCAGTGAGCTCTAGGTAGTTGTCCTTCCTACATGTGCAGGCCCCTCTTGTAAGTAATATCCATTCATTGGCCAGTGAGTAAATATTATGGGTCACAAATCCCACCGAGGTTTTTCCCACACCGTGTTTCCTCATTAAACATCTTGTGTTATGGTTTATTTTCTATGTTGTCTTTACTATTCCTATTTATTGCATTAATTCTTGTTTATCAGTACACTATTTTGGAATGCAAAATACTTAATAAGGTTAAATATTTTGTTAACCGGCTTGATACTGATTCACCCCCACCCCTTTCTCAGTATCTTTGGGACTATCATTAATCCTAACAATACCGACAAACAAGTAATAATGTAGTAAAGAGAAATAAGAGAGACAACATCAATGCACACCATAACACAAGATATTTTGGCGAGGAAACCCAGTAGGGGAAAATCCTCAGTGGGATTTGTAACCCATAATATTTACTCATTGGCCAATATGAATAAATATTATTTATACAATAGGGGCCTACACATGCAAGAAGGCCAATAGCCTAGAGCTCATTGCTCAACAACAAAACTAGAGTCCCACTGACTACAAAATTGGATGGTTAAATCCAATGACAATGTACTGCTCAAAATAGCATCTGCAATGCTAGATTCAGTACCGGTTTAAGCTCTCTCAGATACCTCTACCATAAACCTTGCTTCGCTCTTCTCCGCTTTTTATTCGCTCATAAAATGATTACATCAAAATTCATATACAGATATTCACTCTCATATTCATTACCTAATTACATAATCATCTCCTACAAAATGACTACAAGATCTCATACATACATGAGTCTTTACAATACATCATGTCGGCTACAAATGATTAATTACATTACAATATAATTCGCATAAACAAAACTTTATCTTATGTCGGTGTGGGTGCTGGTATGATTCATTGCCCATGTAAACTGGATGCCAGTGTGAATGAACTTTGTGTAGCTGTCAGTGCCAGTATGCGAAGTTTGTTGCCGGTATAATCAATAAAATCCTATAGAACCCTGTTACCAGTTGGTTACCATCAATGACAACATCAACCATTCTCATCTGAGTGTGTAATGCCAACAAATGCTCCTTTGATAATCTTCACTGTATCTTCAGGTTGATGTCGAGTTATTTATATCGATATATAAATACACACCGGTTGTCTCCATGTATATACTGGTTGTCACCATGTATCGTTTAGATATAAACTTCTAGTATACCGGTTACAATATAAACAACTTTCAAGTCATACCAGTAGATAATATGAACATATGTGTGTGTATGTGTTTCATCAATGATAACAAATGAATTTATTCATTACAATCATCATCAAGCCAACAATATCCCCCTTTGGCATTGATGGCAACACTTAGAAAATTTAAAAACAATATCGCTAAGTGTGCTTACAAAAAAATAAATTTATACACATATATTTCTACTCCTACTCCCCCTTACTACATACAACATACAAAATTTTCACAACACACATACATATTTCTACTCCCCATTTGACAACAATGGCAAATTGAAAAGCAAAATACATATATATATATATAGATAGAAAAATTTATATCAAAATGTTTTGATTAATTAAAAACAGGTTTTTGAAAGGAACCCGAAACCTTGTTACAAAGAAGGAGAAAGATAAAGCATAAAAGAGGCAGAAAACAATAGTCCCTTATCACCCACACATAGAATAGTTCCCAGCCAAAACAAAAAGGGAACACAAGACAAAGGAAGCAACACTAGACAACCAAAGGAAAGCACAAAGACAACACAAGGATAGCTAAAATGTTTCACATAAGTTCTTCAACATGAGCCACCATTTGCTTCATATTAATCGCAAAATGTTTCATTTCTTCCATCTCTTTTTCCTTGATATCAACCGAGTGTTGGCCTTTGTTCTTTTTACGTGACCCTTCTTCTCCATATGATCCTTATCACCCTCCTTGCCTTTAATTTGTTCAAATTTGTTAATCAAAATGTTAATATGGTCAACAGTGGCCTTAAGGATCTGGAAGTTTTTCTCGGAAATCCTCTTCACAGTAAGCTCCATTCTATCCACTCTATTGACTAGATTGTTCAGGTTAGTATCCAAGCCCTTAGCATCTTTGTTCCCTTCCAGCTCCTTCACCTTCTTTTCCATTTCCAGAATTTTACTAACCATAGCCTTAATTGCTTCAGCCTTGTTAATAGCAACCATTAATTCTTTTATGTTTTCAGAGAGAGGCTTCTTGCCCATAGTTGCATTTTTTACATTGAGGTTAGTCTTCAACTCACTAATCTCTTTCGCCATTTTGCTAATGACCTCACAAAAACGCTTGATGTTGTCATTACCAATGTCACCATGACAGTCATTTTGATTTCCCATGTTGTTCTCCTTACCCTCATTCTATATGCTCTGTGTGCTCAGGTTCTCCCCATGATGACCATCCAGCATTTCATCTTCTTCCTTATCCTTCTTATTATCAGTTTTTTCAACCTCAGTATCCTCATCAGAAGAAATAAGAATCTGTCTTTTCACCTTGTTTATCCCCTTACAGGTCTTCTTGGTCCTTTGGGTTTTCTTACCCATACCCTTTCTCTTCTTGCTTTTTATGAATTTATCATCAAAAGACTAGTCCTCGGAGTCCAAAAGGTCAGAATCCACAACAATCCCCTTGCTCTTTCCCTTGGTCTTCCCCTTGTTGTTGAAATCCTCAGACACACCTTCAGTTTTAGAGTAGAGATTAAACCCACTATTCTCACTTTCAGTATCATCATCCCTAATGTTTTTTGCCTTTGCTAATGAGTTTATCAATAGTTTTCCCCTTCAACAACTTATAAACTAAAACCATTAAACCTCGGTGGAGGGAATGGTCTCTTTGAGAGTCTTTCTACACTTCTCCAATAGTATGATCCATAGAGAAAGCAAGATAGTAAGGAAAACTGACCTTGTCACCATGACGGAAGTGATTAAGCAACACAAAATGATGCCCATAAGACCTTGTGAATCACTCATCTAGAGTAATGTAGTTGATGGTGGCAAATAGCACAAACCTCCATGGCCTACAAATATGCTTAGGGGAACGGTAGGGATTATCCACCTTCACCATTTTCCTTTTTTCTCCATCAGTGACAAGAAACCTATCCACAGCCTTGTCAGACAAGCTCTGATCTCTATATAATTTAATACCTTCTTTGACCATGCCCATAGCTTTAGGAATGACATCTTCATCCACCTTCTTTATCTGGGTACCAACAAGAACCTTACCATTCTTCCAGTTTTTTATGAAATGCTTAGTGATAGTAGGGTCTTTTCCGCAGAGCCTTTCCATAAAAACACTCAAGCCTCCCTCTTGAAGAATCTCCCAGACTTCATTGTTTTTCTTCCAGTTCAAGCAAGAAGCCGGTTCAAACCTCTTTTTATTACCTCCCATATTACCCTTAATTTCACAATTCTTCCTTATCTCAGCTCTGTTATTTTCTCTGTGATCTCTATAAAGAAACCTAACAATTTTGTTGTTGTTATGAAGAACCACCTAGAATCCGTGAATTTGTATCAAAATGTCTTACATATATAAAAACTTGAAAATATGAATCAAGATGTATGTAGTGTAATCCTTAGAAAAATGTCACTAAAGTCACTCTTTAATTGAGAAAAAGCATGTTCCCATGTCTCCAGCAAGTTCTCAGTGATCTCCATTGTGGTCATAATCTGAGTACAAAACTTTTCCATTGAATACATGTCTCTGGAGTAGCCAAAATTGCTTCTGCATTCTTGTAGGCTCTTTGCAATATGCCCACTTGGGGTCTAAGTAGATTCTTCAACTCCTTCAGGGATTAGAGTCTTTTTGCCTTTTCAAAATCATATATATCTAACCTGTTTTGCAAATCATCCATAGATTTGGCAAAATAAAAAATAGAATCTTGTAACGACACATGTGCATTGCATATCTTCTCTAGCTCTTGCTCTATTTCAATTCACTTGTTATTGATATCAGAAAAAAAGAATGAAACATTAGAAGTAGATGCAAGAATTTTCCCTCCTGTTTCAATACTTTTCTTAATAAATCTTTATTAAGAGATAGAGCATTTTTTCTTGTATCAATCTCTTTCATAAGCTTCTCTCCACGTTTCTTCCTGTAGCTCTTCTTAGCATAAGTTTGTGCTGCTTCCTCTAGGGACTTGAGTTGGTCAAATGCATCAACAACCAATTAACCAAGCTTGCAAATAGGAGTTGGCAAATGCCCTGTAGCAGTTTTCGGTAGTAGACTTGTCAGAATATCCACAACATTCTGAATGGTTTATGCTTTCATTCTATGTTCTTTAAGTCTCTTCTTTTGTGCCCTAGATTGCATGATAGTTGCAATCTTCATCATTTATGATGCACTCATGTTATCAACAATTATAGGTCTTGAGAATCCTAATGAGACATCATCATCTTCATCAGTCTATTGTATGACTAATGATTTTACTGGTTTAGCATAAGTTACCTTATTAATCTTTTCTTTCTCTTGTTCTTTCTTTGTTTCTTGTTTAGAAATATGTGTATCAACTTTTTCATCAAATTCCTTCTGAGTGGCCTATGAAGCCAGTGGGAGTTGGGGTTTCACTGGTTGTTCTTTGGCTGGTGGAATATCGACTCCTAGTTGAGTTGTCGGTATCTCAACTATAGTAACCTGTGAGTCTAAAATTGTTGGTGTCTACATATCTGGTGCAGTAACATTTCCAGATAGATCTATTCCTTCCTAAATATCATCAACAAGTATGATTCATTGGGAAATAGTGTCATCCTTCTTCTTGATAGGATAGACAACATCAACTTGCACAATTTCTTCCTCATCCATTTTTGGTAGATCAACAATATCTTTCTCATCCTTAGAAGAATATATAAGCTTTTGCATCCGTTGAATATTACGAGAAATCTGATGAGTCTCAATTTCAACATGTTGCACCTTTCCAATAAGTAGCTTCAATATTCTTGACTTGAAAGCAAATTAGGATTTGTACTTATCAAGCAATTCAATTAACTCATCCTTTGACAAATCAGAAAAATATTGCACAAATACATCATATATAATTTCTTTTTCTTTCTTCACAACTTCCTCCCATTTATTCAAAAGAATAGTATGTAAGGAATTAAAAATATATTTTTCAAGATCATGAGGTAATCTATTGTAATGGCACAAATAACTGATTACCTGTTGAACAATTTGTTCCTTCTGATCTTCATTGAATGAATCAAAATGAACTTTGACATTATCAAATTTATTTCTTCCTAATGTCTCCACCGTTTTCTCAAAAATAGTTTCAGGCTTATAAGTTAAGACATTAATAGGTATAGTTGCCTTTGACACTTCTTTCATTGGTTTGGTTTCTTTACTAGTTGCTTTCATTTTCTTGGGTTCCTCCTCAGTATCAGTACTTTTAGATTCTGCTTGGAGAATCAGTTTCTGACCTCTTTTCTTTGATGCAGTCTTCTTTTTTACATATAATTTAGGTTTCGGTTCCTTTTTAGTTTGGACACTTTGTGTCACTCTAGTAATTTTTATTACCGGAGGTTCTTTCTCAACCTTCTTCCTCTTATATTTACCACTTTTGGTTGGAACACTATTGGTTTCATCTTTTGTAGTTTGAACTTCAAATGTATCCAATCTTGTCTTCTTTTTGTCCATTATAGATGCCAACAAGTTATTGGCATAACCGATCAATAAGTCATAATTGACTTCATAGTTCATGTCTTCCATTTCATCTTCTCTTAGGCTCAATAGCCTCCATCAGATAGAAATCAGTGGTGACTGTGAAAATAATGTCCCTAGCAAAGTTTTTCACCACATCCTTAAGTAGCCTTGCCCTCATACTCATTTTCTTCTGAAATTCATTGAAATATTTATTCATTGCAGCAGAGAAGGTGTTCCTCACAACCTTAATGTTGTTCTTAATCTGGGCAGTTACCAATAGATCCTTAGACCATTCAAGATCACCAATTCCCGATAGGAAATTTTGGAAATAAAAGAATAAACCAATCAACAACTGACCAAATTTAAACTTTTGACTGTTGTCCTTCTTGATAGACTAAAGATTCAACATTAATTGGCCCCTTATGGCCTCACATAGGTCATAATTAGCATTTTCAGCTATCATTTTATAAGTAGTAAGATGAATACTAAGAGGGGGGGTGAATTAGTATGCCAAAAATCTCTGTACTTAAACACTTACACAGTCTGAAGATAAACCGGTAAAACAGTCTAATAAACAGACCGGTTATCACACATGCAAACCAAAATGCAAATAAAGCATTCACCCACAAAAGCAATAGAACCATAACACAAGATATTTGACGTGGAAACCCAACTGGGAAAAACCACGATGAGATGGAACTCAAAAGTCACTATCTACAGAATAGAAACTAGACCGGTTAAGGCTTACAATGTTCTTCACTAGAACAAATCCTGTTAGGAATCTCAATCTCTGTTAGGAGATAAGTCCAATTAAAGACTACCTTGTTAGAGGATTTTAGATTCATAGAAGTGAACCACCTTGTTAGAGGATTTTACAAAGTCTTTTGGGCCTACCCAGTTAAGGGCTACAGACTTGTCAAAGATGTGAATAATCAAAAAGGGTTTGATCTATCTAATAGCACAAACTGCTTGATTAGATCCATTATAGCTCACTGCTAATGCATTTCAGCATTACTTCAATCTTCTTTGTCTCTTTCTATTTATAACTTGATCTTCTCAGATAAGATCGCTCTTACAACAACTCAACAATCACCTTAAACCCTAGCCACAACACCCTAGCCACAATATAAACCCTTTCAGCAATAGCAACAACCACTCAAAACCCTAGACATGATGTCCTTTTAAAGGAATCTTATTTCATGTCGGTCCAATAGGATTACATTACAATTTCCTAGGTTCAATGAATCTAGACATACTCAGTAACACGACAAAAAAAGCACTGTCAGTGTGTCAGCACCGTCAATCAATAGGTGGGTTTGGTAACTCATCACAAAATGTCGGTTGGTAACTCATCACAGAGTATTACCGGTTCATACAAAATACCGGTTGCCGGTTTGACAAAAATGAAGACTGGTAAGAATGTGTTATGCCGCTTTTCTCCCTTGTACCGGTTGAGATCTATGAACCGCTTAGGGTCGACATGCCGCTTCAGACCAGGAAACACATTCTGCAAAATCACTAGTCTAAAGACTAGAATACAACATACCGATTGGAACAAATACCGGTTGAGCTCTAGCTCATACATATAAAGGGGATCTCTTATACAAGTGTGTGTCCATCAATGATAATCACAACATAAACATCAAAAATGCCAACAATCTCCCCCTTTGGCATTGATGGCAACACTTAGGAAAATAAAATTTTGACATCTAAGTGTTTTACAACAAAAACGTGCCATTAACAAAATTGCTCCCCCTAAGCATATACACTATCCCTTAATCAACACAATGTATAGTAATTTTGCATACAAAGCATAATCATTGAGATATCAGAGCACATAGCATATATCAAAAACATATATCAAAATTTTAAAATCAGATGCTTCTCCCTATTTGTCTTCAAAATAGATAGAGTACTTCTCCCCCTTTGCCAACAATGACAAAGTACCGCTGAACAACCCTGTTTCCATTTGATAAAAATAAAATTTTTATGACAACAATGAATAATACTTGTCAAAAACCGATTTATAGTCCTGCAAAAATTGTTTCATGGATAGAGACCAAGACTCAAGTAGGGAGGTGGCCACTTCTTTTTTTGTTTGCATCTGGTATACCTGTTCCTCCATGGCATCAATTGTGCTTAGCTCCTACATAACTGTCAAGGCATCCAGGTTCAGATAACACTTCTAAAGAATTTGCAGACGTTGAAGTAAAACAAGTTGTAGCTCCTGCAAATCTTTAGATCGTGTACTGATCTCTTGCTCCATTTTAACTGACTGGATCTGGAACCGATGAACGGTTTGCCCATATGTTGCAAAGGAATCATAAGGAATCTTAAATGTGCCCAAGTAGGACTATAAGTCCATTTGAAGTTTTTTCTTCTTGGCTAGCACATCATCACAGAATAGATGAGGTTGACAGATTTTGCTTAGTAGCAAGTTTCCCTCATCCAAGGTATTCCTTATGTCCTTTTGGTCTTTCATTAGTTTAGACCGAAGCTCATTCATCTTTTTCACCAGAGCAAAGTTAAGAGCCTTTTGGTGCTCTTTCTTGACATTTGCCTCAGCTGCTTCTTCCAGGCTCTGCACCTGATCATCCACTATAGTACATAGTAGTTTGAGATGTGCTAGTGATCATTTAGTGTTAGGAAGATTGGTACCAGGGATTAAACTGGTAAGGGTGTCTACAGCTGCCTGAATTATGTCCTGTTCCTTTTTCCTGCGAATGATCTCAAGGCACTCTTGAGCAACCTTAATGCTTTGCATAAGCTCCGACTCACTTGCAGATTGGAGATCAATAGGACTGGAGATATCAGCTGGTTTGGCTTGACTCCCGGTTGCCTTTGGAGTCTCCATCTGTGTGTTCTCCATTACTTTCATTGCCTTGTCTACTTTTGCCTTCTTCTTTTTCTCTGCTTCTTTCTTCTGTTCTTGTTCCCTGTCTTCCTCTTCTTTCTTTTTCCTGTCTTCTTTTTTCCTCTTCTCCTCTGCTTTCTCTTTCTCTTCCTTCTTCTTCTTTTCATCCTCTGCCATCTTTTTCTTCTCTTCCTCTTCTTCCTTCTTATTTTCTTCCTCTTCCTTCTTCTTTTCTTCCTCTTCTTTCTTCCTCTTTTCTTCCTTGTCCTCTTCTTCTTTCTTCTTCCTTTCCTCTTCTTGTTTCTTCTTCTCTTCATCTTTTCGTTTCTCCTCTTCCTCTTTCCTCTTCTCTTCCTCTTTTCTCTTTTTCTCATCTTCATCCCTCTTCTTCTTCTCTTCCTCTTCTTTAGCTGCCTCCTGTGTGTCATTAGCTTGCTCACCACCCTATTCGGCTTGTTGCCCCTGTTCTGTTCCCTCAGAAGGTATGTCCTGAGTGACATCTTCTACATCTAGGGCATCGACATCAATAGTGTCGATTGGTTCTTCAACCGGGTTCCCTTCTTCATCAAAAACATCATCCGGTTTGGATATGACCGGTTCTGTTTCTGCTTGTTGGTTGACCATTCGTGCTTTGTGAGCTTGAATAGCATGATTCATATACTGATGAGTGTCTTTTTCAACATCATCAACTCTTCCTTCCAACAGCCAGAGTCTTCTTCTCCTTGTGAAGAAGAGTCCTTTATTTTGGTCCAACACATCAAACAATTCTGAATTTGAGAGGTCAGGAAAGTACTGTGCAAAGACTTTCTCCCTAATCTTCTATTCCTTTTCAATGGCAATGTGCCATTTATTATCTAAATGCTTTAAATAAAGAATCCGGTGTCTGAGATTTTATCTCTGATGGTGACCAGTCATTTTTACACAAATAAATAATAATTTCCTGTAATACTTCTTCCTTCTCCTCATCACTAAAATCATCATAATAATCTACTAAATCATGAAGTAACTTTCTCCTAATATTCTTAACTGTCCTTTAAAAATGTGTCAAAGGTTTGTATGAGGAGATATCAATATTTACCGGTGCGGATGCTGCCGGTTCATTCTTCTTCATTTTCTTTGTCTGTCTGGCCTTCTTTGGCTTTTTGTCAGACTCAGTCTCTTTAGAGTTCGGTTCATTTGTCTTCATCTTCCTTTTTCTTTCAAAGACTTTTGCCGGTGTCACCTCCAATTTCTTCTTTGCAGGTGACCGCTTGGTCACTTTTGGAGTTGCAGTGGTAGCCAGTGTCAATGCTACAGGCACTGCTTTGGCTTTCTTTGCTGCCGGTTCTTTTCCTTTCTTAACAGATGGTTCTTCAACCAGTGCAATCCTCTCCAAGTAGGTTCCGGTCCTTTTAGCCTTTGGATCAAGAGGCGAGGCAATAAGGGTTGAGGCATACCCTTCCAGCATATCATACATAACTTCATAGCCCATTGGCTCCACTTCCTCCATTCTAGGCTCAACAACCTCCATTAAGCATTTGTCCACCTGAATGGTGAAATAGATGTCATCTTCATATTTATTAACTATATCACCTAAGATCCTTACCCTTTGACTCATCTTTCTTCTGAACTCATCAAAATATTTGTTCAGTACTTCAAGGTAACTGGTTCCAATGGCTTGTATGCTTTCCTTGATTTTCTTCATTACCGGTTGGTCAGGAGACCACTAGACATCTCCTACTCCAAGAAAGTAGCCTTGGAAATAGAAGAACAACCCTATCAGTAGTTGTCCAAACTTAAACCTCAGTGCATTGTCCTGTTTGATCGCCTTTAGATTCAACAGGAGTTGCCTCTGCATACTGGTGCATAAGTCAAAAGATGCATCCTCTTTAATCATCCAGTAAGCAGCATTTACCACTGCACAGGATACAGAATTAATCCTGCTGGCTGAGAATGTTCTATAGCCTATCACCATGCAGGCGTATTTCACCAAATCATCCTTAATAGGATTAACTGTCATACCCCGTGAGTCACTTGTTGAACTGGTGAGCTTGGCCATTTTGGTTTTGCTTACCGTTCTTAGGGTTGGCACTTCCTCTGTGTTGCAAAAACTGGTGACTGCATGAATGGCCTGAGGCATGATATCATGCATCCTCTCCAGGTACATCTTGTCACCGTGGACTTTTCTCAAAATGATCCTGATATGATCCTCCATAAAATCTTCTAGAAAGTATACTGCATTATGGAGTTTCTTCTTCTCTAAGATACTAAACTTCGGTTTGATCTTTTTGTCCTTGCCGTAAAATAAACCTAACTGGGTGTGAATAGCTAAAGACCCTAGGTCTTCTATTTTGCAATCAATATAATTTGAAATTCCTTCTTCAACTATGACTCCAGTCAGAACTTGTGATAAGGCATTATATTTGGACTTCCTCTGAATAAAACTTTCCAACTCAATAGATGTACTAGAACTGGTATGAGATGCGGAAGCCATTGCTGAGTATTTTCAAGAACATGAAAATACCTTTACAACACGAATTTAGGGCTTCTTGATTCTGCTTCACTCCACTCTCCATCGATTGCCAAATCACCGCTTTGTGTTCTCCACGATCGCTTGCAAACTGGATTTGAATCTCCTTCAAGATTTATCAATTTCTTGAAATCTTAGCTCAAATCGCCTTTTCTTCACTCTGCACTTGAAAACTTTTCTCCACTCGAAAACAGATAGTGAGAAATGATTTGAAATATGCTTTTATACATGTCTCTCACCTACCGCCATTAATTCTCCTCTATTAGGGTGTAAACCCTAATTTGCCTCTTTTACCATTTCCGGTCTTCTGCCGAGTGACAAGTATCATATACCGGTTAAGGTCTTTTACCGGTGTAACCGGGGGTTCACAATAATTTTGCCATTTGCTCCCCCTAAGCCTCTTTGGAGCTTAGTTTACCGGTTCCGATATTTCCACACTAGGTGCAGAAACCGGTTCCTCTTCCAACATTGTTGGTTTCTTCCTCTAGGTTTTGTTCATGTCTGTTTGAACTTTTTCAACATCAACTTCTCCTTTCTGAGTGACCGGTATATCATCAGATATACTCTTTCTATTTCTGCAGAATCTTGCAATGTGACCTGGTTTGTTGGAGTGATAGCAAATCAATCTAGGTGCTCTCCAAGGTCCATTGTTCATATTTCCATTCTTCCTTCCGGATGTAGCCGTAGTGTGTCCATGTCCATGACAAATCCAACAATTTTATCTCCATCCAGTAGCCGGTTGATAACCATTGTTGCCTGACTGATAATTATAGGCATTGAACCGATTAGGGTTCCGATTTACAAAAGATTTCAGACTAGCTCCTTGGGTCCTCTGAGGATATCTTCTGGTATTGTTCATGATAGACCTGCATTCAGATGCTCTATGCCCAAACTTGTTGCATGCATAACAATGACCATTGAACTTATTGGATCTAGGTACATTGTTGATAAAATAGGGAAAGTTATTGTAGGCTTTGATCCTACATACATTGGCAGTGTGTCCTTCTTTAAGACAATTAAAGCAAACAGGTTTGAATTTTTTCTTACCTTTTCCTTTGAGTGTTGGTTGCTTCTTTGATGCTTCAGCATTTGTTCCTAAGGATTCTCCTTCCTCGTGTCTAGAGAAACCAAGACCATTGGTATTCTTTACCCGCTAGATGACTCAAGCTTTTGCTCTAGCTTGACAATACTTTTGCTAAACTTAGCAAGTATTTCCTTTGACTCAGAGAGTTCTTTGGATATAGCAGTATTTGTCTCCATTAGGCTTGTATTTTTAGAGATGGCACTGTTCAGTTCACCTTGCATGTCTTCCTTTTCCATCCTGCTCTCATGAAGGCGAGCAGTCAGTGCACTAATCTCTTTTTTCAACTTGGAGATCTCATGATCTCTGTCCTTTACCTGATCTTCAGCTTTCCTCCAGTTCTCAAGCTCTTGACTAAACTGGATAGTCAGTCCTTCCAACTCCTTTCTCAGATTGGAGTTTGAATCATTCAGCTTATTTACTTCTGTAATCATGGCTTCCATATTTGCTTCATCTTCAGAACTACTTTCAGATAGCTCCATTAGCTTCTCTGCATGTTCTCTCCTTTTTGCTTGAGATGTCTTGTATTTGACCATAAGATCATCATAGGCTTGCTCAGACTGAGTGAGCCATTGAGTAAGTTCCCTCAAAGTGTATTCCCCCATATCTCTTTCCAAGTGGTTAATCTTATAGAAAGGTAGGCTCTGATACCAATTGAAGAATACTAAGAGGGGGGGGTGAATCAGTATGCCAAAAATCTATGTACTTAAACACTTACACAGTTTGAAGATAAACCGGTAAAACAGTCTAATAGACAGACCGGTTATCACACATGCAAACCAAAATGTGAATAAAGCATTCACCCACAAAAGCAATACAACCATAACACAAGATATTTGACATGGAAACCCAATTGGGAAAAACCACGGTGAGATGGAACTCACAAGTCAGTATTTGCAGAATAGAAACCAGACCGGTTAAGGTCTTACAATTTTCTTCACCAGAATAGATCCTATTAGGAATCTCAATCTCTGTTAGGAGATAAGTCCGATTAAAGACTACCTTGTTAGAGGATTTTAGATTCACAAAAGTGAACCACCTTGTTAGAGTATTTTACAAAGGCTTTTGGGCCTACCTGGTTAAGGGCTACAAACTTGTCAAAGATGTGAATAATCAACAAGTGTTTGATCTATCTAATAGCACAAACTGCTTGATTAGATCCAGTATAGCTCACTGCTAATGCATTTCAGCATTACTTCAGTCTTCTTTGTCTCTTTCTATTTACAACTCGATCTTCTCAGATAAGATCGCTCTTACAACAACTCAACAATCACCTTAAACCCTAGCCACAACACCCTAGCCACAACATAAACCCTTTCAGCAATAGCAACAACCACTCAAAACCCTAGACATGATGTCCTTTTAAAGGAGTCTGATTGCATTTCAATCTAATAGGATTACATTACAATTTCCTAGGTTCAATGAATCTAGACATACTCAGTAACACGACACAAAAAGCACCGTCAGTGTGTCGGCACCATGAATCAATCAGTGGGTTTGGTAACTCATCACAAAATGTCGATTGGTAACTCATCACAGAGTATTACCAGTTCATACAAAATACCGGTTGCTGGTTTGACAAAAATGAAGACTGGTAAGAATGTGTTATGCCGCTTTTCTCCCTTGTACCGGTTGAGATCTACGAACTGCTTAGGGTCGACATGCCGCTTCAGGCCGGGAAACACATTCTACAAAATCACTAGTCTAAAGACTAGAATACAACATACCGGTTGGAACAAATACCATTTGAGCTCTAGCTCATACATATAAAGGGAATCTCTTATACAAGTGTGTGTCCATCAATGACAATCACAACATAAACATCAAAAATGCCAACACAGTATACACTATTGTAGATGGTACAATGTTCATTCTACTAAAATAGAATATCTGTTAGCCTATAACCATAGTTGCAAATTTAACCGTTGGGTCCTTAATGTTATTGAAAGAAAAAGAACACCCATCAGAGGTTGATGTGGTTAAAGTGCTTACTGTCTCTTTTGAAATTTGCCTCAGCTTAGGTACTTCACCAGTTTAGCAAAAACCAATTACTGCTTGAATAACCTCCTTGGTTATAGTGTGTGTCCTTTCCAAATACATATTTTCCCCATGAACATGACTCAGAATAATTCAGATATGTTCCTCTTCAAAATCTTCAAGAAAATAAGTTGCATTATGAAAACCTTTCTCATAAAGCCTAATATACTTGGGTTGAATCTTTTCATTTTCATTTCAGAGGGATTTCAACTGAAAATAAATTGACAATGATCCTAAATCCTCAATTTTACAATCAATGTAGCTAGATAAATCTCCTTTCACTACGACACTGTTAGGAACTTGAGATAAAGCATTATAAGTTACAATTCATTCTAACTTCACAACCTCCATAGGTTCAGATGTGATCATCAATTTAAATACTTGATTAGATGATGATGCCATTTTAGATAAACTAGATTCGAAGTAGGATTTTACAAAGAAATACCTTAGTTTACGCATGCTGCCTCATTTACTGGTTGATTACTCAAGTGCACACTAGTTCAGTGAGTGCTCATGAATTCTCTCTCGAATGCATTAGGGTAAAAATAACAAGGTAAAACTCACTTTTATCATTTTTACCTACTGCATTAAATGCTTGCCTGTTAGGGTTACAAACCCTAATTACACTGCTTAATGATGCATACAGTATTGATAGATGTAAAACCGGTTGATAAACTTTTGAAAAACCGATTGATAAAAACTATCAAAATTTCATGCATTCAAACTCTCTTACCACTCATTATTTTCAAGGGGTCTAGAAGTAGATTTACCGCTATGCTCCCCTTAGCCATATTGAAAGGCTCAGTTCATAGGTGCAGGATTCTCCACAATGGGTGAAGGATTAGTTTCTTCTGCAGATATATCATCACTCTTCTTTTTCCATATTCGATTCATTTCTTCTCTAGTTTCCTCAATATTTACCTTCTACTTGCCTTTTTGATCTTTAGAATGATTAATCGGTTTGTTCTTTCTGGATCTACAAAACTTCACCATGTGTCCTCCTTTATGACAATGATAACAGGCCATACTAGATGATCTCCAAGGTCCTACATTGGCTCTTCCAGTTTTCCTTTTCCAATTCATAGTCACATGACCAAAATTGTTACAAATGGTGCAAATGATATTTGTTACCTTTTCCATCTCAAACGGACTAAACCGGTTGACATAGGGTCTTTGCCAGTTCATGTTACCCCGGTTATCATAGTTTCTCATCTAGTTGCCATTTAGTCTTGGATTCATATGAGGTACTAAATTATTTTCTCCATATTTGCATTCAACTTATCTATGTCCATACATTTTGCATGTGAAACAATGACCTTCAAATTTCTTGGACATATACCTAGTATTTGTATTGTAGCTTGCATTTCCATTGGGTTTGTTTCTACACACATTTGGAGTATGACCAAGTTTATGGAAAATGAAGCAAATGGGTTTAAAAACCTTCTTACCGGTAGGTTTTTTAGCCTTAGGAGTAGTTTTGTCCTTATGAATGTTGCTCTTTGTACCGGAAGATCCTCCTTTCTTAGATGTGTTAAAACCAAGTCCAAAGGTATCACCTTTCATCCTTTGTGATTGAATTTTCTCATCGAGCAAGGTAGAACTTTTGTTTAACTTTTCCAGTTTCCCATTAGCTTTAGTGAGTTGTCACTATTTTTTGACAGAGTCTCTCTAAAAGATGATGTCGATTCAAGATCTAGGTGTGAGGTCTCTTTTTCTTCTTTCTCTGCATGCCAATGCTCATGCAAAGTAGAATTCTCTCACTTAATCTTGGAAATCTCATGATCTCTTACTTTGATGAGATCTTCAGATGTCCTTCTGGCTTCCAGTTCCTGACTCATGCGGATAGTTTGGCTTTCTAGCTCTCTCTTCAGATTTAGCTTTTCATTGTTTAGTTTTTCAACTTCCTCAGCTAAAGAATCAATATTGGCCTCATCTAAAGAATTATTATCAGATATTTCCAACAGTTGTTCAATTATCTCTCTCCTTTTAACTTGAGAAGCTTTCAGTTTGACCCTTAGGGTTTCAAGCTCATTTCTACTAGCTTCAAGCTCTCTAGCCATCTCAAAGTAGCTCATACCCCCCACGATGGCTTTAGGGTTTCCTTCCAAGTGATTAAGAGTTAAATAAGTTAGGCTCTGATACTAATTGATGGACTTGTAAAGCACTGAGAGAGGGGGTGACTCAGTGACACTAAAAACAATACTACTTTAAACACTGACTAGTAGATATACTTAACAAGTTTGTTAAACACTATGCATGCAATCCAAAATGATATAAAAGAATCCACAATAAGTAAAAAATCCACCATAAAACAAGTGTTTATACATGGAAAACCCAAATGGTAAAAACTAGGGTGAGATGGGACTCACAAGTTAACTATCTGCAATAATAGATAACTAACTGGTTAAGGTCTACAAAAAATTGCTCTGCTAGGAGCGAATCATGTTAAAGATCCCAAAGCTTAGTTAAAAGCTATACCCTATTAAATCTAGTACCCTGTTAGGAGTAACCTCGGTAGACAATTTCCAAATCCAAACTAATGGATCACATGGTTAGAGGATTTGACAATGAAGCTTGTTAGAGCTTACCCGGTTAGGGGATTTGACTGTTGTAGTGATTAGAAAACAACAGGTGGTATGATCTAGTAGTAGCACAACTTTCTTGAATAGATCCTCTTCTGTGCACTCAAAACTTCATTACCAACATACTCTGCAACTTAACACTTCTGCCTTTGCATCAAATCATCTCACATCATATCTCCTCTCATACAAATTAATTCATTGTGATGTCAATATATAGACATTTAGATTTCATGTCAGCCTTTAGAAATCATATCACAATTTCCTAGGTGCAGTGTATCTGGTCAGACAATCATAACTCATCACAAAAATACTGCAAAAATTTGTTGGTTAGGATAACTCATCACAACCAGTGATAACTCATCACATAATCAATGAATATCAGTTGGAACAACAATATCGGTTGGAGTTAAACATATAAACCATTTGTCCTTCGATGCTCCTTTGATAATCTCTGGTAGATCTTCAGGTTGATGTCGAGTTATGTATATCCATATATATATACATAACGGTTCTCTCCATGTATATACCGGTTGTCATCATGTACCGGTTAGATATAAACTTCTATTATACTATATAATAAAATTACCTTGACTAGCCACTTTTGCCCTATTTTTGGGTCGAATTTCTTTACTTGTAAGTGTGAGAGTTGAGAAATAAAACACCACAGGAGCCCAAATGATCTCTGTAGGCTGAAATAAGCCTGTTACAGGGAGAAGCAAGGAAGCAACAAAGAAAAACCAATACATAGAAAAATGCTCAAAAAGATGAGAGCTCAATATTCACAAAAATGTGTAATGTGATCATGATACAAAGAACAGAATTAACCTCTAATAGGTCAAGAAACCCTAAAAGGGAAAACCTTAGGCTTGCACATAATAATTAATAAATAATTAATTATTATGCACCTAATGTTAGCTTAAGTGTAAAAGAGATAAATGGAACTTAATTAATTAAACAAATCTTGTTTAATTAATCAAGTAAAGACCTGATTACTCTAACACCCCCCCTTAAGCTAGACTTAGGGAGAAGCTAAAACCTAGAACAACTACTTAAAGCAGGAAAGATGGGTCCCAGCAACAAGGCCTGATCAGGTACCCAAATACAACCAAATCTCTGTGAACTGGAGAAATAGAGAAAACCACGTGGGAAAAAACTCTACTCCAAACAAAGATGGAAAAGAAAGAAAAACACCACTGAAGTAGGAAATAGCTACAAACACTATCAAAGAGTAACTGCTGATCTGAAGAACTTCCACTGAAATAGAACATGACCAGGTAGAGAAGACTGTAATCTACATGAGTGCCCTCAAATGACACTACTTGAATCAGATGGCAAACAAAGGCAAACAACTGAACTCAAACATACAGATGGCCTGAGAAACCAAAGCCTGAAGAGTTGATCAATCGAACCAAGGAAGCATTAGAACAACATGACAAACCTCCCCATAATGTTGAAGAGGGAGAGGGATAGGTACACTGAAAAGAATGGCCAACAAGACTTGCATGACGAAGAACCAGGAACATCGAAGGCACAGAGAAAGTACATAGTGTTGTGGAAGGAACACTCACTTGACACACATCATGAGGTGAATGTCATGGAAGGAATACTCACTGGACAAAGGGAGATGGCAAACAAAAGGCAAACATCAACCTCCCCATGGCACTTTATAAGTAGTGCATGTACAATAAGGCACAAGATGGGCAAGATCCCAAGTAAACAATGCATGATGGCACTTTATCTCAGTTGTTTGCATAAATAAAATGCTACAATGATAAGAAGACTGGACACAGAAAGAATAACCAAAATTGAGACATCCTACTTAGAGAAAGAGATCCCAGGACCTGAAACAACCAAGATATTTACCAGAGTGCTGAAAAGAAAAAACATGAATAAAATATTCCTAGAGAAGAATATTGAAAGAAAACTCATATGACTAGAAAGGGCACAGAACAAGCTTTCCAATAATATAAATTTTTTGAAAGACGGAGTTCAGATGCTCATTTTACGGTCCTGGAAGTGCAGAAAAGTGATCCCACTTTGACTAAAAAAAAGTGCAATCAAACAAAAAAGTTGGAAAACAATTCCAACACCACAAGGTATGGCTTGGAACCATCTTTCTGATGCCTATTTGTTTTCAAAAAAATGACTCTGTTTGCCCAAGTTATGAAGAAAAAAACAACCCATATGCTAGAGGGCACACAGAGCTTGTCTGGTGGCAAGGTCAGGTGGAGGTGGCACTCTGGCGGTGTTCCAGTGGCGGAGCAGCAGCTAGGTGGTGGTGGAGGTGATTGGGCGGGCAGAGGCGGTCAGGGGTGAAGCAGGGGCGATCGGGTGAGCAGAGGCGGTCGCAAGCGGAGCAGGCACGGTCAGCAGGGGGTCGACGAGGCCGGGAGAGGTTGGCGGCGGCTGGGCCCGCCTTGTCAGGACCAGCGGGGTCTAACTTGATAGGGCCGGCAGCAGAGCCAAGGAGCCCCATGGTACCCTACGTACCGTGGGGAAAACCCCCCAAAAAAGTTTTTTTTTTATGTTTGAAAAAAAAAATTCCAAAAAAACTTTGAAATGTGTTTTTTTAATTTTTTTGTTGATTTTTTTCAAAAAATCAAATTTTGGCCTGCATGTCATAAAAAGGCAAAAAAAATAAAATTGAAATTTGTTTTTCTTGAACTGTGTGCCAAGGTCATACGACCTAGTACAGAAGAAAAATATACCCCCAGAGGCTCAAGTGCTGAAATTGGTCAAGTTTTATATGACCATAGGGGTTTTGGGGCCTTTTGAGCATGACGGTGAGGTCCGTTTAGGCCCAAAGTACTCAGAAAAAAAGGCCTATCCCTAGGTGCATAAAAAAAACTTTTGAAAAACCCCAGATCTGCTTCCAATGCAAAATACTCAAAACAAGAATAGGTAGCTACAGATTTGAAGCTCTGATACCATGTGAGAGTTGAGAAATACAACACCACATGGGCCCAAATGATCTCTACAAGCTAAAATAAACCTGTTACAAGGAGAAGCAAGGAAGCAACAAAGAAAAAAGCAATAAACAGAAAAATGCTCAAAAAGATGAGAGCTCAATATTCACAAAAATGTGTAATGTGATCATGATACAAAGAAAATAATTAACCTTTAATAGGTCAAGAAACCCTAAAAGGGAAAACCCTAGGCTTGCACATAATAATTAATAAAAGAATTAATTATTATGCACCTAATACTAGCTTAAGTGTAAAAGAGATAA
Organism: Cryptomeria japonica; assembly: GCF_030272615.1. NCBI lineage: Eukaryota > Viridiplantae > Streptophyta > Pinopsida > Cupressales > Cupressaceae > Cryptomeria > Cryptomeria japonica. Next base: position 428,620,943 of record NC_081413.1, on the reverse strand, counting down.
AGGGAACTTAATTAATTAAACAAATGTTGTTTAATTGATCAAGTAAAGACCCGATTACTCTAACAGTAAGGCTTCATCCCACACTTCCCTATTCTGAAAAAGAATTAAATAACAAATCAAAGAATAATGTTTGAATTTCAAATCTTCTTTTTCATTTTTGGCCTCTAATAGACTCTCATGCAATTTCTCCTGAAGAATTGTGGCAAAATCATATAATTCATTTATCTTTGAATGTTGAATTTTGCTTGTCATCATTATATATTCAACAGGGATCTAATTCAGTCTACAATCTTCCCCCAAAATTTGGCACAAGGCATAGTAAGTCTTTACACAATAATCCTCAAAAAAAATTATGTCAAAAGACTCAGAATCCATAAGGTAACTCTTCTTTCCTTTGTGCATTCTCTTCAAAAAATGTGGCAATATCTACCCCCTTATGACCCTCTTCTTTGAGGCATATTATGTCTGCAGTCTTATCCAGGTCAAAGCACTGAATTATGGATTCCTTTGTGATATCAAGCAATACATATCCATCAACAATTCTCATAGTCATGCTTAATGAATGACATCATTTTGCAAGCTCTCTGATGAGCATGGGTTCTACAAAAAAAATTGGGAAAATAAGTTTTCCCAAATTTAGGAATGAATTTGTCTCTATTCGTATAAAAGTAGAAAAATATGTCCCAACCCTTATCAATGGTATGGGCATCCTTGCAATTGGAATTGTGATCATTGAAGGTTTTCTAGAATGTCCCATGCATATTGGAGCCAGGGAATAACTCCAATGGGCCCTAATGGAGGCCTTTGGTTTCCCTCTTCTTTCTCTTCTCTACCTCCTCCAATTTCTCCTCCACCTCCTTTGCTATCTCCTCTACACTCTTGGTTGGAACTAATGAGGATGGAGCCTCTACAAGATGTTCTTGCTAGGTAGGAGCTCAATTTTTTACAATGGGGGAGGGTTTCTCTATAGCAAGGATTTGTTTAGATGATGTAGCAGCTACAAGAGTAGCTTTCTTAATAGAAGCCCTCTTTCTATTAGGCTTGGGGGTACCCTCTTGTGGATCTGAGGCTTCTCCTTGAGGGTTTTTAGCAGTGGGAGGAGTTTGTACAAAAGGCTCTGTAGATGGTTTTTTAGGGGTAGCCTTCCTCCTCTTTGGCGTGGGCTTCCTGGCTTTGGGAGGAGGGTTTGGTTCATCACACTCCTCATTGTTAGAAGGAATTACAGCAACATTTTTGGGTACTCTTTTCTTATTTTGTTTTGCAGGCTCCTTTGGAGGGGGTACATTCATCTCAATGCTTGGGGAAGCATGCAAGGTATTTGTAGGGACAGATGGGCTTGATTTGGTGACTGGTTTGTCTACAATTGCATGGATAGGTGGGACAATAGAAAGCAAAATGGCATGTGTTATCTCTGGTGCAACAAAGCTTTCTCTTGCTTCGAGAGTCTTTTCAGTAGTTGGGGTAGAAAAATCCTTAGCAGGAGAGGCCATTTTTTTGCTTAAAATTGTTAAGACTAATGAATTCTTAAACAAATGAAACCCCTTCCCTTACTTCTAGGGTAAAACTATGTAAACTTCTCATGGAACCCCCCGCAAACACTTGCAAATTTCATAGAGAGAGCAATTAGGATTAACTTACTAAATTTTTGCATGTTATTGGTTGCAATTTGGGCTTAGAAGTTGCTTTAGCTCACATGTGGACGTTTGGAATTCGCATTGTGATAGCTCTCAAATCCAAGGTGAATAGTGACACTTCAAATTTTTCTTTTATTTCTCACAACAAGGTTACCATTACTCCATATGTACATGCTTAGGCATGTTGGTGGCTCAAAATTCAAATACCACCATTGATTTTGAAATGGACGGCTAAGATTATGCTCTAACACCTTTGACTACTGACATGGAATCCCTTGATTTACTTCTCCATCACCTTTGAAATTTCAATGATTCCTAAATTTCCATCTTTAATATAAATTTTGTCATCTTTTCATTTGATCATCCCCTTGTGGGATAGCAGGGTTCTTTTATCTCCTTGTTATTTGTTATCCCGCAAGATCTGCATCCCACCATTCTTCATCATGTGGGATAGCGGGATCCCTTTCTCTCATTGTTATGCTGCTATCCCTCATGGTCTCTTTTCTATCCTCCTTGGACTATGGGATAGCGGGGCTCTATCGCTTTAACTTTCTTTTTACCCCACATGGTAACTTTCCTCTTCGCATTTTGCTCATGGGATAGAAGGGAAGACACCACTCACTTCCCCCGCTAACCAGCATCCCTCCTTAATAGCTATGTTTAGTCTTGTGGGGTAAATTTATCCTTATTCCTCAACTATTCCCCATTTTCATTGAGTTTCTTGGCTGAAAGGCCTCGTTCTTGGGCTATGCGGGATAGGGGGAAGGTTCTTTCCTCTATACCCACTAGCCCACAACACTTTTGATTTCACTTTTCTAGCTTGCGTGGTGGCCCTTACTACCCCATATTTCAATCTCTTATCCATTATACCCTTGTAGGGTAAAGCTTCTTTACATTTCTAAGGTGCTCATCATCCCGTTGTTCTTCCTTTCACCATCTCCTAGGCACCAAGTGTCCTACTTTGTAGATTCCTTTTCCACTACATGTGGTAGCGGGGATCTGAAGACACTTCAATCCCGTCAACCCACAAGACAATTCTACTTCTACATTACTGTTGCGGGGCAAAACTTTTATTTAACCGAATGAGTTCCCCGCTATCCCGCACCATTAAAACGGTTGCAAAATGGAACCTACGGGGTAAGAAATTAAGACTTCAAACTGTGACCTTGTTATCTCGTGGTCCCTAAAGACATAAAAGCAACATTTAAGTAACCTTTTAAAGCATGTGGGCACTAATAGAGGGTGAAGGATTCATGGCTTTTAAGACCGCTAGGGGACTTAAACATAAGATCTAAGATTGCAGCAAAGGACTTATATGAAAAAATTTTAAATGCCCAACATGGAAACCAGCTAAAGACTTCTGGATTAGGACATGGGGTTGGTGATTTTATGATGCGACACCCTCTAAGTAACAACTTAAAAGCCCGCAACTTGTTGAGGCTAGTCAACAAAGAAATATAACAAAGCTAAGGCATCTTAAAGGCAACATTCAAAACCTCTTGCCATGACTATAAAACCCTAAACCCAAGGACCTCAAAAACCAAAATGGGCACAAACCGTGGAAAAATTTGACACTCCCAACACTTGTGATATGTAGCTATGTGAAGTTTTTATAGAAATCTCCAGTTGAACAAAAATTGATAATATCTTTGTTTTAGGATTCCTAATTTTCATTGAGAATACAATTTTTAGATTTCTATGAGAGTTTTTGTTGACTATTTCACTATTTTGTCATCTACTTAATTTTTATTTTTTCCAGTTAACATTTTATACCCATTGTCATTCATTCATTGAGCATGATGCCTCAAAATTCACAATAATTAATCCCTAAGGATCTGAAGGATAAGGCTGTAACCGATGCCCTATAGGTTCCAACAAAAAAGGCTATTGTATTGTCAATGATGAAATCATAAAGGAGTAGAGATAAATATTTGAGTCAAAGGTGAATGGGATAGGAGAATAGAAGGGATTGACTAAAGTTAAGATCCAAGCTGAGGGTTGAGGAAGAGGATTCTATGGAGGAAATTGTTTTCTAGCACTCTGATATAATATTTTCTTGATAGTAGTCTCCTTGCATATAATGAATCTTATGTTTTTTGAATTACTAAATGTCTTTAGATAGGAGATTTGAACATAGAGTACATATCTAACCTAAAGAGATTTTCATGTTGATAGCTCCCAGAGGGATTTGCACTAAAATTCTCCCCAAAGAGAACTAAACCACAGATCTCCATTTGGTCATTATGTGTTGAACACAAAATACCACTGAGAGGGGGGTGAATCAGTGGTTGCTAACTTCTTGTCTTTACCGATCTAATTTCAAATAATCAATTAATTCCTTAACCACTAAACAGTCATACCAGTAGAGCAAGAGAGAAAAACGAAAAAGATCATTCTCACACAAGAGATTCACAACACCAGATTTACGAGGAAAACCCAATATGGGAAAAACCTCAGTGAGAAAAGTTGCTGGAGACTACTACTCCAATCCAGCCTCACTGGTAAAACACCAACTTACAAAGATTTTGAGCACCAACCCAAGGAGCTCCAACCCCTGCACCAAGCTTCAACTTGGTGATGTATATTGAAATACTATTTGAATACAATTAAGGCTTCTTGTTGCAAATGAATTCTGCAACTCTTGAATCAAATAATTCTCTGTTATCTTTCTCTCCCTTTCACACACTGTCTCTCTCAACACATTGAATCACACTAGGATGCTGCCTTCTCTTCCACACTTTGTTGGTCAAGTTCAACTGTCTGACTATGATACTACCAGTAGAATAGAATCCTCTCACCAGTTTACTTGCTCTCTCTCACTCTGCAACTTGCTCAGATCTTGTTTTTAGGTTTTGTCCTTGCTCCCTCTCACTTCTCTTCACCCACAATCTTCACAGCATCAATGCCATTCTGTCTGGAGCTCTAATCTCTTATCAGGTGATTTCCCGCCAAAATGCAATTCAAAATTTTGATGGTGAGGGTTTTCTCACCATCTATGAGGCAAACCAAATCCAATCAGATCCTGCACGATCTGATCACCTTGATGTCCATCTGTTCATCTTCACCATTTTCATGCCTTTTAAAACACATTTTCCAGATAAAGGAAACATGATCCATTATTTTGATCTACATCTGTCAAACTGCTATTAATATCTTTGTTGTTTCCTTCTCGGGGTATTCTTTCAATCCGATCTTCTTGCTTCGATCCAGGTGCCAATTGCTCCCTGATCTTTCTCTATCATTCCTTCTTCCTCGAGCCGCAATCAGTCTGATACAATCCAGTGATTTGTGGCTCCTTCATTAATGGTGATTATCTAGTTTCATCAACCCCGTTGATAAAGTTTCACCAACCACAACCTACTTGCCACCTCAGTGCCACATGGCATCACACCGATCAAGACATGGCCTACCAACATGCAGTCAGTTCAGCAAGCACATATCGGTAAAGCCCTTGGCCAGAGTGTTCTCCTTTTGTTAACCGGTAGAGCATCTGGTACCGGTTACACATCTCTACCTCTGGTGGTGTGAGACAACTTTAAACATTTTGCCTCTTCATCATAGATAAGTAACCATCCTTCAGACTGGTTTATACTTTTATTCTTTATGCTCAATCTCCACCGGTTGACATCAATGACAACTTAGTGCCAAAATGCCAACAATCTCCCCCCTTGGCATTGATATCAACTTCTCACAATCTACTCCATACTGATACATTTCTCCCCCTTTGACATAATGACAAAGGGTACTTGCGCACTCCCCCTTTGACCCATACCAAACTCCCCTTGAGTCACATAAAATATTCCTCAGTAGAAGACATAACTCCCAGCTTCTGTCGGAGGTATTCAAACATGCTTACCAGTAGCGGTTTGGTGAAAATGTCTGCTACTTGTTCACCAGTAGGAACATAGTCCATCCTTACCTCCTGCCCTTCAACCTTCTCTTGGAGAAAGTGATATTTGATAGCAATATGTTTTGTTCTGGAATGCATGACCGGATTCTTTGCTATGTTGATTGCACTCGATTTATCACATCGGATGAGAATAGGTTAAGTGATGTATACCTGTATATCTTTGAGAGTCTACTTCATCCAAAGCACCTGAGAGCACCATGTAGTAGTAGCAATGTACTTAGCTTCAATAGTAGATAAGGAGATTGAGTCCTGCTTCTTGCTATGCCAAGAGACCAATGGGTCACCTAGAAAGAATGCACCACCTCTTGTGCTCTTTCTATCATCAATGCATCCTGCCCAATCGGCATCAGTGTATGCTTCCAAGATAAAATTTCCTTGTTTAGGATACCACAGACCATAGCTAAGCATTTCTTGTAGGTACCTAAATATTCTGCTAATAGCATTCATGTGTGACTACTTTGGTGCAGCTTAGAATCTAGCTACCATTCATACTACCTGAACTATATACAGTCTTGAAGCAGTCAGGTATAGTAGACTTCCTATCATGGATCTATAAAGAGTCTGATCCACTACTGGTGATTCATCATTCTTACTCAATTTTCTACCGGTCACCATGGGAGTTCTTACCAGTTTGTAATCTTCCAGTTGGCATTTCTTCAGCATCTCATTTGCATACTTGACCTGCGAGATAAAGATTCCTTTATCTTTTTGTAGTATCTACAAGCCAAGGAAGTAAGTCAATTCACCAAGCATTGACATCTCAAATTCTGACTGCATCTGATCAGCAAACTCTTTGCAGAGAGTATCCTTGTTGCTGCCAAATATGATGTCATCTACATACACAACCACATTAATCATGTGATTCCCATCTTTCCTTATGTACAAATTGATGTCAGCACTTCCATTTTTGAATCCTTTCTCCTTAAGATACTGATCTAATCTTGAGTACCATGCTCTAGGAGCTTGCTTCAAACCATACAAAGCCTTCTTTAACTGACACATAAATGTCTCATCATCATGCAACAAAAATCCTTTTGGTTGCTCCATGTATACTTCTTCTTATAAATTTCCATTTAGAAAAGCATATTTTACATCCATTTGGTATACTTTATAACCCTTGTAGGCAGAGTAAGCTAGAAACATCCTAATTGCTTCTAATCTAGCCACTGGTGCAAATGTTTCTTCAAAGTCAATCCCCTCTACTTGAGAGTATCCTTTGTACACTAGTCTAGCTTTATGCCTTACAATCTTTCCTTCTTCATTCATTTTGTTCCGGTAGACCCACTTTGTACCAATGATATTTTTGTCTTCCAGTCTAGGGACTAACTCCCAAGTCTTGGTCTTCTCAATCTGGTGTAGTTCTTCTTCCATGGAATCCATCCATTCTTGTCTCTTGCTAGCCTCAAAGAAATTTTTGGGTTCAACTTCAGTCATGAGACATAGGTTTACTTGTTCATCATTCCGAGCGAGCCTTCTTCTAGTCTGCACACCATCATTCTTATTCCCTATAATTTTCTCTTCTGGGTGATTCATCTGTACATACCAGTTGGGAAGCTTCTGGGATGTTACTTCTAGTTCAGTCTCTATCTGAGCTTCATAATATTCATCACTGGAGTCATCATACCGATTAACCTATCATTGAGATCCTCTATGCATATCTTCATCAACTCTTATGTGCACACTTTCAACAACTCTTCTTAGTCTTTTATTGTAGCATTTGTAGGCTTTGTTGTTAGATGAGTAACCAAGGAAGATCCCTTCATCACTCCTAGAGTCAAAACTTCCCAAACCATCCATATATTTCTTAATGAAGCACCTACTTCCAAATATTTTAAAATATTTTAATGATGGCTTCCAGTCATACCATAGCTCATAAGGTGTCATTTTGTTGTTTGTTCTTAATTGAACGCAGATCAAGGTGTATGTAATAGTATGCACAACTTATTTCCAATAAGTATCTAACAGATTGGCCTCATTCAACATGGTTCTAGCCATCTCCTTGATTGTTCTATTCTTCCTTTCTACTACTCCATTTTGATGTGGTGTTCTAGGAGTAGAGTACTGCCTTCTAATTCCATGTTTTTCACAATAATCTTCAAATTCATTTGATGTGAACTCTCCACCTCTGTCTAATCTTAGGCATTTTAATTTGTACCCACTTTCCTTTTCCACCATCTTTCGAAAGATCTAGAATCTTTCAAATGCTTGTGATTTATCTTGCAGAAAGGTGACCCATGTCATCCTTGAGTAGTCATCAATGAAGAGCATGAAGTATCTTTCACCGGCAAGTGCTCTTGTCCTAGTTGGACCACATAGATCTGTATGCACAATTTCGAGTGGCTTTGAGCTGTTGTGCTCCTTTATTCTGAAGCTCACTTTTGTTTGCTTACCTTTTACACATTCATCACAAAATGTGTTTACCGGTTTGATGATGAGTGGAATATTCCTCACACACTCTTTTTTGCTTACTGCAACTAAGTTATCAAAATTTATGTGGCCTAATCTTATGTTCCACAGCCAACTTTCATCTACTTGTCCTAACATACATTGGAACTCATAGAATCCTTCAAATTATAAACATTTCCATCAGTTCTCTTTCCTTCTGCCACAACTTTACCAGTGTTGTCTTTCTTTATCTAGCAACTGGTTGAGTCAAAGGTGAATTTTTAACCTTTGTCACACATCTGACTCACACTGAGCATATTATGTTTGAGGCCTTCCACATAGTATACAACATGTCCCTTCATTTTTCCATCAATTCTTAGTGTTCCTTTTCCCTTTATTTTGATGGAGGAATTGTCTCCAAACCTTACCAATCCACCATTTCAATCTTCAAGTTTAATGAATTTCCTTTTGTCACCAGTCATATGGTTTGAGCAACCACTATCTACCACCCATAGATTTTTTCTTTCAGCATGCAAGGCAGTCTGCACTATGAGACTCGATCCTGCCTTTTCCTTTTCTTTCTCAACCCAAACTGATTTGATTTCCTTCTTCTTGTTAGCTACTATATTCAGCTCAGATTCAGTTTCTAGTTCATGATCTAGATTTTCCTTCATTTTATTGATCTTCTTGTTTTTGCATAACTTTGCTATGTGTCCAAATTCTTGACAGTTATAGCATTTTATATTTTCGTTAACGGGAACATCCTTAAAATTATTGTAGGGTACTGGTTTGTTCTTCCTACAATCAAAACTCTTATGTCCATATCCATTGCATTGATAGAAGACAACATTCATATCCCAGAGTGCATTAAATGAATTTCCACTTTCATAATTCGTAGAAGGTCTATTGTTTAACCTATAGTCAGCTATTTTGTGCCCAAATTTATTACACTGGTAACAATAACCATGAAAGTTTAATACATACCGATTGGGTTGTCTTGGTCCTGAATGGAACTGCCTCATTGGGTGTCTTCCATTCATGTTGTTGAATCTGGTGAATCCTTCTTAGTCACTTCTGGCATTCCTCCTTGGGTCTGCATATATATGCATGAAATGTGGCCTCTGGTTCATTCCTGCATACCGGTTTGGATATTGATTTCCAACAGCATTTGCATGTCTTTTTGTCGGTATCCTTGCCTACAGTGAATGTCTTCTTTTCTTCACCTTTAATTGAAGAGGTGAACATTATCTCTTTGTTGGATTTACCTTTGTGGGTTGAACCTTGACCAACTTCAAATCCTAGACCTCCAGTGTCTTTGGATTTCTTTTGTTTGCTCAACATCTTATCCAAAGCCTCAGTGTTGCCTTCATACTTCTTATTTTTATTTCTTCCTTGCTTTCTTCAAGCTCCTTTCTAAGCTTTATTATTTCTGCTTCCAGTTCTTGATGCTCCTTTTCTTTCTTTGTTAGAACAAGGGTTGTATCTTCACTGATCCTCTTAGTTTATCCAAGTTGCAATTTTAAGTCAGATTTGATTTGACCAGACTCTTCCAAAGACTACTTCAAGAGATCTTGTTCATCTACTACAACAAGCTTAACCCTCTTGAGTTCTCTTCTTGTTTTACTCAATTCTTCAAGTGCACCAATAAGTTCACTTTCCAAATCCACTTCAGCCTCAATATCCTCTTCTTCCTCATCTCCATCAGCAGGTCTGTCGAGTGCCATGAAAAGATTTACTTTTATGTCATTCTCATGGTCATCATCTTCTAATGGATCTTCATCATCTGTTGTGTCATCCTCAATGGTATATAAGTTGTTTTGGTTCCGATAGCCTCTTCTTCCTTGCCGGTAGTCATTCCTATCTCTGTCTTTGCCAGCAGATCTTCTGAACTCTCTTGACTCATCTCCACTGGCTTCTTTGTGAGGACAACTTGCAACGAAGTGTCCTACTTTCCCGCAGTTGAAGCATTTAAGTGGTGGATTTCCCTTGTACCGGCTAGATCCTCTTTTGAGATTCCTTACAAATTTTTCTACTTCAGCATCAGAGTCTTCATTGGATTCTTTATGGGTAATAGCTTCTTTGCCCTTTTTGGTGATATTGAATGTTGCTTCTTTCCTTGTGGAAGTCTCACCAGTTGTTCTCATCTCATAGGTTGTCAGGGAGCCAAATACTTCATCCATTGTAAAAGTCTTTCAATCCTTGGCTTCTTCTATGGCTGACACCTTAGTATCATATTTGGGAGTGAGGGATCTAATTATCTTTTCGACAAGAATCTCATCTGCGATCTCTTCTCCAAGTCCTCTAATAGTATTCACAATTTCATCAAATTTGTGAAGATAGTCTTCAATCTTTTCATCATCTTTCATCTTGATGCTTTCAAGCCGGCTCCTCAGCGTTTGCAACTTGGCTTCCTTGACCTTTGCATCTTCCTCAAACAAACTCTACAATTTGTCCCATGTCTCCTTTATTGAAACACATTGCATGACTTTGACAAATTCATTATCGGATAGTCCACTCAAGATGGCATATTTTGCCTTTGCATTATTCTTGTACTCCCTTTTTGCATCCGGGTCAGTGGGAGGAGTATTGGGAATGGCATACCCATTCCTGACTGACATCCACACATCAAAACCAAGAGATGAAATATTGGTCTCCATTCTTCTGCTCTAGAAGGCATAGTTGGATCCATCAAACATGGGGGATTTTGAGGAAGTAGACTCACTTCTTGCCATTGTGCTCAAAGTCCAGAATCTACCCAAGGTTTAAAGATAACTAGGAACCTTGCTCTGATACCAATTGTTGAACATAGAATACCACTAAGAGGGAGGTGAATCAGTGGTTTCTAAATTCTTGTCTTTACAAATCTAATTTCAAATAATCAATTAATTCCTTAACCACTAAACAGTCATACCGGTAGAGAAAGAGAGAAACAAAAAGATCATTCTCACACAAGAGATTCACAACACCAGATTTACGAGGAAAACCCAATATGGGAAAAACCTCGGTGAGAAAAGCTACTGGAGACTACTACTCCAATCTAGCCTCACTAGTAAAACACCAACTTACAAATATTTTGGGCACCAACCCAAGGAGCTCCAACCCCTGCACCTTTTAGGGCACCAACCCAAGGAGCACCAACCCATGTACCAAGCTTCAACTTGGTGATGTATATTGAAATACTATTTGAATACAATTAAGGCTTCTTACTACAAATGAATTTTGCAACTCTTGAATCAAATAACTCTCTGTTATCTTTCTCTCCCTTTCACACATTATCTCTCTCAACACATTGAATCACACTAGAACCTACTCTTCCACACTTTGTCAGTCAAGTTCAACTACTTGACTATGATATTGTCGATAGAATCAAATCCTCTCACCAGTTTACTTTCTCTCTCTCACTCTGCAACTTGCTCAGATCTCCTTCTTAGGTTTTCTCCTTGCTCACTCTCACTTCTCTTCACCCACAATCTTCACAACATCAACGTCATTCTGTCCGGAGCTCTCATCTCTTATCAGGTGATTTCCCACCAAAATGTGATTCAAAATTTTGACGGTTAGGGTTTCCTCACCATATACGAGGCAAACCAAATCCAATCAAATCCTGCATGATTTGATCACCTTGATGTCCATCTGTTCATCTTCGCCATTTCCATGCCTTTTAAAACACGTTTTCCAGATAAAGGAAACATGATCCATTATTTTGATCTACATCTATCAAACTGCTATTAATATCTCTGTTGTTTCCTTCTTGAGGTATTCTTTCAATCTGATCTTCTTGCTTCGATCCAAGTGCCAACTGCTCCTTGATCTTCCTCTATCATTCCTTCTTCCTTGAGCCGCAATCAGTCTGATACAATCCCATGATTTGTTTCTCCTTCATTAATGGCGATTATCTATTTCATCAACCCTGTTGATGAAGCTTCACCAACCACAACCTACTTGCCACCTCAACTCCAAATGGCATCACACCGATCAAGACATGGTCTACCAACATGCAGTCGGTTCAACAAGCACATACCGGTAAAGCCCTTGTCTAGAGTGTTCTCCTTCTGTTAACCGGTAGAGCATCCAGTACCGGTTACACATCTTTGCCTCTGGTGGTGTGAGACAGCTTTTAGCATACTGCCTCTTCATCATAAACAAGCAACCATCCTTCAGATTGGTTTGTACTTTTATTCTTTATGCTCAATCTCCACCGGTTGACATCAATAACAACTTAGTGCCAAAATGCCAACATTATGACCATTTGCAGCTACACCATCCCATAAAGGACCATGACATGATTCTTGTTAACTATATTGACTTATAATTATGGATGGGATTCTTAACATAGAGCCAATATTTCCCTTGTTCAATGATGTCAATAATTTTGGAAATGTGATTTGTAAAATCGATCAATAATATGGTTATATCAAAGGAGGGAATGGCTTTTGTTGACTTATAGGTTACATCAAACTTGACCTCTACCAAATTGGTAAGTATATGGAACTGTGTAGGACACTCTCTATAACAGATATCATGATTGTATTATTAACAAGCGTAGCATAAATCTATGCACATATGTGTATGTATGCATGCATGTATATGCATCCAAACAAAAATACAAATCAAATGCACATGTTAGGTATAAATACATGTATCTAAGCATTGATACATGTTCGGTTTTTATTATGGTCATAGGTTTTGAATGCATATGTAGTTGCATGAGTAATGGTAAATTTTGAGGGAACAAGGGAAGAAACCAAATGACTTGGCAAGTAGGTCTAAGGCACAAAAGATGATCATGAACTATGACATAATGTTCAGACACGAAAGAGGGTTATTGTCATTGTAATGTAATTATGAAAATTTTATCATACTGATAATATAAATACATTTATCTCTGAGGTCATTTCACAAGAAGTAATAATTTTGAATTTCTTAATGATGAACCTAATGAAATCACAATCCAAATTTTAAATCTAGATGACTTTCAGGTGCAGCATGCCTGGTCACAACACTCTTCAAATTATGACTGAAAGAAAACTTTCCATAGACCAAATATAAGGTTGTGATAGAACACTAAGAGAAGAGAAAAAGAACATACTTTGGTTAACTCAATAGGAATCCATGGAAAAGATCCAAGTTTGAATGACTCGTAGACAAGTTTAAAATTGAAAAAACTACTCCTTCCAAAAACACCCAAGATTGAATCCAGGAAAATAAAATTTGTCATTGGAAAAATCATTGGATGGGAATCCATTGCTTTCTCAATGAGCTTTGGAATAGGGCATTGACATTGGGCCATCCTTAAACAGCACACACTAAGCAACATATTAAGCCTAAAGGGTGTTAGTCAATTCTGAGTGTTTAACACTTTTACGCCTAGAAGTGTATTCTTAGTGTGAAAACATACATTAAGAAACATATTAAACCTATAAAATGTTAGTCACTCTAGATATTTAACACTTTTAATCCTAGAAGTAAAAGTTTAGTGTGTGATTTAAGTCATTCCCATTGGGATCCATCAACACATAAAAGATAGAGGACTTTTGTTAGAAGTACTTTCCACTGCCCCGGTTGACATGTATCTAAAATATGGAAGCATAGATAAAGCACATGACCTTAAAAACCTTCAACTTCAGTAAGAACAAAAACCATTATTATATTAAATACATTACTTGTCATAACTCCTATACATGGATTTGAATCATCTATATCATTATCAACATAATAGAATTCTATTCAAAAAGTTTACGTAAGTGAGCGAAGAGAACCCAAGCTTTGATCTTCCAATATTTCTTTACACCAGCCATCTATAATTGTGGTTGTAATGATCTTCCCTAAAAATTGCCTAAACTCTTTTCTATCACTCATTTGTTCTTCAATGGAAACTGTTAATTCTTCATCCTCATTTTTGTCACCTTCTTCAAACTCATCATTATCTTCATCACTAAATTGATGAAGCTCCTTGTCATGATCTTTCAAGAGCTTGAAGAACTTAGGATCCTTCCATCAAATGTAATATCACTATAATATTTTCCCCAAAGTAGAGATCGATTTGAGAGCTATCGTACTCTAACAAGTTGATTAATTGGGGTGGGCCCCTACTACTCTATGGTAGAAGCAATAGTCCTAGGGTTCATGTGCATGAGGACTTCCAAACTATACCCCCCACAATAACAAACTAATCTACCTCAACAGTATTTTGTAGGGTGGTAAGCAGATAATATACCTCCAATGCAGGGGGTGGGTGTGTGGCAATAGGGTGTGAATGCACATTGCCATTATTTTGCAGGGTGATACCTTTAGCCCCACACCCAACCCCACCTTAATAAAACTATATTAATTATAAAAGTAATCTAATCTCTTTTTTGTAAGTTAATATATATTAATTAATATTTTTAAATAATAAATCTTAATTAATATATATATAAACTTATTGATGCAGGAGAATCCTTGGTCTATGAGCAATCTTGCATCAGCCAAAAATATTTTCTTTCAGTTTTTTTATGTCCTGTGTTCTTCCAGTAGCTGGTTTGTTTTCATTGCAGATCAGATTTTTCAGTTTCCAGGCATTTTCTTTTTCTTAATTCTAGATTCTCAGTCCATTTGGGTTCTTTTCTGGTGAGATGTTGCTTCCGGTTTGACTGTTCTGGTTCCTGGATAATTTTTTGAGCTTAACGAATAATTGTTGATTTCTTCTCATGCGGAGTGATCTCTTGGCATGTGGATCTATTTGGGGTCTTTCTCGATGATCCTGAGTCCTTGGCTGACCTTCCTATTTTTGATTAAGGAAATGCAAGTTTTAAGGGACCCGAAACCCACTTACATATAGAAAAGAAAAGAAATAGAGAAACTAGAGAGGACAAAACAAAGAGAGAAAGGCTACAAAAGAACAGCACAAAAGACAGTAGCCAGAGAAAAGAATAGCAAAAGGCCAGCGAGAGACTCGCACACCTAAAACAAAATTAGAGAAATTTAGATGAAAATCTTTATGGTCTCTTCAGCATCCCTGACAAGCATCATCATCGCATTTGATGCCTCTTTCAGGTCTTTACTTTCTTGCACTTGTTGATTACCTTTGGTCTTTAGCTCCAGCTCTTTTGTATTTTTCCTAGTTTTGCGTCTGGAAGAGTGTTGAACAGAACTAGAAGGTGGCTCATCATCAACAATCATAGTGTCTTTATTCTGCTTATCCTTCTCCAGGCAAGCAACAAATGCATTCATGTTTTGAGAAGACACCTTCAACACAGCCAAGCTATGCTCCATGAATTTCCTCAAAGCACTCTCAGTTTTTTGAATTCGTTTGTTTATCAGATCATTATCAGACTCGCCCTTTTCTTTGAGATTCCTCACCATATCCTCCAGGTGCTTCAAATCTCCCTTTATAATCTCACCTTCCGATCAGTCCGAAATTTATTTTTCATCCTCTGCTTCACTATTATCCTCCGCATTTTCCTCTTTTCCTTTATTATTGATATCCTTAACCAAATTATTAATTTTGAAATCTAGCTCTCTCTGTTTTTCCTGAATGCTGGTAATGTTATCAACCACCCACTTCTAGAAATTAAAAATTTCCAGAGTGTTGTTTCTAGCAGCATTCAGAATAGTATCTACATTTTGCATGTCCTAGACAGAATCCTTAGACCTAGGGTTGCCCTCCTCCATATTATTCTGAACATCATCCCTATTTTCTGAATCATAGGGACTCTCCTTTACCTCTGACTCTTCAACATCCTCTTTTCTCTACTCATTATCCTTATCTCCTTCCTCGCCCTCAACCGCCTTCTCCTACTCATTCTTTGCCTCTTCTTCCACCTCCTTCTCCTACTCCTACTCAGAATCAGCCTTCTCTTCAGCGTCTTCTTCATCTTTTTTACTAACCCTTGATTTCTTTTTAGGGGGAAGATTGGAAGAATCCTCATCAGAGTTAGAACTGTCATAATCCTCAGAAATATGGGCATTCTCCATAAAGGGATCATCCTTATTAGCCTTAACTTTATCCTTAAGATGATCATATATTAACAAGATAAGACCTTGGTGGGCAATGGGGTAGGAATTAGGTTTCTTAGCATGGTCAGCCAGACTGTCATTAGGAGAGGAGGGCAGATAGAAGGGCAGAGATATCTTAGAGCAATGGCGAAAGTGATTAAGGATAACAAAGTGGTAATTATAGAATTTCAAAAACCTACCATCAACAGTAAAATACTCCATTAACACTTTCAACATTTTCTTCCAAAATAATTTTACTTGGTTAGGGAGATAATAGGAAGTATTATCCTTTTTGGCAAGGTGAGCCCTTTCTTCTTCATTCTTGGGGAAATTCTTGATGGCTCCACTGAGGAATTACGATCTCTGTAAAACTTGATGTCATCCTTCTGCAAACTAGTCACCTCAGCCACCAAATATTCATCCACTTTCCAGGTCTGACCAAACAGAGTAACTTTGTTATTTTTCCATCCCTTGGAAAAACCACGGGAAACAGACTTCTTGCTCCCATGCAATTTCTCCTTAGTGAAGCCATATTTATGCAACCTTCTCCAAATTTTCCTTTCACCCTTCCAACTTTCACAGCTGGTGGGCTCATTACAGTTGAGATTTCCTCCCATAATGTAATAATTGTTCAAGTCGAAACCCTTAGGGGAGTGCAAACTAACTAGATACTGAAGAATAGAGAAGCTAGAATCGAAAACCAAGGTAATTTTCTTGTTTTTCAAGTAGCCCTTTAAAACATGCAAATTAACCCAGTACTTAATATGATAAGGCCCTTCACACCTATACTCATTAGCGCGACACCTGAGATAGGTCATCATCTAACAATCCACCTCACTCCAAATTCTATCATTGAAATCCGAACCAAGAAGGGTAATAATGACATTAATATGTACCATTGATTCTATCATAAAATAATTTATCTCGAACTTTGTTCTTACATGATGACTCTCTGATATAATTAGCATCTTCCGCTAAAATGACCCCCTCATTGGCTAACAAATCATCTACCCCATTACCTTCCGTAAAGGTATGGGTAATAATCACACTATCACAAGAGTCTAACATTTTTTTAGCCTTATCAATGATATTTTGGATATTCCAAGAAGGGGAACTAATACCTTTAATAGCCTGAATTATATTAAGGGAATCCCCCTCCAGCCAAATTCTTTTAAACTTGAAGCCCTGAACAAGTTGAAGACATTTTAACATTGCCAGAGCTTCTGCCACATGGTTTTTTTGAATTCCAAAGGGAGAGGCAATCGCAGCAACACAAAATCCATAAGAGTTTTTGATAACCCCTCCCCCTCCAGCATTACCTAGATTTCCTTTAGCTGGACCATCAAAGTTCACCTTAACCTTATCATGAGGAGGGAGCCTCCAAACCACATTATCTCTTCTACTCTTCATATCAGACTTCCAAACCTTATTCATCAATTTACATTCAGTTAGAATGATTTTCTCATTATCCGTCATATCAATATAACTACACTGCTTGTTGCTTTTGTGTATGGTATTGATATTTTCTTTAATAGCCCTAAAAATATTTTCATAAACCACCTAAGAAGAACACTTAGTCTCCCTAAAAATTCTATTGTTTCTCTCCTTCCAAATATGCCAATAGGTCATAGGAAGAACAAAGGGCCAAAGGGTCTTAATCATGGGAAGCTTGGTAGGGAAAATCCAATGCCAAAGGACTTCCTTAAAACTATTCTGCATAACCCAATCAACTTTCCATTGCATCCACACTTTTCACCAGATTTCTTAGGTAAAAGAACAGTGAATGAACAAATGATCCACAGACTCAACCTCTTTTTGACATAACTCACACCTATTAGGAATCATAAATCCTCTTCAAACCAGGTTATCAATAGTAAGAATCTTGTTGTGAATTGCAAGCCAGAAAAACATATTATTTTTAGGAATGAGGAATCTATTCCAAATTTTAGTCCATATAGGGTTGTAAGCCTGAGTAGATATCTTTTTGTAAGCAGAAGCAACAGTAAAATTACCCTTAGGATTACTCTTCCATAAGAAGACATCATCTGAATCTTTGCTAACAAAAAAGGACAACAAATCATGTTGGAGCGAAGAAAATCCAGCATAAACTGCATCAAGTCTAACCCATTTATTCTCCTCCCAATAATTATAGACCTTAGAACCAAACCTCCTTTTACAATCTTCAATGAAATGACTACAATCCTAATTAAAAAGAGGCTCATCTTTGATCTAGACATCCTCCCAAAATCTGATTTTGTTACCTTTTCCAAGGACCCAGCCAGCTCCAGCTTTAGCAACTTTAATATATTTTATCATACTATTTCATATAAAAGATCCAGCAGAGATATCTTCATATTAGAGAAGGGAATGAATGGGTTGATTATGGATGTATTTGTCAAACCACACCCTACTCCAATCTTTCTTAATACCTTATGCCCTCCAAACCTGTTTGGCTAACAATGCTTTGTTGAAAGGTTTAAGAGATTTAATACCTAACCCCCCACTACTATTAGGACCATAGACTTTATCCCAAGCAACCAAAGAAATCATTTTCTTATCTTCCACACCAAATCAAAGAAATCTTTTCTGAATTCTTTCTAATGCTTCTGCAAATTTGACCAGTATACTAAACAAACTAAGAGCATAAACAGGCATATTCTGAAGGGTAGTTTGAAGAAGTTGTAGCTTACCAGCCTGCAATAACATAGAGCTTTTCCAACCAACCATTTTTTTGTTGAACTTATCAATCAAAGAATTCCAGAAAGAGTTTGGAGGAGCCAAACCAAGAGGGGGTCCCAAATAAGTATAGGGGAGAAGCTCAACCTTACAGCCAATTATGTTAGCAATCCTCTGTTGCCTCAACAAGGGGGTGTTGATGAAGTAAATAGAAGATTTCTCCCAATTAACCTGTTGGCCAATAGCAAGGGAATAAGAGCTGAGAGCACTTTTGAAGGAAGAAGCTTCACTCACAGAAGAGTATCCCAACAATATATTATCATCAACAAACTATTAATGAGTGCAGAATAAATTAGTAGAAGAGGGTTGCAAACCTTTGATGGTCCTATTCTCTTTCAACTTTTGAATCAATCTACTCAAACATTTCGCCAAAATAGTGAAAAGAATAGGCGAGATAGGATCTCCTTGCCTGAGACCCCTTGAAGATTTAAAAAATCTAGGAGATCCATTAATAAGAATAGAAAAATGTGGTGTAGATATCAACTCTCTAGTGATTTTGATAACCTTCTCATCAAATCCAAAGGCCTCCATGATCCTAAAAAGAACCTGCCATTCAAACCTATCATAGGCTTTTGCCAAATCCAGCTTTATGAGAAATCCCTCTTTGTTTGCAGCATTAAGAGAATGAATATTCTCATGCACAAGAATTATAGAGTCCAAAATCTGCCTACCTGGGACAAATCATTTTTGCTCCTCAGAGATAACAAGGGGAAGAATAGCCAGCAATCTAGAAGTCAGGACGTTTGAAATTATCTTGTAAGAAGAATTACATAGACTTATTGGCCTAAACTTACCAATAGAATCAGCTCCAACCACCTTAGGAATTAGAGAAATGAAGGTAGAGTTGATTTATTTAAGAATTCTTCTAGAGCCAAAGAATTCTTTGACAACATTGACCATATCAGCCCCAACACTGTGCCAATATTCCTGAAAGAAAAACATGGGGAATCCATCTGGGCCCAGTGCCTTATCCCCTTGAAAGGAGAAAATATCTCTTTTAATTTCATCAACTAAGGGGATGGCAGATAATATCCTATTCTGATTAGGTCCAATAATCTTAGGAATATTTTCAACCAGATCTTATTGCTTTACAAGGTCAATTTCCTTGCTACTTATCAGAAGGTTAGAAAAAAACCTAATAGCTTCATCACCTATATCATCTTTGACAAGAGTTTTATCATCAACAATTAATCTGGAAATTTTTCTTGTTGCTTTATGCTTCATTGATGTCATATGAAAGAATTTAGTATTTTTGTCACCGGCTTCTAACCAAATAGCCTTGGATCTTTGCCTCTAGTAAATTTCTTCTCTTGAAATAGTGTTGTGTAATTTGGCTAGAACCTCATCTTCTTTAGCCTTGGGGAAATTCTTATAACCATTTTCCTAAATAGAATTTTAAATTTGTTCTAATTCCTCCTTGAGAGTCCTCTTAGATTCAAAAATATCCCCAAAAACCTTTTTATTCCAAACCTTAAAGTTATCTTTGATATTTCTTAACTTTTTAGCAACTTTGAACATGGCAGAACCATCCACAATTATATTCCACCATTTGACAATGGAAGCTTCCAAGGAAGGGTGTGAAATCCACATTTTTTCAAACCAGAAGGGAAAGCAACGTTTTCCCTTAATAGAATCAGCAACATAAAAAATGGGATAATAGTCTGATCCAATTCTGTTAATAACAGACAGAGAACATCTATACTTAAGGACCCAGTAAGGAATAATAAGAGATCTATCAAGCCTTACCTAAATAAGTTCTCCTCCATCCCTTCGATTAGACCAAGTGTAGGAGGCTCCAGAAAGGTCAACATCAATGAGGGCATTGGCATTGATAAAGTCCATAAGATAAGTCATGTTATCCAGTTGAGCTTGGGTTCCACCAAATTTATCAATCCCCTGCAGAGGGGTGTTGAAATCTCCCATCAAAAGCCAACTATCCTGGGAGAAAGTCCCTCCTTTCTGTTGGATTTTGTCCCAAAACTTGCTCCTAGCAACTTTAGAGTTGGGAGCATAAATGTTGGTGACCACCCATTCCTGTCCTTCAGCAATGCATTTCACTCTCATAGAAATGGTGTTACCATCTTCATCAATTAGATCTCCACCAATAGTTTTCTTATTCCAAAATATGGCAACCCCACCAGATGCTCCATTAGAACTACTGCCACAAACACCCCCCTGTTTAAAGAATTTTAATTTTTCAACTTTTTCCTTACTCATTTTAGTTTTTTGAACCAGGATAATGTCCATCTTATGATCTCTGATAAAATTCCTAAGCACATCCTGCTTATGGAGACCATTTAGGCCTCTTATGTTCCAAGAGATTACCTTCATTTGGAAACCTAGGAGCAGGATTCATGAATGGTTCACTGCCTTCCATCAGCTATATTTTGTTTTCTCTCTTGGTCCCTGCGCCACTTCATAGTTTTATGCCCCTGTGGGATTTTGGAAAGACCAATATCCACCTTAGACCTGGTTCTAGTTTTAACCCCGTTAGTACAACTTGTTTTCTTGTTTTTATTTTTTCCCACTCCTATTAACTCTTCATCTTCTTCATCTTTATATGGAGTATTCTTACTATTCCAAGGTTCTCCTTTTCATTGAGATGAGGTGGGCGAATAAGTCCCAAGGTTCTGGAATAGAGAGTTAAGGTTAGCCTGGGATGATCTGAACTGGGTCTTTTCTTCAATGATAACATCTGGAACTTCAGAGTCCTTTGAACACACTTCATTACATTCTTGTTCTGTATCTTTTGGAAACTCATATTGTGATTCATTTATGTCTCCAATCTCACCATCTTCATGAATTTCTTCTATAATTACATTTTCTTCCTCTTGAATCTA
Organism: Cryptomeria japonica; assembly: GCF_030272615.1. Lineage (NCBI taxonomy): Eukaryota > Viridiplantae > Streptophyta > Pinopsida > Cupressales > Cupressaceae > Cryptomeria > Cryptomeria japonica. The sequence goes on along the minus strand of NC_081413.1, from coordinate 428,599,461 downwards.
TAAAGCTTCAAATCCATTGCTTGTTTTAACTTCAAATACATTCTCTTCATCCTTTCTGATTTCCTTCTGAGGAATATCCTTGGAAGGACTAGCTTTCCTTTCATCCCTTGTTATATCTTTTGAGTTACTAAGAAGTCTAGTTCCTCCTTCCGATCTACCCTCCTCATTTTTGTTCAGCTTCTCTTTCCAGATCTGTTTGACATGATCATTGTTCTTCTAAGAATTCTTTGGGTTACTAGGACAAGCCTCTGCCAAATGTCCATCTTTCTTACATGAGAAGCACACAAAAGGGAGGGATTCAAACTCTATAACTTGTTCCCACTTACCTAGCTTAGAATTTATTTTGATAGAGCTAGGAAGATCCCTGTTCTGTGAGATATTAATGCATATCCTCACATACACCAGTCTCTTTTGCGCTACTATCATTGATTCTATAGCCACAAGCTCCCCAAAGGATTTAGCAATGCTTGAGAACATATCCTCCAACCAAAATTCAAGGAGCAAACCAAGCAACCGTGTTGGCATTTGTGCAGAGCATGATGACATGATGATATTGTATGTTGTCATTGATGTCAATATACTAAAGTATGAACCGGTATGATGATGTAAACCAGTATTTGTGAAAAAGTGAAGCGGTATGTTTGTTCAAGGTGAACTGGTATGTTGGAATAAGAACCGGTAAATGGAAGTTTAGTATTGGGGTTTCATTTGGCATGATTACCGGTTGGTAGTCTCAGCTTCAGGGTTTCCGGTTGATGCATTCCAAGCTTGTGAAATTCAACCGATGACATTTTGTGATGAGTTAGCATTGTATGAAGACCAGATAGTGTTGCCACGTCAACCTTGTGCATGTGAAGGATTTCCTTGAGGATCTTGCATGGAGATTGATCCTATCTACCTCGGGAATGTGTGAAGTCTCTGTAAACAGTGGAGAGTGCATGATGAGTTATCAGCTTCCTGAAGCGGCAAAGAATGAACGTTGGAGAATGTCTTGAGATCTGTTCAAGACTATTGTATTTGAAGCAGTCTGATTAATGGTCAGGATTGAACTGACTGGATTGTAAAACCTAAATGTTTAGGGTTTAGGGTTTATGCTACCAACCTATTTGTTTCCTATAAGGTTGATGATGTTTTTCATGTTGAAGTTGTTGGCAAATGTTATGTGTGTATCCCAGTGAGTGATACTTGATTCTTGCCAAACCGGAGAAGTGTGTCGATACCTGCAGAATGTGATTGCAGATGAAAAGGAGCTAAAGTAGATCTACCTTGGCATTGAGTGTTGTTATCAGATCAGTGTATTACCTGTTGACTTCTAACCATTTCAGCAATTGGAAAATCCCTTAACTGGGTAGCTTTAACAGGATTTTGCGTAAATCCTTTAACAAGGTGACTCAATTCAATGAGTTCTTCAAATCCTCTTGCGAGGTAACCTTTAATAGGATTCTAACCTTTAAGCAGGTATTTAGCCATCCCTTAACCGGGTGATCCCTAGCAGGATCGGTTCCTAGCAGAACCTATTGTAAAAGTCTCTAACCGGACTAGGCTCCTAATAGAGTGGACTTCAAAAGAGTTCAAGAATAGCTTGTGGGTATTCATCCCCACCGTGGTTTTTCCTAGTTGGGTTTCCATGTGAAAAATCAGTGTGTCATGTGTGATGCCTTTCATGTGATGGTTTAGTTTTTATGTCAAACTGGTAAAATATGTTGAACTAGTAGTCATTATATTTTGACGATAGATTACTTGTTTATGCATAAGGGTGAAGTGGAAATGAGGTATTAGATTGTATGGAAAGCTAAGGGTTACCAGTTTATGTCTTTCACATTCTCACTATTTTTTACCAGTAGTAATCTGATTTAGACCGCTGTTAGTGCTTGTCAGTCAAAGTGCAGTGTTTGTAGTCAAACCGGTTCAAAAAAAGTTTTTTTTGCCTGTATTGATTCACCCCCCCCCCTCTCAATACCGGTTTGGTACTAATTGTTCATCATTTATTCATCAATTGGTATCAGAGCATCTTCCAAGTCCTCTGTGTCGTAAGCTTAACCGCTTGAGGAAAAGATCCTACTCTAATGATGAAGAGGGAAGGTCCAAAGTTCAACAGAGACAACTTTAAAATATGGAAGGACAGAATGAAGATATACATCAAAAGCATGGGTGCTCAACACTAGAGCTATGTTGAGAATGCTTATGTTATCCCTACCTGTACTCTCATGGATGATCAAAGGGAGAGATTCAGGAGAATGGGCAAGTCATGGAAGCCCTAATCAACAGTCTATCTGACATTGAATTTATTGATGTTCGGGATAAAGACAATCCCAAAGAAGTATGGGATGCTCTTGAGAATATCTATGGCAGTGATGAGCATGTGAAACAAGCTAAGGAAAAGAGCCTTAGGGGAAAGTTTGAAGACATGTGGATGGTTGAAGAAGAGACCATTCAACAATATGGAATAAGAATCAAAATTGTTGTTGAAGACATCAAGAGTGTAGGTGGTATAATAGATGATTCCACTATTGCTAGCAAAGTCTTGAGATCCTTATTACCAGTCTATGCAATAAGGGTTGCTGCTATTCAGGAGTTGAGGTCTATAGAAAAGACAAAGGTATCCCTAGACTCCATCATTGCTAAGTTGATAGCTTATGAGCTAAATAATTATGATGGTAGTATTTAGAAGATTGAATCAGCCTTTAGAGCATTTGTTGCACCATCTAGAGAGGGAAAAGAAGCTAGTACCAGTGGTGAACCAAGACAAAGAAGAGAAATGGATGATGAGGAGATCCTGATGGAATTTGAAGCTCTTCTTGTCAAGAGACTTCCTAAGGGAACCGGTAAATATAGAGGTAAGCTCCCTTTGAAATGCTTTTCTTGCAATAGGATAGGACACATTGTTGCAAACTGTCCTAATGGTGATAACAAGGATAAACCAAAGAAGTTCAAGAAGTTCAAAGGAGGAAACAGGAGAAATTGTTTTGTGGCAGTTGATGAAGGTGTCACTGATGAGGAATCAAAAGATGAAGATAGTGAATACATTGTGTTTGTATCAGTTAAGGAAGATGTGTCAGACAAGAAGGCTTTTGTCTCCTGCTTTGATAATTCCAATGAGTGGATTATTAATAGTGATTGCTCTCACCATATGACTGGTGACCGGAGTAAGTTTCTATCTCTGGAAGAGTATGATGGTGGTGTGGTTCATTTTGGTAATGATGCACCATGTATGGTAAAAGGCAGAGGGTCCATCTCTCTAAATGGAAAAAATGGTGTTGATAATGTGTACTGGGTAGAAGGTCTCAGACACAACCGTTTGAGTGTTGCCCAGCTTTATAATAATGGACTCACTCAGGAATTCAGAGATGGAGTTTGTAAAATAAATGGTAAGAGTGGTGAAATCATGGCCACCTGTATGCAGACCAAAGGTAACCTATTTTAGCTGAATGCAAATATCAGTACATGTCTAATGGCTAAGTATGATGATAGTTGGATATGGCATAGGAGACTCTGCCATGTAAAATTTGATAATATTATGAAGGTCGGTAAGATCAAGCCAGTTAGAGGATTGCCTATGTTGAGAAAACCAGAGAATCCTTTGTGTAGAGAGTGTCAACTGGGGAAAATGTCTTCCTCAGCCTTCAAAGGTAAATCTTTCACTATCTGGGAGAATTTACTTGATCTTGTGCATATTGATTTGTGTGATCCTATGAAAACTAGGAGTGTGCAGGGAGATAGGTATTTTATGATTTTTACTGATGATTGCTCAAGAATGATGTGGGTCACATTCTTGAAGGACAAGTCTGAAGCCTTTGGAAAGTTTAAAGCCTTCAGAGCACTAGTTGAAAAAGAAAGCGGTAAGAGGATTAAGTGTCTGAGAATTGATCAAGGAGGAGAATTCACTTCCGATGAATTCAACAAGTACTGTGAAGAGAATGACATCAAGAGGAAACTGTCTGCCCCCTGGACTCCACAGCAGAATGGCCTAGCAAAGAGAGACAACTAGAGTGTAGTTGAAACAGCCAAAACAATGTTGATCCAAGGAAAATTTGCTCACACTTTTTGGAGAGAAGCGGTGAGCACTGCAGTCTACACAATGAACTGGGTACTCATCAATAAAGGTAAGGATAAAACTCCTTATGAGTATTGGACCGGTAAGACACTAGTGGTAAGCTACTTTAGAGTATTTGGTAGAAAATGTTATATCAAGAGGAGTGAACATCAGAGCAAGTTTGATGCAAAATGTGATGAGGGAATATTCCTAGGGTATTCCACAAAAAGCAAAGCTCTCAAATGTTTCAACAATAGGACTCAGAGAATTTTTGAAAGCATCAATGTTAGAGTTGATGAAACCTCTGAGAAACCTGAGGAAATCGGTAGTGAGCAAGTAGGAGATGAACCGGTAGTAACCTTCTGGGAACCAGTTGCAAAACTGCCTAGCACTAGTAGTAGTTCTCCTACACCAGTAGATGTTGATGCTGATGAAGATGAGGATGAAGAAGAAAAGCAAGAGGAAACAACAAAGATCATTCGTAGGTATGTAAAGATGAATCATGATCCAAAGTAGATCATAGGAGATAAGGATGCAAGAATTCTTACAAGAAGAAAGGTTAGAGAAAACTCTTGTATGATCTCTGAATTTGAGCCTAAAACATTCAAAGAGGCACATAACAATGAAGACTGGATCAAGACAATGGAAGAGGAACTTGACCAGATAGAAAAGAATGGTACATAGTCTTTGGTACCTAGACCTGAGCATAAAAATGTCATAGGCACCAAATGGGTTTTTAGAAATACGATAAATGAAGATGGCACAGTGGTAGGAAACAAAGCCAAACTGGTGTGCAAAGGATATGCTCAAGAAGAAGGAGAAGACTATGGAGAAACCTTTGCTCCAGTGGCCAGATTGGAAGGAGTTTGTATGCTTCTTGTATATGTAGCCTTCAAGGGATTCAAAGTATATCAAATGGATGTAAAATTTGCATTTCTAAATGGAATACTAGAAGAGGAGGTGTATATAGAGCAACCAGTTGATTTTTCCCTATCAAAAGACAGTGACATGGTGTGTAGGCTACATAAAGCCTTGTATGGACTAAAGCAGGCACCTAGAGCATGGTATGAATGCTTGCACTCCCATCTTGTGAAGATTGGATTTGAGAGAACAAGTGAAGATAGAAATATCTATCTAAAGTTAGAAGGAGATCAAATTATAATAAGTGAGGTATTTGTTGATGACATAATTTTTGGAGGAGATGACAAGATGAGTCACGATTTTGCAGATGAGATGAAAAAGGAATTTGAGATGTCACTTATAGGGGAGATTAAGTTCTTCATTGGACTACAGATTCAACAAATGAAAGATGGAATCTTTATCACTCAGTCCAAGTATGTCAAAGAGGTGTTGAAGACCTTTGGCATGGAAGCTAGCAAACCAGTTGGTACACCGATGGTAACCATTTGTAAACTATCAAAGGAGGATGACTCAGTGTTGGTAAATGAGAAGGAATACCGATCAATGATTGGTAAGTTGCACTATGCAGTACATAGCAGACCAGACATTGCACATGCAGTGGGCATTACTACATGGTTCCAAAAAAGCCCAAGACAATCCCACTTGGTAGCAATCAAGCAGATTCTTAGATATTTGAAGGGAACTATTGACTATGGATTATGGTATCCATACAGTAATTATTTCAACCTGAAAGTGTTTGCAGATGCTAATTGGGCCGGTAATGTGGATGACCGGAAGAGCACAATTGGTGGTACATTCTTTCTTGGTGGTAGACTAGTCTCATTGATGAGTAAGAAGTAGAGTTGTATCTCTCAGTCTACAGCAGAAGCGGAGTATGCTGCAGCATTTATGAAATGCACCCAGACAATTTGGATGAAGCATGTATTAAATGGCTTCAAAGTTCTTGTATCTGAACCGGTAAGTATATTTTGTGACAACACAAGTGTAATTAACATCTCTAAGAATTTGTTTTTACATGCTAGAACCAAGCACTTCGAGCTCAAGTATCATTTCTTGAGGGAGAAGGTTCAGAACAAAGAGGTTGTACTGGAACATGTTTCCAGTAAGGAGCAGTTAGCAGACATATTCACCAAGCCTCTACCAAAGGCTACCTTTACCTATTTGAGAGGTGAATTAGGGGTGCTGCCCGTTCAAGAGGTGAACTAAAGGTGTATGCTCCACATCAGTCAGGTCTTACATTGATATATCTTTTTCAGGATTGGTGTGTTGAAGGAAGCTTCTCCTTAGGGGGAGCAGCATAGTGGAACATAGATGTGTATGCCTCCAATTTGGCATTGTTGTCAAAGAGGGAGAAGATGTGAAGCGGAGAAGATATCTGCAGTATTGGGGAGAAGATGTGAAGTAGAAGCAGAAAGATATCTTTGTATATTGCCATCAATGCGAAAAAGGGAGATTGTTGGCATCTGTGCAGAGCATGATGACATGATGATAATGTATGTTGTTATTGATGTCAATATGCTGAAGTATGAACAGGTATGTTGTAGTAAGCAAACTGGCAAGAGAACCAGTATGATGATGTAAACCAGTATTTGTGAAAAAGTGAAGCGGTATGTTTGTTCAAGGTGAACCGGTATGTTGGAATAAGAACCGGTAAATGGAAGTTTATTATTGGGGTTTCATTTAGCATGACTACCGGCTGGTAGTCTCAACTTCAGGGTTTCCAGTTGATGCATTCCAAGCTTGTGTGATTCAACCGATGACATCTTGTGATGAGTTAGCATTGTATGAAGACCAGATAGTGTTGCCACATCAGCCTTGTGTGTGTGAAGGATTTCCTTGAGGATCTTGCATGGAGATTGATCCTATCTACCTTGGGAATGTGTGAAGTCTCTGTAAATGATGGAGAGCGCGTGATGAGTTATCAACTTCCTGAAGTAGCAAAGAATGAACATTGGAGAATGTCTTGAGATCTATTCAAGACTATTGTATTTGATGCAGTGTGATTAACGGTCAGGATTGAACCGACTCGATTGTAAAACCTAAATGCTTAGGGTTTAGGGTTTATGCTACCGACCTATCTATTTCCTATAAGGTCGATGATGTTTTTCATGTTGAATTTGTTGGCAAATGTTATGTGTGTAACCCAATGAGTGATATTTGATTCTTTCCAGATCAGAGAAGTGTGTTGATACCTGCAAAGTGTGAGTGCAAATGAAAAGGAGCTAAAGTGGATCTGCCTTGGCATTGAGTGTTGTTATCAGATCAGTGTATTACCTATTGACTTCTAACCATTTCAGCAGTTGGAAAATCCCTTAACCAAGTAGATTTAACATGATTTTGTGTAAATCCTTTAACAAGGTGACTCAATTCAATGAGTTATTCAAATCCTCTTGCAAGGTAACCTTTAATAGGGTTCTAACCTTTAATCGGGTGATCCCTAGCAGGATCGGTTCCTAGCAGAACCTATTGTAAAAGTCTCTAACCAGACTAGGCTCCTAACAGAGTGGACTTAAAAAGAGTTCAAGAATAGCTTGTGGGTATTCATCCCCACCATGGTTTTTCCCAGCTAGATTTCCATGTGAAAATTCAGTGTGTCATGTGTGATGCCTTTCATGTGATGATTTACTGTTTCATGTGAAACTGGTAAAATATGTTGAACTAGTAGTCATTATATTTTGATGATAGATTACTTGTTTATGCATAAGGGTGAAGTGGAAATGAGGTATTAGATTGTATGGAAAGCTAAGGGTTACCCGTTTATGTCTTTCACATTCTCACTGTGTTTTACTGGTTGTAATCTGATTTAGACTGGTGTTAGTGCTTGTCAGTCAAAGTGCAGTATTTGCAGTCAAACTGGTTCTGGAAAAGTTTTTTTTGCATGTACTGATTCACCCCCCGCCCCCCCTCTTAGTATCAGTTTGGTACTAACTGTTCATCATTTATTCATCAAACCGAACCCAGATCGGGGCAGATTCAAAAAAGGAATCATTGAGCTCCATTTTTGGAGACCATTTTCTTAAAGATAAAGAAGACTTCCCAAGCATCCAGGGTCCTCCACTCAGATCCATTTCCAAATCTTCACCATAGGAGAAGGAAAAGACAAAAAAAAACCTTAGCAGGGCTAAGACATCAACCTATCCTTTCACCCTCCATTTTCTCTTCACAAAAGACCTAACAACTTCAATATTAGGTCTGGGTCCAACAAATTTCTCCACCAAATAAAATGCCATTAGAGAAATATTGTGATCTATGACCACATCTGGTACTGGAATAGCTAATCTTCCTACCTTTCTATTAGAAATATCTTCCACAAAGGGAAAGGTAGATTTACTAGTAGGCTTGTTTGCAAATAAATTGTTCCAAGGTTTGACCACCTTGTCTTCAGCCGTCTTTTCCAGCTCAGCATTCAAGTTCTCGTGACCCAAATTTGAAGAATCTTTAGTATTTTTAAAGACAAGAGGAGGGTCTCGATGTTGTGGGTCCCCATCCTCTCGACCATCCTCATCATCCACCATAGATCCCAAAGAGACAAGTTGTCCTTGTGCTACAGAGGCAGCCGAACCAGAGGAACCAACCACGCTATTCCCTCCATTCGCCGAATTCAAATTTCCCTCCAGTCCTGCTATTCCCTCCATTCGCCGAATTGGTGACAACCGAAAGTTATGTTTCTTTCTTGAGCAAAAAGTGTTGTTGAAGATTAAAGATCTTAGATGTTGTTCTGCATTGTCCCGACCTTCCTATTGATTCGTGCTCCTTGGTTGTTCTTTTATGGAGGAATTTCCTTTCCTTTTTGGGGGGTCGACCTATTTACACGTTTCATTTTCCTGTCTTGGTAAATGTAATCTTTTGTGGCCAACCCAGATATGTTTTGGAGGGTATAAATATTGTTATATGAGATCTTTAGTAGGAAGTTAGAGGTTTAAGAGTTCCTAGTTATGGGACGATTGATAATTTGGAGGTCACTCAGAGATCCAAATGGATTGTATTATGGCTTGCATGTAAACGGTTGGTTATTGGTTGCATTCTATCTTGTTAGCCTATATGTAACCAGTTGATACCGGATGATCTATGATTAATATATGATGGTGCATAAATTTGATTCTATAATTTTTTCAATGTGTGGTTGTTGCTTCCGTTGTGCTACTCTAGCTACATGATCTGGTCTATTCTCTTTGAGGACTCATCGGATTATGGCTGCACCAAGTGGTATTAGAGTTGGTTATGAATCAGTTGGTGGAAGTGCTAGTTGTGAACCTTGAGGCATTCCTTTGGGTGAACAGATTATTGAGTTGACGTAGTTCACGAGAGGAAAGGAGGAGATGTTGCCTAGAAGGATGAACCCCCAGAGGGTAGAGAAGATGATGGAATATTTCAAGAATGAGATGAGGAATGAGATCCGGATCGTATTGGCTAGTTTGCAGAGGAATCCAGAATATTGAGGATGAATATGAAGAAGTTGGAGAAGAGATTGAGGCGGAAGAGGCTGAAGGACTAGAAGATGGAAGAGAAGAAATATTTCTGAGAGTAGTGGCACAAGCAAGTAAAATACATAAAGTGGAGATTTCAAACTTTTCAGGATGCTAAATCTAGAGGATTTGAATGATTGGATCAGAGAGTTGGAGGACTACTTTGAATTTGAGAATGTTAAGGACCCGTAGAGGGTTAGGTTGGCACAAACTAAATTAAAAGGGCATGTTGCCTTAGGGTGGAAAGAGTTGCAGAGAGACGGAGTGGAGAATGGTGAAATGAAGATCACTCGGTGGAGATAGATGGTAGCAAGATTGAAGGCTAAGTTCATTCTGGGAGACTATGAGTTGGAGTTGTTCAAGAATTTGCAAAACTTGAAGTAGAGAAATGTGATTGTGAAAGAATATACCAAGGAGTTCTACAAAGTAATGATCAGATCTGGACATAGAGAGATGGATAGAGAAAAGGTGGTGAGGTACATAAATGGACTTTTATTTAACATTCAAGATGAAATGAGTATGTTGAAGATTATAGAGGGAATGAGAGATTCAAGGGGCAAATGAGTACAGCGAAGCAGAGTGTTGAAGAAGAATCAAAGCCAAAGTAGAATAAAGAACTGGATCAGAAAACATAGAGGAAAGGAAGTGGCAGTAGAAGTAGATAATTTTCGAGAAGATGTTACAAGTGTGGAGAAACTAGATAGATTTTATGAATGTAAGCTAGGAATGGCAAGAAGTTGTATGGAAAATGAGGATCAGGAAGTTGGAGTTACCAGAACTCAATGTGTGCCAGAGCAAGGAGAATCCCTTATGTTTAGAAGAGTCATGATGGAGCGTAGCAATGAAAATACCAGACCTACTTATAGAAGGAGTCTTTTCTGAACTGTGTGCAAATCAAGTAGTAAGTGTTGCAAGGTTAATATGGATAGTGGGAGTACTGATAATTTGGTATCTGAGGAGATGGTAGTGAAGCTTGGATTGAAGAGGCTTAAGCACCCTTGTCCTTACAAGGTAAGTTGGTTACAAGACTATCAAAAGTTAGAAGTAAAAGAGCAGTGTTTAGTGAGTTTTAATATTGGACCTTTTAGGGATGAGATCTTGTGTGATGTTTTATCTATGAGTGCTTGTCATGTCTTGTTGGGAAGACCTTGGCAGTTCAATAGAGGAGCTATCTATGAATGTAGAAGAAACCTGATCACTATTGAGAAGGATGGGCAGAAGTTCACATTGGCTTCTTTGAAGGAGAAAGGGAAGGAAGTGAGGAATTTGAGTCTTGAAAAGAGTTGCAGTAAGGAGAAACTGGTTGTTGAGGTTATACCGAAGGGTGGCATGGAATTGCAGAGGGGTCCAATAGATAAGTCTGATAGTAAGAAGAAACCAAATGGAAGTAAGGTTATGGTGGCAAACTAGATGAAGTCTTGTGGTGGTAATAAATCAGAGTTACAGAAGAAAGGGAGCATCAGTCAGAGACAGTGTGCAGGTCTGAAGCAGGGTAAAAGAAATAAAGAGAGTCATGAGTTAGATATTCTGGTTGAGGTTTCGGAGGAGCTAAGAAAGAGGTTTGTAGATAAAGAAGTTGTTTGGATCAAAAATAAGCATGGAGTCTATATCTCAAGTTCTTTTTGATGTTCATGAGTTGTCTCTCATGGAACATCTCTTTCTACCTAGGGTGTCTGATGCAAGAGCATCCCCGGTATATGAGCAATCTTGCATCAACCAAAAATATTTCCTTTTAGTTTTGTTTTGTTCTGTGTTCTTCTAGTAGCGGATCAAATTTTTTATTTCCAGACATGTTCTTTTTCTTAATTACAGATTCTCAGTCCATTTGGGTTCTTTTCTGGTGAGACGTTGCTTCCGGTTTGACTGTGTGGTTCCCGGAGCAGTTTTTGAGCTTAATAACTAATTATTGATTTCTTCTCATGTGAAGTGATCTCTTGGCATGTGGATCTATTTGGGGTCTTGCTCGATGATCCTGATTCCTTGGCTGACCTTCCTATTGATCTGTGCTCCTTGGTTGTTCTTTTTTGGAGGAATTTCCTTTCCTTTTTGGGGGGTCGACCTATTTACACATTTCATTTTCCTGTCTTGGTAAATGTAATCTTTTGTGGCTGACCCAGATATGTTCCAAAGGGTATAAATATTGTTATATAAGATCTTTAGTAGGCAGTTAGAGGTTTATGAGTTCCTATTTACGGGATTGATAATTCAAAGGTCTCTTAGGTATCCAGATTGATTATATTTTGGCTTGCATGTAACTGGTTGGTTACCGATTGTATTTTAGCTTGTTAGTCTGCATGTAATCGATTAATACCAGATGATTTGTGATGAAAATATGATGGTACAGAAATCTGATTTTGTATTTTTTTTTGTGTTGTTATTGCTTCCATTGTGTTACTCTAGCTGCATGATCTGGTTTGTTCTCTTTGAGGACTCACCAGATTATGGTTGCACCACTTATAAAAGATAATATAAAGAATAATAGAAGAGCTTTAAAGCTCTTAGCCCCTTAGTTTTAGGGCTCTCACAAAAAATAGCCCAGTTAAAGACTTGAAGTCTTTAACTCGGGCTTTACAAAGAATGCATGAATTATTTGTTTCTAAAAAACAAATAAAATTACAAGAAGATATTCTTAGTTATTCAGCTAGGGCAATATTGAAGAAACCCTAAATGATTATGTTTGCATTATTATGTCTTCTCAAAGAAGACTCTTTGTGGCAACATGCATTCTCGGTGTGTTCGATCTGAACTAGAACTAGAAGGTCTTATGAGTGAACCAAGGCCATATTGCATTATTTTTTAGCATGATATGCCTTATATTTCCTTTCTTAATGCCTTATTCACAGGATTTTTGCTTTTGTTTATGCATGTACTAGGGTTTTTCAGATGGAACCCATTTATGTTGTGCATGATTTGTGTGAACTCGAGCTAACTTCTTTATTATTTTATTCAAAAATATGGTTGATAGTTTGAAATAATAATCATTACTTTAATCTATGCAACCCTTTTGGGGAAAAATATATTGTTTTGCTCCACGGGTCTCTGATATTGTTCTTAGACAGTGATCTTTGCTCTATGTTGATTTTTTACCTTATATATACGGTGGTGTATAGGGTCTAAATATCTTTGTGATCCTCATATTATTTTTCTATTTGAGTATTGGAGAAGCTTCATTGAATGCTTTTATTGAGGATCATTGATAAGCTTGTTGTATCTTCTTGTTGTCATTGCTCTTTGGTGATTGTTAATTGACCTCTATATTCTTTGAATATTTGTTTCATAACTGGGGTTGTCTTGATAAGACTGAGGCTTCACTATGTGACCCAACCACTACTCATAACCGTTCAAAGCCTATTCACTGTGATTGCAAATCTGAGACAAAATCTAAGACTATATTTATTGGTACTCTTTTGAACAATAACCTTGTCTTAAATATGACTACCCTCATAAATGCTTGCAATATGAAGTGATTCTTAAGAGAGGCACTTCTATGAATGTCTATTTTTGAAAGCTTTAACTGAAACCTCTTTTTCCTTGAAAACACTGCTCTTATCATTATTGTTGATCATTAGGTGCCCTTAGATGGATTTTTTATCTCTGTATCTGGACTGTTATAGCTATGTTGATTGCTCGTTGTGTTTTCCATCTTTTTTAGACCGATTATTGATATAAGCTTATGAATCTAAATTCATAAACCCTTGGTATACAATGAATCCACTATGTTTGGGTTTGAGATTTGGGACTGTTCTTTCTACTAATATTGTTGCTCCTAAATCTGAAAATAATCCTCTCAGATTTCAAAGTTTTATTTCTGCACCTTATGGTTTTGTGGCAGCTTTCATGCTTTATTTGATTCTTAGTATTGTTAATGAATGAATCTTGGGAAGATTATTATGTCTACATGGTGTTGCACTATTTTATGGCCTCAAAACTTCTTATATCTCTATCTTAGATCTTGAAACTGTGAATTTGTTTTTTGAGATTGTAATCATGACAGTGGATTTATGATCTAAAACTAAAAATTCATCTCCATTGATCCATTCATATTTTATATGCCTTGATGAATTTTTTCTTTAAGTATTTATAAAGTAATGACTGGTATCTTGAACATGATTGTGAGCATTGATTATCATAAATATTATGACTCTAATTTGTTGCTTTGGGTTGCTCATCCTTCATCTTGTGGCAATTATTGGTATTTGGAATTTGTGATGACAAAAGCTATAACATGACTATTGATATGCATTTGGTTATAATCATTTCTCTCGGTGTATCTTTGAAATCATCATTGATTGGACTAATCACTGCCCCTATTGATTTGTTATGACTGTAACACTGCATCTTCATATCAAGATGTTTCACTATCATTGACCATGTGACTACATAATGAATGTATTGATTCATTATTTCTTGATGTGTATCCTTGGACTGTAGTTGAACCTTGGAGGCTTCTTTATGATCATGGGTATTCAAGGCCTGATGTGTAAGACTATAGCATTTTGAATATGATCTTTGACTATAATATGATCTTTGGAAATTATAAACTATGGGGCCAATCCTAAACAATGAACTCATCATTGTACATATCTATCTGATACTCTATTTTTGTGAGAAATGGGCTGCTACAAGTGGTAAACCCCTCTTATTATGGTTGTCACTATTCCAAACTTATCTATGACACACCTCTTTTAAGTACTATTATGTATGTTGCTATAGACCATGAAGATATTACCTGCAAAAATGATCTGTCAATTGTAAATTTGACTCTTATCTGCTCAAACATGCATGTTCGGTATACTATTGTTTGTAGTTTTTGTGTCACTTTATTAAGCCTTGTGTGCCTTTGAATGATCTTTATCTACATATGTATCTTTAAGACACGTGCATATCCCCAGTGTTTGCTCACTGTAAATGTCTATGACTATTTGACTCTTTGACAATAATAGAGAACAAGCACTATCAATACTACCCTTTTGTATTTTGATCAATAAAGTAATTGTATCACTCATCATTGGCTCTCTGTCCCTAGATGACTGTAGTTTATTTAATTTTGATTTGACTATGAAATTTGGCATGCAAAGTTGCAAGATATAACTACTTTTATTTGACTGATCTTGACAAAGATCTAATCTATGATTATCTATCATTACCTTATATTATCACCACCTTAGTTTGGGTGTCATTGTGAAATCCTTGTTAGCTCCATAGTAAATAAAATCAATGCACTTTGCATTTTATCCTTTAATATACACCTTAGTATATAGTGATCTCTTTATTATTATTTGTGTTGTTTTGCTATATATTTTTCTTATGGGCCTGAGACTTTGTGACTATGAATGTGACTGCTCATCTGCATTAGCTATGTCATTCCTATCTTTGGATTGATGTGTGCATTCATTATTGTCATTATGTTTGTATACACTCAAAATTGGCTATGAATAATTAAATAAATATTTATTATTTATTTAATGTTAATTTCCTCTATTAAATAATTAAATTGACAAGTTTAATTATTTAATTCATTTTAATGTATATTCTTCTATTAAATAATTAATTTGAAAAGATTAATTTATTTAATTCACTTTGATGCTTATTCTTATATTAATTAATTAAATTGAAACATTTTATTAAATAATTCATTACCCCTTTCTTCTAAACCAATTCAATTAAATATCTAATATTTAATCAACCCCTATCCAATTCTTGTATAGTCTCATCAATTAAATAATTTCTTCTTTATTTAATTTCCAAATCCAACTCATCTCATCTCCACATCACTTCCTCTTTTTCCAACTCATCAATCATGTGGTTAAAGATATTAATATATATTAAAATATTAATTGATCACTTATCATCAACTTCCAAATCATAAATCAAAGAATGTGTACGTACACACATTTCTCAACCAATCCTATATTTTCTCCAACCTTCCTACATCTTTGGAGGGAGTTGAGTCCACTTTTCCTCATATCCCTAAATCTTCTCCAACCATCCTATATTCTCTAAAGTCTGTGAGGCCCTACCCCGACTCAGTTTGACATTTTCAGTTATTTGCATATTGAGACTATTATGGATGCTTTAATTTATGCTTTATGGATTTAGAAACTATATGATTTCCATGATTTGGATCACATTGACATATGATGATGCTCTATTTTATGCTTGATGATTATGAAACTTTATATGTTGCTAGAATAGAATTATTTTGAAATGGTGAATGTCATTATTGAAATTGCAGGACTTCAATTTGATGATAGAAAAATGATGCTTATTTTATGAATGGTTCAATTTTGAGAATTACGTTAATTGCTTATGTGAAATCGAATTTAATTGAAAGAGATATTGAATTATTGTTGCCAATGTATGAAGTGTTTGATGTGCAATGAAATCCATGTATTTGATTATGTATAATTGTGACTATTTGGAATTACTAATGTGTTAATTGAGATGCGCAGGAAAATTATCCATGTGACCATGGAATTTATATGGAGAACCAAACCTAGACCAATGTACGTTTGTTAAGCCGGGAGTTGTCTATTTGGAGAGACAACACCCCATTTGTAATGTATTTTATTTGTGAAGTGTATGATGCTTGAGTGTTAAAAATTAATTTTTATGTATATGTGTAATCCTACAAGAGACAAACTCCATGTGTGATTTTTATATTGTATTTTTATTGTGTCACTTGACACATGTGCTGATTAGTGTCATTGATTTTGACTTGTCTCTTGGAGGGAGTTTTGTTTCTACCAAAGCCATTCAAAAACATGAGTGTGGTCCCAAATTTGCCTTGGGTAGGGAGTCTTGGGAGTGGTCAACTCAAGTTTGACCCGTAGGTAAACTTCAGTTGGGTTTCTAAAGGGTTAAATGGACTCCTAGGGTTAGTTTTAAGGCTTTTCCAAAGGTCCAAAGGGTATACCTATGGGTTAGGGGTATTTTGAAACATGTGACTTCTCCCATGTGACTGTTTAGTCACCTCAAAAAGTGGTGTTTCCAAGGTGAACGAAAATTCAACTTAGAAAGTTCCTCCTAGGATAGACAACCTTCCCTTTTGATGTCAAACTCTCTTCCCCATCTTCTCTCACCTTTTCCCTTTCCAGTTTTAGTAATGTGTAAGAGTTTGGGAAGAGCAACCAATGGGAACTCTCACTTCACCCAAGGGGTTGGGAAGTGTGAGAGAGGCCTTCTTAGGCAAGAATTGGAGACTTAGTGAGTAATCACCCACTCTCCATTTTTGGAGATTATGCTTTTGCTTTGAAAATTAGTAGTAGAATAGAAATTTTGGAAAAAGTTTGGAGGAAAGTTTGTGTGGAATTGGGCAGCTCATCCCCAACTAAATCTAGCATACCTATTGGCAGAATAAGGTTGGTTTTTATCTCCTCATATTTATGTTGTTTATGTTAGTTTATGTTGTTTTGTTGAAGGAAAGAAATGCTTGTAAGGAAAGTGTTTATGTAAATTGTTGTTGGAGAAAAGAATGTGTAGTTTCATTTCTATGTTTTTTTGTTTGTGTTCTTGTTTTTGGGAGTGTCCAAGATTTCCTACTCTTGGGAGAGTAGGATGGTCTTGGGGTGGAAGGAGTATGACAGCCTTGGGTGAGAGGCTCTCCTTATGGAGAGTGATCTCAAGGGTGTCCTTTGTGACCCTTGTTGCGTAGCCTTGTGTATGCATTTGGGGGTCATAAGGGGAGAAAATATGGCCTTGAGCCTTTTGGGGGGCATAAGGTATGTAGATGTATTTTTGGTTGCATTTGTATTGCCATGAGGTGGCTTGAGTTGTATTTGGCTTGCAATCTCCCCATTGGTACTTGGTCCACTTCCACCCGTGGAATGAACATCACAAATGTGGTGAAGTGTAGCTTGGATGGGAAAATGTTGTTGAGTGTATGTCCTATATGTTGTGTTGTTTGCTTGCTTGTAACCCGTCTAGTGCTTGGTTCTCCAAGCTCGGGGGTGGCTTCTAGTAAGCCTAGGCTGGGAGGTGAGCTCTCCATGGTCAAAGTTGTGTTTTATTGCAGGTTGCTTTGGATGGGAAAAGAAAGATTAAAGAGCCTAGTTGTTGTTTTATGTTGCAGAAAAGTTTAAAAGACAAATGTACTTACTATTGAGTTTGTAAAGAAAAAAAAAGTGAACAATGTTGTGTTTATTTACAAGAAAAGAAGAATATGTATTCAAGATTAGCTTGTAAAAAGAAAGGGGTGTTGTTGTATTTATTTTTCCAAGAAGAAAAGGAATGTAATGGAAAATGTTGTTGTTTTATTTCCAAACCCATTTGTATTCACATATACATTGTATTTACATTTGCTAAAGAAAAATAGATATTTCTCCTACTTGGTTAGCTTTGAAAAAAAAAAAAAAAAGGAAGAGGAAATGAATTAGTTTGTATGTAAAGCTTCAAAAAAAAATGTTGTGCATATATGTTTATTTGGCAAATGGAAATTTATCTCTGTTTCTACATGCTCATTAATGTTGCTGCAAATAAATAAATCAGTCATTTAGTGCAGAAAATACACCCTATTATAGTAATCTATTCTTTTCAAAAAAAAAAACTTTTAGCATTTAGCTTTAGTATTTGTGTTATAAAGAAAAAAAATATATACATTTTAAGCATTTAAGTGTTATTTTGGAAATCTGTTCACTTTAAAAGAAAACAGTTATGTATTTTTTTTACCAAATCTGATTGCATCCACATTTATATAAATATATTCATTTATATATATATATATATATATAAAGCTAGTTTTTGCCTTATGGAAAATTTTTGCATGTTAATCCTTTAATAAAAAAAAAATGGATTTATTAATATATATATATATATATATATTATGTTTGTATGATTTACTTTGCATTTTGTAAACACCTTTGTTTTAAAAAAAAAATTATTAAATAAAATAACAAAAAAAAAATTTTATTGAAACCCCTAAGGGCCGAACCCCTGTGATAACAGGGGACGGCGCGGCCTGGCCCGCACTGTGATTACTCACAGTGGGCGGCTCGGTGCCGCCACTGTGGGTAACCATAGTGAATGGCGCTGGGTTCGCTCCCGGCCCGCCACTGTGACTACCCACAGTGGACGGCGCGCGGCCACACTGTGGGTAACCACAGTGGCGCCCGGGGAAAACCCCCCGCCACTGCCGTCACCACTTCCTCCGCCCGATCGGGTGTCTCCGCCTGGCGCCCCCCACTCAAACCTCCCTCCGCTATGCCTATCAAAAAAAAAGGGAGGTAAGTCTGCCTCCGGTTCGGCCCTGCGCGCCGCTTCCTCTCTCCGCCCTCCTCTCTTCAGCTCGGCCAAGGGTTGAGCTCGGGCCGCCGTGTCCGCACCTGCACACACACACACACTCACAAAACAAAAAGAAACATACACACACACAGCTCACACACTCAAGAGAAATAAAGAAAAGTGTGAGTGTTGTTTTCTCACACAAGCCCTAACCCTATTTTCGGGTTAGGGCAAACACATTTAGTTTTAAAAAAAAAAAAAAAATAGGTATGTGTGTGGGCATGATTAAGAGGGGTAAATTTATAAAATAAAATAAAAGCCCCACCCCCTCATGAGAATATATTCGCAAACCTATATATAAAATTTATAAGTAAATATATATATAGATATATTAGTATATATTTATATATATATATATATATATATATATATATATATATATATATATATATATATATATATATATATATATATATATATATATATATATATATATATATATATATATATATATATATATATATATATATATATAAAGAAAACAAAAGGGTAGGTTAAGTTTTATATTTATTTGGAATTAAATTTGATAGTTGAAAAATTAAGTTTTGCATTTTTTTTAAAATTATGGATAAATGTAGAAGCAATCTAATAAAGTATAAAAAAAAAAAAGAAGATTTTATACTCTAGGGAGGGTAAACTTTAGGGGATTAAATTGACCATGTTGGCCCCCTCCATTCTGAAAATTATTAGGTTTGTTTAATTTAATGAATGATTGATCTAACAAATTTATTTAATCAAAGAGTTAGGACGAGTTAATTTTAGACCCTAAGTAGTTATGGAACTGTAGGAAATTATTATTTTCTCCTATCAATTAAATTTAGAAATTATATATTTAGTTTGGAATTTCTTGCTAGAGAGTTTAATTATTTAATAGAAGATTAATGGTCACTATTTTGGGGAAATAATAGCTCGTTTATAACATAGATGATTATTGCCTCATAAATTTAGTTGCTTGGTTTATTCGAAACATAGTTAAGACCAAACTAAGTTTGCGTTAATTTAATTAAGGTGGTCGTACTAAGTTAAGTATTTATTTTAAAAAAAAAAAAAAATCCCTTTTGTGCCCAAAAGTTTGGGCATGACAAAGTCTTCATCCTCAATCAAGGTGAGCCTTCTAACACTTGGCTTCTCCTTCCACCTTTTCCTCCATCCTACACATTTAGGAGGAACATCTTCCTATTTTATCTCTTGCATCTCAACCAATCTTTTCATAGCCATCTAATCTACATGATTCAATCTCAACCGTTGCTCTCTGCCACATCAGATTTTGCAAACCAAAAATCTATAAAAAGAGAGTTCCTCCAGCATTTTGAGACTAATATCCATCTAATAGTTATCTTGCAGTAGTCATTTTTGCATCCGTGAGTTTTAGCAATTAAGCATTCTTAGCAAATTAGGAGTGTGCCTTTGGCTTTAGCATAATCATATAGTTTTGCATAAATCATTTTAGCATAATCATATTCAAGTATCAGTTATCTGTATGTTCCACACTTGCCATCTTGGAAGCTACATAGTGCATGTCTGAGAGCAATTATCTGCAACCAAGAACAATGGGGATATGACATAATGAGACGAGAGGGTAAAGGTATAATTTTTATATTTTCATGTTTTTTTCCTTTACTTTGTTTCATTGGTTGATATTTAAAGTTTTCTTATAGCTTTCATTATCAATATTTGTTAAAAAACTAACAAGTTACAGGCTTATTCTAAATATTAATACCAAGTTGACACATTTTGGCACCCACCGTGGGGCCTAGGCCTCACTTTCTATCTTATGTCTTTCATTCTCATAGTTTTGCATAAGTTTTAGCAGATTAGAGCATCCATTCATAATTTAAAATATTTGTAACATCTTTTAGCGCATTTGTTGCTTCTTGTAGCGCATTTGTAATATCTGGTAGCACATTTGTAGTGTTTAATAGAGCATTTGTTTGTTTTAGCAATGCATCTATCATGTTTTAGCGCATTTAGCATGCAGGTTAGCGCATTTGCATCTTAGGGTAGCACATTTGTCTAGGCTGGTAGCGCATTTGTAGTGAATTTTAGTGCATCTATTCTTTCAACACATTTGTTCTACCAGTTTGCAAAAAAAAAATTTCATAATAGCTTGTTTCACTAACACTTGAAGGTTTCTTGACTATCAAAGATAAAAAATTTCAAACAACTAACTGTTGGTTTTGCATGTGATTTTCATGCATTTTCACATCTAGTTTAACTAGGGGTTGAGTAATTTATCATATTTGTTTCACATAGCTTAGGGTTTAATAAACAGCATGCAAACTTGCATCTTAGTGTCTTCTTTAAAATAGTTGCACTTAGACTAATTTAGGAGGAAAATTAGTCTTTTGTTTACTGTGTTTGAACAAAGTAGTAGGTTACTATGCTCTCACCTTAATCAAGTGATCAGAAAACTAGACCCACTTTCTAGAATGTTTAACCTTTAGAGGGTTTGCCTCTTGAGTAGCCCTTAAGGCTCGGTGAGAGGGAATGACCCAAGTGGAAATGGACTAATGCCAATCTCTTCCAATCTACTATAAATAAATACAAAAGTTATAGGCAACAAGTGTTGATTAGTCCATACCGATGTTATGATTCCCCATAAACCCTATAGAGTGCAACCTCTATAGGCCGGGAAGCCTTCCTTAATAGAGCATAACAAGCCGCATGTATGGCCACTCGATTGGATGCCTTGACTAAAAAATTTTGTGTAGAAGCCCAAATCCTTCTAGTTGTTGGTGCAGGAGGTCGGACCTCTAAAGCAGCTCACGTACATATGGTTCTTAGTAGAGATACAAAGTTTTCCATGAGGAGTTTTCATGGGAACTAGTGTTTGGCTGCCCCGAAGAAGTGAGTGTCGAGGGTGGAGCCAGTGGGGTAAAGCATCTAAGTATCTGATTTGAATAGTGTAGCCTCGGGGAAACCCACGTAAGATTCAACAACTACTGTCCTGGCCTACCATAGGAATTATACTTGCCTATGCATTTTTCTTTCAAAACATTGTGTATGCTATGTTTGCATTATGTTCTCAATTGAAAATAGAAAACAATCAACCTAGAGAAAACTTTAAAAACTTTCTAGAAAAGAAATAGAGTCACGCATTCACAGCGCAGAGTAGCCCTTTTATAAACTTTGATAGTGCATTTGAATAGCAGAGTAGCACTTATACAAACTCAATAATGCATTTGCATAACAAAATGGTGCATTTATCACAAAATAGTGCATTTGCAACACAGAGTCATGCTTTTGAATCATAGAGTAGTGCATTTGCACAACAGTGCAGTGCATTTATCACATCTAATAATGCATTCACATATTTCAGTAGCGCATTCATAACAGAGCGCACCTCCCGCCATCAACTCAAAATTTTGAAAATAGTTCTGGATACCCATTTTCAAGAAGAATCCATTTTAACATTCATAGATTTAGCAACTGGTCAAACAAATAAGTTTCTTGAGCAATTCACCCAAAAAAATAGGTCACACCTAAGGTTATCACAAGTATTCATCTTTAACAAGTCTTAGATCCAATATCTCAAGTGCACAAAACACTTTTTCTTGATAAATTTGATCTTTCAAACATAGTTTCTCAACAAGATACATCATCCTTCATAAAGAAACTTTAAGATTATATTAACCTTTTTCATTGACTTGGATATATCATTCCACCTTGAGCTTGGAATTATTAAAATTTCACAAAACTTGCACTCACATTGGGATCAAAAACTTGTCAACCATTACACACTTGTATGACCATTTCGTCTCATCTCAAGAAGAGGAAACTTAGTTATAAGGTACTCTTGAAAAAGAGAAGGTTTATATACATAAACCACAAAAAATATTTGAAGCATCGCATATTCCTAAGCCATTTTTGTGACTATCTACGTGGTCGTGGAACAGAGTTTCACGAAGAAAACTTACAAGCATGTGATTTTGAACAAAGAGACACTTTATCTCAATGTACCAATAGAGGTGGCAGAATCAACATAGCTTATTTGCCTAAACAATTGATCACCTATTGAGTTGCATCTAGAAAATCAAAACTTGGGAAGTTTCAAATCGATCATATGCCAGTTTGCACTAGAGCTCAACACGAGCAATTGAGAAAACAACAAAAACAAATGGAAGAAGAAAATCCAATGTTTCATCAATTTGGATACACAGATGTTGATGAAGAAGAAATCAATAATACCATTAGAGACCTTCAACAAGATTCCATATTATGATAAATTAATGGAAAGAATCTTGGAGAAAGAAAAGAAAAAATATTTCCTAATGTTGGTAAATTCAAGAGCAAAATTGCTACAAGGTTTTAAAATGGAAAGTTTGAAACAAGATGCTGAAACAAGTCATAATTAAAATAGTGATGACCACAATGACGATGACTTGAATTGGGTAAACCATGAAGAAACAAGAAGAGATAGGGAAGAAACAAGAAAAGATAGAGAAGAAACAAGAGGAGATAGAACAAGAAGAGACCAATATGATACAAAGAACCAAGATGAAACAAGAAGGGATCATGGTGACAGAAGAACTTATGAGGATATAAGGAGAACTCATGTTGATAATCCTCTATTAACTCTCACTCAACAAATGCAAACTTTGCAACAACAGATACAGGATGTGCAGAATGGAACAAGTTCTAAGAAATATTCATTCAATGACATATGTCCATATCCTTTTGACAGGAGTTTGAATATGATACCATTACCACAACATTGTGGAATCTCGAAATACGATAAATATGATAGGAAATCTGATCCTCAAGACCATATCAGGGAAATTTGCACTATGAGTATGGAACTTGCACACAATTAAACCTATATAATGCATTTATTTCCTAGAAGTTTAAGTGGGCAATCAATGGAATGGTTCTCCAAATTGCCATCTGGGATTAAATCTTTTAAATAACTTGTGAATAGAATCATCTCACAATACTCCTACAAATAAAAAATGAGATAACAATGCTAGACCTATGCAACATTAAGCAAAATAATGGTGAACCTTTCATGGTTTTTCTATAGTGATGGAGACGATTGTTTAATGGGTACCCTAGAGATGTACTAGATCAAGAGAAAATGGATATATTCATTGACAATCTTAGTAGTGAAATGAGTTATAGACTCAAGTTACAATGTCCTCCCAATTTTACAAAAATGATTGAAAATAGTTTGAAAATAGAGGACGCTATGGTCAAGAAAGGAGAATTAAAACTCTACAATTCCTCTAACTACAATAACAACAGCAATGGTAACAACAACAATAGAAATAATAGAAACAATAATAAACCAAAATTTTGGATGAAGAACAGAAATGTTGCTAATGAGGGAGTATCTCATAACAATGATGCCAAACCACAACAACCCATTTTCAATCTCTCAAGTCGAGCACCAATAAACAATCAAGAGAATACTAAATGAAAGTCCTTTTATTTCAACCCTCATAGAAAATTTACAAACATTGGGGAACCATTGGAATCATCTCTAAAAACGCTTCTTACAAACAAGTTAATCACATGACCAAAAGCGAGAGATTTTGAGCCTAATGCCAAACCAAGTTGGTGGAATGAAAATCTTTTTTGTGATTTTCATAGAAACAAAGGACGCCAAACGAATGATTGTCAAAGACTAAAACATATCATTCAGGACTTGACTGATAATGAGGTTATCATAGTGGATGGTCATAAAATGAATGAATTACACTTGGCATTCAAAACTCCACTCCCCTCTTATGAAAAGGGTGGACCATCCAATCTACTAGATGACAAGGGCAAAGCAAAGGTAAACTATACCTACACATATGACAATATAGTGAATGTCATCATTGTTAAAGACAAAGCACCTACAGAACCAGTAAATGCAATTACTCGAAGTAAGGAAAAGGTAACATTTTTGGGTGTAACAAACAATATAACACCCACTTCAAGACAGTACAACTTAGTGGATCAATTACAAAAAATACTCGTGCAAATATAAATCTTAGATCTCCTTAAGATCTCACCAATGCATAAGGAAATATTGGAAAATATCTAGTGGAAACAATAGTCTCTAAGGACTTGGATGTTGATCAATTTCAAAACATGGTGGGACATCTCATAGCCCCTCATTGTCTATCATTCACAGAAAATGATGACATATCATTGCAACATCCCCATAACGCTCCCCTACATATTGAAGTCACTATTCATACAACCCGCGTCAAACGTGTTCTTATAGATGGAGGAGTTGGATTAAACATTTGTGCATTAAGTTTGATAAAATATTTGGGATATTCAAAAAATCCAATGGATCGTAAAAAGAAAATTCAATGGATCCTAAAAAGAAAATAACAATCAAGGCCTTTGACGAAGAAGAACGTTCTTCTAGGGGAACAGTGGTTTTTCCACTCAAAATAGGACTAGTTGAGAGAGATATAGTTTGTCAAGTATTGGACTTGAATTTATCTTACAAAATTCTTCTAGGTAGACCATGGATTCATGACATGCAAGTAGTTCCCTCAACGTATCATCAATGTGTCAAATTTCCTCATAATGGACAAGAAATAACCATATCAGCAAATTCTAGTCGGTAATGCAGCAATTTGAAACTAGCCCAAGATGCAAGGGCTCCTCATAACTATGAAGCATTATCTCCTACCAAAGTATCTCAAGAGACATCATTCACATCCACTTTAGAAATTTTTGATAAAAATCTAAAATTAAATGATGCAGGAATGGGAAAGTATTCTTTGCAAGCTTTACCAATTTCTCCAAAGTCATATGGAAAACCAACAAATGCAAAAATGCAAATCCAACACAAACCTATTGAAATATTTGATGGAAAATTTGTCAGAGTTTGAACATTATCTAAAGAAATTGAAGAAAAGGACATCCTTGATTGGCTATACAAAGATGAAGAAGAAATCAAAGCAGCAGCTTTAGATATCACTATCTCCATAGAATAGTATGGCAATCGATTCAGGATAATGAAGAGAATGGGATACCAAGGAAAAGGCCATATTGGCAAGCATCAAGAAGGCATCATTAAAACAGTCACACCTCACTCTCAACATGTTTAAGATAAATCTGTACTTGGGTATGACCAACATACTCAACCTATACAAAAATGAGATCATCATCAAAATCCCCAATGGAGAATCAAAGTAACACATAAAGAGGGATCATGGCAAGAATTGATACATCAAGTAGCTAAAAAGATAAACAGAGAACAGGAATGTGAGAAACAACAAGAAGAACTCATCATTCAAAGAGAGGAGGCTTCCTATAAACAGATGCATCAAGTGCAAGCGAGTACAGAATCAACAACAAAAGAAATAGTTAGAGAACAAAGGGAAGAAGAGTATGAGAAACAAAAATAAGATCTTGCCATTCAAAAGGAGGAGTCTACTTATAAACAAATCCAAAGAGTGCAAGCAAGTGAAGAACCTGAATCAGAACAGGCAACAAAACTTGTCTCAATTATCAGTGAACTCTTCTCGCCATATAACATCCCTATCAGATACAGTGGTGTGGTCCTAGAAAATGATTCTAAAAATGACTCACATGAATATGAATGGGGTCCAGATCCACTATCTGATTTATCAAGTAGATAAAATGAAGACAAGAATGCTACTCCAAAAGATAACACAACTTCCAAGAAATAGAAACAAGAGTTTGAGAGAAGGCAAGAAGAAATTAGAATCCAAATAAAAGAAGCATATGGTAGAAAATAGGAAGATTATAAGAGAAAACAAGAAGTCTCAATCCAAAAGACAGATATGGTCACTACTCAACAGTCAGAAGAACAAAAGGACATGAGATCTACATCAATCTCTAGTTATCAAGAACCAAAACTTGATAGCAAATCAAGTAGGAGAAGCAATCAGTCTAGAGGAAGCAGAATATGAAAGAAGACAATAAGTGGCAAGAAAAGCAGTAGAAGCTACTCAAATATGTCAAATACAAGCAAGCAATGAAACTGATTCAAGTGTTGAGATAGCTTCTAAAAAGGTGTGTCATCCAAAAGATATACAAGTCAATATGATCTATTTATTTGAGGGACAAACGTCAGCAAATAGACCACTTGAGGGTGAATCACAAATTACTCATTCTAACTTTGCTAGAACTAATTGGAGAGCGATCAGAAGAATATATCATGAAAAGAGTTATATCCTTAACTTGACCAATACACTTAAAAATTTTGACAATTATATTATGATGATTGAAAACATTGAGATTGACCAAGATTATTACTTACCCTTAATCCACCCAGAACTGATTAACTAGGAAAATGACAGAATCCTTGAACTTGATATCTTTCCAAATGACCATGTCATATCTATATATCTTAACGTTGTTGAACCCATAATACCAAAGAGAGTCTCCATCAATGAATCAAATAACACTTCTTGTAGTTAGGAGGGTGCCAAATATTCCAGTCACAAAAGTGAAGCAGTAAAACAAAGAAGAAGGTCTAATGTTGAAAACCATTTTATGGCAACATTAGATCAATCAAAAGACAAAATAAAGGATATATCTGATGGTGAAAACCTCCTTGAGGTGCCAGAAGATAGAATATTTGACACTCTACTAGAATATTTTCAAGAGAGATAAACTATTCTGATAGAACCCACAAAGGTAGTTAATATTGGTACTCTAGATAGTCCTAAGATTCTTCATCCTAGAGCATCTTATCAGAGAAAGAAAGAGAGGAATTTACCATTTTTTTCAAGAACAGGAAAATCAACTTTGCCTGGTCATACCCTGATATGTTAGAACTTGATCCAGATCTCATTATGCATCATCTCAATGTTACTCTGGGAGAAAAACCAGTTAAACAGAAACTTAGGAAGATGCATCCCCATATTGCTCTTCTTGTCAATGTATAATTAAAGAAACTATTGGATGTAGGGTTCATAAGACCATTCTCATATCCAGAATGCGTGTCAACTATTGTTCTTGTATCAAAACCAGATAAAACTATCAAAGTGTGCATAGATTTTAGGGATCTAAATAAAGTATGTCCAAAGGATGACTTCTCATTACAAAGCATTGATATCATTGTAGATCTCTTAGCAGGACATGAAATTTTCTCTTTAATGGATGGTTTCACAGGGTATAACCAAATCAAGATAGCTCTTGAAGATCAAGAGAAAATAGCTTTCACATACCCTTAGGATACTTTCTGTTGGAATGTTATGCCATTTGGGCTCAACAATATAAATTGAGGTTGAATCCAAAGAAATGTGATTTTGGAGTTACATCAAGTAAACTCCTAGGTTATATCATATCAACTCATGGAATAGAAGTGGATCTAGAGAAAGTAAAATCTTTCACGGAGATGGAATGCCTAAAGAACATTAGCCAGTTGTGTTCTCTACAAGGGAGATTGCAATCAATTAGAAGATTCATATCTTAGTTAGCTGACAAATGTCACCCTTTTACTCACTTATTACATAAAATTGTTCCATTTAGATGGGATGAAAAATGTGAGGAAGCTTTCACGCAAATCAAACAATATCTGGTAAATCCACCAGTACTAGCAACACCAATCAGAGGAAAACCATTGTTGCTATACATCTCGGCAATAGAAGTATCATTAGGAGCTCTTCTAGCACAACATGACACTAAAGAAAAGGAAATATATTATATCAGCAAAACCTTGGTCGGTTATGAGTTGAACTACACAATAGTGAAAAAGACATGTTTAGCAGTGGTATTTGCAACTCAGAAATTGTGACATTATATGCTTACTCACTGTGTTAAGCTAATTGCAAAGATTGATCCATTGAAGTATTTACTTAGCAAGGCAACATTAATGAGGCGATTGGCTAAATGGGTCATGGTATTAAGTGAGTTTGGCATTGACTGTGCTGATTGAAAATCTATAAAAGGACAATTAATTGTAGATCAACTAGCTAAAGTACCCCTACAAGATGATGCACCTTTACACATTGACTTTCCTGATGTCGGTATTCTTACAATTAGCACAACGTTTTGAGAGTTATATTTTGATGGCTCCTACACAAAGCATGGATTAGGTGCAGGAATATTATTTATAACACCTCGAGGTCACACCATTCCTAAATCATATAGACTGTGCTTCCCCTGTACAAATAATACTGCAGAGTATGAGGCGCTAGTCCTTGGGATAAAAATGGCTATCGAATTGAATATCAAGGAGTTACATGTCTATGGAGATTCACAACTAATAAAAAATCAGATCAATGATGAATATCAAACCAAGTATGATAAGATGATTCTCTACAAGAAGCTGATTGAAGATTTCAAAGAACATTTTACTAAAATCACATTTACTCAGATCCCAAGGAATAGGAATAAAGAAGTAAATGACATGGAAACAATAGCATCTCTCTTGCAAACTCAATAAAATCAAGTGTGTTATGAATTTTTGGTGGAATAAATCTTTTATCCTACTATTGATTCCCAAAATACCCAAATTGTCTGCAGCATATCTGGAACAGATGCCTCCCTATATGGCCAAACCTATCTGTACCTAAAAGATAATATCCTTCCCCCAAACCTATCCCGATCAGAAGCAAAACTTTATCCATCAATCACCCTGTTATACCACTATTATTGATATCCTCTATAGGAGAGGTTTGGATGGCACTCTCCTAAGGTGTCTCGAACATGAAGAATCTAAGAAAGTTCTAAACAAAGTCTATGAAGGTATTTGTGGCACACACTCAAGTGGTCTTACGCTAGCCAAGAAACTCATTCAATTGGGGTATTATTGGACTACTATGGAAAGAGATTCCTTAGCATATGCTAAGAAGTGTAAACAATGTCAGACTCATGGGAATATCATTCATGCATCAGTGCAAGAACTGCATCCTTTGGCCGAACCATGGCCATTCTCTCAATGGGGACTAGATATAGTGGGAAAAATAAATTCTTCATCTTCTAATGGACACAAACTCTTTTTGACTGCAACTGAGTACTTTACTAAATGGCTTGAAGCAGTGCCCTTGATAATAGTGATAGGAAAATAGATCTCATCATTTATTTTGAACTACATAATCTGACGCTATGGTGTTCCTATGACCATTATCACTAATAATGGGCGAGCTTTTAAAAAACAAGATGTGAAAGAACTATGTGAGTGATTCCAGATCCAACATAGGTTCTCAATGCCATATTATCCACAAGGAAATGGTCAAGTTGAGGCATCAAATAAAATAATCCTCAAGATTCTAAAGAAGATAGTCAATGAGACTGGTAGGGACTGGCACATTCAGTTGAACCCTACTCTATGGGCGTACCGCACTAGCATTCGTACAGCAATGGGGGAAACTTCGTATTCCCTAGTGTATGGATCAGAAGCAATCTTACCTGTTGAAGTAGAAATTCCTTCTCTACGATTGTTATTGAAGGGACTTATCCCATAAGAAGAACAAAGAGTCTCTAGACTACAAGAGTTAGAACTAATACAAGAACGTCACCAAAATGCTTCAGATCATTTGAAGGCATATCAACAAATAATGGCAAGAAGATACAATCACAAGGTCAATCCAAGAGTATTTTAGATAACAGATCTCGTTCTGAGAGAAAATCCACACAACCGGCAGGATAGATAGAAAAAGGGAAAATTTGAGCCAAACTGGTTGGGTCCTTTTATCGTGGTAGCGGCATATGGATCGGGAGCATATAAATTGTCTACACCAGAGGGTGAATGTTTTGATGAACCTATTAATATCATGCATCTAAAGAAGTTCTATGCTTGAAATATCAGCAAAATACCATAAAAAGTATAAAAGCAGCAAAATTCAAAAAATAGTACAAAAGAGAAAATCCCTAAAAAGCAAAAAAAAAATACAAAAACAGTGAAAAAAAATCAAATATATGAAAAATGAAATAAATTTAGATGGTGAAAACCTGGAAATAGGTGTTATCTAATAGTTGGCTCTTATATCTATGAGTTCTTTTTTTTCTTTATTCCGCATCCATTTGACCTAAGCCATCAGCCAAAATCTGCAGCTCACAAAGCTTATCAAACATGGACATACTTAGCGTATTCATTGTCCTTGCTTATCTAAATAGTTATCTGCATAGTATCCCACCATGGTTTGGATCATCATTGTACATCCAAAATAAAGTTTGTTTCTAGCTGGGGGCAACATTGAAAATCTATAAAATCCAAAAACATTGGAAAACTTAGAAAAACCAAAAACAAATTGGATTTTGAAACAGGTGAGAAGGCTTAAACAAAATCAAGACATATACAACAAAAATCAAATCGTGAAACTCAAAATTTGGCGATTCAACAATTAAGTGACAACATATATCAATATTCATTAATCAGGATGATTTGACTAAGGGAACATACATGTGGCATGCATGATTCAATGATTGTATCTTGATTTTTGTTAATCATGTACCCTATGTAACTTGATGATGTCCATGACTAGAGGAGCTATGATGGGATATGGTTATTTTTCTTTGTCTTTTTTTTATGGTTTATCTCTTACTAATGTATGCACTTGTCTAAGGACATGATTGGCAAAAGATCATTGAGGACATGTTGAGTCATATATGGAAGGGGATAATCCTTGTCTGTTATGCAAGAAATACTCAGGTCATCGCAGTTCCTTATACCTAGATGCTTATATTAACTTGCTTTATCAAAATATATGTAAGAAGTGCTCAGGTCATCTTGAATCCTTATATCAAGATGTTTGTATTTTCTTACAACATTTTAAAAGCTCAATGATGAATTTAAGCATTATTTTAAAAATGCTGAAAAGATGGAAATATCATTTAGATCTTTGCATTTCCATTGCATTTTCATTTGCATTATAAGAATCCTTATCATTCAGAATCAACAGTTGAAATGATGATTGAGTATACTTGGACAAACAAAAACATTTATATTTGCATTTAGGATCATTTGCATTCATTCATTCATTTAGATTCAATTACATTTTCTAAAGATCATCTCATTATAAATAGCATTAGGTGAATTTCATTAAATAATCAATCATTGTAAATTGTATTAGGTGCATTAATCCATTAGGTTCATTTTGTTCATTCATTTAGGTTCATTTGCATTTAACTAATTTGCATTTGCAACATTTCATTGTATCATCATTATAAGTATTTAGTATCATTATCATCATTTTTATAAATAATATTTTCATTTAAATCAATACCACATCCTTTATATCATCATATCATATATACACAATATCTATATCATCATATACATATACATTATCAATAAGCATCGTATGTATATTGCAAATTATATCATCATAAAACATCATAGCATATCATGTAGATCATAATCATCAACATCAATGCATACTTCATCATAGCATCATTCATTAGCAATGTATAAAGATCATAATCATCATCATAAATGCATACAAGTCATCATATATCATAATCATTTAGCTCATCTAAGGATCTAGTCTACACCATCATCTCATAAGCATCAATATCATAGTGCATTATAAAGAATCATTGCATAATCATCATCGTCAAGATAAAGCAATAAAGTCATCATATTATAGGTGCATAATATAGAATCATCATCATATAGATCAAGTATAAAATCATCATCACACCATCATGCATGAATAACAAAGTAACCATCATCGAGAAAAATCATATACAGTCCATGTTTGCATATCATCATAAATCATAAATTTGTTAGGATAACTGGTGAACAACTGAGAGGGGGGGTGTGAATCAATTGTTAACAAATTATAACTTTTAATCCACAATACAACCTTAAACAAATCAAGTACTGGTAAAGTATATACAGATGCCGGTAAACAATACAACTTAAAAATTAACCAGAAAATCAATGCAAAGCAACCATACCACATAACACCATGATTTGTACGTGGAAAACTTGGAAAGGGAAAAACCACGGTGGTAAGCCTACCCACAGACAGATGATACTTCTGCAGAAAGTATGTGTTACAATGAGGGGCCTACACTTGCAGGAAGGCACACTACCTAGAGCGTATTGTTCATTACAAAAGAGTCTCACTGACTACAGAGAGGATACAACCACCTCAAGATAAATGGACAACAATCCAATAGAGTGAACTGCTAGAAATAGCATCTACCATGATTGATTATAGTCTCGGTTAAGCTTAGTGTCAGAGGACTAAATCCTCTTCTGAATCTAATTTGATCACCAATGATCGACCAACTCCTCTACCTGAATGATATTACAATATTCGCACATTACATTTATTGACCATGATACTTTACAAAGAGTTTCTACCTCTTATGTATACAAACCCTAAGGCCTAAACCAATTAGGTCAGTCACCTAAAGATATTACAATAAGATCATTACATAATTCCTTATTATAATGATATGCCATGTCGGCTTAAGACCAAAACAATAATAAAAAATCCATAAATCATCTCGAGACAACCCGGTAACGTGTAGAGTACACGTTAGCATGATATCGGTCCATAACCTAGATATATACCGAACCTATTATGGGTCCACCATGGCAAAGCAATGTCTTCAAGAAGTTTGAAGTATGATCAAAGAACATCTTTAGCATCCTGAAATCCATGAAGGAGATGCACCAACACCAACTATGCATCATGTCACAATTCCTCAATGAAAGCTATATCGGTAAAGCCTTGAACCAGTGTCAGTAAGGGTTTAACAAAGTGTATGATAGCATCTGATTACCAAGACAATACCAACTGACCAAAACATGATCATGGAGCATATAACACATGAAATCAAATATACTTCACTGATCCAAACATGTCAGAAGTTTCCAACAGATAGTCTCTTCTGTCGGTAACACTAGATCTTCTACCGGTAACCAAAACTTGTCTGTCGGTAACCAACCATAACAGCTAGTGTTGACATCAATGACAAAACATCAATGCAACACATAACCAATTCATCCATTATGCCAACAATCTCCCCCTTTGGCATTGATGGCAACACTAGATGTGAAAAACATCTAAGTACCAAGAAATGCCAAACAATTCTCCCCCTATGGAAGACAACCAACAATCAATAGCTCTCCCCCTGTGAATGATATCTCTGTAAGGTTCTGAATGGTTTTTCACATTACTATCACTCTCCCTTTGACATCAATGCCAGAAATCTGACAAAAATATCAAAGCAATGATATAAACCTCTGAATCTCAAAGATGACTACTCCCCCTGAGTAGCAGCACCACTCATCAGTGACGAAATGAATAATTTCTCTAGTAATGCATGTCGGACTGATGACAAACTTCATCAATCAAGTCTCTGCTAGAGGGGTAGAAACCCCTAACCTATCTCTCAAATACTCAAATGATTCCTTAGACAATAGTTTAGTGAATATGTCTGCAATCTGTTCTTTAGTGTTCACATAAACCAATTTGACTTCCTTTGCTTCAACCTTGTCCTTCTGAAAGTTATACTTTATTGAAATATGCTTAGTCTTAGAGTGAAATATCGGATTCATAGACATGTCAATAGTTGTAGAGTTATCATAGATAACTATCAGTTTACTATAATTTACCATGATATCCTTCAACATTTGCTTCGTCCACAAGACTTGAGTGCAATTAGTTGTTGTTGCAACATACTCAGCTTCTGCAGTAGATAAAGAGATGCATGACTATTTTTTGCTGATCCATGAAACTAGTTTCTTTCCAAGAAAGAAAGCTCCACCAGAAGTGTTCTTCCTGTCATCAGTATCACCTGCCCAATCTGAGTCAGTATATGCACATAAAGTGAAATCATCATTTCTGAAATACCATAAACCATATTTTGTTATTCGTTGCAAATACTGGAATATCCTTTTTACTACACATTCATGATTTTCTTTAGGACTACTTTGATATCTTGAAACAATACTTACTGCATTCATAATATCAAGTCTAGTCTGAGTTAGATATAATAGACCTTCAATCATAGACTTATACCTTGTCAGATTTACCGGTGTAGAAGTATACTTGATAGATAATTTATCACTTATATCCACATGAGTACTTATCGGTTTGGAATTATCCATACCAATTCAACAATTCCCTTAGATACTTAGTTTGATAGATAAAAATGCCTTTGATAGTTTGAGTAATCTACAAACCTAAGAAAAATTTCATCTCACCAATCATGGACATTTCAAATTCATTCTTCATGTTGTTGGCAAATTCCATGCACAGTTTATCTTCTCCTCCAAAAATGATATCATCAACAAAAACTTCAATAATCAGAATATCATTATTAGTGATCGTATAATATAGATTACTTTTAGCACTGCCTTTAGTAGAACCAAGCTTCAAAAGATATTTATCCAACCTTGCATACCAAGCTCTAGGAGCCTGTTTCAATCCATATAAAGCTTTCTTCAATCTGCAAACCATATCTTTATCATCTATCAGTGAAAATCCATCAGGTTTCTCAATGTAAAATTCTTCCTCAAGCTCACCATTCAAAAATGCACATTTAACATCCATTTGATAAACCTTATAGTTCTTATAAGCTGCATAGGCAAGAAATAGTCTAATAGCTTCAATTCTAGCTACAGGTGCAAATGTCTCACCATAATCAATTCCTTCCATTTGATAATATTCTTTACAAACTAATCTAGCCTTGTTCCTTATAAATTGAACATCCTCATTCAGTTTATTTCTAAATACCCATTTAGTTCCAATAACATTCTTATTTTTAGGTCGGGAAACTAAAGACCAAGCTTCATTCTTCTCTATTAGATCTAATTCATCTTCCATAGCCTTTAACCAATATTTATCCTTACAAGCTTCAATAACAGTTGTCGGTTCAACTTGAGAAATAAGACATACCTCTTCATTTGCCAGTTTTCTTCTTTTCATAACTCCCTTGTTTCTATCTCCAATAATTTGATCTTCAGAATGATTTAATCTTACATACCTTGGTGTCTTTTGAAATTCAGGTTCACTCTATGATCATCAGTCACAGTTGAATTTTATGATTGTGTCGGTGTAACTATATCATCTTCCTGTACTGATTGAGGCATTACCGGTTTAGTTATGAGAATTTCTATTGTTGGTTCCCTATCATATGATATAGAATTATTTATGTACTATTCATCCACTTTCACATTAACACTCTCCATAATTTTCTACAATCTTTTGTTATAACATCTATATGCTTTGCTCTGAATTTAATAACCAATAAATATCCCTTCATCATATCTAGGATCAAACTTTCCGATTGAATCATCCTTTTTGATAAAGCATTTACTTCCAAAAAATTTTAAATACTTAATAGTAGGTGTATGTCCAAGTCTTACCAGTTTCACCTTTGATGTGAACTTTGTTTAATGTGTAGACTGTTGTACTCATT
The DNA here is from genome assembly GCF_030272615.1 of Cryptomeria japonica. Lineage (NCBI taxonomy): Eukaryota > Viridiplantae > Streptophyta > Pinopsida > Cupressales > Cupressaceae > Cryptomeria > Cryptomeria japonica. Next base: position 428,563,461 of record NC_081413.1, on the reverse strand, counting down.
GCTTCTCTCCAGTAGCTATGAGGCAATTTGGCTTCCATCATTATACATCTAGCTGCATCCAAAATGGTTATGTTATTTCTTTCAACTAATCCATTTTGCTGAGGAGTCCTAGGTGCGGATAGTTGTCTCATGATTCCATTTGTCTAACAATAACTGTTAAATTCATGAGAAGTGAACTCACCGCCATGATCTGATCTTAGACATTTGATTTTCAATCCAGTTTCAGTTTCAACCTTCGCTTTAAAGATCTTGAATTTCTCAAAATCTTTAGACTTCTCCCTTAGAAAAGTCACCTAAATCATTCTAGAATAGTCATCAATAATCAGCATGAAATACCTATCACCTTGAAAGCTTCTAGTCCTTGTTGGACCACATAAGTCAGTGTGAATTAAATCAAGTACACCATTAGATTTATAATGTATGCTCTTAAAAGAACTTCTGACTTGCTTACCCAATTGACATTCCCTACATACCGGATTATGAGGCTTCATAATCTTAGGTATATCTCTAACTGCCTTAGTTGAACTGATCTTAACAATGAAATCAAAATTAACATGACACAACCTCTTATGTCATAGCCAACTCTCATCAATATGAGCAATCAAACATTTCTTATTACCAATGTTCAAGTGAAAGATATTACTTCCTATTTGAATACCGGTTGCAATCTACAAACCAGTCTTGTTAATGATTTTACATTTTCTATCTTTAAACTAAAGTTGAAAACCCTTATCAACCAATTGACTAACACTCAAAAGATTATTCCTTAAACCTTCTACATAATAGATATTATCAATGTTATGCTTGTCATCCAAAGAAATAATACCTCTATCTTTGATCATACATGCCTTGTGATCTCCAAATCTGACTTGACCGCCATTATATTCTTGCAAGGATATAAATTTTCCTTTATCTCCTGTCATATGATGTGAGCATCCACTATCAATTACCCATTCATCCTTATCTTCAACTTTTGTTGTCATGGCTTTTTCTTCATTCTTGATAGCCAGTTCCGGTTCATCTTCCTTCAAAGCATAGAACATCCATTCCTTTCTATTTCTAGATCCACTAGTAGAGTCTTCTATCGGTTCATCTCCAGAGTCATCACGTACTCCTTCCTCATATGCTATGTAGCATTGTTTAATATTCTTGAATCTATATATGTTCTGGTTAGGCTTAAAAGATTTCATAACTCTTTCCTCAAACCTTGCATTCCTTTTAGGACATGTAGATGCAAAATGACCAATCTTGTTACATGCAAAACATTTAAAAGGTTATTTTCCTTCATACTTACTTCTAGTTGGTCCTTTAGGTATTGTTCGAGCAAATAAGGCTTCAAGTTTCTCAAGTTCTTCATCTTCTTTCCTCATGTCTTCCAATTCTTTTGTATATAGGGCTTTCCAATCACTTTTGCCGATAGATGTTGATGATGATGCATGAAAAGCAGGTATAGACTTTATAGCTCCAGAAGATCCAAATTCTTCAAGCTCAAAAGCAGATAATTTCCCAATTAGAATGTCTCTGTTAACTAAGGTGTTTTCCATTGTTCTTAACTCATTAATTGCAGTTGCCTTCATCTTGTAAGCCGGTGGAAGGGCTCTCAAGACTTTGGAAACTATTTCATCTTCACTTAGAAATCCTCCACAACATTGAATTCCCATAACAATATCATTTACTCTTTCCATAAACACAGTAATTCTTTCATTATCTTCCATTTTCAAGTTTTCATATCTTACCTGGTAACCATCAAGTTTAGCAATTTTGACAGTAGGATCACCTTCATTCAAAGTTTGCAGTTTTTCCCACATAACCTTAGCCGATGATTTGTCAGTCAATCCCATGATTTGTTGATCAGTAAATGCACACAAGAGGGATCCTCTAGCTTTGCAATCATTTTCAATATTCTTATCGAGGTCTATAGGAGAAGGATTGCCAGATGCTGAATCATAAGGTTTGTATCCTTTCTCAATGATCTCCCAAATATCATTTCCAAGAAATATAAGATGAGTCTCCATTCAAATTTTCCATATCCCATATTTTGTTCCATCAAGCTTAGGGATTTCTCTTATGAAAATAGTTGCCAGTGGATTAGTTGCCATAGGATCTACCTCAAGCGATTAAGCTTCTGCAATAGAGGATCAATGCTCTGATACCGATTGTTAGAATAATCAGTGAACAACAAAGAGGGGTGGGTGGAGGGGTGAATCAGTTGTTAACAGATTATAACTTTTAATCCATAATACAACCTTAAACAAATCAAGTACTGGTAAAGCATATACAAATTCCAGTAGGAACAGATATTAGTAAACAATACAACTTAACAATTAACTAGATAATCAATGCAAAGCAACCATACCACATAACACCTTGATTTATACATGGAAAAACCGGAAAGGGAAAAACCATGGTGGGAAGCCTACCCACAGTCAGATGATACTTTTGCAAAAAGTATGTGTTACAATGAGGGGCCTGCACTTGTAGGAAGGCACACTGCCTAGAGCGTACTACTCATTACAAAAGAGTCTCACTGACTACAGAGAGACTACAACCATCTCAAGATAAATTGACAACAATCCAATAGATTTAACTTCTAGAGATAACATCTACCATGCCTGATTACAGTCTTGGTAAAGCTCAATGTCGGAGGACTAAATCCTCTTATGAATCCAATTCAGTCACCAATGATCGACCAAATCCTCTACCTGAATGATATTACAATATTTACACATTACATTCCTTGACCATGACCTTTCCAATAACCATGATACTTTACAAAGAGTTTCTACCTCTTATTTATACAAACCCTAAGGCCTAAACCAATTAGGTCGGCCACCTAAAGATATTACAATAAGATTATTACATAATTTCATATTACAATGATATGCCATGTCGGCTTAAGACAAAAATAATAATAATAAATCCATAAATCATCTTGAGACAACCTAATAAAGTGTAGAGTACACGTTAGCATGATACCAATCCATAACCTAGATAGGTACTAGACCTATTCTGGGTCCACCACACAAAAGCAATGTCTTCAAGCAGTTTGAAGTATGATCAAATAACATCTTCAGCATCCTAAAATCCATGAAGAAGTTGCACCAACACCAACTATGCATCCTGTCACGATTCCTGTATGAAAGCTCTGCCAGTAAATCCTTAAACCAGTGTTGGTAAGGGTTTACCAGAGTGTATGATAGCATCAGATTACCAAGTCAATACCAACTGACCAAAACATGCTCATGGAGCATATAACACATGAAATCAAATATACTTCACTGATCCAAACATGTTGGATGTGTCCAATAGATAGTCTCTTCTGTCGGTAACACTAGATGTTCTACCGGTAACCAAAACTTTTCTGTCGGTAACCACCCATAATAGCTAGTGTTGACATCAATGAAAAAACATCAATGCAACACATAATCAATTCATCCATTATGCCAACAAAATTGTCCAAGTATACAATGATATCAACGAAAATAATCAAAAAATTATCAATAGTGTACAATGTCCCATGATACATGAAAGATACAATCAGATCTCAAATCATGTGGCACTGCCACCTAAATCAGTATGTCTCTGTCGAGTAGGGTGTGCCCCACCTAATGGTCCTACCCCAGGATCTGCATCTCTGTCTCAACGAAGTGGTCCCATGACACCACCACTCTCTATTTGGCCCTGTATGCCCAATCATTGTGTAGAGACATAATTGTCTGCTCTCTGACTAGGAGGAACCACACTCTCATATAACCCATGCCAATGTGAAATCTCCTTCCTAGTATGAATCAAAGATCTAAATGTATCCCCTGAGAGAGAACCTAAACCAAACTATTGAATCTGCTCTAGTGTACTATCTACTTGACCATATCTCTCAATGGCAGTATCCCTCTCAAGTGTCAGAGCCTGAACCTGTGCCTGCAGTAGTGCAATCTTTTCTCTCCAGCTGGAAGTATTATCTGGGATCCCAAGAGCAACATCATGCATCTGTATATCATCGCCCCTTGCATGTACCTGTGGTATATATCCCCCTACCTCACCATGTTCCATAGCTCATGTATGTGTTGTAATACCCTAAAAATGGTCATTTGTCCTAACCAAAGGCAATTAAATAAATCTTGAGCACACCATTAATTTCTTTAATCATCAAATGTCACATGGCAAAATTCATCACCCAATATTAATTAAATATTTATTTAATTAATTAAATCATTCCAAGTAAATCATTTTAAACAACTATCTTATTTATTTTATTAAATATCCTAGCATATTTAATTAGATAAATCAATTTGCCATCAAATCTTCAAAAAAGGAAATAAATCATCAAAAAGGAATTAATTAACCAAGAAAGAATTAAAAATTTGAGAAAATAAATCAATTAGAAATAATCTTGAAAAAAAAATTAAAATTGATGAATAATCTCAAAGAAAGCAATTAAAACAATTAAATATTAAAATTGAATGAAATAGAGAATAAATCAGTTTTTTCTGATTTTATCTTAATTTTAGTTCAATTTCCTTTAAAATTGGGAAAAGCATCCAATCACATCAATTCACCTGGATTGTGCTTCCTCTTGGAAAATCTTGACCGCTCATCATCATTTGATCTCAGCCTTTGGTTTCTTTCTGAAATTTTCTATAAATTCAGGCCTTCATCTCTCATTTAAAAATCCTGGAGAATATTTTGTTATCATGTTGTTTTTTCTCTAGGTTCAATAATATTTGTGCATTGAGATTTTGCATATTAGTTATTGCATATATATTTAGATCATTTATCTCATTTATTGCTTAAATCATGTTAGATTAATCTTGCATCCATCTAGCTTAATATCATGATCATACAGATTAAATCCTTCGTTTAGGTGTTGTCTAGTCACTGGATAGCTTAGCAATCTGAGAGCAATCTAAACTCGCATCTACTAGAAGGCAATGGGTCGATTTGTTATGGTTTTATTATTCATTGATTATATCTATCTAACCATGCATGTAATGACTTAATTGAAGTGTTGTGCTTGCAGATACAGGTCCACTTTTCACACACACATTTCAGGCGCCCACCGTGGGGCAGGAAACTACTTTTTCGGCCTCAAAAAATCATTCTTTTTATCCTGTAGGTTTCGTTCGTACAGTCTCTGTGAAATATCGTACGAGCAGTTTCACTACATTGTATGACATTATATTGAAGCCTATAGTTTATTGTACGACACAATATTATATCCTGTAAATTGTCGTACGAATCAAAATATGGACTCGTACGACATATTGTTTCTGTTATCCTCTATCATTCTGTGTTAATTTATGACTTGTACGATAAAAGTTTATTCTCATTCCATTTTATGATAATTGTCGTACGATTCTATTTTTTGTTAGATTAAAAGCAAGTTTCACTTTTCGGGGTTTTTCTTAAATTAAATTTTGATTACGCTGACCCTGAATTGTCTCCTGTCTACCTAGTATTTTCACAGCCTAACCAGTTTCTTGTAGAATGCTTGTCAAAGAATTCATCGATCAAACATACGCCTGTCAAAGAATGAAAGCAACATGACTACTGATGCATTGTTTTTGCAGGTTGCCTAAAGAGAATCAACCAAATATCGTGTATTCTTTAAATTCATTTTTTTTTAGGCACCTAACTTGTTATCTGGTTAATGAACAAATTTGTCTTTTGTGTTTTCAGAAAAATCTGAGAGGTAGGAGAGTATGCTCTTGTCTTTTACAGACAATCATAAATCTAGACCCTCAAAGATTTTTTCTAAGTTTTGAGATTTGTGTACCTTTAGCGGGCCTATCACAGTGGGAAAAAGTAATCACCCTATGAGAATGACCCAAGTGAGTATAGCTGGACCTGAGTATTCCAACTCACTATAATAAATAGGCCTCTGGTGATTAAATTCTCAGAGGATGGGATTATTTGAGTTTTCTCTTTCAGATCTCTCATATCGAGCATTTTGTAGGGCCTCACGGTCTCAATCATGTTTACGTGACTACAGCTTGTTTTGGTACCTTGTCGGGCTATAGGCCTCAATCATGCTTGCGTGACTTCAAGGGGTAATTTCAAACAGAATTCCTAACTAAGAACTATAAGATTAGAAGCTACCTGATTCACCTCTGAAAGGTTGATAATCTTTGTGCAAGAGAGATAGTAACTCTCCCAAGACACTTGCCATATCGTGCCCCCATTAGCATTTGGAGTCAACTAATACGGCGTTGAGAATCCATTGTGTTAGACTCAGTGGTTGTATTCTGATTAGCTATTGGGTGTGTACCTAAGTTAGCAAGCAAAGGTTTTCTTCTCTAAGCCAACTTCCATAGGGTAGTGTGTTGTGATTGGAGTTACTATTCATAATGTGTGTTTTCTATGTTTTCATCCCTCAAGCTAAAATTGGAATACTAAAACTGGAGAAAAAAAATCAGCAACTCTGTGATAAACTTTGTCTGTGTCAAAGCTAGTCTATCCTAGTCAGAAATCAATCCACCTCAGAATTGGTCATACTCAGTTGTCATACTCAGCAATCAAAAAACTCAGAATTCTTGTCTCTGTCCTGTTAACAGTCGTATGAGCTTGATAATTTGTCGTCCTGCACAATATCTTGTGTCGTACAAGTCTTCTAAATTGTCATATGAGCTTAATCCTCTATCGTATGAGACCTAGCAATCTGTCATTTAAGCTAAATCTTGTGCCGTATGAAATAGAACTGCACTGAATCCTTTGTCATTCAGGACCTACCCATTTGTTGTACGGTACTAGGTAGCAACTCATACAAAACAGAACTGTTGTCGTCCTTAAACTGTTATACTATCATACAGTCTCAAAAATTATGTCGTACAGGTCTCTGATTTTGCTAGTCCAGAATAGTCAAACCTATCTAAAATAGTTTACAACAAGCCTAAAACTGGTTATCATCCTCCGGAGCATAAACAACCTTGATAGTGTACCTCTGCCATTGCGTTGCACGATTTTGCCGATCATCTTTAAGCTAGTTCAAACAAATATCTTATGAAACCTAAGTCAACTTAGATAACGTCTTACACAGGACAGATCATTCCTGAAACCAGACCAGATCTTAGTTACTTCTCTCAATCACTACGTTAAACGAACTACTAGCTACAATTTGATCTTGACTTCTGCAAAACATTTGGTTCTCGGTCCTGTCGGTTATAAAATGTCGGCTCAAACCAAAAATTCTCACAGCAAAAGAGACAAATAAAAAGAAACACCCTTTTTGTCAAAAGACAATCCATTCTTTGTGGAAAACCCCTTTTACAATAAACCATGCTCGTCACAAATACCAGTTTATGACATACCAATCTTTGGTCAACCCCTATCTCCCACCATGTCTAGGGAAAGACAAGAAAGAGAAGCTAGTAAATGAGACACTCATGACTTTAGCAATCATGCCACTGATAGTGATTCCTCATCAACTGAATCTAAGCTTCTTGAACCTCCCGAAGCTGAAGTACATAAATGTCAGAATGATAAACAATTACGAAAAATGATGAAGGTCATCATGGCTAGGGAAAAAGAAGACTATTTCCTAGAATTAGCAAAGCAAGGCGCCAAACTCCCTACTGGTTATAATGTGGAGGCCCTTGTCGCTAAAGAGGAAGAGACACCATGGGGAAAAATAAGCACACAAATGCAAACATTACAAACTGTGGTCACAAAACTACAAGACAAAGATAAAACACCAAAACAATATTCTCTGGACACAATATGTCCATTCCCATTTGACAAAAACCTTTAAATGTCTCCATTTCCTTCACGAGTTGAGATCCCAAAATTTGAAAAATATGATGGTACCTCAGATCCTCAAGATCATGTCAAAGAGTTTTGTGCCGCCTATATGGAGTTCATGCACGATCAAACGTACCTCATGCGCCTTTTCCCAAGGAGTTTAGGGGTTCAACCAATGGAATGGTTCTCAAGTCTACCCAAAGGAATAAAAACATTTGAAGAACTAATCCAACTATTTTTACAACAATACTCATACAACATTCATCAAACGGTCACCATGATATAACTTTGCAATACTAGACAAAAGACAGGAGAACCCTTTCTCACTTTTCTCCAACGATGGAGAAAGATGTTATCTAGATATTCACGGACTATCCCAGATCTTGAGAAAATGGATATCTTTGTCAACAACCTAATCCCTAAATTAAAGTACAATGTCTAGATGCAAGTACACCCTTCATTCAACAAAATGGTGGATAACGCCCTCAGAATGGAAGATGTGCTTATAAAAATGGAGATATATCACTTTGGAAAGAAATATTGCAGGGTTCTAACTCTGAAGAAAAGAGCAAGTACTGGAAATATGGAAAAGATAATAACAAAAACATTGTTAGTGATGGAGTGGTGGATACTGTCCAAGCAAAAACAAAATCCACAATATTTAACTTGGCCAGTGAAACGCAAGCGCTCAAGGCAGCTGAAACTGCGGCAGAAAATCCTCCAAAGAAAACAAGAGAATGGTTTAAAGAAAAGCCTTGGCTCTCAAAACCTAAGCATGATTTTACTCCTCTAGATGAATCATATGAATCCACTTTTAAAACCTTATTGGCAAATAATATGATAACCTTTCCAGACAATTCTAGACCATATGACCCAGAAATTAGACCCAAATGGTGGAGAGAAAACGAATACTGTGAATATCATCAAAACAAGGGATATAACATAAACAACTGCATGAAACTCTGACAAGAAATCTAGGATCTCATTGACGCGGGAAAGATCTTTGTTGGAAATCATGTGACTAATGTTGATCATAAGGCCTTTAAGGATCCCTTACCGACTTATGAACAAGGAGATTCCTAAAAATCCAAGGGAGGAGCTAGAGTCAATTATACCTACACTAACAACGATAATGTGATCAACATGATTGAATATGCTCAACCTAAATATTGCAATGTGATCATAGTCTCCGATCACCAAAGTCAAGCACAACCTTCTAATGCTATGACTCACGCTCAAAGGAAGATTACTCTCCTAGGAGCTAGTTCCTCAACTTTCGATCAAACAATATCAAATCTACCAAATAGACAAACACACACAATCATGGCCAAATCAAAACAATTGGCTTCATTGTCTTCTCCTGGTTATAGTATTGTCGAACAATTGAAGAGAACCAATGCTCAAATCTCCATTTTGGAACTGCTTAAGATCTCTTCTGCTCATAGAGAGGTCCTGGACAAGGCTCTACTTACCACTAGTGTCCCTAAAGATTTAGACGTAGATCGGTTTCAATCTATGGTGGGTCACCTGACCTCACCTCATTACCTCACTTTCTCTAAAGAAGATGATAACTCGCTGAGTCACCCACATAACCAACCATTACACATTGAAGCCATGATCTATAAACAGCGTGTTAAATGTGTTTTCATAGATGGAGGCACTGGGTTGAATATATGTACATACAATCTACTGGCACAGCTGAGATTCTCTAAAAATGTTATTGACCCAACAAAGAAAATAACAATCAAGGCTTATGATGAAGAAGAAAGAACCTCTAAGGGTCTGGAACTATTACCAATCAGAGTAGGACCTGTGGAAAGAGATGTCATTTTTCAAGTCCTGGATCTTCATCTTTCATACAACATCTTACTGGGCAGGTCATGGATTCATGAAATGAAAGCAGTACCATCTACGTATCATCAATGCTTGAAATTTCCTTATAATGGAGTTGAAGTCGGTATTCCTGCTGATACAAGTTATACCTACAATGCATTAACACAGAGTACTGATGCTTTTGTTCCTCATAATAGAGCAGCCTCCATAGCTGAAAGTTTGGAATCTTTGCTGAAAGATTTACAAAAGAAATTGAAAATCACAAACACTGGCATATAGATGGATACAAAATAGAGCCTATACTCTCACTGGTGTCTCTTCCTCTATCACCAAGACAGTTGGGAAAACCATCAAAGGCTATGAAGCCACAAACTTCAACTCCAAAAGTCATTTACAATGGTGTCTTTATACAGTCCTCTACTTCTCTTGCAGGAGAAATAGAAGAAGATGATGTTCTCAAGTCACTTTTCAAAGAAGACAATGCAAACAAAGAAACACAACATTGTGAGATTTCTTCGACACAATATGGTCCAGGCTATAAGATGCTTCAACGCATGGGATATTAAGGTACTAGTCCTTTAGGAAAATGTCCAAAAGGTATTGTTGAACTTATTTAGTTACAAACTAAGTCTGCCTATGATAAAGCTGGACTGGGATATGATCCAAGAAAGCAATCAGATCAGAAACGCACGTCCCACAATCAATGTAAGTGGAAGGAAAAGGTACTATATTTAACAAAACAAGAAATTAATACTCAACAAACTCAGGAAGAGTATGATGGTGAACAAAAAGAATTGCCCACCCAGAGAGAGGAAATAGATGGTAATCAAGTTCCAGTTATATCATCTATAATACCATAGGAAGTAGAAGTCCCAGAGGATATGAGAGACAAAGTATACAGAATCAGGGAATTGTTTGCACCGCTGAACATTCTGGTCACATATACTGGCAGACAGCAAGTAGATGATTCAGAAACTGATTCAAATGAGTATTAATGGGGTCCTAACCATCTCTTAGATACATCTACTACAAAAACCCCTAAAGAATCCAGCGATATCACAGATGATGCACAAGAGCTGATACGCCTAAAAATGCAAAAAGAAATGGAAGAAATCAGACTAAAAAGACAAGAAGACTATGAACGACAGATGGAGGAAGAAAGGACACAAGCAATTTATTCACCCACTAACTCTCCTTCTAATGAGATAAGACAAACTAGATATGGAACTACAAAAGAAGAATTAGAAGCTACAAAAATAGAACCAGTCATCAGTCCAGAGGAAGCTGAATGGAACAAGCAATAGGGATTAACAGAACCATCAAATCCATGTCCCCAAGTGTGTCAAATACAAGAAATCAATGAACTAAATCATGAAGGAACTTGCAGCATCAAAGATGTGGGTGTTGATACTATATATACTTTTACTAAGCCACTTGAAGATGAGTCAGCAGCTTCATCCTATGACTCTAATGACTCAGACAGGAGCTCTATTTATAACAACAACTATTCAACAACACATTATGACTACTTTGTCATGAATGTTGAGATGTTGTCCGCTCACCCTGTTACTGTCACACCATGGTATGTAGTCCAGTCTGAAGTAGGTGACAATTCTAGAAGTAGGTCAGTTGGGTTAGGTCCAATAAATACTAACATAAATTTCGATAATCATGTCATGACTCTTCCTGGTCTCAAGACACATATGCAAGTTAGTCTTCTGGAACTCGACTAGACAGTCTAAAGCCATGATGATAGTACTGTGAACTTCCTTGAGCCTGTTCCAACCTTATCCTTAATACATCCTGAACTGATTGATTATACTCTTTATAACCAACCCTTGAATGTACCTACTTTTTCCAATGACTATACATTAGCCTACTATCTGAATGTAGTTGAACCCATGTACTCTTCCACTAGCGAACAGAATGAAAATAGGACTGAAACAGATATCAAGTATCTTAGTCACAAAAATAAGAAAAATAAAAATAAAAGATCTAATGGCAAAAACCACATTGTGGCGGTGTCAGAATCTAAAAAAGAGAAAATAAAGGATGTACCTAAATGTGAAAACCTCTCTAAGGTGCCTGAGGGTGAGATACTTGATATACTGCCAAATCACTTCTAGGAGAGATCTTCCATATTGATCGAGCCAACTCAGCCAGTGAACATTGGGAGTCAAGACACACCACACATCATTCATTTAGCTCAATCACTATCAGCAGAAGAGTTAAAAGATTTCAGCACCCTTTTTTTAGAAAAGAAGATCAACTTTGCATGGACATACTCAGATATGCCAGGATTAGATCTTGATCTCATCATGCATCATCTCTCTATTATACCAGGAGTTAAACCAGTCAAGAAAAAACTTTGTAAGATGCATCCTCATGTGGCACTACTAGTCAAGGTTGAAGTAGAGAAATTGCTAAAAGCTGGATTTATCAGAGCTATAGACTATGCATAATGGATATCAAACATAGTACCTATATCAAAGGCAGACAAATCCATTAGAGTTTGCACAGACTTTAGGGATCTCAACAAAGCATGTCCGAAAGACGATTTTCCATTGTCCAACATTGACATGATAGTGGATATGACTGTTGGATATGAGATGTATTCATTAATGGATGGATTCTCTGGTTACAATCAGGTCAAGATAGCACCTGAAGATCAAGAAAAGATAGCTTTCACGTGTGCATGGGGAACCTTCTGCTGGAATGTTATGCCGTTTGGGCTCAAGAATGCAGGAGCCACTTACCAAAGAGCGGTAACCACTATCTTCCATGATATGATACATAAAAACATGGAAGATTATGTTGATGATGCCCTGGTAAAGACTATGAAGATATCTATGCATATTCAAGAACTAGGTCTCATACTGGATAGAATGGAAAGATTCAAGCTCCACTTAAATCCTAAAAAGTGTGCATTTGGGGTAACGTCACGAAAATTGCTTGGTTACATAATTTCAAAAAAAGGAATTGAGGTTGACCCTAAAAAGGTCCAAGCTATAATATAAATGCCTCCACCCAAGAATATCAGTCAAATGAGAAATTTACAGAGCCATCTTTAATCAATAAGGCGTTTTATATCTCAGCTAGAAAACAAAGCTCAACCCTTCACTAAGGTATTAAGGAAAGGAATTCCATACAACTGGGATAAATATTGTGAACAACATTTACAACAAATCAAAGAATATCTTTCTAATTCTCTCATATTAATGCCATTGATTCAAGGTAAGCCACTAACCCTGTACATATCAGCTACAGATACTTCACTAGGGGCAGTTCTGGCACAACAGGATGACAATAAAAAGGAATGGGCTATTTATTACATCAACAGAACATTGGTGTCATATGAAATGAACTACACTATAATAGAGAAAGCATGCTTGGCATTGTTCTTTGCATCACAAAAATTAAGGTACTATATATTGGCACACTCTATTAAGTTGGTAGCTAAGATTGATCCACTCAAATATCTTCTCAGTAAAGCAATGCTTACAGGAAGATTGGCCAAATGGGTCATGGTTCTTATGGAATTTGATATCGAATATGTGGAACGTAAAGCCATTAAAGGACAGGTTATTGTAGACCAACTTGCTAATGCTCCACTTGAAGACAGTCAACCTCTGTATATATAATTCCCAGATGAATCAATCATGCACCTTACTGAACAATCATGGAAGATGTTCTTTGATGGGTCTTTCACTCAACATGGTTCTAGTATCAGAATACTTTTTATTACTCCTCAAAAATATTCAATTCCAAAATCTTACAAGATTCTCTTCCCTTGCACAAACAACATTACAGAATATGAAGCTCTGGTAAACGGGATCAAACTGGCCATCGAGTGGAAGATTGTTTAATTACACATCTATGGAGATTCTCAACTCATTATCAACCAAATCAATGATCTATATCAGACAAGAGATGAAAAACTGATGCCTTATAAGAGAATGGTGGATGATCTCAAGAAATACTTTACCTTTGTATCATTTAAGCAGATCCCCAGAACAGCAAATAGAGCAGTGGATGTGATGGCCACTTTGGCATCTATACCACAGCTACAGGAGTCTAATTTTTGGTTTGAATTCTTGGTGGAAGAGTTACATTATCCTTCCTATGATTCCCCTGAGTCCCAGATTGTCTGTTCTATTATTGGACATGACTCATCTTGTTACAACCACATTTACTCTTACCTACGTGACCAAGTTGTCCCTGCTAATCTTTCCCGAAATGAAAAAAGGAATCTAATCCAAAATGCATCGCGGTACGTCATCATTTCTAATGACCTATTCAAGCAAGGTTTATATAATACTTTCCTTAGATGTCTAGAAACTGAGGAGTCCCAGCGTGCATTATCTGAGGTTCATGAAGGTGTTTGTGGATCCCATTCGAACGGTCTAACTTTAGCATGAAAAACTACTAAGAATTGGCTACTACTGGCCAGAAATGGAGAAAGAAGCTATAAAATTTGCTAAAACTTGTGAAAAGTGCCAACTGCATGGGCACCTTATCCATGCTCTAGCAAGGGATCTCATACCCTTTGTGACACACTGGCCCTTTCAACAGTGGGTGTTTGATCTAATTGGCTAAATATATCCTGCATCATCTAATGGACACAAATTTATTATTACTGCCACTGAGTACTTCACTAAGTGGGTAGAAGCAGTTCCGCTCATCAAGGCAACTGGAAAACAAGTAGCTCTCTTTATTCTTAATTACATCATTTGCAGGTATGGTATACCTTCATCCATTATAACTGACAATGGAGGACAGTTCAAGAACAAAGATCTAGATGAACTCTGTGAGAAATTCAAAATAAAGCAACACTGGTCATCAGTATTTTACCCTCAAGGTAATGGACAACCAGAGGCATCTAACAAAAACCTATTGACTATCTTGCACAGAACAGTGAACAAATCTGAGAAGGATTGGCATCTACGGCTCAATCCTGCACTGTAGGCTTATAGAACAAGTATCAGAACACCTACTGGGGCTACACCTTTTTCTCTGGTGTATGGGTCTAAAGCAGTATTACCTATTGAGGTGGAAATACCATCTCTAAGAGTTTCTTTACAAGGTCTCGTTACTGATGAAGAATATAGAATATCTAGATTGCAAGAGCTTGAATTGTTGGATGAGCATCAGCAAGTGGCGTTTGATCATCTCAAAGTGTACTAAAAGAGAATGTCTAGAGGATATTAAAAAAAAGGTTCGACACCAAGAATTTTAGGTTGCTGACCTAGTTCTAAGAGAAAATCCTAAAAATCAACAGTTTCGAGACAACAAAGGGAAGTTCGAACCCAACTGGCTGGGTCCCTATATCGTTATTGTAGCTTTTGGCTCTGGTGCCTATCAACTCTCAACATCGGAAGGAGAACAGCTCCGTGAACTGATTAACACCATCCATCTGAATAAATTCTTCACTAAAATATTCTCTACTCCAGCAGCTTCTGTAGCTAAAAAGTCCTAAAGAAATCCTAAAAATCAGAAAAAGTCTTGAAAAAATCCTAAAAATCAAATAAAGTCTTGAAAAAACCCTAAAAATCAGAAAAAGTCCTAAAAAAAATCCTAAAAATCAGATAAAGTCCTGAAAAAATCCTAAAAATCAAAAAAAGTCTTGAAGAAATCATAAAAATCAGAAAAAGTCCTGAAGAAATTCAAAAAAAAAAAAGAAAAAAAAAAGAAAAAAAAAGGGAAAAAGAGAGAAAATGCCCTGGTGAAAACCTGGTAAATAGACACCTTGGTAAAAAAATATATATATGCATCTCTACCAAGCAAGTGAAAACCTGGTAAACAGGCGCCTCTTGTACTCAAGCGCTCCATCTATCAACGCAACATTGGCATTCCCGCTTTCCTGCATATTTGCTTTCGCTTGTACATATATTTCAGTCACTTTTATGACATCCTGGTTCGTTGGAACCCTCATGGCTTGAAACCGATCAATGTCCTAATCTTAAGTTAATCGACTGAGCACATTACATGTCCTAAGCAGTATCAACCAAGTCAACCTTACGTCAGTGAAACCTGGTCATCCACTCTGAGTCAGTTACCTATCTCCTGACTACTGAAGAATTTTATCACTGAGTTAACAAGGAAAACAACATAACGGAAAACAATCACTAAACAGTTTGAGCCATGCATGGAAATTTTCTTTGTGTGTTGTCTTTTATATTGGTTTTCGATTATTATCCCTCTGAGTAACTCGAGGAAGTCTATCATGACTAAGAGGAGCAAGAATTGGGGGAATAATATCTTCTTTGTTTTATGCTTGAAGGAATGATCCCAATGATCTGGAAACATCTAAATTAGCTGGGTGTTTGTGATAAGAGCCTTCACATTAAGGTGAAATCGCCACACATACCTTGACTCCACTTATTTGAATGCTACAGGGAGGTTCCCATCATTTCTTTGTCTATTTTTAGGGAATTCTTTATCATGCAATCCAGGTCCCTGCAAAATTTGTCCAAGGATATGAACGAAAAAAGGGTCATTGCAGACAAGATAATTAATATTGCACATGAAAAGAAAGGAACTCTAATCTGCCTGCTATGTTCTGATTGATTGAAAAAATAGGTTTTAAGGACCCGAAACCATTACAACATAGTTAGAAAGAAAGCTGAGAAAATAAGAGTCCACATACAGAGCGACTGGTCAAAAGACCAGCGAACAGAAAGAATAGCTAAACAACAAAAAATAGCAAAGAAACCAAGGAGACACTACATAGTAATTTTCTTTAGCAGATCCTCTGCCTTTGTCACCAGCTCATCATAGGTCACCCCAACTGCTTTCAGCTCCTCCAGGTCCTTATTCACTTTCTTTTCCTTCCTCTTCCCATGGGTGCGGGTTCTGGGACCTTGGGCTTCCCCTGTTCCTTCAGCGTCCAGGTCAATTTCCTAGATTTCCTTTTCATCATCAAGCTTGCTGATGAGGGTATGGGTGTTGTTGGCCGAGATTTTTAGAATGCTGAGGCTCTGCTCCGCAATGTTCTTAAGGCACTCCTCTATCTTTTCCACTTTGGCGACTGTGTCCGAGAGTGTTTTTTCACTAGTTTCCGCTAGGGTTTTTCTGTCCTGTATCTCCTTTTCAATTTTCTCAAACTAGAGATTAAAGGCATCTCTGATGTCTTCCGCTTTAGCAATAGTGTTCTTAAGATCCTCGATATAATAAGCCATAGTGTTCCCCTCTCCAATGTTAATGGTCTCCAGGATCATAATTCTGTTGCAGAGTTTTTTGTACTCATCCGCAGTTTTCTTATTCCCATCAATAAGCCATTCTATGGTTTTCATAAAACCATTCAAGGCCTCGGGAGGAGGGCCAGAAGAGCGAGTCGCTTTTCCAGGGGTTATCTGTTTGTTTTTAGAGATATGGAGGTCGAAAATAGTGTCGGCGGCCCTGAGAGTCTCCTCCATTGTCTCCATATCCAGGTTGTGCTCAGCTTCCAGGGTCCTTGTTTGCTTGTCATCTTCTGGTTCCTTGCCAATCTCCTCCGGATCTTTACCAGTCTCCTCTATTTTCTTTTGCTTCTTCCTAGTCTGGGCTTGGTTCTTACTTTTTTTCTTCAGCAACCTCTTAGGGTTCTTCTTCTCTTCAGGGAAATCAGAGTACTCTTCTTCCAAAGAGATACTAATCAAGGGTTTTCTTTGAGATTTTTTTCTCTTAGAAGAAGAGGGTCTTGATTTCCTCTTCTTACTACTCTCATACTCTGAGTCATCAGAGCTTTCCTCATTATCAGTCGAGGAATCATTGTCTAATTCCTCCTCCTCTGAGAAATCAGAATCAGACATGTCATCTTCCGAGTCCATAGAGAGCTGCATCCGATTGATTTTACTGGCCTTTAAATGGTCATAAATGAGGACCATAAGTCCCTGGTGCATTGCAGTATCACCCTGAGGATTTTCTTTGTAGGCTTTTAGGGAGGCATTCATAGAGCAGAGCAAGAAGTAAGGGAAATTCACCTTATCATTATGCCTAAAATGGTTTAACAGGACAAAATGATACCCATAGACTTTCGTAAACCTACCATATAGAGTTATATACCGCATTAAAACAAAGAGAATTTCCCGCTAGGGTTTTTCAAAAGCCCTAGGCGGGTAATCTGCCTGCTATGTTTGTAAAATGCTCAATGATGAAAATTAAGCTATTCAAAATCTAGTGACTAGGTTTAGGTTGCATTTTGTATCTCATTTTGCATTTCATTCTGCATCTTGTGAATTTAGAGTCATTTCGGTATGGTAACAATGATCTCTTTATCTTCTGAATGAGAGTTGGAAGCATCATCATTTCTTAGCTAAGTGGTCTCTTTTCATCATTTCTCTGATCGAGTACTTGTGTATTGAGATGTTAGCTGCATACATAAGCATTTTATACATATCCATACATTTCATTTTATACTTATTTGCATTCATATTATTGCATGAAGAAAAATAAACATTTGCATTATTAGTTACCCATTCTCCTCATTTATTTGCATCATCATTTATTTGCATAAAAAGAAACAAAAATAAACATCCATATTCCATTTGCATACATTCATCTATACTGAAAAGATATGCATACATATAGAATAAATCATATAGAACAACATCTCATAATCAATCAACGCAAGTACGATGAAATCAAATCAAGGGCTCGTAAATCGGCTATCCTGAGTCCATTTTTGGGATCAAAATCAAAATCTGACGTCAATTATCTCATTGAAATTTCACGACATTGACCACTTAGCGCTTTCATCAACTGCTTATTCTCTTCTTCAATTTGTGCTCAATTTCTCATTAATCAAACACTGAATCTCAATTTAATCAACTTTGCGCTCAATTTCTTGTTAATCAATGCTAAATTTTCAAATATTCCTTTGAATCATTTGTGCTCAAATAACTTATCATCGCTAAAAATTGTCGATAATCATCATGTACCCTCACTATCTTTTGATTTTGCTCCCGAGGGGGCATACTCGTGACCTTATGATCTCACATCTTCAAATGTTGAGAAAATTTTCAAATCTTCATCAAAAGTTGAGTAAAAATCCTTTTTAACTAAAGAAAATCAATCAAATTCTTATCGCTAAGGGGCATCTCAGCTTCATCACTCCATATCAAGTTGAGATCTCTCAATCATTTGAATCAAATCAATCTCTAGGGGCATATCAGTTTCATTGCTTCAAATCAAGCTGATATTTATCTTCATCTCAATTAATCTCTTAATGTTAATCAGTTTCATCGCTTTTCATCAAGCTGATTATTCATTTAAACTCAATCAAGGGTTTAAAGAGTTTCTTTTATCACACTCAATCTAAATAGGTGTTTAGTATCCATCACTTTGGATCAAGCTGGACAGTTTATCTTCGCTCATCCTGTCTTGATCAATCAAGTTCAAGATCGATTTTTATCATCACTCACTGTATCTAAGTTTAATCAAGTTCTAGATCAGTAAGATCCACTTCTTGATCAATCAAGTTCAAGTTTGGTATCTTTTGTTTTCTATCGTTCCTAAGTTCAATCAAGTTTGGGATCGGTATCTCTTTAATCAGACTTCATTCAACTTCGTCACTTCGAAACAAGCTAAACACCTCACTTTCATCTAGTTCATGATCAATCAAGTTCAGAACTGGTATCTCCTAGACATGAAATTTCTTTGAACCAATGCACTGCTCACATAATACCCTAAAAATGGTCATATAAATCATGAGCCCCTAATCTTGACAATGTCGCCAAGGTCCTAACCAAAGGCAATTAAATAAATCTTGAGCACACCATTAATTTCTTTAATCGTCAAATGTCACATGGAAAAATTAATCACCCAATATTAATTAAATCATTCCAAGTAAATCATTTTAAACAATTATCTTATTTATTTTATTAAATATCCTAGCATATTTAATTAGATAAATCAATTTGTCATCAAATCTTCAAAAAAGGAAATAAATCATCAAAAAGGAATTAATTGACCAAGAAAGAATTAAAATTTTGAGAAAAGAAATCAATTGGAGATAATCTTGAAAAACAAATTAAAAATTGATGAATAATCTCAAAGAAAGCAATTAAAACAATTAAATATTAAAATTGAATGAAATAGAGAATAAATCAGTTTTTTCTAATTTTATCTTAATTTTAGTTCAATTTCCTTTAAAACTGGGAAAAGCATCCAATCACATCAACTCACCTGGATTGTGCTTCCTCTTGGTTGCTTTCTGAATTTTCTATAAATTCAAGCCTTCATCTCTCATTTCAAAATCTTGGAGAATATATTTTCATGTTTTTTTTGCTCTAGGTTCAATAATATTTGTGCATTGAGATTTTGCATATTAGTTATTGCATACATATTTAGATCATTTATCTCATTTATTGCTTAAATCATGTTAGATTAATCTTGCATCCATCTAGCTTAATATCATGCTCATATAGATTAAATCCTTTGTTTAGGTGTTGTCTAGTCACTGGATAGCTTAGCAATATGCGAGCAATCTAAACTCGCATCTACTAGAAGGCAATGGGTTGATTTGTTATGGTTTTATTATTCATTGATTATATCTGTCTAACCATGCATGTAATGACTTAATTGAAGTGTTGTGCTTGCAGATATAGGTCCACTTTTCACACACACATGTGCCTCTGTTGGGGTATCACCTGGGAAATCTGAGTAACTCTTTGTTTAATCAATGGCACATCATCCTCTGAGCTCTCCTCATCACCTTCCCCATGAGCAACCAATACACTAGGATCAGAATGAACCTGCCCAAAATCAATACCTCCTATGATCCTGCTCTACCTACCTCTACCTCACACCCTAACTCTCCCAATTGGTCTACCTCCATCTCTCCCACCTAATCGGCCTCTATCATCACCTCCTCAGCCTCTATCCCCCTCTCCTCAACCTCCATCCCTGCCTACCAAAGGTAGTGGTCCACCTCTGCCCTGAAAACCAAATGATCTTCCTCGTACCCGTGGACAACCACCTCTCCTCCCACCCCTCCTACCTCCTTTGCCATCATCCCCCTCCTCCCCATCCCCTCCTCTGCCACCCCGTCATCGTCATCTCCTCCTCCATTAGGGACCATCCCCTTCATCATCATACTCATCTCTAGAGCTAGGTGGAGGATATGTTGGATCTGTGATCCTAGGGAAAGGATGTGCTACTAGAAATCGGGTATACTCCTCAGTGGTACACTCATCCAAAACATGTGGTAGTAGATCAAACAGAACCATGGGTAATGAAATAAACTGTGTAAATTGCATCAAAGGAAAGAGAAGGACCCCATTCTCGCCTATCCTTGTATGTTTGAGCATAAAAGGAAATACCTTGTAGCATCCCCTGTGGTCTACCAAACTATCTTAGGACTCGAAAAATTAGTTGTCTCTCAATAAAAAAAGGAGTCATGTCAATCAAGTATCTAGTTTGCATGATGAAAGGTAAAGATATAGCATCATCATACCAAGGCTCACAATCTACATATGGCCTCCAAATCACTGACTCCATAGTGTCAAGAACCCATTGCCAGTACTCAAGCTTACCCAACTTGTGTTGGGTAAGTGTGCCACTATACAAATAAATATATGGTTTCTCATCTTCCCGTACCCTATCATGAACAGGTCGTGTGATAGCTATATGTTCCCAACACCAAACCTGTAAGAGAGTTAGACCTATGGAAAGACTGGTTGCTCCGTCATATACAACCTGATGTAAATTGTGATATAAATGAGCTAATACATAGACACTCCATGTGTATCTCATCCTGTGCTACATCATGCTCAACAAAATCCTTCCCCATCCAACTGATAATCCTTAGGATCTCCTATCTGGGAAAATGAAACCTCCAACTAGTTTGGCCATGATGGAAGGAAGAGTTTCATATTACATCAACATATCCTCCCATCTGATCTTTGAGCCATCAATTGACCCATCTCCAAAAATGGTCCTCAATGATACTACTCCTCCCATGTCTCTATAATCATATTGTACAAGCTCTCCGACAATGGGAATATGAAGAATCCTATATACATCCTCTAGAGTCACACTTATCTCACTGGTGGGAAGGTGAAAGGAGTTGTGGTCACTATAACACTTCTCTGCAAGATTTGTCAGCAATCCCCTATTTATCCTAATATTAGGCATATACATGAGATATCTCAATCTGCATGCATCAATATGGCTAATAGCTACAACATCTAGCTCAGGAACTAAGTGTCCCATCGACAGAATTCACTCACGATACTGCAAAACATCTAATCTCTCATGTTTTTGCAACCAAGTATGTCTAAGTCAATCACATCATCTATCTTATCAATCAAATCATCTATCCTACCTATCAATACTATCCTACCTATCAGATAATCTATGCAATCAATCAACAAGTGGTACTCAGTTGCCTAAACTTATCAGCTCTTCATCAGAGACTAGATCGGTCTCTTAGAGATTCTATCAAATCAACAACATCAAACATGGTTATCAATTTATCATCTATTTTGACATCAACAATCATCAAATATAATCAAATAAAACTTGACTTAGACATAATTATCAAAAGCAAAAGATAAAAGTGCTATACTAAATGACAAATGCGAGATAACTCTTAGCAAAAGCGCTAAATAAAATATATGCACCACAACACATCACAAATGTGCGAGAACATTAAGAAAAAGTGCCATTTTAAACAAAAGCACTATCAAAACTATCAAAAGCACGAAATCAATGAGTAAAAGTGCTAAAACAAACAGATGTGTTATCCAAACATGTACATGCGGGAAAACAATGTGTGTTTGCGCTAAATGATCAAAAGCACAAAAACAAATTACTAAGGTGTGAAAACTAAATGCAAAATCACTAAACAATTAAATGCACTATCAAAATAAGTGTAAGCACTAAAAATTTAAACAAATGCACGAAAAAAAGGGGTTTTGTGGCGGAAAAAAATTGGAAATTTCAAAAACTACCAAAAACATGTGAAAATCACAGAAAAATTATACGGCAAGGCAAAATAGGGTACCTATCGAGGGTCTGTACACTACAGGTCTCGGGTATCTGTGCACTTGCTTGAATCGATGCTACTCATAGGGGACCACCATCCTGACAGCTCAGCAAGAACTCCAAAATCTCCACTAGCTCTCCTACTTTCACTCTCCAAAATCCAAATGTGAAAATGGGCCCATCAGAGGATTATATAATTACCTTTTTGACCTAATGAAGGGTAATTAATTTTAATTTTAATTTTTCACAGGAGAGGGGCATTTTTATTAAATAATTTTGTTTTGCAAAGGGATTTTAATTAAATCTTTTCATCATTTTATCGTGAGATTAATTGCTCAATCAATTTTTTTCCAATTTTCACGATCAATCTCCCGAGGGGGCACGCAATCAGCATTTCATCACCAACAAGGGCAATATCGAGACTTGATTTTATTATTTAAAATAGCGTTGTTTCAACATCATTTCAAAGAGGGGCAAAATGTATACACTCAAAATTGGCTATGAATAATTAAATAAATGTTTATTATTTATTTAATGTTAATTTCCTCTATTAAATAATTAAATTAACAAGTTTAATTATTTAATTCATTTTAATGTATATTCTTTTATTAAATAATTAATCTAAAATATTAATTTATTTAATTCACTTTTATGCTTATTCTTCTATTAATTAATTAAATTAAAATATTTTATTAATTAATTCATTACCTCTTTCTTCTAAACCAATCAATTAAATATCTAATATTTAATCATCCCCTATCCAATTCTTCTATAGTCCCATCAATTAATAATTTGTTAATTAATTAATCTCCAAATACACCTCATCTAATCTCCACATCAGTTCCTCTTTTTCCAACTCATCAATCATGTGGCTAAAGATATTAATATTTTTAAAATATTAATTGATCACTTATCTTCAACTTCCAAATCATAAATCAAAGAGTGTGTATGTACACACATTTCTCAACCAATCCTATATTTTCTCCAACCTTCCTACATCTTTGGATGGATTTGAGTCCACTTGTCCTCATATCCCTAAATCTTCTCCAACCATCCTATATTCTCTCAAGTCTTCATCCTCAATCAAGGTGAGCCTTCTGACACTTGGCTTCTCCTTCCACCTTTTCCTCCATCCTACACATGTAGGAGGAACATCTTCCTATTGTATCTCTCACATCTCAACCAATCTTTTTATATCCATCCAATCTACATGATTCAATCTCAACTGTTGATCTTTGCCACATGGGATTTTGCACACCAAAAATCTATTAAAAAAAAGAGTTCCTCCAGCATTTTGAGACTAATAGCCATCTAATAGTTATCTTGCAGTAGTCATTTTTGCATCCGTGAGTTTTAGCAATTAAGCATTCTGATAAAATTAGGAGTGTGCCTTTGTCTTTAGCATAATCATATAGTTTTGTATAAATCATTTTATCATAATCATATCCAACTATCAGTTATCTGTCCATTCCACACTTGTCATCTTGGAAGCTACACAGTACATGTCTGAGAGCAATTATCTACAACCAAGAATAATGAGGATGTGACACAATGAGACAGGAGAGTAAAGGTATATTTTTTATATTTTCATGATTTTTTCCTTTACTTTGTTTCATTGGTTGATATTTGGAGTTTTCCTATAGCTTTCATTATCAATATTTGTTGAAAAACTCACAAGTTGTAGGCTTATTCTAAAGATTAATTCCAAGTTGACACAATGCCTAATACCTCTATCATTATGATTGGTATTTGTTATGACTCTTCTCACTGTCTCTTTTAAGATTATAGCATGGACTATCATTTTCATTTGATTGGCAATGGTATTGTAGAAACCTAAAAATGTCTCATCAATCTTACACTAATTATTCATCTATTTAATTAAGTAATTCTTTAATTGTTTAGTTAAACTAGCTTATTCTTCTAATCAATTCAAATCATTATTAATTGTCCAATTTCAACTTATGCATCATTCTAATTAATCAATCATATCTCAATTATTAATTAAATAACACTTATTTAATTACTTGTGACTTTTTCCTTAGTTAAATAATCTTTATTATTTAATTAATTCAATTTCCTATGTTTAAATAATTTCATTTAAATTAATTAATTAAATTCCTCCAATTCCCCAAATTATAATTTCAATTAATTCCATCTAATTTCATTTCTTTTCTCCCAAATTCTAATTCCAATTAATTTCATTTCTTCCAAATTTATATTTCACCAAATCTAAATTTCAATTAATTTCATGTGCATTTCAGCATTCGAAAGTCCAAATGCAAATCCAAATTGAAAATGAGAATCAAATTCAATTTCAAAATCCTACAACACATGCTAAAATCAGAACTGATTGATCAAATCATTTATCTAATCAATTAACTCAGTTAAATCATCAATCCCCCTTTTTAACTCTCAATCACCTTTTTATGACTAATCTATCTAATCAATCCAGTCAACTAGCTAGTCAATTGAGTCTACTAATAAATCAATTGAGTTCACTATCTAATCTATTTAGTTCACTCTCCAATCTATTGAGTTAACAAATCAATCAACTCTTTTAACTGATCAATCTAAATTAATTATCTAGCAATCAACACTTGAGTTTTATTTCTCATCTCCTTTGTGTTGAAAATCTATAAATTCAACCTCTTTTCTCAATTCAAGATAGAATCACAGTCTTCAAAATATTTGTGTTAATCATATGCAGGAATTCCAGTGCAATACTTGAGATCCACCTACCACACAAATTGGAGAAACACAATGGAAGCCATGATGCAGGATGAGGGAGTTTCATTTATTTCAATTTATCCTTATCTTGTGTTAATTTCTATTGGTTTATGTTTGAAATTGCTTTCATAGTTAAGGATTTGGTGATTCGTCCTTATTTCCTATTTTTGCATTAATGATTTTTAAGCATGAAAATATTTGGTGAACCCGACGTGAAGCATGTTAACCTTCACTTTCTGTTTAGAATGATTTTGCATATTCGTACATGCACAGGAATCATGATTTCGCACTTGCATACGCAGAAATTTGCAATTGCTTATAATACTTCACAATTGCTATCACATCATTTCGCAATTCCTCAGAGGGTGCACCGCAATTGCTAAAACATCTCACAATTGCCTTAAGGGGTTGCAAAATTAAAAAGTATTTTGGCGTTTCTTTAATGTGTAATCTTGTGCACCTAACCCAGAAAAATCATTAAATTTTGGAGATTTCATTTTTGTGTATAAAATGTATCTAATCCAATGGCAGGAAAGGTAACATTCATAATTTTAGGCGCAAGAAGGGCAAAATAGCATAGGAGAGAACAAAGAACATATCAAAGACTCCTAAAGGCAGAAAGGGAGCTTCGTGAGATTGAGGAAAAAGAGGAGATTTCCCAGTATCATAGAAATGTCCACCGCTTCTTAGCCAAGTACAAATTCTATGACGACATTGATGTGATGGCTTGGGTTGTGTGGGATAACAATTGTTGAATAACTTCTCTATCTTCTATCTTTTTTTGTTGTTTCTTGAAAATTCAAAAAAAAAATTCAAAAAACTAACTGATGAGAAATTGATCATTCATCGCATTGCAATTGAAACAACAGTAATTTTCATTTGATGGTATATCAATTTGTAGTTAATCTGATACCAATTCGCATTTGCTAAATAGTTAGTTCGCAATTGCAAGTTTAGGTTTTTCACATTTTGTCTTTATTTAGTTCTAGTTTTTATCAGGATTTCTCTATGTTTGTGAAGAGATAGATCTCTGTATTTGAAAAATATTAGGCTAGAAAGCCCACCATGTGTCTACTAATGCTATTTTCTCAATAGCGGTAGCTTAGAAATACTTCAGTTTGGTGGAAATAAAATAAACCACAAACAACCTGTTTTCTTTTTCACAATTGCTATGAAGGTTAAAAATGAACACCATGCCTATGTGGACCAACATTTCCACTTATAATAGAAAATCATTGCAATGGAAGGATAAAAAGAACTTTTTTGGTGTGTCTTCGAAGGGATAGGTATTATGCTCTCCCCTTCAATGGGTGATCGGAAAACCAAACTCTCTTCTATTATGCTTTCAGTAAATTTTTGTACTTTCATCCTTTAGAAGGATTGCCCTCCCAAGTTGCCCTTAGGGTGCCATTAAGGTCGGTGAGAGGGGAATGACCTAAGTGGCAATGGCTAAAGCCAAGTAATCCAAGCCACTATAAATAAATGTGTATGTGATGAAAATCATATGCGACGAGTGTTACATGTTGTCACAATGGCGTTATGTCTCCCCCAGTGCCTATAAGCTACGTTAAAATCTATAGAGTGTAACCTCTAGAGGACTGGGAGGCCTCTCTTAATGGAGTGTAAAACATTGTTGATTGTGACCACTCGAACGGAACCCTTTCTAAACACCTTAAAAATTAGAAGCCAAATTAACTTAGTAACCAGACACTTGGATTATCACAGTGCAAGGGTGGGGAAGAATCTGCCCCCAAGACAATCACCATATATCTCCCAGGATAACGGGCCAATTGAGAAGCAATCTTCTTTGGTCTAATTTCTAGAAAAAGGCAAAAAAATGGGTGCACCCTAGGGTGTGATAGGGTTGTTTGAGCTGACGGAGTATCAAGATGTGGGTTGTGATAATACGTGTGACCTTTTGACCTTAGGAGAGTCTGCTTGATATGCTATCGAATTGCCCAAATACAATGAAAACAAAATGGGGTTTTGAAAAAGACTCCAACATTCATGAGAATTTGATAAATTTATGTAAACAAGTATTCTTTCTGTGTTACTATTATTTTTTATGTGTCTGTTGTGTCCTTTGCTACATTTCACCAAATTCAAACATTTTAAAAAATACCAAAAACAAAGTGGAATCTCAACCAGGTATAATATATATATATATATATATATATATATATATATATATATATATATATATATATATATATATATATATATATATATATATATATATATATATATATATATATATATATATATATATATATATATATATATATATATATATATATATATATATCAACAAGATCAAGTCCCTTAACAAAGTCAAGTGTTAACATCAACGTCAACATCAAACCAAAACTTTTGCAAAATTCAAAGATGAAAAACATGGTATTCTCAAGTGATCTTAAGTCCTAGACATCTAGTTCATGCATAAGTCTTTTAGTGTCATCATAATGCACAAAGTTTTTTGCATGAGTCCTCACATCACAAAAAGAGTAGTCTTCAACCAAGTTGCATCCACTCATATAGAATTCAGTATTGCATTAGAGTCTAAGGAACATACCTCAATACATGGGTCTGAAAGGAGACGATGAATTTCCATTTGAGCAACCCAATATTGGACCAAACAATGACCAATTAGCAATAATTTATAGTACAACCTTTCTTGGAAACTAAAAGTTGACCATTCTCAGTATGATATAGTTGAAACCGTCATAGATAATGAGATTCATAAATTTGTCCGTTTTGATGAAAAATTGAGAAAAAAGATCAAAAAGGCAGCTCAAACGGAAGCCATCAGACAATTGGTTGAAAAGACCATAATAGAGTTTTTAAATCCTCATTAGATTCCTTAAGCAAAGTATCAATCATTCCTAGGTTCCATATAGTCTGCATTATAATCTTTAGCATATGGGTCTAAAAGGAAATGACAAATTCTCATTTGAACAACCCAATCCTGGGTCAAACAATGTTCAATTAGAAATAATTGAAGGGTTAAACATACTTGCTGAGAAATTGATAGTTGACCAAGACCAAATAGACATAGTCCAAGCTGTCATAGATGAGGAAGTTCAGAAGTCAATACAAATTGACATAGACCTCAAAAATCAAATCAAAGAAGAGGCAGAATTCGAAGCATTTCGGCAATACGCTAAAGATCTTGTGTTTGAATTCTGAAATCCTTAATAGCAAGTCTTCACTCATAGATTGAATTTTCTGAATTTTAGTCTTTAGAAATTCTTAGAAGCATACCTAGCTACATTTAGTTGAGTCTTGCATTCGCATTTTAGAGAGTCTTAAAGAGTCAAGATCACATTGGAATAAAATTCATGCCATTAACACGTGCTCAAAAAGTGAAACATCAGATGGAACCTAACAACGACCCTTTGGTTAACCCAACATGGAATATGAACTTGCCAACAAATCAACAAACATCGGGTTGGAGACATGCAACCTTATCAACAAACACAAACAGGATGCCTTTCATTGATGAAATACAATATAATTAGACAAAAGAAGAATTGAAAGCAGCCCAACAAGATCCTGCAATGCTTATGATCTCAACGCTCTCATCAATAATGATAGAGATAGATATCTCACACTATTAGTCCAAAATGGGGCCAAATTACCTCCAGGGGTGGACATTTTGGCTATATTTCCGCCAGGTGTGTCTTTCAATCAAAATGTTCCTCAAGTACCTACTATTACACAGACTGAAGCAACACTTGCTATATCAACCCAGGGTGTATCTCAAAATACTCAAGTGACTATAACTTCAGCACCATCAATAGTTTCATCAACAAGTACTAATATTATATCTCATACAATGCCCAGTATAACAATGCAAGTTGCAATAGCTCAAAACCCCATTTCAACAAGTATAACTCAACCTTTAGTTTCAGGTGGATCCACCTATAGTGGTCAAAATGTGAATCAGGGAATAACTAGCTCATCTCAATCGAATGTCAATGCACAATTTGCATACTGTACACCACCTAGTGGGATGTATGGTACACAACTACATGGTCAGTCTACATTTCAACGAGCTCAAAGGTACTCCAATACTATCCCTTTTGTGGGAAACACTCATCAAGTCAATACACCATTGACGCAAACATAGATTATGACTCAACAAATAGAGAATATTTAGAAACAGATGACCAGTATGCAAACAGTCAATAATAAAAAGATCTATACAATGCAGGACCTTCGTCCATATCCTTTTGACAAAAAGTTATACATGCCACATTTTCCCACACATTTTGAAACTCCAAGGTTCGACAAATTTAGAGGGAAAGGTGATCCTCGAGATCATGTCAGAGAATTCTTCACGGCATGTATCGAGGTAGCTCACAATGATACATACTTAATGAGGCTATTTTCCAAAAGTCTTGGAGGGACAACATTAGAATGGTTTTCACACCTCCCACCTAAGATTGATTCATGGGGTGAACTAGTTGAGTTTTGATTAAGTAAAAGAAGGTATTTGAAAGGTACTCAGACCTTGTACAAGATAGGAGAACAGAACTATGAGAAAGAAAAGTGCCTGGTCACTTCAAAAAAACAAAAAGATCCCACCTGAAAGGATCAACTTACATAACATAAACTATAAAAACTAGTAACAAACAGCAAAAGGAAAGCACAGCAACAGCAAAAAGACAGGACAAAGGAACCCTGCAGAAACAGAGACAGAGAGATAAATGCTTGTCATGATTTCCTCAGCATGAATAACCATTTGTTTCATGTTGTTCACCAAGGTCTTTAATTCCTCCAGCTCACGACCTTTGATATCACCCTTGATCTTTGTGTTAGCTCTAGTCCACATATCAGGACCCTTCTTGTCCGGCTACTCTTTATCACCATCCTTCTCAGCATTTTTCTCAAACCCGTTGATAAGGATGTTCATGTTATCCACCAAAACTTTGAGGATCTAAAAATTTTGGTCAGCAATCTTCTTAACATTGAGTTCCATCCTGTCGATTCTGCTGCCCAAATTGTTGATTTTATTTTCCATTTCCTTAGTGTCTCCCATCTTATTAACCTTGTTTTTTGTTTCTATAATTTTACCCACCATACATTCAATAGCTTCTACATTGTGCAAAATAGCAACTAGTTCTTTAACATGTTCTACCAGGGGCTTATCACCAACTGTAACTCTTGCTATAGCCTTCATATCAGTCTTCAAATTGTTGATATCCTTTACCATGGTAGCAATGGTCTCACAGAACGCTTTTATGGTATCATTGTCACCAATATCACTTTTATCCCCTTTATCCTCCTTCTGCAGACTTGTGGTATTCAAAACCTCAATGTTTCCCATTACTGAGTTAACCTCCCCTTCTTTATCCTTATCCTCAACCTTCTTGTTTGCATCAACATCATCTTTAGAATCAACCAGAATATGGTTGATGTCTTTGTTGTTACCCTTTTTAGTGTTCTTCTTCTGAGTCTGCTTTCCAGTGGCTTTCTCTTTCTTTGCTTTAACAATTTTTTTCTCTAAAGATTCAATTTCAGACTCTGACATGTCTGAGTCCACCACAATCCTTTTCCTCTTAGCCTTATTCCTCCCTTTTTTGCTAGTCCCTTTCGATTCTCCCTCCATCTCCCATTCAAAGTTGAATCCGCTAGCTTCACTCTCCATAGTCTCATATCTTGTATTTTTTCCTTTGATAGGCTTTTGAATGCACTTCTCCTTAAGCATTTTATAAACCAGGACCATAAGTCCTTGGTGGAGGGCATGGTCACCTTTAGGATCCTTCTCAACCTCCTTGATGGTGTGGTCCATAAGCATGCAAGGTAATAAGGAAATCTCACCTTTTCCCCATGGCAGAAATGGTTGAGTAAAACAAAGTGATGCCCGTAGGCTCTGGTAAACCTACCATCTAAAGTAATGTAGGCAATAGAAGCAAATAAAACAAACCTCCATGGCCTACAAATCCTCTTTACAGCATGGTAGGAGTTGTCAATTTTAATCATCTTTGTCCTCTCTTCGTCTATGACTAGAAACTTATCTGGTGAACTGGTTGAGTTATTCATATCAAACTTTGCATTTAATATAGATAATCCAGTTACCTTGATAGATTTATGTGCAACAAATCAAAAGGAAGGAGAAACCTTTGCTACGTTCTTGCAAAGATGGAGAGGTTTATACCGCAGATGTCTTAGTCACATCCCCGAAGCTGAGCAAGTAGACATTTTCAATGAAACTCTTGTACCTCCAATTAAGTATCTATTACAAATGCAATGTCTAAACATTTTTAAATATATCACATAAAAAGGCATCAAATATAAAAGAGGCCTATTAGAACAAGGGATACTAAAACACCACAAAGATAATGGGCCAAACACAAGTACAAACAATGAGAGGCCAAAATTTTGGCCTAGGAATGAGAATGTCACAAATGATGGAGTTGTTGATGCCCATGTTGTAAACAAAGCTCAACCAGCACTATCTATGCAATGACCAGTTGATTTTGCCAATAAGAATCAAACTCGGATCAACAACACCAATGCACTATAGTCAAGCAATCCAAGACCACCAAGGGAAAGCATACCCAAAAGAAGATTTACACCCCTTAGTGAACCTTTTGAATCAGCACTCAAAAAACTGATACAAAGAAATGCCATAACTTTACTAGAAGCTAGGCCATAAGAATCAGGTCCATTCAAGCCCGCTTGGTGGAATGACAATGATTTATGTGAGTACCACTTCAATAAAGATCACAAGATAGCAAGTTGTTACAAACTGAAGAACCTCATACAAGATCTCATTGATCAAGGTGACATTACTGTGGATACCAATAACGCACCAAACACAGATCATACCATTTTCAAGGATTCTTTTGTCAAACATGAAAAAGGGAATCCTTCTAGTTCCAATGCACAAAACAATACTGCCAACTATACTAATGTCTCATTTGACTATGCCATAAACACACTAAGTGCGGGAGATGAAAAGGTGGCTACAATCATAGTAAATCCTAAAAATAGAGATTGTGTTGTCATCACTAGAAGATCAAAGGTCACATTACAAGGGGTGCCATCAAATTCACCTCCACCAACCAGTAATTATAATATGGTGGATAAGTTGAAAAGAACCCCAGCTCAATTTCATTATTTGAGTTACTGCGTATCTCGTCGGCTCATAAGGAAGTCCTAGACAAAGCCTTACAAGAATTAGTTGTTGCTAGAGATAATGATGCGAACACATTCCAATCCATGGTTGGAAACTTGGTAGCTTCAAAGGTCACATTCACTAAACAGGTTGTACCTACAGACCGACCCATTCATAATGATCCCTTACACTTAGAAGCTTTGGTTCACCAAAAGAAGGTTTGAAGAGTGCTTATAGATGGTGGAGTTGGCCTTAACATATGCACACTACACTTCATCAAAGCTTTAGGATATTCTGAACATTATATTGATTCTACCAAGAGAATCAATATCAAAGCCTATGATGATGAGGAACGCCCTTCTAAGGATGTGGTGACTTTACCAGTATAAGTGGGACCGGTTACAACAGACATCACCTTTCAATTCCTTGACAAACAATTGGGGTACAATATACTATTAGGCCGCCCATGGATCATACCATGCAAGCAGTACCATCAACTTTTCACCAATGTGTGAATTTACCATACAATGGCATAGAGATCACTATCCATGGTGACCCAAACCCTTTTCAACACTGTAACTATTTAAGGGCAAGCACAGACAATCAAGTACCAAACAATCAGGAAGCCCCACTTCACTTACAAATGGAATGATTATCAATCAAAGAAACAAAGAAAAATACTCCAACCACATCTTCTTTACAGATTAAGGAAGTTGGTTGTGGAGAATATTCCATTTCGAGTACCTCAAATAGAAAACAATCATCTATTTCTCTCGGGTCTTTTAGGAAGCCTCAGAACACAACAATGAAGCAAGATAAAGGAAAAGAGATAGTAAAGTACTCAGATTCATGCTCTTTCATTATATGGGGTGACTTACAAGAAGAATCTCTTAGTGAAGATGTCAATCACTGGATATACAAGGAAGAAAATGACATGACCATACCCAGGTTACCTTTATATCAATATGGCAACAACTTCAAGATGTTACAAAAGCATGGGTATGATGGCACCAGAAGATTGGGAATACAAAAGCAAGGAAGATTAGAACCTATTTTGCCACATCAAAACCCAAAGAATCAAGGTTTGGGATACAAACATGTACCACAAATAACAGAGGCCAGGCAACATACATTAAATATACTGAACAAGCCTAGGTTACCCTCAGAATACATACCTTGGAATCAGTCATCAACAAGAGTATTTTCCTCTTCATCTCAGAAAAGAAGGAGAACACCAATATCTCCTATTATGGAATCAGATGGTAAAGAAATAAGGCAACTTCTAAAAGAAACTAGCACAGATTCATCTAGCAGTACAGTACCTGAAACATCTGCACAAGCAAATATGGTAGCAGATACATGCTTAATACCAATAAATGAGCCAAATCCTTGGTTGATGTAAATAATTTTACCAAGGGAAACAACTCCAGCTCCTCCATTTGAATCAGATTAAGAAAGAGTGCAATCGTCGGTACCAGGCTTAAGAAAGGTAGCCACAATACAAAGAAGATCCACTAATGTGCAACAAACTCAGTTACAAGAACAAGAGGAGATGAGTGACGCAAAATCAGAAAGTGAAACATACATAGAAAATGTCACAGATTCTCATGACTATGAATTCCCATCTAATAATGAGGACAGGCCACCACCAATTTATGATGAGGACATATCAGGTCATCCAAATAACCAAGTATGCATGTTATCGGGATCTTCTATGATAGAAGGGAACAAAGACCTACCCCTTATACATCCATATTTGATTGACTAGGGGCAAAAGGAAAAGCCACAATTAGATTGGCTTCAAAATGATGAAGCCATAGCTGAATTCTTGGGTGCAAGGGATAGACTCCCTTATGATGATCACAAGGTTAGGTTTACAATAGATCTAGACAGATTTGCATATTTTGGAGAAGCAAGCTCCTCTCCTAATCAAGATAATGATAATAAAGCAGAACACATTTCTCATAACATAATGGATGCTCTTCCTATTGATAAAGAATAGTCAACATTATTGGTAGAAGAAACTAAGGAAATCAACATCGGTGATGCTGAGAAAGTTCGTAACATTCACATAGCAAAGTCCCTAAACCCAACAGAAAAGAGAAATTTATCCAATGCTTTAAGAAAAGACCAATCAATTTTGCATGGTCTTATGCGGATATGCCTAGATGACATCATGAATTGGTGTTACATCATTTGTCGTTGCTTCCACGGGTAAAACCATATAAGCAGAAGCTCCAGAAAATGCACCCTCACATAGGATTGTTAGTCAAAATTGAGCTACAAAATTGTTAGATGTGGGTTTCATTAGGCCAATAGACTATCCTGAATGGATTTCAAATCTAGTCCCAGTATCCAAACATAATAGAGGTATCAAGATCTGAACCGACTTCAGAGATCTCAACAAGGCTTGCCCAAAAGATGATTTTCCACTCCCTAACTATTACTATGTCATTTATCCTTCTTAATAGGAGTAAATCACCCTATAAATGCTTATTCAAAGTCCATGTCTTTCTTGGAATTCCTTGGTTCAAATCCTTATTCTGTTTGTAGATTGTCTTTAAATCTAAAAAGCCAAGTTATAATGATCGGTTTGAACTCTGTGAACTCATTGAACCATTTTGAAGTAGGTTCATAAGGTTCATTTAGGTTCCATAGGTTCTTAGGTGTCTAGGAGGTTTTCATACTAACATTCACTTAAAGTGTTTTGCAGCGGTTCTTTTACTGGTCGTGTTTGGTAATGTGTTATATCATCTCTCTCTAGGCATTGAACTCCTTGAACCTAGTTCAAATGGTTTGGGCATGTTCAACATGTTCAACACGGTTCAAAGGGTCAACAACACTTAACATAGTTAATCCTTTCAGAAGAGATTTTTCTTGGGTGTGGTGTACGCCTTGAACTACTTGAACCTCAATGAAGTCTATTCAGAATGTTCATCAAATTCGGTGGGTCCCATGAGCTACAAGATTTGATGGTGCACTTATTCCCAAGTATGAGGAAGGGTGAACCATATCTCGGGTGACATCAACTATTTAAGTTTTTGGAGCAAGTAATCATTTCGGGAACTGGCGGTTACTTCAAAAAAAGTCGCCATGCATTCAATGCATACGTACGATGTCCAATCCACAAGCTCAACACATTTAAAATGATGATTGGAATTACTACACTTAATAAGTTTGTATCATTGCTTTTGCTATAAGGTATGAAAGGGTTAATTCTCTGAAAATTTGTTCCTCGTCACTGTGGAGTTATTTTTCTTGGATAGAAGGTTTGTTTGTTGGTAGTCATCTGATTTCTCTCAACTGTGAAGGTGAGTTCATTTCCTATCCTCTCCAGTGATTTTTACCTTCTTTTCTTCTCTCGTAGTAAGATTTCTTGAGTAAATAAGGCTTGTCATCTATGAATTATGAAGTCCACATTACACCTTTTCGGAAACATTTTTAGTCTTGCATGTACAGAGCCCATAGTCAGTGATACAGACCTAAAAGGGGAAAAAACTTGAAGTTTTAAAGGAAAGGGTGTTCAAGGGAATTGATGGTTCCTTTGGTGTGGAAATTTTGAGTAGTGGTCTCATAGAAGCGGTAGCCTTCCCCCCAGCTATCCCTTGCCCAGAACTGGTTAGAGAATGTATTGCTAGATACAATCTAGTTTCTAAAACCATCAGGGTAGACAATGGTGAAACCCTCCTTGCCATTAACCGCAAGGTAATTTCCTCTGTTTTCAAACTACCTGATTACCAGTTCTTGAACTTTTCACCCGCCCAGTCAATCAATAAGTTCAACGCAGATCGAACTGGGCACCAGAATAATGTCGCAAAATACTAGTTGAAGGTTCCCCAAAGGGGTGGTTCCAAATTGCCCAAGAATCCCAACAAGAATCATATGCTTCCTCACATTCATGATGTCATGTTATTGTTGCACCGAGTTAGAGGTTCGGTGGAAGCCTACAGTTTCGACAACTGGATTTATTGCTATGTGCAGTTGGTATTAGAAGGAAAGCAATACCTCGACTGGGTAGAACTGATTGCCAATTCCATGAGGGAGCAGCTGAGTATGGCCAAACAATTTAAGTAGAATTTCTTCATGTCCTCATATCTTATATACTATTTGGCATGTGTCAAGGAGATAGTGGGAATACCTAGGTAGCTCACTGAGGAAGAAGTCTATGTATATGAATTTTACCCTATGTTACAAAAGGATAATGCCTTGCAAGACTTTAGGAGGGTACATAATATCTTCCTGGGAGATTTGTGCTACGAATTAAAGAACATGAAAACCAAGAGGATGTCTGAGGATGCATGGGCATTGGTGAAGAGATTTGGTAGCTTCTTTATCCAGTTCCCTCGCTTTTTCTATATAAGAGTAGGCGGTTTTGAAGAAGAGCCCTTCAAGCTTCCTTATTTTTGTTTAGATTGTTTTGTTTTAGCAGAGATTTGTAGGCAGCTGGCTACTGTGATTAAAAAGGATCAACCTAGGGATAAATGGGAGGATCATTTCCCTA
The DNA here is from genome assembly GCF_030272615.1 of Cryptomeria japonica. NCBI lineage: Eukaryota > Viridiplantae > Streptophyta > Pinopsida > Cupressales > Cupressaceae > Cryptomeria > Cryptomeria japonica. Next base: position 428,526,577 of record NC_081413.1, on the reverse strand, counting down.
TTTAGTTCGGGATTTTATCCTGCAGTTCAATGTCAGATGCTTTGAGCATTGGAGCGGACTTGAAAAACTTCAATTTCTCACTATACCATGAAGCGAAAGGCTTTGACAATAAGGGTTTCTCCCGAAGTCTTGGTCTAATGCTGTATCTCCCAATTCCACAATTAGAGGACTTTTGGGAGGATTACAGTGATGAAATTGAGGTGTTCAAAAGAGCAAACATGAGAATGGTGTTGGAGCAAGTCATTTCACTGCAGATAAAGCTCGACATAAATGGGCTTGAAGAAGATTATCTAGAACTGATTGAACCTGGATACTTAGTCCAAGTTGAAACCAAAGTGTTCTATATCAACTGAGATGGGGAAGAAGAGGATGATATACAGCTAAAAACAAAAAGGGTTTTGGAGAGAACCACAGAATGGGTTGAAAGGAAGAAAGCAGTGAAATTAGGCACCAAGTCTAACTCTGCAAAAAATAGTGAGCTTACTCTACGTTCACCAAAGCATTTTTCTAATCATACTTCTATGCCTGTTCATGAAGGTAAGGATAAAAAGCCATCTCACATTAGGCACAAGTCTAATCTGGCTTTCGACTTCTCTACTCCTCGACATACTAGGTCACGAAGTGCTGCTTAGAGAAGAATGGACCAAACCAAAGATACAGAGGTGAAGGATAAGATTCTTGATGCTTATATATTTGAAGTTGAAGATCTTGACAGTGACATCGGAAATACCATGGATTCCCATTCAGTTATCGTAGCCATGACACCACCCTCCAAAGTGATCGGAGGAGCAACCAGTTCCAATGCAACCCCTAAGTGGCTAACCACTTCGGTAAATAAAAAATGGAGTTTCATTCACGTGACCATTCCAATTCAGGACATGGTAGTTAAGTATACAGAGAAGGGCCCCAAGCCAAAAAGGTTCAAAACAACTGCTCGACTGGATAATGATGAAGGAACCGGAAAGTGGATTGCCGAGATTGCCTCATACAAGCCCAAGGACGAAGACAAGGAAGTCAGTGCAGAAGATTTTGAGATCACTAAGGTGGAGCTCAGAAACATGAATAGGGATTCAAACAATCATTTCTTCTAGGTTTCGGCAAAGAAAATGCTCACCAGTTCAGAGAAAGACGGGCAGGAAAAGAGAGAGCTAAAGTGGCATATAAACATTCTCGCTCAATTCATTGAAAGCATCGGTTGCTTCGGGGCACTTCCTATATCCCATGCTACAGAGAGCTTTGATCCTACTTCACCAGAGAATAAAAAGCTAATGAGTAAGGTTCAACGAGCTAAAAGCATTGCAGAGGCTGTGGAGAGATGGATTGAAGGCGTAATTAAAGATGGAGAAAAGTATATCACAAACTCCCAGAAGTTATGTGATGAGATGCAGAGTCTCATTGCAGAAATTCAAAACCAGATTTTGCCATGGGAGAAAGAGGAACATAAATTGGAAAATGTCTTACCTATGTTCACTAAAATAGAAGAGTGTGGAGCTACCATATTCTTGACAGAGCATTCAATCAAGTTGGTAACAGATGAATGCCAACTCTTCGTGTTGAAGAAGACCATAATGTGGCAAGTTCTCACCTTCAAATCTGTGATTTCCGATGCTAAGACTTCTGTGTATGAACTCCAGGACCTCCAATGCAGTTTAGTTAATGACAACAAAGTGATTAATCATGACCATGATTGGCAGTTGGGGATTTGCGGGTTGAACATGCAGGAAGTGATAATGGTTTTTAAGCTATACATGGAGAAAATTGAAGCTAAAGGCAATTTCACCCCTGAAGATATAATGTAGGTCGCTCGGATCAAGTCCATGACGTTTATCGGTAATGATCAATTACCGAAACATGCCGAAAAGATGGTGAAGCATAGATGGAACAAAGAGGTTGCAAAGACCAAACCCAATGCTATGAATAATCCAAACCAATCAATAATCCAGGAACTCGCAACTTCCCACAACACTCAGGAAAGCGGAGAAGGAGATGATGATGGGAAAGCAGCATAACGCGTTGATTAAGGCTTTGTTTTTATGTATTTTTCATGCTTATGCAAATGACTTCGGGACATCTGTCCCAAAAATACTTTGTTGGTTTTCATAACTGATTCAGAGGAGGTCGAGTTTTCAGGGAGACCTCCTATGCTCTAAAGACTATAAATTAGATTAAGATGGATGGAATGGGGGTTAGATTTTGGTTAAAATTTTGTTAGTTTTTACTTAGTTTCTTTTTGGTTTTAGAAGTTTTGTTTTGTTGAAGGAAGTCATCAGACTTTAAAAATCTGGAATTGAAAAGGGTTTTATACATGTATTGTTGTGTCTTTGTCACATAAGATATATATATATATATAAAGGATCATACTATTTTTTGGGAGAAGGAAAACCTTTGAGTTTTGAATCTGTGTAGTGATATATCTTTGCATATAGTGAGCTAATCAAACGATAGTGATCGCCTTTCCAATGCAAAATATTATTATTATTCTTGGACTCCTTCTTGTGAGATTTTGAAAGATTTTGTGCTTGAAAAGAGATTTTGTTTCTCTTATTTGTTTTTATGAACTGTTAAACTGGTGTTCTGAACTTTGTTTTGGTCACTTCTATTTCTCATGTTGAAGCATTTAGAAGAATATTTTTTCTCTGAAATATGTGTGAATCATTAGCCTCTCATCTAAGAATGAAGTAGGTATCCTTACGTGCTTTAGGTTAAAAGCATACCAATTAAAATTCAATTAGATTATTCCCTGAATAACTAATGGAGGGAGTTGTACCTATCAAAAATTCAGAGGGAAGTAGTATATGTTACACTTACCCAACTATTTAGCTGAACTTTTGTCTTTAAAAGAAGGCGACAGAGTTTGAAATTAATTAATTTAAAGAAAGGAAAAATCCATTCACTAACACTAACATAGACATGATAGTGGACTTGACAGCAAGAAATGAAATGATATCACTCATGGATGGTTTTTCTTGTTATAATCAAATCAAAATTGCACCAGAAGACCAACCTAAAATAGCATTCACTTGTCCATGAGGAACATATTATTGGAATATGATGTCGTTTGTCTTTAAAAATGTGGGTGCCACTTATCAAAGGGAAATGACCACCTTATTCAATGACATGATACACACAATCATGCAGGACTATGTAGATGATTTTCTAGAAAAATCCAACACAAGGGATGGTCATCTAGATATATTAGCTAAGATCTTTGATAGACTTGACAATACAATGTAAGACTCAATCCAAAAAAATGTGTCTTCGGAGTAACATCCGGCAAACTCTTGGACTTCATTGTATCCAATCGTAGCATTGAGATAGATCCATAGAAAATGAAAGTTATTTTAGACATGCCATCACCTACTACACTCAAGCAACTTAGAAGTCTGTAAGGCAGATTACAATCCATAAGGCGTTTCATTGCCCAATTGGCATAAAAGTACCAACCATTTCAACATCTTTTAAAGAAAGGTGTCACATTCAAATGGACACAACAATGCCAAGAGGCATTCGAGACACTAAAAGAATATATTTTGTCCACAATGATCTTGGTTCCACCCGTGCATGGGAAACCATTACTCCTGTGTATAGCTACAACAAACTCCTCCTTAGGTGCTCTCCTAGCACAGCATGATGAACAAGGAAAAGAGAGAGTTGTCTACTACATCAGTATAACATTCATTGGATATGAACTCAACTACACACCAATAGAAATAGTATGTCTTACAATAGGTTTTGCATCACAAAAACTGAGACACTATATGTTGAGTCATAAAGTCCATCTCATTACACACTTTGATCCACTCAAGTACCTGATGAATAGAGCAACACTAACCAGAAGACTTACCAGGTGGGTTATGATACAGTAAATTCGATATTGAATATGTCAATAGAAAAGCCATAAAAGGACAATATCAGCACAAACAAACTGGAAACTATTTTTTGATGGGTCTCACATAAATCATGGAGTGGGATCAGTAATTCTATTCATAACTCCTCAAGAAGATTCAATTCCCAAATCATTCAAGATCAGCTTCCCTTGCACCAATAACATTGTTGAATATGAAGCCCTAGTGGTAGGACTATGTATTGCACTACAGTGGAAGATCATGGACCTAAAAGTCTTTGGAGACTCACAGCTTATTATTAATCAAGTCAATGATGATTACAATACAAAATATGATAAGCTAACACCATACAAACAATTGGTGGAAGAATACAAGAAACACTTCACCAATGTAACATTTGAATAGATACCAAGGGCACAAAACAAGGTAGCAGATGCAATGGCAATGGTAGGTTCTCTCTTGGATATGTCAAACGATGGAACTCACTTTGAATTTCAAGTGGACCAACTCATTGTTCCAGCTTATGAAATAACATCCACTAAATATGTATGTATGATAATAGGACCTGAGTCAACATGGTAAAGAGATATATATGCATACCTTCATGATCAATATATACCTCCTGATCTTTCACGAAATCAAAGGAAGGAACTCATCCAACAATCATCAAGACATTCAATAATTCCTGACACTCTATACAAAAAAATTGTAGATGGCACCTTACTCAGATGCCTTAATGTTGAGGAGGCACAAATTGCCCTGAAAGAAGTTCATGATGGCATATGTGGGGCACATTCTTCTGGACCCGCCCTAGCAAAAACATTGTTGCGAACAAGTTATTATTGGCCTATAAAGGAAAAGGATGCTTACAAGTATGTCCAAAGATGCAAGCAATGCCAAATGCATGGAAACCTGATTCATGCACCTGCTCAAGATCTTTAGCCAATAATATCACCATGGCCATTTTCACAATGGGGATTAGATCTTGTAGGGAAAATAAACCCTACCTCCTCCAATGGACATAATTTTATCCTCACAGCTATAGAATACTTCACAAAATGGGTTGAAGCAATTAGGATTACCTTCACAATGGGAAAGAAAATAGATAAATTCATTTTGAATTATATTATTTGCAGATATGGAGTACCCATGTGCATTGTAACTAATAACGGATGACCCTTCAAAAATCAAGAAGTGAGTGAACTTTGTGAACAATTTCACATCCAACAATGTTTTGCAACACCCTACTATCCACAAAGCAATGGTCAAGTTGAGGCAACAAACAAGACTATTTTAAAAAATCTAAAAAAAGTTGTCAACAACAGTGGGTGAGATTGGCAGCTCTAACTGAATCTGTCTCTCTGGGCCTATCGAACTAGTGTCTGCATAGAAACTGGTAGCACGTCATACTCTTTGGTTTATGGTTCAAGAGCTATTTTTCCTATTGAGGTAGAATTTCCATCACTAAGAGTCTCTCTGAAAAACATTATCTCGGAAGAAGACTACGGAGTAGCACATTTAGAAGAACTAGAATTCCTAGATGAGAAATGACAAAGCACTCTGAATCATTTACAAGGATATCAAAACAGAATGAGAAGAAGCCACAACAAAAGGGTAAATCCACATTGCTTCAAAATAGGTGACATTGTTCTTAAAAAAAATCAAAGGAACCTCGATGAACATGAAAAACCAGTAAAATTTGAGCCTAACTGGTTAGGTCCTTTTGTCATAACCAAAGTAATCAGAAATGGTGCTTATCATTTGCACACAATGAAGGGAGATACACTCCCTAATCCCATTAATAGCATGCACCTAAAAATATATTACATCTAAGGGTGGGATCATTTCAAATTTTAGTACTGCATTTTCATATTTGTTTACTGCATTGCATTGCATATCTCTATTTCAGAATGCATAATAGTCGCTTGCATATCACCATTGCAAAACATATAGTTGCGTACCATTATTGATTTCTCATATAGTTACATCCATAAACAAAGGATGATTGTATGAAATATTCACCTGTCTACACTGAAAGGAACAAAGGTTGTCTCATTTCCTAGTTACTTGTTCATGAAGTTTTTAGGAGGCCTTTAGCCATTCATCCTTAACATGGCCTTGTCATTGATCTTTATCTATGATTGTGTAGAGGTTTCGCTGTCAATTCTTGTTACCCAAAATATATCAATTGTTATATCTCACACATTAATCAAAAGCTCTAAGTCATTACAGATACCTAGTTGGTCATGTGGTTAGTGAAAAATCCGATATTCTGCTTCAGCGCCGTTGTAATTATCATATCCAAGTATGTTTCATTACTTACGAGTCAAGGCAAGAAAGAAAATAAAAAAATACTATACCAATATCCATCTCAAGGAAAAATTAAAAAATGATATATTACTAAAATATCACGCATACAAGTGTAACAATTAAAGCTTGACTATGGGAACATGCACGTAACTCCATCGGGGCTATGGACGCCTGCTGGCAATGGAGAAATATTTAAGAGATTACAGTGCATATCCTCGTCGGAGCCCTAAAAGCTTGCTAGCAGCGAGGCTCTATCCAGGATGCTTTTGAAGTCAGAATAACTCATGTAGCTAGCCACATAGGATTCCAAGGGTCTTTGATGGTTATAAGAGTCAGAATGAATCCAAATGCACACACATGGGAAAAAGAAGATCAAAGTTTCAAGAATTGATGGAGAATTTTTCTATACCTCCATTCATAAATCTTGGTTACATAGTGTGTTAGGTTGGATAGTCTAAAATTTTTTGAGAATGGATTGAACTCCTATCTCTGAAACCTTTCACACCTTCAATTTAATCACTTTATGTTGAAATAAAGGAAACACACAATCATCCTTGTTCGAATAGGTATTACATCTTAATTTCACATATGGCATTAGCATAATTTGCATTCGAAAAATTCATTGTCTCCACCACATTCTACAGATCATCATGTCATCACAGGTTTGCATACTTGGGGGCATAACTAAAAAAATTAAAAACATTCAGATAAAGTACTGAAAAAATCAAAACATTCAGATAAAGTACTAAAAAAATCAAAAAGATTCAAATAAAGTCCTGAAAAAATCAAATCATTCAGATAAAGTCCTAAAAAAATCAAAAACATTCAGATAAAGTCCTGAAAAAATCAAAAACATTCAGATAAAGTACTAAAAAAATTAAAACATTTAGATAAAGTCCTGAAAAAGTCAAAAACATTCAGATAAAGTCCTAAAAAAATCAAAACATTGAGATAAAGTCCTGAAAAAATCAAAACATTTAGATAATGTCCTAAAAAAATCAAAACATTCAGATAAATTCCTGAAAAAATCAATCCAAAAACATTCAAATATCAATCCACAAAATACAAAAACACTTGAAAACTTGCAATAAAATGTCTCGTAAGAATCAAACACCCTAGCAGATATCCAGCAAACACTTCGCACAAAGTTAAACAAAGGATATAACTATCTTGTCAAAATGTCTGCAATCAAGTTGATCAACTGTCTAATCTATCGAATCACTATCAACATGATCAACATCTCTTCTTAAATAGAATCGGTAACTTGAAACGAGACAGGTCAGTATTAAATGGGGTCTAAAACTTCTGAAACCAGACATTATCAAAATCACATCAAACATATCAAAGCAAAGACACAGTCAGTCCAACTACTAAGTTTTGTCTATTTTGGTTGACTCTTTTTATCAAATTGGTGAAGATCATTGTCAAGGATGTCCAAAAAGTGACTCGAGGAGCCATGATAGGCATGATCTTTTTTCTTTGTTTGTTGTTTTTGGTTTGAACCAATGAAGTTATAGGGTAATTGTTCTAGTAGGTGTCTGTGATAGGAGCATTCAGCTTATGGATGCCACACATACCTCGACCCCTAGCGTAATTCCCAGAATGGAGGGTTCATTCCTTGTCTGCTACGTGTTTGTTTCTTTGCAATGAGATATCTATACATCTTGATTCCTCATACCCTGGTGTAATAAGCTCCATTGTTACATAATAAGGCTCAATGATGATAATGTATTGCACTACGAATAAAACAATGAAGACTTTCTCATCAAAATTATATCAAATCATTTCTATCATATCTACTTCTGGAATAAATAAAGGTTGATTCTATTGATTTATTATTTCATATCATTCCTTCTAATCTATTCTCCATCTAACAACTAAAAATTCTTTCAAATTCACGATTTTCAACACCTGTTTTGACACAACAAAAAATTTAAATCGCATTTTCATATAAATCATTTCACATAATGTTACATTAGTCCATTGTATTATCACAAGCATTTCATCAATATTCACATATAGATTCATAGATCACAAAATAAATAAACATCACTGCATTACCAAGTAAGCATAAGCATAAAAATAAAAAAAAACATTAGACCATGAAGTTCATCATCAAGTAGCTCATCAAGAATGCATATCATATATCTAATAAAAATGTGTCAAAATACATCGTATCTATGATACAACATCATTAACAAAACTCTCAACCTATGCTACCTCTATCAGTAGGTGCATCTCACCTCACTCCAGTATGTCCCAACGGTGCCCTAGGTGGACCCATCACTCCCCCACTGCTAGTCTGTCGAGAGGTAGACCGACTTGATCTCCTCCCCATGAAAGTGCTAAAACTAGGCTCCCTCTCGCCCTCAGGAATGACTCTGTCATAAGCTTGCCTATAGTAAATAGCCTCCTATGCAGCAAAAAAATATCTATCTATCTGGCTTCGTGCCTCTGTCACTAGCCCAAATAAATGATCGTATGCATCCATGGTGATCTAACCTCTCCTAACTGCCTCATCCCTCTCCCTTTGTAGTTGATCTCTCTCAACGGCTATCTAATCCCTCTCTATAGTCAACTCCTCCATCACCCATGAATATTGATCTCTATCCTCCATCTGCCACTACTACAAAGTAGCGACCAAGTCCTCTAAACTCCTAACCCGATCTCTCAATCCCTCGTCATCTCCTACCTCCGCATCTCCTGACTTCGTAGCTTGGGGCATATCAATATCAAGTCCACTGTCCCCATCCTCATCCCCATCATTGCTTGATGAGCTTGATGCTAAATCATCGCCCTCACTATCAATTCTATCAGAACTACTCATAGATGCAGTCTCTCCACCAATATCCACATCCTCCTCTCCACTCTCTACTTTCTCTACAACCACTACTATCAAATCTATCTGACCCCTATCTCCCCCTCCTCCATCTCTCCCTCCTCCATCTCTCCCTCTCCCTTTGGGACCCCTTCCATATCCAATCTATTGAGCGAAAATCAAGATTGTCAGATCTGTCAAAGCTATGGGTCTGTGTTGTAATCACCATACACTATATTGTGTTGTGGTTCTCAGATCTGCTACACCAACCCGCCATCCCCACTGAACAGGAGAAAGAGAATCAAACTCAACAATAGCAACATGAGGTTGCACGCAAGTGATAAATAATGATGAACAACTAATATCCTAATTGGTACTAAGAGGGGGGGTGAATCAGTACAGACAAAAACTTTCTTCAATACTTTGACACTCTCTTAACACAGATAATCGATTGTCTATACTACTATACTTAACCATAAAAATACTGATTAAACAAAAATGCTTCAGAAATCTAAACTGGTTAACCAAAAGTACTTTAACAGATCTCAGATCTTGATAGCTACTTTACCAGTTTAGTCATGCATGAGTAGCATCAATAATACCACAATCATTTAGCACTGCATGCATATTCAACTTTAATCAAAAACTACTCAATCATCACATGAAAACTCACAACCCATAACACATAGATTGTTCACGTGGAAACCCAAATGGGAAAAACCATGGTGGGGATGAATACCCACAAGCTTGTTTTGAACTCTTTTGAAGTTCGCTCTGTTAGGAGCCTAGTTTGGTTAGGAACTAATCCTATTAGGGATCACCCAGTTAACGAATGGCTATAAACCCTGTTAAAGGTTGAAACCATGTTAAAGGTTGCCTTGCTAGAGGATATAAAGAACTCAATGAACTTGAGTCACTTGGTTAGAGGATTTGCAACAAGCCTGTTAAAGCTACCCGGTCAAGGGATTTTCCTTCTGTTGAAATGGTTAGAAGTCAACAGGTAAAGCTCTAATCTGATAACAGCACTACTTGCTAAGGCAGATCTTTTTCAGCTCCTCTCCTCAGCAATCACACTCTACAAATTCCACACTCTGGTTTGGCAAGTATCTCAACATGCGGACACAATAACAACTTTTCCCAACCCAAACAATAAAAAACATCATCGACCTTATAGAAAACAATTAGGTCGGTAGCATAAACCCTAAACCCTAAAAAATTTAGGTTTACAATTACAAGCGGTCCAATCTTGACCATCCAAACATATTGCATAGAGTGAAACGATCTAAAACATATCTCAAGTCATTTTGCATCATCCAATCTTCATCGCATCTGGAAATCAGTAACCCATCACGCACACTTCACACACCGCTTAGAACATTGCACATTCCCAAGGTAGGCATTCAATGCATTTAATCTTCATGTGAAAGATCCTCAAGGAAATCCTTCACATGCACATAACTGACGTGGCATCTCGATCCTTATCATTATCGTTCATAAAACACCATCGGTTGCACCGCACAGGACATACCGGAAACCCTAGAACTGAACAGAGACTACCAACCGGTAGTCACACTTAGTGAACCCCAACACTAGTCCACTCCATCCCAGTTGACCATAACTACTTCCAATCTTCATACTGGTGCATACTGGTTCACCTTCTTGAGCATATATTGACATCAATGACAACATACATTGTCACTGCTTCATCATATGCCAACAATCTCCCCCTTTGGCATTGATGGAAATACTCAGTGTATCAATGCTCAGTATCTACACCATGCTTAATAACATGTGCCGGTTGACATATACCAGTTCAAATATCACAACCATCACCATCTAGACTGGTCAGTGTGCATTTTGTCATATATCCTTATCATCAGATATCTTCTCCCCCATACATTATCAGATATCTTCTCCCCCTTTGACAGCAATGCCAAAGTGGAGGCACAAGCTTCCAAGCTCCAGTATGTTGCTCCCCCTGTGGAGTAGCATCCTTCAACACATCAATCCTATAATATTTGTCACTGTAGTACCTGACTGATGTGGAGCACACATTTTTAATTTACTTCATGAAGGGGCAGAACCCCTAATTCACCTCTCAAATAGGTAAATGCAGTCTTCGGTAAGGGCTTAGTGAATATGTCTGCTAACTACTCCTTACAGGAAACATGTTCTAATACAACCTCTTTATTCTGAACCTTTTCTCTCAAGAAATGATACTTGAGCTCAATGTGCTTTGTCCTAGCATGCAATACCGGATTTTTGGAAATATTGATTGCACTAGTATTATCATAGAAAATACTCACTAGTTTAGATATAGGCACTTTGAAGCCATTCAGTACACGCTTAATCCAGATTGCCTGAGTGTAGTTCATAAATGTTGTCACATACTCTGCTTCAGCTATAGATTGGGAAGTACAGCTCTGCTTCTTGCTTGTTCATGAGACTACTCTTGCACCAAGGAAGAACGCTCCACCGGTTGTTCTCTTCAGATCATCCACATTACCTGCCCAATCTGCATTGGTAAACACTTTGAGACCAAAGTCACCATTGTATGGATACCACAATCCATAATCAACTGTCCCTTTTAGATATCTAAGAATCTTTTTTACCTCTACCAAGTGAGATTCTCTTGGACTCTTCTGAAAATGAACCACTATGCCCACTGCATGAGCAATATTTGGTCTATTGTGCACCACATAGTGCAGCTTACCAATCATTGACCAGTACTCCTTCTCATTCACCAACGCCGAGTCATCGTCCTTAGTCAGTTTGTAGCCGGTCACCATCGATGTTCCAACCGGTTTTCTCTCCTCCATGCCAAAAGTCTTCAATACCTCTTTGATATACTTGGACTAGGTAATGAAGATACCCTCCTTCATCTGTTGAATCTGTAGAACAATGAATAACTTTATCTCTCCAATCAGAGACATCTCAAACTCTTTATTCATTTCATCTGTGAATGCATGGCTCATTTCATCATCTCCTCTGAAGATTTTGTCATCTACAAATACTTCACAGATCAGAATCTAATCACCTTCAGATTTCAGGTAGATGTTGTTGTCCTCACTTGTTCCCTGAAATCCTATCTTCTCAAGATGAGAGTGTAACCATCCATACCATGCCCTTGGTTCTTGTTTCAATCCATACAGGGCTTTGTGTAATCTACACACCATGTTACTATCTTCTAACAAAGCAAACCCATCTGGTTGTTCAATATACACTTCTTCTTCTAGGATTCCATTCAAGAATGCAAACTTCACATCCATCTGGTATACTTTGAATCCCATGAATGTTGCAAATGCAAGTAGCATTCGAACACCTTCTAGTCTAGCCATTGGGGCAAAGGTTTCTCCATAGTCTTCTCCCTCTTCCTGAGCATATCCCTTGCATACAAGTCTTGCCTTGTTCCTTACCACTGTACCTTCTTCATTCAGCTTATTTATGAAGACCCATTTGGTACCAATTACATTCTTATGTTATGCTCTGGGTACCAAGGACCATGTTGCATTCTTTTCTATCTGATCCAGCTCCTCTTCCATTGCCTTTATCCAGTCTTCATCGGTAAGTGCCTCTCTAGTGGTCTTAGGCTCAAATTCTAAAATCATGCAAGAGTTTTCTTTCACCTTTCTCCTTGTGAGTATCCCTGCATCTTTATCTCCTATGATCTACTTTGGATCATGATGTAGTTTCACATACCTAGGAATGACCCTAGCTGGTTCTTCTTGATTTTCCTCTTCTTCTTCCACTTCATCTTCTTCCTCACCTGTTGCAGCCTACTAGTATAGGAACACTGAGGTCTTTCTGGTGTTTGCAACTTGTTTCCTTTGTTAACCGGTTCCTAGAATGCTACACCTGGTTCGTCTTCTACTTGCTTGCTGCAAGTTTCCTCAGGCTCCTCAGTGGATTCATCAACCCTGACATTGATACTCTCAACAAATTTTTCAAGTCCTATTGTTGTAGCATTTGAGAGCTTTGCTTTTAGTGGAATATCCCAGAAATATTCCTTCATCACATTTAGAATCAAACTTACTCAGATGCTCACCTCTCTTGATATAGCACTTACTACCAAATACTTTGAAATAACTCAAATTAGGAGTTCTCCTGTTCTAGTACTCATAGGGGGTTTGTCTATACCTTTCTTGATGAGTACCCGGTTCATGGTATAGACTGCAGTGCTTACCGCTTCTCTCCAAAAAGTGTGAGCAACATTTCCTTGGATCAGCATAGTTTTGGTCGCTTCAACTACAGTCCTGTTATTCCTTTATGCTATGTCATTTTGTTGTGGTGTCCTTGGGGCAGACAACTGCCTCTTGATGCCATTCTCTTCATAGTACTTGTTGAATTCATCAGAAGTGAATTCACCTCCCTGATTGGTTCTTAGGCATTTTATTCTTTTGCCGCTCTCCTTCTCCACCAATGCTCTAAAGGCTTTGAACTTTCCAAACACCTCAGACTTGTCTTTCAAGAATGTGACCCACATCATTCTTGAGCAGTCATCGGTAAGAATCATGAAATACCGATCTCACTGAATGCTTCTAGTTTTCATTGGACCACATAGATCAGTGTGCACTAGATCAAGTAAGTTCTCTGCTGAAAAAGACTTACCTTTGAATGTTGAGGAAGACATCTTCCCAAGTTGACATTCTCTGCATAAAGCATTCTCTGGTTTGTTCAGCAAAGGCAATCCTCTTACTACCTTGATCTTACCAACCTTTACAATATTATCAAAATTCATATGACAAAGTCTCGTATGCCATATCCAACTATCATCAAACTTCACCATCAGGTAATGACTAATCTTAGCATTCAGCTGAAACAGGTTTCCTCTATTCTTCTTACAGGTGGCAATAAGTTCACCACTCTTTCCAATTATTCTGTAGACTCCACCTTTGAACTCTAGAATGGGTCCTTTGTCATTCAGTTGAGCAACACTCAAAAGGTTGTTCTTAAGGCCTTCCACTCAGTAGACATCATCTGCACTGCTCTTTCCATTCAGTGAGATGGATCCTTTTCCTTTGACCATGCAAGGTGCATCATTGCCAAACCGAACAACACCTCCATCATATTCTTTCAGAGACAAAAACTTTCTCTGGTCACCATTCATGTGGTGAGAACACCCGCTATCAATGATCCACTCATTAGAGTTGTCAATGTGAGAGACAAGGGCTTTTTGATTAGACACCTCTTCCTTTACAGCTACAAACACTATGTCGTCATTCTCTTCATCCTCAGATTCTTCATCGATAACACCTTCATCCACTGCAACAAGACAATTTCTCCTAACTCCTCCTTTATACTTTCTAAACCTTTCCAGTTTATCTTTATTGTCATTGTTAGGACAGTTAACAGCTATATGTCCTATCTTATTGCAAGAAAAATATTTTAGAGGAAGCTTACCTCAATATTTTCTGGTGCCTTTTGGAAGTCTCTTGGTAAGAAGAGCTTCAAACTCCATCAGAATCTCCTCATCATCCATGTCTCTACTTGGCCTGAATTCATAATTGGCGTTGACTTCTTTTCCTTTTCTAGTTGGTGTGAAAGAAACAGACGCTCTAAAGGCTGACTTTGTCTTCTGAACACTACCATCATAGCTATTCAATTCATATGCAATCAACTTTTCAATGATAGAGTCTAGAGATACATGTTTTGTCGATAGACCTTAACTCCTGAATAGTGGCAACCCTGATTGCATAGACCAGTAACAATGATCTCAGAAACTTTACTGACAATGGTGGCATCATTGATTGTTCCAATAGTTCTCTTGATATCTCCAACCATAGTCTTGATCCTTACGCCATATTGTTGAATGGACTCACCCTCAACCATCCTCATGTCTTCAAATTTTCCTCTAAGGCTTTCTTCCTTAGCCTGCTTGACATTCTCATCACTACCATAAATGGTTTCCAGTGTGTCCCATACATCCTTAGGATTGTCCGTATCTTGTACATCAATGAACTCAATATCTTGCAGGCTACTAATAAGGGCTTCCATGACTTGCCCATTTTCTTGAATCTCTCTTTTCTGATCATCGGTCAGAGTGCCAGTGGGGATTACATAAACATTCTCAACATAGCTACAGTGTTGAGCACCCAAACTCTTGATATAAATCTTCATTTGGTCCTTCCATATTTTGAAGTTATCCCTATTGAACTTAGGACCTTCCCTGTTCATCATTAAAGCAGGATCTTTTGCCTCAAGCGGTTAAGCTTATATCACCAAGGACCTGGAACTTGGCCCTGATACCAATTGATGAATAATGATGAACAACTAATATCCTAATCGATACTGAGAGGGGGGGTGAATCAGTACAGACAAAAACTTGCTTCAATACTTTGACACTCTCTTAACACAGATAACCGATTGTCTATACCACTGTACTTAACCATAGCAATACCGGTTAAACAGAAATGCTTTAGACATCTAAACCGATTAACCAAAAGTACTTTAATAGATCTCATATCTTGATATCTACTTTACTAGTTTATGATGAATACTAAGAGGGGGGGTGAATCAGTATACCAAAAAATACTAAACTTAAACTCTTAAACAGTTTAGCGGTTAACTGGTATAACAAATTTACTAACAAACCAGTTAAGACAAATGCAACCCAAACAACAAATAAAGCATTCACCCACAAGATCACAATCACCATAACACAAGAGTTTTTGACGTGGAAACCCAAATGGGAAAAACCACGGTGAGCAGAAACTCACAAGTAACTATCTGCAGAATAGAAACCATACCGGCTAAGGTCAGACCGGTTAAGGTCATACAATGTTCTTCACCATAACAGATCCTATTAGGAATCTAGACCTCTGTTAGGAGATAAGTCCTGTTAAAAACTACCTTGTGAGAGGATTTCAAATTCACAGACATGAACCACCTTGTTAGAGGATTTACAAAGGCTTTGCCAGGCCTACCCAGTTAAGGGTTTCAGTCTTGTCGAAGATATGAGTAATCAACAAGTATATTATCTAGATACTAGCACAGTATGCTTGGTTAGATCCTTGATAGCTCATTGTTAATGCCCATTTAGCATTACTTCAGTCTTCAATATCTCCACATTGTTTCTTCACACAAACCTAATCTTCTCTTCTATGATCGCACATACAAAACCCTCATCAACTTCTAAAACCCTTTCAATAGCTAAAACCCTAGACATGATGTCTTTATAAAGGAATATGATTTCATGTCGGTCCAATAGGATTACATTGCAAGTTCCTAGGTTTAGTGCATCTAGACACTTTTGGTAACATGGCACAAAATCATTGCCAAAGTGTCAATGGATGATAGCTCATCACAGAAATATCGGTTGGTAACTCATCACAGAGTAATACTGGTTCATTACCGATTACCAGTTAATACATTTTACCAATTACCAGTTGTCAAAATGAAGACTGGAAAAATGTTAACTACCGCTTTGTACCTTCATACCGCAATGGGATCCTTGAACTGCTTGAGGTCTTCATACCGCTTTGAGTCTTCAGTCAGTTTGTGACCGGTAAACACCTTCTGCAAAACACCGATAGTCTAAAGACTATAATACATAATACCAGTTGGAACAATTTACCTGTTGAGCATAACTCATACATAAGGAAGTAATCATAAAACAAGTGTGTGTCCATCAATGACAATCACAACATCATCAAAATGCCAACAATATCCCCCTTTGGTATTGATGGCAACACTTAGGAAAATTTTGACATCTAAGTGTTTTACAACAAAAATATGTCATAATCAAAATTACTCCCCCTAAGCATATACACTATCCCTTTTTGCAGAAAATACAATGTATACTACTCCCTTAAAGAAGTAACTTGAAGGTATACATAACATTCACCAAAATTTTAGATACTACTCCCCCTTTGCCAACAATGACAAAGTACTACAGAATAACCCTTGTTTCTCATTATCATTAAAATAAATAAGTGTTTATGACAATAAGGAGGGAAACTTATCAAAAATTGATTTAAAATCCTGCATAAAATTCTTCATGGATAATGACCATGACTCAAGTAATGAGGTAGCCACCTCACTTTCCGTCTACATCTGTGATACCCGTTCTTCCATGGCATCAATTGTACTCATCTCTTGAGTGACCGTTAAAGCTTCTAGAGAGAAAGCACTTCTAAAGAATTTGCAGTCTGGGTAATAAAACCAGTTGAAGTTCCTGCAAATCTCTTGTCCTATTGATAATCTCCAACTCTATCCTGTTAGACTGAAGTTGATATCGATGAATAGTTTGCCCATTTGTAGTGAAAGAATCATACGGGGTCTTAAAGTTGCTTATCTATGCCTACAAATCAGATTGCAGTTTATCCTGTTGTGCAAGCACATCATCACAAAATAGATGGGGTTGGCTTATTTTGCTCAGCAGTAGTTTTCCCTCATCCATAGCATCTCTAATATCCTTCTGCTCTTTCTGAAGTTGAGACCGGAGCTCATTCAGTTTCTTTACCAAGGCAATGTTAAGTGCCTTTTGATGCTTCTTCTGTGCATTAACTTCAGCAACTTCCTCCAAGCATTGTACCTGGTCCTCTACTACTGTACATAGAAGTTTCAGTTTCACCAGAGAGGAAATGGTACCGGGGAGGTTGGTACCTGGGATCAAACTGGTAAGGGTGTCAATCACAGTGTGAATGATATCCTGCTCCTTTTTCCTTCTCAATGCTTACAGTCTTTCATGTGCTAGCTTTATGCCTTGCAGCAGCTCCGATTCATCTATAGATTGGAGGTCAAGAGGACTAGTGATGTCGGTCGGTTTGGCTTGACTAACGATTTCCTTTGGAATCTCTGCTTGCTTGTTCTTTTTGCTTCCTTCTCCTCTTCCCCTCTTTTCTTTTCCTCTTCTTTCTTCCTTTGTTCTGCTTCATGCTTTTTCTTCTCTTCCTCCTTCTTTCTTTCTTCTTCTTTTCGCTTCTCCTCTTCTTGTTTCTTCTTCTCCTCTTTTTTTTTCTTCTCTTATTCTTTCTTTTCCTCCTCTGCTTTTATCTTCTCCTCTTCTTTCCTCTTCTCCTCTTCTTTTCTCTTTTCTTCTTCTTGTTTCCTTTTCTCTTCCTCTTGTTTTTTCTTCTCCTCCACTTTCCTTTTCTCTTCCTCTTTCTTCGCTTTCTCTTTGTTTGCCTTTTCCTTTTCCAGCTTCTGCTTGTCTACTTTTTCTTTGTCTTGTTTCTCCTTGTCTTCTTTTTCTTTATCAGCCTTTTCCTTTTCAGTGTCTAGAGTGACCTCTTCAACATCCAAAGCATCAACATCAATGGTGTCCACCTTTTTTGTAGCCGGTTCTCCTTCATCATCAAATACCTCATCCAGTTTTTTGGTTTCTGGTTTTCGGTTCCTGTTCGGCCTTCTTGTTGGCCTCAAACACTTGATGCAACCGAATAGCAGCTTTGGCATATAGATGAGTGTCCTTCTCTACTTTAGATGTTTTGCCTTCTAACAGCCTGAGTCTTCTTCTTCTCATGAAGAAGAGACCTTTATGTGTGTCCATAATCTGAAATAATTCAAAATTGGAGGCTTCAGGAAAGTATTGAGTAAATAATTTCTCCCTTATTTCCTATTCTTTTTCTATGGCAATGCGCCATTTTTTGTCCAAAGAATTATATAAAGAATCAGGTGCCTCATATCTAATTTGTGATGGCGACCAGTCATTCTTACACAAATAATTAATGACTTCTCGCTCTATTTCCTCTTTCTCACTATCGGTAAAATCATCAAAACACTCCTTTAAATCACTAAGCAATTTTCTTCTTATATTCTTCATAGTCCTTTGACAATGTGTCATTGGCTTATAAGAAGAGACGTCAATATTTACCTGTGCAGATGATGCAGGTGTCTTGCCGGTAGCTTTTGTCTTTTTCCTTGTTTGCCTTGTCTTCTTAGGCTGCACATTTGATTATGTATCTTCATACTCCGGTGAGTTTCTCTTGGCCTTTTGTTTCCTTTCAAATACTTTAGCCGGTGCAACTTCCAGTTTCTTCTTAGCAGGTGACCGCTTGGTCACTTTTGGGCTGGCTGAGGTAACCAGTGTCTATTTCGTTGGCACTGCCTTTCCCTTTTTCACAGAAGGTTCTTCAACCGGTGTTACCCTTTCCAAGTAGGTTTTGGTTCTCTTTTTCTTAGCATTTAAATGAGAGGCAATCAAGGTAGAGGCATACCCATCCAACATGTCATACATCACCTCATATCCCATAGGTTCTACTTCTTCCTGTCTAGGCTCTACTGCTTCCATTACACACTCATCTACTCTAATGGTAAAGCAAATGTCCTCTTCATATTTCTTACCAATGTCGCCAGATATCCTCATCCTCTGGCTCATCTTCCGCTTGAATTCATCAAAGTATTTATTCAAGACTTCAGGATATCTGATTCCCACCGCTTTGAGACTTTCCCTAATTTGTTTGGTGACCAGTTGGTCAGCAGACCATTAAATATCACTGACTCTTGGTAAATAGCCTTGAAAGTAGAAAAACAGACCCACCAAAAGTTGTCCAAATTTGAATCTTAGGGCACTGTCCTATTTGATGGACTTCAAGTTTAATAGGAGTTGCTTCTGCAAATAGGTGCATAGATCAAATGAGGCATCCTCCATGATCATTCTATAGGCGGCATTAACCGCAATAGCAGAGGCAGAGTTTAATCTGTTGGCATAAAATGTTCGGTATCCTATCACCATGCAAGCATACTTGACCAACTCATCTTTGATGGTGTTAACGGTCATTCCCCGTTGATTTCTCACAGGAATCGGTGAGCTTAGTCATTTCTATCTTGATGACTTTCCTTAGGGATGGTACCTCACCAATGTTGCAGAAATTGGTGATGGCATTAATTGCTTCAGGTGTAATGTCATGCATCCTCTCGAGATACATCTTGTCGCCATGCACTCTACTCAGGATGATGTGGATGTGGTCTTCCGTGAACTCTTCAAGAAAGTAAACCGCATTATGAAGTTTCTTCCTCTCCAGAATGTAGTATTTCGGTTTGATCTTCTTGTCATCCCCACAAAATAGACAGTTGGGAATGAATTGCTAAGGATCCTAGGTCTTCTAGTTTGCAGTCAATGTACCCTAAAATATCCCCTTCGATAATGACTCCAGCAGGTATTTGGGACAAGGCATTGTATTTCATTTTTCTTTGAATGAATTCAGCTGAGTCCATAGGTGCACTAGAACTGGAGTGTGATGTAGAAGCCATGATTTAACTGATAAATAAAAATTTTGAGAAATACCTTCACAATTTCAAAATTTAGGGTTTGACAAATGTAGCTCACACCACACCACTTCGGTTACTTGATTACCACTTGGTTTTCTTCACTTGATTGATTGTAAATATCTTCAGATACTTCTGCAAGATTTGAAATCTCTATGAATCGCAAGTCGAATCGCCTTTTGTTGCTCTGCTCTTGAAAAATTCTTCACTCGAAAACTGATAAGTGAAAATGACTTGAAAATTCCTTTTAAATGAATTCTTCACCTACCATAATAAATGCTCCACCGCTAGGGCATAAACCCTAATTTTGCCTTTTACCACTTCACAATCTTCTGTTGATTGACAGGTAACGTATACCGGTTAAGGTCTTTTACCAGTATAAACCGGGGGTTCGAAACATTTCACCGATTTGATCCCCCTAAGCTTTTATGAAGCTCAGTTTGTCAGTTCAGCGACTTCCACACTACGTGCAAAAACTGGTTCATCTTGTGACACTTCTTCAGGTTTCATTTTCCATGTTTTATTCATTCCTACTTGAATGGTTTCAACATCAATCTTCCCTTCTGGAGTGACTGGTATATCATCCGGTAGGTTCTTTCTCATTCTGCAGGTTCTGGCAGGGTGTCCTGGTTTGTTGCAATGATAGTATACCTTTCCAGGTGTTCTCCATGGTCCATTGTTCATTCTACCATTCTTCCTCCAGCATGTTGCAGCAGTGTGACTGCTACCATGGCAGATCAAACAAGTTGCTCTCCAACCAGTTGCTGCTTGATAGCCACCACCACCTGACTGATGGTCATAGGCATTATACCAGTTTGGATTTCGGTTCACAGATGATTCAGGAAAAACTCCTTGAATCCTTTGAGGATATCTCCCAGTGTTGTGCATAACAGACCTGCATTTAAATGCTCTATACCCAAACTTGTTGCATGCATAACAGTTACCATTGAATCTATTGGATCTAGGCTTATTGTTTAGAAAATAAGGAAAATTATTGTAGGCCTTATTTCTACACACATTAGCAGTATGTCCTTCCTTGAGACAATTAAAGCAAACAGGTTTAAACTTTTGCTTACCTTTATCCTTTGATGTTGGTTGCTTCTTTGATGCTCCATCTTTTGTTCCAGAGGTCTCACCTTCCTCATAACCAGAAAAACCAAGTCTAGTGGTATTCTTTACCGGTTTTGTTGATTCAAGCTTTTGTTCTAGCTTAACAGTACTCTTATTGAATTTGGAAAGTATTTCCTTTGACTCGGTGAGTTCCTTGGAAATTGTAGCATTGGATTCCTTCAAGGTTGCATTTTCAGAAATAGCCATGTTTAGTTCACCTTGCATTTCTTCTTTTTCCACTTTACTCTCTTGGAGATGAGCAGTAAGGGCACTAATTTCTTGCTTCAGCTTGGAGATCTCATGATCTTTGTCTTTTACCAGGTCTTCAACTTTCCTCTGGTTCTCTAGCTCTTGACACATTCTGATAGTCAGTCCTTCTAGTTCCCTTCTCGGGTTAGCATTAGATTCATTCAGTTTTTCAACTTCTTCAACTAGGGCTTCCATGTCTGCTTCATCAGAATAACTATTTTCAGTAAGCTCTATCAATTTTTCAGCATGCTCTCTTCTTTTTGCTAGAGAGGCTTTATATTTGACTTTGAGTTCATCAAAGGATTTCTCAGTCCGAGTGAGACGATGAGTAAGTTCCCTCATAGTATATTCCCCCATATCTCCTTCCAAGTGGTTAAACTTATAGAAAGGTTGGCTCTGATACCAATTGATTAATACTAAGAGGGGGGGGTGAATTAGTATATCAAAAAATACTGAACTTAAACTCTTAAATAGTTTAGCAGTTAATCGGTATAGCATATTTACTAACAAACTGGTTAAGACAAATGCAAACCAAACAGCAAATAAAGCATTCATCCACAAGAGCGCAATCACCATAACACAAGAGGTTTTGACGTGGAAACCCAAATGGGAAAAACCACGGTGAGCAGAAACTCACAAGTATCTACAGAATAGAAACCAGACCGGCTAAGGTCAGACCGGTTAAGGTCATACAATTTTCTTCACCAGAACAGATCTTGTTAGGAATCTAGATCTCTGTTAGGAGATAAGTCATATTAAAGACTACCTTGTGAGAGGATTTCAGATTCACAGACGTGAACCACCTTGTTAGAGGATTTACAAAGGCTTTGCCAGGCCTACCCGGTTAAGGGTTTTAGTCTTGTCGAAGATATGAGTAATCAACAAGTATATGATCTAGATACTAGCATAGTATGCTTGGTTAGATCCTTGATAGCTCATTGTTAATGCCCATTTATCATTACTTCAGTCTTCAATATCTCCACACTCTGTTTCTTCACACAGACCTAATCTTCTCTTCTATGATCGCACATACAAAACCCTCATCAACTTCTAAAACCCTTTCAACAGCTAAAACCCTAGACATGATGTCCTTATAAAGGAATATGATTTCATGTCAGTCCAATAGGATTACATTGAAAGTTCCTAGGTTTAGTGCATCTAGACACATTGTGCATGGATAGACTGAAGAAGACTAGAAGAAACTGTACTCCTTGAAACATGTGATGCTCTCAGTTTCACACCCATCACTAGACGTAGGATTTTCCTTAGCCACAGATAGGAGCTGATTTATTATGGATAGAAATCTTGTGACTGTGTGCAAAGTGAAAGGATGGAATTGAATCTTGGAGGGAGGAGCAATGTCTCTACACATGGTGTCGGTGACCCGATTTTCACCATGGTACTTGCCTAGGGTGCCACCGAAGTGGTTTTCACCGTTGGACGAAATTATTTCTCTTTACTTTTTTTTAATTTTTCAATTTTTTTTTGTCACAAAGCGCCTGTTTGCTAGGTTTTCACCAAGTAATGATTTTTTATATTTTTATGATTTTTTTGTATTTTTGATTTTTTTGATTTTTTTTTTGTATTTTTGAATTTTTTTATTTTTTTGAATAAGGATTTGCTAAAGAATTATGCGTAAAACCTACGAAGGTGCATGTTGTTGATAGGATCCTCCAAAGGTTCTCCCTTTGTGGTTGAGAGTTGATATGCACTGGATCCATAGGTTGTTATAATGATGTAAGGACCAAGCCAATTTGGTTCGAACTTGCCCTTTTTCTCTTTGTCTTGTTGATTTTTGGGGTTTTCTTTGAGAGCTAAGTCACCTACCTCAAATGTACGAGGCTTTACCTTGTGATTTTAATTGTGACTCATTCATTTTTTATAAGCCTTGAGATGATTAAAAGCAGTTGCTCTTTGTTCATCCAATAGTTCTAGTTCTTGTAAGCGAGAGACCCTGTAGTCTTCATCACTGATAATGTTCTGCAAAGAGACTCGTAAAGATGGTAACTCAGCCTCAATAGGCAAGATAGCTTCAATACCATACACAAGTGAATAAGGTGTGGCTCCTTTAGGTGTGTGAACACTTGTGCGATAAGCCCAAAGTGCGGGATTAAGTTGGATATGCCAATTTTGGCCAGCGTCATCGACTGTCTTTTGGAGGATTTTAAGAATATATTTGTTAGGCGCCTCAGCTTGACCATTACCTTGCGGGTAATAGGGAGTGATAAAAAGATGAATAATATGGAATTGATCATAAAGTTCATGAACATCTTGGTTTTTGAAGGGACGTTCGTTGTCAGTGATGATGGAAAGAGGAATACCATACCGGCAAATGATATAGTTGAGGATGAATGTAGCAATCTGTTTTCCAGTGACTTGTGTGAGAGGCATGGCTTCAATCCATTTGGTGAAATAATCTATGGTAGTGATAATGAATTTGTGGTCATTGGAAGAAGGAGGGTGAATCTTGCCTATGAGATCAAGTCCCCACTAACAAAAGGGCCAAGGAGTCACAATCGATTGAAGTTCTTGTGCTGGTGCATGAATAAGGTCTCCATGAATTTGGCATTGCTTACATTTATTAACAAACTGATATGAGTCTTTTTCCATGTTGGGCTAGTAGTATCCAGTCCTAATGAATTTCTTGGCTAAGGTAGGACCATTAGAATGTGGACCACATATCCCTTCACGAACTTTGCATAACACAATCTGAGCTTTGTCCCTTTCTAAAAATCTAAGGAGAGTGCCATCTAGACCTCGACGGTATAGGATATCGGCTAAAATGACATATCGGGAAGATTGGTGAATGAAAGTGCGGCATTGGTTGTTGGATAAGTCCGGAGGAAGGGTGTTGTTATGAAGGTATGTGAAAATGAAACTGTATAACTGGGAATCAGGACCAACGACACATATCATCTCAGTAGGAGTGATATCATACGAGGGAACCAAAAGGTTATCCACCAAGAACTCATAGCGGGTTTCATTCTGCGGTAGATCGATTAGTGAGGCAATAATAGCCATGGCATCTGCGGCTCGATTCTGCTAAAAGGTTATCTTCATGAAGTGTTGCTTGAAGTCATCTACTATTTTCTTGTAAGGCATTAATTTTTCATCCTTTGTTTGGTAGTCATCGGTTGCTTGACGAATTACAAGTTGAGAGTCCCCAAAAACATGAAGTTCCTAGATCTTCCACTGAACTGCAATTCGTAATCCAGTTGTTAGTGCCTCATATTTTGCTATGTTATTAGTGCAAGGAAATGACAAATGATATAATTTTGGAATGGAATCCCCTTGAGGTGTGATAAAGAGGATACCAACTCTTGCACCATGCTGTGTGTATGAGTCGTCAAAGTACAGTTGCCAAGGCTTTGTGTGTGATACCATCAAGATGGATTCATTTGGAAATTCTAAAGTTAGAGGAGCATTGACTATCATGGGAGCATTTACTAACTGATTTGCAATAGCTTGTCCTTTTATTGCTTTTCTATCCACATATTCAATGTCAAATTTGCTCAAGAGCATCACCCATTTGGCTAGTCTTCCAGTAAGCGTCGCCTTATTAAGAAGGTATTTTAATGGATCGATCCTTGCGACCAGCTTAGTTTTATGAGTTAGCATGTAATGTTGTAGTTTCTACGAAGCAAAAACCACAGTGAGACGCACACGCTCAATTGGTGTGTAGTTTATCTCATAACCAACCAACGTACGATTGATGTAATAGACTGCCTTTTCTTTGCCCTCAGCATCTTGTTGCGCTAAGAGTGCCCCCAGTGTTGTTGATGTAGTTGATATGTAGAGTAATAGGGTTTGTTCTGGGACCGGTGGCATCAAGACTGGTGGATTCAAAAGATAATCTTTGAGTATCTAAAAAAGCCTGTTGACAGTTATCATCCCATTTGAATTTGATGTTTTTATGCAGCAAGTGTTGAAAAGGATGACATTTATCTGCAAGTTGTGCTATGAACTGTCATATTTACTGGAGTCTTCCTTGTAAAGATCAAAGTTGACTGATATTCCTTGGTGGTGGCATTTCAAGGATCGCTTTGACTTTTGTTGGATCGGCTTCAATTCCTCTTTATGAGACAATGAATCCCAGGAGCTTCCCAGAGGTTACTCCAAAGACACATTTCTTGGGGTTTAGTCTTACCTTGTATTTTTCCAACCAATCAAAAATGATTGAAAGGATGTCCAAATGTGTATCTCTGTCTATTGATTTTCCCAAGAGATTATCAACATAATCTTCTACAGTTACCTTCATGAGATCATGAAATATAGTAGTCACAGCTCATTGATATGTAGCACCTGCATTCTTTAGCCCGAAGGGCATGACATTCTAGCAGAAAGTTCCCCAGGGAAAAATAAATATTGTTTTGTGCTGATCCTCAGATGCAATTTTGATTTGATTGTAGCCAGAGAATTCATCCATCAAAGATAACATCGCATGACCTGTTGTGAGATCTACGATCAAGTCGATATTTAGCAATAGAAAATCATCCTTAGGACAAGCTTTGTTAATGTCTCTAAAATTTGTACACATTCTGATGTTGTGATCCGGCTTAGTGACTGGTACTAGGTTGGAGATCCATTCAGGATAATCAATTGGTCCTATGAATCCGACATCAAATAATTTTTCAAGGTCTCCCTTGACTAATAATGCCACTTGTGGATGCATCTTTCTTAACTTCTGTTTTACTGGTTTTGCCCCCGATTTGACTGTCAAATGATGCATTACTAAATCCGGATCAAGTCCAAGCATATCAGTGTATGACCATGCAAAATTGATTTGTCGCTCTATGAAGAAACTTATGAACTTTGATCTTTCTCCCTTAGTCAGAGATTGTGCTAGGAATATGTTATGTGGAATTTCATCTGTACCAATTTTTGTTTTGATGGTCTCCTCTACTAACATAGATTATTTTTCTTCATATGATGTCGGAAGAATGTCGAGCCTTCCATCTTCGGGCACCTCAGAGAGGTTTTCACCCTCAGATACGTCCTTTATTTTTACTTTTTTGGGGTCAGACAGTGCCACAATATGGTTTTCATCGTAAAACCCTTGATTTGTTTTTATTTTTACATTTTTGCGACTAGAAGGCCCAAAACCCTCGCCAAAATATGTCATGCTGTTGATTTCTATAGTGTATCCTGCCTTATGGTCCCCAAGCAGAAGATCATCTCATATGCCTAGATAGTCAATAAAGGCGTCATTGTTTTGGAATGTGTCGAACTGTATAGGTCCTTAATGGTCCCAGTCAATAAGTTGGTGGTGAACAAGGGGAAGGCCTTCAATGTTTTCGAAGTCAGCGGGTGTTAGGGTGCAAATATAGTTATATTCAGGGATGTCAAGGTAATTTTTGAGGTCATTGTTGGCACTCTCCTCATCTGTCTTGATCGTCAACGAGTCCAAATTGTCATTCCTAAAAGCATATTCTGGAACTGGTGTCATCATCCTTTGTGATTTCGACCTAGAACCTAGAGATAAAGACTATGTGGGATCCTCAGGGGTTGTTTCTTGACCAATTTTGAATTTTCTATGAAATTCCTCTTCTTCTGTGGGTACACCTAGTTCTCTAAATGTCTTAGTGAGTTCATAGTCACTGGAGGGTTTGTCTGAACCCCATTCCCATTCATTAGAGTCCGTGGAATAGCAATTCTCTTGTTGATCATTGGACCTCATGATTTGTAATGCTTCTTCTGATTTGTGAGTGTTTACCCTGGAAGAGATGAAACCAAGCCCTTTCGAGCACTAATTTTTAAATGTTAATTCTGGTTGCAAAGGTTGAGTGATACCTTCTTTTCTTAAGCCGAGAGGACTTTTACCATCATACCCAAACTTTTGTAGGATCTTGAATCCTTTTCCATATTTTTCACATGGTATGTTGATGTGATCTTGTGTACCATCCTCAAGGTCTTTGTAAAGCATTTTGTATAAGTCTTCTTCTTCCATTTCACCCCACTTTTGGAATATAGTAGGATCCCATTTTAGTGTAATGATAGATACCCATTTGGAAGTATGTGGTCATCCATATCCTTTTGGTGAGCTCATAACTTTTCGTAAGCACATGGTTTGATTCAAAATGTATCCACCCATGCCTTTGTCCTGATACCTCCCTTTAAGCTCTCCTTGCTTTGATGTTGAAGGTTTTAATGATTCAGGGTCAATGTATGTCGAAGAAGGGATAGCTTCTATATTAATTGGAATGATTGTCTCGGCTTTTGGTCTCAGGTTATTGCAGTATATAAATGGATTAGGATCACCATTAACTGTTACCTCAACTCCATTGTGAGGAAACTTAATGCATTGGTGGTATGTAGATGGAACTTCTGTCATCTCATGAATCCATGGACGCCCTAGCAATATGTTGTATGTGAGATCCAGGTCTAGGACTTGATGAACCACATCCTTTGTAACTGGCCCAACTCTAGGAGGTAAGGTGACTGTGCCTTTGGATGAATGCTCTTCACCATCATATGCCTTGATGGTAATTTTGTTTGTAGCATTCACAGCTTTATCTGAATATCCCAATTGTATTATTGTGTTTAAATTACATATATTGAGACCAGCTCCTCCATCTATCAAGACTCATTTTATTCGATGTTTATGTAGGAAGGCTTCAATGTGTAAAGGTGCATTATGTGGTTGGCTCATGGAGGCATCGTCAGCTTCTGTGAATGTAAGGGAGTGTGGAATGGAAAGGTATCCCACCATGGCTTAAAACTGGTTCACGTTCAGATCAATGGGGAGAGTAGTGTCTCTCAAAGTTTTGTCAAGAATGGCTTTATGTGTAGGGGATATGCGTAATAGCTCAAGGATGGAGATAAGCATGGGTGTCTTCCCTAACTATTCTACCAGGTCGTACTCAGATTTGGTTGATGAGGAAGCGGTGTTTTTAGTTGGACCACCTTGCAAAGTTAATTTACCTTGATGAGTTGTAACATTACATTCAGAGGTAGGTTCAGAAGATGATCCAGTTCCTTTTAGGACAACTTTGGGTCTTTGGGCAGAATTTTCAAGCGTTTTGTCCTTTGAGATTTTTCCAAGATCAAGGGCACAATGAAAAGCATAAAAAAAGAGACAATAGAATGACAAGAACAAACTGTATTCTCATCAATATGCAAATGATCAACTGGATTCACCAATACAATGAATATAGGCCTGCTTATATAGGCAAGGCCATATGGATGTACGAGCACACAATCATGACATGTGGCTCAATGAGAAACAAGGGTAGGTAAGAAATACAAGGGGTAGGTAGGAGAAATAATATAATATTCCACAAGAGGTGGATGACCCACCGAATGTGGAGTGTAACAGCAAAACAAGACCACAAAAGGTGGAATTTCTCCTACAAGCTCTATCCCTATGTGCACACTTCCCTAAGTGTCTCAAATCCAAACTATGAAGAGATGCATTATCCTAAGTTAACTTAAGTAAAGTGTAATAATATCCATAATGAATATGTATTTACACCAACATGTCCTTTATGATAATGGTAGAGACATAATTTTCCATCAAGATGTGATTGATAGTTGAATCATAGTTATAGGATGCTCTGGTATAGTTGGTTTTCTCATCTGTGGCTTTAGTTTTTCCCTTGTCATGATTTGGGAATGGTTCCTTAAACATCTCATGTTCTTGATTGGATGAATGTCCTTCAATCTCAATATCACCTCTATCAATAAGATCTTGTATGATGTTCTTCAAGCGATGACAGTTTCCTATTTTATGTCCTTTGCTCTTGTGAAATTCACAGTACTCATCATCATTCCACCAATTTGGTTTGACCTTTGGTTCGTATGGAGGATTGTCAGGAATTGTTATGATCTTGTTTGCCCCTAGCTTCTTGAAAGCTGATTCAAGTGGTTCTCCCAATGGGGTGTATTTCCTTCTTGGTTTGGAAGTTGTTTGAGTATTCACTTGATTGTTTGTAGAACTTGATCCAAAAAGAATGATTTTTGGTCGTATTGTATTAGCATCAACAACACCATCATTGATTGTGTTCTTATTCTTGTTCCAAAATCTTGGCTTGTCTTTTCCTTTAAAGTCCTCTTTGTTTTCTTTGAATATCTTAATGACTCCTTGTTCAATTAGAACCTTCTATGTTGCTAAACCTTTTTCAATGACGTCCTTAAAAGTGGACAAGCAAGCTTTCCTTAGATCATAAACAATGTCACTGTTGACATTCTGGGTGAACATCTCTACCATTTGTTTTTGTGTAATTTCACAAGAGCATCTGCTGGCTAGATTTCTCCATCTTTGTAAAAATGATGAGAATGACTCCCCATCCTTTTGCTTGGTGTTGCACAAAGTAGTGACTAATATATTTGTCTCTATGTTTTATAAGAAATGTTGGATAAAAGCTTCTGCTAGATCACCCCATGACTTAATTCTAGGTGGAAGTTGGGAGAACCATTCCATAGCTTGATCACCTAAGCTTTGTGGGATTAGTCTCATCAAGTATGTCTCTTTTGCAGCTACCTCAATGCAAGTTGTGAAAAATCATCGTATATGTGCCTTAGGGTCTCCTTTTCCTCTATACTTATCAAACTTTGGTGTTCCAAAATGTGTAGGAAAAGGAGGCATTGGAATGCTTTTGTCAAATGGATAGGGACATATGTCTCTCATTGTGTAAGTTGGCTTCGGTGTATTTATATCCTCCATTTTCTTTTGTAAGTCCTTGATTTGTTGTTACAAATTGTTCTTAGGTGGAGATCGACTTCTTGGACCATATCCCATGTTTGAGCCACCAGGTGGAGGAGGAGCATGTTGCATATATGGATGATATTGACCATACACATGTTCATATGGAGGAGGTCTATAGTGATGTTGCGTATAGGGACCACTTAGTATAGAGTCATGATAAGGAATGGAATATATGTTTTTTCCATGTATACCATACTCTACAGGCGTGTCATGAGTTTGTTCTAGTGTATTGCCCCCAAATTTGACGTGGGGTTTCCTTGTGTCCAAATTTTGAGCATGCCTTTGGATATCCAATTGCTTTTGCAGTTGGTCCTTAGCATTGGTATGTGATTGAGTATATTTTTTTACATAAGACTTCCATAATGGTCTGCGAAGGTGAGTATCATATGTTTGACCATGTGTATTTGGGATCTCAAGTTTTTGAAACAAAGATGATGGTGATTTAGGCACAAAATGTGGTCCTCTATTGCCTCCACTATTAGGCCTCCTTTGATCCATGTTGAGTTGAGGTTCTTGCAAAGGTTGATTTTCCATTATTTGAGACATGTCAAAATCATGAGGAATTTTGACTCCACTTTGTGCCATCACTTGTAGAAAATATTGTCTCTCTCTCCTCATTATTTCCTCAACCATTCTATTAAAATGGGGATCCCTGATGGAGTCTTCCACTTCTTTTGTATATACGGAAAATTTGTCCATATTGTCATTGTGTGTATCATTGTTGTTTGTAGTGTCCATGTTCTCAACATTTGGAATGTTTTTATAGGCATCCATGTCAGGTAATGTGTTATGGTCAGAATTGAAAAAGACATCATTGTCATACTCATAGGCACTCATGTTTGCGGACTCTTGAGCTTCTTTAGCTTGTCTCTTATATTTTTGGGAATGGATTTCAACTATGAACTAGGTCTTGACCAAGATGTGTGAGACTAGATGAAAATGGAAAGGTATGGAAGACCAAGAGTTGGATGGAATGTAAATGAATCTAAGGTGTACTTGCAATGTCCAAAGTGTAAGACCAAATATGTATGTAGTAGAGTAGGTGTGGCTTCCAAAGAGATGATAGTTTCTCTTGATGAGGTAAGTTGACCTTGACTCTAAGTAAGACCAAATGAGACCCAAAGGTGATAGACCTTGATGAGGGACCACTTAGCAAAATGTTGTTGTATGTAGTGTGTTGACAAAGCAAGATGAGGACAAGCAAGTGACCTTTTGACTCAAGTTTAGACAAATGTGAATGTAATGCAAGATGTAAAGCAATGATGGACCTTGTGAGACCCAGAAATAGGTTGAACTCTAGATGAAAACCCAGAGAAATAACCTAGGTTTGCTAGACTGTAATTTTAATTTTTGTAAACACAGACGTGCTTGTATACTTCACATACGCGGTTAAATGACACAGACGTTGTTTAACATTGCACAGACGCGTTTCTGAGATTTTTTGAATGTAATGTTGCTTAAGAGAACATAGACGTGTTTCTGCCCTTCACAGACGCAGCTAAATGACACAGACATGGTTCTATCAGACACAGACGCGTTTCCAGAAATTAAGTGTAATTTTTCCAATGTGTAAAGTTGTTTGTTGTGACCAAATTTGAATTTTTTATTGTTTTTTCATGACAAGAGGACACAATGTTGATGATGACTCAATGTTTGCAAGTGTTTAGACTCAAAATGACTCCAAAGAAAGTGTGTTGTTTGATGTAAAAATGTTTTGCATACACTTGAAGATACAAAAGACACAATGTTTTGATGTTTGATCTTGAATGTTTGAATGTTTAAAAGGAGACAAGCACAATTCTTATGGCTGGCCGGGACAATAGTTGTTGATCCCACATGGGGTTTCCCCCGAGGCTATGCTATTCAGAGCGGATACTTAGATGCTTGACCCCACTACCCTCGGCACTCACTTCTCTAGGGCAACCAAGCATCAGTCCCCACGAAAACTCCCTGTGGTGAACTTTGTATCTCTACTAAGAACTGTATGTGTGTGGGTCGCTCCAGAGGTCCGACCTCCTGCCCCAACAACTAGAAGGATTTTGGCTTTCTAAAAGAAAAAGGTTCTAGTAAGGGCATCCGCTCATGTGGCCATACATGTGGCACTTTCAGCTTTGTAAATACAGAAGGCTCCTAGCCGGTAGGGGTTACGCCCTACAACTAATCAAATAAATTTGATCAAACGGGTTTATGGGGAGACATAATATCGATATGAACTAATCAGCACACGTTACCCATTGCTTTCACCATGGATACAGTTATTTATAGTGGTTCGGAAGAGGTGGGTTTTCCTTGCTACCACTTGGGTCATTCTCTCCTCACTAGTAGTCCTAATGACAACATGGGGAGACAGGTCCTCTAGAGATTAAACAAAAAGAGCCTATTGCTCAAGACACAAAAGACACTAGTTCAATTTTAGTGCACCAATTGAAGTGTTTTGGTATTCTATGAAAACAAGGCACACAATAAAGATCAAAAACCCTTGCCAAAATTCTACAACAAAGATTTGTTAGTAGTTTTGCATTAATACCCCCCTTGCAAGCACACAAGTTAGGTAAATTTTAGATCCAAAAGACTGTGAAAAAGGGGGTCTTCGACAAGACGTGTTCACTTCAAGGACAAGTTGCACCAATTTTGTTAGCTAGATCACAAGGTGTTAGCCCAAAATAAACCAGATCTGAAATCCAAATGACAAAATAAAGCCTCAAAACTAGATCAAACTGAAAAATGCAAAATCCGAAACACAGACACGATTAAACCTAACGCAGACGTGGCAGAAAATCACAAGCACACCCAAATCCTTCGCAAATGCGCCTCCCGAACATAGACGAGTCTAAAAAGTGCATAGACGCGGTTCCAAAACAAAAATGCAACCCTACAACTTGCAAAAAATAAAATAAAAAAATGTCGAACACAAATGCGATTTTGGATGTCACAAACGCGACAGAAAATCAAATACGTGATTACAGGATGCGCAAATGTAGAAATGTCGAAATGTTGTCAGAAATATTAGATCTGCAACTTCAAAAACAAAAATCTGCAACAAAAAAGTTAAATGCAAAAGGGACAAGAGTCCCACCGGGCGTGCCAAAATGTTTATGGTAAAAATGGAAACAACAATATTAAAAGACTGAATAAATCCAACCACATAACCCTAGCCTAACAACAACAAAGATCCACCATAACATATGAAGATTACCTAAGACAATGCAAATCAAATGAAATCACAAAGATTATACCATCACATGTCCAATAGGGTTTGGATCTCCATTAGTCATATCTCCATTGATCTTGCTTGATATATTTGCTCTCAAATTTTATGTGTGCACAAGAGCTCGACAAAGAACGGAAATGTGGTTGCAAGTAGTCTTGATCGCATATGAAAATTCGAAAGCATCGTTGGGGGTTGATAATGAAAGAATCATCTCATTATATAGAAGACCCTATAAGAAATGGAGGGGTAAGATTGAGAGGTGTAAAAGATAAATGGTCGGCTACGATTAGAGGGTAGGTAGAGAAAATAAGAAAATAATGAGAGGGTAGATAGTGTAGGAATTAAGAGATGAATGACATGTGTCATGGGTAGAAAAGGCTAATGAATTAATTAAATAAATAAAGATTTATTTAATTAATAGAAGAAGTGGGATTAATTAAATAAATAAGATATTTATTTAATTTAGGAAAGGACAATTTAAATAAATAAATGTATTTATTTAAATGAGAAATAAGGCTAGAAGAGGGTAAATGAATTAATTAAATAAATAAAGATTTATTTAATTAATAGAAGAATTAGGTTAAAATAATTAAATAAATAAAGATATTTATTTAATTAGATAGGACAATTTTAGGTGTCTACACTTCCAAGTTCATATTTCACCAAATCTGAATTTCAATTAATTTCATGTTCATTTCAGCATTCGAAAGTCCAAATGCAAATCCAAATTGAAAATGAGAATCAAATTCAATTTCAAAATCCTACAACACATGCTAAAATCAAAACTAGTTGATCAAATCAGTTGTCTAATCAATTAACTCGGTTAACTCATCAATCCCCCTTTTTAACTCTCAATCACCTTTTTATGACTAATCCATCTAATCAATCTAGTCAACTAGCTAGTCAATTCAGTCTACTGATCAATCAATTGAGTTCACTAGCCAATCTATTTAGTTCACTCTCCAATCTATTGAGTTAACAAATCAATCAACTCTGTTAACTGATCAATGTAAATCAGTTATCTATCAATCAACACTTGAGTTTTATTTCTCACCTCCTTTGTGTTGAAAATCTATAAATTCAACCTCTTTTCTCAATTCAAGCTATAATCTATTGGCCATCTAATTTAATTGATTATGTGTTGCATTGATGTTTTGTCATTGATGTCAACACTTGTTGTTATGGTTGTTTACCGGCTTCCGGTAGAAGGATTGGATTGGGAAGATAATCAGTTGATTATCACCGGTATGATCTGGGTGATGGAATAAGCTTGTATGGATGGTTCATATGCTTCTGAAGTATTTTTCAGTCAGTTGGTATTGACTTAATGATCGGATGTTATCTTATGTTCTAGTAAGCTTGCTTTATTGGTTCAGTAAGGGTTTCACCGGCAGACCTTTATTGAAGATCTTTGATGTAATGCATAAGTGGTGTTGGTGCAGCTTCTAGAAGGGATTCAGGGTGTTGATGGTGATTGTGTTCGTGCCTCGAATGATTGGTGTCATTGCTTTGGCATGTGTGGATCTAATTTAGGTCTGGTGTTATCTAGGTTATGGACCGGTTTACATGAAACGTGTTGGTGGATCTTCGGATGCGCTTCCAGGATGTTTTATTGATTGGATGATGTTTGTTTGGCCTCAGGCCAACATGTGTTATGATTTTATTTTAGGATTATGTAATGGATCTATTGTATTATCATTTGTGTGGCCGACATAATTGGTTAGGTCTCGGGTTGGAATAAATATTTGTAAGATCTCATTGTAGATCGGATATGGGATGGCAAGGAGCGAATAATGAAATAATCATTTGTGTAGAGGATTTGGTCGATCATAGGTGATGGAGTTGGGTTTATGTAAGAGGTTTTAGACCTTCAGTATTGAGCTTAACCGGAACTTTAATCTGGCATGTTTGATGCTATCACCGGCAGTTCTTCTCTCTAGATTGTAGTACAAATATCTTGAGGTGGTTGACATCTTTGTAGTCAATGAGACTCCATTGTGATGAGCAGTGCGCTCTAGGCAGTGTGCCTTCCTACATGTGCAGACCCTTATTGTAATCATATACTTGTTGAAGAAGTATCATCTGACTGTGGGTAGGGTTTCACACTGTGGTTTTTCCTCATTGAGGTTTTCCACGTACAAATTATGGTGTTATGTGTTATGGTTGCATGGTATTGATTCTCTGATTTACATTTATGCTTTAATTCTTAACCAGTTATTCTGATATAAGGTTTTAAGTGCTTTATTTCATATAATTTGTTAACAATTGATTCACCCCCCCCCTCTCAGTTGTTCACCGGATATCCTAACAATTGGTATCAGAGCCTAGTCCTCTTTTTGTAGAATATTAACAGCTTGAGGAAGATCCTATGGCAACTAATAGTTCAACTCATGTTTTCTGGAAGGACAGCCCTAGGCTTGATGGAACAAATTATGGAGTATGGAAGATTCGGATGGAGACTCATTTAAGATGCATTGGAAAGTAAATTTGGGAAATAACTCAGAATGGTTACACTCCTCATAATCCAGCATCTGGAATTCCTGCACCAGCAGACTTGGATAAGAACATTGAAAATGATTGTAGAGCTAGAGAAGCCCTCTTAAGCGCCTTATCAGGTCAGCAAATCATGGGACTATCAGACAAATCATTGGCAAAAGCTATATGGGACAAGTTGGAGACTTCTAATGAAGGTGATCCTATTGTTAAAATTGTAAAACTTGAATGTTACCGGATAAGATATGAAAGCTTGAAGATGGAAGAAGCTGAAAGAATTTCTGCATTTATGGAAAGGGTAAATGAAATTGTGTTGGGAATTTAGTGTTGTGGTGGATCTTTGAGCAAGGAAGAGATTGTTTCAAAAGTGTTAAGGGTTTTGCCACCGACATATAAGTTGAAGGTAACTGCAATTAATGAGCTAAGAACCATGATAGAGATACTCTTGTTGGGAATATATCTACTTTTGAGCTTGAGGAATTTGGTGTTGGCAATTGACACTCAATTGATTGGTTTCACTATGTTGTCATTAATGGCAATATGGTATCTTGTTTCGGCTTCATATTTTGGTTCAATTGTGTACCAGCAAGCACTTCACCGACAGACACTTCATCGGCATCGGCACCGGCAGGATGGAAGGATTTCTTTGGTTACCGGCAATGCAGGTCGACATGGTTTAGAATAAGGTTATCGGTATTGGAGGCCGACATCTTTCAGATCTAGAATCGACAATTATTTTTTATATTCATGTATTTATGTTATCTAGCCGATATCTAATTTGATATTGTAAATATCTTTTTAAGTCGGCATAAGGCATGATAAATTGTATAAGGTATATAGGTCAGTTGGATAAGATCATTTTATGATATATAGGATATGTGAGATTATGGAATATGTGGATGTGATATGATGCAAAATATATTAGAGAGATCATGTATGTGAGGTTATTTATGTAAGGGTTGTTACGGTAAAAGGTTTAGGGTTTCAAACCGGAACAAACAGAGCTTAACCGGAACTGTATTCAGGCATAGGAGATGCTATCTTTTGCAGTTCAACACATCTCCAGATTGTAATCTAGATTTATATGTAGTCAGTGAGGCTCCTTTTGTGATTGAGCAATGTGCTCTAGGCTGTAAGCCTTCCTGCAAGTGCAAGCCCCTTATATTTGTAATATCTCTTCATATGGCTAGTGAATTGATATTGTGGGTCACAAATCCCACCGTGGTTTTTCCTCTTTGAGGTTTTCCACGTATAATTTTGTGTGTTATGGTGTCCATTTATGTGATTGGCTTATTAGTTTCTTTACTTCTTTCAATTCTATATGTACCGGTATACTGGTTGGTGTATGCATGTTTTAATAAGGTTAAAATTGATCATACCGATAGAACACTGATTCACCCCCCCTCTCAGTGTTCTTGGATTTCAACATTTGGTCCTCCTAGAGCTACAAAGATTGATATTGCATTTAAGGCATCTACATCATCAACCGGCAAGCAAGATTGGAAAGTGTTGTATGCAAAGGTTTGGAAGAGATCAGGAAAGAAAATGAAGAGCTTGAGAAACTCGAAGCCCTATTTGCTAGAAGGATACCTAAAGGTCTGTCAGGAAGTAAGTATGAAGGAAAATCTCCTTTCAAATGTTTTGCATGTAATAAGATAGGTCATTTTGTATCTAGATATCTTGAAAGGAATTCAAAATTGGAAGAAAGAGCAAGAAGTTCTTTTAAGCCTAACCCTGAATATCAGATCAAGCATAAGTACAGGAAATACAAAAACAAATCATGCTACTATGCTGATGAGGAAGGAGTAACTGATGACTCTGAAGAAGAACCGGCAGGAGATTCAGCTACTGGATCCAGTAATGGAAAATGTTGGATATTTTATGCTATGAAGGAAGATGATCCGGAACCAGTTATCAAAAATGAGGAAAAGGCCCTTGTAGCAAAAGTTGAAGACACGGATGAATGGGTAACAGATAGTGGATATTCTCATCATATGACAGGTGATAAAGGGAAGTTTCTAACCTTGCAAGAATTTGATGGTGGTCAAGTCAGATTTGGTAATAACAAGGCATGCATGATCAAAGGAAGAGGAACCATTTCATTGGATGGTAAGCATAACACTGATAATGTTTATTATGTTGAAGGTCTGAAGCATAATCTTTTGAGTGTAGGACAGTTGGTAGACAAAGGATTTCAATTACAATTCAAGGATAGAAAGTGCAAAATCATTAGCAAATCAAGATTGGAGATTGCAACCGGTACACAGACAAAAGGTAACATCTTTCATTTGAACTCCGATGAAAAGACTAGAGAGAAGTAGTAAGTACAGCAGTTTATACATTCAACAGAGTTCATATCAAGGGAGATACCGGTAAGACACCTTATGAACTATGGTTTGGTCATTCCCCTACTCTTAAGTATTTCAGAATCTTTGGAAGAGTATTATATCAAAAGAGATGATTCCATTGGAAAATTTGACCCTAGATGTGATGAAGGAATATTTCTTGGTTATTCAACTAAAAGAAAAGCATATAGATGTTATAAAAAAAGATTGCAGAGAATTGTGGAGAGTGCTAATGTGAAAGTGGGTGAGCAGTACAAAGATCAAGCTAAATTTTATGACAGTGAACCGGTAGTGGAAATGATCATAACTGAACCGATAGTACCTATACCAGAACAAAATACTGAACTAGTTACCCCGACATCATTATAAAACTCAACTGTAACTGAAGAGCAGCACAGAGAACCTGAAAAATCAGAAAACACCAAGGTATGTAAGGCTAAATATTTATGAAAATCAAATCATTGGAGACAAAAACATGGGAGTTGTGACGAGGAGAAGATTGGCAAATCAAGAGGTATGTTTCATTTCTTAGAGTGAACCAGCATTAATAATTTAAGCTTGTAAAGATGAATGTTGGATGAAAGCTATGGAAGATGAATTAGATCATATAGAAAAGAACAATACTTGGACTTTAGTTCCCGACCTAAAAATAAGAATGTTATTGGAATTAAATGGGTTTTTAGAAACAAACTGAATGAGGATGGACAAGTTGTAAGAAACAAGGCTAGATTGGTCTACAAAGGATATTCTCAGAAGGAAGGAATTGATTATGGTGAAACTTTTGCACTGGTAGCTAGAATTCAAGTTGTTAGACTATTTCTTGCTTATGCAGCCTATAAGAACTGCAAGGTCTATCAGATGAATGTTAAGTGTGCATTTCTGAATGGAGAACTTGAAGAGGAAGTCTTTATTGAGAAACCAGATGGATTTTCACTAACAGATAACAAAAATATGGTTTACAGATTAAGGAAAGCCCTATATGGACTAAAACAGGCTCCTAGAGCTTGGTATGCAAGGTTGGATAAGTATCTTTTAAAGCTTGATTTTATAAAAGGTAATGCTGACATTAACCTATATTATAAGATCACTAATGATGATATTCTGATTATTGAAGTATTTGTTGAAGATATCATTTTTGGATGTGAAGAAAAATTGTGTATGGAATTTTTTGAAAATATGCAGAGTGAATTTGAAATGTCTATGATTGAAGAAATAAGATTTTTTCTAGGTTTGCAGATTACTCAGACTGACAAAGGCATCTTTATCTATCAAACTAAGTATCTAAGAGAATTGTTGAAGAAATTTGGTATGGAAAATTCTAAACCGGTTAGTACTCCTATGGTTACAAGTGAAAAATTGTCAATTAAGGATGTATCCCCTTCAGTAAATTCTACAAGATATAAATCCATGATTGGTGGTTTGTTATATTTAACTCTGACTAGACTAGATATAATGAATGCAGTCAGTATTGTATCAAGATTTCAAAGTAATCCAAGAGAAAATCATGAAAGTGCAATAAAAAGGATATTCCGGTATTTGCGAGGTACAACTGAATATGGTTTATGGTACCCTAAAGATGATGAATTTACTTTATGTGCATATACAGATGTAGATTGGGCAGGTGATGTTGATGATCGAAAGAGCACATCCGGTGGAGCATTCTTCCTTGGGAAAAAGTTGGTTTCATGGATCAGCAAGAAGCAGTCATGCATTTCTTTATCTATTGTTGAAGCTGAATATGTTGTAGCCGCAACCAATTGTACTCAAGTTCTATGGATGAAGCAGATGTTGAAGGATATACAAGTGAGTTGTAATGATTTGGTTGTTATCCATTGTGATAACTTTGCAGCTATTGACATATCAAATAATCTGGTATTTCACTCCAAGACTAAGCACATATCAATCAAGTATAACTTTTTGAAGGAAAAGGTGGAAGCAAAAGAAGTCAGATTGGTTTATGTGAACACTAAAGAGAAGATAACAGACATCTTCACTAAACCTTTGTCTCGAGAATCATTTGAGTATTTGAGAGATAGATTGGGGGTTTCTACCCCTCTGGTAGAGACTTAAATGATGCAGATGTGCATCAGTCCAGTATGCATTATCAGAGCTATCTTTTGCTCCATATTGATGAAATATTTCTACTACTCGGGGGGAGTAGTCAAACTTGAGATTTAGAGTTCTTTATTCTGTTTGATTCTTTGGCATTAATGTCAAAGGGGGAGGAATATATGTGAAAAAATATTTATATTTATTTTTCAGACTCATTGCACTTCTTAGGGGGAGTTTGACGGTATTTGGTCTTTTTGTTTTAGATTTGGTTCAGAGCTTCATTGCTATATCATTCTATGGAAGATTGTTGGCGGTCTTCCATTGGGGGAGACTTGTTTGGCATTTTCTTGGCATTTGGATGTTTCTCACATCTAGTGTTGTCATCAATGCCAAAGGGGGATATTGTTGGCCATATGATGGAATTGATTATGAGTTTCATTGATGTTTTGTTATTGATTTCAACAATTTTTGTTATGGTTGTTTACCGGCTTCCGGTAGAAGGATTGGATTGGGAAGATAATCAGTTGATTGTCACCTGTACGATCTGGGTAATGGAATAAGCTTGTATGGATGGTTCATATGCTTCTAAAGTATATTTTAGTCATTTGGTATTGACTTAATGATCGGATGCTATCTTATGTTCTAGTAAGCTTGCTTTATTGGTCCGGTAAAGGTTTCACCGGCAAATCTTTATTGAAGATCTTTGATGTAATGCAAGGTTGGCATTTGCATGAAGATTGCATTAATGATATGTTATGTTGTCATTGATGTCAATTGAACTGGTAATGGTATTTATGATATTGTTGTTATTATTGATATTGTCTTGTAACCGGTAGGAAGAGCTTTATGGAAGATGTTGTAAACTGGTATATAAGTATGTGAGTTGAACCGGTAACTGGTGTATAAGGTTAAACCCTTTCTATGCAATTAAACCGGTAAACCCTACCAGTTGTTTTTTTTAAACCCTAACCGATTAAGTTTGGTGAAATGGTTATGTTGGTTTATTATCTGATGTTGAGCGGTAATGATAGTGACAAGTGTGGTCATTGTATGAAGATAAGTTCAGATTGTTTTGGCATGTTTGTTTGATTGTCTAGTGAATGAGAAAAGTGGATTGCATCTAATGCAAAGCGCGTGATGAGTTACAAGTCCGATGAAGCGGTGATCATGGAGCGGTTGGAATTTTATTGAAGAATGAGTATAATTTACTATGTAAATCCAACAGTCACACTTGAACTGATTTGTTTGTAATCTCTATGAGAGAATTAGGCTTTTGTTGTGTTACCGACCTAATTGATTTTAAGGTCGATGAAGTTGTTTTGTAAAAGGTGTTGGCAAAAATCAATTGAGTGTGTGGTTGCCTAATCGGAGAATGGATCTGTAGTTTGTTAAAAGGCAAATTGAAGCTTAAAAGGATCTGATCAAGCAAATGTAGTGCTATTCAGAGAGATCAAGAAAAACCTGTTGTCTTCTAACAATTACAGTAGAATTGAAATCCCCTAACCGGGTAAGCTTTAACAAGCTTGGTTACTTCTTAAATCCTCTAACAAAGTGTTCCATTAGCTTGGATTCTCAAATCCTCTACCAAGGTTACTCCTAACAGGGTATTTTCTTTTTATCAAGGCATTTGTAAATCCCTTAACCGGGTGATTCCTAACAGGATCAGTACTTAACATGACTTATTGGAAAAGTTTTAACATGCTTGGCTCCTAACAGGGCGAATTTCAGAAGAGTTCAGATAGCTATCTTGTGAGTCTCATCCCACCGTGGTTTTTACCTATTTGGGTTTTCCACGTATAAACATTTGTGTCATTTGGTGAATGTTTTTATGGTTATGATCTAATTTGTTGATTTGATTAACTACTTAACTATTTTGATAATGCATGATAACTAGAAGCATTGAGAGATGGAGTGTGTTGATATATGATTAAGCATTTGGATGTTTACAAGATTAAAGTTGTTTACTGTTAAGTTGCTATAACAGTCAACCGATATTCTTATGAGTATTGATCTTGACAGTGATATTTTATTGATAAGTTTACTTTGTGTGATTGAGTTTGAGTTTGGGAAGTTTGTATTAGTTTACTAATTCGCCCCCTCCCCCCCCTCTCAGTAATCTACCAGATACTTATTATTTCATCATACCATCAATTGGTATCAGAGCGTCTCAGGTCCTCTATTATCGAAAACCTAACAGCTTGAGGAAAAGATCTTGTAGATCATGATGAAGAAGGAAGGAGAAAGGTACGAAGTTCAACAGAGAAAACTATAGGATATGGAGCAAGAGAATGAATATTTACATCAAGAGTCTGGGAAGTCAATATTAGGATCATGTAGAAACTAAGTATATTGCACCTACTGGAACTCTGATTGATGATTAGAAGAAAGAACAGCAAGAAAATCATCAAGCATTGGAGGCTATTATCAGTTCCTTGTCTGATGCTGAATATGTAGATGTTCATG
Source organism: Cryptomeria japonica (assembly GCF_030272615.1). Lineage (NCBI taxonomy): Eukaryota > Viridiplantae > Streptophyta > Pinopsida > Cupressales > Cupressaceae > Cryptomeria > Cryptomeria japonica. The sequence continues at coordinate 428,483,769 of NC_081413.1, read as the reverse complement.
GTCTTGAAACTGCATATGAAGTATGGAAAAAACTTGAAGATATTTATAGCGGTGATGAACATGTTAAGATTGCTAAACAGGAGAGCCTAAGAAAAGTTTGATGACATGAGAATGTCTGAAGGTGAGAATATCCAGCAGTATGGTCAAAGGATAAAAGAGATAGTTGGTGAAATAAAGAGTGTAGAAGGGAAAGTGGAAGATGCCATAGTGATCAGTAAGGTACTGAGAACCTTGCTACCGGTCTATGCTATCTGAGTTGCAGCTATTCATGAGCTGAAGTCCATTGAAAAAACTAAGGTAACTCTTGACTCTATCATTGGCAAACTTACTGCTTTTGAATTAAACGGCTATGATGGTAGTGTATAGAAATCAGAATTTGCATTTAGAGCTTCTGTCTCTAACCCATCTGTGAGAAAAAGTAGAGATACTTTTCATGGCTATGAATCTAGATCTAGCAGAGATGTTGATGATGAAGACAGCCTAGTGGAACTTGAAGCATTTTTGGCAAAATGACTGCCTAGAGGCACTGGGAAATACAAAGGTAAACTACCTTTAAAATGTTTTGCATGCAACAAGATTGGTCATATATCAGCTAATTGTCCTAATGGTGAAAATGAACATAAAAGAGACAAATTCAAGAAGTATAAGGGTAAAGGCAAGAGAGATTGTCTTATTGCGATTGACAGTGGTATCACTGGTGAAGAATCTCATGATGATGCTAGTGAAGGTATTATGTTTGTAGCTATTAAGGAAGAGATATCATATCAAAAGGCACTAGTGTCCAGGATGGATAACTCTGATGATTGGATCATTGATAGTGGTTGTTCACATCATATGACCGGTGACCGGAGAAAATTGATTTCCTTAAACGAATTCGATGGCGGTGTTGTCGGATTTGGCAATGACTCACCCTATATGGTTAAAGGTAAGGGAGTTATTTCTCTTAATGGGAAGAGCAGTGTTGACGATGTCTATTGGGTTGAAGGTCTAAAGAACAATCTTTTGAGTGTGGCACAACTTAATGACAGAGCATACCCACTGAAATTTAGAAATGGTATGTGCAAAATCTTTGACAACAAAGGTGAATTAATTGCAACCGGGAAACAAACCAGAGGTAATTTGTTTCATCTTAATCCTAAAGTTAGTAACTATTTGATTGCAAAGATAGATGATAGTTGGCTTTGGCATAGGATATTTTTTCATATAAACTTTGATAACATTGTTAAAGTGAGCAAGTCCAAGACAGTAAGAGGTTTGCCTCAGCTAGACAAACCGATTAATGTTCTTTGCAAAGAATGTTAGTTAGGAAAGGTGACTTCTTCAACTTTCAAGAGCAAGTCCTTCTCAGCAGAGAACTTGTTAGATTTGGTTCATATAGATCTATGTGAACCAATAAGAACAAGAAGCATTCAAAGTGACAGATAGTTCACGAGCTTCACTAATGATTGTTCAAGGATGATGTGGGTCACATTCTTGAAGGATAAGAATGAATCTTTTGGTAAGTTCAATGCATTCAAGGCCTTAGCTGAGAAATAGAGAGGCAAAAAGATAAAATGTCTAAGAACAGATCAAGGCGATGAATTTACTTCTAAGGGATTCACTAAGTACTATGATGAGAATAGTATCAAACGGCAACTTTTTGCACCAAGGACACCACAGCAGAATGGTATCGCAGATAGGAACAACCGGTCAGTGGTTGAAGCTGCTAGGACAATGTTGATACAAGGTGTAGCGAAAATATTTTGGAAAGAACCTGTAAGTACAGCTATCTACACAATGAACCGAGTTCTGGTGAAAAGAGGTAAGGACAAGACCCCTTATGAATATTGGTATGGAAGATCACTTGATGTTAGCTATTTTAAGATATTTGGTAGCAAATGTTTTATTAAAAGAGGTGAATACATTAGAAAGTTTGAAGCTAAGAGTGATGAAGGCATATTTCTTGGCTATTCCACCAAGAGTAAGGCCTACAAATGCTTCAACAACCGAACACAGAGAATTGTTGAGAGTGTTGATGTTTGAGTGGATGAATTTCCTGAAGTCTCAGAAGGAACCAGTTCAGAGAAAAAGGATGAAGATCCTTTCATATTGCTTTTGGAACCTAAAACTGTTAAATCAGAAACTGATAAAGTAAATTCTGGATGCACCTGTTCAACCGGAACAAATAAATTCAAAAGAAGATGATAATGAAGAAGTTGAACCTGAAGAGAATGATCATGTTATTCCTAGGTATGTGAGACTGAACCACAGTCCTGAACAGATTATTGGGGATAAGGATGCTGGAGTACTAACTAGAAGGAGAATAAGAGAGAACTCTTGCATGATCTCCACCATTGAACCTAGAAGTGCTAAGGAGGCATTTGGTGATGATCATTGGGTTAAAGCTATGGAGGAGGAATTGGATCAAATTTAGAAGAACAACACTTGGACCCTGGTACCTCGACCGGTAAATAAGAATGTTATAGGTACTAAATGGGTATTCAGAAACAAGTTAAATGAAGATGGTGTTGTAGTTCGCAACAAGGCAAGATTAGTCTGCAAGGGTTATGTATAAGAAGGAGAAGATTATGGTGAAACTTTTGCACCAGTAGCAAGACTGGAAGGTGTCAGAACTTTATTTGCATTTGCAGCCCATAAGAAGTTCAAGGTTTACCAGATGGATGTTAAGTCTACATTTTTTAATGGGATATTGGAAGAAGAGGTATGCATAGAGCAGCCAGATGGTTATGCTTTGACAGATGAGAATGAAATGGTATGCAAATTGCATAAAGCTTTGTATGGATTAAAGAAGGCACCCAGAGCATGGTATGAAAGGCTTCATACACATCTGATGAAGATAGGCTTTGCAAGAACTAGTGATGATAGTAATATTTATCTCAAGTCTAAAGGAGATGAAATACTGGTCAGTGAATTATTTGTTGATGGTATTATTTTTGGAGGTAATGATCTCATGAGCAACAGTTTTGCAGATGAAATAAAAAATAAGTTTGAAATGTCTTTAGTAGGGGAAATAAAATATTTCATAGGCTTGCAGATAGAGCAAATGAAGAATGGTATTTTCATTACACAATCTAAGTATGTGAAAGAGGTTTTGAAGACTTTTGGCTTGAGTGACTATAAACCAGTTGGAACACCAATGGTTACAGGTTGTAAGTTCTCCAAGGAATATGAATCTAAGTATGTTGATGAAAAGGAATATAGGTCAAAGATTGGCAGATTACACTATGTTGTTCACATCAGACCGGATATAGCCCATGCGGTTGGCATAGTTGCTAGATTCCAGAAGAATCCTAAGGAGACACACCTGATAGAAACCAAGAAAATATTTAGATACCTGAAAGGTACTATTGACTATGGATTATGGTATCCATATGTAGGAAACTTTGACTTGAAGGTGTACACAAATGTTGATTGGGCAGAAAATGTTGATGACTGAAAAAGCACTACCGATGGAGCATTATTTCTAGGAGGAAGGCTTGTTTCATGGAGAAGTAAAAAACAGAGTTGTACTTCACAATCTACTGTTGAAGCTGAGTATGTTGCAGCTTATATGAATTGCACATAGGTTATTTGGATGAGGCACATTTTGGAAGGTTTTAAGATGAAAATCTCAGAACCTATAAAGATTTTATGTGATAATACAAGTGCCATAAATATTTCTAAGAATCATGTTTTGCACGCACAAACCAGACACATTGAATTGAAGTATCACTTTTTTAGGGAAAAAGTTCAAAGTAAAGATGTTATCTTAGAGCGTGTTTCTACAAAGGAGCAGCTTGTAGATATCTTTACCAAACCTCTGCCTAAGACTATATTTGAGTGTCTTAGAAGTCAACTAGGGGTTGTACCCCTTCATGAAGTAAGTTGAGCATGATGTTGATTGCATCAATCCCTGAATCACTTGCAGAATCTTAGAAGGATTGATGTAGAAGTGGATGTATTCCACAGGGGGATCATCAAGTTGTAGTATGTTGTTGATGCACAATGAAAATTTGCAATTACATATTTTACTTTCAATTTGGCATTGTTGTCAAAGGGGGAGAAGAATTATGTGATTGAGGAGAAGAATTATGTGATTATGGCAAAGGGAAACCAGCGACAGGCTAAAGATAGACAGAGCATGGTGAATACTTGGTAATGTAAACCAGGATTCCTATTCACCATTCACAGCAACAATCAGAGGCGTTGATGCTTGTATTGCCATCAATGTCAAAGGGGGAGATTGTTGACATTTGCATGAAGATTGCATTAATGATATGTTATGTTGTCATTGATGTCAATTGAACCGGTAATGGTATTTATGATATTGTTGTTATTATTAATATTGTCTTGTAACCGGTAGGAAGAGCTTTATGGAAGATGTTGTAAACTGGTATATAAGTATGTGAGTTGAACCGGTAACTGGTGTATAAGGTTAAACCCTTTCTATGCAATGTAACCGGTAAACCCTACCAGTTGTTTTTGTTAAACCTTAACCGATTAAGTTTGTTGAAATGGTTATGTTGGTTTATTATCTGATGTTGAGCAGTAATGATAGTGACACATGTGATCATTGTATGAAGATAAGTTCAGATTGTTTTGGCACGTTTGTTTGATTGTCTAGGGAATGAGCAAAGTGGATTACATCTAATGCAAAGCGCGTGATGAGTTACAAGTCCGATGAAGCGGTGATCATGGAGCGGTTGGAATTTTCTTGAAGAATGAGTATAGATTACTATGTAAATCCAACAGTCACACTTGAACCGATTTGTTTGTAATCTCTATGAGAGAATTAGGTTTTTATTGTGTTACTAACCTAATTGATTTATATTTAAGGTCGATGAAGTTGTTTTGTAAAAGGTGTTGGCAGAAATCAGTTGAGTGTGTGGTTGCCTAACCGGAGAATAGATCTGCAGTTTGTGTAAAGGCAAATTGAAGCTTAAAAGGATTGGATCAAGCAAATGTAGTTCTATTCAGACATATCAAGAAAAACTTGTTGTCTTCTAACAATTATAGCAGAATTGAAATCCCCTAACCGGGTTACTTCTTAAATCCTCTAACAAGGTGGTCCATTAGCTTGGATTCTCAAATCCTCTACCGAGGTTACTCCTAATAGGGTATTTGCTTTTTATCAAGGTATTTGTAAATCCCTTAACCGGGTGATTCCTAACAGGATCAGTTCTTAACAAGACTTATTTTAAAAGCTTTAACAGGCTTGGCTCCTAACAGGGCGAACTTCAGAAGAGTTCAGATAGCTATCTTGTGAGTCTCATCTCATGTATAAACATTTGTGTCATGTGGTGAATGTTTTGTGGTTATAATCTTATTTGTTGATTTGATTAACTACTTAACTATTTTGATAAGGCATGATAACTGAAAGCATTGAGAGATGGAGTGTGTTGATATATGATTAAGCATTTGGATGTTTACAAGATTAAAGTTGTTTATTGTTAAGTTGCTATAACAGTCAACCGGTATTCTTATGAGTATTGATCTTGACAGTGATATTTTATTGATAAGTTTACTTTGTGTGATTGAGTTTGAGTTTGGGAAGTTTGTATCAGTTTTTCAATTTACTGATTCACCCCCCGCCCCGCCCCCTCCCCTCCCCTCCCCTCTCAGTAATCTATCGGATACTTATTCTTTCATCATACCATCATGCATAAGTGGTGTTGGTGCAGCTTCTAGAAGGGATTCGGGATGTTGATGGAGATTGTGTTCGTGTCTCGACTGATTGGTGTCATTGCTTTGGCATGTGTGGATCTAATTTAGGTCCGGTGCTATCTAGGTTATCGACCGGTTTGCATGAAATATGTTGGTGGATCCTCAGATGCACTTCCGAGATGTTTTATTGATTGGATAATGTTTGTTTGGCCTCAGGTCGACATGTGTTATGATTTTATTTCAGGATTATGTAATGGATCTATTGTATTATCATTTGCGTGACCGACCTAATTGGTTAGGTCCCAAGTTGGTATAAATATATGTAAGATCTCATTGTAGATCATATATTGGATGGCAAGGAGCGAATAATGTAATAATCATTTGTGTAGAAGATTTATGTAAGAGGGTTTATGTAAGAGGTTTTAGACCTCCGGTATTCAGCTTAACCGGAACTGTAATCTGGCATGTTTTGATGCTATCACCAGCAGTTCTTCTCTATAGATTGTAGTACAAATATCTTGAGGTGGTTGACATTTTTGTAGTCAATGAGACTCTATTGTGATGAGTAGTGCACTCTAGGTAGTGTGCCTTCCTGCATGTGCAGGCCCCTATTGTAATCATATACTTGTTGCAGAAGTATCATCTGACTGTGGGTAGGGTTTCCCACCATGGTTTTTCCTCATTGAGGTTTTCCACGTACAAATTATGGTGTCATGTGTTATGGTTGCATGGTATTGATTCTCTGGTTTTCATTTATGCTTTAATGCTTAATCAGTTATTCTGGTATAAGGTTTTAAGTGCTTTATTTCACATAATCTGTTAACAACTGATTCACCCCCCTCTTAGTTGTTCACCAGTTATCCTAACAGAATCACAATCTTCAAAATATTTGTGTTAATCGTATGCAGGAATTCCAATGCAATACCTGAGAGCCACCTACCACACAAATTGGAGAAGCACAATGGAAGCCACGATGCAGGATGAGGGAGTTTCATTTATTTGAATTCATTCTTATCTTCTGTTAATTTCTATTGGTTTATGTTTGAAATTACTTTGATAGTTAAGGATTTGGTGATTCGTCTTTATTTCCTATTTCTGCATTAATGATTTTTAAGCATGAAACAGGTACTCTATATGCTGCTTTGGTTAGACAAAATGTCCATACTGCTCTGTGAGCACCATACCTTTCTTCTAAAGGTAGAGGACTGATCTTAATCCAATGATTGCTTATACCATTATAAGGATTGTCTTTAATCTTGGAGGCTGCTCCAGGCTAATGACTAATCTTCTAAGGATTGTACTTATGGTTTGTAATGACTGAAACTATGCATGTGACAGAGATACTCATGTCCCCTAGGCCTGCACCCTAGAAAATCTCAAGGCCATTTATTGTCTCCTGGAAGCTTTATAACTGCTTTAGGGGGGTTGGTGATTGGGCAAGCTTACTGTCATTCTTACTGCTCATGTCTAAGTCTAATTTTTACTCGAATATTGTTTATTTGATGGTTACAATCCATATAAATGTTGCAATTTATCCATTGGAAGCTTTTATGATTACTATATATGCCTTCTTAGATCCATAGAATTAAGAAGGTCATAATTCATCTTGAGGCTAATCTTATCATAGTCACTGTAGTTGTTCAATAACAATCTTCTTACCAAGTTTTTTGTTGACTGTTCTTATGGTCTTTGGCCTGTTGATGAGACTGTGATAATATCTTTGCTTCATAAGGACTGTTCTTAAACTTGCTCATAATGCTAGTTACTGTCATGTGCATGTGTCTGATGATATTATTGCCTATAAAGGTCATGTTGAGGTTGTTGTCTCTTGGTACTACTACTATAAAGTTGACCTAGACTACTATAATTGTTCTTTGGTGTTCCTTGGCTTATGATACACTGTCTCATGGCTACATCTTTCCACTGCTAACTTTTAAATGTTAAGACAGTCACTTCTTACTGTCTCCAAATGTTTAAAGATGCTTCTATGTATTTCTATGATCTTAATTTGGCTTGAGCTCGGACACTGATTTGTAGATCATCATTGTGCATTTGATGATTCTTGGCTTTTGGAATGATGTTGAGACTATCTTTACTGCCATCTGATGTAAAATAATAGTGATTGATATATAGTGCTCTTCAAGACAAACAATGTGCCTATTTTCTCTGTGTTAGCACATACCATCTCTGACTATTCTTTGACTGTTTCTAGCTCTTAGCTTTGAGATGGCATAGCTATTATGAGGATTGTACTTATTGTACTATTCAATGGATATTAGCAACAACCTTAAGTGTTGATTACTTTAGGGCTCTTATAATGGGATTAATATGTCCAAATCATGGTTCCCTTATTGCACAAAAGGTGGATTGCTATTATGGCATATGATTGTAATGCATTATCAATATCCTTGACCATCTTTTGACTGCAAACTAAAGCACATTAGTTACTCTACTTAGTTGTTGTTATCACCATGTTTATAAGCTTCTCTATAGTTGTTCATGAGGCAGTCTACTAAATTGTGGTCCCTAAATTGTCTTCTTAGAATCTACTTGTACTTGTAAGCCTCATGCTTTTTGATAGCTATGCTTACTAAATCTTTGAGACCCTGTAGGGGTTGCCTAGGTGTTTGATATGCCAATATGGATACATTAGTCATAGGCACATCATCCATAATAGTGATCCTGAAAGTTTCACTGTAGTTAATGATGGGTCCTTGCTCAATGAAGTAATATTGACATATTAACATGTTGGACTCAACCCTTGTATCTGCACATGAAACAAACACGTTAAATGAAACATGATATTAGTTGTTATCTCATGGCATTCTCTTTGCATTGACTTGATATAGCATTGTGAGCATATTGGGAATAGTAGCATGTATGTTAGGGCGAGGCAAGTAACCTTGAGCTCTAACAATTTTTTTCTCTCTCACAGGTTATTCCCACGACTTGTGTGGGTACTCATAAACAGTATATCTTTATAAATAAATATGTATTTCATGCAAATGTTGTATTTGTATCTCTTTTTGTTTTAAACACTTGCATATCTGAAATAAATATTTGTATGGCATACATGTTGAAGATCTGAAGGCTTTCTTGCATGTTGTTTGATTAAATTCGAGATTGGGATTTTTAATTATTGTTATCATTAAGGCTAGTGTTAAAGTTAGCATTAACATTTTAAAGTTATAGATAGTGTTCAATTATGGATAGGGTTTAATTAGGGTTAAGAGTTAAGATTACAATTGAGTTTTGAGTTAGGTTTAGTGTTCAATTGAGGTTATGGTAAAAAATAGTGTTAGCGCTATAGTTTAGTTACGATTAAGGTTATAACTAGAATTAGAGATAAGAGTTTCAAATGTGTTTAATTTAGGGTTAGATCTGAATTAGGTTCGTTTCTATCTATAACCCTAACCCTTACCCAAATTCTAACTCTTAAAAGAGTCCTAGCACTAATTGTAACCTTAACCTTAACTCTAACCCAAACCCTATTTTGTGTAGACTCTAACTCTAACCCTAACCCTTACTCTAATTTTAACTTTAACCCTAACCCTATTTATTTCTTAAACCCTAAACTTAGACCTAACTCTAAATACATTTTACCCAATAATTATTTTCTATATTGATTCTTTCCCTAACCTTAAACCTAAACCTAACTCTAATCCTAACCCTGAAAAATAACCCTAAACCTAACTCTAATCCTAACCCTAACTCTAATCCTAACTCTAACCCAAACCCAAGCTCTAATTCTAACTCTAACTCTAACCCTAACCCTGACCTTCACCCAAATTATACCTGTTAACTTGTCCCTAACCTTAACTCTAGCCCAAACCCTTATGTTAATTTTATCTCTAACCCTAAGCTTCAACCTAGCCCTAAACATAACCCTAATAATAACCTTAGCCCTAGCCATAAACCCAACTCTAACTCTAATTTTACCCCTAACCTAACCCTTATCAAAACTCAACCTCTTAACTTAGCCCTAGCCCTAAATGTAGCCCTAACCTTAACTCTAGCTTGAACCCTATTTTGTATAAACTAACCCCAACCCCAATTCTACACCTAACTCTAATGCTAACCCTTACTCTCATTATAACTCTAACCCTAATGCTATTTCTATCTTAAACCCTAAACCTAGCCCTAAGTCTAAATGAATTTAACCCAAACACAATTTTCTATTGATTCTTTCCCTAACCTTAAACCTAAACCTAACTCTAATCCTAACCCTAAATATAATCCTAAACCTAACTCTAATCTTGACCCTAACTTTAATTTTATCTCTAACCAAAACCCAAACCCAAACTTTAATTCTAACTCTAACCAAAACCCAAACCCAAACTTTAATTCTAACTCTAACCAAAACCAAAACCCAAACTCTCCTAATCCTCACTTTACTTCTATCTATAACCCTAACCATAACCCTCACTTTACTTCCATCTCTAATCCTAACCCTAACCCTAACCCTATTTCTACCTAAACCCTTACCCTAACCCTCACCCAAAATCTACCTCTCCCTAACCCTAAATGTAACCCTTACATAAACTCTAGCCTTAACCTTGATTAATTTTATCTCTAACCCTAAGCTTCAACCCATCCATAAACATAACCCTAATAATAACCTTAGCCCTAACAATAAACCGAACCCTAACTCTAACTCTAACTCTAATCCTAACCCTAGCATTCGTCCTAACCATAATTATATCTCTAAGCATACCTATAAAACTAATTTTAATCCAAATTCTTACCCTATTTTTCATTATAATTCTATCTCTAATCCCAACTCTTACCCCCTTACCCTAACCCTTACCATAATTTTAACCCTAAACCTAACTACCCCTAAGCCAAATTCTATCTCTAATTTTAAAACTAACCCTAATCCTAATTGTGACCTTGAATCTATCTCTAACCTAAATACTGACCCTAATAGTAAAACTAACCTTAAACTATAATTCAAACCCTAACCCTAATAACCCTATCTCTAAATCTAACCCTAATACTTACCCTAATAACCCTATCTCTAATTCTAACCCTAATCCTATTTCTAACCAAAATCTTAATCTTAAGAACTATAACCATAACCCTAAACCATATCCTAACCCTAATCGTAAAACTTACTTTAACACCAACCCTAATTATAATACAAACCCCAACCCTAATTATAAAACTTACTTTAACACTAACCCTAATTATAATACAAACCCCAATCCTAATCTATAACCTATGTCTAACCCACACCCTCGCTATAATCTTGAAACTTACCTTATCTATAATTCAAACCCTAACCTTTAACCTATCTCTATCCCAAACCCTAACCTTGTTCTTAATCATGACCCTATCTATAATTCAATTAGGTTACAATTTAATTAAAATTAAGATTAGAGTTACTTTGAAGATTCAATTAGGAAGAGGGTTTAATTATATTTAGAGTTAAGAGTTCAATTTGGAACGATTTATTAGTTGAAGTTCAAAAAAAAGTTAAGAGTTAAAATTTAATTATAGCTATGATTAAAAAGAGGATTCAATTAAGGTTAGGATTTAATAATATTTAATATTTTAATTATATTATTATTAATATTAGTGTTTTATATGTTCTATATGTATTAATATTTAATATATGTAAACTAGTTATCCATTTACCAACATCATTAAATCATATCTTCTCCCTCACTTCAAAAAGACCTCCCTTAATCTATGCAAATGGTACCCCTTAAATATCTTTCCAATCTTACATGCTATTGTGTAGCCCCTCTCATTTGAATTTCAAAATGATATATTCATTAGTAATGTTTTTTTAAACCTTCATATGAATTTCATAATTATAAGTTATATATCTTGCTAAGGGCAGGTCCCCATGCAGCTGCTTAGCATATTTTGGCTAGCAGCTGCTGCTCAATTTTTTTAGCATTAATTTGTGGAGCTAGTGACTTCATGAATGTAAAATTTTGCTGCTTATAAAATAAGCAGTCATCTTAAATTGTATTATTAAAATAAATATTTGATTCTAATTGGTCACATAAATTGTGGAGGAAAAATTGGAAACAAATAAAAATAGGGAAATTGTTTTGGTGAGCCACATGTCAATCTTCTCAATAAGCAGAAATTGTACTTAAACAGCCCCATGGAGACATGGGGTAAGCATCTCAATATTTTTGTGATTTTAATGCTAATGAAAAAAATGAGTAATCAAATTTGAAAGAGGTACTACACATAGATAACAATTTCCCATGAAGCGCAATGAAGAATTAGGTGATAACACTTGCCTTTCCCTATAATAGCTGCTAGTATTTTATTGACTACATTCTTGTAACACTTTCAAATGCTTTAATTTCTCTACATGACTAGATTGCTTACGCTACCCTCCATTTATTTTTCCCATTCCTCTTCAAGGCATCCTTTAAACAAAATAATTTCTCTACATGACTAGATTGCTTACGCTACCCTCCATTTATTTTTCCCATTCCTCTTAAAGGCGTCCTTCAAACAAAATAAGTCTATTTTGTGTGAACATATAAATATATTTAGACCCGCAATTAAAGTAAAGCCAGAAAAGGACCAATGCTTTGTGGCATGTTCAATTTATAATAGCAAATATGCTTGTGCCTCAACTTCTCAAAGTTTAAAAAATATAATGAGAAATTCAAATCCCTGGCAAAACTAAAAAGAAAAAAATTTCAAATAGCATGGCGGCGTGTCAAAAATGTTTTTAATGTTTAAAAATTAAAATCATCTAAACACTATATGGTAACAGCGAAAAAACATCGCTACGGATTACACTACAAAATATCAAAAAACTTATGAGAATGTTTAAATCTTTAAGAAACGCGTTACATGTCAATAGATCCAAGTATCCGGTAAAGACCAGAATTTAGTGTCTGGTGACTTGAGAAAGAGATGGTGTAATGAAAAATGTATAGCTGTTAAGGAAACAGCGAAAATTGTGATTAACAAAATGCCAAAGCCCTCACAAATTCTTCATATGAAAGCAGACTTTCATGAGCTTACTTCGGAATTTTGCAGCGTATTATTGCTTCAAGAAGCGAATAAGATGAATAGTAAGGGCAGCAATGATCAAGAGTGAAGGTTTGAAAGAAGGCCATTTCTAATTTCCTCATGCTATTGTTAAGAGTTCGAACACTTCAGAACTGATATGTTGTTGGAAGCTTCATAGGCACCGGTTTTTGCCACTGAGCATTCTAACTAACAGAATTGCTTGAACAACCAGCCACTTATGATTTGCTCATGTGATTGTGAAAAGTTGGAACATTTAAGAACCTGATCCATAGTTTATTATGATGATGTAAGGGCCAAGCCAAATGGCAATTGCTCCTTTTCAGTCACATACATTTTAGTGTTGAACTTGGGTTTGTGATTGCTCTTCATTCCCTTCCTACAGAGAGGTTTCTAGGGTTTGACTGGATACTCTGGAATATTTGTTAAGTACTATGATCAGTCAGTAGCTTCACTCACAGCTCTACCGAAGACGGATCCTTTTCATTGGAAAAAGTTCACTAATGCAGCATTCGAGAGATTGAAGGGGCTACATGCACTACTCTAGTTCTTGCTACTCCAGTCAGTAGCTTCACTCGCAGCTCTACCGAAGAAGGATCCTTTTCATTGGAAAAAGTTCACTAATGCAGCATTCGAGAGATTGAAGGGGCTACATGCACTACTCTAGTTCTTGCTACTCCAGTCTTCACTAGAGGTTTCATTGTGGAATTTGATGCTTCACCAATTCTCATGCAAGAGGATGGGCACATTGATTTTGATTGCTTTTGAGAACGGTAAAATTAGAAAGGTAAGAATCAACTCAAATGTCCTACTATAGTTCTTGCTACTCAGCCTTCACTAAAGGTTTTATTATGGAATTTGATGCTTCAGGTAATTGCATTGGACCAATTCTCATGCAAGAGGTTGGGCACATTGCTTTTGAGACCGGTAAAATTAGAAGGTAAAAATCAACTCAAATGATGCTTCAGATGATACTTCAGGTAATCGCATTGGACCAATTCTCATGCAAGAGGTTGGGCACATTGCTTTTGAGAACAGTAAAATTAGAAAGTAAGAATCAACTCAAACCTATTTGTGAGACGATATGCAAAGACACTCCAAAGTCTACACAAATCACAATGGCCTAAAACAAATTATTTTATTTTCAATTACAAAGAAGGTAGAAGATATGTAAAACATAAAACAAGACTGAAATTATCAAACATATATCGCACTAGACAACAGAATAATTCACCGTAACAATACTAAAGGAATCAAACCAAATCTCGTGAATAACTCACCTACCACTAAAATACAGTACTCCCTGGTGCAAAAATAGATAAAAGCATCCCAATCATATGATATAATAAACCTAATGCTAAATTGTTAAGAAGTGACATATCCCCTTCAGTTCAGGTCTCCAAACATTTCCCTCATATAGCATCTCAGGAGAAACAATTCGATTTGTTCATCATAACAGAACACGATACCCACATTAGAAGACATCGACTGAAACTTTTTTAAAAGATTTGAGAGAAATGCTTTTTACACCAATAATTTCAAAACCCCCGGAAAATTATGACATTTGACTGACCCAGTAATAAATAAAAACTAGTTCACTCTTCTAGTAAAATAATAAATAGAATATGATTTTGAAAATAGCAACAATGTTAAACCATTCCCACTTGAAAATTCAACAAACATGATGTCCATGTTAAGAGGAACAAAGGTTAAAAAAAAAAACACCGTAGTCTTAAAACCTTGAAGACAGGTCAAAATTGGTAATAGTACTTTACGGATATCTCTAAACTAGTAAGATATTGACAGGACAAACCAGCTTAATAATGCTGTTAAAGAATGACAAGAAAACATAGTTAGGCTGATAGCTGTTCAGCTAAAGCCTTCAGATTCACAAATGCCAGAAGGTGCACATAGAATTTCTGATCAATAAAGGCTTGGAATTTCCCTCATAACTAATAGATTTCAGTCACTGCATTTCAGACAAGGCTGAAACAAATAAGGTTTGTAATCATTGGGAACCCAATACAACTCCATAGACAATAACCTATAAACGATCGGTACAGAAGGGATATCGATTGACCCGAAACCACCACCCAAACACTCTCATACCCAATACTTTATAAAACAAGATAAAGGAATGAAGAGACTTATCAAGTTTCTCTCAAACCCAATGCTTCAAAATATACAAAAGCAAATCACCCAAAACACACCAAGCTAAATCTAACAAAAAATCAAGTTTTAGTACTCCCAAACCCAATATTTCAGAATATAAAAGAGAGCCTCAAAGGCGACCATGCCAGATCCAATAAACCTCAAGTCATGTAGCATGCAAACCCCATCCCCTCAGTAACTTAAGTCTCACCACAAATAATCAGTCCACTACTTTAAATAAATAATCATCATCGGGGTTTTCTAATACAGAAACCGTTAAATGATCTTTAAAAACTGAAAATAATAACAATAATAAATCTCTTCAGTTCAGGTCTCCAAATTTCTTCCTCATCTGAAATCTCAGAAGAACGAAAGTATTGTTTTGATCATCACCAGAGATAATGCAAAAGCCAAAATCTATCTTTTTTAAAAATAAAAATAAAAAAACCACAAAAGTATAACCCTATCTCAAATCAACCTGAGACAATACTCAACAAACATGAGAGAATAAACAATTAAACAATTACAATACTCAACAAACATGAGAGAATAAACAATTAAACAATTAATGAAAACCCACAAAACCTCTGCAGAACGCCCGAACGTTAGACACGGCAGATGGAGAAAGGCTGCTCTTTATACACAGAGTTGCAGTCAGTCCCTTATCGTCCGTGCTTTAGGGTTAGGGTAAAGCTTCATCTAAGCTATAAAACTTATCATTTTGAGTCATTTGTGTAAGGGAAAAAATATAGTTTCCAGTTTCCCCAATGACGCCAAAGGTATTTGGCTATCAACGGTTGATATTGACCGAATGCTATGTAAGAAGACATAAATGCTGGATACCGTTGGATCTGGTCGAATCCCTGGACACGTCAGCACATTTTATAGCTTTTCAATTAGGATTTTTTAAGTGGATGGTCTCATAAGTAGTGTATTTAAATTTTAAAACTTATGGAAGCTGGTAGTCTCATGCATTTTGTTATTTAATATATTTAATTCATCTAAATAAATAAATATTAATAAAAAAATTAAAATTAGATGATTAACAAGTGGTAGAAAAAAAATCTTGTTGTGTTGGTTCTATCAATTGATTATTTGAAATCTTCTAAAGATTTGCCAATTTCTTATATTCAAAGACTTCAAAGCAATTGACAATGCACGAGAATCGACCATAGTCATATAGAAATGTTCTCACAATTAGATTGGAAAATACATAATACATGTGTAGTAATTTGGCATAATTCATTGATATCATGCATTGTTCACCCTGAGAACATATATTCAACTTCAAACAAAGAAACATGTTGAATGTTAATATCAATTTTGAAAGTGAGTCTATTTCATAGAAACAAGAATCCCTGACAGGTTTCCTATCTAGGGTTGCAGAGTCAACTTTAGCAAGCAAACAACACATATATAGCAAATTCGATTTCAATCATAAGGTTCACAGTATTAATGCATTGCATTAACACCCCCAAATAATGTCCCAACACAATTTAATCTTTTACATGAAAAGATACAGAAAATAAGACATGCACCTTGAAAATAATGCAAAGTTGAAACCAACGAAATCTGTTCATTAAGTTTCAAAAGAATATGAGTACAATATTATGGAGACAACTACAATTGAAGTAATATAATTCATTGTTCAGTCTGACCAAAAGATTTGCTATACAAGTATCATATGAACAACCTATAATGACAACCCTAGACAAGACTAAAAATCTTCACACATTTAAAAAACAACAACATGGTAACAAAAGAGTAAGTCCATTCAGTGGCACCAATACATAGTATTCTCTACCAATGTGAATTCTCCTATATCATAGACCATATATGTACCATATGTGATCTACAAGTTTACAAATTGATCACATCATAAGATTAATCGAGGTCTAACGGTTAATGTTACTTGAAACATACCATTATTGATTGCTTGGTCACGTATACTCTTCCCTTAAATTTGTCATGGTTCACATTAGGAGTCCAACACGAACCCTCCAACGTGGACACAATCTCTATCCACCCCTCCAAGTGGATTTTGTTGCTCATTGTGAGAGAGTGGATATTCAAACCATCTTGTAATGCATAGGGGTAACCTCCTAAAGACCAATTACATAGGGTGTTCCTACCATTTGTAAAATAAGACAACAATTCCATATCACTACTACATAGTGGGGCTCAATGTGTTGCCTACTTATGTTTTTTTACAAATTCTCCTCAATCCAGTCCATCGAACAACTAAGCAACCAGGGGCATCCATCATCAACATGTCATTGGCCCAAAGGCCCACATGCTCTTGCCAAAATTTATCTTGTTGTCTATGCAATATGGCTAATAGTCCTCTGACATCATATGCTCCTTGACTAGAATTAATCTTGAGCACATATAAGCTTATCTCTAAACAGATTATAGGATTTCCATTGGTGATCACCTTGAATGGAGAAGGGTTGCTTATGCATTAAGATATACAACCTCTAACTATGCCCTCCTAGGGCCCTTACTCCATTTGTAGTCATAAAATAGAGCACTTGTACCTTTCTTAGCTACTATAATTGAAAGAGAGGTTCCTAATTTGGAATAAGTAAGTACCAATTCAACCATCTCCAAGGTTCAGATACATATTTTGGTGTTGTACTACATGAGGGTTTCAAAATTCATTCAATCCAAGTTGTTGGTTGTTATTCAGCCAAGAAGACAGAAACCATTCATTTCTAACAAATCCAATAAGGTAGTCAACTTGCCACATAACAATGATGGTATGCTACTACCATTACCTAGCTTATAAAGGTATTGCGGTTGTTCTAAGTTTAAATTACAGCCATGAATGGGCTCCAAAAAAAAATTTAAGAAGGACATACTTGCATTGATGACCCTTGATTAAAGGTAATATTATCTAAATCCTCCATTTTTTTATTTTGTTGACAAACCCTTCCCACCTCCAATCTTATAAGGTAGTGATCTCATATATAACAATTTCATACACACAACAATTCACTATTTTGTGACTAAATATATATCATTTTACCTAACTATGGTTACTTTAGAAACTGGCTACTCACATAACTTTAAAGTACAGTTTCCTTTTAGAGAACTTCAACTCATCATTTTCCTTGCTACTGTAAGTGTTCTTCCAGATAACTATTCAGGCTTCCATTGATAAAATTTTGAAGTTAACACGGTGGAATTCCCCGTTCCAATACAATAACTAATGAAGTTTGTGTACTTAATTTCTTCACTAAGAATCTAGCAATATATGTAGGACAAAATGCATTGAGGGTAAAAAAATTTTGTTGTTAGTTTATTTTATGAGCACTTCTCTAGCACAATATTATATATATATGTATGTATGTATGCTTAGTGCCAAGTTATACGAGGCTATCTTGATTTAACTTTTGAGTTAAAACATATCTAATTCCATCATGCCTTGACTTCATTACTTAATTTCAGGTATCCAAATGATTCAAGAACCTAACAACATGCAAAATAGGGATGGATTCAAGAGAATGTTTGTCGCTACTAGGAAGCATAACTTTTCATTATTATCATAGGAACAAAATGACACCTAAGGCTACCCATTTTTTTAACGAACTCATCTCTCTTATTGGTTTTAGATTTAGAAACATCCGAGAATAGGTCAAATACAAAGTAGATCACCTTCTAAGAAATTAATATTCAATCTCCACCCAATTGGGAGATCTCAAGTGTGTAATAGTGTGCGTAGACACCAAAAATTAACCCTTCTTTTATTCATTAATTGATTAAGTTTTAATTATTCAATTGCCTTACTAATAATCTCCCCTCCTAACATTAATTAATTATTTTCATTATTTAATCAATTAGTCCTTTTCACTTAATCAATTAATTTTTAATTAATTAATTAATCCTCTTTCATTCATTTGTCCTTTAATAATTAAATAGTTTTGATTATTTAATTATCTAATTGTTCTTCTATAGTTGAATGGGTTATTTAATTCATTCCACTATTCATCCTTTTCCCTGTTCAACCAAGTAAATAGATGAAATACATATTTACTTTTATCTTGCTAGTGAAATTTAATAAGTTTATTATTTAATTTCTCCATTTTTCCCACTCACCTCTCCACTCTTTATATCTTTTGTCATTTGTCTTCTGATTCCTTTCACCAGATTCTCACTCCTCTCTCACCTTTGGCAAATTTTCTCCTATGTGCTCTAAGCCATCCATTCCTTCTAGAAAGAATTCAAACTTTGTCATTGATCTATCTCCCTCCAAATCTATAAATTCAAATCTCTATCTATAGCGTTTGTAAATTGTAACTAGTCCAATTTACACCTCATGGTCGTGCTCCTATTTTAGCGTGTCCCACCCCCATCCCCTCTCTAGGTCCAATTTGACCCTATTCTCCAACTTTGATGTCATGAACACCATTGAGTGAGCCCCATCTTGGAGGTACCTTCCCCATTTCCCTTTGTGTTGGTCCTGTTTGTAGGAGGACCAAGGCATGAAGTGCTCTAGTATGGACTAGAGCACCCCAAAACACTCTGGTCCCCCTCAAACAGGTCCCCATTTGAAATGGGGTAGGTCCTTTATCGCTTTGATGGCTTCTGATCCCCGTGGCTACACATGACCATTGGAGGTCAACCTAATCGGTAATTTATCTAGGAAACCCTATATAAAGACACCCTATCAATTCATTTTAGATTTAAGACTCCATCAACAACATATCTACAATAATTGTGTATTTGTAAAGCATTTATCATCAAATATTTTCTAAGATTCAAGGCTACATGTTCATCATTCAAGCATTGTGGAGCAAAGTTACATCAATATTCATGCAAGCATGTGTGTGTGATTAGGGTTTTTCATGTTCACGTGTTTGTCATGCCATTACATTTAACATTTGTGATTACATTCAAAGAGCATTGCATCATCACAAACAATTGTAGATCATAGGTATATCCCTTAACATTTATTTTAGTATTTGCATTATTTCATTCAAGGTTATTTCCTAAATTGGGGTATACCCCATCTCTCTCTCTCTCTCTCTCTCTCTCTCTCTCTCTCTCTCTCTCTCTCTCTCTCTCTCTCTCTCTCTCTCTCTCTCTCTCTCTCTCTCTCTCTCTCTCTCTCTCTCTCTCTCTCTCTCTCTCCAATATATCTTCTTTTTGTTTGCATATAGATGAGGTGATAAGAAGATTGAAGAAGATAGATGAGGTAATAAGAAGATAGGATATAAAGTAGAACGTTTGAAGAAGATGAACATATTGGTTTCTTTGGATCATGTGGATGTATTGGTTGGATAATCTTTATGGGTTGTATGGTGTAATAAGGGGTCATATGGTGTCTTATGACCCCTTAGGTGTCTTTATGGGTCATATAGTGTCCTAAGGGGTCATATGGTGTTCTATAATCCCTTCGGACACCATATGACCCCTTAGGACTCCATATGGTGTCATTATGGGTCGTATGGTGTCCTAAAGGGTCATATGGTGTTCTATGACCCCTTAGGTGTCATTAGAGGTCATATGGTGTCCTATGACTCCTTAGGACACCATATGACCCCTTAAGACACCATACAACCCATAACGACACCATATGGTGTCCTAAGGGGTCATAGGATACCATATGACCCCTCAGGACACCATACAACTCATAACAACACCATATGGTGTCCTAAAGGGTCATATGGTGCTCTATGACCCCTTAGGACACTATTTGGTGTAATTATAGGTCCTATGGTGTGCTAAGGGATTTATAGTATCCTATTACTCCTTAGGACACCCTATGACCCCTTAGATGTTGTTAGGGGTCATATTGTGTTATAAGGGTCATATGGTGTCCTATGACCCCTTAGGACAACATATGGTGTCATTAGGGGTCATATGGTGTCCTAAGGGGTCATATGGTCTCCTACGACCCCTTAGGACACCATTTGACCCCTTAGGACTCCATATGGTGTCGTTATGGGTTGTATGGTGTCCTGAGAGGTCATATAGTGTTCTATGACCCCTTAGGACACCATTTGGTGTCATTATGGGTCGTATGGTGTGTTAAGGGGTCATATGGTGTCTTATGACCCTTAGGACTCCATATGACCTCTTATGTGTCGTTATGGGTCATATGGTGTCTTATGACCCCATAGGACACATGCATGGATCCCTAGGATACCATATGACCCCTAATAATACCATATGACATGAAAAAACACAAAATGGTGTCCTCCAAGTTCAGGTTCTCCTACGACCCCTTAGGACTCCATATGGTGTCCTAAGAGGTCATATAGTGTTCTATAACCCCTTAGGACACCATTTGGTGTCATTATGGGTTGTATGGTGTGCTGAGGGGTCATATGGTGTCCTATGTCCCCTTAGGACTCCATATGACATCTTATGTGTCACTATGGGTCATATGGTGTCCTATGATCCCTTAAGACACATGCATGGATCCCTAGGATACCATATGACCCTATAGAGGGAGAGATGTACACCTAAGAGAGGAGGAGAGTGAGATAGAGAGATAGAGACTGAGAGGGAGAGACAAGAGATAAATGAGAGAAAGAGAGATGGAGAGAGACAGAGGGGGGGGGAGACAGAGATAGAGAAAGGGAAAGGGAGGGGGAGAGAGATATGGAGAGAGAGAGAGAGAGAGGGAAATAGAGGGAGATAGAGGGAGAGATAGAGATAGAGAGCGATAATGAGAAGGGGACTGAGAGAGAGAGAGAGAGAGAGAGAGAGAGAGAGAGAGAGAGAGAGAGAGAGAGAGAGATGGATTGCGAGAGAAAGAGAGACCTAAGTGGTGGAGGGAGGGAAGGTGACAGAGAGAGAAAGAGAGGGTGAGAGATAGAGAGAGTCTGAGTGAGAGGGAGGAAGGGATGGAAGGAGAGTACAAGAGACTAGAGAGAGAGAGGTGCGAAGAGAGGGAGAGAGTGAGAAAGATAGGTAATGATAAAGGGAGAGAGGGAGGGGGAGGAGAGGGAGATAATGAGAGAGTGATATACCTGAGAGAAGGGGAGAGTGAGATAGAGAGAAAGAGGATGATAGGGAGAGACTTTGGAGAGAGAGACAGAGACAGAGACAGAGACAGAGAGACAAAGAGAGAGAGACAGAGACAGAGACAGAGACAGAGAGACAGAGAGAGAGGGAGAGAGAAGGTGAGAGAAAGAGAAACCTAAGAGGTGGATGGAGGGAAGGTGAGAGAGAGAGAAAGAGAGGGTGAGAGATAGAGAGAGCCCGAGTGAGAGGGAGGAAGGGATGGAAGGAGAGTACAAGAGACTAGAGAGAGAGAGGGAGAGAGCGAGAAAGAGAGGTAATGAGAAAGGGAGAGAGGGAGGGGTAGGAGAGAGGCAGAGAATGAGAGAGAGATACACCTGAGAGAAGGGGAGAGTGAGATAGAGGGAAAGAGTATAAGAGGGAGAGACTTCAGAGATAAAGAACGGGAGAGAGAGAGAGAGAGAGAGAGAGAGAGAGAGAGACTTGAGTGAAAAATAGAAAGGGAGGGGGGAGGTAGGGAGAGAGTGGGAAAGAGATACACTTGATAGAGGAGGAGAGTGAGATAAATAGATAGAGGAAGGAGAGAGAGAGAGAGAGAGAGAGAGAGAGAGAGAGAGAGAGAGAGAGAGAGACTTGAGTGAAAAATAGAAAGGGAGGGGGGAGGTAGGGAGAGAGTGGGAAAGAGATACACTTGATAGAGGAGGAGAGTGAGATAAATAGATAGAGGAAGGGAGAGAGAGAGAGAGAGAGAGAGAGAGAGAGAGAGAGACTTGAGTGAAAAATAGAAAGGGAGGGGGGAGGTAGGGAGAGAGTGGGAAAGAGATACACTTGATAGAGGAGGAGAGTGAGATAAATAGATAGAGGAAGGGAGAGAGAGAGAGAGAGAGAGAGAGAGAGAGAGAGAGAGAGAGAGAGAGAGAGAGAGAGAGAGCCAGAGACTTGATAGAGAGAAGGAGAGAGACTTGAGAGAAAGAGAGTTAGAGGGAAAGAAATACTTGATAAAGGAAGAGAAAGGGAGGGGGAGGGAGAGGGAGAGAATGAGAGAGAGAGACACTGAAGAGATGGGGAGAGAGTGAGAGATAGAGATATTTGAGAGAGGGAGAGAAAGAGAGGGATGGATGAAAGAGAGAAAGAGGGTGAGGGAGATGAGAAAGAGAGGGAGAGATACTCGAGAGAGGGAAGAAAGTAGAGAGGGAGAGATACCCAAGAGAGGGATATGCCTAAGAGACAAAAAGGTAGGATTTAAGGAAGAGAGAGGGGGAATGTAGGGAGGAGATGAGAGAGATAATGCTGATTACTAAAATTTGACTATCTGAAATTTATAAGAATACTCAAAAAACTAGAATCTGCATTATAACTCTTAGAGATCTGGAACCACTCTCAAACATCCTGACAATATATACATAAAATATAAATTAAAATATAGAAATGTCACTTATACTTAAATGTTATATTATATGTATATATCCTACCGAAAAACCTAATGGAATGCTAAATGAATTGCATTTTATTGACAGATAAACACGTAAGTGATTTACAAACTAAAACCGTGTACGGGGTTTTAGTTTTTGAACCGCGTATAAGGTTACTATACGTTAAACTCCGTATGCACTTTAGCTTTAGTTAAGCTCGGCAAAACGAGCCTAAACGCATACGGGGTTCTTTAAATTTGAAATACCCCATGTGTGTTTTGTTGTTTTTCATGTTTTTTTTTGGGTGTGTCCACTTTTCTGACCACCATCTTTGTGCACTTACCCTTATATTTTTACCTTTTTGGAAAATTTTCTATTGGTTGAACGAAACTTTAAACTGAAAGTTTTTAGGTTAAATTTTTCATATATTTACCTGAGAGTTCACGGGAAGAGGGGGAGGAAATTTTTGGAAGCCAAGTTTTGAAACAAAAATTGGAGATTGGATTGAAGATTGAAGATTTTGGTGTGCAGGTTGAGGCTCATCCCAAATTCTCTTCCAGGAGTGCATTTACAAGTTGGATAGAATTTATCTTTCATTTTGTTTTAAAAAAAATTGAAATGGTTTGAAAACTTCCCATGTGTGTTTGGAATTCATGAAATTTTTATTGGAAGCTTTCAAATTTAATGTAAGTTGTGGGAATTGAGTGATTTATTTTTTTTGATCGATAACATAGTGTATTATATTACTTAGAATAGAAAAGTATTACATCCAAGGAGGAGATAGACAATTTGTAATACCAAGGGGTCACACCGCTACTACACAAAAGAACCCAAGCCTCATCCTACCAAGACCCATAGCCACAAAAAGGGTCGCATACATATGCAAAAAAAACCACACATCAAACCTGACCAACCCAACCTAGCAATGAAACCATCCCAAAGCTTCTTCTCTTGAGAAATTGGGAATACCCCTGCTGGGACCGGCCTCTTGCGACGCGCTCCCTCCACCTGGCACCGTTCTAGGCCTGCTTCCACACAACAACCCACGCTCCACCACCTTCGCCGATTTCTTTGGAAGCTGGTGCCACACCAAAGGCCTCCCATTCTCGTCCAGGGGGGCTCAGACTGAATGGGAGTCACCTTCCCGTGGATCTTAACACGTTCAGTCAGCCCCAACTAGCGAACAAAGTTCACGATCTTAGCCCAGCCATTTCTTGCGTCCTCCACCTGCAAAGCGACCGACCGAGAAGCCAACCGGATGACAAGAGGCTGCAGCCCCCCAACGGTCACTCCAATCCTCCTGCTCGAGCCTTCCGCCATCTTCAGCCCCACACCAATGACAGCTCGGGCCACCACATCCTGCAAACCTCCTGCCCATTTGGGTCTTAATACCAGGGAAGTAATCCGTTGCACTTCCTCAGTCGACTTCCCCACCTATAGGGCCAAAGCAGTAAAAAGTGACGAAATGTCGAGATTTGTTCGAGGTCACCAATCCTGGGTAAGAAATTCCTCTCCCAACAGAAGCCTAACTGCCCTCCAGAAATCATCTCCATCCACTCTGAAGATGTTCGAAAGCCTGATCCTCAAGACTGGCCCACGAAAAGCAGGCAATTGTCCATCCGATTCCAATGAAAAATTCGCTTCCATCCTAACTCACTACTGCACAGAATGAAACCCTGAGCACTCCGCCAAACACCAAATTTTCACCACAAAATGTCAGGAATCAAAGCATAAGGGCCTTTAAAGCCGCCTCCATCTCATGTCATGAGAGCTTCACACGCTTCACAAAAGTCAAAACATCATCACCGGTCGCTCACCCCGCTCGCCTCCATCATCATCCAACACCGCAAGTCCACTTGCAACAAAATTGAAGAACACACACCACGAGGGACTTAAATTCCCATAGAACCAAGGTTACGAAAGGACAAATCAAATCGAGCTTGGTTCACTTCCAAAAAAGCCATCTACTCAATATCATACTCAAGAAGACTACAATCTCTAAAGTCCTCAAACATACTAAACATATTTTCCAAGGAACCATTTGCTCCCACGTTGGAAAGTTTGTCAGCTTCCAAATTTGCTTCCTGAAGGACATGAGTTACCTTAAAATCTTCAAATTCGTTCAGCAGAAGTTGCATTCTACGCACTTGCTTGTCTAAAAACCACGCTTCCATTCGCCCTCAAGCTATCCCATTCACCACAACCTGACAATCACCTTCCAAATTAAGTTTCTTGACTCCCAACTTCCCAGCCATTAGGATTGCTTCCAACACTGCTTGACATTCAGCAACATTGTTCGATCCATCCACCAATTATTTGGCCGCAATGGCCAGAATGTTTCCCCGATCATCGCGAGCAATCACCCCAACACCCGAGGTCCCTGGGTTGCCCCTCGATGCTCTGTCAAAATTGATCTTAGTCCACCCCTTCTCAGGCGGAGTCCACTTCGGGATTGAATTACCCTTATTCTGAAGATTAGCCCTCAGCAGCCCATTAACAGGCCTGAATTTAACAAGAGGCCAACTCAACAAAAATTTAGCATCAGCCTATGAAAAAGGAGTCTTGGCTAAATTCACGTGAGAGGCAGCATTAGAAACCAATTCCGAGATGGCCCTCTCCAATCTAGACAAAAAACGCTTACAATTTTCCACTTTACCTTCAAACACTCTTCGGTTTTGCTCCTTCCAAAGTTCCCACAAAATGGTAGAGGGAAAAATCTTCCATATGGCAGCAAAGATAGAATTCTTACCCAATACCAGCCAAGATTCCAACCAGTCACACAAGTTCCCGGCCATGGGGCCCTTCCAATTCAACCTCTGTAGCCCAAAAATCCACGCCTTTTGAGCAAACTCACAACTTAGTAGAAGATGGTCCACATCCTCCTCCGCCTTTTCACATAGAACACAATGAAAAGGACCTGCAAACCCCATTTTCTTCAGATGATCTCCAGAGAGAATCCGCTTATTGCCAGCTAGCCATGCAAAGGCTCCAGCTTTCGGAAGGCACACATTGTTCCAACAAACCTTAGATTCCCACTCCTTCGTCTTGACATCACTTTCCAAAAGAGAGATTCCCACTTTCACAGAGTAGCAGCCGCTCTTCGACCTGCACCAGACAATTTCATCCTCCTCCCTCGAGAATGAAACCTCATAGTTACCCAAGAGCTTACTCAGGTATCTTTCCTCAACTTCCCCCAAATTTAAATCTCGAGGGTCTTTCCAACTCCATCTCTATCCCAACAAGGGCAAATCATTCAACAAAAAGTCACTCACCTTTGAGCCCCAAACCTGACAGGTCTTTAAAATTGTATGCTGAGAGGCCTGGGACTCTAAAGATGGATGACCATCCCAAGAATCCTGCCAAAATTTTTCCTTATGCTCGTCACCAATACGCCATACGCCCATCACCAATACGCCAAGAAAGGTGATTTGTGATCAGGCTCCTACAACTCACCAAAAAGTTCCACAATGCTGACCCTCTCGAGGGATTTCTCACTGTTAGAATCCTTTCCTTTTCCCTACCATCCAAATACTTAGCTTGTAGAATTTTGACCCATCTCTGTTCTGGTTTACTATACATTTGCCATACCAACTTAGCCCCCACGGCCTCATTAATAATCTTCCAATCACGGAGTCCCCCCCCTCCCCCCCCTTGGGTTTGCAAACATTATCCCATGCCATGAGCGGGACTTTATCCTGATCTTGGTTTCCATTCCACAAAAACTTCCCCATCTTCTGTTGCATGCCCTTGATGACAGAGCCTGGGAGTTTGAAGCAAGCCATTGAGAAAATTGGCATAGCCGATACAACTGACTTCAGCATTAGAATGTGACCAGCCAAAGAAAGCCACTTACTCTTCCAGTCCTCCATCTTAGCTTTACAACCATCAAGCAACCCTTTCCAAATGTCCGACTTACCTGCTCTAGCAAAGAGCGGCATACCAAGGAACTTACCAGGAAGTTGTCCAATCTTAATCCCAAACACTCTAGCAATAGCTCTCTGGGAGCAACCTTCCGTATGGAAGAAAAAAATCTCCGATTTGAGCCAGTTTATCTCCTGACCAGTAGCCCATGTGAATCTGTCCAAAACTTTCTTCACAACCGAAGCCTCATGCATAGAAGCAACACCGAAAAGACAGGTGTCATCAGCAAACTGAGAATGAGTTGTGGAGTCAACCCCTTGGGCAATCTCAATACCCTTCCACAACCCTTGATCTCCTTTATGAGCAATCGACCGTCCAAAAACTTCAGCCATCAAAATAAAGAGAAAGGGGGATATTGGATCCCCTTGCCGAATTCCCCTAGACGTTGAAAAGAAGCCTTGAGGGCTGTCGTTGACTAAAACCGAAGCTGTGAACTGCATAATCATACTAGAAATCCACTTAACCCATGACTTACCAAAACCAAATCTTTCCAGCACAGCCATAAGGAAAGACCTATCCACCCTATCATAGGCTTTTCGAATATCAAACTTTAGAATCATTCTCCTCCGTCTACCCTTCATAGCCATGTGAATAGCTTCATGGGCCACAATCACCCCATCCACAATATTCCTTCCTGGAGTAAAACACTTTGTTCACAAGAGATCAACTTAGCAAGAATTAACTTAAGCCTATTAGCAGCAACTTTTGTAATGATTTTGTAGATGGTGTTGCACAATGAAATGGGACGAAACTCCTGCATCCCAATCGGCTTGGCCTTTTTAGGAATAAGCGCCACTAAAGTGCAGTTGAATTCCTTCAAAACAAAGCCTCTGGACCTAGACTCTTCAACCACCGCAAGCAAATCCTCACCAAGCTCATCCCAGAAGAATTGAAAAAAGAAAGCTTGAAACCCATCTGGTCCTGGTGCTTTCTCCCCACCTAATCCAAACACAACAGCTTTAACTTCCTTAATTGAGATAGGCTCCTCAAGCATGATCTTGTCCTCCCTGGAAACTAGGGGAGGGATTAACTCCAAAAGCTCAGTCTGCACACCCGACTGAGCAATCCCACTACTCCTCCACAAATTTTTGAAGAAGCCCATAGCCTCTTTACCTATGCGATCTGTGTCTTCAGTGATCGACCCATCCGCAAGCCTTAAGGAAAGAATTCTGTTAAGACTTCGCCTTGCTTTCACCGAACTATGAAAGAATTTGGTGTTTCTATCACCCGCTTTCAGCCAATTTTCACGCGACTTCTGTTTCCAATAGATCTCCTCCCTTTGCAAAACTTCTCCATACTTACAAAGAATATCTTTCTCCATGAGGAAGTCCACATCATCCATTCCCTTAGCCATAACTTTTGCATTCAAGGCCCCCAAGTCTCCTTCGAGCCTTCTCTTTTCATCAAAAATATTTCCAAACACCTCCCTATTCCAAGATTTTAATTTATGTTTTACATAACTAAGCTTTTTGAAAAATTGATAGGCCAAGAACCCTTCCACCACTGGGGCCTCCTTCCACCACCCAACTACAAGCTCTTTAAAACTCAAATTCCTAGTCCACATCTTTTCCACCTTGAAGGGACATCGAATTGGAACAACATCATTCTGCACAACCAAGGAGACCGGAAAATGGTCTGAACCTGAGATGGCTAGGACCTCAGCCTTAAAAACCAAAGGGGATACATTCCAATCCCCTGCAAGGAAGAATCTATCTAGTTTCTTAGCAATATTGGAAAATCCTCTACGTCTATTAGTCCATGTGTAATCCCCACCTTTAGCTGCCACTTCAAACAGAGCATTCTTGTTAACAAAAGATTGGAAGTCCAATTGCGTTCGGCTCAACCTCCTCACCCCTCCACGCTTCTCATAGGGAGATAGGGTGGCATTGAAATCTCCAGGAACAATTTCTAAAGACAACCTCACTTCCTCTAGACGCCTGGAGATATCCTCCCATAATCTACACTTATCTACAGCCAAAGTCGGCCCATGAACATTAACAAGAAAACACGAGAAATTCATAGTCTTTGAAATCACCTTAACCATCTGCCAATGCTTAGAACTTGAAACAACTTCCACTTGAATAGCCAAAGGATTCCACAGAATACCCAGACCACCTGAAGCCCCATTTGAATCCACAAAGTGACCCGACCATTTCTGCCTTACCCTAAAAATACAAGCAGCATCTTCACGACCCAACTTAGTCTCCTGAATACAAATAACTTCCGGCTTGGCCTGATCAAAACCTCTTTTGACCAGACGTCGCTTGTCAGGGGCATTGCAGCCCCTGACATTCCAGGTTAGGAACTTCATTGCTGCCTAGGAGAGAATAAGTCTCTCTCGGATCTCAAAAGTCTTGTCTGACCCTTCATGTTGCCTGCTTCCTCGAGCAACTTTTGCCTATTCTGTCTACCTCTCAAATTCCCTTTAGACTTGGAGGGGTTTAGTTTAGTCTGTTTGATAGTCCTAACCTCTGTCTCCCCTATTTTTGCTGACAGCCCTAGAGAATCATCACTAAATCCTTCCTCCTCCTCAGACTCCATCTCTGCTGGTAATCCATTTCCCTTGCTTGGGGACATGTGAATGTCCTTAAAACTGATTGTTTTACCATCCACATTCTCACTCAAATCTTCTGCAACTACCAGGGACTGTGCACTTAAACCCATCTCCTATCTCTTCAACCCATCCACCGAGGTGTTGTAGAACCTATGCTAGGTTGGATAACCCCCATCGATTGCACAATCCTTTAAAACGGGCCCAAATGCTGCCTCCATCAGCTTCCCTTCTAAATGAGAACCAACACCCCAACCACTTCCCTTACATACTTGGCCCAATTTATCCTCACCCAAACAACCTCCTTGAGTCTGTAGGATCTCAACAACCTGTTCAGTCACTCTGCCCGACATCATCACAACAGACTTATCTCCATCCAACACGGCGGCCTTCTGCTGCTTCACCCGACCTGAGCTAGAGTCTAGCAGTACTTCCACCCCATCTTGCATGTCTGGACTATGGCGAAGAACCTCATCCCTTGCGGCCTCCGGAACAAAGCTCAGATTGGTCTTTAGATTTACCAAGCTCTGGTCTGCTTTCGAACCTGCTAAAAGCTGCTCCTCCAGAGCATGATCAACCCTTCCTTTCCCCTTTCGCCCAGACAAACAATCCCGGTCCTCATGACCCCATTCTTTACAAGTCTTACATTTGACCATGATTTCTTCGATTTCTATATCTTGTCTCCATACACCCTCTGGAGACCTAATTTCAACAACCTTCGGGAGCCCAGGATGAGGCTTCCACATAACACAGATTCGGGCATACATGCATGAACTAAGCTTGTCAACTGCTTCATCCGACTTGATAAATCTCCCTATTTTCTCCCCTATACTCTTGAAGACTTCCTCCTTCCAGTATTCATGAGGAAGATTATACAATCTTACCCAAACAGAAATTTCCTCAATGGTGGCTTGTCTTGGGTCAAAGTTAGGGGTCCAATCCCTGATAAAAAAAACCAACTCCCGACATCAAAAACGGCCCCGAGTCCATCAGTGAAATCTTCTCCTCAGCCGACCCGACAATGATAAGAAAAAACCCATTAGCTAGAGTTTTTATCTCAAAGTGGTTCCCCCATTCTTCATTGACCCAGTTTCTCACTCTGGGGAAACCTGGCCAATCACCTCCCCATTTCATGAAGAAAGCCCTTTCGCGCAAAAGCTGTACCGATTCCTTCCAAGCCTCTGACTCAATGCATATACTAACTGACCGCTTCTCAGACGTAGTCGGTATCCCACCCAGGGAAAGGTCTTTTGGGGGTTTCTAGAATTTCTTCTTAATCCTTTCCTCCGGCTGTTGTTTGTTCCATTTCAGAAAGTTCAGATACCTTGAATGGCCCCATTTGGATTTATCATGCTCAAAAGGGAATCGGTTATTCCCCCTACTGTAAACCTCCCTCCGTCTCCTTCTCATCTCCTGCCAATGCCACTAGTTTGAGTGCGGTGGACACCATGGCCACTAATTCACCCTCTGTCCATGGTCGTGATCCCATCCTCATGATCGAACAACACCTCCGCCTGAAAACCCTAGCTTCCTCCTACGCTCCTCCATTCCCCTTTTGAGTGATTTTTATTTGAGTTAATCTCTTCCCAAATTAGTTTTGTTAATTTTGAAGAAATTGGATTTTAGAACCAGAAATTTAGTTCTCTGTGTGTGTTTTTACAAGTTAAGCAATTTATTTTAATTCTTTTCATTTCAAATTTTGGAGTGGAAGATTTATTTTCTGTTTGTATGGAGGTTCTCAAATTGTTGAAAAACAGAGGTTATGCTGGCCAAATTTTTACAAATTGACCTCCCTATGTGTGTTCTTGATTTTTTTTTCCATTTGTGAAGAACAATGGAAATTTGAATTAAATCCTCTCTATTTTGTTTAAATTTCTCATGAATTTTTGCCCAAAATCATTTGATTTGGGTCTTATATGTATCTATTTGTAAACATAATTTTTAATCAAAAATTTTAATTCAAAAAAAATAAAAATCTGAGTATACTCTGTTTTACAGAGTTACATTTTTTGTGCAGAAATTTTTTTATCACAAATTTTATTTATTTAAAAAAATAAAATAAAATAAAATTATGACCCACGTGGCAGGGATCCACCTCCCCCCACCACGTGGGATGGTAGCTGCACTACCATAGGGTAGCAACGCGCTACCGTATGGTAGTAGAGCTACCAATGGTAGTCGCTACTACCATATGGTAGCAACGCTACCATGTGGTAGCAAAGCTACCAAACAACTACAGTCTGCGGTAATAAAAATGATCCCGCCTGTTAATATTTCCTTGTTCTTTTTCGCAGCGTCTGGAAATAATAAAGCATTTTCGCCCAAATTCTTTTTATGCAGATTTTATTATATATTATCCGTATTCTTTTTATGGAAATAATGTATTTTAGTATGGTTATAGTTGGAAATATTATCCGTAAATTAAGTTAAGTTTTAGATATGATATATATAAATAATATGATGTGTATATAAGTATATATTCGACGAATATATAATTATATACATATATTTATATTATTATATATATTTAATATGATTTTTATTATTTTTAGAATTGTATTATTTGGAATATTAAATAAATGGTGCTTATGTGAAAAATATATTATTTTAATATGGGATGTTTTATTTCGTTAAGTTATCATGATTTTTACTTGTTAAAAAATAAGGGGGAAATTGGTTTTTTGAGGTTAGTTTAAATTCTAGCCTTATTAGATTAATGACGACTTTGAATTTCTTTTAAAAACTGTGGTCGTGTTTTATTAAACCTTAAATATTGAATTGCAAGTATATAATAATTTAATTACTTTCAAAAGATTGTTTGAATTATGATCTTTAGTGAATTTGGTATTTCTTAGCAAGAGCTTGATTTCGTTGTAATTCTTGTAAATGTTTAGTTGTCATGCTATATTGGTTGTTGTACCCTCTTGACCAGGTGTTGTCCTTATAACCTTGTTGATGTAAACCATGTTGTGTTATGTTCCACATGGTTAACCAAGGGTTAGTAAGATTGTGTTTTCGTCACCTGTGTTTTGTAGTGGTTATATGGCTGTGAGTATCGCCATAGGGTTCTCGTAGAGAGACCGTGATTGTATAGTGTCCTATAGGAGAGTGGCTTTCGAGTGGGGGTCGCATCCGAAGTGGTTGGCTAGATAACCCCTCGAAAGTAAGTTAATAAGTGATAACCTAATAATTGATTAGGGGGTGGGTAGTTTTAAACATTAAGTAAGATATTGTACCCCGCGCATGGTTGAGTTCTCATATAGACTCAAGATGTAGTGGGAAGGTCTGGAATGGCAAACTGACCACCTTGTCTTCACGAAGGGTTGGTAGGGTCTGCATGAGTCTTGGATGGAACTGGGGGTTCGGGAAAGGTTACCAGGATAACCCAGGTTGGGGGTCAGGACCTATGGAGACCTACCTAGGGTAACCATCACAAGCTATGCGATGACACTCTCTCTTTAGGGTCACTAGTGTATTGTGATGTTGAGTTCACCTGGAGTGTTGTGGAGTCACACTTGTATTGTCGACCATGTTTTGCTTATGCTTTCTTGAGGGTCTTCTGCTATCTCCTAGCACGGTGGGGTGGTTTTGTTTTGGGATCACATGGTCGAGTGGTAGTGCCACTTCCCATCAGATGTTTATGTTCATGCTTTTATACGAGGATTGGCTTCACAAATATTCCTGTGGTTCGTGATTTTTGGATCATCTCATGTTGGAGATTTTTGTACCTTTGAGACCTTCGTGGTCATTTGTATCAGTGGATTATGTTACCTTGGCATTCGGTAAAGATGTAAATTTATATGTATTATTGGAAGCCATGTAATAGATGATTAATGTAATCTTAGTTTATTTGGATGTTTATTATATCAGTTATCTTTATTTAATGTGCAATGCTTTCTTGAAAGAAATATATTGTAATACTTTCAATCTTCCAATGATGAAATCTGTTGTATGAATATGATTTATTTGTGTTCAATAGGTAATGATGGCAATTGTATGTTTTTGAGTATCCTTGATGGATAATTGGATTAACCTTAATAATGAAATTTAACCTTTTGAATAATTCTTCGTTGGTAACCCTTTAGGAATTCTTTGTGTTAGACTTCCGCTTGTGTAATAAACGTGCAATGTAGTAATTAAAGCACTTTATGTGGATTAAACTTTAAAAAAAAATAAAAAAAATCACCCCTAGTTGGTTAGTTTGTGTGGTTTTTCCTTTAGGGTTCCTGGCAGGGCACTACATTGATCCTAACTAGGAATGAAAGGAATAGTATGTTTATGATGAATACTAAGAGGGGGGGGGTGGGTGAATTAATATACCAAAAAATACTGTACTTATACACTTTAATAGTCTAGCAGTAAACCAGTAAAATAGTTTAGCAAACAGACAGGTTAGCACACATGCAAACCAAATAGCAAATAATGCATTTACCCGCAGAAGCACAATCACCATAACACAAGAGATTTTGACTTGGAAACCCAAATGGGAAAAACCACGGTGAGATGAAACTCACAAGTAACTATCTACAGAATAGTAACCAGACTAGTTAAGGTCATACAATGTTCTTTACCAGAATAGATCATGTTAGGAATCTCAATCTCTGTTAGGAGATAAGTCTGATTAAAGACTACCTTGTGAGAGGATTTCAGATCCACAGATGTGAACCACCTTGTTAGAGGATTTAAAAAGGCTTTTCTGAGCCTACCCGGTTAAGGGTTTCTAACTTGTCAAAGATGTGAGTAATCAATAAGTGAATGATCTAGCAAATGGCACAGTCTGCATGATTAGATCCATTGTAGCTCATAGGTAATGCATTTTAGCATTACTTCAGTCTTCTGTAACTCCTTACTTTGTTACAACTCACAGACTTGATCTTCTTAGTTAAGATCGCACATTCAAAAGCTTCAATGACCACCAAAACCTAACAGCTTTTCTCATACATCCACATACAAAACCCTAGACATGATGTCCTAAAAAGGAATCTGATTTCATGTCGGTCCAATAGGATTTCATTACAAGTTCCTAGGTTCATTGTATCTAGACACATTTGATAACATGACACAAACACATCACCAAAGTGTCGGTGGATGGTAACTCATCACAAAAATATATTGGTTGGTAACTCATCACAGAGTATTACTGGTTTGTCCAACTTTTCGGTTACCGGTTGGTGACTCAGAGTAATACCGGTTCAAACAGATTTCTGGTTGACAAAACTTGAAGACTGGAAAATGATAACTGTCGCTTGTGGCTCCTTTGCTCCGCTCCGCTTGAGATCTTTAAACCGCTTGATCTCTCTATGCCGCTTGGGTCTTTATATCGCTTGAGATTGGTAAACACTTTCTACATAACAACAGTAGTCTAAAGACTACAGTATGATATAGGTTTGGAACAATTACCGGTTGAGCATAATTCATACATTCTCAAAGTGATCTCATAGCAAATGTGTGTCCATCAATGACAATCACAACATAATCATCAAAATGCCAACAATCTCCCCCTTTGGCATTGATGGCAACACTTAGGAAATTTTTTTTTGACTTCTAAGTGTTTTACAACAAAATTATGCCATAAGTAAAATTACTCCCCCTAAGCATATACACTATCCCTTTTGCAGACAATACAATGTATACTACTTTCTTACAGAGATAGACATGAAAGTATACATAGCATGCATCAAAATTTTAAATACAAAATACTACTCCCCCTTTGCCAACAATGACAAAGTACAACTGAAAAACCCTTGTTCTATTAGCATTAACAAAATAAGAGTTTATGACAATAGAGAGTGAAATTTTTCAAAAATGGATTTAAAGTCCTGCATAAATGTCTTCATGGATAAAGACCATGATTCAAGCAATGAGGTAGCAACCTCATTCTCCGTTTGCATTTGATAAACTTGTTCCTCCATGACATCCATGGTACTCATCTCTTGAGTAACCATTAGGGCATCTATATTGAGGTAGCATTTCTGGAGAATTTGCAGTCTTGGTAGTAGGACCAATTGAAGTTCTTGCAAATTATGTGTCTGGTTGCTTATCTCTGCCTCTATTCTTGCAGACTAAATTTGAAATCGGTGAGCAGTCTGTCCATATGTGGAGAAGGAATCATATGACATCTTGAAGGTGCTAATAAATGACTGCATATCAGATTGCAGTTTGTCCTTCTGAGTGAGCACATCATCATAGAATAAATGAGGTTCACAAATCTTGCTAAGTAGTAGATTGGCCTCATCCATTGCATCTCTGATGTCCTTTTGTGCCTTCTGAAGTTCTGTCTAAAGCTCATTCAACTTCTTCACCAAGGCAATGTTTAGAGCCTTTTCATGCTCCTTTTTGGCATTTGTTTCTGCAACTTCTTCCAAGCTTTGGACCTGGTCTTCCACAACTGTACATAGAAGCTTTAATTGGGCAAGTGAGGAATCGATACTGGGGAGATTTGTACCGGGTATCAAATTGGTGAGTGTTTCCATCGCAGTTTGGATAACATCTTCCTCCAAATTTCCTCCTTAGAGCATCCAATCATTCTTGAGCAAGCTTAATGCTCTGTAGTAGCTCCGATTCGTTTGCAGACTGGAGGTCAATAGGACTAATAATGTCAGCCAGTTTGGCTTGACTACCAGTTGCCTTTGGAGTCTCCATCTGAGTGCTTTGTGCCGCTTCTTCTTTCTCTTTGGCTCTTTTCTTGTCTTCTTCTGCCTTCTTTTTCTCCTCTTCTTTCCGCTTCTCTTCATCTTTATCCTTTTTCTTCCCCTCTTCCTTTTTCTTCTCCTCTTCCTTTCTCTTCTCCTCTTCCTTTTTCTTCTCCTCTTCCTTTCTCTTCTCCTCTTCCTTTTCCGCTTCCTTCTTCATCTTCTCATCCTCTTGTTTCTTATTCTCCTCTTCTTTTCTCTTCTCCTCTTCCTTTTTCTTCTCATCCTCTTTCTTCTTTTCCTGTTCTGCTTGTTTTGTCTTTTCTATCTCCTGTTTCTTCTTCTCTTCCTTTGCCCATTTTCTCTTGTCTTCCTCCTGTTTCTCCTTTTCTTCTATTTCTACTGGTGCATCTGAAGTAACATTGTCACCATTTAAGGCATCAACATCAATCGGTTCCATTTGAGTGGTGACCGATTCTCCTTCACTGTTGTACACTTCATCCAGTTGAGTGATTTCCGGTTCTTGCTCTGCTTTCCTGTTGGCTTCAACCACTTCATGCAGTCTTAGAGCTGCTTGAGCAAGGGAGTGGGTATCTTTGACCACTTCTAGAACTTTTCCTTCCAATAATAGGAGTCTTCTTCTTCTCATGAAGAAGAGGCCTTTATATCTCTCCACTACTTCATAGAATTTTATTTTAGGCACATTAGGAAAGTATTGTGCAAATACTTCCTCTCTTATTCCTTGTTCCTTTTCTATGGCAATGCGCCACTTGATGTCTAAAGAATTATACAAAGAATCGGGTGTCTCAGACTTAATTTTTGATGGCCACTGGTCATTAATACATAAATAATTGATAACTTCCTATTCAACTTCTTTCTTTTCATCATCATTAAAATCATCAAAGCACTCTTTCAAATCACCAAGTACTTTTCTTCTAATATTCTTAATTGTTCTTTGACAATGTGTCAAAGGTTTGTAAGAGGAAATATCAATATTTACTGGTGCAGATGTTGGCAGTTCACTCTTTGTCTTTTTCCTCGTTTGCCTAGTCTTCTTAGGCTGTTCATCAGAGACAGCGTCCTCTGAGTCTGGTGTATTGTTTTTTGTCTTCCGCTTCCTCTCGAAGACTATGGCAGGTGTCGCTTCTAGTTTCTTCTTTACTGGTGACCGCTTGGTCACTTTGGGACTTGCTGGAGTAACCAGTGTCGATGTTGAAGGCACTGCCTTTCCCTTCTTTATTGAGGGTTCTTGAACCAATGTAACCCTTTCTAGATAGGTGCCGGTTCTCTTTGCCTTTGGATCAAGAGGCGAGGCAAGTAGGGTAGAGGCATACCCATCTAACATGTCATACATTACCTCATATCCCATTGGTTCCACTTCTTCCTGTCTAGGCTCAACCGCCTCCATTATGCACTCATCAACTTTGATGATGAAGCAGATGTCCTCCTCATACATTTTGACTATATCACCAAATATTCTTACCCTTTGGTTCATTTTACATTTGAACTCATCAAAGTATTTGTTCAGCACTTCCGGATAGACGGTTCCAACTGGTTGTAGGCTTTCCTTGATTTGCTTTGTCACCAGTTGGTCAGCAGACCACTGAATATCACCTACTCCTAGAAAATAGCCTTGGAAGTAGAAGAACAACCCAACCAATAGTTATCTAAACTTAAATTTTAGGGCATTGTCCTGTTTGATCGTCTTGAAGTTCAATAGAAGTTGTCTTCGCATACCAGTGCACAGATCAAACGATACATCTTCCTTGATCATCTTGTGGGCGACATTTACCGCTACAACAGAGACAGAGTTGATTCTATTGGCATGGAACGTCCGATATCCTATCACCATACACGCATATTTGACCAGATCGTCCTTGATGGAATTGACAGTCATTCCTCGAGAATCACTCACAGAACCGGTGAGCTTGGTCATTTCCGTCTTGTTGATCTTCCTTAGGGTTGACACTTCACCGACGTTGCAGAAATCGGTGACAGCATGAATCGCTTCTGGTGTGATATCATGCGTATGCTCTAAGTACATCTTATCACCGTGTACTCTACTTAGAATAATTCAAATGTGATCATCCAAAAATTCTTCAAGAAAATAGGCTGAGTTGTGAAGTTTCTTCTTTTCCAGAATGCTGAATTCCGGTTTAATCTTCTTATCCTTTCTGCAAAACAGACTCAACTAGGAATGGATCATCAGAGATCCTAGGTCTTCAATCTTGTAGTCAATGAAATTTGAAATGCTTTCTTCCACTATGACACCAGCAGGTATTTGAGATAGGGCATTGTATTTTGCCTTCCGTTGAATGAAGTCTACAGAATCAACGGGTGCACTAGAGCTAGCATGTGATGTTGAAGCCATGATAAACATGGAATTTTGAAAAATACCTTCGTAGATCAAAATTTAGGGCTTCACAATTTGAACTTCGCTACACCCTCCTTCGGTTGCTGAAATACCGCTTTGCGTTCTACACTTCTCCAACAGATGTTTGCTTCAGATTCTTCTTCAGGATTTTGATAAATTCTTTGAATTGCAATGTAAATCGCTTTTCTTCGCTCTGCACTTGAAAACTTCTTTTCTCGAAAAATGATAGTGAGAAATGATTTTGAAAATTCCTTTTAAACAGGTTCTCCACCTACCATAATAAATGCTCCACTTTTAGGGCGTAAACCCTAACTTTGCCTTATACCGTTTCTGGTCTTCTGCCAATCTGACACGTGATAAGTTGATGCTTTGACATGTTTTTTAACATGACTCTTAGGTTTTTGGCATCTTTTGGGTTGCATTGTGATAGTAAAGTATTGTGAATTGACTATATGTAATCCATGTTTTAAATCTGAACTTATGAAATCACGTTTGAACTTTGTCGGTTAATTCCTACAGCCATGCCAATTTATTCCTACAGCCAAATGATTTGTCCCTGTGATATGTGGATTATTTAGGATAATGTCATATGTGAGTTAATGAATGT
This sequence comes from Cryptomeria japonica, assembly GCF_030272615.1. Classification (NCBI taxonomy): domain Eukaryota; kingdom Viridiplantae; phylum Streptophyta; class Pinopsida; order Cupressales; family Cupressaceae; genus Cryptomeria; species Cryptomeria japonica. Next base: position 428,444,498 of record NC_081413.1, on the reverse strand, counting down.
ATTAATTGAGTAAGATACATATACATGTCCTTATATGTTGTTTTGTTTTAGTGCAGATAATAATTGATGCTGCGGTGGATGATTTTCTTTCGCGCCTAAGGACTGGAGAATCACGTTTAGATAACTGAAAATCAAACTGAAGGGGATCCAAGCAAGAGCAATGTATGGCATAATCGAAGTAGTTATACTTCACCATGGGAGTTTAACTCTAGTGCATATTGAATTCGCAAAATATCGCTTTGGCATGCAAAGACTATGGTTTGGTTTCAGATCCACGGTTCCTGCAGCCAAGCTCTGAGTTATCTCCTTCATCTGACAATTATCCGCCTCTTCTTCTGGGTGTGATTTGAGTTGTCCATTGTAGTTGATCTTTTCTTTACAATAATCTCTTCCTTCTTTCTTAGAGTTAGATAAGATGGAAAGGAAATGAGCAGAGTTTTGATAAGCATTCTGAATTTTCTCTTTTAGAATATGTAATCATTTTCAGGAAGAAATAAATAAAGAATATGTTGTTCTGATCTGTTAAAAGTATTTTGCTAGAAGTTTGATATCACTCATCCAAGGGGGCCCACTTGGTGAGTGATCCTGTGTTTATGATCATTGAAGTTAGTTTTTACTTAGTTGCAGTAGAAGTTCATGACTGGATTGTTCCTGCAGCCACTGGAAATAGATCCATTGATTGTTCCTGCAGCCAAGACAGAACGATATGATCTCTGTTATTTTCATTAGATCATTCCAACATTGTTTTGTGAATCTTTCATGTAGCCTTTTATGATTTCCATTCTTTCCTTTCCTTTCTGCATAATGTTAGTTACTGCAGTAATGCAGAATAATCATTTAAGGAGCTTAGTGCATATATATTGCAGACCCATTTCAAGTTTTACGTTCCTGGATTGATAAATAAATGAACACCAGCCATGAAAATAGTAAACTCTACCATATGAATGTCCAAACTTCAGATTGAGATTTCAATTAGAGGTATTATTATCATTATAGTTGGGGTAGAAATTTTTGGCGCCGTTGCCGGGGATGGTGTTTAGCTAAGAACCTTTTATGATTATTTTAGTTTTTAGTTAATTGTTTGAAATTTCATGAATCTGCATGCATAATAGAAGAAGAGATGACAGAGGTAGATTTTTGCCCACTCATCCTACTCATGCAGAAGATAATTTCCCAGATATAAACCCTTTTGCTAAACTGTATCAAGTCCCATAGAATTTGAATCACCCTGAATCTGAATTTCCAGAAGGTAGTCTTCAGTTCCTTTTTTATCCACAAGAAGAAGAATTTCCTATAGTAACAACCCCCACAAGTCCAATGCAAGGGAACCCTCCTCATGTTGGGAATAATCCACCACCACCACCTAGTCCAACGTTTGAGTTTCCCATTTTCTAACCAGCATGATAATGCTAACCTCAAGAACATTCCAGCATCTTCACTTCCTAAATTCTATGGGTTGGTGACAGAGGATCCAGATACATTTCTGTTTGAGTTTGATGTTCTTTGTAGGAGTTTTGACTATACTACAGATGCCCATAGACTCAAAAATTTTCCAGCCACTTTGAAGGAGTCATCCTTGAGATGGTTTATGAGCTTGGGTAGTAGCACAATCAATACATGGGATGAGATGAAACGGTTGTTTCTTGCAAAATACAAAGATTATTGTAGAGGCACTGATCATCATGGGGATGATATCTTTAGAATGACACAAACTGAAGATGAGAGCCTTGAGGATTATCTAGAAAGGTTTTTGTTTAGTGTCAAGAAGTCCAAGCATAGTACTTTGAATGAAGATTCCCTCAAATTGATATTTTTGAGGGGCATCAGTGATGAATGCACCGATTCCTTAGATCTTATGGGAGGAGGTGACATTACACAATCTACTTGGGCTGAAATAGGACAAATTTGCAAGAAGTATTCCAAATCTACTTCTAAGAAGAATAGGAGATTTAAGCTAGGGGCACCATCATCAACATCTGGAACTGGAGTTTCTAGATTGGAACTTAGCCATCTGTTAAAAGATTTCAAGGAGGACATTATAAACAATATGGCTGCTCAGTTGGATACATTGGCAGCTAAGAAGAAGCATGAGGAAGCTGATGCATTTCTTGCAGAATTATGTCCTCATTGTAAGCAGTGAAAGAAAGATTGTAGATGTAAGATGGTTGCAAATGTTTAAGTACTTGATTTCAAACCAATTCAAAGTGAGGATGAACAAGTCTTCTATGTTGCTCAAAGAAGGCCAAATTTTCAAACACAAGGTATGCCACCCAATCCACTTTCCTTTTCTGGTTATAGTGGTAATTCTTATGCACCAAATAACCAATGGCAACCACAGTATTCTCAAAATTATGGTAACTATCCACATTGGTATGGGTCACAAGGCCAAGGACAATAATTTGCTAATCAAATCTCCCAGTGGTAGTAGCCACAGGAAAACTAGTATCCACCTCAGGGTCAAGGGAACCAGTTTCAAGGGAATTGGCAACCTACCTCTCAATGGAGGGGAAACCCATCATGGCCATCCCAATCTTCTGGATATCAGCCCCCTGCTCAGCAGCCACACCCTCATGCTTTAATGCCTCCTCCTGCAGCTATAACTGCACCTCCTAAGCCAACGTAGTTGCCTACTCAACCATTGCCTAATCTAAATATCAAATCTCAGCAACAACAACAAGCTTATTCAACTGATGCTAATCAATACCCAGCCTATTCTTTATCACTAGATGATATTCACCTCCGATCTGGGACAACTCTACCTAATCCCTCTCATCTGGTTATTACTGAGGTACAAGAAGAGTAGTCAATCTCTAATTCTAAAGATACAATACCTCAGAATCAAATATTACCACCATTTCCCCATAGACTGAAAGACAAAGAAGTTTCCACTAAACAACAACAAAGCTTTGATATTCTTGATCAACTGAAGCACATTTGTGTTAAAATTCCATTGTTGCAAGCAATAAAGGATGTCCCTATATATGGTAAGGCATTGAGAGAAGCATGTCTAAAAAAACCTGACAGAAAGAAAAAGGATCCACAAATAGTTCATGTTATGGGTCAATTGGCTAATATTATGTTAGGAAAAATTGTTATTCCAAAGTATTCTGATCCAGGTAGTCCTGTTGTGAGTATAGTCATTAATGACAGTCAAATAAAAAATGTTTTAGTTGATCTAGGGGCGACCATTAATGTAATGACAAGGGAAGTAATGAAACATCTAGAGATCGATAGTTTAAGGGCTACACCCACAGTTCTCCAACTTGCTGATGGCTCTGTAGTAAGACCTGATGGTATCATAGAAGATATAGTAGTTATTCTAGATTCCTGGGAATATCCTGCAGACTTTATGATTTTATCTCCAAAAGCAACATTGGGGGGATATCCAGTCATTTTGGGTTGACCATGGCCTGCCACAGCTGATGCATATATAGGGTGTAGATCAGGAGACATGACTATTTCAGATGGTAGTTCCACAAAAACATTAGCCTTGTATTCCCCAGCACAACCTCAGCTTGAGCAGCAGCAGGCTATTTGGCCTATCTTGGGAGAGGAATCTAAAGAAATTGACTCTATTAATCACCTTATGATGATTAATAGAGGGCCACTCATGCAGTTATATGATGAAGAATCGATTCTTTATAAGGTCCCGATAAATGAATTAATAGAAGGTCAAGAATTGCAGGAATTGGTTCCAAATATTGTAGGTTTGGACTTTCCTGCAGCCACTGATATCTTGCATACCTTTTTGCCGCAGGAATTGTCTTATTCTTATTTTTCTAATATAAATCAGATTGATCTTACTATCAAGATAAATGTGGAATTGAATAAATATTTGAACATCAATAAGAATATAGCAGATACTCAAAAGGATAGCCTAGTGGACTTGCTGAAACTCCATAGAAATGCTTTTGCATGGGATTGATCTAGCTGTTTGTACTCATCATATTTACATAAAGGATAAGTGTTGCCCCCTCAGATAACCTCAAAGAAGAGTAAACCCTGCCTTGAAGGAGATAGTTAAAGAAGAATTACAGAAATTGTTGAAAGTTGGGTTTATCTATCCTATCTTTGACAGTCAATGGGTATCACCTTTGGTGATAGTTCCTAAAAAGGGAGGCAAATGGAGAGTATGTGTTGATTATAGAGCCTTAAACTTAGCCACAAGGAAGGATCATTTTCCATTGCCATTTTGTGGATCAGGTATTGGATTCTCTTGCTGGTAAGAGATACTTTTCATTTCTAGATGGATTTAGTGGCTATAATCAGATACAAATAGCTCCTGAGGATCAGGAGAAGACAACATTTACTTGCCCATGGGGCACGTATGCATATTCCGTTCTTCCTTTTGGGTTGTGTAATGCTCCAGCCACTTTTCAAAGGGCAGTGATCAGTATTTTTTCTGATATTTCTCAAGATATTATGAAAATTTACATGGATGACTTTACAACTTATGGCTCTGAATTTGATCAAGCATTGGGTAATTTGAAGAAATTTTTGCAGCGGTGTGAAGACTACAACTTGTCTCTAAACAGTGAGAAGTGTTTCATTATGATGGAAGAAGGAATAGTCCTTGGTCATCATATATCTGTACAAAGCATACAAGTGGATCCAACAAAGATCGAGGTTATTCAACATATTAATGACCCTATGAAGTAGAAAGATGTGAGAAGTTTTCTTGGCCATGCTGGATACTACAGAAGGTTTATCAAAGATTTCAGCAAAATTGCAAGTCCCTTATATTCACTACTTACTAAAGATGCAGAATTTAAATGGACCTTAGCATGCAATGAAGCTTTTTTAAAGCTTAAGCATGGTTTGACTCAAGCACCAGTTCTAAAAGGACCAAATTGGTCTCTACCATTCCAAATCCATACTGATGCATCTGACTATGCCATAGGAGCAGTGCTGGGACAAAAAATTGACAAGTTGGAAAATGTAATATATTATATCAGCAAGAATTTGCAGGGACCTGAATCGAATTATACAGTTACTGAAAAGGAAATGTTAGCTGTCATATATGCCCTTAATAAGTTTAGATGCTATATTATAGGGTATCCCATATTTGTGCATATAGATCATACTACAATTAGATATCTCATGAATAAGCTATCAATCACCGGTAGATTAGCTCGCTGGTTATTGTTGATGCAGGAATTTGATATCACAGTTGTTGATAAGCCAGAGAAGTATAATGTTGTTGCAGATTATCTTTCATGTCTTCAATTACAGGAAGATTCTACAATGATAGATGACACTTTTCCAGATGAGCATTTGTTTCTCATATAGGCTCATACTTCTTGGTATGCTGATATTGCCAACTATTTAGCTGTAGCTAAGATGCCAATTTCTTTTTCTCCTAAAGAAAGAAGGTTGCTAGTTGAGAAAAGTTTTAACTTTTCATGGATTGCTGATTGTCTATTTTATACTGGACCTAACCAAGTCATGTGAAGATGTGTCGGAGAAGATGAAACACATGACATCCTGCATGCATGTCATGATGAGCCATGTGGAGGTCATTTTGCTGCCAAAATGACAACACTGAAAATATTCAATACTGGATACTATTGGCCTACATTACACAAGGATGCAGCTCAGTACACAAGAAAATGTGACAGATGTCAGTGAATGGGCAGACCTACAAAATCTGATGAGATGCCACTATATCCTCAAATATTTGTTACACCATTTGACAAGTGGGGATTAGATTTTGTTGGCCCCATTGATCCACCTTCTAATGGCAAATCTTATATCTTGGTATGTACAGACTATGTAACAAAATGGGTAGAAGCTAGAGCTATGCAACATGCAAGAGATAATAAGGTGACTGCGTTTCTCTATGAAGAGATATTTACAAGGTATGGAGTACCAAGGGAAATTGTCTCAGATCAGGGACCTCAATTTACATCAACATTGATAAAAGCTTTGGTCAATGAATACAATATAAGACACATGAAATCTACTCCATATCATCCACAGTATAATGAACAAGTAGAAGTTACCAATAGAGAGCTTGAGGCTATTCTTACAAAAACAATGTCTATCTACAAGAAAGATTGGTCTCATTGACTTTCAGAGGCAATTTGGGCATATAGAACAACATGGCAAACACCAATTGGATTCACACCTTTTGAGATGGTTTATGGATGCCTATTGAATTTGAGCATAAAACCTTGAGAACAACTCTACAACTGAATATGACATTGTTTGAAGCACATAAAGAACACATTCAATAGTTAAATGCTCTTGATGAATGGAGGAAGATAGCTGTTCAACAGACATAATTGATTCAAAACCAAAGAGCAAGATAGCATGATAAATATATCAGAGAAAAGAAATTCAAAGTTGGTGACTAGGCACTCTTGTATGATTCCAGATATAAATATGCTATGGGAAAACTCCAAACAAGGTGGTTAGGTCCTTATGAGGTAGAAGAAGTTTTTCAGAATGGAGCAGTATGTTTGTCCACAATAGATCCTGTTCGATTTATATTCTTAGTGAGTGGACACCGCCTACGACTTTATCACAAGCCAACTACTAGAGAAGAGTTCCTGCAGCAGTTTGCTCCACAAAGTGAAATAAAAGCTCCTGCAGCAAATGGCAAGGTTCCTGCAGCAACTGCCAATGATTCGGTATCAATTCATGAGCTTCCTGTTGCACTTGAGTAGATTGATAAAAGTGATGTTCCTATAGCCTCTGCAGTGAACTTATTTACCGTATCATAATAAAATATTTCCATGGGAATATTGTTCTCTGTACATAAAGTTCCATCCACTACATTCCATCCCACTTTCTTACCTATCACTTCATTTCATTTCGCCATCATTTTCGCCCAATTGCAGGTACATGTATATTGTACTTTATTTTAATTATGCATTTATTATTTCATTATGATTTTATCTTGTTTAAATCCGCTCCAAACCCAAAATCGTGTCAGCATGTGTGGACACGTGCTAGGTTAAGTTGGGGGGGTACTTTATGGTCCTTTTTCCAATAAGATTTATTATCATTTTTTTTGATACCCCGAATTGATTTCCTAACTGACATTACATATGATGATTATTGTTTAACGCAAGTGAATAATAAAGTCTCCCGCCAAAATTAAGATATATATGTAGATTTTAGTTTTTTGCAAAACTGTCAAACATTTTGGTGAATCTGCAGAAGTATCAGAGTAAAAGATGGGTGGTGATCTAATTCGCCATGAGCCAACGGTCCATGAAGGGTTGCTGCAGGATGTTGTCTGTGAGCATTATTTTCGAAACCACGACTAGTTGGATTATTTCTTGAAAATCAGGGATTACAATGACGAAATAGCTGCAGAATTCATGCATTCCTTTGATGAAGGATAAGCTACAGTTAAAGGGTTGAGGGTAATTGCTATGGAGCAGAAAATTGTAGAGGTCATAGGGTTGCTGCAGGAAGGAGAACTCTTTCGAGAATCAAAAGACGCAAGGAGTGCCAGGGCAGAGTTCACAATTTCCACTGACAGACCCTTAATGGTGGATAGACAAGGGACTAGAAGGGTTTCTTTACCAGCACATTGGCCTCAGGTAGCTTTGTATGTTATGAAATATATTACATGTGAAGGGCAATATTCAAATCTGCATTCACCTCATTTTAAGTTACTTAGTCATCTATGTCATGGCTGGCGAGTTAATGTCCCTAATTTCTTATACCATCTCATTTCTATAAGTGCTAAGGAGACTCGAAAGTATGTAAATCGCCTTGTTAGCCATCATAGACTAGTTAAGTTGCTTGTACAACAGTCCCTGAGAGATGTTTCACAAATGGAATGGGGTGTATTTGAGGATATTCTGCAATTTAGGGTTGATGATGCCCCTATTGCGAATAATCCGCTGGCTCAAGAAGAGATTGTTGCAGAAGATCCTTCTGGTGAAGATGAGGGTTTGCTTGTTGCTGAAGGAGCCGCAATTATTATGGAAGAAAATATTGAAGCAGAGTCAATGGAAGAACAAGCCTCTACTTCTCTTCAAAGAGATTCACCCATTTTGCAAAGAGAAGGAAAAGAGTTGGAAAAGGATGAATCAGATGAATAATTTGTTATCCGGCCACAGGCAACGCAGATTCCTCCTACAGCCAAGAGGTGTCGAACAAAAACAAAAACTCCTGCAACCGTTTCAAAAGTGTATGTAAGGAGAACAAGAAGGAGGACACAGAAGACTCAACCAGTGAGTAATCCAGTAGAGGTTATTGCAGTAGAAACTTCGGAAGAAGAAGATACCACAGAGAAATCAATTCAAGAAAACCCTATGGAAGAAGAAATTCAAGAAAACCCTGTGGAAGAAGAAATTCAAGAAGAAATCCAAGAAGAGGTTGTAATGGATAAGCTAGCAAATCTTGCTTCTGTGGCATTGCAATGTGAAGAGATTGTTGATGATGTTCTACAACAACCTGAAGAAAATTTGGGAGATATGTCAACTCAGAATGAGGAGTTTATTGAAGAAATTCCACGGTCTAAGGTAGGACCTATTAGACCTCCTTCATCCCTAAGTAGTTTATCTATTGCTTTAACATTTTTTAGGTAATGGGAAATAGAGAAGGATAGGTTGCAGGGGATAATTAATAAGTAGCAAAAAGAGACTGAAACGAGAGATAATAGAATTGAGGAGTTAGAAGCTAAGGTAGAAGTGATTTATGGTATGGTTCCTGAGATGATGCAATGTAGGGCACCCCCAAGAATTTATGCAGTACATTTGAAAGAGCGGTATCTGAATTTCAGACTAAACCACATTGTTAGGGACCTTAATCCATCCTTGGAAACATCTGAGGAATTCTATCATGCTTATCAAACCTCTCCACATGTTGTGATGAATTTGTTATGTGAATTATATTTACATAACTATGTTGTACCCCAAGACAGAGAATGGAATCCTTTATTGTATATTGGGGATATCCATCTCAGAGCTTTAATGTCATGGATCCAAAATGAGATTATCATAGGACCACAAGCTAGGGAGTTTGAAAAATTAGAGCTTGACTGTCCATTACCATTGAGAAGGGAATCAGAAGCACCCGGGGTTCTTTATTATGAATGGCAAAAATTGCTAATAAGAGATGATGTTAGTAAGATAATACTTCCAATGAGAGAGGAAGTCTATCAAGCGTATGAGCATTTGGTTCAGACCCACAGGACAACCGCACTAGAAGGGTTAACTCAACGCTGGAATAATCTACCAGATCATTTAAAACTGGGAGAACCTTACTCATTACAGAATTTTCATGCAGCCATACAAAGAGCCTCTAGATATATACAACTAGGCAGGGAGAAAGCCAACAACTGGTTGCCATTGATCTTTCAGCCTCCGATCCTTATGTGGCCACTTTTGGCATCCCAACCAACAAAACAAAATTATGATGTAGTTGCAGAAGAAACAGCTAAATGGTCCAGGTTGGAAAAAATGAAAGGATTTTATTGGAATTTGCCTTCCAATGGAACCGGATAGGACACTGTTGGTGATTTCCAAGTTTCAGCAAAAATCAGAAATTTTCCTTTTGCTGCAGGAGCAACAAACCCTTAAAGTTGGGGGGCATGATAAGTTGATGCTTTGACATGTTTTTTTATCATGACTCTTAGGTTTTTGGCATTTTTGTGGTTGCATTGTGATAGTAAAGTATTTTGAATTGACTATATGTAATCCATGTTTTAAATCTGAACTTATGAAATCATGTTTGAACTTTGTCGGTTAATTCCTGCAGCGATGCCAATTTATTCTTCCAGCCAAATGATTTGTTCCTGTGATATGCGGATTATTTAGGATAATGTCATATGTGAGTTAATGAATGTATTAATTGAGTAAGATACATATTCATGTCCTTGTATGTTGTTTTTGTTTTAGTGCAAATAATAATTGATGCTGCGGTGGATGATTTTCTTTTGCGCCTAAGGATTGGAGAATCACGTTTAGATAACTGGAAATCAAACTGAAGGGGATCCGAGAAAGAGCAATGTATGGCATAATCGGAGCAGTTATACTTCATCATGGGAGTTTAACTCTAGTGCATATTGAATTCGCAAAATATTGCTTTGGCATGCAAAGATTGTGGTTCGGTTTCAGATCCACGGTTCCTGCAACCAAGCTCTTAGTTATCTCCTTCATCTGACAATTATCCGCCTCTTCTTCTAGGTGTGATTTGAGTTGTCCATTGTAGTTGATCTTTTCTTTATAATAAGCTCTTCCTTCTTTCTTAGAGTTAGATAAGATGGAAAGGAATTGAGCAGAGTTTTGACAAGCATTCTGAATTTTCTCTTTTAGAATATGTAATCATTTTCAGGAAGAAATAAATAAAGAATATGTTGTTCTGATCTGTTAAAAGTATTTTGCTGGAAGTTTGATATCACTCATCCAAGGGGGCCCACTTGGTGAGTGATCCCGTGTTTATGATCATTGAAGTTAGTTTTTACTTAGTTGCAGTAGAAGTTCATGACTGGATTGTTCCTGTAGCCACTGGAAATAGATCTGTTGACTGATCCTGCAGCCAAGACAGAACGGTGTGATTTCTGTTATTTTCATTAGATCATTCCAGCATTGTTTTGTGAAGCTTTCATGTAGCCTTTTATGATTTCCATTCCTGCCTTTCCTTTTTGCATAATGTTAGTTACTACAATAATGTAGAATAATCATTTAAGGAGCTTAGTGCATATATATTGCAGACCCATTTCAAGTTTTACGTTCCTGGATTGATAAATAAATGAACACCAGCCATGAAAATAGTAAACTCTACCATATGAATGTCCAAACTTCGGATTGAGATTTCAATTAGAGGTATTATTATCATTATAGCTGGGGTAGACAACAAGTATCTTATACCAGTTAAGGTCTTTTACCGGTGTCAACCAGGGGTTTGAGATATTTCACTGTTTGCTCCCCCTAAGCTTTTCTGATGCTTAGTTTGCCAGTTCAGTGACTTCCACACTGGGTGTAGAAACTGGTTCTTCTTGAATCACTTCTTCTGGCTTCTTCTTCCAGGTTTTCTTCATATCTACTTGAACAATTTCAACATCAATTTTTCCTTCCGGAGTGACTGGTATATCATCCGATATACTCTTTCTACTTCTGCAAAATCTTGCTGAATGACCTAGTTTGTTGCAATGTTAGCAAACCATTCTAGGTACTCTCCAAGGTCTATTATTCATGTTTCCATTCTTCCTTCTGCATGTTGCAGCAGTGTGACCATGACCATGAAAAATCATATAGATTGCTCTCCATCTGGTTGTTGCTTGATAGCCACCGCTACCTGAATGATGACTATAGGTATTAAACCGGTTTGGGTTCCAGTTCCCAGAGGGTTCAGGAAAAACTCCTTGATTCCTTTGAGGATACCTTTTGGTATTGTGCATGACAGACCTGAATTCAAATGCTCTATGCCCAAACTTGTTGCATGCATAACAATTACCATTGAATCTATTGGATCTTGGCTTATCGTTTAGAAAATAAGGAAAATTATTGTAAGCCTTACTTCTACATACATTAGCAGTGTGTCCTTCCTTGAGACAGTTAAAGAAAATAGGTTTGAACTTTTTCTTACCTTTATCCTTTGATGCCGGTTGTTTCTTTGATGCTCCACTTTTTGTTCCAGAGGTCTCACCTTCCTCGTATTCAGAGAAACCAAGTCCATTGGTATTCTTTACCGGTTTAGTTGATTCAAGCTTTTGCTCTAGCTTGACAGAGCTCTTATTGAATTTGGCAAGTATTTCCTTTGACTCAGTGAGTTCTTTGGAAATGGCAGCATTGGATTCCTTCAAGGTTGCATTCTTAGAGATAGTCATGTTTAGTTCACCTTGCACTTCTTCTTTTTCCATTTTGCTTCCATGAAGACGAGCGATAAGTGCACTGATCTCTTGCTTCAGCTTGGAGATCTCATTATCTTTGTCTTTTACTAGATCTTCAGCTTTCCTCCGAGTCTCAAGCTCTTGACACATTCGGATAGTTAGTCCTTCCAACTCCTTTCTCAGGTTGGAACTGGATTCATTTAGCTTTTCTACTTCTTGAATTATGGCTTCCATGTCCGCTTCATCAGATTAACTGTTTTCAGTTAGCTCCATCAATTTTTTAGCATGCTCTCTTCTTTTTGCCTGAGAGGCCTTATATTTGACCATAAGATCATCATAGGCTTGCTCAGACTGAGTGAGCCGATGAGTAATTTCCCTCATAGTGTATTCCCCCATATCTCTTTCCAAGTGGTTAGACTTATAGAAAGGTTGGCTCTAATACCAATTGATGAATACTAAGAGGGGGGGGGTGAATTAGTATACCAAACAATACTGTACTTATACACTTTAATAGTCTAGCAGTAAACCAGTAAAATAGTTTAGCAAACAGACCAGTTAACACACATGCAAACCAAATAGCAAATAATGCATTCACCCACAGAAGCACAATCACCATAACACAAGAGATTTTGACGTAGAAACCCAAATGGGAAAAACCACGGTGAGATGAAACTCAAAAGTAACTATCTGTAGAATAGTAACCAGACCGGTTAAGATCATACAATGTTCTTTACCAGAACAGATCTTGTTAGGAATCTCAATCTTTGTTAGGAAATAAGTTTGATTAAAGACTACCTTGTGAGAGGATTTCAGATCCACAGATGTGAACCGCCTTGTTAGAGGTTTTACAAAGGCTTTTCTGAGCCTACCTGGTTAAGGGTTTCTAACTTGTTAAAGATGTGAGTAATCAACAAGTGAATGATCTAGCAAATGGCACAGTCTGCTTGATTAGATCCATTGTAGCTCATAGCTAATGCATTTTAGCATTACTTCAGTCTTCAGTAACTCCTTACTTTGTTACAACTCATAGACTTGATCTTCTCAGTTAAGATCACACATTCAAAAGCTTCAATGACCACCAAAACCTAACAACTATTCTCATACATCCGCATACAACCCTAGACATGATGTCCTAAAAAGGATTCTGATTTCATGTCGGTCCAATAGGATTTCATTACAAGTTCCTAGGTTCATTGTATCTAGACACATTTGATAACACGACACAAAAACACCATCAAAGTGTCGGTGGATGGTAACTCATCACAAAAATATATCGGTTGGTAACTCATCACAGAGTATTACCGGTTTGTCCAACTTTCCGATTACTGGTTGGTGACTAAGAGTAATACCGGTTCAAATAGATTTCCGGTTGACAAAACTTGAAGACTGGAAAATGATAACTGTCGCTTGTGGCTCCTTTGCTCCGCTCCGCTTGAGATCCTTAAACCGCTTGATCTCTTTATGCCACTTGGGTCTTTATACCGCTTGAGATCGGTAAACACTTTCTGCATAACAACAGTAGTCTAAAGACTACAACATGATACTGGTTTGGAACAATTACCAGTTGAGCATAATTCATACATTCTCAGAGTGATCTCATAGCAAGTGTGTGTCCATCAATGACAATCACAACATAATCATCAAAATGCCAATAATTTATGATGGGTGATGGAGATAGTGGATTTGTGTATGGAGGGACGAGTAGGAAACGATGGAGGATGGGATATAAGGGCCCAAAATGGATTTAGCACGTGGGGGATATATGAAGGTAGATTTTGGGATATAGGGACCTAAAATGGATTTTGAGGATGAAAGAGGAAGATGGATCGTTGTTTTAGTTTTACATGATGGAGGAGGAGGGATGGTGATAAATGATTTGGAGGAATGATGCGGAGATGCAATGGTGTGTTTGGAAGCACATTTGGATTTTGCATTAGTTGCACCAACAATTTTGGATGAAGTGCCTTGGGATATGTAACCAAGACCATGAGATCCTAGACGTGTTTTAACATGGATGGGCTCCAAATTACCTTGCTCATATAGGCCTAAGCCTTTACCTTTATAGTTCATTTTTTTGAGCATTTTATCTAAAGTAGGATACTTGTTCTCTGGGTAACAATATGCGAGTCCTTTATTAGATGGAGGAGAATGGGTGGTGTATATGAGATGTACTTCTGCTGCGAGTGAACTGCCATGTATGAATGTAAGCGAACCAAGGGGATAGAGTGATGGTAGTGGGATGGTTTGGATAGGAGGGAATGAAGGATCAAGAGGTGGAGTAAATGGGACATGAGGATCTTGACTTGGAATAGGGGATGGTAGGGGTTCTTGAGATGGAGGAGATGGAATGGTATGATCTTGACTTGGAAGAGGGGATGTTAAGGGATCTTGAGATGGAGGAGATAGAATGGTAGGATCTTGATTTTGATCAATAATTTTTTTAACATGCTCTAGAACAAGATCTTGGCATGAGGGTATTGATGTGGATGGTTTGATGGGAGGTGAGTGGGTAGACTCTTCAAAGGGAATTGATGGAACGATGGAAGATTCAATGACTTAGGTGGATGGATTGGGTGGAAGGATGAGAGGTTTTTCAATTGGGATAGATGGAGTGGATGAAAGGATGGGGAGTTCCTCAAATGGGGTAGATGGAGCAAATGGGAGGATGAGAGGTTCTTCAATTGAGATATATTGACTGGATGGAAGGATGGGAGATTCTTCAACTGGGAGAGATGGAGCAGATGGAAGGATGAGAGGTTCTTCAACTGGGATAGATTGACTGGTTGGAAGGATGGGAGATTCATCAACTGGGAGAGATGGAGTGGATGGAAGGATGAGAGGTTCCTTGGATTGAGTTTGGATGACTGTAGGAGTATGTGATGGAGATTGTGATGGAATAATCTCAATGAATGAAAGGTCTTTGATGGTTGTAGAAAGTGGGAGAGGAATGATAGATGTGGGAGTTGGAAGGGAAGCTGGTGGATTGAGATAAGATGCCGTGGATGGTGGAGGATTGAGATGATATGAAGGATTGCGATTGGTGCCATGTTCTTGTTCATGAATGTTAATCACAAAAATGGATGAAGGTGGTGCCTATAGATAAATGAATCGCCGTTGTGAAACAATAGGTTGTGATGCTACTTGAGGTTGACGTTGCAGGGAACTGACCACTTGTGGCATTGATTGGATGGGTGGGGGAACAAATGATAATGAAATTGTGTAATTCATGCCCCCAGTCATAGCTTGTGTGACAAATGATGGTGGATTAGGATTAGATGAAGGATTGAGATAGGATGAAATATTAGAATTGTATGGAGAATTTGGATAAGATCAAAGATTAGAACTGGATGGAGAAGTGAGATAAGATGGGAGATTAGAACTGGATGGAGAATTTAGATAAGATGGAAGATTAGAACTGGAAGGAGAATTTAGATAAGATGGGAGATTAGAACTGGATGGAGAAGTTAGATAAGATGGGAGATTAGAATTGGATGGAGAATTTAGATAAGATTGGAGAATATAACTGGATGGAGAATTTAGATAAGATGGGAGATTAGAATTGGATAGAGAAGTGAGATAATATTGAAGATTAGAACTGGATGGAGAAGTGAGATAATATGGCGACGTGACTTGGAAATATGTCTCATCAGGTTGATCAACCATACCCTCATCATCATCGACATAGGGTGAAGTGGAAGAAAATAAGGAATGATAATACTCATCATAGTAAGATTGAGGGATGACTTGGATATATGTGTCATCAGGTTGATCAACCATACCCTCATCATCATTGACATAGGGTGAAGTGGAATAAAATGAAGGGCGACCAAACTCATCATAATAGAATTGTGACATGAAGATTAGTTGATGAGTTGGAGAGATGAAAGACGAGAATGGACGATAGACCAAAGACCAAGATGAAATGGTAACTAACTTTGAAGAAGCTGGAAAGAGGATGAAATTTGATATTCATCCTCTAACTTAGGAAGAAGGAAATGATGATGTGAATTGGGAGACAAGATATGATAATGAATGATAATCCTGATGCTGGGAGGTATGAGACATAAAGTGATCTAAGAAACAATCGACAACATCTGGATGCAAAAGGGACACAATGACTGAATGTCGCGCGATGCCACGAACTAAAGGATACTAATTGAACAAGAATCTAGAGATTTACAGACAACATAATGCCTAGACCAAGGAAATCTAGGACCAAAGAAACGCATGGATAAAGATATCAACTATTGGTAATCCAAATATTTCTACCACAATGAGGACAACCTAACGGTAGTGTAACAACATCGAAAGACCAAGATCATAAAAGGTAGATCCTGAAAGCTGGTAAATCAAGTAATTTCTAAGACAATATGGATATCATAACAATAGTGCTATGACTTCTAAGGACAAGACCACGAAAGATAAGTCAAGAACTGTTGAAAGAACAAGAAATGTCTAATGCAATGCATACAACATAATGACAACATAACAACGTCTAAGACCGAGGTCAAACAAGGTGAATTCTAAATGCTGGTAGCTTAAGGAAAATCTGACATGACACAGACAACACTTCAACAACGTGACAATGTCTAAGACCAAGACCGTATAAGATAGATGCAAACTGCCAAAATATCAAGAAGTGTATAATGTAATGCAAACAACATAATGACAACACAATGACGTCTAAGATTGGGATGACCAAAGATAGACCCTAACTGCTGAAGAAACATAAGATTGTAAATCAATGAAACATAAATCTGACAACATAACAAGACTAACTGACAAATCGTGACAAGATAAAGCCAACTCGCTATAATAGGCCACAAAACCCGCCAAAACAAGACGCAAACCCACTAGAGCAAGATGAAAATCCGCTAGAACAAGATAGGCAAGGCTGAAAAATGCTTGGACAACATAACGGTACCAAAAATGCAAACTCACTGGAACAATACAATAGACAGTATCAAAAGCGAACCCACTAGAACAAGACTTAAAAACAACCAGAGCAAACCCGCTAGAACAAAGAGAAAACCCACTAGAACAAAGAGCAAACCCGCTAGTTGAGAAAATGACATTGACTGCGCTAAGTATGTCAATTCTGGCTCAAAGTTGACAGCATTCCCGCTAATACAAGACTGTAAACCCGCTGTAATAGGCCACATACCCGCTAGAAATGACTTCAAACCCACTAGAATGATATTTCGACAAAAGACTTGACACCAAACATATCAATCATGAAGATATGACCATAAAATAGATAAAATCAGTTAAGTACAACCCTATGGATAGTCAAATGATGGTAAGTGTTAAATCTCTTGACCATAAAATACCACTTCCAACTGGATAGATAGAATCTTGACAGCACTAGCTCCACCCTTGACACACACTTCTTGGGCATGCCAAGCTTTGAATTCCTGGGTAATCACTTCCCAGTGAATTTTCTATCTCGAATTGGGGGGTACATGAGGTGTTTCTTTGATATGCATGTATCACAACACCTGAGTCAACACATAGAAGGATTTTTGGTTGCTAAAGAACAATTGGCTCGTAGTTGGAGAACTTTCGAGGTGAACTAGGTAGTCATACATGCGGTGGCTAGCTCATTTAAGAGATATCCCAACTTGTAGAACACGAATTTTATGCATCTACCACACAAGCACCAGGGGATTTTGACTTGTGTCAAGACCACAAAGGTATTTGCATAATGATATTGAGGGAAACCATCGACATAATACAATGTTACCAGTTGATTTATAGCTTTCGCTAAAATCACAAACATTTATGTAGCGAACTGAAAGAAAGTACCTCTTGGGTCGTTCTCCCCTCACCCAACCTTATAGGCTACTCGGGGGGACATACCCTCCTACTTAGAAAGTAAAATCGAGTGTCACTAACACTTTTCTCTTGCACCTACAACCATGAGAGCCAAAGGGAGAGGATAGTGTGTGTTAGCAGTAGGACCACTCTATAGATGCACAAGCGTGCAAGACACGAAAAACATGGGGTTCATTCCTTTACTTGAATTGAAGTGTGCCTAATTACTCAAAAGACACAACATGTCCATTCCCTTAGTTGAATTGAAGTGTGCATAATTATGCAATAAGACATAAAATAAAGAAGGAAATGAAACAATTGAAATAAGCAAATTTGTTTCAACAAAACCCCACTTTCTTTAGCATTCCTACAAGCAAAATGTTAGTGTTTAAATATGTAGGGGTCTTCTTATAGCTTGAAATATTGCACAAGTGTTAGTAAAACCATCCAATAACACACAAATTAGTTGGTTAGTACTAGAATAGTATTCTAAAAAATCATGTAAATGATAATTAGAAATCCTGCTACTTTGTGGCGCAAACCCATTGTTTCAAGGCGCAAACCCGTTGTTTCAAGGCGCAAACCTGTTGTTTCAAGGTGCAAACGCGTTGGTTTAAGCAAACCCGTTGGTTGTCTAAAATGCGTTCCCACCGCTTGTCTAAAATGCTAACACATAAGTTAGTTGATTAATACCAAAATAACATTCAAGAAAATCATATAAATGATAATTAACGATCCAGGTACTGTGTGGCACAAAC
The DNA here is from genome assembly GCF_030272615.1 of Cryptomeria japonica. NCBI lineage: Eukaryota > Viridiplantae > Streptophyta > Pinopsida > Cupressales > Cupressaceae > Cryptomeria > Cryptomeria japonica. Next base: position 428,426,132 of record NC_081413.1, on the reverse strand, counting down.
CCGTTGTTTTAAGCGAACCCGTTGTTTCAAGAAAGCAAACCCGCTGGTGCAAGATAATTAACTCGTTGGTGCAAGATAGTGAACCCGCATGTGCAAGATAGCGAACCCGGTATTTCGCAGATAAAAGCCAATTATCATTTATTAAAAACCAAAACTTAATGAAAATTTTACCTTCCATACGAAATTGATGATGGCGATCCCACTGTCGTATGAAAATGATATTAGCGAACCTGCGGTTTCAGGGTGCAAACTCATTGTTTTAGGGTGCAAACCCATTGTTTCATGAAATCACAGAATTGAGAAAATAGACTTTCGGCTAGTCAGAAATCGGCTTGTAGATCCGCTTTTTTTCCTGCAAGTGCTCAAAATCTGCAATAAACACACTCAAACAACAAAAAATGTTAGAATGACCCGTGAAGTGGATCCCACCGGGTGTGCCAGAAAATATGTGATTAAAAATATGCGTGCAAATACAAAGGATAAAAGATAAACTAATTAACAAAAACAAGCATAAGACATCATGCACCTAAAGATCAAAATAGTAAAATCAAAGCAAAAACACAAAGAAAAGCTATGCAAACCCCAAATCCCTGCTTCAATTCGATTATTTTGCGATTGGATGTGTGCTCATGACGTTGATTCAAATGCTCGATTGTATTCCATGATTTGATGAAGATAAAAATTCAAATGATAATGGATGTGTGAGTGTGAATAGTGATTTCAATAGGGTAACACTGTGTTAATGAATAGTGGATTCGAGAGGATTTGGTTTAAAAATGGAAGGTTTATAAAGAAGATGAGAGGAAGGAGGGGGTGTGAAGAGGAGACACTTGTACTCAAAGGGGACAAGTGGCTCAACTAGAGGGAAAGGGGTGACATGTGTCCCTAAGGACACATGTCCATTTTGGGCAAAGCCACCCAAAATAGGATATTTTCCTCAAAAAGGGGGAAAAGAGGTTAGGATGTGCACATATGGAGGTTTGGAGGATGACTAGGTTAGGGTTAGTTAGGGAAAGGGTTAGTTTAGGAGCCATGTGATCAAATGGGATTTGAGTCTAATTAATTAATCCACGGGGGTTTGGGAGAAGGGACATTTAATTAATTAAAGGCAATTAATCAAATGGGATGGCAAAAAGGGGATTAATTAACTAGGTTAATTAATTAGAAGGAAATGGGTTGGGGGTTAATTAATTAATTAGAAGGAAAAGGGGTTAATTAATTAATTAAGAGAATAGGATTGGGGGATTAATTAATTAAGAATTAATTATTTGGAAGAATGGGATTATAATTTGATTAAATTAATTAACAAAATTTAGGTGTCTAATCATCTCCTTCCATGGCTCCGAGTGATAAGGGTGATAGTGCTCAACAACCATTTGCGAAGTTCAAACCAAACAAAGGATTCATCAAATTCAATGACAACAACAACAACAGTCAATTCGTAGGTGCTACAGGTGTGCCTCCTTTGTTTAAATTCTTTAAAAGAGAAAAAGAGTTTACTCCTTTGAATGAATCTTTGCATAGCACTATGTCTCAATTAATACAGAAGAATGTGTTGAAACTTCCCCAAATCAAACCAAGTGATTCATCTAAAACAAATTCCCCTTACTTTGATGCTAATTTTTTTTGTCAATATCATCGTCAACCCAGTCATGATACTGAGAAATGTTTTTAATTGTGAAGTAAGATTCAAGAATTGATTGATAACAACACTATATCTGTGGAAAATTGAATGATAAAGGAAATAAATCTGTAGCTCCTCTTAATCAAAACCTTCAAATTTTCACTGATCCTTTACCATCCCATTCCACTAATGTGATTGAGACTAAACATCTTGCTTTCTCTCCCAATGATGTGAGCCTTCAATCTAATAACGTGGTGAACCTTGTAGATCAACAAGAACCTCCTAAGGATTTATGCATAACATTTGATCCTAGTGAGACCATTAAGGCACCCGATGGTCCATTATACATAAGTGCGAAATTCAAAGATATACCTGCTAGAGGAGTCCTTATTGATCATGCTTGCATGGTTAATGTGATAACTGAAAAATTTCTTTATACTTTGCAATTGCATCAAGTGATATATGATGATACTAATGTGATAGCTGGAGTTTTTTATGGCTTCTCTTGTCCTGCTATTGGTTCTATAACACTTCCTATTGATGTTGGCACTAAATGCTTAGATGTTCAATTTGCTATCATTCCTATATCTGACCAATTTCATGTGAAGATGGGACATCCTTGGCTCTCTTCCATGAAAGTGAACGCTTCTACTATTCATAAGTGTTTGGAATTTCTTCATTACGGTGAAATAATAATTCTTAATCATAGCATATTTCAGCCTACAATGAGGCATGGAGATTTTTATCTTGATTATTTTTGGTCCAAACAATTCAAGCCTCTTGAACCTAGAAGTGATGCTCTTTTTAGATCATATCAAAAATGGAAAAATGAAATGATTTTATCCTTGAGTAAACCTAGAAATCCAACACTTAGCATTCCTCTTGATGATCATATACCCCTTCTTGAGGATAAGATTGTTCTTCCTCCTAAGGAAATAAATAATCTTCTTCCCAAAGAAGCATCTATTCCTTCTCCTAAAGAGAAGAGTGTCCTTTCTCCAAAGAAAAGAGATATTCATCTTCCTAACAAAGAACCTATTCCTTCTCCTATGGATGAGTCTCCTCTTCCTCCCAAAGGTAGAAAAACTCTTCCTCCTAAAAAAAAAACTATCCCTCCTAAGGTTAGACCTATCCCTCCTCCATATGAAGGATCTGGTCTCCTTCCTACACCTCCCATTCCTCCTTTGTATGGTATATTCCCTCCTCCTTCATCTCATAGAGAGAAGTGACCAACCTCTCCCATTGTCCAACCTAAAATACCTCAACCCATTCATCCTTCCCTAAAAGAAGAGACAAAGCCTATACCTAATGAACCTAACCCTCCTCAACTTTCAACCAAGACTAGATGAAACCGTTGTGTGAGAGAACACCAACAGAGACATCGTGCTAGAGCTCATGAAGGTGCTTCCCAAAAAATTTCTTCTCCCAAAACACCAACAATTGACATGATCCCATTTTATCCTAAACATGATGTTCAACCTAATTCTTAAAGACACAAAATACTTAAGACAAATGATGATTCTATTCCCATTAGAGCTCCTATTCTTATTAATCTTGATGAAGAAATAGGTGAAAATGTTCTTAATGATGAAAATGTTGATCCTAATATTTCTAATGATGAATATGAATATAATTATGTTGACAATGACTTATTAGCAAAATTTTCTAAAGCATTAATCCTAGCTCCTAGTAATGAACAAAGTGACTTATCATTAGAGCATGGTCCTTGTTTGGAACTTGTGATATCTCCATCTACTGTTCTTGATGTGGCTCCTCTTGCATGTTGTCCACCTTCCTAAAATAATGATTAGTAAGAACGGGGGAGGACGACGTGCTTGATTAGCTTGATTAGCACTGTAGACTCTCTCTTTCTCTCCTCACTTGCTTGTTTGTGACATTATTCTATTTGTTCTCCCTATTCTTCTATTTTTTTGTCCCTAGTGTTGAATACTTGAGGACGATGCAAAGCATTGAGATCTCTTTTGGTCTCGCCCATGTCAACTCAAAAGACACATGTGTTCCCTTCTTCCATGGTGGTTTCCTCTCTTTGGGGGATGAGGATGATTCTATGCATATATACATATACATGATATACATGAGTTATCATAAAAATCATATTGACTCCAAACTTAGGTGAAACCACCTCATAATTTGTGTTTTGTGTTCATTATCCTTTGATTTGTCCTCTCTTGGGGGCTAAATTATTGTGATAACGTGCTTGTCTTCTTTGGGTGTATCCTACCTTAAAGCAATTGCTCTCGGTGAGGCGTACACAATTGCTTTAACATGGGGGCATACACCCCACTCATGATTCTCTCTTTTGATACTTAAAGTTACTTAACAAACTTTGTCTTTTCTTTGTATACTTTGGTATTCCTTTCACGACTCATGGTAAGATAACCTTACTAGTTGTAGTCATTGTTCTCTCTCTTTCATGGTCATCCTTTTTGCCTTATCATTGAAGATGTAAGATCCTAAAGTCCACTAGGGGCTTGGTGAATCTTGCCTCCTTGATGTGGTGAAAGTCTTTCAATTTGAATTCCTTGTACTTTACCGATAGTATTTGCGTAAGCTCATACTACCGCTAAAGTGGGGGCTAAATGTAACGTCCTTAAATTGCACCCCTTGCAATTTTCGACTACATTTGGGTCTTCGCCTTAGTGTTTGTACCCCTTAGCCTAATTGGAGACCTGCATATGCTCATGTGCATCAAAAACACATTACAATTCAACATTGTGCTATGCCCACACCTTGATCCTGCCCCAAAATAGGGTGTGGTACTCTAAGATCCCCTATTTTGGGACCTCCCTTGATCCTCTCCCTTTGGACCTAACTCAAATTTGAAGTGGGAATTCCCTCCTATGTCAACTCAAGTCAGAGAATCAGTGAATTAAACCCAATGGCAAGTATATAAGAGGGATTTCCCCTCTCATTTGACATCACAAGAAATATAACGAAATTCAATCAGGCATCAAGCATTCAAGCATTCAAGAGCAATTGAGCATTTTTAGTCTTCCTTCAAGCTTTGGAGCAACAATAGAGACAAGATTTCAAGCATTGAAGAGGAGACCAAAATTCTACTTCATGAAACCCTAATCCCATTGTGGAGGCAATTAAAACTTCACAAGGAGGTATAAGCATTCCAATTTCATTCAATTTTACATCCCCTAAAAGAGGAGGATTTCTACTTTCAGTCATTTCATTTACATTATTTCAACCACTTGGTTAATTCCAAAACCCGGGTTTGATCTGAAGACAAAACCCTATTCCCAACACATTTTCCTTTCTTTTGTGTGTGCAAGAAACAAGTGTGTAGTTGTACTTCTGGAATTAGGCTTTATGCATAGAGACGAAAAAAACCCTTTTCGATGAACGAAAAGTTTAGAGGAACGATAGGAGGGCGCCCCTGTCTGGACACATGGTCCCTGCAACTTTTGCTAGATTTCGCAGAGCAACTCTAAATCATCTCAAACTTCTCAGATCCAGGTGCACGACTGAATCCCAAATCTGTAGCTCATTGTTTTCGCATCCTTTGTCTCCATTTTCAGCATTTACTCCTAATTCAATCAATCAACTTACAAAAGAGGGTCAATTGCATTTTAATTCATTCCAATCTTCTTAGTTTTCAATCCTTGCATCCTCTAGTATTGGATCTAGTAGATTCAACCCCCTCTTTTGAATGTAAAGTCCCCCTCAAGTGAAAATTGGAGCTACTGAACTCCCTCTTCTTCCAAGTGGCAAATTGGCTAAGGTTCTCCAATTTTCCACTTTACATTTTGGTGAACCCAACGTGTCTTATACTTGCTTCTGATTTTTGTTTTCAGATTTGAGTGCATGCAATTTAAAATTCAAATTTTTAATTACAAGCTTAATTTCTTTGCAATTTTTAAAAAATTAGAGGTTAAATTCATAAAAACTCTAATTTTTAGATTCCAAATTGAGCTTGTTATTTGGCTAAATTGGATTGATTGTTTCAGATTAGAGAACTTTTCAATTTTTAAATTCAAGTTTTCATTTACACTTTCAATTTTAATTTTTTTAAGAAATTAAGTGGTTGAATCATAAAACCCTAATTTTTAATTTTCAAATTCAAATTGTGGATTGTGTAAATCTTGAATTAATTTTCAGATTGGGCTCTTTGCTTCAATTTCAAAATTCATTTTCCCTCCTTCCAACATTCAAATTTAGGATAATGGAAAATGAATGTTGGATAATGGATAGGGTTTTGGAAGACTCATGGAAAAATTGATGGGAATATTGGGAAGACCAACATTGGCACACACCTAGAAGGGTGGTGTAGTTGGAGAGGAGGGGGTTTAGAGTTAGATAGAGGATCAAATGTTGATTTTTGGAAATGAGGACCCAAAATAGATGAAGGGGATGATGGACTTGGGATGGTGGATTTTAGGGCATAAGGGCCTAAAATGGATTTTGAACATGAAGGATGTTTAAATGGAGGAGTGGAGTGAGATTTTGGATTATCAAGTTTGGATGCCAATTTGGATTTTACTTTGAGATGCATTGCTTCTCTGAGTAGTTTGAGAATCCACATAGTTTTTTATTTTTTATTTATTTTGGGCCTTTGTGCCCTTTTGGAGTTTCTTTCTTTTGGATCATATTTTTCTTTTCTTGAGCATGTCTTTTTTATGCGACACATTGATCCTTGGATTTTTGTAGAGTTTTGGTCTTATGGAGTTTAGATTTGGTATCCAAATTTCTTCCAATATCAATGGTGCGAGTGCATGAGGATGGATGACTTGGAGTTTTTATGGATGGGATGATGGAGGGAGAGTGTGGGAAGGGATTCAAGGATGTGTGGCTTTTTTATATTTCTTAAGGATCATTTGAGGTGATGGAGTGGTGGATGGAGGGATGTAAGGACCTAAGATGGATGGAAGGGATGAAGGGTTTAGCATGGGAACATAAGGACCCAAAATAGATGTGGATGAGGCAGGAATGAACTCTTGGACACAAGGGCCCAAAATAGATGGGGAAGATTGGGGATGGTGTGATTTAGATTTATACGAAGGGCTTTTGGATTTAGGAGGGATGGAAGACATACCAACATCTTGAGCATGATATTTATAGCCAAGGCCAAATGAACTTGAATTTTCTTTGATTTGGAGGGGTTCCAATATTCCTTGTTTATGTAGGCCTAACCCTTTGCCTTGATAATTCATTTTTTTATAAATTCTTTTTTCCAATAGGATACTTATTATTTTGGAAATAAGATGTGAGTCCATTTTGAGGGGGATGGGATGTGGAAGGGATTATAAGCTCTTGGAGGAAACCAGAGTGGATGAAGGTGGAAGAGCCAAGTTGATAGGTATGGGATTCATGGATGGATTGGAGAGGGGTGATGGGATCTTTTAGAGTACTAGGATCATGTGTGGGACTAGGAGGAATATTAAGATTGTGAGATGGATTGGTATCATGACATGGAGATGAAGGAATACATTGAGCTTGACTTGGGATGGGCTCATTTGGTGGAGTGGAAGGGATGATTGGATCTTGAGATGGACTGGGATCATGACATGGAGATGAAGGAACACTTTGATCTTGACTTGTAAGGGGATCATGAGGAGGAGGAGGAGGAATAATTGGATATTGGGATGGAAAGGAATCATGGGAGGGAGTGGAGGCTAGACTTGGATTTTGAGATGGAGAGGCATAATTAGATGGAGGGATGCTTTGATCTTAATATGGAGAGGAATCTATGCTATAATGCTTTGGAACAAGGTATTTACATGTTTGGTATTGTGGGGATGGTGTGATGGATGAGGATATGGATTCTTCCACTTGGGTGGGTGACAAGATGGAAGTATCATGAAGCTTAGGGGATTGCAACTTATCTTGATTTGGAGGGGATGGAGGTGGATGTATGACTTGGGGAGATAGAGCAACTTTGTTTGGAGGTGGGGATTTTTTCTCCTTTTCTTCTAATTCTTGGATTATTTTGTCCATGGCCTTTAAGAATGGGTATACTTTGGATTTTGGAGGATTAGGACTATGTGGAGGATTAGCATTAGATAAAATATTGGGATTATGTAGTGGGGGATTAGGATTATGAAGAGATTTAGGATTATATGAAAGATTGGGATTATGTCATGGGGGATTAGGATTATGTGGAGGTTTAGTATTAGATGGAAGATTGGGATTCTGTAGTGAGGGATTAGGATTGAGGCTTGAGAACTATGGTGCAAATAAATTGGATGGTGAGTGAAGGTGTTGCAAAAAGACGAGGATTAGGATGTAGAAGTCTTCTTGTGAGTCCCTTCTATTAGGTCTTTGATTATGTTTTTCATATCTTGGATCTCCTTGGCTAGGTTAGGCGCTTGGGATGTGGATGGGGGGGGGGAGATTATTGAGGTATATATACTATCTAGGAGGGGTGTGTTTATGAGGGATAGTATGGGGACATGGATGAGGGATAATATGGACATGGATGAGGGATAAGATCGTTTTCACTTGTCAAAGGTAGAGGAAGGACAAGGAATGTGATATGGATTGGCTATAATTGAGTGAGATAGAAAGGATGAAGATATTGTAGATGTATTCAAGGTTGTGGGATTGACTTCCAATAAGTGGATTGGGGTGGGGGACGTGAATAGGTAGAAGTTGGATAGCTTTAAGGAATACATGAGTTACATGGGCATGATTGATAGGTTGGATGGGTTAGATGCATGGTGTTTGACATAGATCCTTGAACTTCCATAACCATTTTTCAAACCAACCCATAATGTTTTGATATGGGTTTTGGATTTGGATTAGATGAGGTCTTTGATGAGGATTGGGATTAAGTATGGATGAAATTTGGAAGATGGATGATGGATGTTTAGGGATGATTTTAGATGGGGTTTAGGTTAGAAGAATATGATGATGAAATAAAGGTGGGTTGAGATAGTTGGATTTTGAATTGGAGGAAGGAGGAGGTTTGGAATGTGAAGGATGTTATATGTTTGGATATGATTTTCAAATGATGATTTTATATTAAGGATTGAGGATTGGAGGCTTGATTGAGATAAATTAATGGTTAATAGGTGATTGATTTTGGATAAAGAGGTAGATGGATTGGATTAGGATTTGGTTAGAATGGTACTAGGCTGACAAGGGGATTGGACTAAGATGATGACGGAGGATGATGATTGAGGATGATAATGGATAGAATATGATTAGGAAAAGGATTGATTATGGGATTGGACCAAGAGAAGTGGATTTTGGAGGATGATTAGGATAAGAATTAGGACCTTGATTGGAATGATAGGGATTATTAGGATGAAACAAGATGTGTGATTAGGATGATTTAGTTGATTAGGAGATGATGATTGAGATGATCAAGGGTTATTATGATTGTATCTATGGATGATTAAGATGATTAAGGAGGTGATTAGAATGAGAGAATTAAGATGGGTGATTATGATAAGAGGTATGATTAGGAGGAGGTTGATAGACGAAAGATTTGACTTGGAGATGATGTGGAATGCTTGACTTGAAGGACACCTAGACTTAAACAAACAAATTTTTTTTATTTTTTTAAAAAATATTTTGATTTTTATGAGCTTTTGATTTTTTTTTTGGACTTTTGAGTTTTGTGTATTTTTTAATTTTTTTTTTTGATTAATATGAAAACACACAATGAAATGATGAAAAATACAAAACCCTATGGCTCAATTTGGATGATGTGTCTTCCTTTGGTTTCAAGTGGGGAAGGTGATTTAAACATTCAAACACATAAGACACACCAACAAGCCTACTCAAGTGGGATTATCAATCCTTGTATATGCACAAGGCACGATAAGAAAATATGACCATTTTTTTTTACCTATGCTTCACAAGTTCAACTAGGGAGTGTCCTCTATATATGCAAGGTACATGAGGCCCAAATTTGTAGATGAAAGTGAATAATGCTAAACAGTCAGGAGGAGACAATAACCCAATCTCCACCTTCACTCCCTAAAGGTATATTGTTCTTTGGGGCTTAGCCAATATTGACAAGATTCTACTTCCAAGAGGGGTATATTTATATTCACCCCCCATTATTTATACTCCTTCAAAACACGAGAGTTGAGGCCGTCCCTTGGGGTGATGAAATCCCCAAGTAGGCCTCCTAAAAAAAGAAAATAAGACCACTTATTTTTGGTGCACTCAAGTTCACCACCAGAACGTGTGAGGAGAGCATATGTAAGTGGTCTTGGGTTAAAAGAGTCTTGTTCATTTTAGATCCAAGTCCAAATGTATGGGGTTCATTTTAAACCCAATTTGAAGATATGAGGAAAACATGACAAATATATTGTATAACACAATAATTAGTTTAAAAGATGGATTCCTTGTGACTTTCTAATAGATTTGATTTTTTTTTTTGTTGCTAAAAAAGGATTTCATAAGACAAAGTTATGTGCATTTTAAGATTGTAAAAAAAAAAGTTGACTTTGAACACATGCACCTAATTTTTGAAGCAAGATATAAAGAAACTATTAACAACCCATTTTAGAGCTTTGAGTCCTCTTTCCAACACATTTTTAAATTTGAAAATCCAATACTCAAGTGAAAAAGGTATGACCATTTTATAAAAACTATTTTTCTACCAAGCATAGATGTCGATTCACAGACGCAAATGTTGAAACATAGACGCAGATTCACAGGCAAAGACGTTGATCCATAGTTTTTGATGACAAAATTAAGGAAAAAAGGCTCTAAATTTGGGTGGAGATTCTAAATCTCAGGAAAAGATGCTAATTTAGAGGTAGAGACATTGTTCTATAGTCAGAGACATTGATTTAGAGGCAGAGATGCTGCTTCAGAGGTGGAGACATCATTTAAAGGCCCTGTAGAAAATAGTCAGCTAAAAATCCTATAAACATGGTGAAATAGTTAGATCAGAGATGCCGTTTGTAGTCAAAGATGTTGATTCAAAGGTGCAAATGCTATTCTTTATTTGTAGACATTGTTTTTCTAACCTGTGTGTGTTTACTCACAAAAAATTCCAAATTTTTATTAGAAATCAAGGGACGTGGGTCCCACTGGGTGTGCCAAAATAAAAGCATGAAAATATAAAGCTTAAATAGTGATATAACATCAAAATTAAATGTAAATCCAAATCTTATACCTTTCCTACTCAATAGATTGAGCTAGAAGTGAAGGCATCCTTTTCCACTTGATTTGCTCTTTTGATGTTGTTGATGGGAAGAATGTGGTTTCTCAAACTAGCAGCATGATGTTAGGATGAAGTTGGATTGGATAAAAGGAATGAAATCATGAGGATAGAATAGATGAATAATGAATTATAAAATGGACAAAATGGTGATATCATATGAAAAGATAATGAAAATGAGAGAAGAGGCTTCAATTTATAGATTTTTCATGAGGAAAATCAATGGCCAAGATTAAATGTTGAATGGAGGATTAGGATTTAATGGGAGCGTGTTCCAATATTTGGAGGATTAGTGTTGTGACAAGTTTCACAAGTAGAAGTGGGGTGTAAGGGGAAGTGTACTCACACATGTCACACATTGGGAAGCTCATGAAAGGGACATGTCTATGACATGCAAGAGATAGGTTGACTTGGAAAGTCACATGTGTAAAAGGTAGAGGGCTTGTGAAAGTAACATTTGTAAGAGGTAAGGTGGCTTGGAAAGTGACATGTCTACAACACGTGTAAGAGGTAGGGTGGCTATGAGGTGACATTTCATGCTCACACATGTGTGAGTAAGAGGAGGGTAGGGACACTTGTCACATGATGACAAGTTTAGATCTTCATTAATGTAGATGGATTCAAGGGTTAGGATTGAGTGGTCAAGGATTGAGGGTGAGGTAGAATTTAAAAATGGGGAAAATAGTAATGAGGGTTAATTAACTTAAATCAATTGATTTATTAGGAGGATTTGTAGGATAAGGTTAAGGTCAACTAAATAATATAAATTTATATAATTAATGGTGAAGGATAAAGGTGAAGGTTAAAGTTAATTAAATAAATATAATTTTATTTAATTAAGGGTGAGGGGTAAAGGTATATGATTAATTAAATAAATAATAAATAATAAATATTTATTTAATTGGCTATAATTGGATAAGGTCAAGTGTGGTTGGGTATGGACAAATTTAGGTGTCTACACTCTATACCATTACTATCAAATGAAAGTTGTCTCTAGTTGTGGGAAGACGAGGAAGCTAATATAAATTTGAAATTTCTCTTGCAAATTTATGCCCTACGTTTATATTTTCTCTTGTGAAAAAAATGCCTTCTATTTCACCTTATTCATTGGTTGTGTTTGTTCTTCCAACTGATTACCCAAATATCCTTTGTGAAGTAGCCAATTTCAATTAGCAAGGGCTTGGATCAGTGGCCAATTGACATGATTTTGAAAAGGGATAAGGGACTTATCAAAATCCTTCACACTTTAGGCTCTGTTATACCAAGGTGGGTGTACCTAATTCAACACCTTTATAATCCTACTTCCTTCGAGGGAGGCATTGCAATAGATATGTTCTCAATTAATGGAATCAAGTATATTTATAATATCAAGTGGATTTGGATATATACATGACTTAGTAAGTCTAAGAATCTTGTGATTCCAACTCTAAAAATTAAATAAACTAAACGAAATATTCATAGAAGGAAACATCTTTTTACTTTAAAACTTGGAGATATAAAGAAGTCGTGAAGCCAAGAAACATGATTAATGCCTATCCATTGAGAAAATAGAATTCATGAAGAAAGCACAACACTTGAACAACTATAATAAGTTAACCAAAAGCACACATTCTTCTCTTGATTAATAATTTATATTAACCAAGCATGAAAAATTATAGAATCTACTTAACAACCGATAAAGTAATCCATTAAATCTTTGTGCTTGACCCAAGTATTTAATTTTCTACTTTATAAGAACAAGAATCCAACACACATAAGCAACACAAGATAAAGACAAAATCAAAATTGGTCATTGACCATTGATTTCATAAGATTTTGAAAATAGATATTTGGAGACAACTTTAAAATCATTGAAACTTTGATTTCAAGATTCCTTTTTTATCACATATGCTTCAAAGTGTCATCTGTATTCAAGAATTAACACATGGACCAGAACACAAACTTCTCATGTTCTTGTTTCACAAGCTTACAAACTTATACATAAACATTCTTTTAAAACACTAAATATTCTAACTCTTGAAACCTATTTTCTCAAATTAGGAATCCTTAAACAAGGCCTTGAATCCCCTTTTATATGATAAGGGAGAAACAAGCTTCAAGCCTTTTACAAAAGATAAGTGACAATAGCTAATTGGCTGATACACTAAAGGACAAACAACTTTTTAAACTACTGACAAAATCAGACATTCTCTTTCATTCCTTGCAGGTGGTAGTTGTAGATGATCTCGAGCTTTCTCCTTATATGATCCCACTTATCAAGTTGAAAAAATCTGATAACCCTGCAAATCTATTAAAACTACCATGACATAGAGTAACTTATTGTATACTATTGGAATATATACATTTAATGTTCAAATAATTTTCAACGGACATCAAAATTTTCCTTACATGACTAGAAATTGACCTTAAAACAAGATCAAATCTATCTTTTATCTTTATCAAACTAAAGGAATAAGAACTACAAAAAAACAAAAAGCGACGAGAACTAACATCTACTTCCTCGTTCAAAATTTCAAAATGCCTTACCAGAGAAACAAAAAAATAAGAAATTAGTTAGAAAATGATAAATCCCCAATCTTTGAACCTCTTGATGTACTTGATGTGTCTTTGGTAGTTTTCATTGTTGATTTCCCCTTTTGCCAACTCCATCCTATTGAGTCCTGTTTCAAACTTGGACAAAGTATCCAAATATGCATCCAATTTTCTCACTGCTCGAGCCTCATCTGTAAGTATATTTGCTAATATTGGGTATATGACTTTCTTGATTTCTAACTTCCATTTATATTCTTGCCTTAACTCCTTTCTTCCTTTTCCTTCTCTCTGTCAAATGAAAGAGGCACGTGACAAAAAACCAGACTTTGAAAACCTCTAAGCTCAGTCACAATCAACTTTGAGCAGAATTTGTGATTTTAGAACATCTGAATCAAAATGTGCAACTTTGTTCTCATCTCATTGATTATCTTGTATAAATATTTTGGCAAAGGTTTAACAAGGTAAACCTCCAAACCCTTTACAAGTCTCTGTAAACAAGAGATAGAACATGAAATGTAACTCCACCACCCTAAATGGTATTGATAGAAGTCCATTAGTTCTTTGTGTTCATCTCATTCTATCTGTGCATGTTAAGGGATTGCATTAAATCTGAACCGAATGAGAGACTCTATTATTTCCGTTGTAGTCTTTGTTTCTATTCCCTTCATATCTCTATAAAATTTCTCAATTTGGTTTTTCATCCTTGAATTCTCTATCCTTGCTTGGGAAAGGTCATTTCTTAGACCTAATGCCTCCTTTGAAGATTGGTGGTAGGGAGCTAACAAATACTAAGAAGGCTTGGAATATAATTCTGCCTCTAACTGCTTCACTCTTTCTCTTAAAATCTTGTTCTCCTCATTAGTCCACTTAGATACCTTATGAGAAAATTTAGAAACATTTACTAATAGATATGCTGCCCCTACAACTAATGTCTCTGAAACTCTCTGAAGAAGGAGTTGGCCATACAATTCATGTTGTTGTTGTATCATAGATAACTTTTGTGTAGCAGGGTACAATGACCAGATTGCCAAGATATCCAATTTATCATTAGATGCAAAGCCAAACTATAGGCTCTTTTCTTGTTTAGGATCAAAGCTTTCAAAATCAATATCATGCATCCTTTTAAGACTGCAAAATGCAATGGTTGGAGAAATATCCCAACCCTCTAGGTGCAGAACTCCACTCTTCTTAACAATTTGTTTTCCCAATTCAGGGGTCATAGTCTTTAGCACTGCATTTGCTTATTTTAATATTTCATCTTTCAATCTTAATCTCTCCCCTTCATCAAGGATTTCCACTTGAATAGCCTTCTTCTTTTGAATATCATCAGCTGTACACTTAAGCAAAAATTGCTTAAACTCCCTTGTCTTGATAAAATCTTCATCTCCTAGAAACTCTTCAAAAGCTGCCAATCTAACATCATCAGTAAGATCTCCCCCAAAGATGAAAGCATCAAGGGCTCTCTCAAGAGAAGGATCATCAATCTGCACTGCCAATCTTGTATGAAACCTATGAGGTGGCATAGATAGTTAAACTTGAGTGTTTAAACTCTCACATGTCTCAAATTGAATATCCCTTCTAGGAGATAGAATGTGTAGTGGTGTATCATCTCTAGGACTTTCAAGGAAAATAAAAGGTTGTGCACTTGAAAAGGAAGATTCAAGCATTGGCCTCTTTGAAGATGAGGCAACAAAAGACCTAGGTAGTGGGAGACACACCATAGGAGGGGATGGTGATGCTACAAAAATAGGTGGAATAGGGGAAGAGGCCTCATAACCAGGTGGAGGTGACAATGACATAGGGTTATGAGGTGGGGAAGCTAGTCCAATTGGTGACCCTATGGATGGTGATGACTCTACACCAACCTCGATAAGAGAATAACTAGGTTCTGTAGATGGCACTTGAACTCTTGGCTACTCATGGGGTAGAGGCATTTGATCCACGTCTTTGTAGGCACCAAAGATCACTTTGTTTTGGTCTCCGAGATTAAACTTTGCTCCCAATGAGGAGCATAGGAGCTATCACTTTTGTTCTTTAAATTCTTAGAGTATATTACCTTATATCATCTCTCCCCTTGTTTGAAGACCTTTTCATAATCTGCAGTGTTCCTAATTAGGTCCTCCTCCTTATTGCATCCATAATTAGGGCATTTACCCTTTGTAAGCCCTTGTATAAACCACCCAGAGTAAAAAAAACCTATGCTTAGCAAAAGGAAGGTTATACTTGCTAATCATATTGTCCAAAGTCTCTAGTGGTTTCTTGTTTGTGAAATGATATCCTCCATCAAACCTACAATAGTTAAGAAGCTATGTGATGAAAAATGTGTGTGTGAATACAAAGGATAAAAAACAAACTAATTAATCAAAATAAGCCATTAAACTCAACACTTCAAGATCGAAATGGTAAAATCAAAGCAAACAACACAAAGAAAATCTATGCAAACCCCAAATCCTTGCTTCGATTTAATTATTTCACGATTGGATGTGTGCTCATGATGTCAATTCGGATGCTCGATTGTGCTCCATGATTTGATGAAGATGATAATGCAAATAAAATGGATGTGTGAGTGTGAGTAGCGATTTCGACAGAGTAGCGATGCGTTGAATGAATAGTGGATTCGAGAGGATTTGGTCAATTAATGGAGGGATCAAATAGAAGATGAGAGGAAGGAGAGGAGGTGTGAAGAGGAGCCACTTGTCCTCCAAAAAATTACAAGTGGCTCAACAAGAGGGAAGAGGAATGACATGAGGACACATGTCTATTTTGGGCAAATCCACCCAAAAATAGGACATTTTCCCCAAAAAGAGGGAAAAGAGGTTAGGATGTGCACATATGGAGGGTAGGAGGGATATGATAGGGTTGGTTGGGAGGTTTGGAGGATGACTAGGTTGGGGGATAGGGTTGGTTGGAACCCCAAGGTTAGGACAAGGGTTAGGTGTAAAGCTCTGATGCCAATAGTTAATAAGATGAGAGGGGTGGGGGGGTGAATCATACAAACTTAATCTCCAATATATTCAACAGATTCAACCTCGGTAGCTTATACTTAAGAATATATAACCAAAACTGTAAAACACTCAAACTCATGAACATATAACATCACAACACATATAACACCAGTAACGTGGAAACCCAAATAGGGAAAAACCACTGTGGGATTTCGGACCCACTAAGAAATATACCCTTCTAGAGTATGCTTGGTTAAAAGATAATCCTGTTAAAGATTACAAACACATTGCTAGATGTGACCTGGTTAAGGGATTTCCCTCAGACTTGTTAGAGTCTTGCACTTTGTTAGAAGTGACCTTGTTAAAGGATTTCAAACACTCATTTAGAATGTTACCTTGCTAGAGGGTTTACAAATAAGACTGTTAAGTCCACTCGGTTAAGAGATTTCCTGTCACTTACAAAATAAATAATAGTAATAAATTATATCTACAACTTCACATCTGAAATGCTAAAGCAGATTCTATTTGCTCAAAACAATCTTGGCATAAGACTTATCTTGTCCCTTGTTGGGCTTGCTGGGCTTCTCAATCTGTTCTTTAATCAGATCTTCAAGCTTTTGTGCTCAGTAAACATTACTGTAGCATCACTGTGCATATATTTGCCCGCATACATTGTTTATCAATAATTCCTTATTTATAAACAATTTCTAACTGCTTAATCTCCTTGATCACATTTCCCATGATCAATCTTAGCCATCAAATCATCAAACTTGACTAGGTTCAATGTATCCTTCGATTTGAAAATGTTTTACCTCACCTTGGAACTTGCATTCCTTCCTAGGAACTTGTGCTAGGTTATTGCGGTTCAATTTGTGCTGTAGATCTTCCTCTTGTATTTTCCATGTCATCGATTCTTAACAAACTTTTGCACGACATACCAATCATTTGATTAACTCCAGCTCATCAGCATCCTCCATTAAATAATGCTTTTATTCATCCAATGTAATCTATTAAAACTGTGTTGTTACTTGGTTAATACTAAACTTCACTCAGTTAACATTCCATCTTCTTTAACCGATATCGATAACCTTAGGGTTTATCGACTAGGTTCTTTGCTCGGTGACATAATACAGTATTAAACTTATAATCAACAACATATGTAGGATATCAAAACAATCAAAATAACATGATCTCATCATTGTCTAACTCGGTAATAGTTGCCCATTGAATAACTTATTTCTCCCCTTTATTATCACATTCTTTCTGTGTCACTTACCGACCTCTTAATACTCATTAAAACATACTTCTCAAAATATGGCAACATCATACTGAATCAGAAAATCAATTTCTTGACATCAATGACAAAATAATATTACTAAGACAATAATCATCCTTCTTTAGTTATATTAATAATCTCCAACAACCTTCTCAATATCCTTATTGAAATGCCAACAATCTCCCCCTTTGGCATTGATGGCAAAACCAACTTTAAATGGCAATACCAACTTGATTTGTTCCAACTGATTCGGATTCAGATTGCTGTTAGACTTCTCCTGTTATCCTTGAGCTATTTAAACCTTCTCCTGAAGTCTTCTCCCCCTATCATTAGTCTTCTGTTATTTTCTCCATTTAGTCTTCTCCCCCTTTGACAACAATGCCAAAAAGAAAAAAACTAATTCATGATTTCTTCCTTTGTGAAGTAATTTCCTTGTTGTGTTACGCATGTATCATCTCAGTCTTGGTCAGAGCAACTTGTCTCTATTCACTATTTCCTACACACCTTTAGAAAACCTCCTAAAGTGCGTAAATCAGAATCAATCCACAAATAATATTCTATAGAGTCATCGAATTGATGCTTTCACCGAACTCTGTGAGTGAGTAGAAGATAGGGGTAGGACCCCTAACTTGCTTATGAGATAATCAAAAGTGTCCCTTGGCAGTGGCTTTGTGAAGATGTCTGCTATTTGCTCCTTTGAACTAATATATTCCAGCACAACTTTCTTCTCTTGAACTTCTTCTCTGAGATAATGATACTTTATAGAGATATGCTTTGTCTTAGAGTGCATTACCGAATTATTTGAAATGTTAATGGCACTAGTATTATCACATAATATAGTTACTGGCTCAGTAACTTTCTCACTTATACCTTCCAACAGTTGCTTGATCCATGCTATATTGGTACAATTCAATTTTGCAGCAACATATTCAGCTTCAGCTGTTGACTGTGAAATGCATCCTTGTTTCTTGCTAAGCCAACTTACTAGTCTATCTCCCAAAAAGAAAGCTCCACCACTTGTGCTTTTCTTGTCATCAATGTTTCCTGCCCAGTCAGCATCAGTATAAACTTTTAAATCAAAATCATTCCTCTTTTCATATACTAAGCCATAGTTTTCAGTGCCTCTCAGGTATCTGAAAATTCTCTCGATTGCTGTCATATGGGTTTCTTTGGGATCTGCAGAAAATATTGCAACTATTCCTACTGCATGTGCTATATCCAGCCGGCTATGAACAACATATTGCATCTTTCCAATCATAGATCGGTAAAGCGTCTCATCAACAGATGCAGATTCATCATTCTTTGATAGTTTAGAATTAGTAGTCATAAGAGTACTTACAGGTTTAGAATCCTCCATTCCAAATTTCTTCAAGATTTCCTTTATGTACTTCGATTGAGTAATGAAAATCTCATCTTTCATTTGTAGTATTTGTAAACCTATAAAATACTTTATTTCATTGATTAATGACATCTCAAATTCTTTGCACATTTCATTTCCAAAGTTCTTGCATAGAGAATCATTTCCACAAAAAATAATATCATCAACAAATATGGCTGAGATCAGTATTCCATTGTCCTCATCATTCTTCATGTACATATTGTTGTTTTCACTTGTCCTTACAAATCCAATCTTGATCAAATAAGAGTGCAGTCTTTCATACCATGCTCTAGGTGCTTGTTTTAGACCATATAAAGCTTTGTTCAATTTACATACCCGATCTTTATTCTTGTCTTCAACAAATCCTTCAGGTTGTTCAATATAAACTTCTTCTTCTAGTATACCATTCAAAAATGCAGATTTAACATCCATTTGATATACCTTGAAATTTTTGAAAGCAACATATGCCAACAATGTTCTCACTCCCTCAAGTCTAGCCACAGGTGCAAAAGTCTCACCATAATCAATTCCTTCTTCTTGAGCATAACCTTTGCAAACTAGTCTTGCTTTATTCCGAATGACCTCACCTTTTTCATTTAGCTTGTTTCTGAAAATCCACTTTGTACTGATTACATTTTTGTCCATCGGTCTTGGGACCAATGTCCATGTTTCATTCTTCTTGATTTGATCAATCTCTTCTGTCATAGCATTTACCCAATCTTCATTGTTAAATGCCTCTTTTACTATTCTCGATTCAAATTCAGATATCAGACATGTGTTCTATCTCAGTTTGTTCCTTGTCATCACTGGATCATCCTTATCTCCTATAATCTGACTTGATGCATGATTTCTTCTGACATATTTGGCTAATATAGGCTTGGTAGGCTCTGTATGATCTTCTTCATCACTTGGTAACTGGATATTATCTTCATTTTCTTCAGCAACTTTCTCGGTAGGATTTCTTGGTTGAACATAAACAAATTCTTCACAATTTTCTGGTTCTTTGGAATTTCCTTCATCATTTCTTTCTGCAAATTCATCAATTTTCACATTTTCACTTTCTACTATTTTGTTAGATGATTTGATCAGACATTTAAATGATTTATTTCTAGAAGAATAACCAAGAAATGTTCCTTCCTCGCTTTTCTGATCAAAATTTCCATTTCTGTCATCTTTGTGAACATAACATCTACTTCCAAAGATTTTAAAATAACTCACATTAGGTTTCTTGTCCCAGATTTCATATGGTGTCTTCAAAGTTTTTTTCTTCAGTTGTACTCGGTTCAGGGTGTAAACTGCAGTGCTGATTGCTTCTCTCCAAAATGTTTGAGGTACCCTCTTTTCTATCATCAGGGTTTTGGCACAGTCTACAATTGATCTGTTTCTTCTTTCAGCTATCCCATTTTTCCGTGGAGTTCTCAGTGTAGATACTTGCCTTTTTATACCATGATCATTGCAGAATAAGTTAAATTCATCAGAAGTGAACTCTCCTCCTCTATCAGATCTAAGACATTTCAGCTGTCTTCCTGTTTCATTTTCAACTCTTTCCTTGTACCATTTAAACATTTGAAAAGCTTCTGATTTAAAAAAAAAAAACATAACTGACATCATTCTTGAGTAATCATCCACAAATATTATGAAATATTTATCACCATAATGAATTTGAACTTTCATAGGACCACAAAGATCAGTGTGTACAAGATCTAAAATTCCTTTAGAAGTGTAGGACTTACTTGTAAAGCTTGATCTTATCATCTTACCCATCTGGAATCCTCGACATATTGCATTTTCTAGTTTTTCCAGGCTCGGTAGACCTCTTACTCGATGCTTCTTACTTATTTTGGCCATAACCAGGTATCTTCTATTTTTGCATATAGACATTTGTTCCGAGTTGAGTCAAGATGAAATGTATTACCTTTTGTTTGTGTCCCGGTAGCAGCCAACTTTCCATGCTTGTCATGAACTTTGACACATCCCTTCTGGAATTCTATTCAGTATCCTGTGTTGTTTAGCTGTGCTACACTCAACAAATTGTATTTCAAACCTTCAACCCAGTATACATCATCACATTTAGCATTGTCAAGAAGTGTTATAGATCCTTTACCTTTCACCGGACATGGTGCATCATTACCAAATCTTACATAGCCTCCATTGTAGTCTTCTAATTTAACAAACTTGTGTTTATCACCTATCATGTGATGTGAGCATCCACTATCTATGATCCAAGAATCATTATTATTTATGTGAGATATTAGGGCTTTTTCTTCATACCTTTCTTCATCTAATCCATCTTTGATAGCCACATAAACAACTTCCTCTGTATCAGTTTCATCAGATTTATCATCGTTGGATTCCTCATCAGCTACTAGGCATGTCTTTCTATCTCTCCTTCTGAAATCTTCGTGTCCTCTGTAGTGATTGTCTTTCTTTCTGTCTTCTCGGTATTCTCTCTTTTCACTAGATTCTTTGTCAGGACAGTTAGAGGCCATATGTCCTATTCTATCATAGTTAAAACATTTTAAAGGTATCTTTCCTTTATACTTACCTTTGCCTCTTAGTAACCTTCTGGCCAATAGTGCTTCAAAATCTTCTTGCTTTCTAATTTCCTCATAAAGTTTGTGTACTTCTTCCATGTTTTTGCGAAATCCCTCACTTGCTCCACTATGATTTCCTTCAGAATACTTATTCATTCTATCATTATAGTCATCAGATTCACCAATATGAAAAGAACTAAATGCTTATTCAACTTTATTTACCGAAGACCCACTGTTATCAAAATTACTTATATAATGTATGTAGCTTACCGATAGTGGCATCCAAAGAGACTGACATATTTGGTACAGACCTTAATTCATTGATTGTAGAGACTGAAATGGCATAAGCAGGTAGAAGGGCTCTCAACAACTTACTTGTTACATCCTTTTCTTCAATAGTTCTTCCTTCTCCTTTGATTTGATTGACAATTTCCTTTAACCTTGTACTATATTGGGTTATGTTCTCACCTTCATTCATTCTCATGGATTCAAGTTGTCCTCTTAGACTATCTACTTTTGCTCTTTGAACATGTTCATCACCACCATACACAGATATGAGCTTGGTCCACATCGCCTTTGCATCATTACAACCTTCTAGATCATTAAACTTTGAGTCGGTTAATGCAGATGTTATTTCAATCATAGCTTGAATATGTTCTTGCTTTGCCTTTATCTCTTCCATTATCATTGGGTTGGTGCTAGGTGCTATGTAATCATTCTCCAAATAATATGTTGCATATTCTCCAATTCCTGATAAATGCAGCTTCATCCTTTTCTGCCATGTGGAGAAACTTGACTTGTTCAGCTTTGGTGCATCCCTTTTATGCATCTTCGGATCTTTGCCTCAAGTACCTTTAAACTTTTCTTCCAGAGTCCAAACCTTTGATACCAATTGTAAAGCTCTGATGCCAATAGTTAATAAGATGAGAGAGGGGGGGTGAATCATACAAAATTAATCTCCAATATATTCAACATATTCAACCTCGGTAGCTTATACTTCAGAATATATAACAAAAACTGTAAAACATTCAAACTCATGAACAGATAACATCACAACACATATAACACCAGATTTAATGTGGAAACCCAAATAGGGAAAAACCACTGTGAGATTTTAGACCCACTAAGAAATATAACCTTCTAGAGTATGCTCGGTTAAAAGCTAATCCTGTTAAAGATTACAAACACATTGCTAGATGTGACCCGGTTAAGGGATTTCCCTCAGACTTGTTAGAGTCTTGCACTTTGTTAGAAGTGACCTTGTTAAAGGATTTCAAACACTCATTTAGAATGTTACCTTTCTAGAGGGTTTACAAATAAGACTGTTAAGTCCACTCGGTTAAGAGATTTCCTCGCTTACAAAATAAATAACAGTAATAAATTATATCTGCAACTTCACATTTGAAATGCTAAAGCAGATTCTATTTGCTCAAAACAATCTTGGCATAAGACTTATCTTGTCCCTTGTTGGGCTTCTCAATCTATTCTTTAATCAGATCTTCAAGCTTTTGTGCTCAGTAAACATTACTGTAGCTTCACTGTGCATACATTTGCCCGCATACATTATTTATCAACAATTCCTTATTTATAAACAATTTCTAACTGCTTAATCTCCTTGATCACATTTCCCATGATCAATCTTAGCCATCAGATCATTAAACTTGACTAGGTTCAATGTATCTTTCGATCTGAAAATGTTTTACCTCACCTTGGAACTTGCATTCCTTCCTAGGAACTTGTGCTAGGTTATTGTGGTTCAATCTATGCTGATCTTCCTCTTGTATTTTCCATGTCGTCGATTCTTAACAAACTTCTGCACGACATACCAATCATCTGATCAACTCCAACTCATCAACATCCTCCATTAAATAATGCTTTTATTCATCCAATGTGATCTATTAAAACTCGGTTGTTACTCGGTTAATACTGAACTTCACTCGGTTAACATTCTGCCTTCTTTAACCGATATCGATAACCTTAGGGTTTACCGACTAGGTTCTTTGCTCAGTGACATAATACAGTATTAAACTTATAATCAACAACATATGTAGGATATCAAAACAATCAAAACAACATGATCTCATCATTGTCTAACATAGTAATAGTTGCCCATTGAATAACTTATTTCTCCCCTTTATTATCACATTCTTTCTGTGTCACTTACCGACCTCTTAATACTCATCAAAACATACTTCTCAAGATATGGCAACATCATACTGAATCAAAAAATCAATTTCTTGACATGAATGACAAAATAATATTATTAAGACAGTAATCATCCTTCTTTAGTTATATCAATAATCTCCAACAACTTTCTCAATATCCTTATTGAAATGCCAACAATAGGTTAGATGGGGGGTTAAGGTTAGGAGCCATGTGCTCAAATAGGATTTGAGTCTAGTTAGTTAATTGAATTAATTAATTCATGGGGGTTCTAGGAAAAGGGACATTTAAATAATTAAAGGTAATTAATCAAATGGGATGGAAGAACAAGGATAATTAATTAATTAGATTAATTAATTAGGAGGATGAGATAATAAATTAATTAGATTAATTAATTAGGAGGATGGGAAAGGTAATTAATTAGGAGGATAGGATTTAATCAATTAATTAGGAATTAATTAATTGGAAGAAAGGGATTTGGGAGATTAATTAATTAAGAATTAATTAATAGGAAGAAAGGGATAGAAAATTAATTAATTAGATTAATTAATTGGAAGAATAGGATTTAAATTTGATTAAATTAATTAGCCAAATTTAGGGATCTACATTTTTCCCCTCTTCGCTGTGGTGTTAAAATAGCATCGGTGCGAAGAAAAATAAAACACCTAAGAGCGAGGAAGCAAAAAATGTTCCAAGCCCGACGAAGGAATGGGTAGGGATGCCCCCTCAAGAGGGTGCACGGGGAAAAAGGAACTCGGTGGAATCTCGAAAGAAACATTGCCCCAACGGATAGGAAAGAAGGAAAGAAGCAAAATAGGAAGGGGAGAAAAATGAAAATGCAATGGATGATGTGGATGAAATGATCATGGAGCTCGAGAACCCGGGAAATAGGATGCCATGTACAAAGCACTTATTTTGATCTAGCAATGTCTATAAGTCACCGAGGTATGAAGAACGAGGGTGGAATTTCACAGCCAATGCATGGACTGACACATATAAATAGACACACAGGCTAATCTAGCACCACATAGAGTTACAAAGACCCTGTAGGCAAGATTGCTAGAAGAACCCCAAGCAGAATATATGCCCCAATGTAACATGAGATGACATAGACCTCATGAGGGTACAACAAGGGATACATCCAAAAGACATGTCAAGAAAAACCAAAAGCAACAAGATCACATGCTGAGCCTTGTTATTCCTAGCACACCATGATATAAAAGATCGTGGCAACCAAGAAGAAACAAAGCCCTCAGGAGTTTAAAAAGATAAACAAAGATAAAAAAGAATCAAAGCCAACATGAGTGTCTCAGATGTCTTTTGCCAAAAGGATAACTGCTTGGATGATGTTTGACTTGAGGAAGGATACATCTTGCACAGACTGACGATGGGTGTTGGTAAGAAGGATGCATCTCAGAATAGCACTAGGATAAAAAAATGATGATGGGATGACAAAAGGTACTTGATAGGATCATGATGACAAAGACGCTCTAAGATGATTATTGAAGAACCAACTGATAGGATATGATCTCAAAGGACATGATGCCTATGTACAATGACAACTATATACAGGATGCACAAGAGATATGGATGATGGAAGAAGACGCCTGGACAAGCATGATGTTGCCCCAGTCAAGACGAAAAGCCATGATAGATTGATGATTGACTGGATTGGTTGAAGAGAGAGGAGTGATTGGAAGAAACCCGATGATGATGATGATTGGAGGATTCAATTAGAGAGGAGTGATTGTATAATTTGGAAGAATAGATAAGATTGGAATGTGAAGGGGAATTGAGAGGAAGATGAATCAATTCAAAGGATGAGCGAAGGAGGTGTTGTTATGTGGAGCCTAACCACACTCGGAGGTTAAATTTTCCCTACTTCTATCGGTGCAGTTTCTCCCCATATTTTTTGATGGGGGTTTGGGGGCAGTGCCCCGTGAGGCCAAAAAAAAACTTATCATTTTATAAAGGCGTCGGGTGTTATTTTTCTATTGGTGGACATGTTATAACTAGGGGAGAGTTGAAAGAAACTGGGGGAAAAAATCATGGGGGGTCACCCCACAATGCAGGGATGCAACCCCGCTACGTGGGGGTGCAACTCTTCTCATGTGAGGGTTCATCTAACAGGCGTGGGGGAATGATCCACTCATGTGGAGGTGCATCCCCATGGGCGCGACCCCACTCACGCAGGGGTGCAACCCCATGGGCACAGGGGAGCAACCCCACTCATGGGGGTGCATCCCTGTGAGCGCCAGGGTGCGAACTTGCTCACGCAGGGGTACATCCCCACTCACAGGGGGGTGAGACCCTACTCATGGGGGTGCATCCCTGCAGGCACGAGAGAGAGACCCCATGGGTGTGGGTGTGCAAACCTGCCTATAGGGGAGCAACCCCACTGGTGTAGGTACGTAGCCCCACCCACAATACAGAAGAGAGAAAACAAAATTCAAGGGGGGGGGGAAAGAAAAATAAAAAGAGGGAGCGAGAGCGGGAGTGGGGAAAATAAATTTTTCCCTATAGGCAAATGTGGTTAAAAGATAAAAGGATGAGGGATTGGATGAAAAGGATTGGAGATTGGATGAAAAGGATGATGGATAGGATGAAAAAGGATTTGGAGAAGGAAGCATTACAGATGTGGCCTTGATACAAAAGGGTGAAGGATAGCAGAATGGAGGTAGATGAGGAACCAAGTGATGGATAAAGAGATAGAGGAACAAGGAGATGAGTAATTGGTGGATGGAGGGATATGATAAGATGGAGGGATGGAGGAACTAGAAGATAAGGATTAGTAGATGAAGGGAAAGGATTGGTGAATGGATTAGGTTATAGATGAAGGGATGGAAGAACTGGGAGGTCCAAGGATTGGTGGATGGGTGGATATGATATGATGTAGGGATGGAGGAACTGGAAAATAAGGATTGTGGATGGAAGATATGATGATAAAAGGATAAGGACCATGAAGGTATGAGGAAGGATTATACAGATGGTAGGAAGGATGAGTGAATAGGAAGGATGAATGAAGGACCACCCTGATAGGGACATGGAGGCCAAGAGGTGTCCAAGGCATGTATATATGGGGGCCTTTTGTTTCTTTCAAGATCCAAGGGAGGATGGAGGAAGTAAAAATGGATAAGATATGATGTGTATGGTAGGCAAATGGAAACGAAGGATGAAATAGCTAGATGTCCAACAGAACTTGCCCCCAAGCATGGAGAGCAAAAGGATGAGGGAAATTACGCATGATGCATTTTTACCAAGTTTTCATCATGGTACTTGTCCAAGATGCATGTTTGCCAAGTTTTCACTTGTGAACAATTATTTTTATTTTTGGAATTTTCTGATTTTTGGGAGGAAACTCATGGATAGAGAGGGATGGGGATAAATGGATTTGGAAGATAGAGGGATGGAGAACTCGAGCATCAAGTTTCATATCAAGGTATTAGGAGCCCATTTGGAGGGATCACTGGAGGTTGGTACAACTTATTAGGAAGGAGTGACTTATATAAAGGCTTGGATTAGATGGTCTTGATGGGAAATGTATGTGGTGGAAGGGATATGGTAGTGGAAAGTGTTTGGATGGAATGAGGGAAAGTGAGCATGATGGGGGATGTCGTCAGGACCAACATTGGCACATGCTGTGGAGGATGTGAGATAAGCAGAGGAGAGATGGATGTAGCATGTGAATATGATGGAGGAATTATGGTAGGTGGCTTTAGGACATATGGACCCAAAATAGACTTTTTAGGAGATGGAGGGGGAGAATGTTTAGCTAGTGGACTAGCAATTTTGGATGCCATTGTAGGTTATTCTTTTGGATGCACTGCTTCTTTTTGCTTTGCTTATTTTTTCTTTGGAATCCACATTGTTTTTGCTTTTTCTTTAGTGGGCCTTTGCACCCTATGGGATTCATTGCATTTTTTAATCAACTTTTGCACTATTGGAACATGTTTTTTTGAGTGGACATGGTCATGTTTATATTGTTGCGGATGTTCAGCTTTATGCATTTTTTAATTTGGCATCCAAATTTCTACTAGTATCCTTGGAAGGAGTGTGTAAAGGTGTAGGGGATGGAGGAATTATGGGTGAAGTGATGGATGTAGGATGTTGGATGGAATGCGAGGAAATGTGCCATCGTTGATCCTGATTAGGAATGAAAGGAATAGGATGTTCATGGTGGGTGATGTAGATAGTGGATTTGTGCATGGAGGGATGCGTAGGAAAAGATGGAGGATGGGATATAATGGCCCAAAATGGATTTAACATGTGGGGGATATATGAAGGTAGATTTTGGGATATAGGGACCCAAAATGGATTTTGAGCATGAAGGAAGATGGATGGTTTTTTTATCTTTATATGATGGAGGAGGAGGGCTAGCGATAAATGATTTGGAGGAACGACGGGGAGATGCAATGGTGTGTTTAGAAGCATACTTGGATTTTGCATTAATTGTACCAACATTTTGATGTGAAGTGCCTTGGGATATGTAACCAAGACCATGAGATCCTAGATGTGCTTTAACATGGATGGGCTCCAAAGTACCTTTCTCATGTAGGCCCAAGCCTTTTCCTTGATAGTTCATTTTTTGAGCATTTTTTTAAAAGTAGGATACTTGTTCTCTGGGAATAAAGATGCGAGTCCTTTATCAGATGGAGGAGAATGGGTGGTGCATATGAGATGTTCTTTTGCTGTGAACAAACTACCATGGATGAATGTAAGTGAACCAAGGGGATAAAGTGATGGTGGTGGGATGGTTTGGATAGGAGGAAATAGAGGATCAAGAGGTGGAGTATATGTCCCGCGAGGATCTTGACTTGGAATAGGGGATGATAGGGGATCTTGAGATGAAAGGGATGGAATGGTAGGATCTTGATTTGGAAGAGAGGATGATAAGGGATCTTGAGATGGAGGAGATGGAATGGTAGGATCTTGATTTGGATCAATAATGCTTTGAACATGCTCTGGAATAAGATCTTGGCATGAGGGGATTGGTATGGATAGTGTGACAAGAGGTGAGTGGGTAGATTCTTCAGATGGAGTAGATGGAAGGATAGGAGATTCAGTGACTTGGGTAAATGGAGTGGATAGAAGGATGAGAGGTTCCTCAACTGGGGGATATAGAGTGGATGGAAGGATGAGAGGTTACTCAACTAGGGGATATGGAGTGGATGGAAGGACAAGAGGTTCCTCAACTGGGAGAGATAAAGTGGATGGAAGGACGAGAGGTTCCTCAACTGGGAGAGATGGAGTGGATGGAAGGATGGTAGATTCATCAGCTGGGAGAGATGGAGTGGATGGAAGGATGGGAGATTCATCAGTTGGGAGAGATGGAGTGGATAGAAGGATGGGAGATTCATCAATTGGGAGAGATGGAGTGGAAGATGGAAGGATAGGAGGTTCCTTGGATGGATTGAGTGTCAATGACGATAGGAGTAGGTGATAGGGATTTTGGGTGGACAATCTTAATGGATGAAAGGTTTTTGATGGTGGTAGAAAGTGGGAGAGGAATGATAGATGTGGGAGTTGGAAGGAAATTTTCCAAAATGAAGGAGGGAATAGATGGTGTTGGATTGAGATATGATGGAGTGGAAGATGGTGGGCTGAGATAGGAAGAAGTGGATGGTGGAGGATTGAGGTGAAATGAAGGATTGCAACTGATGCCATGTGCTTGTTCATAAATGTTCATCACAACAGGTTGTGATGTTACTTGAGATTGATATTGTGGAGCACTGACATCTTGTGGCACTGATGGGACAAGTGGGGGCACACATGATAATCGCATTGTGTAATTTATGCCCCCAGTCATAGCTTGTGTGACAAATGATGGCGGATTAGGATTAGATGAAGGATCGAGATAGGATGAAAGATTGGAATCACATGGAGAATTTAGATAAGATGGAAGATTAGAATTGGATGGAGAAGTGAGATAAGATGGGAGATTAGAAATTGATGGAGAATTTAGATAAGATGGAAGATTAGAACTGGATGGAGAAGTGAGATAGTATGGGAGATTAGAACTGGATGGATAATTTAGATAAGATGGGATATTAGAATTGGATGGAGAAGTGAGATAAGATGGAGGATTAGAAATATATGGATAATTTAGATAAGATTGCAGATTAGAACTGGATGGAGAAGTAAGATAAGATGACATATTAGAACTGGATGGAGAAGTGAGATAGGATGGCGATGTTACTTGGAAATCTGTCTCATCGGGTTGATCAACCATACCCTCGTCATCATCGATATAGGGTGAAGTGGAAGAAAATAAGGAATGATGATACTCATCATAATAGGATTGAGGGATGACTTGGATATATGTGTCATCAAGATGATCAACCATACCCTCGTCATCATCGACATAGGGTGCAGTGGAAGAGAATGAAGGGAGACAAAACTCATCATAATATAATTGTGACATGATGATTAGTTGATGAGTTGGAGAGATGAAAGATGAGAGTGGACGATAGACCAAAGACCAAGATGAGATGGGGACTGACTTTGAACAATTTGGAAAGAGGATGAAATTTGAGGTTCAATTTTGGATATTTGATATTCAACCTCTGACTTAGGAAGAAGGAAATGATGATGAAAATTGGGAGATGAGATATGACGATGGACGATAATATTGATGGTGAGAGATATGAGACAAAAGGTGATCTAACTGAAAAAATCAGCCACATCTAGATGCAAAATGGACACAATGACTAAACACTGTGCGAAGCCAAGAACTAAAGGATACTAATTGAACTAGAATCTAAAGACTCACGAATAGCATAACGCCTAGACCAAGGACATCTAGGACAAAAGAAATGCATGGATAAAGATATCAACTACTGATAATCCAAAGATTTCTACCACAATGCGGACAACATAACGATTGTTGCTACTTATCAAATTGCCATTAGTTTTTATATTCAAAGTCATACTATATATTCTAGTCGGTTAGTATTACCGAATCATGTAGTCAGTACACATAGAGAAGTCGGTATGAACAGTCTAGTTGGTTACAGAAGAAAGCAGTCATAGAACGCAGTATTCACCGAGCTGTTTATCGAGTATTGTTTCATGGCTACCGAGCAGTAAAGTTAACTCACCGAGTTGATATTCACCGAGTGAAATGTTTTACCAGATACATTGAACCTGGACATGCACATGAAAATGTGTTACAAGATCGAGGCACATCTAACCGTTATTACATTGGAAATTGCACTAGAAGATTGTGTATGATTGCAAGGTAAATCTAACCAATGAAATATTTTGTTTAGTTATTCATTCGAGGAATATTTTTTGTAAGATCGAAGCAATGAATTAGATCACCGCTTTAAGAGATCTATTTATACAACATGATTTTAGGGTTAGAAGAAGAGATGTGAGATATGTATATGTGTGTATGAAGGAAGACTGTTACAGAGACACAAAGAGGTCATCGAGAAGGTTATCAGTGAATAGTTGAGCAACAGAGTAAACAAAAGGGTTTACCGAGTTACAATATGGGTTACCGAGGTATGCTACAAGCTAGGTAATCTTTTTCTAAGCACATAGAATCTGCTATAGCATTTTAGATGTAAAGTTGTAGATATTTGTAAAGTCTTATTGTAATATTTTGAAGTTGTAAGAGAAACCTTTAACAGGGTAAAAGACTCTAACCAAGTCTATAAATTGTAAATCCTCTAACCAGGTGCAACATTTATATAGTGTTGTAAAATCCTTTAGTAAGGTAGATCTAACAGATCTTGTTACTCCTAATAGGGTAAGCTATCAAAAATAGCTAAATGTAGCTCTAATCGAGCAATCTTTATTATTGCAGTAGTGAAGTTGTGGGTGACATCCCCACCACAGTTTTTCTCTCTAACCAAGAGTTTCTGCGTGACCAAAATATATGTGTTATGGAGTGAATCATGTATGATTGTTATCGATTTGTTTTAACTTTATTTTATGTTACTACACTATTCTGTTTATGAATAATAGTAAGGTTATTATTGAAGAAAAGTTTTGGAGTACTAATTCACCCCTTCCCTCTCAGTACATTAGCTTTCCATATTGGGCCTAACAATTGGTATCAGAGCTTGAATCTTGGAAAAGGGTTTAACTACCTAAAGAGAAAAATCTTATCAATGGAAGGATACAAACAATCTCGGAGGATTGTGTATCTACAAGAAGAGCTGGATAATGCAAATCAAGTGATTGCTGACATGCAAAGGCAAATGCAAAAATCTCTGAAAGTAAGGAGAAGATTATCTGATGACTTGCAGGATTCTCAAGAGTTAGTGGAACAAATCGAGACATCATCTGAGAACAGTATATCTGAAGAGACTGAAGAAATGATTGGAATGTTGAAAGAAAAGAACAAAGCACTGGCTGATCAACTAAAAGCAATGAAAAGGGAACATGAACATTTCAGTACACATATGACTGAAAATTTAGATGCACTAAGGATAGCTGAGGATAAAGCAAGAGATCTACAAAGAGAGAAACAACAACTTGAAGCTCTAGTATCTGATAAGGATGATGAAATCATAAGGTTGACTGGGATTCAACAAAATATGATAGATCAACTAGGTTATGCACATCATGAAGCAATTCTAAAGAATGATGAAAATCAATCATTGAAACTTGAAGTATCAAGGTTGATTGGTGAACTTGAAATAGAGAAGAAATTCAAAGAAACATTAGAGAAAAGTTATGAAGCATCAAAGATGTTGGATGAGCAACTGAATACAAGAAGACCCTACAAAGAAGGAGGACTCGATTAGAAAGGAAAAGAATCAACCGAGAAAGGAATTCATACTATCGAGAGAGGAGAATCATCAAAGCAAGTTGGAAACAGGAATTACACCAAAAGGAAGAAGCCTATTTGCTACTACTATGGAAATCAAGGTCATACTACCAACATATGCTAGATCAGAAAAGGTAAGCAATTGAACATCACTAAGTCAAATGGTTATTATTACAATTGCAATAAATATGGTCACACATTGAATCAATGTAGGACAAAGTCTGTTAACAATTATCAGAGGCAAAATTCAAAGGGTTTTGTAGAAACTGCAATAGATATGGACATAGTACCAAGAAGTGCTGGTTTAAGCAAAAGAACTACATGCGGTATCCACACCAAGAAAACACTAGAGGTTACTGAACTCACACAGATCCTTACCGACAATATGCAGCAGTACCATGGGATTACAATACAAGGATATGGTGCGAATGTTGTGGAAGATATGGACATATTAGTGCCAACTGTTTTATAAGGTTTGGAATGAACAACCGAAGATCATGGAGAAATCCTGGTATGGCATGTTTTCATTGTCACAAAGTTGGACATTTAGCTGGAGATTGCAGAGATCAACCTAGAAGAGATACTTAAGAGATAAAAGAAAAATTCAAGATGATTTGGAAAAAGAAGGAAATTATGTCAGATGAAGAAAGCACCTTACCTACCGAGTTAGGTGCACCTATTTCAAATTAGTCAGGAAAAGGTATGAAGGGACTGCATTCTCTAAAGGTTAAATCATAACTGTTCCTATTCTATTATGTACAAAATTCAAAGTCTGCATAGTTAAGATGCAATTAGTTAGTTTATAATACTTTACAGGAAACCTATCAAGTCGGTGTATACAGGAAACCTATCAAGTCGGTTAATAAAGGAAAGTTGGTTACTTGGTTAAAACAAAAAAGGGAGTCAATCGGTAAAAGGTGAACCAAGTGCATTTAATGTTTTGACCTAACTTGCATGAAGCCTGATAAGGTATATTTGAGTACTTAAAAGTGTTTTCGCGGTCATTTTCATTCACCAAGTTTTCGAGAAGCAAAGCAGAGCGAAACAAGGCGATCAAACTTCATTCAGAGCGAATTTCGAGGTATTTACATCAATCTATTCACACTGTTAAGCTGGTTTCTGATCTAGTCAAATTGCTATTGTCTACCGAGTGTGAAGCGTCAGTCGTTTGTAAACCCTAAGGATAATTTGTTAGATCTTACCCGAAACTTACAATGGCGCCCAAGATCCAAGATCTCGTAGTTGTCAAAAATGTGGAGAACCCCTTGCTGAAATATTCTTTAACTCCCAAAGTTGCCTTTGAACCAAATGATAAAACTGCATTTTCACTCATTTCGGATCGAGTCTTGTTAGTAGAAGATGTTAGATTCTTCACCAAATGCCATGTTGAGGAACTCAATCATGTCGAGATTAGTGACACATATGATGAACTTTGCACTGATGGCAAACTGGATAGCAAATTTGAGCATATCAAAATCAAGGGATTAACTGAAGCCCTAGTCTATCCCCATGTGTTCAAACCCCAGTGGGTTAAGTTTGTCTTGAGAAGAGTACATGATGATTTCATGTGGATATAGGAGCAACCGTTTAAGATCACCAAGGAAATCATTCATCTGATCACCGAGTATCCTATCTATGATCATACACGAGCACAGAAAATGATATCACAAAAAGAGCTAATCAGTCTAACTAGAGTAGAATCTGATTACCAAGGACTGAAATTGAATAATGTCACTGATGTAGAACTCAAGTTTGCAATTAGAGTAATTGGTTACTGTTTCTTCCAATCTGTAAGGGAAAATAGTGTACCATGTGCTGCAATTGACTTGGCCTACAAAATAGTGAAGAAGGGAATGAAAGTAGACTTGTGTGAAGTGCTATTGAAGAACTTGTTTGAGAACCTGAAC
The DNA here is from genome assembly GCF_030272615.1 of Cryptomeria japonica. Taxonomy (NCBI): domain Eukaryota; kingdom Viridiplantae; phylum Streptophyta; class Pinopsida; order Cupressales; family Cupressaceae; genus Cryptomeria; species Cryptomeria japonica. The sequence continues at coordinate 428,391,843 of NC_081413.1, read as the reverse complement.
ACAATAAGGAAGCCGAAGAAGAACAACTCGACAAACACACTAAAGTTTGGTTCACTTCTTGTATGCATGTTTTTCTATTTTGAGAAGTTCTTTCCCTCAGTTGGTAAAGTAGTGTGGGAGCTACACCGACCTATCACCCATCAGATCAATGACTTCATCAAGAAGTTAGGTGATAACTTTAATGATATAATGGATGATTACTTCAGCAAGTTCCAAGAGAAAATGCACAACAGGTACAGGATTCCACCACAGCTGGTAGAAAAATACAAGGATAATATATGTTTTGAGGTAGACATTGATTATTGTTATGTAAATGCTGTTGAACCGAGGACTCAATTGTTGCAACCAATGGGTTATGAGATTGATTATGATATAACACAGTAGCGAATTGATGCCTACTTATCATTGCCAAGGCATGCAACCGAACTAAGGTATGGAACATAAGAAGAGGTGAAGGAGAAAGTAAAAATGAGCATTGTAGTACCTAAGGCTACAAGAAAAGCTACAAAAATGATAAAGGTTTTATCTAAGAAATTTGGAGAAGAATCCTCCTCTACACCTATCAAAGGCAATCTTGCCATTACCGAAGAGGAATCAAAAGCTCAAGAGGCTGCAATAACATTAAGTACAAAGTTGCCTAAGGGTAAAGTTCTGAAAAGAAAGAAACAGGACATTACAAAGGCCCTACCGACTCCACCAACAAAGAGACCCAACACTAGAGCATCAGCTGCATCACTGAGTAAGAAACAAAAGAGTGTTATTGCACCCAAGGCAACCAAGACTTATAAGAAATCTACTCGGAGACTCATTTTGGCAAAAGAGTCGAGTGATACAGAATCTGATGATGTAAATAAATTTCAGATTGTGAAAAGCAAAAAGGTAAATATTCACAGTGTTGAAATTTTTTGTGCCAATCTTAAAGAATACGGTGGATTTGCAGGATTTAGATATGTTAAGTATGAGACTAGGAATAATGATGAGAAGCAACAAATTGAAGAAGCTGTCATCTGTACACTTCTAAAGTTTTGGCTAGCTCCATTAGAACTAGTAAAGTCACTTCCGAGTGAATTATACTTACATATTGATAACAGATGGAAATATGCAATGGACTTAGAGAGACAAATAAGAGAAAGAAGTCTAGTCCATCTATTTCCTGATATGTCCGTAGCAGAAATCAAGGAGCATTTGACCACATATAATTCTAAATTTCTTGTCAAACAGAGAGCCTTAAAATTGATGAATGGGCTATACATAGATGTGGAGAATGAGACAAAAGCCAAGTGGCAGGAGATCTTCAAACAAAAGGATGTCGATGAACAATCTCAAATTGAAATTGTTGATGTCACCAAGCAAGATCCAGATGTCATCGAGCAAGGTCCAGACCCGGTTGACACTATTCAAATTGATGAAGATGTAATGGATGAAGCAGCACTGGAGCAGGAAATGATTGAAGGCACTACCTATGCAAAACTTGTCTCTAGTGAATCTGTCTTAGAACAAGTTCAACCTTATCCACTGGTGAAGCCACCTGTCTCAATCGAAGCTCCCAAGGACATAGAGCAAGGCATCAAAGGTAACAAATCTGAAGCAGCAGAAGATACAACCAAAGATCAGATGTCTCAAGCACTGCAAATGTTACAGCTGAGACCCCTAGCACCGAGACACCCAAGGACACTACAACGGCTACCGGAACCGACCAAAGTGTTTCATCTACCGAGCAACCTACCGAGGGTCAGCAAGCCTCACAAGCACTTGTCTTAGTGCCACCAACCAAAGGAAAATAAAGGAAGGTGAGAAAGCATAGTTTCAAATTTGACTTGTCTAAACCGATAGTGTTGCCCAATGTAGACATCTCCAAATTGAAAGGGCAAGCACTCATTGAATTTGGTGAACTATGCAAAGCAAAGGCCAAACAGGAGAAGCAACTGGCCATACAAAAGAAGAATAAAGTACTTCAGAAGGTTAAGACACTACTAACATAAATGCTACCTTCAACAATAGTGTCAACCGATGCGGCCATCCACATTCAACTGGATGAACTCCTTACCCAAATAGAAAAATCTGGAGTTGATGCATCTGAGTACTTAAGAAAGCTAAAGGATAAAGAGCTTACATCAAAAATGATTGAAGAGGTACAAAAAGCTCTCGCTATAGGAAAAGTAAAGCTTGTCAAATTCATTGCTGAGTTGTCCCCTCAACTCAAGCATATTCTTTATTTATTCCAGAAACTATGTACATTTTCCTTATTCATTAAAGATATCAAGAATAAAATTGATGCAATTGAGAAAGAGATCACCGATCTCTCAACTAAGTTGACCACCGAGCCCAATTCAGTTCAGAATTTTTATACAAACCTTCAACAACTCATGGCTCAATAGTTAGAACTCAGGAATGAAGAGCATAAAATCAAGATGGACATAATGACCCTTCAGACATTATTCCTTCCTCATCTCTCATCAGTACAGGAACATATCAACAGAGCTACACGCCTATCAACTACACAAGAGGGAAGCACTCTTGATGGCTTAATATCACTCTTAATTGATATTCAAGCACAAAATTCATTAATGGAACGTGTAAAGGATTCACTCTCAGTCGCCCTCACCGACGCCTGGACCAAGTATAAGTCTATTTTTGATCAGTTACCACCTCCAGATGGAAATTAAGTTTTTGATGTTTGTCAAAAAGGGCGAGTAATATTATTATACTACATAGAGGAAAGTAATACTAGGCAAAGGGGGAGTAATACTATATTTGGAGAGTAATATAGTTTTGGTAACACAGTTTTGAGTATTGTATACAAGGGGAGTATACTGAGCAGAATATACAGAGCATTCAGAGCACACAAGCACAGAACAAAACCGAACATGCAAAATTCAGAGTTATGTACAGAATAATGATAAGGGGAGTATATCTGCATATACTATTTCATTGACTATTGTATATATTGACAAGTGTAGTCATTTACAAGTATATAGTTTTTGAGTTGTGACTTTGAAAGTAGTTTTTGTCAAACATCTAAAATAATGTCAAAAGGGGAGATTGTTGCTACTTATCAAATTGCCATTAGTTTTTATATTCAAAGTCATACTATATATTCTAGTCGGTTAGTATTACCGAATCATGCAGTCGGTACACACAGAGAAGTCGGTATGAACAGTCTAGTCGGTTATAGAAGAAAGCAGTCACAGAACGCAGTATTCACCGAGCTGTTTACCGAGTATTGTTTCATGGCTACCGAGCAGTAAAGTTAACTCACCAAGTTGATATTCACCGAGTGAAATGTTTTACCAGATACATTGAACCTGGACATGCACATGAAAACGTGTTACAAGATCGAGGCACATCTAACCATTATTACATTGGAAATTGCACTAGAAGATTGTGTATGATTGCAAGGTCAATCTAACCAATGAAATATTTTGTTTAGTTATTCATTCGAGGAATCTTTTTTGTAAGATCGAAGAAATGAATTAGATCACCGCTTTAAGAGATCTATTTATACAACATGATTTTAGGGTTAGAAGAAGAGATGTGAGATATGTATATGTGTGTATGAAGGAAGACTGTTACAGAGACACAGAGAGGTCACCGAGAAGGTTATTAGTGAACAATCAAAGAAAAGAGTAAACATAATGGTTTACCGAGTTACAATATGGGTTACCGAGGTATGCTACAAGCTAGGTAATCTTATTCTGAGCACATAGAATCTCCTATAGCATTTTAGATGTAAAGTTGCAGATATTTGTAAAGTCTTATTGTAATATTTTGAAGTTGTAAGAGAAACTTTTAATAGGGTAAAAGACTAACCAAGTCTATAAATTGTAAATCCTCTAACCAGGTGCAACATTTATATAGTGTTGTAAAATCCTTTAGTAAGGTAGATCTAACAGATCTTGTTACTCCTAACAGGGTAAGCTATTAGAAATAGCTAAATGTAGCTCTAACCAAACAATCTTTATTATTGCAGTAGTGAAGTTGTGGGTGCCATCCCCACCGCAGTTTTTCTCTCTAACCAAGAGTTTCTGCGTGACCAAAATATATGTGTTATGGAGTGAATCATGTATGATTGTTATCTGTTTGTTTTAACTTTATTTTATGTTACTACACTATTCTGTTTATGCATAACAGTAAGGTTATTATTGAAGAAAAGTTTTGGAGTACTGATTCACCCCTCCCCTCTCAGTACATTAGCTTTCGATATTGGGCCTAACAACGACAACACAATAACGTCGAAAGAACACAATCATAAAAGATAGACCTCGAAAGCTGGTAGATCAAACAGTTTCGAAGATAATGTAGACAAGATAACAACAACACTATGACTTCTAAGGACAAGACCACAAAAGATAAGTCATAACTGTTGAAAGATCAAGAAATGTCTAATACAATGTAGACAACATGATGACATCGTAAAAACATCTAAGACCAAGACCATGAAAGATAAGTGTAAATTGTTGATAGATCAAGAAGTGTATAAAGTAATGCGAACAACATAATGACAATGCGATAGACGTGTAAGACCAAGATCACTAAGATAGGTTCTATTAGCTGAAGAGTCAAGGAAACTCTAATGCTAAATGGACAAAATTTTGATAGCGTGATGACGTCTAAGATCAAGATCAAAGAGATAAATGATAGCTAAAAAGTCAAGTAGTTTCTAAGGCAACGCAGATAACATAACAACAGTGTAATGACGTCTAAGACTGATATCATAAAAGGTGGACGTTCACTATTGATAGATCAAGAAATGTATAAATCAATGCAAACAACATAATCATAGTACAATGACGTCTAAGACTGGGATCGCCAAAGAGAGCCCCTAACAGTTGGGGAAACGTAAGATTGCAAATCAACTAAGCAAAAATATGATAGCATAACGAGACTAATTGATAGGTCGTGACAAGATAAAGCCAAATCATTATAATAGGCCACAAACATGCCAAAACAAGATGCAAACCTGCTAGAACAAGATGCAAACTCACTAAAACAAGATGGCCAAGACTGAAAAGTGCTTGGACAACATAACGGTACCAAAAATGCAAACCCACTATTTTAGGGTGCAGTCTCACTGGAACAGTAGAAAAGACAATATAAAAAGCGAAGCCACTAGAACAGGACTTAAAAACTAGGAAGACACGAACCCGCTAGAACAAAGAGCAAACCCATTGGTTTGAGATGCAAACCCGTTGGTTGATAAAATGACAGTGACTGCGCTAAGTATGTCAATTCTTCTCAAAGTTGATAGAATTCCCGCTAATACAAGACTGCAAACCCACTGTAATAGACTAGAGACCTACTAGAACTGACTTCAAATCCACTAGAGTAATATTTGATAAAAGACTTCACACCAAGAACAACAAGCATGAAGATATGACCATAAAACAGATAAAATCAGCTAAGTACAACCCTATGGATAGTCGAATGACAGTATGTGTTAAATCTCCTTGCCCAGAATACCACATCCAATTAGATAAATAGAATCCTGACAACACTGGCTCCACCCTCGACACACACTTCTCAGGCATTCCAAGCTTCGAATTCTTGGGTAATCACTTCCTAGTGAATTTTCTATCTCGAATTGGGGGTACATGAGGAGTTTCTTCGGTATGCATGTATCACAACACCTGAGTTAACACATAGAAGGATTTTTGGATACTAAAGAACAATTGTCTTGTAGTGGGGGAACTTTCAGGGTGAATCAAGTAGTCATACATGTGGTGGATAACTCATTTAAGAGATATCCCAATCCGTAGAACACGGTTTTTTACGCATCTACCATACAAGCACTAGGGGATTTTGACTTGCGTCAAGACCACAAAGTTATTTGCATAATGATATTGAGGGAAACCATCAGTATAACACAAATTTACCAATTGATTTATAATTTTTTCTAAAATCACAAATATCTCTATAGTGGACCGAAAGAAAGTACCACTTGGGTCATTCTCCCCTCACCTGACCTTATAGGCTACTTGGGGGGACATGCCCTCCTACTTAGAAAGTAAAATCGAGCATCGCTAACAGTTTTCTCTTGCACCTGTGACCATGAGAGCCAGAGGGAGAGGATAGTGTGTGTTAGCAGTAGAACCACTCTACAGATGCACAAGTGTGCAAGACACAAAAGACATGAGGTTCATTCCTTTATTTGAATTGAAGTGTGCCTAATTACTCAAAAGATACAACATGTCTATTCCCTTAATTGAATTAAAGTGTGCCTAATTATGCAATAAGATACAAAATAAATAAGGAAATGAAACAAATGAAATGAGAAAATTTGTTCTAACGAAACCCCACTTTGTTTAGCCGTCCTACATGCAAAGTGTTAGTGTTTAAGTGCTTAGGGGTCTTCTTATAGCTCGAAATGTTGCAAAAACATTAGTAAAACCATCCAATAACACACAAATTAGTTGATTAGTACTAAAATAGAATTTTGGAAAATAATGTAAATGATAATTAGCAATCCCGTTATTGTGTGGCCCAAACCTATTGTTTTAAGCGAACCCATTGTTTCAGGGTGCAAACCCGCTGTTTCATGGTGCAAACCCACTAGTTTAAGCGAACCTGCTAGTTGTCTAAAACACGTTCCCACTATCTGTCTAAAATGATAACACACAAGTTAGCTGATTAGTAGCCCATAGGTGCAAGATAGCAAACCCGCTGTTCAGGGCGCGAACCTATTGTTTCACAGATAGAAGCCAATTATCGTTTATAAGAACCCGAAACTTAAAGAAAATTTTACCTTCCATACAAAAGTGATGATGGCGATCCCAGTTGTATGAAAATGATATTAGCAAACCTGTGGTTTTAGGGCGCAAATCCGTGGTTTCAAGGTGCGAACCCGCTAGTTCGTGAAATCGTAGGATTGAGAAAATAGATTTCTGGTTAGGCGGAAATCAATTTGTAGATTTTCTTTTTTGCCTGCAAGTGCTCAAAATCTGCAATAAATGCACTCAAACAACAAAAAATGTTCAATGACCCGTGAAGTGGGTCCCACTAGGCATACCAAAAATGTGTGATGAAAAATGTGCGTGTGAATACAAAGGATAAAAAATAAACTAATTAACCAAAACAAGCCATTACACTCAACACTTCAAGATCAAAATGGTGAAATCAAAGCAAAAAACACAAAAAAAATCTATGCAAACCCAAATCCTTGATTCGATTTGATTATTTCATGATTGGATGTGTGCTCATGATGTCGATTCAGATGCTCGATTGTGCTCCATGATTTTATGAAGATGATAATGCAAATACAAATGGATGTGTGAGTGTGAGTAGTGATTTCGATAGAGTAACAATGCATTGAATGAATATTGGATTCGATAGGATTTGGTAAAAAAATGGAGGGATTAAATAAAAGATGAGAGGAAGGAGAGGAGGTGTGAAGATGAGACACTTGTCCTCCAAAAAAGGACAAGTGGATCAACAAGAGGGAAGAGGAATGACATGTGTCCATGAGGACACATGTCTATTTTGGGCAAAGGAACCCAAAAATAGGACATTTTCCCCAAAAAGGGGGAAAAGAGGTTAGGATGTGCACATATGGAGGGTAGGAGGGATAGGATAGGGCTGGTTGGGAGGTTTGGAGGATGACTAGTGAAGAGGGGAAAATAGATTAGAAGGTTAAATGATCAAAACATAACAAAAATAAACCTGCAAAATGCTAAAATAGCATGAAAAGACCATTTTACCTTGCTATTTTACCTTCTCCTTCAGATTGAGCTTGATGAAGTGAAGGAGCCCCTTGATAATGCTCCACTTGATGTGCTCCTTTCATTGCTAGATGTGGATGGCTCTCCAATGATGTGCACAACATGAAAGGGATTTCAGGAGGATGATAAGGATGAAAATGATGAAGCTGCCAAGATGATTTCCTGGGCTCAAAAGGGTAGCATAAGCTTACTGGATTTTGAGATGTTCAAATGAAGGGATGGAGCCCTTTATTTATAGGAAGAGGAAAGAAAAATGGATGGCTAGGATGGATTCGAGATGAAGGACTAAGATTTACTTGTGAGCTCACACAAGCTCCAAGAGAGGGTGTGGAGACCAAGAAATATGCCTTAAAGGCATTTCGTATCTCCACACTCCACAAGGTGCATTGGAGGAATTAAAAATTCTCCAAAAAAGGATATTATGGGGATTGGAGGAATAAAAAAGAATTAAAAATTCCTTGGGAGAGGGAATGCTTGGAGGAATGTGAGATTTCAAAAATCTTACATTCACCTAGGAAAAGAGTATTTAAAAGCAAGGAGTTGACTTTATGGCTAATCATGCTGATTAGCCATTAATGATTCATTAAGAGGGGGATTAGAGGAAATGTTAGGTGGGATTAGGATAATTTGACTAGGAGAGAGAATGAGTGGAGGGATTAAAAAATTAGAAGAATAATGTTAAGTGAGTTTAGGGAGTTTTTAGAAGAATTTATTAGGTTAATGATGAATTAAGAAGATGATTTGTAGGAATCATGTAGGTTAACTAATTAATTGAAATTAATTAGCTAATTAATTGAAATTAATTAGCTAATTAATTGAAATTAATTAGCTAAGAGGAAGATTTGTGAGGATTTGATTTTTTAGAAGAATAAAGAAAGGGATTGATTTATTAAATAAATCAATCACATGCTATAGTGACAATATTAATTATATTTAATTAATATTGAGGAGAATTTGAATTAACATAATTAATTAATTAATTATGTGAGGAATTAAAAATAATTAAAATAATTATTTTTAAGTGTCTACATTTTGCCTCTCTTTGAAGTAAGGTGTGATGATGCATTGATTCAAAGAATAATCTTGTTTTGATGTTGATATTGGTTTGATAGGATGCCCGACTCTTTGATTGATAGATTATGGTATGGTGATGCCCCCTTGGGAAATCAATTGAGGTAATTGATCTTTGGAGTTTTGTGAGATTGATTTCCCGATAGATTTGATTCGATTCAATTGATAAGATCTGGATTCAGTCTGGTTTCAGGAAGGATTCATCCTGTATAAGACAAACATGATCAAAGTGTCTGGTTTCAGGAAGGATTCATCTTGTATAAGACATGATCGATCACAACGTCTAGTTTTAGGAAGGATTCATCCTGTATAAGGCATGATTAGAGCGTCTGGTTTCAGGAAGGATACATCCTCTATAAGACGTGATCGATCACAACATCTGGTTTCAGGAAGGATTCATCTTGTATAAGACATGATCGATCACAACGTCTGGTTTCAAGAAGGATTCATCCTGTATAAGACATGATCAGAGCATCTGGTTTCAGGAAGGATTCATCATGTATAAGACATGATCGATCACAACGTCTGGTTTCAGGAAGGATTCATCCTATATAAGACATGATCGATCACAATGTCTGGTTTCAGGAAGGATTCATCCTATATAAGACATGATCAGAGCGTCTGGTTTCAGGAAGGATACATCCTGTATAAGACATGAATCAGAATCCAAATTGATTATGTGAGGAAAAATAGAGGAAGAAAAATTAGGGTGGAAGGGATAAATGAGGAAGATATATGAAGTAGTCATGAGGTATTTGGAAAGAAGAATAAGAGATGCGAGACCACGGAGGAAAATGGGGGCAATTGAGAACTCCATGGGATTATTGAGTTTAGGATTTGATGGAATGATGGTGAGATTTTGTGCACAACAAATGTGGAGAGCCAACCTAGTTTGATGTTGCCCTGGGTGACTTGCACCACTGATTATAGAAATCAGGATGCCATGAGAAACCCAGGGCGTGGACTGACTCTGTAGACAAATGAGAATTTCTTGCACACAACAATGCAAGTGTTAAGAAACACTAATATAAAATTGTGGGTTCGTGCAAGGAAACCCTCAAACACACCGATACCTCTTGTACACGAGAAGGTAAGTGTTGGTAAACACTGGTACCAGGTCACTGATTTATACAAGAAGAATCCAAAACATTCCATGCTATGAAATATGCCCCAGTATGCACCTATCATAACATACCTGGATATGAAAGAATCCAAGCAGTTGTAAATAGTGGCAGTCGTAGGGCAAAGATGCAAGTCTATATGAAAAGATCTAACAAAATCTAACAAGTCTCTTCCTTGTGACCAAATGATACCTCTTGCCAAGAGTAGAACTAGGATGGACTTGGGATTGTTGCTCAAGACTTCTTGAATCTTACACAGAGGCATAAAAGCTTAGTTTCAACAGGACATTCCCTGTTCATGACTCAGGTGAAGACTCATCATCATACACATGTTTTATTGGGAGGTGGAAAAGAAGGAATGTTGCACATGGGTGGGCTAGATGGCGGATGATTTGTAGTATCAACATGATAGATAGTGGATCCGGTTATTTACCTTGGTGCCTGCATAAAGGTTTTCACCAAGGTACTTGTCCATAGCACCACCAAGTGGTTTTCACTAATGGACGAATTGTTTTTCTTTCTTTTTCTGATTTTTTAATTTTTTTTTTTTTTGTGTCATAAGGTGCCTGTTTGCCAGGTTTTCACCAAAGTGACGATTTTTTCAGGATCTTTTTCTGATTTTTTAATTTTTTTCTTGATTTTTTATTTTTTTTGACCATTTAAGACTTTCTAAGGACTAAGCATAAAATCTTTTGAGGTGAATGATATTCATTGGATCATCCAAAGGATTGCCTTCAGGAGTAGCCAACTAATAAGCTCCTGATCCATATTTTGCTGTGATTACATATGGTCCAAGCCAATTAGGCTTGAACTTACCTTTCTTTTCTCTTTCTTGTAGATTTTTCTGATTCTCCATGAGGACAAGATCACCAACTTGGAATTCTCAGGTTTCGAATTTTTTATGATAACTCATGCGTAGATGGTTTTGGTATACTCAGAGATGATTCAAGGCCTTGAGATGCCTTTCAGCTAATAATTCTAGCTCTTGTAAGCAGACAATTCTGTATTCTTCCTCTGGTAGGATGTTTTGTAGTGATACCCTTAGAGAGGGGATCTCGATCTCAATAGGAAGGATGGCTTCAGAACCAAATGCTAGGGAATAAGGAGTGGCGCCTGTGGGGGTGTGGATGGAGGTGCGGTAGGCCCACAATGCAGGATGGATTTGGAGGTGCCAATCATGACCCACTTCATTGACTGTCTTTTTGAGGATTTTTATTAGGGTTTTATTAGAAGCCTCAGCTTGGCCATTGCCTTGGGGGTAATATGGAGTGGAGAAGCAGTGTTGGATGTTGAATTTTTGGCAGAGTTCTTTGACATCCTGGTTTTTAAATTGTTTACCATTATCTATGATGATAACTTTTGGGATGCCATACCGACAGATTAGGTAGTTCAGGATGAATTTGGATATTTGCTTGCTGGTGGTGAGAGTAAGAGGGATAGCCTCTACCCACTTGGTGAAGTATTTGGTGGTGGTGATAATGAATTTATGTCCGTTGGAAGATGAAGGGTGGATTTTCCCAATGAGATCAAGCCCCCACTGCGAGAAGGGCCATGGTGTAATGAATGGATGCAATTCTTGTGACGGTGCATGAATCTTGTCACCATGCTGCTGGCAAGGGATGCATTTCTTCACATAGTTGTATGCATCTTCTTCCATTTTAGGCCAATAGTATCCTGTTCTCAATTTTTTTTTAGCCAATGTGAGTCCACTTGAGTGTGCCCCACATATACCCTCGTGTACTTCGTGTAATGCCCATTCTTCTTCTTGTTTATCTAAACACCTTAGGAGGGAACTATCAAAATGCCTTCTGAACAAGGTGTCTTCAAGGATTGTGTAACGGGCACATCGGCGGATGAAGGTTTGTTGTTGGGTTTTGGTGAGGTGTGGGGGAATGGTGTTGTCTTTGAGGAAAGCAAAGGTTTCTTGGTACCAAGGGGAATCGGGACCAATAAGAACACACACCATTTCAGACTTTGGTAGGTCATATGCTGGTATAAACAATTGCTCGACCAAGAACTCGCACTTCTGACTGTGTGCTGGCATTTGAAGGAGGGAGCCAATGGTGGCCATTGCATCTGCAACCCTGTTGTTTGTTCGTGGGATTTGATCAAACTTGATTGCCATGAAATGTTGCTTAAGATCTTCAACCATGGTATGGTAGGGAAGGATTTTATCATCTTTTGTCTTGTATTCATCATTGACTTGTTTTATGACGAGCTGGGAATCACCATAGACTTGTAATTCCTTTATTTTCCAGTGGATAGCCAAGCGTAAACCTGTGATGAGGCCTCATATTTTTCTATGTTGTTGGTACATGCAAAGGCTATCTTGTATGATTTTGGGATGCCATCTCCTTGAGGTGTGATTAATAATATTCCTGCCCCCGATCCATTTTGAGTGTAGGAGCCATCAAAATACAATTGCCATGTGGAGGATGTGGTAACAGTCATAATGAACTCATCTGGTAATTCTGTGAGAAGAGGATGGTCACTTGGAAGTGGAGCTTCAGCCAACTGATTTGCAATGACCTATCCCTTGATTGCTTTTCTGTCCACATATTCAATGTCAAACTCACTTAAGAGCATGACCCATTTAGCTATTCGACCAGTGAGAGCAGCTTTGGACAAGAGATATTTAAGTGGATCGATTTTAGCAATTAGTTTTGTTTTGTTGTTTAGCATATAGTGTCAGAGTTTTTGTGTGCTAAACACCAATGCCAAGAATGCTTTTTCAATGGGGTTATAATTGAGCTCATACCCTACCAGTGTACGACTGATGTAGTAAATGGCATGTTCTTTCCCTTGATCATCTGTCTGTGCCAATAATGCCCCCAATGCTACTGCAGTAGCGCATATATACAAAATAAGGGGTTTCCCAGGAGTAGGAGGCATCGATACCGGAGGTGATGCTAGATATTCTTTTAGTTTCTCAAAGGCCTTTTGGCATAAGCAGTCCCATTTGAATTTTGTGTCCTTGCGCAGGAGGTGTGCAAATGGATGGCACTTATCTGCTAGTTGTGAAATGAAATGTCTGACAGACTGGAGTTTTTCCTAGAGACTGTGCAATTGTCTGAGATTTTTTGGTGGAGGCATTTCCATGATAGCTTTTACTTTTGCAGGATCGACCTCGATGCCTCTACGGGAAACAATGAATCCTAATAGTTTTCCCAATGTGACTCCAAACACACACTTTTTTGGATTCAGCCGTAGTTTGTATTTTTCTAATCTTTCAAAGATTTGCTTTAGAATGGGAATGTGTTCTTGTCTTGTCTTAGATTTGCTTAGCAGATCATCCACATAGTCCTCCATAATTTTGTGTAAGAGGTCATGAAAAATTGTTGTCATTGCACATTGATATGTAGCTCCAGCATTTTTGAGACCAAAAGGCATGACCCGATAACAAAAAGTCCCCCATGGTGTTGTGAATGCAGTTTTATGCTGATCCTTGTCTGCAATCCTAATTTGGTTGTATCCAGAGAATCCATCCATAAGCGATAGCATCTCATGTCCTGTTGTAAGGTCCACAATCATATCTATGTTTGGGAGTGGGAAATCATCTTTAGGACAAGCTATATTTAGATCTCAGAAATTTGTGCAGATGTGGATGCCCCCAACAGGTTTGCCGATAGGTACAATGTTGGAGACCCATTCAGCATAATCTATTGGTTTGATAAATTCTGTGTCTAACATCTTTTGGAGTTTCGCCTTGACCAGGAGTGCAACATGTGGGTGCATTTTGTGCAATTTTTGTTTTATAGGTTTTGCATTTGGGCGGATGACGAGTTTGTGAACCACCAAGGCAAGATCCAACCCTGGCATATCGAAATAGGACCATGCAAAATTGATTTTTACCTCTGTAAGGAAGTTGATGAAGTCTCGTTTCTCTATTTCTGTGAGGGATTTAGCAATGAGCACATTTTTCGGAAGGACTTCGGTGCCCATGTTGATGCTGTCTATTTCTTCTATCAGCAAATTTGATTTGTCATGTGGAAGATAACCAATAGTAGGGAGGTCAAATCCCTCATCGTTAAGTGCCTTTTCCAGGTTTTCACTTTCAGATACGCCCTTTGTTTTTATTGTTTTCTCATCCAAAGGTGCCTCAGGGAGGTTTTCACCTAGGGAATCATGTCTTTTCCTTTTATTATCTTTTTTGTGGCTAAGGGAATTGACCTGACTACCAAAGTATCCCTTTTCGTGTAGTTTAATACCCTCAATTCTATTACAATCTTCCAGGTTTGGCACCGTCAGGAGAGCAATGAGAGCATTATCGTCGGCACAGATATCTAGAGTGGGTTTGTCTTGTTGGCCCCAATCAATGAGTTCAGGATGGACAAGATGTAGCTCATGTGAAGTGGGAAGGGTTACAGGGGTGATGGTATTGATGTAAGCATCCAAGAAGATATCTTTCTTGTATTCATAAGGCATTTCGTGGAATTCATCTTCGTCAGCGCTTTCGATATCCGAAGAAGGACTAGAAGGGGCACCAACAATAGTAATCTTAGGCACTAGGGTGTACCCCAAGCCTCGGTTGTATCTATAGGAGATAGGATTTATGGGTGCTTTTCTTCCTTTCTCCTCTGGTCCCAAGCCGTGTCCTTTGTAACCCATTTTTTCAACTATGGCAGATGCTTTTGGGTACATTTTTTTGGATATTCTTGCTAGATCTTCATCCTCTTCTCTGTACAACCATGAAGAGATATCTGCTTTGAGGCCCTCATTATCAAGTGGGCCCCATTGTTGGAAGGTGGTGTTTTGGCATTGCATGACTGGTTTCAGGTCCTTTTTGAGCTCTTTTGGTTTGCCAAATGACATAGGAGAGAGAGGGAGGTTGCCTATCAATAAGACGTCCTCCAATTTGTATTCCCCACAACCATTGTCCAAGATCTTGATTTGTTTATTTGGTTGGGATGATGTGGAGGCACCATTTGATGTGTTAGATGGAGGCATTGGCGAGGGTCTATTTAGTGGGCAATGATACAGATGCTTCCCCTCTAATAGTTTGCAATATTGAAAAGGTTGGGGATCACCTTTGATAGTGATCACTCTTCCATTATAAGGGAATTTGATGCATTGGTGATAAGTGGAGGGTACGGTCTACAAGGAATGAATCCATGGCCTCTCGAGGAGAATGTTGTAGGGGAGATCAAGATCTAGTACTTGGAAAGGGGTTTCAATTGTAATGGGGCCCACTTGAAGAGGTAAGGTGATCATGCCCTTTGAAATTCTTTCTGCATCATCATATGCCTTTATTGTGATCCTTCCTGATGTGTCTATCAGATCCTCAGAAAGTCCCAATGGTTTTATTAATTTATATGTGCATAGATTAAGCTCGGATCCACCATCTATCAGGATACATTTGACCTTGTGCTTTTGGATGAGAGCTTCGATGTGCAAAGGTTTGTTATGGTCTTCATTTGTGGGAGCATCTTTGGAGTTAAATACAATGTGTTGCTGGGCAGCAAGGTTTCCAATGAGGGCTTGGAATTGGGTGGCGTTGATGTTATCAGGAATGCGTGATTGGAGAAGGGCTTGTTCCAAAATTTCTTTATGGACCGGGGAAGTCCTGAGAAGTTCCAAAATGGAGATCTGTGCAGGTGTCTTCCCAAGTTGATCAAGGAGGTCATATCGACGGGTGGAAGACATGGGTGGGGGGTTTGGTGAGGGAGGGACTCCTTGGATGGTGACTTTACCTCGGCATGTAGTTGCATTGCAATCATTCTGGAAATGGGAGGTGGAAGGTGTGGTGCCCTGAATGACTATCCTAGCAGGATTTGATCTGGTTTGGGAAGAAGGAGGATTGATTCCTTGGATGGTTATGACATTGACATGTTTGTCTGCAGGTTCAATGCGACCTACTAAAAAATCAAAGTCAATTATGTGATTAGCTTAGTCATAACCCATTGCGTCAGATGATGAGCCTTTTTCTTTATCATGATTTGGGAAGGGTTCCTGGTACATTTTGAGTTTATTATTGTTATTACCAGGTTTTGCATTTGATACTTCAATCTCACCTCTATCAATGAGATCTTGTATGTAGATCATTAGTTTCATTCACTTGCGTGTATCATGTCCCTTGATATGGTGGTATTCACAATACTCATTTTCATTATACCATCTTGGTTTAGGTTGATTGGGGTCAAATAGGCGAGTTATTGGAAAAACCACTGCACCTGCTTGGACAAGTTTCTGAAACACCATTTCAATAGGCTCAGCTAGAGGAGTGAAATCTCTTGAAGTCCTGTTATTCGATCGAGGTGGTCATCCCTGGATTGAGACATTGTTGTGAGGTTTTTGGGATTGATTTTGATTATTTTGATTATTAAATTGATGATTATTGGTGGTGGATTTTGGGGGAGCGGCCACAGTTTGGACCCACTTTGCATTAGTTACACCATCATTGACACGTTTTTGTTCTTGGACCAGAATTTTGGCTTGTCATTATGATAAGAGGAAGAACTTTGTGTCGACTTCTGGTAATGTTTCAAGGTTCCTCTTCCAACAAGACACGTTCAAGGGCGAGGCCCTTATCGGTCAATTTTTGGAAGGATTTGATGCATTGGGATATTAAGGGTCTTGAAAGTTCAGGCACCAAGTTTTTTTGGAATAGTTCAATTTGATGTTGTTCTGGCATGTCCCACTAGAATTTCTTGATAAGATGTCGAAATCTTTGTAGGAAATTGGTGAAGGTTTCTCCGGGCCTTTGTTTTGTATTACATAGGTCCATCATAGAACCATCATTACCCATGTTGTATGCATAGTGGGCCACAAATTTTTCTGCCAAGTCTGGAAAAGAGACAATGGAACCTCATGGTAAAGATGAGAACCATGCCAGGGTGTCTCCCATGAGACTCTTGGGAAAGAGTCTGCGAAGATAAAGGTCACTATAGGAGACTTCCTGGCATAAGATGTGGAATTCTCGAACATGATCGCGGGGGTCTCCTTTGCCTTCATACTTGTTGGATTTAGGAATCTCAAATCCTGGGGGATATGGTGCAACTGATATAGACAGATCATAAGGACAAGGGAAAAACTCTTCGAACGAGTAAGTTTTCCTTTTATTAGTCCTTTGTTTTATGTCCTTGATGATATTTTTGATGTCTTGAATTTCCTTGATGAGGTCTTGTTGTGGGCTTTGATAATGATGAAGTGTATTTGTCCCAAGAATTGGATGAGCCAAAGAAGGTGCGCCACCAATATATTGATATGATGAGGAGGTGGGAATGTGGGATGTGATGACCGATGTCACTGGGGTTTGAGTGACAGTTGGTTGTGGTCCACAAATAGTTGTGATGGGATTAATACAGCCCAGATAAAATTTGCGACATTGTTGGGAGGAAGGGAAGTTTGTGGAATAGAAATATGTGGTTGAATAGAAGGAGGTGGTATAGAAGTTTGTTGGAGAATAGATGAGATCGGATTTGATAGTGGTATGGATGGTAAGGAGGAAGAAGGTGGGATGGAGACCACGGTGGGAGGTACTACGGGTGGCATTGATTAAGCTTGGATGATTGATGGGGCTGCAATTGATTGAGTTTGAATAGTAGGTGCAACACTTTGTGTGGGAAGTACCACGGGTGACATTGATTGAGCTTGGATGATTGATGGGGCTGCAATTGATTGAGTTTGAATAGTAGGTGCAACACTTTGTGTGGGAGTGAGGTCCCCTTTTGGTTGTTGGGCAAAAGTGGATCTATTAAACTCAAGTGGAAGTTGAGCTTCATTTTCAAGAAGAGCTTTCAGAAGTGCAGTAGGATTGTGTTTAATAAACTTGTCCATCATCTCTTGGTTATAAGAATCTGCTAGGAAAGTTTGCACTTCCAGACAAAGTTCATCTTGGCTAACCATGTTAGGATTTTGGCTTTGATCTTGATTGCTAAGTTGCCCACTTTGTGTATGATCTTGCGTGGGATCTTCATATAGAACACCAATGTCTGGCATGCCATATTGTTGTTCAACCATCTTTTTCTTTTGGGATCGAGTTGCGACCATACACGATATTTGTGATGAAATGACTTAAGAAATTTGTGATGAAAGGACATAAAATTTGAGGATGATTGATGGAGGAGGTATGGTTTTAGAAGAAACTTGATGACTAGGTTGTCTTTGGTATGAACATGAAGGATCGATTCGAATGGCAAGTTGTATGAAGGGATACGACCACCCTGATTTGGACGATAGTTGGTGTTTCAGAAGACAAACTTGAATGTTGATGGAGAGGATGGACTCTTAGCTTCTCTCTTAGGCTTATGAAATATGGGATGGACAAAGTTTTGACTCAATTTTGGACTTGGTGTGGGTAATGACTTGGACAATTGTTTGTGTCTTAACAAGTGTTTTTACAAAGTGTTTGGGGGTAGTGATGTGTTTTTAGTCTTCTCTTGGCAAGTATGTATCAAACAAAGCAAACACAATGATCAAATGCATATTATCTCAAAGACACTCATGCTCATATACAACATTCTTAAGGCTGGAAAGGACATAGTCATTGAATCCCTATTGGTTTCCCATCTATGCTTACCCAGAGCGGACACTTAGATGCTTGACCCCACTGGTTCCCCTCCACGACACTCACTTCTCGGGGCAGCCAAGCATCAATTCCCATGAAAAATCCTCATGGCAAACTTTGTGTCTCTACTGAGGGCCATAAGAATATGGGCTGCTTCAGAGGTCCGACCTCCTGCACCAATGACTAGAAGGTTTTTGGCCACTATGAACAAGGTTTTTAGTAACTCTTCCCGTTAGGAGCTACCCTTCGAAGTTGCGCAAGCGCAATTGAGGCCTATAGCCCAACGAAGCACCAAGAACTTAGTAGTCACACAAGCATGATTGAGATCTCTAGGATCCTACTAAGTACCCAATGTGAGAGTGAACTCTCATATAGCCCCAACCATTAACCCTTTCGTAGTCAATGGCCTATTTATTATAGTGAGTTGGGAACCCCAGGTCCGGGTGTACTCACTTGGGTCGTTCCCCTCTTATCTTCTCAAAGAGAAAGTTGGGAGGGCAGGCCCGCTAGAGGTAAACACACAATCAAACAAGAAAAGGTTGGAGGGTCTAGATTTCTGATTGTCTAGTAAGATGAGAGCATACTTTCCTACCTTTACGCTTTTCTTAAAGACACATAAGACAGTGATTCATTCCATTTTAATTAATATCTAGGTGCCTAGTTTAAATAAATGCACAAGATTTGGTTGAATCAGCTAGGCAACCTGCAAAACAACTTGATTAGTAGTTTTGAAAAATGGAGTCTTCAACAAGCGTCCTGCAAAACAACTTGATTAGTAGTTTGAAAAATGGAGTCTTCAACAAGCGTCCTGCAGAAGACAACAAAATGACAAAATTTTAATTTTTTTGATTTTTTGGGAATAAGTAGAAAAACAAAAATAAAAACTTTTTTACTAATGACAAATGTAGATTTGAAGGAAACTTTGATGGGTAAATGGGGTTTGACTAGGTTTTTTGCCACTTTCCAAGGGACAAGCAAGCAAAAAATGGGGATTTTGGAGGAGAGATGAAGGAATGGGAAAATTTGTCAAAGAGGGACAAAGAAGCAAAAGTTGGAGATGGATAATATGGGAAAAATTTGGAGGTGATTGGATAAAAGGAGAAGTTATGGCAAACCCTAAAAATAAAGAAATATGGGATTTAGGCTTCCAAAAGTGGATTTTTGGGATAAGGCCCCCAAGGAAGAAAATGTGGAAAATGACAATGTGGAGAATCTGGTGAAGTTTGGAGGAAAATGGAGTCAAGATAAAGAAGATATGGCAAAAAAAAAGAAAAAATTTTACTCATTTTTAAAACCCTAGACTTAGTAGAGCAAACAGAAACCCTAGATTTAACAGAGCAAACAAAAACCCTAGATTTAACAGAGCAGACAACCTCACTTAAACAAAAAAAAAAAAAAAAAAAAAAAAAAAAAAAAAAATAAAATAAAATTGCAAAGGTCTGGATTTTTGATTGTCTAGATAGACGAGCATACTCTCCTACTTTCACACTTTCCTGTGGTCAGACAGATTATGATTAAACAGAACAGATAACACGAAATGAAAAGAAAATGTAGACTACTGTTAGCGCCTGACAAATTTCAAAATATTAACATAGTAGACAGTCGCACTAAACAGATAGAAAAGTGCCAAAAATCTGGATTTCTGATTGTCTAGATAGACAAGAGCATACTTTCCTATTTTCACACTTTCTTGCGGTCAGAGCATACAGTCGCGCTAAACAGAATAGAAAAGTGCCAAAGGTCCGGATTTTTGATTGTCTATATAGACAAGAGCATACTCTCCCACTTTCACACAGATTATAAATAAACAGAACAGATAACAGAAATAGAAAATAAACAGAAACAGATAACAAAAATAGAAACAGAAACAAAAAATAAACAGAAACAAAAAAGTAAAAGAATAAGGAGGAGTTGTCATGCAGAAATGTAGAGCCGCTATTTTGGAACTTGCGAAAAAGATAATTTTTTTTTCTTTTTTTGTAGTCGTGCTATTCTGGAACCTATGTCTCACAACTCACAAAACTTAAAAAATGTTAGTTCTTAGGGACATGGGTCCCACCGGGTGTGCCAAAATGAAGAGGGGAAAACATATTAGAAGGTTAAATGATCAAAACATAATAAAAATAAACCTGCAAAATGCTAAAATAGCATGAAAAGACCATTTTACCTTGCTATTTTACCTTCTCCTTCAGATTGAGATTGATGAAGTGAAGGAGCCCCTTGATAATGCTCAACTTGATGTGCTCCTTTGATTGCTGGATGTGGATGGCTCTCTAAAGATGTGCACAACATGAAAGGGATTTCAGGAGGATGATAAGGATGAAAATGATGAAGCTGCCAAGATGATTTCCTGGGCTCAAAAGGGTAGCATAATCTTACTGTATTTCGAGATGTTCAAATGAAGGGATGGAGCCCTTTATTTATAGGAAGAGGAAAGAAAAACGGATGGCTAGGATGGATTCAAGATGAAGGGCTAAGATTTACTTGTGAGCTCACACAAGCTCCAAGAGAGGGTGTGGAGACTAAGAAATATGCCTTAAAGACATTTTGTATCTCCACACTCCACAAGGTGCATTGGAGGAATTAAAAATTCTCCAAAAAAGGATATTATGGGGATTGGAGGAATAAAAAAGAATTAAAAATTCCTTGGGAGAGGGAATGCCTGGAGGAATGTGAGATTTCAAAAATCTTACATTCACCTAGGAAAAGAGTATTTAAAAGCAAGGAGTTGACTTTGTGGCTAATCATGCTGATTAGCCATTACCAATTCATTAAGAGGGGGATTAGAGGAAATGTTAGGTGGGATTAGGATAATTTGACTAGGAGAGAGAATGAGTGGAGGGATTAAAAAATTAGAAGAATAATGTTAAGTGAGTTTAGGGAGTTTTTAGAAGAATTTATTAGGTTAATGATGAATTAAGAAGATGATTTGTAGGAATTGTGTAGGTTAACTAATTAATTGAAATTAATTAGCTAAGAGGAAGATTTGTGAGGATTTGATTTTTTAGAAGAATAAAGAAAGGGATTGATTTATTAAATAAATCAATCACATGCTATAGTGACAATATTAATTATATTTAATTAATATTGAGGAGAATTTGAATTAACATAATTAATCAATTAATTATGTGAGGCATTAAAAATAATTAAAATAATTATTTTTAAGTGTCTACAACTAGGTTGGGGGAGTTTAGGATAGATAGGTTTGGTTGGAACCACAAGGTTAGGACAAGGGTTAGGTTAGATGGGGTGTTAAGGTTAGGAGCCATGTGCTCAAATAGGATTTGAGTCTAATTAATTAATTGAATTAATTTAATTCATGGGGGTTTTGGGAAAAGGGACATTTAATTAATTAAAGGTAATTAATCAAATGGGATGGAAGAACAAGGATAATTACTTAATTAGGAGGATGGGATAATCAATTAATTAGATTAATTAATTAGGAGGATGGGAAAATCAATTAATTATATTAATTATTTAGGAGGAAAGGATAATAAATTAATTGGGAATTAATTAATTGGAAGAAAGGGATTTTGGAGATTAATTAAGTAAGAATTAATTAATAGGAAGAAAGGGATAGAAAATTAATTAATTGGAAGAATAGGATTTAAATTTGATTAAATTAACTAGCCAAATTTAGGGGTCTACAGAAGCCTATAAGGGAAATTATAGTTAATCAAGAGGTTCATTGCTTAGCTAGTGGATAAGTTGATAAACTTATAAGGCATTGAGAAGGGGGAGGGGGGGGGGAGTGAATCAGTGCAAGCAAAAACAATATGAATCTAATCACCAACTTAAACAACTCAAAACTTAACAATCATAAGAGGAATATCACCACATAAGCTAATGCATAATAAAACAAATTCCACATAACACGAGATTTATAGGTGGAAACTTAAAAGGGAAAAACCACAGTGGGAGTTAATACCCACAAGTTTCACTATCTAGAGAATATAAATCTTGATCGGTTAAGGTCTTACATATATGCCCTGTCAGGAGCAGACCCGGTTAGGAGTCACCTGATTAAGGGATTTAAATGTTGAGCCCTATTAGGAGCTTTGACATGTTAGGATCAACCTCACAAGAGGATTTAAGACTCTGATATAGAGCTATCTTGTTAGGGGATTTACAAATTAAGGCCTGTCAGGACCTACCCGGTTAAGGGATTTTGTTGTTGTAACTATTAGGATAACAACAATTCAAATGATCTTCATGTAACACCTCTATGTCTAATAAGATCCACTTCAGATCCTCAAAACTTAAACAATACATCAATACAGAGCTTCACTAATCACCACACAATCAAAATCTTACTATTTGCCTTCGATCTCATCAACATACGCCTATCTATCTCATAACTCATCACACTTTTTATAGACATCAACTTAGTCGACTACAACCTTGGAACAATTTCCTAGGTTCAATGAATCTATAAAAACTAACATTGCATGCCGAACTTATGTCGGCCACCAACATAACGAACTAAAAAAAAAAAAAAACCCGTGCCGATTTACCGATTTAAGTGACTTTATCACTACCGGTTAAGTGTTTATCAGAATGCCTACTCTTTACATCAAATCTCGGTTGTCTAGTTGAATCTGCCAATGCGGTCATGAACATAGCTCCAAATACCTGTCTCCATCATTGATTTAAAACCGCATCATCCAACTCTTCAACAATCGCCTGTACCAGTTGCATGAATGCAACACTGTCTTTGTTTACCGGTTAAGAACCTATTTGTCGGTTCACTGGTAAACTATCTTCTATACTAGTTATACCTTATTGGTTAGCTTCCAAGACTTAGATGACTACAAAAACATTGTTGCCATCAATGACAAAACAAGACTTAGTCATAAAACATGAATCTCAATCTCTTCATCACATTCACCAATCAATCCTTTATCGGTTCAGTCAAATGCCAACATTCTCCCCCTTTGACATTGATGGCATCACTTAGGAAAATTTTTGTCGACTAAGTGTGGAAAAACAAAAATTGACTTCATGACAAATACTCCCCCTTAGCAATTGTGTGCTATTAAAAGACTTATACTACTACTTCCCCTTATGAATACATCAAAAGTTTGACTGACTCTTCAACTATTACTCCCCCTTTGACAACAATGCCAAACAAATAAGTAAATACATGAAAGATAAATACATGTTACATCAAAATTGCATAGCATATATATAGATGTAGGAGTTCAAAATGTTTTTACAATGCAATTTTAGAAAAAAACATCACTAAAATGTGATTTCAACTACGTCAGATCATTATGCTAGGTCTCCAAAATAGTGTCGAATATCTCCACATGTGTCCTTATCTGCCCAACAAACTCCTCCATGGCATCTATGGTACTCATCTCTGGTGTTGCAAGGATGGATTCAATTTCCTTATAAGCTCTTTGCAAGATTTCCACCTTCGGTATCAGCTGTGTCTGTAATTCCTGCAGTGATCTGATTCTCTTAACCTATTCATTTTCATAAGCTTTCAACTTATGTTGAAGTTCAACAACCAATTTTCCAAAGCTGATAGCAGAGTCATTAAGGGGCTTGAATGGCTCACTAAGAACTTCAAGTTCTTAATCAACTTCCTCCTTCTTTTTCTTCAAATCAACACAAAACAATGAAAATTTAGAAACAGTTGAGAGGATTTTATCTTCGGTTTCAAGTCCTTCTTTCAAATAGTCCTTATTGACAGTAAGAGAAATTTTCCCTCTATCAATTTCAGTCATTAAGTGCTCTGTTCTCTTCTTCTTGTAATCCTTCTCAACACTGACATAAGCTGCATCCTCATAAGATTTCATCTATTCTCCGACATCATTAACAATTTGACCAAGCTTGTCAATAGGAGTGGCAAAGTTATCAGTATCAGTCTCTGGTAGGAAACTTGACAAAATCTCAACAACATTCTTTATTGTTTCTGCCTCCTTCTGCTGCTCTTTCATCCTCTTCTTCTTGGCCTATGATTGAATGGCCGTTGCAATCTCCATCAACTCAGTTGAGCTCAAATTGTCCATTTCTAGTGGTCATTTTATGCTTATAGCATCATCATCATCATCATCATCATCAACAACAATTTTATTTTTAGAATCAAGTGACAAAGGTGTCACTTTAGGTTTAGTATTCTCTGACTTCTTCTCCTCTGTTTCCTCTTTTTCTTCAGTTTTCTCCTCTTCCTTTTCCTTTTCTTTTTCTTTTGTCTTCTTATCTGCATCTTTAGGCTTATCTTCTATCACTTCCTCTTTCTTTTCACTTTCCTTATGCTTTTTAGTTTCCTATACCGGTGGGGGTTGTGTATCAACAATTTGAGCTACTACTGGTGGCTCCTCATCCTTCTTTTCTTCTTCATATTTCTTTTCTTCTTGTCCCTGTTCCTTTTCATGTTGCTCAGACATTTGAACATCTACATTGTCATTAGCATCAACATTATCATTATTGCTAGTATCATCATCATCGAGGATAATCACGGGTTCAGTTTGTGTGTTCACTGGTTGATCTCCCATTATTATTTCATCAGGCTCAAAATTAGTTATCTTGACTCCTTCAGGAAGATCTTCAACCTCAAACCTTTCTGGTTCATCTTCCTTAACTTCTTCCTCTTCATCCGGAATCAGACCTAGTATATTCTTCTAAATTTGTTTAGTGTCCTCATGGACTGATTGGGTCTCACCAATCAACATTATTGTTAACCTTTTCTTCAACCTAAAAGATGAATTTGCCTTAGCAAAAAAATCATCTAGCTCTTCCTCAGTAGCTTTAGGTTGCAATTTTTTCAGAAAATATTCAATGTACTCTCTATCTTGTTTCATGATTGCCTGCTATCTAGTATCAATTATATTATACAATGAATTTGGAATTTTCTCTTGCAATTCAATTAGGGCCTTGCTGTATTTATTCATCATGTAAAAAACTGCATCCTCAATCTGCCTTTGTTCATCTTTACTAAACTTATCATAGAGTTTCTTCACACCAATCAATAAACCATACTCTTTAATGTTTATTATTAAATTTTCAAGAGGTGTGAGCTTGGTTACCAGTTTCTTTGAATATTTCATAGTTAAAGTACCAACACCCTTTGACCTTTTTCCACTGGCCCTTAGGGATTTCTTTTCTCCTTCAGACTCAGTCTCTTCTTCATTAGCATCTACCGGTTTCTGTGCTTGTTGCTTTTTCCTTTTACCAGTCTTAACCGGTGCAGTAGGTGGTTCAATAATCTTACCTTTTCTTTAGAACTGAATCTTTGATGGTTTCTCCTTCTTTGTTGCTACTGGTTTCTCTTTCTTAACAACTGCTATTTTTTCTTTCTCTGTAGCTTTCTCCTTTCCATATCTTGTCTTTACACCAGTGGGGGTACCGGTTGGTGCACTTGATGTTCTGACCTATTGAGCAACATGCTTTTCTCTTGCTTCAACAATGGCTTCCTTTTGTGAATCCTGCTTGCTCTACAAATGCTTCAACTTCTTTTCTAAATTTCTTTGCAATTAGCATTTTGTTAAGTTTTGAATGCACTTGAAGCAATTTCTCCTTGTAAGTGCCAAACTGTTCTACTGTTGTATCTACCGATTGGGTAAATAAATTATCAACATATACAATCAGAAGATCCTTGTCTACTTCATATCCCATGGGCATAACCAACATAGTCCGGGGCATAGCTGCCTCCATCATGCAAGTATCTATATCAACCATAAAGCAAATTGTGTTTTCATACCAGTTGACAACCTCTACTGGTATCCTTACCCTTGCATGCATTTTCTTCTAAAAATCTTTAAAATATCCCCATGCAATCCTGTCAAAACCATTACCCAACATTATAATGTTATTCTTCATTTGCACCAATGCTGGAGTGCCATCTATCCATTGGATATCACCAATACTGGGTAAACATTTCTGAAAGTAAAAGAATAAACCAAGAATTAATTGACCAAATTTAAACCTTAACCTCTTATCCTTCTTGATGGATTCTAGGTTCAGCATAAGTTGACTCCTTAATGCCTCCGACAAGTCATAATCAACATTCTCTTTTATCATCCGGTGGGCAGTGTGAATAGCAACAACATGGATGTTGTTCATTCTGCTAGAGTAATAGATCTGGTAACCGATCACCATAGAAGCATACTTTACTTCCGGATCATTGATATTATTCACCTTCATTACTCTTCCATCCGATTTAGATCCTGTTAAATTTTCTACATGATTCTTAGGAATGGATCTGAGTACAGGAACCTCAGCGGTGACACAAAATCTGGTGACTGCGTGAATAACTTCCTTAGAAACTTTATGTGGTCGGTTGAGCCACATAAACTAGTCATGAATTATGCTAAGCACATATCTCACAAGTTCATCATCAAAATCATTAATGAAATTTAGGGCATGGTGAAACCCTTTCTTGGTAACCCTTTTGAACTGTTCCTTTATCACTCGGTTCTTATCACACAATGCTTTATACTGATAAAAAATAGCAGCAATACCAAGATCCTCTAGTTTGCAATGATAAAACAATCTATCATCTTCAACATGTAAGACACTATAAGGAACTCCGGATAGGGCTCCAGTGGGATCAATTTCCTTAGACCTAAATGGGTGCCTCTTAAATTTAGAATGGGGTCTATCGGTAACATCAACTAGATGTGGGGTGTCCATCTTTAATGATTCATAAATATAAGTAGATAATAAGATTTATGGATAAATACCTTTTACCACTTTTGCACTATGGTTCCAAACATCGACAAAGATTTCTCATCGATTGTCGATCGCAAATCACACCAGATCACTTCAAATCTATGTCAATGCTGCAAACACAAACTCTGCTGTACTCTATTTTCTCTTCGAGTTCTCACAAGAATGCAATGTGATAAATAACATTCAAAAAGTTCCTTTTATTTGCCCATTATCTACCACATTAAATGTCATTACTGGTAAAACCCTAAAATATCTTCCAACATACTACCGGTTCACATAACACATCAAACCTATCAGTTTGATCACAAAATCACTTCATAATATCATAATACATCAAAGTATGCAGATTCAACATACCTCATGGTCCTTCAGGGGGTTATGAAATAGATCTAACATTAAGATCCCCCAAATATTTTTAACAACTTAGTTTGCTGGTGAAGAGTTCTCCACACTAGGTGAAGAAATAGGATCTTCAGATGGTCTGTGTTCGATTTTCTCATCATCCTTCTTTTTTCCAAATTCTATTCATTTCAGCTCTGGTATCCTCCATATCAACTTTCATATTCCCTTTCTAGTCAATAGATTGATTTACCAGTTGGTCCACCTTTGCTTTGCAAGACTTTGCAATATGTCCTAGTTTATGACAATGATAACAAGCCATATCAAATGCTCTCCAAGGTCCAGCATTGCCTCTACCAGTCCTTCTTCTGTAGTTCATATCTACATGACCGTAGTTATGACAGATTATGCAAACCACATTCATCCTCTTTTCCATCTCATAGGGACTAGACCGGTTAGCATAGGGTCTCTACCAGTTAGGACTTCTCCGGTCATTAAAGGTTCTTTGCCAACCACCACCAGACCTCTGACTCATATGAGGTGCCAGATTATTTGCTCCATACCTACACTCAACAGTGCTATGTCCATGCATGTTGCAAGTGTAACAATAACCATTAAAGGTTCTAGGCTAATATCCTTAATATGTATTAGGTCTATAACCATTAGTAACATCAGATTTGCTTCTACAAACATTAGCAGTATGTCCTAGTTTATGACAATTGAAACAAACAGGCTTATAGGATTTCTTACCAGTGGGTTTCTTAATCTTAGGTGCAGATTTACCTTCATTTATGTTGTCCTTAGTACTAGAAGGCTCACCTTTATCAAATGTATTGTAACCCAATCCATTTGTATCACCGTTCATCCTTTGATATTGGATATGTTCATCAAGCATGGTAGAACTTTTGTTAAACTTTGCAAGCTTCTCATTAGCATCAACAAGTTCTTGTGTAAGGTCTTCATTCCTTTTCATTAGAGTCTCACTAAGAGACATTTCCATATCTAGTTATGCCTTTATCTCTTCTTTTTCTTCTTTTTCCTCATGCCAGTGTGCATATAGAGTGTCATTTTCCTGATTTATCTTAAAGATCTCATGTTCTTTCTCTTTGATCTTGTCTTCTGCTGCCCTCCTTGCTTCAAGTTCCTGACTCATTCAGATGGTTAGGGCTTCTAGCTCTCTCCTCAAGTTAGCCTTCTCATCATTTAGTTTCTCCACTTCATCAACCAATGCACCTATGTTTGCTTCATCAGAAGAACTACTCTCAAAAACCTTCAACAGATGTTCGGTTAGCTCTCTTCTCTTAGCAAGTGAAGCTTTATACTTGCCTCTCAATGTTTCTAGGGCTTCCTCAGTTTTTGCAAGTTTATTAGACATCTCTCTATAATTGATATCCTCCATGTTCTGGCTCTGATACCAATTGATAAACTTATAAGGCACTGAGAGGGGGGGGGGTGAATCAGTGCAAGCAAAAACAATATGAATTTGATCACCAACTTAAACAACTCAAAACATGACAAGCATAAGAGGAATATCACCACATAAGCTAATGCCCAATAAAAAAAATTCCACATAACACTAGAGACATACGTGGAATCCGCAAAGGGAAAAACCATGATGGGAGCTAATACCCACAAAATTCACTATCTGCAGAATAGAAATCTTGACCGATTAAGGTCTAACAAATATGCCCTATTAGGAGCAGACCCAGTTACAAGTTAGCCAGTTAAGGAATTTAAATGATGAGCCCTGTTAGGAGATTTGATTTGTTAGGATCAACCTCACAAGAGGATTTAAGACTCTGATATAGAGCTACCCTATTAGGGTATTTACAAATTAAGGCCTGTTAGGACCTACCCAGTTAAGGGATTTTGCTTCTATAACTGTTAGGGTAACAACAGTTCAAATGATCTTCATGTAACACCTTTGTATTTGATAGATCCACTTCAGTTCCTCAAAAATTTAACAACACATCAATACAGAGCTTCACTAATCACCACACAATCATAACCTCAATATTCACCTTCGATCTCATCAACATACGCCTATCTATCTCATAACTCATCACACTTTTTATAGACATCAACTTAGTCGGCTACAACCTTGGAAAAATTTCCTAGGTTCAATGAATCTAGAAAAACTAACATTACATGTCAAACTTATGTCAGCCATCGACATAAAAAACTAAAAATAAAACAAAACCTGTGCCGGTTTACCGATTTAAGTGACTTTATCACTACCGGTTAAGTGTTTATCAGAATGCATGCTTTGTACATCAAATCTTGCTTGTCTGGTTGAATCTGCCAATGCGGTCATGAACATAGCTCCAAATACCTATCTCCATCATTACTTAAAACTACATCATCCAACTCTTCAACAATTGCTTGTATTAGTTGCATGAATGCAACTCTATCTTTGTTTACCAGTTAAGAACCTATTTGCCGGTTCACTGGTAAACTGTCTTTTATATCAGTTATACCTTACCGGTTAGCTTCTAAGACTTAGATGACTACAAAAATATTGTTGCCATCAATGACAACACAAGACTTAGTCATCAAACATGAATCTCAATCTCTTCATCACATTCACCAATCAATCCTTTACCAGTTCAGTCAAATGCCAACATAAGTGTCAACCATTTCAACATCTATTTAGAAAAGGAGTACCATTTAAATGGACAGACCAATGTATGGAAGCCTTTCAATAATTGAAGGATTATTTGCTTGCACCACAAGTATTAGTATCACCTACTCCTAGCAAACCTCTATTACTATATATCTTAGTGTTATTCAATTCCAAGTAAGTTCAGAATTGAGGATAACCCCCCTCACAATTTTACCTATTTTATGGCTTGAAACTTCTAAGGAAATTTTCAATGCATAGTCAGTCCATTTGGTCATTGCCTCAAAGATCATTTTTGATATACTGCCCACAGTTTTTGAAATAACCAATCTTATGCGTTGATTCGGCTTTGAAACTTGATCAACATGAATAAAGTGTTAGTTGGGTTTCAAACCATGACCAACACATAAACACACGCTTTACCATACATGTTGACTAGGTTTTGAAACCTGATGAACACAAAGATATTAAATTTTCTCATCGAGTTTCAAAACTTGATGAGCATATTTTGTTTATTTTCAAAGTTCTTTCCAACATGTAAATTGGGATTCAATACCAAATTTGCATGTTAGATCCCCTTAGGTGCAAATTGGGTTTTGAGACCCGATTTACACCATTTTATTGTTTTGTCATACTCACTTGCAAATAGGTTTTGAAACTTGATTAGCAAGTTTCAACCCTACTTTGATACATAAATTTGGTTTTGAAACCCAATTTACATGTTTTATCAAACAATGAATTTTGTAACTTTGAGAAGATTTTGTCAAACACTCTTGTAGCTCCAGATGTTAGATCCATGTCCAAGTAAAAGCTGTAATTTCAAATACTAGAATTATTTGAACATTTTTTTGGAGAGTTGAGTTTCCTCAAATGTCAAAGACCATAAGGATACTGAAATTAGGCACACAAAAATGTCTAAGTTCTTGGATTGCACAAAGAGATAGTCACAAAGCTTTAGTATGATTGCACTTATTAACAGTGGCCTCGACCTAGTTGCATCATTCCCCATCGCAACTCATGATCTCAATTTTGTTCTAGAAGTGGCATCCCATTTTGACAAAGAAACAAGGAGTGTGAAAGATTCAAGCAGGAAAGTGATCATCATATTAGATGTTGATTTTTTGACAGAACATTCAGATGTCCTAATATTGAGGAATATGCAGAAATTTCTTTTGAGTCTTCTCAAGAATACTATGATAAGAATTTAAATAAATGAAATAAGAGCATAAGAACCAACTTGTTGGAGGCATCTAGATTGACAATCACTAAATGGCCCAAGTTCTTCTAGAAGAGTGAATTTAGGGAAGAGATAGGAGACATGATAACTACTCTTAGCAGTGTCAGAGGCTTGCCTGCTTCAAATGACTTCCAAGAATGGATGTATCAGTTCATCCAAATAATTAGAAAGGGTAGGGATATGATATATTAGGGAGAGATGATTAGTGACTCTATCTATCAACAACCATCCTAGGTGACCACTACTCTAAAGTTCTATATGATTTCTTTTCTAGTATATGATGGAACATCTATGAGACACTTCCCAGGTCTCACATCAGAGGAAGACAAAAATATTGTCCTTGTTCATAGATATAAAACCTAGTTGACCTTTAAGTAGATATTGAATCATTTTAGAAGGGTCAACAATGCTTTATTTATTTCACTCATGTGCTCACTTGATTAGGTCTTGGAGAAAAGAAGAGTGTTAGAAGATGCATGGAAAACTGTGAAGAAATATGGGTGTCTTTTCCTTCAATTTCCTACATTTTCATACATCAAGATTGGCTATTATGAATGAGCCCCCTTTATGTTGCCAACATATCCGAATGATAAAATTATGCTCATGGAGTTGAGTTAGTAGATCATGATTTTTCATGGTCCAGAGTCTAAGGCACACAAAGTCATCTTCAAATTCCCTCTCTCAATTGGTTGTTACTTAGTGTCGACATCATACAAAGCCAAGTAGATGGAGACTAAGATGAAATGGGTCACCATGAAAATATTCAAGCGGAGGGAAGATTTTGTACTACCATGGAATGAATGAAAAACTAAAAAAGAGTTATACTCATGTACACAAGATTGATGATATTTGGGTTAAATGCAGAACCGATGAAGATGTTAGGAGATTAGTGTTGGCAAATGCAAACTCTAATGAGAAATTGTAGGTGATTGAACGTATTGTCATTGATGGCAACCTTACAATCATGTGATACCAACAGACAGATATAGGCACCAACACCGACACACTCTACACGGACATACAGTTCACCGACACCCTGGCTGACAGGAATTTTGTATAAATGTATTTTGTAATTAATTGTAAAATCTTTTGTAAGCCGACATGGAAGATTGTAATATGACTCATATATGTATGAGATCATTGTAGATCATTTAGGATATGATATATAGATATGTGAAGTATGAAAAGAAGGTAGTAGACCTAATATGGGAATTATTGGATAAGGGTTTATGTATATTGCAGAGCTTAAACCGATACTAAATCTAGCATAGTAGATGCTGATCTGAAGCAGTACAAGATATTGGATTAGTATAATCCATTTTTGTAAGTCAGTGTGACTTCTTTTGTAATTGAGCAGTGAGCTCTAGGCACTTGGCCTTCCTGCATGTGCAGGCCCCTATTGTAAGCAATAATATTCTCTTATTGGCCAGTAAGTGAATATGGTGGGTCACAAATACCACCGAGGTTTTTCGCACATCAGGTTTCCTCGTTAAAATATTGTGTTATGGTGTGGTTTTCATGTTGTGGTTGTCGTTCTTATTTGCTGCATTATTTCTGGTTTACCGGTACATAGTTTTAATATGTTTTTCTTGTTATAAGTTAAGAAAATTATCTTATTGGTCAAATACTGATTCACCCCCCCTCTCAGTATCTTTGGGAATCCTAACAATTGGTATCAGAGCCTAGTCCTCTATTTTCAAAAGCCTAACAACTTGAGGAAGATCTTGACACTGGTAGAGATGAAAAATTTGAGAAAGCAATTGGAAATAACTCCTCCAGACTATGATGCAGAAAAAGTAAAGAATATCAAACTTGAGGATGATCTGAAGGCTGCTCAAAATATTATTTGAGGACTTTGAGAAAATTTCACCATAGCAAGGAATAAGAGAAGAGAACTTTGTGAGAAGATGCAGATCGAGGAAGATGAAAAGGAAACTCTTAATGATCTGGTGAACCAACTGAGACAAGATAACTGTACAATGAAGAATGAGATGTAAGATATGACTATGAGATTTTGTAAAGAAATTGAAGATAGAAAAAAGAATGAAGATGATTTGGATAGAAGACTAAATGATGCTGGAAATGAAAACACAAGACTCAGTTATGAAAATGATATGTTGAAGACAGACTTGATGCATACACAAAATCACATAACTGAACTCATGAGACAAAAAGGAATCTTGGAGAATGAACTGACTGTTGCAAATCAACACAAAGAAAAATTCAAGAAAAGTTCAGCATAACTTGTTGACATGCTGAAGAATAAAAAACCTAATGGTGATACAAATGGCCTTGGCTTTGAAGCTAGTGAAAGCTCCGGTACTGCAAACAATCATGATCATAGCAAACCGGTAAGACAACCTAATTCTTACAAATTCAATGGGAAATGCTTTAACTGTAACAAGTATGGTCGTAGAGAAAATTAGTGTAGATCTAGAAATTATCAGAACACTAATACACCCACCGGTCAATGTTCTAAATGCAACAAAATTGGTCATAATTCAGAAAATTACAGAATGAATGTAAGATGTTATGTTTGTGGAAGATTTGGACACCTATCTAATCAATGCATAACACATACTGGCATAGGATATGGAAAAGATATTCAGAAAAACAATATGACTTGTTATGCTTGTAACAAAATTGGACATATTGCAAAATTTTGTAGAAGCAAGACCCCACCGGCAAATAACAAAGGTCCTAGTTTAAAAGGCAAAGAAAAGGTTGAAGAGGTAAAGCAAGAATTCTCAAAACAATGGATCAAAAAGTCAGATCAGAATGTTGATGGGAATACTCCTCCACCAGTAGAACAGAGTAACACTCCACCGACAGGAGACTCTTCATCTAACTGAAGGAAAATCCTTTGAGGGTTTAGCAACAAACTGAAAAATATGCTATTATACCCTCGGTTGATGGTGAGAAGTTGAATTACTTCTTTACCGGCAGATAAGTTAAGTTGTGACTTAACCGACAAGCATTAAATGTGGTAGCTGGAGAAAAGAACATTATAAAGCAAGTGTTTTGGCTCTTTCTTATTTACCGAGCATTCAAATCTTCGAGAGCGCAAAATTTCCTGAGTGAAGGCATTCTTAGCGAAGAAGAGAAGCAGTTCATCCAAGCACTCATCCTTAAGGCAGATTGAGGTATTTATAAACATGGCATCCTTCTCTATTCCTGAATTTATAGCAAACCCTACTGTAATTGAGGTTATCAAGTGCCCTAGACTCGTATTCAAGCTTGTTCTCGAAATAGCTAAGAAAGATGATAACATAGGTGCATTCTCTCAAATGCCTAAAGGAGTAGTATATGCTGAAGATCCTAGAATATACATACACTGTCATATAGAGGAATTAGGAGATGATGAAATCAAAAAAATGTATAGCACTGTGATTTGTGATAAAAATGACAATATCAAACTGGAACACAATGTAGTAGCAACCCTAGGTTTTCTAGATATTCTTAGCATTCCTGATTTTCCTGAAGATGTGATAAGAATAGTCCTAAGAAGAGTCCATGGTGAATTCTTCTGGTTGGATTTGATTCATAAAATCACCAAAGAAGCTGTTAAAGTAGTAACAGGATTACCTTCCATCGGTAGCCGACCTGAGAGAACTAAAAGGGTCTCAAATGACACAGTGATGGATCTAATCAACACAACATTTGACAAAGAATCTGTAAGGGTAAATGATGTGAAGGACATCAATGTCAGATTTATCAGTATGATCTAAGGCTACAAAGCTACACATGCAAATAGGTTGAACTCAGTATCTAGCCTATGTATTATAAGTGCATATGACATGGTTAATGACAATGCTAGAATGGATGTGTGTGAATGTCTCAAAGATGAATTGATAGACAATCTGAAAAAGATCAAAGGAGATAAGAAAGGAACCTTTAGATTTGGAAATTTGCTTGTATGTTTAATGTTGTACATTACTAAACAAGTACCCGATATTAGTAGAAAATATTTTGGCTTTGATATACCGGTAGGAAAGCAACTATTGGATCTATTAAACAATATGGGAGAAAACAGAGAGAAGAACATAAACAAACATTTTCAAGCACTGAAGGCTCAAATGAAGACAAGAATAAGACTGTCATAGGAAATTGTAGATAAATATCAGAAGGAAATATGCTTTGTAATTAAAAAAATTAAAATTGGATGGAGGCAGTTGTCCTTAGGACAATCTGGGTAACTGAAATGGGATATGAAACAGATGATAACATTATTGAAACTTATGCAAAAACCCTCCTTGAAGCACCAAAATGACCCTCTGAGAAAGTCTTTGGCAATGCTGAAACAATAGAAAGTGGTATTCAGTCTAGGAAAAGAGTTAAGAAAGTTGAACAAATAGTAAGGAAAGTCACTAGACAAGCAAAAGAACTTAAGGAAGATGTATTAAAGCAAACTGGTATCAAAGAAAGTGAGTTGGAAGGTATTCAACCGGAAACTCATCTTTCACCGGTTGCAACTTCCTCTGAGAGTGATATGCCAATGGTATTCCAAAGGGTAGAAAGGAAAAGAAAACCCTCACCGGTACCCTCACCCACTCCTAGAAAAACAAGACAAAAGAATGAGGCAGTGAGGCCTCCAGTTAAGAAGTTAACTCCTAAGAAGAAGAAGAAGGTAAAACAAGATATTGATCCACTAGATAAACTCCTTAGTGAAATAACAGAAGATGGAAAGTTGAAAAACATTAGCAAACTTTACAACACACTTTCGACTGATGACAAAGAAAGCATAGAAAACAATGTAATTTTACACTTGGACATATACAAGAAATTTTTGATGGAAATTGTTGATGAAATACCAAATGATTTGTACAGAAGACTTGAAGCTAGAAGGGTAGCCATTGTTAAGCTGGACAAGAAAATAAAAATTGAAAAATTACTTGCAATGCATCCAGTAAACTCACCTGATGAGATAGAAAAATTAATCAGTGAGGCCAACCGGACAATATTTTCAACTGCTCACCGACATGTAGCACTGATGGCAGGGAGAGTGAATGAGGTAACATAGGAAACTACAGACCAATGGGACATATTCTTTGTTGAAAAAGAGAAACAAGAAGAGCTACTAAGACCTAAAACCATCAGGGTATACCAAAAGGACAAGGATAAGGGGAAAGGTAAGGTAGGTGGACCTCCAAGCCTAAAGATAACTGATAACTTACCCCCACCTCCTTTAGATACTCCACTGGTAGAAACTACAGACAATCAACATGCTACTGAGAGTATGGAGACTCCTCTAGAGGATACAAATCCGGAATCCAAAATTTTGTACACTATGAATATAGACACATAGAATGTTGTGGTTGACAGAGAAACCACTGAAGATAAAAGGAAAGATGTGGCTATTGAGCCATCAGCTGTAGATATTGAGGTTGAGGTTAATGATATTGTAAACATAAGCACAGAAAAAACCTACTCAGATAGAGCAACTGACAGAGGACACCATTGGTAAAACATTAGAAGAATCGGTAGATAAAACTGAGAAACAATCAGTAGAACCGGAAATGAACAGTGCAGAGGTACAAAATGAGAAACTGGAAGTGCATACAGAGACTACATCTGAGAAACTGGCTGTTGAGAGCTCAGAGAAACCTTCTGAAACCCAGATGGAGAAACTGGAATAGAAACAAGTTGAGACACAATTTCAGATTGAGACAGTGCCACTGGCTAAAACTGAAAAAGCCTAAACCTTTGCTAATAGAAATGCAAACACAAACTGACCTACCAGAGGTCGAAACAAGCAAGGTTATCACTACAACCGGTAGCATGGATATTGTGAAAACAGTTGGGCAAACATCTGGTACTTCAATAGCATAATTTCAGCCTACAAATGTGATAGAGGTCTTACTGGACTCAATAAAAAAAATCATAGAGTGTAATGCACAAGACTTTAAGGCTATCGATGACACAATTGCTATTCTCAAATTGGTAGCACCCAAGTGCATTGTGAATAATAAAGATTCTTTAGGTCAACTAGACACATTGTCTAAATTCATCACCGACAATATTTTGACAGTTGATCAAATAAATGCAGACACATTCAAAGAAAGGATGATTAAGGAGAAAGAAAAATTCTTTGAGGAAATAGTGAAGAAGAATAAGGAACAAACAGAAACCTTATTACCGACACTAGGAGAAACAATTCTAGATTTTAAGAAAATGTACAGGGATATTTGCAAAACCAACATCTTGACACAGAACATAGATTCAGAGATCAACAAAACACAAACTGAGGTTAACAATATTGCTGACAATCTGATAGGTACATCAGATTCATTTTTGGAGATAGAAAAGAAAATTGCAGATCTTGAAGAGAAAATTGAGAAGTTAAAAAAAGATAAAGAGAGAATAAAGGATAAAGCAAAGAGCTTAAAATGTAAACTTGGTCCTAAACTAGATTACCTCATTTCTTTGAGAAAATAAATTTCCGAGGCTCTGGTTCCCAGGCTTAAGACACGGGAAGAGAAAATGCACATACTCACTGATACAGTTCAGAGAACATAAGAAGCATTACAGGAAAGCAAAAGATTCAGCGATAGTTTAAATCTGGTTTTGGCAGATATATTCCAGATTGTAACCCACCGATTACAAAAATCTAGGCAGGAACCACACTCCACTGACAATGAATGACAACCTTTGCCATTGATGTCAAAGAGGGAGTAGTGTGATGAGAAAAATGATCAGAATAGGACATCATCAACTTAGGGGGAGCATACATTTTTTGGGCACACAATTTTGGTAAGACAAATTTTGGCAGATTCTTTTTGGACATCTTTTTGGACACTTTTTGATTTTTCTCATGAGTGTTGCCATCAATGCCAAAGGGGGAGATTGTTGGCAAATGCACACTCCAATGAGAAATTGTAGGTGATTGAAGGTATTGTCATTGATGGCAACCTTACAATCATGTGATACTGGCAAGCAGACACAGACACTGGCACCGATAGACTCTACATCGGCATACAGTTCACCGACACCCTGGCCGACATGAATTTTGTATAAATGTATTTTGTAATTAATTGTAAAATATTTTGTAAGCTGACATGGTGGATTGTAATATGACTCATATATGTATGAGATCATTGTAGATCATTTAGGATATGATAGATAGATATGTGAAGTATGAAAAGAAGGTAGCAGACCTAATATGCGAATTATTGGATAAGGGTTTATGTATATTGAAGAGCTTAAACCGGTATTGAATCTAGCATAGAAGATATTGATCTAAAGCAGTACAAGACATTGGATTAGTATAATCCATTTTTTTAAGTCAGTGTGACTTATTTTGTAATTGAGCAGTGAGCTCTAGGCACTTGGCCTTCCTGCATGTGCAGACCCCTATTGTAAGTTGTAATATTCTTTTATTGGCCAGTAAGTGAATATCGTGGGTCATAAATCCCACTGAGGTTTTTCCCACACCGGGTTTCCTCATTAAAATATTGTGTTATGGTGTGCTTTTCATGTTGTGGTTGTTGTTGTTATTTACTACATTATTTCTGGTTTATCGGTACACAGTTTTAATATGTTTTTCTTGTTATAAGTTAGTAAAATTATCTTACCGGTCAGATACTGATTCACCCCCCCCTCTCAGTATCTTTGGGAATCCTAACAATTAGACTACAATTGAATCACACTTGAACAGATTGAGAATCTTGATCTGGCTGATATTCCTAATATGACGAAGGATGAAGATGATGTTGTTGATAATAAATATGTGCAAAATAAGATTGTTGAGACCCCTCTTCCAAGGATCTAATTATCTAAAAAAGAATCAATCTCCATTAAGGAAAGGTTCCAGTGCATTTTTGCCAATACCAACATTTGGTTACAAACTAATAGGATCAAATTGAAGCCATTCAAGGCAAGTTCAGAGGGAGATACTATTGGACATCCCAAGAACTAAGAATACCGAAGATTTGTCTACACCAAAGAAGGGACCTAAGATTAAGTTCCAGTAGGGAAGGAAAAGAAAAAGGGTAAAGATGAAACATTTGGTTAAGCGTAGGAACAATTGATGTACAAATTATTGAACATGATGAAGAATAGGTACAAGAAGAAGGCCTCCAGGAAGAGGATCCCTTAGAACCTCCTAGAACAACAAAAATAGAACTTTCCAATGAGGTGGATTCTAAGGTTTCAACTCCTCTTACTATAAACACTACTTCTTTTGTGGTTAGTGCATAATGTTTTCCCCAATTTTTGTTGTTTCTTCTTTTCCCACCACTTCTATTGTTGTGTCTACGCTTGTTGTTTCTATAGTTTCTAGTGCAGCCCCAAAAATATATATTCATTCTTCAACTTCAAGTGGGTTAATCCTGGATACTCCCTAGGATAATGTGGAAATTTTTTTTGGCTCTTTTTCTTTAGTTGTTAGTTTATCAGAAGTAACTGCATCAATTCTTGATACTAACTACATTGAATTTGATAAGTTTATGTCCGATGATCTCTCAATTAATTTTGCTTCAAAGAATCCATCTACAATAATGACACACACCAAACCAATTGTAGCTACTATTGTGTCATAACAAACCATGTTTACCTAGAATACATGCACTAGTGCAGGGATAGATCCTGCCCTTCCTCCTTGGTTGCAATCAGTGGCACCTAAAAGGAAAAAGGAAGCCCTCTCTCTAGATGACTTTGACTTTGGTCAACTAGTTCATACTAAACTAGTTAAAAAAGGCCATAACTCTCTCTAGAGTTAGGGTGATGAATCAAGGAACAATTATGTGGAGGTAGCAGTTCCACCTCTAGACAAACTTGTCGATGATGTACAATTGATAGATTATCAAACAAGTAGGATTAAGCTAGGAAATAGCCACATGAGAACACCAAAGGAGATTCTTAGGCGACACTTGAGGTTTTGAGAGTAGGATATGATAAAGATAAAGGCATCAATGGAGAGCTCAAACTACAAGTGTAGCAACTTACTTATGTGTTATTCAAGATTACTAAGTCTTTTAAAGTAATTGGACCTCTCCTTTGCGAGGAGAGATAGAGGTAAGATAGATACTAGTTATTGAATAAAAATAAGAAGGCAACCTCCCCTTTGCAAGGGTAGACAAAATATCACGACACTATAGTTGAAAGGCACATTTTGTAATCATAATCTGATTACAAAATTTTTAACCAATAGTTTTTGGCGACTATGTTGGGGACACGAGCATGCAACCAAGAGCTTTACGTTTTGGTTAAAGTATACCTTGTTCCTTACCTTTGGTCTTTACTTATTGCTGATGTTACTACTTATCAAATTGCCATTAGTTTTTATATTCAAAGTCATACTATATATTCTAGTCGGTTAGCATTACCGAATCATGTAGTCGGTACACACAGAGAAGTCGGTATGAATAGTCTAGTCAATTACAAAAGAAAGCAGTCACAGAATGCAGTATTCATCGAGCTGTTTACTGAGTATCTTTTTATGGCTACCGAGTAGTAAAGTTAACACACCAAGTTGATATTCACCAAGTGAAACGTGTTACTAGATACATTGAACCTAGACATGCACATGAAAACGTGTTACAAGATCGAGGCACATCTAACCATTATTACATTGGAAATTGCACTAGAAGATTGTGTATGATTGCAAGGTCAATCTAACCAATGAAATATTTTGTTTAGTTATTCATTCGAGGAATCTTGTTTGTAAGATCAAAGCAACGAATTAGATCACCGCTTTAAGAGATCTATTTATACAGCATGGGAAGAGAGTAAAAAATGTGTGTGTGAAGGAAGACTTTTACAGAGACACAGAGAGGTCATTGAGAAGGTTATCAGAGAACAATCGAAGAACAGAGTAAACATAAGGGTTTACCGAGTTACAATATGGGTTATCGAGGTATGCTATAAGCAAGGTAATCTTATTCTGAGCACATAGAATCTGCTATAACATTTCAAATGTAAAGTTGCAGATATTTGTAATGATTTTATTGTAATATTGTGAAGTTAAAAGAGAAACCTTTAACAGGGTAAAAGACTCTAACCAAGTCTATAAATTGTAAAGCCTCTAACCAGGTGCAACATTCAGATTAATTTTGTAAAATCCTTTAGCAAGGTAGATCTAACAGATCTTGTTACTCCTAACAGGGTAAGCTATCAAAAATAGCTAAATGTATCTCTAACTGAGCAATCTTTATTATTGCAGTAGTGAAGTTGTGGGTGCCATCCCCACCGTAGTTTTTCTCTCTAACCAAGAGTTTCTGCATGACCAAAATATATGTGTTATGGAGTGAATCATGTATGATTGTTATCTGTTTGTTTTAACTTTATTTTATGTTACTGCACTATTCTATTTATGCATAACAGTAAGGCTATTATTGAAGAAAGGTTTTGGAGTACTGATTCACCCCTTCCCTCTCAGTACATTAGCTTTCCATATTGAGCCTAACAGCTGATTCATATTTTTGGTTGAAAAATCTACTATGGCAGAAAGAAGCTACACACATGGAAGAAGAAATCAAGGTGTTACTGATCCTACTTTTGAGTTGTTGCAAAACCACAACTTTTATTTTCTTCCTATCAGGGCATGATCTCCGCTCCAGCGTACAAGAAGCTTTCCACCTAAAAATCCAAGATCTCCCATACCTAGTAAATCTTATAGAGCTACCAGACCTTTGGTTTTACCACAAGTGCAAAGGTTTGTGATTCCGCTATTTCATCCAGTGAGAATGGCTTCTCAAGGTCCTTGGAGATAGAATTTTGGTCCTCTCGATTTAACTCCACCTTTTCATCCACTTCCACAAGTTTCACAAAAGAATATCTCAAAGTTCTATGGAAATGGAAAGAAGTATCTAGATGAGCATATTGCTGCTTTTTAAATTGCATGTGGTATTCTTAGTGTGGAACATGAAGAAGTATCAATAAGGCTTTTTATTGAAACACTACATGGTGTTGCTACAGATTGATTCTATTACTTAAGACCTCAAACTATTAATAGCTAGGATACACTCAAGACCCATTTTGAAGTAAGATTCAAACTATATTAAGATGTGTATTCTCTTTTTGGTCAAATCATGCAAATGAGAAAGGACCCATATGAGCTTATGTAGAATTTTTTTTGCAATCTCAACAAATTAAATAACCAAATTCCAACCATTGATCAACCTACTCTAGAGAATCTCCAATGTTTCTTTATCGACTCTCAGTTACCAGAGGTAAGCTTCTTATAGAGAAGAGAACATGTAAGACATTTGGTACATGCACAAACCTTGGTAATTGAAGTTGAGGATGACTTGATTCTTGCTGGTAAAATAAAGAAGGATCCTAACAAGTCAAAGGTGAGTTTTTGGAATCCTCTACTTCTTCTTCCTCAACTACAATTAATCCATTGGTGCTAAGAATAGCTAATGAAGTGCTAGCTCTTAAGAAGAAAATATCTCAAGCATCCTTCTCTACTCCATACAAGGATGTTCCTCACATAACCTATCCAAAAGGTGCTTCCAATTATGCGGCCAAGTATCAAAATAAGTTGCCTCTACCTATAGACATAATTTCTCTTGAATCTTCTCATACTAATGCAACAATGGGGTACTATGAGATTGAGCAAGGTGATATCACCTAAATTGAACATCAATATGATGATGTTTCTAACCTCTTCCAAGAAGAGGAAGTGGAATTAGCTGGTGACTTTGATATTTGGTTCATGGAATACCAGGAAGTTAAGGAAGAATATCAAGGCAAGGTTTATGTCGTATTTACCCATTCACAAGCATAAAATCAACTTGATTAAAAATTAAGTGATAAAGACAAGGCAAAAGACACCCATCTATTTTTGGTTACTCTCGCCAAAATAGGAATTCATTTTCCCACCCTACCAAAGGATTCTACTACAAATAAACAAGTACACCTGATCCTTCC
Source organism: Cryptomeria japonica (assembly GCF_030272615.1). Lineage (NCBI taxonomy): Eukaryota > Viridiplantae > Streptophyta > Pinopsida > Cupressales > Cupressaceae > Cryptomeria > Cryptomeria japonica. Next base: position 428,348,684 of record NC_081413.1, on the reverse strand, counting down.
ACTTCTTTAGATGTACCAAGACCTAGTATTTTTGCTTCGAGACCTCAAAGTGACAATTTCCCATCTTCTTTGGCATTTTCATATTAGGCTTTTGACATAATTGATCATATCAAGAAATGAAAGATTCAAATGTCTGGGGTAGAATACCTTCAGGCTAATCCTAATCAATTTGATAGACTAGTCAAGTTCATTGAAGAAAAAGAGGCCCCCAAAGCTCCAAAACCTTCCCAAAATAACCTTGTTGTTGTCCCATAAAAAATAACTGGAAGTATTAAACCTTTTTATACTTCCTTGCTGATCAATGGTTATAAATTAAATAATTATGTTATTGACTCTAGAGCATCAGATAATGTAATGCTTGCTAAGGTAGCCAATGCCTTAGGTCTTACCCTAAACAAAAATTTTGTTAAGTGTTTATCAATGGAGAACAAACAAGTACCACTTCTAATAAAAGATGCTCAATTTTCTTTTTACGCCTTCCTGGATAAGAGTATCAAAATGATTGTTATTGTAGTGGATGTTCTAGCTTCGTATGGGATGTTGTTGGGAATTTTTTTTCTCAAGGATGTGGGTGGTGAAATCAACATGGATTTGTCAAAGGTCGGGATAGCCGTTAAGGGTGTGATCCAAAAACTACTACTAGATAAGGAAGCTAAAATTTTTAGTGGTTAATACTGATGATCAAAAAGCTCAAATTCTTTTTGAGTCATCTGGAATACACACATATTTCCTGCAAACTAAAGAAGCTTAAAGATCCTCTAATGGCATAAAAAACAAAGAATAGGTAACTGATGATACTGAATGTTTCTTCTAACAACAAAGTTTCAACTTACCCAAATGTTTGCACAAGTAAATCCAATGATATTTGGGAATTGGAATTTGAAGGAAGTTGTTGAACAACGTGTTCAGGAGTAGGAATAATTTTGATATCCCTTGAGGGAAATATTTTCCCTTTTCCTTTCATGTTGTATTTTAGCAATACCAATAATATAACTGAGTAAAAGTCTCTTTTTTGGGTATGGATGCTGTTTTCAAGAAGGGAATAAAAAATTTACATTCTTGGGGTGATGATGAGCTGGTGGTTTGCCAGGGGAGAAACTTGTATTAGACCAAAAATGAAATATTGAAGCATTACCGTAATTTGGTATGGGACTATATAAAAGAATTTGATTTATTCAACATTTTAGTGGTTTCAAGAGAATTCAAGGATAAGGCTGGTTCATTGGCTATGATTTGTACTTTGAAGGAAGTCATTCCTCTCCTCTAGAATCTATTACTAAGATTGATCTAGTTTATAGTGAGGAAGTCTTACAACTCAAAGGAAACAAAATCCACAAAGGATTAGTTTCCCTTGAAATAATTTTTGACAAACATGATCATTATGTCAAAAAGAAACATCAATTAAAATTTGATTGACCCATGGAGGTGCAACATGTGAACTTAGGTACTACAAAGAATCCAAAGATGGTGAACACAGGTAAATGTTTCTCTACAAAAGAGAAAGATAAGTTGATCAAGCTTTTGAGACAGTACATTGATGTACTTTCTTATTCCTATGACAATTTTAAATCCTTTCATCCTAAAGAATTCAAACATGACATTCCACTTAAGGCAAGGTCTGTACCTCACAAACAAAAGAAAAGGAAATACAATCTTAAGATTTCATGCACCATCCTCTCAAAATTTAGAAAATGTTGAATGTGAGGATTATCTTTCTAATTAATTACTCCAAATGGATAGCCAATATAGTCTTGGTGTGAAAGAAAAAAGGTGAAATCCGCATTTGTGTGGATTATCACTATTTGAATCAGGCATCACTAAAGGACAATTACCCATTTCCAATGATGGATTAGGTATTAGCAATAGTGATGGGTTTGCCAAATTCTATCCATCCTGGATGTTTTCATAGGTTACAACTAGATGGAGGCAAGCAAGGACGATCAACATAAGACCATTTTTACCACACCTTGGGGCACATTTGTTTACTGCAGGATGACATTTAGACTTATTAATGATGACACCACTTTCTAAAGAGCAATGGACCTAGATTTTTGGGTTTTCCTTGGTAAGTTAATTGTTATATACCTTGATGATTTGATAGTTTTCTCCAAGGAGTGTCAAAAGCATTTCTTTCATTTATAACAAGTATTGCAAAAATTCTATCAACATGAGATTTCTCTCATTCAAAAAAGTTAATTTTGGGGTGATGGAGGGAAAATGTCTTGGGCATAGTGTCCAACGAAGGCATTAAGATTGACCCCAAACTGGTCCAGCCCATTTAGAATTTTGTGTTACTTTCAAGAAAGAAGGTAGTTCACTCTTTTTTTGGTAAAGTTAACTTTCTAAGAATGTTTGTCCTAGACTTTGTCGAGAAGGCTCATTTTATTGTGAATATGATGAAAGGAAATACCACCTTTCATTATAACATGGAGGGAAAGGCTTCCTTCAATGAAATAAAGGAGGTGATTACACATGCTCCAGTTTTGGTGAGTCCTGATTACAACAAAGATTTTATCATGTATAGTTATGCTTTTGAGCATACTCTTTCTGCAATTCTTATGCAAAAAATTCCAAAAGGGGTTGACTCCTCTATTGAATTCATGAGTTGTCCTCTCAAAACTCATGAGCTAAAATATTATCAAATGGAGAAGCATGCTTTTACTGTTGTTAAGGCAGTAAAGCATTCTCGGTTCTACATTTTTAACTCGCATGTTGCATTGATTTCGAACATGACAGTTAAATATTTCTTAACGCAACAAGATTTTGGGACCAAGAGATGTAACTGGATAGCAAAAATCTAAGAATATGACTTGGAGATCAAGCCTAGGAAGCTAGTTCATTGGAAATGTTTGTGTTATTTGATCGATGATGATAGACTAGAAGAAGAAGCCATTGTTTAGAAATAAGTACATGAAGACATGCCTACAATGTTGTTTGTCAGTACTACAGATGAATGGTATTCTAACATTGCACACTTTCTCACATATGGAGAATGTCTTGATCACCTCAAATACAGGTAGAAGAGGACCCTCAAGCTTAGATCTGCAAACTATGTGCTTTGGAATAATGGTTTGTACAAGAAAAGAATTGATGGCACCTTTTTGAGATTTGTGGATAAAGCTCAACAAAATAAGTTGTTGGAATCATTCCATAATTTTTCCCTGTGGAGGGTATTTATCAACACAAGTAACCACTCACAAAATTTGTGGGCAATGTATTATTGGCCTACCCTCTTTTAGGATGCATATGATTGGTTTCGTAAGTGTGAATTGTGTCAATAGTTCATTAGAAAGCCCAAGCTTGTAACATTACCACTCAAGCTAGTGGTGATTGAAGAACCATTTTAGTAGTGGGGTCTTGATTTAATTGGTCCGATGAATCCATCATCTAGTGCCAACCATAATTTTTTTCTGGTTTGTTTTTTATGCATGTGCAACTCAAAATAAAATACCTTGAGATATCTGATTCTCTCTTGATAAAAATCTTCTAAGTGCTGAATAGATGGACTATGTAATCACAAAGATGACTCAGAGGTTCCATATTCAATGCAAATCGTCTTAGTTGGTTTGTTGTGACATGCTAGTAATCTCAAGGGGAACTTACGTAATTGTTTGAGGAGTGAATCAATCAAATGATCCTGTTGATTGCTGATACTTGTAACTTTCTTTATTTTTGAAGTAATTTTGCAATAAGTTCCAATCCTAATCTAATCCTATGAATTCTGGAGATGGAATTGCAAAACTGGAATCTAAATTAATCCCTACTTCACCAAATTCAACAACTCTACAAGAACAATGCAATCTTGTAAGGAATTCACAAGATTTTCAAATCACTCATATTCACCAACATCTTGAATAATGAATGAAGCGATATAAGTTAAGTTTCTTTTACAGGTTTAGGCTAACTTTGCACGACAATTGAAAATCATCTAATTATCAAAAGTATGAACACATTATTCCACATTGAGCAATCCTATCAAATCATTCATTCAACTTGACAACTTGAAAATGTAATCTATTCTATGGAGAGCCAAGAAACAATTCTAACTTGTAAAAGTAGACAAAATTCACCAAGAATTGAACAATGAATATGTCTTAGTAGTTAAGAAGTATTATTACAATAATTTCTCAGAAATCTATCTCTTTACAAATGAGAGAAGGAGGGTTTATATAGGTACCCGATTACAAAGCAACGACCTAGATTGCTTTAAGATCAATGACCAAGATTAATAGAAAAAACCCTAATTAGGGTTATTTACAAAAAAACTCTTTTTGGCCAATGAGAAAATTACAACACTTTGGATAACCAATGAGAAAATAGGAGCCACTTGTTGAGTCTAGCTCATTGTACCTAGACACATCTAACTTGGAACCCTTGGATTGGTTGATTGATGACTGGGATGCCACCTCATCTTGCCTTGTAAATTTGATTCCTCATAATGAAGAAGTGTTGACACCTTACTCTTGGATTTTTGAAGGAAACTCAAGATGATTGGAACTTTTTCTTCATTCTCATTACTCCTTGGTGTGGAATCTTTTATCTTTTGGATTTTTTTAAAAGAAATCAAACTTAGATGTAGAGCATTTCATCCTTGGATGACTTGATCTTCTTGAATGTTTTTATGAAGTGTAATTCCTTATTTGTTTCTTTTCATCAGTAAATTCCACCTTGAAGCCTAAATGTTGTCCTTCAATGCACTATGGAATCATCTTTCCAACTGATTCCTTCACTTCATCTTTACCATTTTGGAAATCTCTTCCTTGAGTTGACATCAACTATTTTAAAATCATGAATTTTTTTCTAAGTTAAAACAAAGACTTTGATGTTTAGCTAAGGAATTTTGAAGGACAACTTTTTATTTTCTCATAAATTCTTAAAACCAAACAAAGTAGAGTCTGAAAAACCAAAATTAGAGTTAAGAAAAACTTTGTAAATTATGAAATTAAGTCTGATTATGAACTTGGATATTAAAATCACACTTAGGAACACTTTGGAAATTGAAATCACACTATGAAAATCTTCTTGAAATCATGAAATTAAGTTTGATTAAAACTTTAGGACTGAAAATCAGACTTAGACAAGATTCCTGAAGCTAAAATCAGACTAGGAAAATTCTGGAATTTGTAAAAAAGTCCAATTTTAAAATTTTCTGCCTCCAAGATTGAAAAATACCAAAAAAAATATTCTTTTGATGAAATTCAAAAAAAATTGATGTAGAAAACCTATGCAAAAGTTTGATAATCAAAATTTTAGAATGAGAGAAGGAAATTTGAAGTTCAAAATAAGAGAATTTCGCCTTGACCAAGCTTTAGACCTACAAGAAATGGAGAAAAATCATAGAAAATGCTACTGATAAGTCTTTGAATGCCTTGAATTCTTCTTGAAGCCTACAATTACACCCCTAAAATGCCTAAGAAAACTTGGAGAGGAACTCTAAGAAGTTTGTACTTCACAAAGATGAGGAAAAAGTGTGAATAATGAAGTTGTCAAGACTTATACTTATAGAAAACTTGAACTCCTCCTTGGAGTGTTTTTTTGTTTTAATGGGTTTTAAGGAAATGAATGTATTTAGTCACAAAATGACCTCTAAATTGAACTTCCCTATTTTATTGTTTTTGTGTTTTAAAACTTCTTGCAATTTTCCCTCTTTGCTTCCTTCTAGAAAACTTTTTGTTTTATTTCCTTTTTTCTTTTTTTTTAGCCAACTTCAATCTCTTTCCTTTCACGAGTTGGGCGAATTTCTCCTTATACTTAACTTTTTTTTTCAAATTTTTGCCTGGGAGGACTTTGATGCTAACTAATGAACTTTTGACCATAGCTCGGGTGGACTTTGCAAGTGTGCATGGAAGATTCACCATGAGGTAGGGAAGACTTGGGGTTGGATTACGAATTTTTTATACTTAACCAAAATTTTCAATCTTTCCTCTTCCAAGAACCTATTCTTAATCACCTTTATTACCCCTTCTTGGGTGGACTTCAACATGGATGAGGAAGTTTTCCACTTGCCTTGGGCAGACTTTGTTGGCATTGTATTATCATTGATGTCAACTGGTATGAATGATGTTATTAAAAACATTGGAGATTGTTGGAATGTTGATTTCAATCGGTAAGTATGTCAACCGGTATGCAAGCAAACTCGGTAAGCAAGTGCGGTCCGAGATAGCATGTTCTAACCAACATAACAAAGAAGAGCACAATATGAAGGTTAAATGGTTAGTGTATACCAGTAGCATGTTCAATCAGTGACCGAGTTTGAACTAACATAATCAAGTGAGCTGGATACTGACAAAGATGTCACGTGGACTCCAGGTGGTGAACCCGTAGTGGTAGGTGAATAATGCATCAACGAGATTGTTGCCGACTAGGTCGGTATTAAATGTCGACTGTGAAAATCATAGATCAGTTGCAGAAGATTGCGACTCGAAGAAGATCAAAGGGAAGAGATTTTATTCTTTGAGATTATGATCGAAGTAGGATATCTAATCATCTTGCTAATCCAGAGAAGGAAACTGCTAGATCATTTATTGTGATCGACAAAATCAAGATTGATGAATAGAGTCTAGTTTGCTAAATATATTAAACATTCATAGGAAGAATAAAAGAGGACAAATATTTTTTCTGTACTAATGTAGGTTGTCGATTCAAGAAATATGAGATCCAATTTGATATGGATCGAGGTAGGTGAGAAGAAAACCCTAAGCGTTGAAGTTTGAGTTTTTGTTTTGGCGGGAAAGCATATATATAAATATGCAGATCAAAAACTTAAGTATGTTGATAGAAGATGCTTAATGAGAGATTTATGATAAAGTGAATCTTTGCAAGGCAAGAGTTGATCAGTCTGAGTGTGATAGAAAATATTGAAGCGACTGAGTGTTGGAGAAGAACCAGTAAGGAAGGTTTAACCGGCAAGGGTTAAGGTAACCGATAAATTATTATAGAGTACAACAATCTGTTAAACCGGTAGCGTTCGACATGGTAATATAGCAGAAGAGAGTGAAGGAGAGTAGAGTGAGTTTCAGAGAAGATCCAACAAGGCTGAAACTAAGTTGTAGAGGATTCAAAAAGTAAGAACAAAATACCGGTAGAAAAGAGAAGCCGTGAAATAGAAAAGAAGTTTAATCGGTAGAGTGAATAGTTTTCAAATGTTACAAAACTCATTTGTAACCAAGTGTTTATTATTTTATTGATTTAGATCTCATTGTATTTCACTAAGTGGGTGCTCGGTGCAGGGGTTGGTGCTCCTTGAGTTGGTGCTCAGAATAGAATAGGGGTTGGTGCTCCTTTGGGTAGGTGCCCATAAATTGCTAGGGGTTGGTGCTCCTTGGATTGGTGCCCTAAACATTGTAAAATTGTTATTTCATTGTGAGGCTAGATTGGAGCAGTAGATCTCCAACAAATTTTCTCACTGAGTTTTTCTTCCCACATTGGGTTTTCCTCGTATATCCAATGTTATGTGATGTGCTCTTGTATGTGGTTTCTTGTTAGTGCTTTCATTATCCTATCAGTTGGACACATTATTTGAAACTGTTTATAATCACCGATTCACCCCCCTCTCAATGAGCTTCTGTTCTACAATTGGTATCAAAGCTTTAGGTTCCTTGTTTGTCAAAGATTTCTCTAGCTTGGGTAGATTTTGGTTTAAGAACACAATGGAAAGGAATGAATCCTCCTCCTCCAAAGCTCCCATGTTTGATGGTACCAACTATGCCTTCTGGAGCAGAAGAATGGAAACCTATCCATCCTCCCTAGGTTTTGATGATTGGATGTCTGTGAACAATGGGTATACTATCCCTAATACTCCTCCTTTAGATCCAGATGCTAAGAAGGAATATGAAAACAATGCCAAGGCCAAGCATGCCATTCTTAGTGGACTGTTTGATAATGAGTTTGTTAAGGTTATGCACTGCTCGTCTGCCAAGGAAACTTGGGATAAATTGAAAAGATTGTTTGAAGGAGATGTCAAGGTCAAGGAGGCTAAAATAAAAACACTAAGAGGTCAACTTGAAGGCTTGAAGATGAAATATGAAGAGAAGATTGTTGATTATCTTCATAGAATTGATGAAACAATGAAAACTATTAGAGGAATTGGAGAGGATATAGTTGATGAAGTGATTGTCAAAAAGGTACTTAGATCACTCACATCTAAGTATGACACAAAGGTCTTTGAAATAGAAGAAGCCAGGGATCTAAAAACCTTTTCAATGGATGAGTTATTTGGGTCCCTAACAACTTATGAGATGAGAACAACTAGTGAAGGAATTTCAAAGAAAGAGGCTGCTTTACACTCCATCAAAAAGGGTAAGGAAGAAATTACTCATGGAGAATCTAGTGAAGAATCAGACATAGTGGTAGCAAACTTTGTAAGGAAGCTTAAAAGAGGATCCGATAAGTACAAAGGAAAATTACCTCTCAAATGTTTTAACTATGGTAAAATAGGACACTTTGCTTTAAAATGTCCCTTTGGCGAGAATGTTGGAGAGGAGCAACAAAGCACTAGTAGACCTTCGGGTAAGGATAAAAAGAAGAATGCTGACCAACAAGATAGAAGAAGCTAATGGAAGTAGAAAAACCTGTATACTATTGAAGATGATGCCACAGATGAAGAAAGTGCCTCAAAAAATGACTATTGTGAGGACAAAAGAGAAACCAATCTCTTTATGGCACTAGATGAACCGGTTGATGAAGATAATGAAAATGAAGATATTGAAGCTGAAGTGGACTTAGAAGGTGAGCTCATAAGTGATCTTGAGGAGTTGAGTAAAACAAGAAGGGAACTCAAGAAGGTTAAATGTGCTGCTGCTGAAGAACAAGACCATTTGAAGCAAAATCAAAATCTGGAAGAAGAAATTGTAAGGCTCAAAAAGGAGCTTGAAAAGAGAAAAGATGAAATGAAGATGAGAAGCAAGTATGAGGACAACACTAAAGCCTTGGACAAGATGTTGAGTAATCAAAAGCACTCAAAAGATACCAGAGGTGTAGGTTTTAAAGAAGGACAAAGTTCCAATAGTAAAGACACATCCGACAAGGAGATACAGTTCACCTCTTCAAGTGAAAGTAAGGGAAAAGAAACCTTTACTGTCAACAAAGTTACCGAGAAGAAGACCTATGCTGAAGCTACAAGAAATAAGCCTGTGAAATGGAATGCCCAAACCTTGAACCTGAAGGCTCACTCACTGTACCGGAATGCAAATCCTTAAGGAAAGTTCAATATTGATGAAGAGGGGTTCACTAAAGTCAGTAGCATGAGAGGAAAACATTCGGTGAGACAAAGGTTTGCCGGTCCAATGCAACAAGATTGGTATGTACCCAAATTCCATGGTTACTGTTACCGGTGTAATAAGTTTGGTCATAGAATTGCTGATTTTAGTTTATTGCTTAAGACCCTACTAGTTTTGAAAGTAGAAATTCATTTGCTACACTCCAGGAGATGAATATCACTTATTATCAATGTAATGGTTTTGGTCATAAGAGTTATGAATGTAAGAGAAGTTAGCCAGTATCCTATAATAGTTTTTCAAATTCATCATTCAATGTCAATGTGAAATGATATCATTGTCAAAATGTTGGCCACATTGCAAAGCATTGCAAACTCAAGACTTCTAAGCAAAAGAAGTTAGTACCAGATCAGAAACCGGAAGCAAAACTAGAGCAGAATATTGCAACTGACAAGAAGAAGGAAGCCAACCCGATTTGGGTTGAGAAGGATAAGAATAAAGCAGAATCAAGTCTGATTGTGCAGATTGCCCTGCATGCAGAAAGAGGAAATTTATGGGTTGTAGATAGTGGATGTTCCAATCACATGACCAGAGACACAAAGAAGTTCATCAAGTTTGATGATTGGAATGGAGGTTCGGTGAGGTTCGAAGACAACTCTTCCATCAAGATAAAAGGCAAAGGTACTCTAAACATAGATGACAAATTAAAAGAACATGATGTATACTATGTGGAAGGACTAAAACATAATTTGCTGTGTGAGGCAGATGTGTGATAAAAGATACAGATTCACATTTAACTCTACCAGTTGTTAGATAAGGAAGGATAGTACCAGATAGATTATTGCAGAAGGTAAAAGGATAGATGAAAATGTGTACAATCTGAAGGAATGCTTTGAGTCCCAATGCATGATGGGACAAGTAGATGAGAGCTAGCCATGGTACAAAAGATTAGGCCATATAAATTTTGATAATTTGGTCAAAGTAAGAAAGAAAGGTTATGTGAGACATATACCACCAATTATCAAACTGGCAAGCACCTTTTGTGATGATTGTCTAAGAGGTAAGTAGACTAAGGTAACCTTCAAGACTAAAGAACATAATAACTCAAGGCATATAGATCTATGTGGTCCAACCAGAATAAGAGCTTTAGCTGGTGAGAGATACTTCATGTTGTTCATTGATGATTTCTCACGAATGACATGGGTCAATTTTCTACATGACAAATCACAAGCATAGGAAAGGTTCAAAATACTTCGAAAGATGGTTGAGAAGGAAAGTGGATGCAAGCGTAAGTGTATGAGACCAGATCAGGGTGGTGAGATCACATCAAAATGGTGTTGTAGAAAGGAAAAACCGGTTTGTCAAGGAGATGGCGAGAACTATGTTGAATGAGGCTAACATACTGTATATGTACTAGAAGGAAGCAATACATACTGCTGTATATACATTGAACCGAGTTCAACTGAGAACAAATAGAAGAATGACACCTTATGAACTGTGGTATGACTGGAAGCCATCAGTTAAATATTTCAAAGTTTTTGGAAGTAAATGCTTCATTAAGAGAGATAAAGATAGTTTAGGTGGTTTTGATTCTAGGAGTGATGAAGGCATCTTCTTGGGTTACTCTACTCACAACAAAGCCTAAAAATGCTACAATAAAAGGTTGAGAAGATTCATTGAGAGTGTACATGTAAGAGTTGATAAAGATCTACATAAAGGCAAACAAGCACAAGTAAACTGATATAATAGAACTGAGAGAAGCACCCAACAAGATCCCTAATAGATATGTGCAGAAAAATCACTCGGAAGAGAAGATTATAGGAAATAAAAGTGATGGTGTATAAACAAGAAGAAGACTTTCCTGAAACAATGAACAAGTGAATTTCTGCCTCATGACTGAAATGGAACCCAAGACATTCAATGAGGCCAACAAAAGTGACAAATGTATGGATGCTACGGAAGAAGAGCTGCAGTAGATTGGAAAGAACAAGACTTGGAAATTAGTTCCTAGACCAGCAGATAAGAATGTCATAGGTACTAAATGGGTCTACCAGAACAAGATGAATGAAGAAGGTAAGATTGTTAAGCATAAAGCAAGGTTAGTGTGCAAAGGGTTTTCTCAAGTAGAAGTAATTGATTTTGAAGAAACATTTGCATCGGTTGCAAGACTTGAGGCTATCAAAATGCTCTTAGCATTCTCTGCCTTTAAACGATACAAGGTATATCAAATGGATGTTAAATATGCTTTCTTGAATTACAATTTGGAAGAAGTCTACATAGGACAACCAGAAGGTTTTCTACTACATGATGATGAAACTTTTGTATGCCAATTGAAGAAAGCATTGTATGGTTTAAAGCAGGCTCCAAGAGGATGGTATTCAAGGTTGGATAAGTATCTTAAGGAGCAAGGTTTCAGAAAGGGAAAATGCAAATAGTAATCTGTACATAAAAGCAGATGGAAATCACTTGATTATTGTTTTTGAGTAGGGGAAAATAGGTTTTGATGGGCACCTGAAACCCATTACAACCAAAAGATCATAAGATATACATTAAAGCGCAACAAAATGCAAAAGAAAACAACCAAGAAAAGGATAAATGACAAGCAAAAAAGCCCGCAAACTAGAGACAACTAACAAAAAATAGGACCAACAAAGAAAGAGCCCAAGTTAGGTTAAGTTATGAAGCATCTCAGTGGCTTCCAACTTCATTTGTTCCATATTATCAGCCGCCCGGTTGATATCATCAATTTCCTTGATTTGCCTTTGCATCTTTCTGGTGCTCGCACGAGTTCTTCTACCAAGCCCTATCTCCTTATCATCAGGGGTATATTCCCTCACATCGATGATGCCCGTAGAGGCCTTATCCCCATGGTCATTCTCAAGCTTACTGATAAGAGCCTTCATACTAGCTGTATACACATAAAAATGGCTATGAGAAATTAAATAAATATTATATATTTATTTAATAATTATTCTTCTATTAAATAGTTAGTTTGAAAAGATTAATTTATTTAATTCATTTTCATGTCTTTCTATTAATTAATATTTTATTAATTAATTCATTTATCCTATTCTTCTACTTAATTAAATATCTAAATATTTAATTATCTTCTCCAAACAATTACATATCTAATATTTAATAGTTATTCTCCTATCCTATAGTCTCAAATATTAAATAATTCTCAAAATTATTTAATCCCTTATCCAACTCATTCTTCCATCTCCACTTCATCTTCCCTTTGCCAACTTATCAAACATGTGGCTAAGGAAATTAATATTTCTTAAGTATTAATTCGTCATTTATCTTCAACTTCCAAACTTAATGAAAATTGTGTACGTACACATATTTCATAACCATTTCCTATATTCTCTCCAACACCCCCTACATCTTAGAAAGGACTTGAGTCCACTTGTCCTCTCATGCCTAAATTTCCTCCAACCATCCCTAGAATCCCTCAGTCAACAACCCAGTCAAGGTGAGATGAGTGACACTTGTCTTCTCCTTCCCCCTTTCTCTCAACCTTCACCTTTGCTCACAACCATCCAAATCTGTAGATCCAATCATGACCGTTGATCTAAGCCACATCATCTTATCCTCTTAAAGTCTATAAAATTGAGAGCTTCAGTTGAGAGAGTTAATCTTCAAGTTAGACTTCAAGAGACTTCAAGTGCATTTTGCAAGCTAATCATATGCATCTGTGATTTTTATTTTTGAAGCAAATAGCAATAGCAATTATCGTATATCATTTTAGCATAATCATGTAGTATTGCATATCATAGTATCAATTAACTACAAGTTATTAGTCCATTCTTCATATGCCATCTTCGAAGCCATCAGTGCATTGTCTGAGAGCACACCATCTGCAACCAGGAATAGTGGAGTTAGGATAAAATGAGACATAAGCCATGAAGGTAAAATAATGTTTTATTTTAGTATGTATTTCATGTAGTTTCATTGGTGGATTTTGGATTTCCGTATGCATTTCCATTGTATTTTGTGAAACTAACTTATTATAGGTAACATTCTGAGGATGAAATTCAAGCTCACAAATTTTGACATAGACAGTGGGGCTGGACCTCGCATATACCTTTAAAAAATCTTGCAAAAAGTTAAATCAACGCATTTGTAATGCAGATTCATGCATGTGTGAATTCTGACAGCCCTTTTGTTTGATAGAGTAGCGTATTTGCATCATAGGTTAGTGCATATGTCATGCAGGTTAGTGCTTTTGTCTGAAAAACTGCGCATTTGCATCATAGGTTAGCGCATATGTCATATAGGTTAGCACTTTTGTCTTAAATTCTATGCATTCGTATCACATGATCGCACATTTGCATCATAGTTTAGCGCATATGTCAAGGAAATCATGCTTTTGTATCCATAGAGAAACGCTTTTGTACTCTAAGTTAGCACTTTTGATATGCAGTTTAGCGCTTTTGAATAGAAAGATAACACATATGTTAGGATAGCGCTTCTGTTTATAAAACTGACAAAATTTTCTTGCAGGTCCGAATGTCCAAGAAATCAGATTTGTCAGATTACTAACATGCGTGTGCAGGATGGCATTTAAAGCAAATGTTATGCATTTTATCATCTAGCTAATTAAAAGTCTTCATTTGGGAAGTAATATATCATATCTTGTTCACCTAGTTTAACTAAGAGGATGAATTGACAACATACAACTTGCATTTTTGGTATTTTCTCTAAAATAGTTGCACATAGACTTTTAAAAGGGCTAAAATGAACACCATGCTTGTTGGAGCAACATCTCCAAATAGGACTTGGCCAATAATTGCTTTGAAAAGGATAAAAAGAACACTCGTATTCCGTGTCTCGAAAGTGGTAGGTATATGCTCTCCCCTTAATTGGGTGACCAAAAAGCCAAACCCACTCTTTTACTTTATCTTTACTTTCAAGCAATTAAATCCTTTTAGAGGGCCTGCCATCCCGAGCTGCCTTGAGGGGTCCAGTGAGAGGGGAATGACCTAAAGTGGAAATGGGCTAATACCGAGTCCTTCCAATCCACTATAAATAAATCGTGTTTGTAACGAAAGTCCCAAACAACATGTGCTGATAAGTTCATACCGACACTATGTTTCCCCATAGACCCTATGGAGCGTAACCTCTATAAGCTGGGAACCTTCTGTATTTACAGAGCTGAAAGTGCCGCATGTATGGCCACATGAACGGAAGGCTTTACTAAAAACCACTTGTACGAGTTGCTAAAATTCTTCTAGTTGCTGGCGCAGGAGGTCGGACCTCTGAAGCAGCTCACATACATACGGTTCCTAGTAGAGATATAAAGTTTTTCATGGGGAGATTTCATGGAGACTGGTGCTTGGCTGCCCTGAAGAAGTGAGTGCCGAGGGTGGAGCTAGTGGGGTCAAGTATCTAAATATCCACTTTGAATAGCGTAGCCTCAGGGGAAACTCCATGTGAGATTCAACAACTATTGTCTCAGCCTGCCATAGGGATTGTACTTGCTTGTGCATTTTGTTTATTAAACACTGTGTCTTCTATGTTTGTAACATGTTCCAAATGGTCAAAAATTAAAGAAAATTATCATCTACAAGAGAACAAAAATCCAACAAGTTTCTGAAAAAGTTTGATGAAAAGGGTAGTACAAAAGCTTTTCAACACTTGAAACACCAGACCCAAAATCAAAGTGTCAAAACATCAATGCCAAAATAATTCTTGAAGTAGGTTTGTCTCTAAACCATCACATACTTTTCAAACTAGCTCAAACAACTAGGTTGCTAATCCAATAGGTTATACTAAAAAAGTTCTATAAACATCAACATTTAACAAGCTATCGATTCAACTATCTTAAGTGCAAAAATCAACAGCTTTGTCAAGTTTCTCATCAGGATAATCAAATCCTCTATCACGAAGCTTGATCAAATCTATACTAGGTTCCTAATCTTGGATATATCTTTCCTATTTTGAACCTAGGTTATATCAAAACCAAAATTGCACCAACTTTGGAATCAAACAAACTGGTGAATTGTCAAATGCTTATATAAATTTTAAGTATCACCTTAAGAAAAGAAAACCTAGTTATAAAGCTACTCAGAAAAGGATAAGATTCTTGTATATCAATCGCAAGATCTTATTGAAACATAGGACATTCTTACACCGTTTTCGTCACTACTTACGTGGCTTCAGTACAGAATTTGACGGTGAAACTCTACAAAGACGTGCCTTTCAACAAAGAGACACTTTATCCCAATGAAAAAACAATAGTGGTAAGATCAACAAAGCATATCTTCCTAAACCAATAATCATCTATTAACTTTGTCCTTTGGGAATTTCAACAACATTGAAATAATCACATGCCAGTTTGGACTAGAGTCCAACACGAGCAACTTAGAAAACAACAATAAATGGAGGAAGAAGATACTCCTATATTCCACACTTTTGGATTTACCACTGTTGATGAAGAAGCAGTCAATAGCACCATTAGAGACCTTGAGCAAGATTTCAAATTTGATAGGCTAATGGAAAAATTGTTGGCGAAACAAAAAGAAAAATATCTCTTGATGTTGGCAAAATCTGGAGCTATACTACCACAAGAATTTAACATGGAAAGCTTGAAACAAGATGCAGAGACAAGTAACACCCAAAACAAAGATGATCCAAATAATGAGGACATAAACAAAGAAATTAACGGAGAAACATGGAAAGAAAGGGATGATAAAAGAAAAGAGCGTAGTGACAAAAAGACTCATGAAGAAACAAGAAGAAACTATGTAGATAACCCCTTATCAAACCTTACTCAACAAATACAAACTCTTCAACAACAAATACAAGACATGAAAAATGGGACAAGCTCCAAGAAATATTCATTAGAAGATATATGCCCATATCCTTTTGATAAAAATCTGAATATGATACCATTTCCGCAACATTGTGAAATTCCTAAATATGACAAATACGATGGAAGATCTGATCCTTAAGATCACATTAGGGAGTTTTGTACTATGAGCATGGAATTTTATCACGATGAAACTTACCTTATGCATATTTTTCCTAGGAGTTTAAATGGACAATCAATGGAGTGGTTTTCAAGATTACCATCCGGAATCAAATCCTTTGAAGAACTTGTGAATAGGTTTATTTCACAATATTCTTACAATATAAGGAATGAAATAACAATGCTAGATCTTTGCAATGTTAAACAAAAGAATGGTGAATCCTTTATGATTTTCTTACAATGATGGAAACACATGTTTAATAGATATCCCTGAGATGTACCTGATCAAGAAAAAATGGACATATTCATTGATAATCATATTAGTGAAATGAGTTATCGACTAATGATGCAATGTCCTCCCTCTTTTACCAAAATGATCGAGAATGGACTAAAAATAGAGAATGCAATGGTAAAGAAAGGAGAACTAAAACTTTAAAATAATTCATACAACAACAACAACAACAACAACAATGACAAACCCAAGTTCTGGTCAAAGAATAGGAATGTCAGCAATGAAGGGAATGACAATAATAGTAATACAAAACAACAACAACCAATTTTCAATCTATCAAGTCAAAACCCAAGCAATAACAATCCAGAAAACAACAAAGCTAAGTCCTTTTTCTCCAATCCTCAAAGAAAATTCACAAACATTGGAGAATCTTTAGAATCAGCTCTAAAAACTTTACTTGCTAATAAATTGATTGTTTTGCCAGAAACAAGAAATTATGAACCACCAGTCAAGCCCAATTGGTGAATGACAATAATTTTTGCAACTATCATCGGAATAAAGGACACCTAACAAATGATTGTTAGAGATTGAAACACCTTATCCAAGATCTAATTGATAATGGAACCATTACAGTGGATAGCCATAAAACAAATGAATCACACTTGACTTTCAAAAATCCACTCCCAAATTATGACAAAGGCGAATCATCCCAATTAAAAAATGACAAAGGAAAAACCAAGGTGAATTACACTTATACATACGATGATGTAGTGAATGTGATTATTGTTAACAAAAATTCATCTTCAGAACCAATCAATGTTATCACGAGAATCAAAGCAAAGGTTACCTTTCCAGGTGTAACAAAAGATCCAACACCCAATCCACAACAATACAATTTAGTAGAGCAATTACAATGAATACCCGCTCAAATATCAATTCTGGAATTTCTCAAGATTTCACCTATGCATAAGGACATTTTGGAGAAAGCTTTAGTGGAGACAACAGTTTCAAAAGATTTGGATATAGATTAGTTCCAAAATATGGTAGGATACCTCATAGCTCCTCATTGCTTATGATTTTCTGAAAATGATGACACATCCTTGCAACATCCTCATAATGCTCCCTTAAATGTTGAAGTCTCCATAAATAAAACTCATGTCAAACGTGTGCTCATAGATGGAGGAGCTGGATTAAACATTTGTGCATTAAGTTTGATAAAAGATTTGGGATATTCAGAGAATGCAGTAGACCCGAAAAAGAAAATAACCATCAAGGCTTATGATGAAGCAGAACGTTCTTTTAAAGGGAATGTTGTGCTACCAATAAAGATAGGACCTGTGGAAAAGGAAACATTGTGTCAAGTTTTAGATTTGAACCTCTCCTACAATATTCTTCTGGGAAGACCATGGATTCACAAGATGCAAGCAGTTCCTTCTACATATCATCAATGTGTAAAATTTCCTCATGAAGGAAAATAAATCACTATAAATGCAGATTCCAGTCAATATTGCAATAATTTGAAGCCAACACAAGATACAAGAGTTCCACATAACAGAGAATCGATATATCCTACCAAAGAAATTCAAGAAAAGTTATGGGAAACTTTTGAAGAAAAGCTCAAGTAAAATGATGAAGGAATGGGAAAGTATTCTTTGCAAAATTTTCCACTTTCCCCTAAGTCATATGGAAAGCCTACAGATATTCAATCAAAGGCATTAGGAAAATCAAAACATATGTTTAAAGGAACCTTTGTTAGTGCTGGAACTCTTGAAGAGGAAAATGAAGACAAAGACATTCTTGGTTGGTTATACAAAGATGAAGATAAAACTATAGCAACAATAACAGAAGTCAATATTCCCATAAAACAATATGACAAAGGATATGAAATCATGCAAAAGATGGGATATGAAGGAAAAGGACCAATTGGTAAGCAACATCAAGGTATTTTAGAACCTATTTGTCCACACTCGCAATCCACAGAAGATAAATCTGGGCTAGGATATCTAAAGTCTAATCAAAAGCAACATAATCATCAACAACAAAAATGGAGAAAGAAATCAGTTTCTAAAGAAGAAATCTGGCAAGAAAAGCTACATCAAGCGGCCGAAACAGTAACTAATAAACAAAAGAAGCAAGAAGAACATGAAAAGAAAGAGGAGGAGATCATCATCCAAGGTGAATAAAAATCTTGTCAACAAGTTTTGAAAATAAAAACAAAGGCAAAATCTTCACAAGATATTCCAGAAGCAGTGAAAATAGAGATGGCAGAAATCAGAGAACTCTTTGCACCATACGACATTCCAGTATGGTATAGTGGAGTAATCTTGGACCAGGATTTGGGAACAGACTCCAATGAATATGAATGGAGTCTAGATGTCTTATCCACTACATCAAGTAAAGAACATAATGATGATCAAGTAGCTATCAGGAAAGAAGATTTGTCTATAGCAGAATAAAAGATGGAGTTAGAAAGAAGTCAAGAAAAACTCAGAATCTAGAGAAAAGAGACATATGCAAAAAGGAAAGGAAATGAAAAAGACAAAGAAGCAATGCCACTGGAAGCGCAAACATAGATCAGATATGGAAGAACCATGGAAGAGCTAAGGGATAGTCAAGTTGGACTAGCTATTAGTCCAGAAGAAGTTGAGTTTGAAAGGAGACAAAATCTATTAAAAGAATCTACTTCATCATGTGCACAAATATGTCAACTCCAAATTGCAAATGAGGTCAATCAAGAAGGAATTTGCAGTATCAAAGATGTGTGCATGGATATAATCTATTCGTTTAAGGGACAAACGTCAGTTGAAGGACCACTTGAGTGTGAACTACCAAATGCTAATATTAATCTTGTTAAGACTAATTCAGAAATGCTTGAGAAAGACAATTCTCAAAAACATTTAATCTGTGATAATACCTATTCTACGCCAAGCTATGATCATTATGTCATGAACATTGAAAAACCTAATGATGACAATGATTATGATTTACCCCTTCTACATCCTAAATTAATTGATTGGGATAATTTAGACAACCCCGGACTAAATGTCTTTTCCTATGATCATAACTTAGCCGTGTACCTTAACATTGTTGAACCCATCCATCCTAAGATATCTTCCATTGCAGAATCAACTGATGTTTCTCATAATCAAGATAATGCCAAACTTTCTAGTCACAAAAGTGAAATAAAACAAGGAAAGTGACCTATTAATGAAAACCATTTCATAGCAACATTAGATCAATAAAAAGAGAAAACCAAGGGCATATCTAATGGTGAAAACCTCCTAGAGGCACCAGAAGATGGAAAGTTTGACATTTTTCCTGCATATTTTCAAGAGATATCTGCTATCCTGATAGAACCAATAGAAGCAGTAAACATTGATACATCAAAAGATCCTAAAATACTTCATTTCGCTGCCTCATTATCAGAAAGAGAGAGGAAAGAGTACATGGAATTCTTTAAGCAAAGACAAATAAATTTTGCTTGGTCTTATGCAGATATGCCAGGACTTAACCCATATCTTATCATGCATCATCTTAACGTGGATTTAAAAACAAAACCTCTTAAGCAGAAGCTAAGAAAGATGCATCTGCTTATTGCTCTCCTTGTCAAAACCGAGCTCAAGAAACTGTTAGAAGTGGGTTTCATAAGACCAGTTGCTTATCCAGAATGGGTCTCAAGTATCGTATCAGTATCAAAACCAGATAAGAGCGTAAGAGTCTGCACAGATTTCAGAGATCTAAATAAAGCATGTCCAAAAGATAATTTCTCGTTACCAAAAATTGATATCATAGTGGACTTATCAGCAGGCCATGAGATGTTTTCATTAATGGATGCTTCTTAGGATATAATCAAATAAGAATCGCACCTAAAGATCAAGAGAAGACAACTTTCACCTATGCATGGGGAATGTACTGCTGGAATGTTATGCCATTTGGGCTTAAGAATGCAGGAGCGACTTATCAAAGGGCTATGACAACAATTTTTCATGACACGATGCATACATTCATGGAAGATTATGTCGATGACATACTTACAAAATCTCACACAAGAAAAGAACATTTGAACATTTTAAACAGGATTTTTGACAGGCTGGAAAGATATCAATTGAGATTAAATCCAAAGTGTGGACACCTAAAATTGCCATGTCTAATTAAATAAATATCTTTATTTATTTAATTATCTAAGCCTACTTCTTCTATTAATTGAATAAATATTTATTCATTTAATTAATTCATTTATCCTCTTCTAGCCTTATTTCTCATTTAAATAAATACATTTATTTATTTAAATTATCCTTTTCCTAAATTAAATAAATATGATCCCACTTCCTCTATTAATTAAATAAATCTTTATTTATTTAATTAATTCATTAACCTTTTCTACCTATGACACATGTCATTCATCTCTTAATTCCTACACTACCTACCCTCTCATTATTTTATTATTTCTTTTACCTACCCTTTAATCGTAGCCGACCATTTATCTTTTACACCTCTCAATCTTATCCCTCCATTTCTTATGGTGTCTTATATATAAGGAGATGCTTCCTTCATTATCAGACCCAAACTAATTCAATTGCGCACTCGACTACACTACGCTTTCAAACTTGCATATGCGATCCTACGTGCAACCACATTTCCGTTCTTTGTTGAGCTCTTGTGCACATAAAATCTGAGAGCAACTATATCAAGCAAGATCAATGTAGATAGGAAGAATGGAGATCCAAACTCTATTGGACATGTGATGGTATAATCTTTGTGATTTCATTTGATTTGCATTGCCTTAGGTAATCTTCATATGTTATGGTGGATCTTTGTTGTTGTTAGGCTAGGGTTTTGTGGTTGAATTCATTTAGTCTTTCAATATTATTGTTGTTATCCATTTTCACCATATACATTTTGGCACGCCCGGTGGGACTTTTGTCCCTTTTGCATTTAACATCTTTTGTTGCAGATTTTGTGTTTTGAAGTTGCAGATCTGACATTTCCGACAACATTTTGATATTTTCGCGTCTGCATACTTTCGGATCGCGTTTTTTATTTTCTGCCGCATTTGCGACATCTGGAATCGCGTTTGCGTCCTCGACAATATTTTATTTTTCTCCAGATTTTGAAAGTCCCGTCTGTGTGCCTTAGTCATGTTTGTGGAGTTTTCAAGCGCGTTTGCGTCTAGGAGCCATGTCTATGTTCTCGAACCGCGTCTGTGTCGGCTTTAGGCGCGTCTGTGAAATTTTATAGCATTTGTGTTTCTAATAACCGTATTTGTGTGAATTTGTTATATTTTGGGTTTTCTTTGATTCGGTTTTGTGTCATTCAGATTTAAGATTTGGTTTATTTTGAGCTAACATCTTTAGATCTAGCTAACGAAATTGTTGTAGTTTGTCTTGAAAGCAAAATCGTTTTGTTGAAGGCCCCTATTTTCACAAAGTCTTTTGGATCAAAAATTTACCTAACTTGTGTGCTTGCAGGAAGGGGTGATTATTTCAAACAATCCAAACTACTAATAGATCTTTGTTGTAGGTGCTTGGCAAGGGTTTTTGATCTTTCATTGTGTGCCTTATTTTCATAGATTAGCAAACACTTCAATTGGTGCATTAGAATTGAACCATTGTTTTTTGTGTCTTGAGCAATAGGCTCTTTTTGTTTAATCTTTAGAGGGCCTATCTCCCCGTGTGGTCATTAGGACTACTAGTGAGGAGAGAACGACCCAAGTGGTAGCAAAAGAAAAGCCATCTTCTTTCAAACCACTATAAATAACTATATCCATGGTGAAAACTATGGATAACGTGTGCTAATTAGTTCATACCGATACAATGTCTCCCCATAAACCCGTTTGATCAAATTTATTTGATCATTTGTAGGGCGTAACCCCTACCAGCTGGGAGCCATCTGTATTTATAGAGCTGAAAGTACCACATGTATGGCCACACGAGAAGATGCCCTTACTAGCACCTTTTTGTTTTAGAAGCCAAAATCCTTCTAGTTGTTGGGGCAGGAGGCCGGACCTCTAGTAGTGGCCCACACACATACAGTTCTTAGTAGAGATACAAAGTTCACCACGAGGAGTTTTCATGGGGACTGATGCTTGGCTGGCCCAAGAAGTGAGTGCTGAGGGTGGAGCCAGTGGGGTCAAGCATCTAAGTATCCGCTCTGAATAGCGTAGCCTCAGGGGAAACTCCATGTGGTATCAACAACTATTGTCTTGGCCAGCCATAAGAATTGTGCTTGACTTATTTTGAACAATCAAACATTCAAGACCAAACATTAAAACATTGTGTCTTTTGTGTCTTCAAGTGTATGCAAAACAAATTTTACATCAAACAACACACTTTTCTTTGAGTCATTTTTGAGTCTAAACACTTGCAAACATTGAGTCTTCATCATCATTGTGTCTTCTTGTCATGAAAAACAGTCAAAAAATTCAGATTTGGTCACAACAACAACTTCACAAATTGGAAAAATTAACAGTCCAACAAACAAGAGCAATCAGTTTCGGAATTCTTGAGCTTCCTAAGCTATCTCTTTAGGTTTTCATTTAGCATTCAACCTATCTTTGGGTCTCACAAAGTCCATCATTGCTTTACACCTTACATTACATTCACATTTGTCTAAACTTGAGTCAAAACATCACTTGCTTGTCCTCATCATACTTTGTCAACACATTACATACAACAAGATTTTTCTAAGTGGTACCTCATCAAGGTCTATCACCTTTGGGTCTCATTTGGTCTTACTTAGAGTCAAGGTCAACTTACCTCATCAAGAGAAACTATCATCTCTTTGGAAGTCACACCTACTCTACTACATACATACTTGGTCTTACACTTTGGACATTGCAAGTACACCTCAGATTCATTTACATTCCATCCAACTCTTGGTCTTCCATACTCTTTCCATTTTCATCTAGTCTCCCACATCTTGGTAAATACCTAGTTCATGGTTGAAACCCATTCCCAAAAATCTAGGAGAGAAACTAAAGAGGCTCAAGAGTCTGCAAACATGAGTTCCTATGAATATGACAATGATATCTTTTTCAATTCTGATCATACTACATTACCTGGCATGGATGCCTATAGAAACATTCCAAATGTCAAGAACATGGACACTACAAACAACAATGATACACATAATGACAATGTGGATAACTTTTCCATACATTCAGCAGAAGTGGAAGACACCATTATGAATCCCCATTTCAATCGATTGGTTGAGGAAATAATGAGGAGAGATAGACAATACTTTCTACAAGTGATGGCACAAAGTGGAGCCAAGATACCTCATGATTTTGACATGTCTCAAATAATGGAAAATCGACCTTTGCAACACTCTCACCTCAACATGGATCAAAGGAGGCCTAATAGTGGAGGCAATAGAGGACCACATATGGTGCCCGAATCACCATCATCTTTGTTTCAAAAACCAGAGGTCCCATACACACATGGTCAAGCATATGATACTCAGCTTTGTAGACCATTATGGAAGTCTTATGCAGAAAAATATGCTCAATCACATACCAATGCTAAGGATCAACCACCAAAGCAATTGGATATTCAAAGGCATGCTCAAAATTTGGACACAAGGAAACCCCGTGTCAAATTTGGGGGCAACACACTAGAACAAACTCATGATATTCCTATAGAGT
The DNA here is from genome assembly GCF_030272615.1 of Cryptomeria japonica. Lineage (NCBI taxonomy): Eukaryota > Viridiplantae > Streptophyta > Pinopsida > Cupressales > Cupressaceae > Cryptomeria > Cryptomeria japonica. The sequence continues at coordinate 428,324,622 of NC_081413.1, read as the reverse complement.
ATGGTATACATGGACAAAACAGATATGCCGTTCCTCCACATGACTCTATACCAAGTGGTCCATATACGCAACATCATTATAGACCTCCTCCATATGAACATGTGTATGATCAATATCATCCATATATGCAACATGCTCCTCCTCCAATTGGTGCCTCAAGCATGGGGTATGGTCCAAGAAGTTGGTCTCCACCTAAGAACAATTTGGAACAACAAATCAAGGATTTATAGAAGAAAATGGAGGACATAAATACACCGAAGCCAACTTACACAATGAGAGACACATGTCCCTATCCATTTGACAAAAGCATTACAATGCCTCCTTTTCCTACACACTTTGTGACACCTAAGTTTGATAAGTATAGAGGAAAAGGGGATCCTAAGGCACACATAAGACAATTTTTCATAGCTTGCATTGAGGTAGTAGCAGAAGAGACATATTTGATGAGATTATTCCCACAAAGCTTAGGTGATCAAGCTATGGAATGGTTCTCTCAAATTCCACCTGGAATTAAGTCTTGGGGTGACTTAGCAGAGGCATTTATCCAACATTTCTCATACAACATAGAGACAGACATATTAGTCACTATTTTGTGCAACACAAGGCAAAAGGATGGAGAATCTTTTTCATCATTTTTACAAAGATGGAGAAATCTAGCTAGCAGATGCTCTTGTGAAATTCCACAAAAATAAATGGTAGAAATGTTCACCCAAAATGTTAACAAAGACATTGGCTATGATCTAAGGAAAGTTTGTTTGTCCACCTTCAAGGACGTCATTGAAAAAGGCTTAGCGACAGAAAAGGTCCTAATTGAGAAAGGAGTCATCAAAATATTCAAAGAAAACAAAGAGGACTTTAAAGGAAAAGATAAGCCAAGATTCTGGAATAAAAGCAAGAACATAGTCAATGATGGTGTTGTTGATGCCAATATAGTGCGACCTAAAATCATTTTTTTTGGATCAAGCTCTACAAACAATCAGGTGAATACTCAAACAACTTCAAAGTCACGAAGGAAGTACACTCCATTGGGAGAACCACTTGAGTCCATTTTCAAAAAGATAGTAGCAAACAAGGTAATCACAGTTCCAGATTTCACTCCATATGAGCCAAAGGTTAAACCAAATTGGTGGAATGATGATGAGTATTGTGAATTTCATAAGAGAAAGGGTCATAAAGTAGGAAATTGTCATCGAATGAAGAACATCATACAAGATCTCATTGATAGAGGTGACATTGAGATTGAAGGACACTCATCCAACCAAGAACATGAGATGTTTAAGGAACCATTCCCAAAACATGACAAGGGAAAGTCTAAAGTCACATATGACCAAACCAACTATACCAGAGTATCTTATAACTATGATTCAACTATCAATCACATCTCGATGGACAATTATGTCTCTACCATTATCATCAATGAAAAAATGCCTGAGAGTTCTACCCAAAGACCCAAGATTGTCCTAAAAGGCATTGGATCTTCTTTCGAACCTACCTCTGAATGTAATGTTACAACTCATCGAGGTAAATTCACTTTGTAAGGTGCTCCAATGAAAAACATAGCTTCCTCATTGACCAAGCCTGAGTATGACCTTGTAGAACAATTAGGAAAGACACTTGCGCTCATCTCCATCCTTGAGCTCTTATGCATATCCCCCGCACATAAAGCCATTCTTGATAAAATCTTGAGAGACACTGCTGTTCCTACTGATTTGAACGTGGACCAGTTTCAAGCCATGGTGGGATACCTTTCTATTCCACACTTCCTTACATTCACAGAAGCTGACGATGCCTCTGTAAGTCAGCCACATAACGCACCTTTACACATTGAAGCCTTCATACACAAACATCGAATAAAATGAGTCCTGATAGATGGAGGAGCAAGTCTAAACATTTGTACATTGAGCAATATTAAACAATTGGGATATTCTGATAAAGATGTGAATTCTACAAACAAAATTACCATCAAGGCATATGATGATGAGGAACATTCATCCAAGGGCACAATCACCTTACCTCTCAGAGTTGGGCCAGTTACGAAGGATGTGGTTTGTCAAGTCTGACCTAGATCTCACATACAATATATTACTAGGATGTCCTTGGATTCATGAAATGAGGGAAGTCCCATCTTTATACCACCAATGCATTAAGTTTCCTCACAATGGAGTTAAGATAACAGTTAATGGTGATCCTAATCCATTCATATACTGCATTAACTTGAGACCGAAAATTGAAATGATCATCCCAAGTAATAAGGAAGTTGTTCGTTCTTCTGCATACATTGATCCAGAATCATTAAAACCTTTGACCTCAAAACAAGGTGAGCTTAAAGGCAAATTCTAGGACAAGGGCATGGGTGAATACACTTTGAATCAAACCATGTACTTACAACAAGTCATGAGTTCACCAAAAGTATATGGAAGACCACATCCTAATAAGCAGGTATCTATCATTATACTCAAATGGGACCCTACTATTTTTCAAAGATGGGATGAACTGGAAGAGGAAGACTTATACAAAATGCTTTACAAAGACCCTGAAAATAATACACAAGATCACATTAGCATACCATGTGAAAAGTATGGCAAAGGGTTCAAGATCCTACAAAAATTTGGGTATGATGGCAAAAGCCCTCTTGGCTTAAGAAAGGAAGGCATCATTGAACCTTTACAACTTGAATTGACATTCAAAAAGGAACACTTGAAGGGACTTGGTTTCATGACTTCCAAGGTCCACACTCAAAGGACAGAAGAAGCATTACAAATCAAAGCTACCAAAATTCAACAAGAGAATCGCTATTCCACAGACTCCAATGAATGAGAATGGGGTTCAGACAAATCTGCTAGTGACTACGAGCTCACCAAGACATCCAGAGAGCTAGATGAACCCATAGAAGAAGAGGAATTTTATTAAAAAATCAAAGTTGGTCAAGAAACAACCCCAGAGGATCCCATACAGTCCTTGCCTCTAGGTCCTAGGTTGAAATCACATAGAATGAGAACACCTGTCCCAGAGTGCGCTACTAGTGATGATAATTTGGATTCGTTCACGATTGAGACTGATGAGGAGAGTGCCAATGATGACCTTGATGACTACCTCGACATACCTAAATATAACTGCATCTTCACTCTTAGCCCTGCTAACTTCAAAGACATCAATGGCCTTCCCCTTGTTCACCACCAACTTATTGACTGGGACCACGAAGGACCTACACAGTTTGACACATTCCAAAATGATGAAGCTTTTATTGACTATCTTGGCATATGAGATGATCTTCCCCCTGGGGACCATAAAGTGAGATACACTATAGAACTCAATAGCGTGGCATATTTTGGTGAGGGTGTTGGGCCTTCTAGTCGCAAAAATATAAAAATAAAAACAAACCAAGGGTCTTATGGAGAAAACCACATTGTGGCGCTATCTGACCCCAAAAAAGTAAAAAGAAAGGATGTATCTAAGGGCAAAAACCTCTCTGAGGCACCCGAAGATGGAAGGCTCGACATTCTCCCAGCATCATATGAGGAAAAGTCATCCATGTTGGTAGAGGAGACTATCAAAACAAACATTGGCACAGAAGAAATTTCCACACAACATATTCCTGGCTCAATCTTTGATAGAGTCAAAAAGGTCAAAATTCATAAGTTTCTTCACAAAATGACAAATCAACTTTGCATGGTCATACGCTGATATGCCTAGATTGGATCCGGATTTGGTAATGCATCATTTGACAGTTAAACCGGGGGCAAAACTAGTGAAATAGAAATTAAGAAAGATGCATCCACAAGTCGCATTATTAGTCAAAGCAGAGCTTGAGAAATTATTGGATTTCGGATTCATACGCCCAATTGATTATCCCGAATGGATCTCCAACTTAGTGCCTGTCAGTAAACCAGATCGTAGTATCAAAATATGTATAGATTTCAGAGACATCAACAAAGCTTGTCCTAAGGATGATTTTCCATTACCAAATATTGACAGCAGGTCATGCGATGTTATCTTTGATGGATGGATTCTTTGGTTATAATCAAATAAAATCACATCCAAGGACTAGCACAAAACAACATTCACTTGTCGTTGGGGAACTTTCTGTTGGAATGTCATGCCCTTTGGGCTAAAAAATGCAAGCGTTGTTGGTATTTTGGTATGGTTTTGTCATTGATGTCAACACCTACTAAAACACTAGCACTTTGGAGATCTAGCAGCATTCACTGACAAGCAAGTAACTATTGCAGAGTTACTGGTATATGGTTCACCGACAGGATATAATGTTCACCAGCAGGATATAATGATCAATGACACTTGGAATGATATGGAAGACACTTGGTAATGATGAAGACATCGTGTGGATGCTTTGTTTTGAAGAATTAATCATTGGTATATTCATATTTGCATATTTGCTGTTACCAACAAATAAGTCCAGGGTTACCTAGGGTTACACCGACAGGTTTATATTTTCTAGATCAGCATGGCACGCTATGGAGATGATTTATTATTGTTGTAAATGTATTAAGCCAACATGTTCAATCAGTTATTCCATCAGATATTATATTGTTTGCAAATGATTTTATTGTAATATCTTGTAGAGCCGACCTACTAAAATTGGTCTTAGGTTATGGTATAAATGTAAGATCTTATTTGTAAGATCGAATGTGGAATGAGAAAAAGGATTGTGAGAAGGTATATGCGAGATTAAGCAGAGGTATACACGAAGACATCATTTGAAGGTGAAGCTAGGTTTTTGTAGAAGCATATCAGCATTACATCGGTACTAAATCCAGCATATGAAGATGCTATTTTGTGCAGTACATTCTTATTGGATTTAACCATCCAACTGTAGTTAGTGTGACTCCCATTTTGTGATTGAGCAGTGAGCTCTAGGCTGTTGGCCTTTCTGCATGTGCAAACCCCATTTATGTACACTTACTATATGTAGCAGTATCATCTGATTGTGGGTAAGGTTTCCCACCATGGTTTTTCCCCTTATAGGGTTTCCACATACAAATATTGGTGTTATGTGTTGTGGATGACTTTATGTTTGTGTTTCATGCATTAATCTTTATCGGTATAGCAATTTACTGTTAACACTATCTACCGGCATACTTAACTGGTTTACCGGTATTAAGAATTAAGTTGGTTTAATGGTTTTTGATTTGAATTTATTAGACAACTAATTCACCCCCCCTCTCAGTTGTTTCCGGGACCTAACAAGCACTACATATCAAAGAGCCATGACTACTATCTTTCATGATCTCATGCACGTGACTATGGAAGATTATGTTGATGACCTCTTGGGTAAATCAATAGACAGAGATACACATTTGGACATACTTTTAGTCATCTTTGATCAGTTGGAAAAGTATAAAGTAAGATTAAACCCCAAGAAATGTGTCTTTGGAGTAACCTTCGGGAAGCTCCTGGGATTCATTCTATCAAAAAGAGGAATTGAAGCCGATCCAACAAAAATCAAGGCCATCCTAGAGATGCAACCACCAAGAAATATTAGTCAACTTTGATCTTTGCAAGGGAGACTCCAGTCCATACGAAGATTCATAACACAACTTGCAGATAAGTGTAATCCTTTTCAGCACTTGCTACATAAAAACATCAAATTCAAATGGGATGATAATTGTCAACGAGCTTTCCAGACACTCAAAGATTATCTTCTGAATCCACTAGTTTTGATGCCACCAGTTCTGGACCAACCTCTATTACTATACATATCAGCTACTTGAACAACACTGGGGGCACTCTTAGCACAACAAGTTACTGAGGGCAAAGAAAAGGCAGTATACTATATCAGTTGCACATTGGTGGGATATGAGCTAAACTACACACCAATTGAGCATGCATGTCTCGCTGTGGTCTTTTCTTTGTATAAATTATGACATTACATGCTAACTCATAAGACTAAGTTGGTTGCAAGGATCAATCCATTGAAATACCTTCTCAATAAAGCAACACTTACTAGGCGACTAGCCAAATGGGTGATGCTCCTGAGTGGATAGAAAAACAATAAAAGGACAAGCTATCACAGATCAGTTAGCAGATGCTCCCATTTTAGATGATGTTCCTCTAATTTCAGAATTTCCAGATGAATCCATTTTAACAGTGTCACATGCAAAGCCTTGGCAACTATACTTTGATGACTCATACACATAGCATGGGGCAGGAGCTGGCATCCTCTTCATAACTCCTCAAGGGGATTCTATACCAAAATCATATTGATTATCATTTCCCTGCACTAATAACATAGTGGAATATGAGGCATTAACAACTAGATTACGGATTGCAGTTTAGTGGAAGATCCAAGAACTTCATGTTTTTGGGGACTCTCAACTTGTAATTCATCAGGAAACTAATGATTACCAAACAAAGGATGATAAATTAATGCCTTACAAAAGAATGGTGGATGACCTAAAACAACATTTCACAAAGATAGACTTTGAGCAGATACCCAGAGAGCAGAATCGAGCTATGGATCCCATGGCTACAATTGCTTCACTAATTGATCTACCACCGAATGAGACCCGCTATGAGTTCTTGGTGGATTACCTTTTGGTTCCCTCATATGAAATCACTCCTACTGAGATGATATGTGTTGTTGGTCCTGAGTCCCAGTTATACGGTTTCATTTTCGCATACCTTCATGACAATATCCTACCTCCTGACCTATCCAATAATCAATGTCACACTTTCATTTGCCAATCTTCTTGATATATCATTTTAGCTGATATCCTATATCATCGAGGTCTAGATGGCACTCTTCTTAGATGTTTAGAAAGCGACAAAGCTCAGATTGCGTTACGTGAAGTACATGAAGGGATATGTGGTCCACATTCTAGTGGTCCTACCTTAGCCAATAAACTCATCAGGACTGGATATTACTAGCCCAATATGGAAAAAGATTCATATCAGTTTGTCAAGAAATGTAAGCAGTGTCAACTTCATGGAGACCTCATCCATGCGCTACCACAAGAACTTCAACCAATTGCGACTCCTTGGCCCTTTTGTCAGTGGGGACCCGATCTCATAGGCAAGATTCACCCTCCATCTTCCAACGGTCATAAATTCATCATCACTGCCACATAGTATTTCACAAAATGGATCGAAGCCATGCCTCTCACACAAGTCACTGGAAAACAAATTGCTACATTCATTCTCAACTATATCATTTGTCGATATGGTATTCCTGTTTCCATCATCACTGATAACAGGCGTCCCTTCAAAAATCAGGATGTTCGTGAACTTTGTGACCACTTCCATATTACCCATCATTTTTCCACACCTTATTATCCCCAAGGTAACGGTCAAGCTGAGGCATCTAATAAAACAATCCTTAAAATCTTGAAAAAGACAGTTGACGATGCTGGCCGTAATTGGCATATCCAACTTAATCCCGCACTTTGGGCTTATCGCACAAGTGTCCGCACACCTATAGGAGCTTCACCCTATTCACTTGTCTACGAAACTGAAGCTATCTTACCTATTGAGGTCGAGTTACCCTCTATATGAGTCTCTTTGCAAAACATTATCAGTGATGAAGACTACAGGGTCTCTCGCTTACAAGAACTTGAACTATTGGATGAACGAAGACAAACTGCTTTTAATCATATCAAGGCTTATCAACAATGAATGAGTCAGCTACAATCATAAAGTGAAGCCTCGTACATTTGAGGTAGATGACTTGGTTCTCAGAGAAAATCCTAAAAATCAGCAAGACAGAGAGAAGAAGGGAAAGTTTGAACCAAACTGGCTTGGTCCCTACATTATCACAACAGCCTATGGATCTGGTGCATATCAACTCTCAACTACAGAGGGTGAACCTTTGGAGGATCCTATCAACAACATACATCTTCGTAGGTTTTACACATAGCTCTTCAGAGTATCCTAATTCAAAAATACAAAAAAATCATAAAAAATTCAAAAATTCAAAAAAAAAAGTAAAGAAAAATATTTTCGTCCAACGGTGAAAACCACTTCGGTGGCACCCTAGGCAAGTACCATGGTGAAAATTGGATCACTAGCACTATGCGTAGAGACATTTCTCCTTCCTCCTTCAAGATTCTCTTTCATCACTTCACTTTGCACACACTCTCAACCTATTCATCCACAACAAACTTACCCATTCCCATCATGGCTTGTTATTGATCTACCTAAGATTGGTTAGCCATTCATAATAAACATTCCTTTTCACCCCTTTCCATCCATAATAAATCAGCTCCTATCTGTGGCTAAGGCAAATCCTACATCTAGTAATGGGTGTGGAACTGAAAGCATCACCTGTTCTAAGGAGAATAGTTTCTTCCACTTTTCTTCAGTCTATCCGTGCACAATCCGCAATAAAGAAACACTTGCATTGCCAATCCGCAATAAAGTTTCATCTTCTCCACAATAAAGTATCCATTGCATGGATTCAGTTAGTTTTAGATGAGACACAATAGTAACAATGGGCTTCAACAAATCAAATCTTTCAACAGACTCAGACAACATTATGGTTCAGTGCTATCTATGCTTTTTGTGAAAGTAAACATTGTGACCACAATCAAATAAGACTTGTACAAGTGACAAGAGACACTAAACTTGAGGACTACAGTGGATGTTGGTGTCGAGTCTTGGTTTTCTTTTGATTTTAATCTTTTGGTGACATGTCTTTTAGCTTTTCTAGGATGTCTCTGACTAGAGGTTCTATCTCCAGGATGTCTTTGACTAGAAAGGCGAGGATGGGGTATCGTCACCTATTTTCTTTTGCTGTCTGTGGATTGTCTCTTAGTAATGCTATGACTTGTCCAAGGATATGAGGACACTGAGAGTCTAGTGTGAACTGGGGCATTCCTTGTTTGTGACTATCTTATCTCTATGCAAACAGGTACAATGACTTTCTGGGTTGAACATATGCCTCGATTATCATAACCTACTTGCCATAATAAAGCTCAATGATGATAACGCACAAGAAGCTCTCTCACTTCCATATCTTCTATCTTCCATTCCCATTTCTTGATTGAATTCCATCATCCTTCTTGAGTCCATGTAGCCTGCTATCACATGACTGAGTATAATGATACACCAAAAAAATATCTGCATTTCATGTAGTTGCACCTGCATTACCACATATTAAGCATTTCATACATACATATAGATATCACAATTGCATCACATCATGCACACAACACATATTAGCACATTTTACATTTTCATCATGTAAATAATCATTTGCATTATCATATTCATTAGCATTTCATACATTTACATTCACATATGCATAACATATTAAAAACATAGAAGAAAAAAAATATTGCATTTCATCATGTACATATTTGCATCCATATCATAACCATCACATAGAAACATACATCATAGGAACATAAGCAACACGTAGGTACACATGCATATAGCTTCTGCAAAGATGAATCATCTCATATATATATAATCAAAAGTGTCATGATATAATGATGTCAAAATCATATGGCTACAATCACCCGAAGGTGTCTACATCATAATACAAAATGGTACAAAATTGATTCATAGGGAGCCCTCTATGGCTATGATGAACTCTCTCCCTCGGAGCCACCTGGCCTCGATGGAGTCTAAGCCCTGGAAGGACCCACCCCAGGATCATCTCTCCTGCCCCCTCTATCTGGTGGTGGTGGTGGACCCATAACCCCACCGCTGGACGCTTGTCTCCTCTGACTCCCTCCAGTAGCCGTTGCTGTCCGCGATGGTCTATGGAAGCTCCTCGCCTGCTACTCTGGTGGCACTGCCCCATAGTATAGGTCTCTCCAATAACCTATCTCCTCCCCTACCCACAGAACATAGGTGTATCCAGCCCCTATGTCCTCTGCCGCCTGCCTCCTAGCCCTCAATGCTGTCTCAGCCTCAGTATAGCGCTGGATAGCCTGATCTTGCTCCTGCTCAGTATCCCTCAACTATCTCCCGAGCCTATCTGTCTCCCTCTCCAGATCTTAGATCTCATTTGCCTGTCCCTGGAAGATCTCCCTCAGCTCAAATAGCTCATCCTCCTCCTCCTCGGCCCCCTGTGCCTGTGGCTCCCCCTGTACTGGTGGCTGTGCCTATGCCTGTGCCTGTGCCTATACTTGTACCTACCTTTGTCCTTGTCCCTACACCTGTCTAGGACCCTGTGTTGCTGACACCTGTAGTGGAAATCCACCATGACCCCTCACCACCTGAGCCTCCCTCTCCTCTCCACCCTCTCTCTGTGGAGCCATGCTCCTCTCTCCAACTACACCTCACCTCCTCTGTCGGCCTCTCCCCCCACCATCTCCATCATCATCCTCATCCCCCCCACTATCTCCATCTATCTGCTCCCCTAGGTCTATCAGTCGTGGAAATGGATGCTCAACCCAATATGTAGTGTACTCGACATCCATACCTACATCCTCAATCTCAGGCCACATATCCCATGGCATGGGCACCATCTCTACCAGTTGCATCATGACCTGATCATATGATAATAGTGGCTCAAAGTGTGCCTGGTCTCGCACTGTCCGTGCATACATACCAGAACCCCGTGGCATCTGCTGGATCCTACCAAACTGCCTGCATACCCTGTCCACTAACTGCCTCTCAGGTACATAGGGCATCTGCCCAATCAGATATATTCTCCTGAAGGTATAGGGTAGATCCACTACATCATCCTCCCACTGCTCACACTCGTGGTACGACCTCCATATCATAGTGTCAATCTCATCGATCACTTGACACCAGTGCTCCAACCTGCCAATCTGTGGCTGTGAGGTAATCATATCATATAGATGAACAAAACTATGTCCATGACCCTGACCTCTTAAATGTATCGGCCGTGTAACTGGTAGATGCTCATATGCCCAAACCTGCAACAATGTAACTCCGCAGCCCAATCCTACGGATCCATGATAAACAAACTGATGAAGCTCATAGTACAAGTGTGCCAACACGCACGGTCCCCAGGCATATCTGGTATGCTGTGTAACCAGTGTCTCCAAGGTGCTCCCCCAGCCCATAGCCAACCCCCGTGTCACCCTATCTGGACATAGGAACCTACTGATCACTCCTCCTAGCATTGCTGGTAGTGCCAGTCCTGTCGCTATCATCGTGTCCCATGCCATGTGTCCAGCCCTTATCTCCAATCCCGGATCCTGGAACACTCATCTCAATGCCTCCCCGTCTCCATCTCCATCGTAGGGTATCAGGTCCCCATCGATCGGTATCCACAGTATCCTATACACATCCTCTAAGGTGACTGTCATCTCACCCATCAACAAATCGAATGTGCATGTCTCAGAGTGCCACCTCTCAGCAAGTGCAGTTAGCAATCCCATGTTCGCCCGAAACTCAGGCACATACAGAATGTATCTCAGACCCATAACCTCAATGGAATCCCTATCCTCGAATGTCAGCTCTGGTCATAACCTCTGAGTCGATAGGAATCTCTCTCATGACTCCAGCATAAGTAGATACTCTTGCCGTCAAGCGAATCAATCATGTCAATCATAGTGGCATTCCCTATTCATCACAAAATGCTGCTTTTTATCCTTGTGCTTATGACACTTTATTCTAGTGGCACTCCCTGTTCATCACAAAGTGTTGTTATTTATCATAGTGGTACTCCCTGTTCATCATAAAGTACTACATGTTTTGCACTCCCTATTCATCACAAAGTGCTGATCATTTTTTTTTTGCACTCCTTGTTCATCACAAAGTGCTGCTCTTTTTAGTACTCCCTATTCATCACAAAGTACTATGTCTTGGTACTCCCTGTTCATCACAAAGTGCTTTGATCTATCCTAGTCTTCCCTAGAGGACTTGCTTGAGTGTATCCTCTCAATAGCTTATCAAATTGACAATGTATGTTCATCACAGAACTGCCGATTTGCCCTAGAAGACATAAACGCACATTCATGACGCAGACACGCCTTATCGTTTTTACCCCACTTGACATTTTTCTAGACCTACCTAAAGCACATTTATTGCGCTACCTAACATGCATTAAGCACTTCGAGTTACTTCGATAATGAGGGAATTACTCATTATAACATCAAAGTTAGCAAAACATGCATTATAACTTGTCAAATCAATAATGCTACGCATGCTTTCTGGGCTTTTGTTTTAGCTTCGAAAAGCTTTCTGTTTCACCAGCTCTGTAACCTGAACTTGACTGTGAGAAATGACACCATGGGCGAAAATAGGAGAAGATATGAGCCAGGATGTTGCAAGGAGTGGAAATAGAAAGAAGAGGTGTGGGAAATTTTGCAGAAGGGTGGTCTTTCGAGCTTCCTTGAGAGACTCCATGGCCGTGATGGAAAGATAACCAGCTTCTTCTACAAAAATTGGAAGAAGGGCAAGCTTAAAATGGGTGACCAACTGGTGGAAATTGACGAAGAGTTAATAGCTAAAGCTACGGGACTCAAAAGGGAGGGCTGCAATTTCTACAGAGACAGGAAGATCAACAGGGAAGCCATTGAAAGGTACCCAGTCACAGAGAAAGAGAAGAAAAGACTGGTAAAGTTGAGCAAAACCTATTACCCACCTAGGGCTTTTGCAAAGCCCTGGTGGGAAATTCTCTTTGTTTTAATGAGGTATATAACTCTAGATGGCAGGTTTACGAAAGTATATGGATATCACTTTGTCCTCTTAAATCATTTTAAGCATAATGATAAGGTGAATTTCCCTTATTTCTTGCTCTGTTCTATGAATGCATCGCTAAAAGCATATAAAAAAAATCTGCGGGGTGACACTGCAATGCACCAGGGACTTATGGTCCTCATTTATGATCATCTAAAGGCTAGTAAAATCAATCGAATGTAGCTCTCTATGGATTCGGAAGAAGAAATGTCTGATTCTGATTTCTCGGAGGAGGAGGATTCAGATAATGATTCCTCGACTGAAAATGAGAAAAGCTTTGATGACTCAGAGTATGAGAGGAGCAAGAAGAGGAAATCAAGACCCTCTTCTTCTAAGAGTAAAAAACCCCAAAGCAAACCCTTGATTAGTATTTCTTTGGAAGAAGAGGACTTTGATTTCCCTGAGGAGAAGAAGAACCCTAAGGGAGTGCTGAAGGAAAAAAGTAAAATCCAAGCCCAACCCAGGAAGAAGCAAAAGAAAATAGAGGAGACTAGAAAAGATTCGAAGGACACAGGCAAGGAACCGGAAGAGGACAAGCAAACAAGAACCCTGGAAGCCGAACAAATCCTGGAGATGGAGACTATGGAGGAGACCCCCAGAGCCATTGACACTATTTCTACCCTCCATATTGCTAAAGATGAACAGATAACCCCTGGTAAAGTTACTCCTTCTCCTGGTCCTCACCTCGAGGCCTTGAAGGGTTTTATGAAAACCATTGAATGGCTTATTGATGGGAATAAGAATATTGTGGATGAATACAAAAAACTCTGCAACAGAGTCATGATCCTGGAGACCATTAACATTGGAGAGGGGAACACTATGGCCAATTATATTGAAGATTTGAAGAACACAATTGCCAAAGCGGAAGACATCAGAGATACCTTTAATCCCCGGTTTGAGAAAATTGAAAAGGAGATACAGGATAGAAAAACCCTAGAGGAAACTAACGAAAAAACACTCTCGGATATAGTTGCCAAAGTGGACAAGATAGAGGAGTGCCTCAAGAACATTGCGGAGTAGAGTCTCAGCATTCTGAAAATCTCAACCAACAACACCTATACCCTCATCAGCAAGCTTGATGATGAAAAGGAAACCCAGGAAATTGACCTGGATGCAGAAGGAACCGGGGAAGCCCAAGGTCCCAGAACTCGTACCCGTGGAAAGAGGAAGGAAAAGAAAGTGAATAAGGACTTGGAGGAGCTAAAAGCAGTTGGGGTGACCTATGATGAGCTGGTGACTAAGGCAGAGGATCTGCTGAAGAAAATTACTATGTAGTGTCTCCTTGGGTTCTTTGCTGTTTTTTGTTGTTTAGCTGTTTTTTCTGTTCGTTGGTTTTTTGGACCAGTCGCTTTGTATGAGGACTCTATTTTCTCAGCTTTTCATTTTATCTATGTTGTAATGGTTTTGGGTCCTTAAAACCTATTTTTCATTCAATCAGAACATGCATTAATTACAATAATTAATGTGACAAAGTACAAGGAGGTTTTGTGGTACTTACCGACTCTCCTGCATCTGCTGGCCTCTGATATCTGTGAACACGATCAAATCTATGCACCAATGCCATCACTGCTGACTGCTGCTGTTCAATTTTCTCTCTTCACTTTGATTTCTTGGATGTGTGGATGACAATGAGGATGTGTTCTCTCGTGGTCTATCTTATAGACTACCCTAGCCCTAGCCCTAGCCCTCGCCTAAGTCAGTCTTCATTATCTCGTGACTCTGTCACTCTATCCTATTCGGTCAGTCCATTCTAGCCTTCCTTTCTTATCGAGAGATTGTCTGTGACCTTTTTAGACATTTTCATCCAATCTCTCGAGGGGGCATATCATTCCCATCTTGGGGCAAGTTTGTATCAGTTCATCTTATCTTCTTTGAAACAATGCGACAAGCTGCATTGTCTCAAAGAGGGGCAAAATGTAGACACCTAAAATTGTCATGTCTAATTAAATAAATATCTTTATTTATTTAATTATCTAAGCCTAATTCTTCTATTAATTGAATAAATCTTTATTTATTTAATTAATTCATTTATCCTCTTCTAGCCTTATTTCTCATTTAAATAAATACATTTATTTATTTAAATTGTCCTTTTCCTAATTAAATAAATATCTGATTTATTTAATTGATCCCACTTCCTCTATTAATTAAATAAATCTTTATTTATTTAATTAATTCATTAACCTTTTCTACCTATGACACATGTCATTCATCTCTTAATTTCTACACTACCTACCCTCTCATTATTTTATTATTTCTTTTACCTACCCTTTAATCATAGCCGACCATTTATCTTTTACACCTCTCAATCTTATCCCTCCATTTCTTATGGTGTCTTATATATAAGGAGATGCTTCCTTCATTATCAGACCCAAACTAACTCAATTGCGCACTCGACTACACTATGCTTTCGAACTTGCATATGCAATCCTACTTGCAACCACATTTTCGTTCTTTGTTTAGCTCTTGTGCACATAAAATATGAGAGTAACTATATCAAGCAAGATCAATGGAGATAGGAAGAATGGAGATCCAAACCCTATTGGACATGTGATGGTATAATCTTTGTGATTTCATTTGATTTGCATTGTCTTAGGTAATCTTCATATGTTATGGTGGATCTTTTTTGTTGTTAGGCTAGGGTTTTGTGGTTGAATTTATTTAGTCTTTCAATATTATTGTTGTTATCCATTTTCACCGTATACACAAAGAAATGTGCATTTGGAGTAACCTCTGGAAAGCTCCTTGGATACATTATATCAGCTCGTGGCATCGAAGTAGATCCTGGAAAAGTTAAATCTATCATGGAGATGGAAGCACCCAAGAACATAAGTCAATTGCGATCTTTACAAGGAAGGTTGCAATTGATCAGGAGATTTGTCTCTCAATTGGCTAATAGATGTCTTCCATTTACCCATCTTCTACATAAAAATATTCCATTCAAATGGGATACAAAATGTGAAGAAGCTTTCTTGCAAATAAAAGAATATCTTATGAGTCCTCCAGTACTGATATCACCAACCAAGGGGAAACCATTGTTACTCTATGTCTCAGCAATAAGTGTATCATTAGGCACTCTCCTAGCTCAACATGATGATGAAGGAAAAGAAAGAACAGTTTATTATATCAGGAGAATGCTTGTTGGCTATGAGTTATATTATTCCTCAATTGAAAAGATATGTCTAGCAGTTGTATTTGCAACCTAGAAGCTATGACATTATATGTTGATTCATTCTGTAAAACTAATAGCAAAGATAGATCCTCTCAAAGATCTATTGAGAAAGTCAACATTGACAGGGAGACTAGCCAAATGGGTTATGATACTGAGTGAATTTGACATAGAATATGTTGATCGGAAAGCTATCAAGGGACAAGTCATCGCTGATCAATTGGCTGATGCACCTCTACATAATAACATGCCTTTGCACATCAAATTTCCTGATGCAGATATCTTGATAGTAAGTACAAACTTTTGGGAATTATACTTTGATGGTTCGTATACCCAATATGGATCAGGTACAGGAATCTTTTTCATCACACCTCAAGGACACACAATTCCTAAATCATATAGACTATGATTTCCATGCACCAATAATACTGCAGAGTATGAAACATTGGCTATAGGGCTTAAAATGGCCATTGAATGGAATATTAAAGAACTACATGTCTATGGTGATTCACAACTTGTCATAAATCAACTAAATGATGAATATCAAACAAAGGATGATAAGCTTATGCCATACAAATAGTTGATAGAGGAATTTAAAGGGCACTTTAAAGAAATTACATTCACACAGATTCCCATAAATGAGAATAAAGAAGCAGATGCAATGGATACAATAGCATCTCTCTTGCAAAATAAAGAGAATAAACAATGTTACAAATTTCTCATGGAAGATATCTTAACCCCTACCATCCAATCACAGCATACCTATCAAATTTGCAATATATTAGGAACCAGTCAATCATTATATGGTCAAACCTACCAATATTTAAAAGATCATATCCTTCCTCTGGAATTATCTCATGATTAACGAAGAAACTTTATCCGCCAGTCCTCTCGCTATACCATTATTGCTGATATCCTATATAGGCGTGGTCTAGATGGTACATTGTTGAGATGTCTTGAAAAAGATGAATCTGAGAGAGTTCTTAATGACATTCATGCGGGTATTTGCGATACACACTCAAGTGGTTTAACATTGGCTAAGAAAATTATCCGTATGGGTTACTTTTGCCCTACTATGGAAAGAGATTCATTCACCTATGCTAGAAAATGTAAACAATGTCAAATCCATGGAAATCTAATCCATGCACCAACACAAGAGTTATATCCTATGACAAGATCATGGCCATTTTCACCATGGGGCCTTGATTTGGTAGGAAAGATCAATCCTTCATCTTCTAATGGACATAATTTCATTCTGATTGCTACTGCATATTTTACTAAGTGGATTGAAGCAGTGCCTTTAACAACAGTGACAAGAAAACAAATATCATCATTCATCTTGAATTATATAATCTGTCGCTATGGCGATCCTATGACCATTATCACTGATAATGGAAAACCATTCAAAAATCAAGATGTGAAAGAACTATGTGAACAGTTTCATATCCAACATAGGTTCTCTACTCCATATTATGCACAGGGAAATGGTCAAGCTGAGGCATCAAACAAAACTATCTTGAAAATCTTGAAGAAAATAGTAAATGAAGCTGGAAAAGACTGGCACATTCAGCTAAATCCTGCTCTTTGGGCATACCCAACTAGCGTCCGCACTCCAACAGGGGCAACTCCATATTGTTTGGTCTATGGATCAAAAGCTATATTACTTATAGAAGTAGAGATACCTTCTCTATGTGTATCCTTGCACAGTCTTATACCAGAAGAACAACAACGAGTCTCTCGACTCCAAGAACTAGAACTGATTCAGGAACGTCACCAAAATGCAACAGAACATTTGAAAGTATACCAACAAAGAATGGAAAGAAGCTATAACCACAGAGTCAAGCCATGTATTTTCTAGATTGGAGATATATTTCTAAGGGAGAATCCAAGAAATCAGCAAGACCGAGAAAAGAAGGGAAAATTTGAACCAAATTGGCTAGGACCTTTTGTCATAGTAGCAACATATGGATCAGGAGCATACAAGTTAGCTACTCCTGAAGGTGATTGGTTTGATGAACCTATCAATTCTATCCATCTCAAGAAATTCTATGCTTGAGATATAAAGTTCTGAAAAAATCAATAAAAAGCATATAAAGTCCTGAAAAAAATCAATAAAAAGCATATAAAGTCCTGAAAAAAATCAATAAAAGCAAAAAAATTGAATAAATTTAGATGGTGAAAACCTGGTAAACAGGCGCTATCTAAAAAGTGAGTTCCTCCATCTATGAGATCGCTTTGCACACCTATCCACTCCATCCTATCACATCTATCATTGCTATCTATTGCTAGCTTATCCATTTCGTCTTTCGCATCCATTGCTCTTAACCATTTAGCAAGAAATATGCAGCTCACCAACAGTTAACTAATCTTTGACATACTTGTCGTAGTCACTATCTTAGATTTTATCAGCATCGATCGATCTGCATTTGTATCTTGCCATGGTTTGGATATTGATCAATTCATACATCCATAATAATTTTTTGTTTCCACTGGGGGAAAAATCCTAATTCCTTTTTGATAGGGTGATCTTTTGAATCTTTAAAAATCCCAAAACATTCAAAAAACTTAGAAAATCAAAAAACACCTACGATTTTGAAACAGATAATGAGCAACAAAGCAACGAAAATCAAGGCATTTCATAACAACTGAATCATCAAACTTAGAAAATGAAGAATCAACCAACAAGCTATAAAGGATTATCAAAGATAATTCATTAAGATGATTATATCAGTTAATGACCATTAGAACATGTGAATGACATACAAGATTCAGTGTTTATATCTTGATTTTATTGCTAATCATGTACTCTATGTGACTCAAGGATGTCCATGACTAGAGAAGCTATGATGGGGCATGCTTATTTTCTTTGATTGCTGTCTGTTGTTTATCTCTTACTACGGTATGAACTTGTCTCAGGATATGATCAACAAAAGATCAACGAGGACGTTCCAAGTCATGCATGAAAGGAGATAATCCTTGTCTGTTCTGCAAGCAATACTCAGGTCAACTTGATCCATTATATCATGTTGCTTGTATTAACTTGCTATATCAAAATCCATGTAAGAAATACTTAGGTCATCTTGAATCATTATGTGAAGTTGCTTGTATTTTCTTACAACATTTTAAAGCTCAACGATGAAATCAAGCACTGTTACAAGATCACATATGAAGAATGGCAGTACAATTTTTTATTTAAGATCATTTGATTAGCTCATTATTCGTCTGCATTATAAGCATTAATGGTCAGTTGCATTATAAGCATATCATTTCATTAACAGATCAACGGTCATAAATAAAGATTGAGTATACTTGGACAAACAAAAATAATTTGTATTTAATCATTATAGGTGCATTCATTTCTTAAAATCATTTTAATCATCATTCATTTCATTTAGTTGCATTTCAAAAATTGCATTAATTTGCATTTAAATAAGTGCATTTCATTTATCATGAAGTATCATCATCAAATATAATAACATTCATAACATCATACATATAATCACTACATCCATATAATCAAAGCATATAGATCATCAATGCATAAAACATCATCATCAAATAGAGTAACATATAAGCATAATAATAAAGATCATCATCATATAGAGTCCATGTCTGCATATAGATCATCATAAAACAATAAAAGTCCAAGTATACAATGATATCAGATAAATAATACAAATGCCTCATCCAATGCAAATCAAAGTCAAGGCTGTCCTATACCACTACCACTTGACTCTGTCCGTCTCTTTGGCTGTGGGTGAGAAGATCCTCCAGATGCCTATCTCCCATGATCACCACTCCTTTCAAGAGGTCCCATGACCCCACCACTGCTAGTATCCATCAACACGGTGGTATGATAATTACCTGCTTTCTCACTCTCTGGAACTGCCTCCTCATATCATTGTTTCTAGTGGGAAGTCTCCTTCCCAGCCCAAACTAATGCTCTAATAGTATCCACCGAGAGAGTACCTAATCCAACCTGCTGAATATGATCTAGAAGACCCTAAGTATCCTGCTGTATCCTAATAGCTCTATCCCGCTCAGTCATAAGAGTCTGCACCTGTGCTCGAAGCTGATCAATCTATGCTCTCAGACTATCAATGGTATCATGCTCTGACACATCATTCTCTAGTATAACCACATCTGGCATATCATCCACTTGTGCAACCTGCTCTGGTAAATCCTGCTGTGGTGCATGAACCCCAATCCCCTCACCACCAACCTATCCAACTGCTGAAATCTTGGTCTGAGTAACTCTCCGAACCCGTCGTCTAATCAGGGGGACATGATCCTCAGGATCCTCATCATCTCCACCATGCACTACAATAACTCAAGGATCTGGCTGAATCTGTTCAAAATCAATGCCTCTCCCACAACCCCCATCCAGTATAGTCACCCTATCTCCTATCAATGGTAACCCTCTCGGTGATCTCATACCATTCTTGCCATGCTCTCTCCCAATCAGTCCAACATCTCTCCCACCCATAGGATGTGGTCTCTCAATCCTGCCAGCTAGTCCAAATGGTCCTCCACGGACTCTCAATCGACCTCCCCTCTGTCTAGGTCTCCTACCATCACCACCTCCATCCCCACCATCATATCCACCTCCCCTAGCCTCATGAGTAGCTCTGAGCTCTCATCTCCATCTCCTAGAAACTGGATCATCTGAATTATCATCCTCATCTCCTGAGTTGGGAGGAGGATCTGCTGGATCAGTAATGCGAGGAAAAGGGTGCACTAATCTGTATTGAGCATAATCTGCAGTAACTTTGGGATCAATAATATGTAATCTCATATCATAAGCCACTCTCGTAGTAGCAACAAACTCTGCACGAGCAATCTCAAATGACAACGACGGTCCCCAATCTCGCTTATCTCTATACCACCAAGCATATATCGTCACACCAGTAGGCATAGGCTGGATTATACCAAACTATCTCAAAATTTGACCAATTAACTGTCGCTCAATAATAAACGGTGTCCGACCAATAAGATATCTACTCTGCATAATACATGGTAATGTCTATGCATCATCCATTCATGGCTCACAATCAAGATATGGTCTCCAAGTGATGCTGTCCAATGAATCAAGCACCCAATGCCAATACTCTATCTTACCTAGCTTATGCTAAGTAATGATACCTGCATAAAATTACACATATGGCTGTCTCTCTCCATGCACTCTGTGATGAATAGGCCGGGTAATAGCAATGTGCTCCAAGCACCATATCTGCAATAAAGTGCATCCAGTAGATAAACTCCCACTCTCATCATACACTACCTAATGAAGATCATGATATAAATGTGCCAGCATGAAAACACCCCAAGCATATCGAGTATGATGCTGCATCATACTCAAGAGAATCTCACCCCATCCAACGGAAAAACCTCATGATCTCCTATCAGGACATATAAATCCTCCAATCAAACCAACAAGAATAACAGAACGAGCCTCGTAATACATCACCATAACAACCCATCAGATCTCTCCTCTACCAATGCTCTCATCAACAAACACAACTCTGTAAGCCTCAGTCCCAACCCGATTCTGATAATCATACTGCACAAGCTCACTAGTCACTGGGATATGCAAAATCCTGTAGACATCCTCCAGAGTCACACTAATCTCACCCGTCGGCAGGTGGAAAGTGCTATGCTTGCTGTGCCATCTCTCGACCAATGCTGTCAACAAACCTCTGTTAGGTGTAATCTCAGACATATATAACAAATGGTGTAAACCATAGGCATCTATGTGTCTAATCTCAGTCTGGGTCAACTATGGAACTAAATGACGCACTGTGGGTAATTTCTCCTGAAACTGGAGAACATCGAGTTTCTCCTATTTTGTCAAGAGAAATCAATCAAATCAAATGAACCATCAAATCTATCTATCAAATCAAACCGAATCATCAAATTTATCTATCAAATCAAATTGAATCATCAAATGTATCTATCGAATCAAACTGAATCATCAAATCTATCTATCAAATAAAATTGAATCATCAACTCTATCTATCAAATCAAATTGAATCATTGAATCTATCTATCAAATCAAAACTGAATCATCATCTATCTATTTTTCAAATGAAATTGAAGCAACTTATGCTATCAAAACATTTTAAAACCTATCAATCATGGTTTTTTATCAAACACTGAGTTTAGTCAAAAACTCTGCTAAGCTCTTACATCAAAAACTAAATCAGTTTCTTAGAGCTACTCAATCGATCCAATCTATCAATCAAGCTAATCAAAGCAATCAAATATATCGATCCAATCTAGCAATCAAATCTATCAATCAAGCTAATCAAAGCAGTCAAATATATTGATCCAATCTATCAATCATATCTATCAATCAAAGTAATCAAATCAATCAATCAACCTATCTATTCATCTATCAGGCATGCAATCACTCAATCAAGTCTCAATTTTCATCATCACTACGTATTACACATGTTAAATCTACTTATCAAAGTGATTTTTAGCTTTTGCACTTATCAAAAATATCAAATTTAAGCAAAAGTGCTATCCTATTGAGCATTTGCGCTAAACTACAACAAATGCGCTAAAACTAAATGCAAATGCGCTAACTTAGTGCATATGCACTATTCTTTTTAACACAAGCACTAAAACTATAGGCACACATGCTAATCCATGCAAAAGCACTACCTTTCGGGGCATATGCGCTAACAAACAACGCATTTGTGCTAACATCTTGAACATAAGCACTAACATACAGAGCATATGCGCTAATGTAGGCATTTGCGCTAAACCTAGTTGCATATGCGCTAAAACAAACTGCAAAAGCACTAACCTAACGTCGAAAAAATTCAAAAAATTTGGAAAATTCAAAAAAGCACCTAAAATCATGAAAATTTGAGTTAAAACTTGAAAATAAGGTTCGCGATAAGATACATACCAAATACCCACACTCGACAGGTCGCTGGTATTGCCGAACTCGCTCAAATCGATGACACTCCACCGAAATCACCATTTCGCCACCTCAGCAAGAATATTTTCAAATAAAAAGCTGACAAGGATAACAATGAAGTTAAAATTAGCCTTGGTTAATTTTATATTTACTATTTTGAAGAGTAATTAATTTCAATGGGGCAATTTAATTTGTTTTTTCCAAATGAATTTAATTGACTAAATTGTTATTATCATAAGATTAATCGTTCAAACCAGAAATTTTGACAATTTCACGATCAATCTCCTAAGGGGGCACACAATCAGGATTTTCAATCTCTATCAGGCATTATCGAGACTTGATTTAATCTTTGAAACAATGTTGTCTTGACATCATTTCAAAGAGGGGCATGGTGTATACACATAAAAATTGGCTATGAGCAATTAAATAAATATTATATATTTATTTAATAATTATTCTTCTATTAAATAGTTAATTTGAAAAGATTAATTTATTTAATTCATTTTCATGTCTTTCTATTGATTAATATTTTATTAATTAATTCATTTATCCTATTCTTCTAATTAATTAAATATCTAAATATTTAATTATCTTCTCCAAACAATTAAATATCTAATATTTAATAGTTATTCTCCTATCCTATAGTCTCAAATATTAAATAATTCTCAAAATTATTTAATCCCTTATCCAATTCATTCTTCCATCTCCACTTCATCTTCCCTTTGCCAACTCATCAAACATGTGGCTAAGGAAATTAATATTTCTTAAATATTAATTCATCATTTATCTTCAACTTCCAAACTTAATGAAAATTGTGTACGTACACATATTTCATAACCATTTCCTATATTATTTCCAACACCCCCTACATCTTAGGAAGGACTTGAGTCCACTTGTCCTCTCATGCCTAAATTTCCTCCAACCATCCCTAGATTCCCTAAGTCAGCAACCCAGTCAAGGTGAGATGAGTGACACTTGTCTTCTCCTTCCCCCTTTCTCTCAACCTTCACCTTTGCTCACAACCATCCAAATCTGTAGATCCAATCATGACCGTTGATCTAAGCCACATCATCTTATCCTCTTAAAGTCTATAAAATTGAGAGCTTCAGTTGAGAGAGTTAATCTTCAAGTTAGACTTCAAGTGCATTTTGCAAGCTAATCATATGCATCCGTGAGTTTTAGTTTTGAAGCAAATAGCAATAGCAATTATCATATATCATTTTAGCATAATCATGTAGTATTGCATATCATAGTATCATTTAACTACAAGTTATCAGTCCATTCTTCATATGCCATCTTGGAAGCCATCAGTACATTGTCTAAGAGCACACCATTTGCAACCAAGAATAGTGGAGTTAGGGCACAATGAGACATAAGCCATGAAGGTAAAATCATGTTTTATTTTAGTATGTATTTCATGTAGTTTCATTGGTGGATTTTGGATTTCCTGTATGCATTTCCATTGTATTTTGTGAAACTAACTTATTACAGGTAACATTCTAAGGATGAAATTCAAGCTCACACACTAGTAGAGGTGGCCTTAAGGATCTTATGAATTTTCTCACCAATCTTCTTGAGCATGTTCTCAACTCCTTCAAGTCTTTTTTCAGTAGCCCTTGCTCTGTTCTCCAGGATTTGGAAGCTATTCCTATGAGCATTAATAATCTCCTCAACATTACTAATAGCTTTGGTAAGCTCACTGAGACATTCAGGGAGGGAGTTAAATTTGCCTAAGCCAATAGCTTCTAAGGTCTCAATTTTTTTGGCTTCCTGGGCTTGCTTGGTTTTTATGCCAATAATTTCCTTATGTAGCCAGAGGAACACTTTGTTGAAGCTATCTGTGCCATTTTTGATGCAAAGATTGATATCTAGATGATGGCCTTCCCAGGCCTTGTTACTCGCAAATTCTAAATTAACCTCAAGACCCACTTCCCTGACATCAGAGCTCTAAGATTCTTTCAGGGCCGTGTCCTCCCCTACCAGACCCTTATCCTTAGAACCAGTCATGAGAGGCGATTGATTCTTGGTTCCCACATCCTCAATTTTTGGAGTTTTCCTTTTCAGCTTCTGGCTTGAGAGGATTTGGACCTCCTCACTTTTAGTATCCATCTCATCATTTGTCTCATTTTCCTCCTCATACTAGCTATCATCGTCCTCCCCCCTCTGCTTCTTTTTGGCCGACCCTTTGTTCTGTAGCTCATGCCCTATTTTTCTTTTTCAATTGCTCGACCCAACAATTTGGAGGTCATCCTCTGCCTCAACTTCCGTATCATAGCCATCATCATACTCATCATTAGAGCCGTCCAAATCCTCTTCCGACTCAGAAACCTCAACAATGTTTAGAAGGACAATAGTATTCATGGTGTGATTAGACAAAATCACCATCAGACCCTCATGCATAGCTGGATTGGTATTGGAGTTGGAAATTGCATCCTTAATCCCAACATTTAGGGTGCATAAAAGATAGTATGGAATGGTAATTTTCTCTTTATACTGAAAGTGGTTAAGAATGACAAAATGATAGCTATAAACCCTAGTAAATCTACCATCTAAAGTGATAAATTCCATAATAGCAAGAAAAAAAATTCACCAAATTAACTTAATTACCTTTGGTAAGTAGTAAGTATGGCTTCCCTTCACCAATCTAGCTTTCTCCTCATCATCCTTAGGAAATTTCTTCATAGTTGCATCTGAAATCTTCCTATCCCTATAAAAATTGATGCCATCCATCGGAAGACCCGTAGCCTCAACAATCATAGTTTCAGTTACCTTGACCTTCCTGTTGCTAATGGTCAATGTGCCTTTATTCCAACCATTTTTGAAAATTATTGTTTTTGATTAAGGAAAATCAGGTTTTAAGGGACCCAAAACCTGCTTACATAATGAGAAGATAAGAATAAAAGAAACTAGAGAGAGGAGGACATAGAAAGAAAAGCTGCAAAAGACCAGTAGAGAAAACAACAACTAAGGAAAAGAACAACAAAAAGCCAGCGAGAGACTGGCAACCAAAGACCAGATTACGTGTCAGATAAAAAACTTTATAGACTCTTCCGCATCCTTAACCAACATCATCATAGCACTAGCAGCTTCTTTCACATCTTTGTTATCCTGCATCTGATGGGTGTCTTTAGTCTTCATCTCCAGATCACTAGTAGTTTTCCTTGTTCTTCGTTTGGAGGAGTGAGGAGCAGAACTGGTGGTTGGCACATCATCAATGATCACCATCTCTTTGTTTTGCTTGTTCTACTCCAGACAAGCAACTAGAGCATTCATGTTTTGAGATGACACCTTCAAAACCTCAAGGCTATGCTCCATAAATTTCTTCAAGGCATTCTTGGTTTTTGTAATCCGGTTGATAATAATTTCATTATCAACCTCTCCCTTTTCTTTGATGATTCTGATCACATCTTCAAGATGATTCAAATCTCCCTTAATCATTTCTTTTTTTGGCCAATCTTGCATTTATTCTTCATCCTCTGCCTCACTGGTATCCACCAACACATCCTCTTTACCTATAGTATTGGTATCCTTAATCAAATTCTGAATTTTATAATCCAAATCTCTCTGTTTATTCTGAATATTGGAGATATTTTCAATCACCCATTTCTGGAAGTTGAAATTTTTTAGAGTGCTATTTCTAGCAGTGTTCAAAATAGAATCCATGGTCTCCATACCTAGAGTAGAGCTCACAGACCTAGGGTTTACCTCCTCCATAGTGTGTTGAGCTTCATTCCTGCTATCCGATACATAAGGGTAATTCTTTGCTTCCAGCTCTTCAACATACTCTTTTCTCTGCACCTTCTCTTCCTCTCCCTCAACCTCTTTCTTCTCACTCTCCACCTCATCATAAACCACCTTCCCTTGTTCCTCCTCTGAACCAGCATTCACTTCCGTGTCATCTTTAGTTTCACCACCAACCCTCAATTTCTTATGTAGAGGAATGTTAGACAAATCTTCATCAGACTCAGAGCCATCATGACCCTCAGAATTGTGGGCATTTTCCACCAAAGGATCTTCCCTATTAGCCCTAGTTTTACCCTTCAAATGCTCATAAATTAGCAATATAAGGCCTTGGTGAGAAATGGGATAGTATTTAGGTTTTTTGGCATGGTCAGCCAGGCTATCATTAAGGGAAGAAGCTAAATAGAAAGGCAAAGAGATATTCAAGCCAGGACGAAAATGGTTTAGGATGACAAAATGATAATTGTAAACCTTCAAAAACCTACCATCAACTGTTAGGTATTCCATTAAAACTCTTAACATCTTTTTCCAGAAAGATTTTACCTGATGAGGGAGATAGTAGGACACATTGTCCTTCTTAGTGAGCCGAACCCTCTTTTCATCACTTTTAGGGAAGTTCTTGGTGGCTTGCACCGAGAACTTGTGGTCTCT
Organism: Cryptomeria japonica; assembly: GCF_030272615.1. Classification (NCBI taxonomy): domain Eukaryota; kingdom Viridiplantae; phylum Streptophyta; class Pinopsida; order Cupressales; family Cupressaceae; genus Cryptomeria; species Cryptomeria japonica. The sequence continues at coordinate 428,297,521 of NC_081413.1, read as the reverse complement.
ATAAAATTTGGTACCTTCCTTTTGTAAACCTATAACCTCCGCCTCCAAATCTTCATCCAACTTCCAAGTCTGCCCAAACAGAGTGAATTTGTTATTTCTCCATCCCTTAGGGAAACCATGAGACACCGACTTCTTACTCTCCTGCAGTTTTTCCATGTAGTCAGTGAAACCATATCTGTGCAGCCTCCGCCATATTTTCCATTCACTTTTCCAGTTATCACATCTCGAAGGCTCATTTCAATTAAGATTACCCCCCATAATGTGATTCAAGTCGAAGCCCTCAACAGAGCATGAGATACTCAAATGCTGAAGAAACAGGATAACTGGACTTAAGCTCAGACGCTGGAACAATATGTTGGAATCGAAAAACAGGGTTATTTCCTTGTTATTGAAAATTATTGTTGTTGTATATGTGGACGATATAATATTTGGAGGTAACAAGGATATCTTGTGTAAAGAGTTTTCTGATCAGATGCAATCAAAGTTTGAGATGTCAATGCTTGGAGAGCTATCATATTTTCTTGGTTTGCAAATTTCACAACAAGGTAAAGGAATATTTATCTCTCAAACCAAGTATGCCAGAGATATGTTGAAGAAGTTTTAGATGGAAGACAACAAACTGGTAAGTACCCCCATGATGATCGGATGCAAGCTAAGCAAGGTTGATGAGTCACCAGAAGTGGATCAAACCCTGTATAGATCCATGATTGGTAGTCTGTTATACCTTATTGCCTCAAGACCAGATATTGTGCAAACAGAATGTATGGTGGCAAGATTTCAAGTTGCACCTAAACAATCACATGAGAATGCAGTTAGAAGTATCTTCAGGTACCTACAAGGAACACTTAATTATGGCTTATGGTATCCAAAGCAAGGAGATTTCACTTAACATGCCTACACTGATGCTAATTGGGTAGGCTACATTGATGACCAAGAAAGCACAAGTGGTGGTGCATTCCTTTTAGGTGACTAGTTAGTTTCATGGCACAACAAGAAGCAGGATTCGGTCTCCTTATCTACTACTGAGGTAGAATATATTGTTGCTGCTACATGTTGTTCTCAGGTGCTATGGATGAAGAAGACTCTCAAGGACATTCAAATATATATATATATATATATATATATATATATATATATATATATATATATATATATATATATATATGACCCTATTTCAATCTGGTATGATAACTCAAGTGCAATCAACATTTCAAAGAATTCGGATGTGCACTCAAGGACAAAGCACATTCCCATCAAGCACCACTTTCTCAGAGAGAATGTTACAGAGCAAGAAGTTAAGGTAGAATATGTTCCTACAAGTGAACAAGTTGCTGATATCTTCACAAAACCTCTATCGGTAAACACATTTGAATATCTAAGACACAAGTTAGGAGTTTTCTTACCATCTTTTTGCACTTAAATGTATATGGAGATCTGTGGTTCAAGGGGAGTTCATAGCCATACATTTTTTACTCTTGGACAATTGTCTCTTCAATTCACAGGCCTAGCAGAATTTTTAGTATCAAAAGGGAAATCAGTTTTTTTTATGTTGCACTACCGACAGGTTTGAAGCTTTGAAAAGTTGTCTATTCATTTTGTCTATCTACCAAAGTCACAATTAGCTTGACCGGGAGAGTAACTTCACCGGGGAAGAATGCATTCATCATTCTATGTTTGTGTTTGTTTTTAGTGTCTATTCAATTTGTGCTTAATAAAAATCACAAATTGAAGCACGGGGTGAAAGGGAAAAGTAGTGTGGTCTACCAGGAGATAAAGTATAGTAGTTCATGAACTACCTACAAGGGGTGAGAACTTAGAAAACTATCCTGACCCTTTGTCATTGTTGTCAAAGGGGGAGAAAAAGCCCAAATTTATGAGCCCGCATTGGGGGAGAAATGAACTGGTTGAGAAAATGCAGAGTGTGTTGACATCAATGCTAAAGGGGGATATTGTTGGCATTGCATTTTAATTGATGTCAATCAGTATGAAAGATGTTGTTACCGACATTGGAGATTGTTGGAATGTTGATGTCAACCGGTATGCAAGAAAACCCGATAAGCAAGTGCGGTCCCAAATAGCATGTTCTAATTGAAAGAACAAAGAAGTGCACGATATGAAGGTTAACTAGTTAGTGTCTACTAGTAGCATGTTCGGTCGGTGACTGAGTTTGAACCGACACAATCAAGTGAGATGGATGCTGACAAAGATGTCACATGGACTCTAGGTGGTGAACATGCAGTGGTAGGTGAATGGTGTGTTGATGAGGTAGTTGCTGACTAGGTTGGTATTAAATGTCGACTACGAAAATCATGAATCAGTTATAGAGGATTGTGGCTCAAAGAAGATTGAAGGGTAGAGATTTTATTCTTTGACATTATGATCGAAGCAAGATATCTAATCATCTTTCTGATCTAGAGAAGGAAATTGCAATATCATTTAATGTGATTGACAAAATCAAGACTAATGAATAGAGTCCAGTTTGCTAAATATAGTAACCATTCATAGGAAGAATAAGCGAGGACAAAGCTTTTTGCTGTACTATTGTAGGTTGTTGATTCAAGAAAGATGAGATCCGATTTGATATGGATCGAGGTTGGTGAAGAAAAACCTAAGCACGTGAAGTTTGAGTTTTTGTTTTGGCGGGAAAGCACATATATAAATATGCAGATAAAAAACTTAAGTATGTTTTTGATTAAGAAAAAATAGGTTTTAAGGGACCCGAAACCCGCTTACATTACAAAAGATAGACAATAAAGAAATAAGACAAAACAACTGCAAAAGACCAACACAAAAACCAGCAGCTAGGAGAAAGTGACAACAAGGAGCCAACAAGAAATTGGCCTCCCAAACCCAGCATTGCATATCAATTGAATACTTTTATAGACTCCTTAGCAATCTATCTAGAAGCATCATCACCTTGGCCACTTCCCTCAGATCATTTCTCTCCTATCTTAGCTGGATATCTTTCGATTTGGTCTCCATCTTAGTAGTGTTCTGCCTTGTCCTTCGCTTGGAAATTTGATGAGTGGAGGTGGAAGTTGGTATGTCTTCAATGATTACCAAATTCTTATCCTGATTTTTCCTCTCGAAGTGATCCACTATTGCATTCATATTCTATGATGAAACTTTTAGGACTTGAAGACTGTGGTTCATGAAACTTTTCAGAGCCTTCTCAATGCGGGCAACCTGGGTATTGATATTGTCTTTATCCTCCTCAGTCTGTTCTTTCATAATTCTGATAACATCCTCCAGATGTTTCAGATCCCGTTTGATCAGGTCTTTTTCCAGCCAATCCTCCATCTCGACTTCCTCCTCTGCTTCACTGGTTTCCATCTCCTCATTCTTTTTCCTAGAATTTGTATCCTTAATCAAATTATTTATCTTTTTTTCTAGATCCCTCTGTTTACTTTACATACTGGTAATGTTGTCAACAACCCATTTCTGGAAATTGAAGGATTCTAGAGTATAGTTATGGGCAGTATTCAGAATTGTATTTGTAGAATCCCTACCCTGCTTAGTGCCCATAGAGTTAGGGTTTTCTTCCTCCTTTGACAGAGCAACATTCCTACTGTGCGAGCCCATAGGGTTAGAGTGAGGGTTTTTCAGAGTTTCCCCCTTCTTCCTTTTCATCAACATTCTCAGCCTTCTCACTCTCCATTTTTGTCTCAATATCCTTCCCCCTTTCCTCCTCCACATCACCGTGCACCTCTATTTCCACATTATCTATATCAACTCTCCTTTTTTTGTGGGTAGGGGCATTAGCCTGATCCTCATCCAAATAAGAGTCTTTGCAGCTCTCAGAAATATGTGCATTGGTGACCAGGGGATCATCTTTGGTAGCCCTATCCTTGTCCTTTGTATATTCATAAATGAGCAATATGAACCCCTGAAGGGCTATAGGGTAAGAATTAGGCTTTTTAGCATGATCAGCTAGACTCTCATTCAAAGAGGATGCTAAGTAATAAGGCAAGGAAATTTTAGCCGCATGATGGAAGTGGTTAAGAATTGCAAAGTGATAGTTATAGATTTTAGTAATTCTACCGTCAACAGTGAGAAACTCCATTAAAACCCTTAAAATTTTTTGCCAAAAGGGCTTTACCTACTGGGGAATGTAGTAGGAGATGTTGTCTTTCTTAACAAGCTTTCCCTTCTCATTCTCCAATTTTGAGAAATTTTTGAACGCTTCGGCTGCATACTTCTGGTCTCTATAGAATTTAGTACCCTCCTTCTAAAGACCCGTGACCTCTGCAACTAGCTCCTCATCAATTTGCCATATCTCCCCGAACAAGGTGACTCTGTTGTTATTCCAAACTCTAGCAAAACCATATGACACCAAATTTCTGCTTCCATGAAGCTTTTCCATATAGTCAGTAAAGCCATATCTATGAAGCCTTCTCCAGACTTTTCGTTCACTCTTCCAATTTTTGCATCCCGGGGGCTCATTCTTGTTTAAATTACCACCCATTTTAAACAACAAGTACCCAAAGATGTAATTCACCATCCACAGGTGTAGCCCCAAATTCTTGTATAAAATTATGAAGTTACATAACATAGTCTCTTTCATGGTTTTGAAGCTTATGTTAATGGCCGCACACAACCAACATTTAATATTATAATCCTCCTCACACATATGATCATAGAAATGATGCCAAAAGGAAATAATTAACTGACAGTTAATCTGCCCCCAAAATCTGTCTTTGGAATTTGGTCCCCAAAAGATAATCATGATATTAACTTGACCCATTGATGCGATCAAAAAATAATTGCTCTCTAACATCCCTTTTACAATTAGTTTCTCCAATATATTTAACATCATCCTCTAAATTGACCCCTTCATTAGCTAAGATATCCGCTACCTTATTGCCTTCTCTTAGGGTATGAGATATGATAATACTAACATAGTTATTTAACAATTTTTTAGCACTTTCCACTAAGTTAGTAATATTCCAAGAGACAGAGGATGCTTGATGAGATATTTATGATAAAGTGAATCTCTACGAGGCAAGAGTTGATCAGTCTGAGTGTGATAGAAAATATTGAAGCAAATGAGTGTTGGAGAAGAATCGGTAAGGAAGGTTTAACCGACAAGGGTTAAGGTAACCGGTAAACTGTTACAGAGTATAACAATATGTTAAACCGACAGTGTCTAAACCAATAAGATATCATCAAAGAGTGAAGGAGAGAAGAGTGAATTTCAGAGAAGATATGGCAAGGCTGAAACTAAGTTGTAGAGGATTCAGAAAGTAATAACAAAAGACCGATAGAAAAGAGAAGCAATGAAACATAAAAGAAGTTTAACCGACAGAGTGAATAGTTCCCAGATGTTATAAAACTCATTTGTAACCGGTTGTTTATCATTGTACTTATTTATATCTCATTTTATTTCACTAAGTGGGTGCTCGGTGTAGGGGTTGGTGCTCATAATAGAATAGGGGTTGGTGCCCATAAATTTCTAGGGGCTGGTGCCTTAAACATTGTAAAACTGTTATTTCATTGTGAGGTTGGATTGGAGTAGTAGATCTCCACCAACTTTTCTCATCGAGGTTTTTTCCCACATTGGGTTTTCCTTGTATATTTAGTGTTATGTGATGTGCTCTTATATGTGGTTGCTTATTAGTGCTTTCATTATCCTACTGATTGCACACATTGTTTGAAATTGTTTATAATCACTGATTCACCCCCCCTCTAAGTGATATCTTGTGTTCTACAAAATTTGCTTGTGCTCAAGGAAGTTTTCCATTAAAACTTGGAATTCTTCTGTGGAAACAAGGAATTTTTTTTCAAGCAACTAACGAATTTTTCCAAGGAATTCAGGATTTTTTTCCAAGGAAACAAGGAATTTTTCAAGGAATTCAAGAATTTTTTCAAAAGAAACAAGGAATTTTTACTGAACCAAGTTCTAGACAGTCAATTTCTTGTGACCTTCACTCAAATATTAGAAAGCACCCTCTAGATTTAAAAAATTATTTCATACTTGGTTTATTCTGGATGATCTTTCTTGACTCTGAAACCATCCATGATCCCGAAAAAAGCAAAAAGAAAAAAAAAACAAATTTTTTATCTTAAAAAAAAATCAAAATGCAGATCGAAAAAGAGAGTTCTTGGATTGGCCCCAAAATGCCAAAAACAAAACTTTTTAAATTTAGAAAAAAAGCAAAAAGCAAAAAATCCTAAAAAAGGCAGGTTGTTAGAATTGAGCTCGAGAAATTGCAATTTTACTCCTTCATCCCACCTGAAACCATTCGTAGCAATAAAACATTCTTTTGACAATTCCTTCACTTTTTGACAGTTATGGCTCCTCCAAATTTCACAAAATTTGATTGATTTCTTAGGCTTAGAGACCAAAGACCAAAACCTTAACTTAAAAGCAAAACAAAAAAGAGGGGGTCCCCATTTGCAATAGGGAAATTTTGTGATTGAAGAGCAATTTTAGCAATGGGGTCTTGATTTCATTGGTCCAGTGAATCTATCATCTAGTGCCAATCACAATTAAGTTCTCACAACCACAAATAACATCACAAAGTGGGTGGAGTCCATAATTGTTAAGAATGCCACATTTGATGTGGTTTGTAATTTCATAAAGAAAAAACATCATTTGTAGGTTTGGTGTTTTGAATAAGATAATAGCAGATAATGCTACTTATTTTTCATGATATGAGATAACTTAGTTTTTCTTTTAGTATATGATTATCCTCATTCATTCATCATATTACTACTCATAAGGAAATGGTCAAGCAAAATCCGACAACAAAAACTTGGTGACCATAATCAAGAAATCGGTAGATGAAAACCAATAATCATGGCATAAAGCGTTGTTTGATGCATTGTGGGTAGACTGTATCGCCCCCAAAAGAGAAATTAGTATGTCCTCATTCCATCTCCTCTATGGCATGAATGCAAAAATACACATGACATTGGAATTACCTACATTGAAACTAGCTAAAGCAATGGAAGACGAGACATGAAATTTATTTGGACAAGCACATCAAATTCATTTCAAATCTGGAGGAGAAAAATGTGCAAGTGGTAGATCACATTGAAGAACATCAAAATCAAGTCAAGAAACTATTTTACAAGAAAGAAAAGTCTCGAGTCTTCAAAGTTGGAGATGAAGTCTTGTAGCGGGACAAAATGAGAGAACCTAAGGGAATGCATAAGAAGTTTGATTCTATATGGACCGGTCCTTTCACAATTCATCAAATCCATGGTGAAGATATTTTATCTCCTTTCATATCAGGACGAGATACCCTTTTTAGTTGCCCCACAACAAACAATACCTGAATCTTTTCTCTAAATAAAGTGACAGGAAAGTTTGTATTTATTAGTGTCTTTTATTTTTGTGTCTTTTGTCTTTTATTGCTTGAATTTGTGCCCAATGGATTAATGAAGGAACTTAGATGTTGGGATTTCTACTTCCTTTGGTCATTACAAAGATTGATTGAAGAAAGTTCCCTAGTCAGAGCCAACTATTATCCTCAATTCTGAGTAATTTCAAAATTGAGGATAATCCCCCACAAAATCTTGCCTATTTTATGGCTTGAAACCTCTAAGGCAATTTTCAATTCACAGTTAGTCCTTTTGGTCATTTCCTCGAAGACTCTTTTTGTCATTTTAAATGTCACTTTAAACATTTATGCTTTATTTTAAAAGTCAATCTTTTTCTTGATAAATTATAATTTCGGTTCTAAAAACCAAAGTTACATATTCTAAGCCTTTTGTTGTAATTTAGGTTTTAAAAACTGTAGTACAAACCTTTGAGTCTTCTTGCACACGCTTGCACTTCAAGGTTTAAACCCAAAGTTCACTTGGTTGTACTTTGAGTTTTAAAAATTGAAGTGCATGTATTTATTGCACATGAACTTAATTAATGTTAGGTTTTTTAAGTTCTAGTCAAACTCTTTTTATACAATGTTTTAATTATTTTTTTGATAATAGGCAATCTTGTGCATCGATTGTCCTTTATCTTCTTGTGCTCTTTCCTTTTCTCGATCATCGGTGAAGGGTTTCTATGTTTGTAGGTTGGATTTATATTTTAATAGGTATCCTTCATTCTTTTTATTTCCACCTTAATTTTTCCTTTTGCATTTTCATTTGCATTGATTTACGTTTATAGTCTTCGTGTTGGGCAATATTTTCATCCTGACCAACACATATTTCATTTTTTTTGGGGTGAAAATCCCATCCAACACCAAGTTTTTTTTTGTCCCTTGTAACCCTTGTGTTGGGCGGGATTCACATTTCACCCAACACATAACTCATGTTGCATGAAATGTGAATCCCACTTGACACTATGTTAAAGTGTTAGCCAACTTATAAAACCTGACCAACAACTAAATTTATACAACCCACACTTTGTGAAATAACGAATCTTATGTGTTAATCAGGTTTAAAACCCTGACCAATACATGAACACTACAAGATTTTGTTGAACGATTGAAATATTGAGAGGGGGGTGAATCAATATTCCCTAAAACTATTTTCAAACAATCTAGTTATTACTTCTTTGTAGATTATTCCAATTAGATAAAGTAAGTGATTAAATAAATGGAAAGACAAAAATATTAGCCACATCAACACATACAAGAGAACACTAGATTTTTACATGGAAACCCATTAGGGAAAAACTATGGAGAGGGTTAAATCGCAAAATAATATAACTAGTTATAAAATATTACAATGCTCATTGCCTGAGGCTCACTACCAAAAAAGGAGGCTGACTGACAAGAGGTCTCAATACCTATAAGAATAAATAAAATTAAAGTTCTAGGATTTCATCTTACATATTAATAAATTATATTTCCAATTAAGCTCAGTAGACTATCTTCAACCTTTACTCACTCTTCAAAAATGCACTTCAATCACAATTGATCAAACTGTCACACTTCTATCTTTATATCTTCATCTCCTTCAAAATCTCTCTCGCATAAATTCATATCACACTCATACATACCGAAGGAAATGCACTTCATGTATATATACCAATCCACATATCAGGTTGTCCATAAATTCCTTACATGCTATCCAAAATACATCATAAGTTTCATTCTCATAGGCTAGCCAAATATATAACAAAAATTAAAGACAACTAGAATATGCCTGTTATCCACAATGTTTAACCATGTCTCAAAACCACAAGATAAAAATCACTTAATTAAAGAAATGCGGATGTCGACACCAACCAATCTATTCCAGAGGAATAGGACAAATGATTGACTAAACTTCTATACCAAGCATCTTGTTGGTTCCCAAAAATGGGTTTACACTTCTATAGGGCAGAGACCAAGCTGGTTCCTCCAAATACATATGGAACTCCACCTCCAACTATCAATATCCTTCAGGCTTGGACCAACTACGACAAGGATACAAGATCCTTCTACACTTTGGGCTCTACAAAACCTGGGAGGGTAATCCCTTTAGTGAACTTCTTGATCTCTACACCACACTCAAGAGTTCACCGAAAACAAAGCAGAATATCTCATAAAAGGGGCTCTATAGAAAGGGAGAATGCTCAAGGATGGCAAACCCTTTTGTGATCCTTGACCTAACTGGAGCATGAGATGGGCGGGACAACTCAGAAAATACATGAAAACTTTAGCAATGACGTGATATTTAAAAAATTGTAGCGACTCATTGATGAAACCAACACAAGGCTGATTAATAAAGTCAGTTACAAGTAGTGATTAGTACCTTACTCCATTGGGCACCTGAAGATATGAAACATGAACTAAAAATGTGACATAATTTCTTCTAATAGTATAAGATCTTAGATAATACTACCTTACAGTATATCTCATTTGTAATCCCAACCCAAACTACTTATCTAAAAAACCCTGCACAAGCCCTATCATTCTACAACTCTATTTAAGCAATTTAATTGACCCCTTGGGCCGAAGCATAAAAGAAAAGCTACATACATCACAACAATGCACTGAATAAAATAGACCCTTAGTTGATTTCATTCCAAAATTGATAGAATCATACAATGGAGAGAAAAGAGTCAGAGTTCCATTTTTATTTGAATAAAAATACTATTTCTATCACAGGATGAAATTTACATATAACTCCTTACCGAACCTATGTAAAGCTTGACACTAAAACATTTCTTTATTTGCTCTATAAAAGACTTTACAACTTGCTCACTTCACCTAGACTCACTACTGGAAACAGACAAGGAAAAAACCCAAGGAACAAGAAAAACTTGAACCTACAAGAGACTCCCCAAAAATTTGAACCTCTCTTCTGGCCTTGATTTCCCTTTTTTTAGAAGAAAGGGAGCAACAAGCTTCCGACCAAAAGACACACGTCAACAACATATTTATTCTCAACAATAAGGCCTAAAAGGTCACATGCAATTCTCTTACAAAGATATTCTATATCCATGTGCTGGCACTTGTGAATCAATATCTTCAACTGAAAATTGGTAGAAGCAAAACTGCTTGAGCCATGCCATAATCACCCTGACACCTTTAGATGGAGTGTGAGATGCTACGCTTCTTTTTTATAGAGCATTTCCCTTCCTGGAAAGGATACCAAGTCCTGACAAGAAGAAAAGTCTCCTCCAAAATAGAAGAGGACCTCAAGCCTTCATGCCCAGGATCAGAGAAAGTGGAAGGAGGAGCTATAGGCAAAACATAATATGTTGGGAAGGGGTCGCAGCTTCCATACAGTCACATGGATGATTGGCTGTCACTCCCTACTCGAACATTTCCTTCTTTCATTCCTCTGGGGGCTCTCTCTCAGATCCCCCTGCCATGCAGTGGTAGAGTAGAAGCAGAGGCCGTGCCATGCTTGACCTTTCTTCATAAGAAAAATCTTTCACACCCCCTCTGGCAATCCTCCCCACTTTCACAACCCCTCTGACAATAAAATACTAAGACATGAGAGAAAACATCTATCCGGTATCATAGAGCATACAACAAATTTGTTTACAACCTTGCTCAAACATCATTTTCTTTAGAAAAGAAAGAACTGCTCTCAGAAAATAAAAAGGCTTCATTTTTCTCCTACATATTAAGTCACCACCCTATTGCATTTATAATCAAAACACTTAATTTGGTTGTGCTCATACACATGAAAATCCTCACTTCGGTGCTTTCAATTAAACTTGCTAGCTATGGACTCTAGAAATCATGCCTATCACATCCACTGTATTTTCCTGTCAAAGTTCATCTTGTGCGTAAGATTTTGTTCTGATTTTATTCTTCCATGAATGTACATTTTCTGCTTCATAATCCCTGTCAACAAGCGATCTCTGAATTTATCAGGCAACCCGTGATCCATCATATCTAAACCTAAAGCTTATCCCAATCCTTTCACACCTCTGAGATATCATCCTTGCCTTGTCTAATCAATTTTGACTCAAATAGAAATTTTTAAAATAATCCTTTTGGAATGAGTTGACATCTAAGCCTCCTAGCTTGTTGCTATCTACTCTGAGTCGACAAGTCTGCATCCTGGTCATCCTATCTTTCCCATGTGGGCTACAACCAATACCTTTAATGACCCTTTTTAAATTCAAATTTGAAACTTAGTCGCAGATCCTTCCCAACCTGGTAGATCAAACAATCATTAATGGTCAATATGGCAATTGACCTTCCATTGGTTCTTGTGGACCCATAAAAACCATGACAAATAAATGCCATATCATCTCTTAACCCAACGCTATCAGCGGCCCCCCTGTCAGTCTTCATGGTCATCGTGGGACACGTGGCATTATCTCGTGATGCCGCGGTCCATAACCTTCTTGCAACTTCTATCTCGAGGATACAAAGGCCATCGGATATGTTCAAACTTTACTATTTCAACACAGTGCCTGCTAACCTTTTCATATTTAAAAATCGAGCAACTTTTCACCCAGAACATAACATCACCATCCATTTTCAACATGTGCCAATTGATAGGGCCATTAGTAAACTAGTCTTTACCTCTTGAGAACCAGTAACATGAGGTTTTGAAAATTTAGATTGCCAGCTTGCCTCTCTCCACCAAAAGAATGTGGCATCATCTCATGATGCCGTGATCTTTATCTTCCCTTCATTTTCATCCATGAGGAAGCACGAACTGTTAGAAATGTCCTACCTTTATCAACCAGTCAAAGAATTAAAATTTCTCTACTTTGGAAAATTTAATGGGCGTGAGCACAAACATTGAAAAGGGACCGACCACAGGGAAATTTTTTGTGCGACTTTAGGAAAATTATCAGATGGACCGGTCTAACACAACTTAGCGATTAGGAAATAAAATGGTCCCGCCAATGGTAAACAACCCTTGGCTTAAGTGGAAAAGGTAATGATGGAACATAACAGGGTCAAGGTTTTTCTTTTATATCAAGACTTAATTAGAAATCACAACCCCTAAAACCCTAAACCTTGAAACCTTGACAAAGTACATAATAAAACTAGATTGATCAATATTTAAGCTCAAAAATGAAAATTCTTGTGCAATCATTTTTCAAGGCTATTAGTGGCTCTAGTTGGGGACATTCATTTCACAAAAATGAGGTGAGAAACCAAAATCTTTGGTGAAGCAGACCAATTTGCAGAGCAGACCAAAAAAGAAGTTACCTGGATAGGGCAACTCAATAGAAAGAAACTACACTACCAAAGAAACCTAACTAATTCTCATGGATAACAACTACTTTAAGAAAAGTAGAGCCTCAAGAATTGTCCATGAATAGGCAATTCAAGAGGGAGTTATTAATTATCCCAATGGGCATAGAGTTAGAAAAAATTACTGTACCTCAAGTTACTTGTGGCCTGAGAGTCAAACCACATATGACGGCTCAATGCTATCTGTAAAAAATAAGCCAATATTTCCCTCTGTCATAAACATGGTTCTCTTCTGAATGCACCAAAAGCAATTTAATTAGACAAGTGGAATGCCATTTTCCAAAAATGTTGGCCCATTTTGTCTGACTACTATGCTTAAAATTATCATTGCACTTACTGTTGAATCCTTGAAATTTATGCAATGACTTAAAATATTGGTCACCTTGTAATATATATGTGTGGTATTGAACACAACACATATCTTGACTGAAGCTAATATCACACTCTGTAAAAATATCATTCAACTAAAAGAAGAAAATCTCATATTCTGGCACACAATTGAGAAAACAGACTTTGTTTAAAACATCAGTCTTCTTATTGAAAAGGAACTCCCAAAAGAATCAAATCTCTTATTGAGCATAACAAGCAAGCTATTTTCAAGGGGAGGAAAAGGATCATATATAATCCTTCAATGTAACAACAAATTATCAAACCAAAGAAAAAATTCAGCCTCCTGCTCTGAATCCCATTTGATACCAACAATATCAGCAACAAAGAGAAACTCATTATTGTTATTTAACATCAATTTAGGTATCACATCTTTATCTTCATAATTATCTATTTCAAAAGTTGATTCAATAGTGTCCAGACTCTCAATTGTTTCTTCATAAAAAGGGTTAAGAAAAATATGAAAACCCTTCTCAAAAATATTATAGCAAAGCACTAACTGATCCCTATCTGCATCCTCACCAAACAATGCATTAAAATTTTCACTAAAACCACTGCTCATCTTAATTTCACATTCATTGGGAATCAAGGAATCACAAGCTGAACTAGAACAATACCCAACAATATAATCCTCATAGTACAAATGTTTCATGTCATGATCTTCATATGCTACAACAAAGTCACCATGACCATTCTGACCCTTTTGAACTGATAGGACCTAAAATTATGTCTTGCAAAATTTGGTCGTCCTGGTTTTATTTTTTCCCTTGGTCAAGATATCAGGTTTTAAGGCTATAGGGGTTATGTCTTTTATGATTAAATCTTGGTTTGAAAGTAAGTTTTCGGTCCCTGATATATTCTGTTGTTACCTTTTTCAAACTTAAGGCTGAGGGTTCTACTTTCATTCACGAGGCTATTTTCATTTCCTAAGTATTAAATGGTGATTATATGGTTCGTAAACTATGCTATTCCTAAGTCATCCGCATGAAATTCCTTAAAATCGGTTTTCCTTTTCAATATTTGTGCCCACGCTTGTATTTTCCTAAGCTCAAAAAGTCCTAAGTACACCGACTGTTTGCTAAAGACAGGATAAATCCAACGGCTAACACTCCCCCGCGATCAAAGATGCAAGGATTTTAATGACCATGGCATCGCGATATTGTGCCGCGTGTTATCAGTAAAAACCGATAGGGTTAGCAGTGTAACTAGTCAAAAGCATTGTGTTACCAGTTCAAAGATGGTAAAGGTCGATTTACTAATAGTCCCATCAATTTGCACGTGCTTATAATGAAAGAAGATGTTTTATCTTGAGGTAAAAGTTGCTCGATTTTTAAGTTAAAGAAGAGTCAACGGGCAATATGCTAGGCAACAAAGTTTGAACAGATCGGATGACCCTCATATTCCTGCAATAGAAATTGTGTGAGCTTGAATTTCATCCTCAAAATGTTACTTGCAATAAGTTAGTTTCACAAAATACAAATGGAAATGTATATAGGAAATCCAAATTCAACCAATGAAACTACATGAAATACATATTAAAATAAAACATTATTTTACCTTCATGGCTTATGTCTCATTGTGTCCTAACTCCACTATTCCTGGTTGCAGATGGTGTGCTCTCAGGCAATGCAACATTGGCTTCCAAGATGGCATATGAAGAATGGACTGATAACTTGTAGTTAACCGACACTATGATATGCAAATGCTACATGGTTATGCTAAAATGATTATACGATGATGCTATATGATAATTGCTATATTGCTATTTGCTTCAAAAACTCACAGATGCATAAGATTAGCTTGCAAAATGCACTTGCAGTCTCTTGAAGTCTAACTCTCTCTCAACTGAAGCTCTTGATTTTATAGACTTTGAGAGGATAAGATGATGTGGCTTAGATCAATGGTCTTGATCAGATCTACAGATTTGGATGGCCATGAGCAAGAGTGAAGGTTGAGAGAAAGGGGGAAGGAGAAGACAAGTGTCACTCATCTCACCTTGACTGGGTTGCTGACTGAGGGAATCTAAGGATGGTTGGAGGAAATTTAGTCATGAGAGGAAAAGTGGACTCAAGTCCTTCCTAAGATGTAGGGAGTGTTGGAGAGAATATAGGAAATGGTTATGAAATATGTGTATGTACACAATTTTCATTAAGTTTGGTGGTTGGAGATAAATGATAAATTAATATTTAAGAAATATTAATTTCCTTAGCCACATGTTTGATGAGTTGGCAAAGGGAAGATGAAATGGAGATGGAAGAATGAGCTGGATAAGGGATTTAAATAATTTAAGAATTATTTAATATTTGAGACTATAGGATAGGAGAATAACTATTAAATATTGAATATTTAATTGTTTGGAGGAGATAATTAAATATTAGATATTTAATTAACTTGATTAAAAAGATAATTAAATATTAGATATTTAATTAATTAAAAGAATATGATAGATGAATTAATTAATAAAATATTAATTAATAGAAAGAAATGAAAATGAATTAAATAAATTAATCTTTTCAAATTAACTATTTAATAGAAGAATTATTATTAAATAAATATAAAATATTTATTTAATTGCTCATAGCCAATTTTTATGTGTATACATTTTGCCCCACTTTGAAATGATGTCGAGACAACATTGTTTCAAAGATTAAATCAAGTCTCGATAATGCCTGATAGAGATTAAAATTCCTGATTGTGTACCCCCTCAGGAGATTGATCGTGAAATTGTCAAAAATTCTGGTTTGAACGATTAATCTCATGATAATTGATAAAAATTTAGTCAATTAAATTCATTTGAAAAAAAAAGAAATAAATTGCCCCATTGAAATTAATTACTCTTCAAAATAGTAAATATAAAATTAACCAAGGCTAATTTTGATTTCATTGTTATCCTTGTTAGCTTGCGAATAAGATATTCTTGCTGAGGTGGCGAAATGGTGATTCCGGTGGAGTGTCATCGATTTGAGTGAGTTCGACATTATCAACGACCTATCGAGTATGGGTATCCGATATGTATCTTATCCCAAACCTTGTTTGCAAGTTTTAATTCAAATTTTCATGTTTTTAGGTGCTTTAATTGAATTTTCCAATTTTTTTGATTTTTTTTCGGCGTTAGGTTAGCGCTTTTGCAGTTTGTTTTAGCACATATGCAACTAGGTTTAGCGCAAATGCCAAGATTAGCACATATGCTCTATATGTTAGCGCTTATGTTCAAGAGGTTAGCACTTGTGTTAAAAAGAATAACGCATATGCACTAAGTTAGTGCATTTGCATTTAGTTTTAGCACATTTGTTGTAGTTTAGCGCAAATGCTCAATAGGATAGCGCTTTTGCTTAAATTTGATATTTTTGATAAGTGCAAAAGCTAAAAATCACTTTGATAAGTAGTTTTAACATATATAATACGTAGTGATGATGAAAATTGAGACTTGATTGAGTGAGTGCATGCCTGATAGATGAATAGATAGGTTGATTGATTGATTTGATTTCTTTGATTGATAGATTTGATTGACAGATTGGATCATTAGCGTGATTGATAGATTTGATTGATTGAGTAGCTCTGATTTAGTTTCTGATGTAAGAGCTTCACAGAGTTTTTGAGTAAGCTCAGTGTTTGATAAAAAACTATGATTGATAGGTTTTTAAAAATGTTTTGAGAGCGTAAGTTGCTTCAATTTGATTTGATAGATAGATAGATGATGATTCAGTTTGATTTGATAGATAGATAGATTTGATGATTCAATTTGATTTGATAGATAGATAGATTTGATGATTCAGTTTGATTTCTCTTGACAAAATAGGAGAAAATCAATTTTTCTCTAGTGTCGGGAGAAATTACTGGGTGTGCGTAATTTAGCTCCAGAGCTTACCCAAGCTGAGATTAGACACATAGATGCCTGTGGTTTACGCCATTTGTTATATATGCCTGAGATTACTCATAACAGAGGTTTGTTGACAACATTGGCCGAGAGATGGCACAACGAGCATAACACTTTCCACCTGCCGACGGGTGAGTTTAGTGTGACTCTAGAGGATGTCTACAGGATTCTGCATATCCCAATGATTGGCGAGCTAGTGCAGTATGATTATCAGGATCAGGTTGGTACAAAGGCTTGTAGAGTTGTGTTTGCTGATGAGAGCATTGGTAGAGGAGAGATCCAATGGGTAGATATGGTGATGTATTATGAGGCTCTTCCTGTTATTCTTGCTGGTTTGATTGGGGGATTTATATGTCCTCATAGGAGATCACGAGGTTTTTCTGTTGGATGGGTTGAGATTCTCCTTATTATGATTCAACATGGTACTCAATATGCGTGGGGTGTTTGTATGCTGGCACACTTATATCATGATCTTCATCAGGTAGTATATGATGAGAGTGTGGGTTTGTCTACTGGATGTACTTTATAGCAGATCTGGTGCTGGGAGAACATTGCTATTACTCAACCTATCCATCATAGAGTTCATGGAGAGAGGCAGCCATATGTATATTTCTATGTAGGTATCCTTACTTAGCATAAGCTGGGTAAGATGGAGTATTGGCATTGGGTGCTTGATTCATTGGATAGTGTCACTTGGAGACCATATCCTGATTGTGAGCCATGGATGGATGATGCACAAACATTACCATGTATTATGCAGAGTAGATATCTCATTGGGCGGACACCTTTTATTGTTAAGTGATAGTTGATTGGTCGGATTTTGAGACAGTTTGGTATCATCCAGCCTATGCCTACTGGTGTGGCGATATATGCTCAGCGGTACAGAGATAGGCAAGATTGGGGACCATCATTGTCATTTGAGATTGCTCGTGCAGAGTTTGTTGCTACCCCAAGAGTGGCTTATGATATGAGATTACATATTATTGATCCCAGGGTTACTGCAGATTATGCTCAGTACATATTAGCGCATCCTTTTCCTCGCATTACTGATCCAGCAGATCCTCCTCCTAGCTCAGGAGCTGAGGATGATGATTTAGATGATCCAATTTCTAGGAGACGGAGACGGAGACAAGAGCTTAGAGATGCTCATGAGGCTGGGGGAGGTGGAGATGATGGTGGGGATGGAGGTGGTGATGGTAGGAGACCTGGACGAAGGGGAGGTCAATTGAGAGTCCGTGGAGGACCATTTGGACCAGCTGGCAGGATTGAGAGACCACGTCCTATGGGTGGGAGAGATGTTGGATGGATTAGGAGAGAGCATGGCAGGACTGGTATGAGATCACCAATAGGGTTACCATTGACAGGAGGCAGGATGATTGGACTGGATGGGGTTGCGAGAGAGGCATTGATTTTGGATAGATTTAGCTAGATCCTCAAGTTATTGCAGCGCATGGTGGAGATGATGAGGATCCTAAGGATCATATTCCCCTGATTAGACAATGGGTTCAGAGAGTTACTCAGACCAAGATTCCAGTAGTTGGATAGGTTGGTGGTGAGGGGATTGGGGTTCATGCACCACAACAAGATGTACTAGAGTAGGTTGCACCAGTGCATGATATGCCAGATGTGGTTATACCAGAGCATGATGTGCTAGGGCAGGATACTATAGACAGTCTGAGAGCATAAATTGATTAGCTTCGAGCAAAGGTGCAGACTCTTATGACTGAGTGGGATAGAGTTTTTAGGAGACAACATGATACTTAGGGTCTTCTAGATCATATTCAGCAGGTTGGATCAAGTACTCTCTCGGTGGATACTTTTAGAGCATTAGTTCAGGTTGGGAAGGAGACTTCCCACTAGCGACGATGATATGAGGAGGCAGTTCCAGAGAGACAGAGAGTAGGTAGTTATCATACCACTATGTTGATGGATACTAGTAGTGGTGGGGTCATGGGAGCTCCTTAGAGGAGTGGTGATCATGGGAGACAGCCATCTGGAGGATCTTCTCACCCATAGCCACAGAGACGGATAGAGTCAAGTGGTAGTGGTATAGGACAACCTTGACTTCATTTGCATTGGATGAGGCATTTCTATTGTTTATCTGATATCATTGTATACTTGGACTTTTATTGTTTTATGATGATCTATATGCAGACATGAACTCTATATGATGATGATCTTTATTATTATGCTTATATGTTACTCTATTTGATGATGATGCTTTTATGCGTTAATGATCTATATGCTTTGATTATATGGATGCAGTGATTATATGTATGATGTTATGAATGTTTATTCTATTTGATGATGATACTTCATATGATGATGGAATGATAAATGCTTTTGTTGATTTTCGATGATCTTGGATGCAAAATGGAAATAATTTCTAACTTAAAGGATATGAATGCAATGATCTATATGGAATGTTTTTGATTTTATATGTAATGTTTTATGATGATTATGAATCTAAGTGCAAAGATGCAACTAAATGATTGTCAATGGAATGATAATACAAATAATAATGATGATACACTACATGATAAATGAAATGCACTTATTTAAATGCAAATTAATACAATTTTTGAAATACATCTAAATGAAATGAATGATGATTAAAATGATTTTAAGAAATGAATGCACCTATAATGATTAAATACAAATTATTTTTGGTTGTCCAAGTATACTCAATCTTTATTTATGACCGTTGATCAATTAATGAAATGATATGCTTATAATGCAACTAACCACGAATGCTTATAATGTAGACGAATAATGAGCTAATGAAATGATCTAACTAAAAATTGTACCGCCATTCTTCATATGTGATCTTGTAACAGTGCTTGATTTCATCATTGAGCTTTAAAATGTTGTAAGAAAATACAAGCAACTTGACATAATGATTCAAGATGACTTGAGTATTTCTTATATAGATTTTGATATAGCAAGTTAATACAAGCAATGTGATATAATGGATCAAGTTGACCTGAGTATTGCTTGCAGAATAGACAAGGAGTATCTCCCTTCATGCATGACTTGGAACGTCCTCCTTGATCTTTTGCTGATCATATCTTGAGACAAGTTCATACCGTAGTAAGAGATAAACCACAAACAACAATCAAAGAAAATAATCATGCCCCATCATAGCTTCTCTAGTCATGGACATCCTTGAGTCGCATAGAGTACATGATTAGCAATAAAATCAAGATATAAACACTGAATCTTGTATGTCATTCATGTGTTCTAATGGTCATTAACTGATATAATCATCTTAATGAAATGATCTTTGATAATCCTTTATAGCTTGCTGGTTAATTCTTCATTTTCTAAGTTTGATGATTCAGTTTTTATGAAATGCCTTGATTTTCGTTGCTTTGTTGCTCGTTATCTGCTTCAAAATCCTAGGTGTTTTTTAAATTTTCTAAGTTTTTTTGAATGTTTTGGGATTTTTAAAAATTCAAAAGATCACCTTAGCAAAAGGAATCAGGATTTTGCCCCTAGTGGAAACAAAAACAAAAATTTATTATGGATATATGAATTGATCAAGATCCAAACCACGACGGGATACAAATGTAGATATGATTGATTTTGATAAAATCCAAGATAGTGACTATAAGAAGTATGTCAAAGATTAGTTAACTGTTGGTAAGCTGCATATTTCTTGTTAAATGGTTCAGAGCAATGGATGCGAAAGATAGAATGGATAAGCTAGCAATAGATAGAAATGATAGATGCGATATGATGGAGTGGATAGGTGCGCAAGGTGATCTCATAGATGGAGGAACTCACTTTTCAGATAGTGTCTGTTTACCAGGTTTTCACCATCTAAATTATTAGCTTTTTTTTTTTGGATTTTATATGCTTTTTATTGATTTTTTCAGGACTTTATATCCTTTTTATTGATTTTTTTAGGACTTTATATCTCAAGCATAGAATTTCTTGAGATGGATAGAATTGATAGGTTCATCAAACCAATCACCTTTAGGGATAGATAACTTATATGCTCCGGATCCATATGTTGCTACTATGATGAAAGGTCCTAGCCAATTTGGTTCAAATTTTCCCTTCTTTTCTCGGTCTTGCTGATTTCTTGGATTCTCCCTTAGAACTATATCTCCAATCTAGAAAATACACGGCTTGAATTTGTGGTTATAGCTTCTTGCCATTCTTTGTTGGTATACTTTCAAATGTTCTGTTGCATTTTGGCGACGTTCCTGAATCAGTTCTAGTTCTTGGAGTCGAGAGACTCATTTTTCTTCTTCTATTATAAGACCGTGCAAGGATACACATAGAGAAGGTATCTCTACTTCTATAAGTAATATAGCCTTTGATCCATAGACCAAACAATATGGAGTTGCCCCTGTTGGAGTGCAAACGCTAGTTCGGTATGCCCAAAGAGCAGGATTTAGCTGAATGTGCCAGTCTTTTCCAGCTTCATTTACTATTTTCTTCAAGATTTTCAAGATAGTTTTGTTTGATGCCTCAGCTTGACCATTTCCCTGTGGATAATATGGGGTAGAGAACCTATGTTGGATATGAAATTGTTCACATAGTTCTTTCACATCTTGATTTTTGAATGGTTTTCCATTATCAGTGATAATGGTCATAGGAACGCCATATCGATAGATTATATAATTCAAGATGAATGATGATATTTGTTTTCTTGTCACTGTTGTTAAAGGCACTACTTCAATCCACTTAGTAAAATATTCAGTAGCTATCAGAATGAACTTATGTCCATTAGAAGACGAGGGATTGATCTTTCCTACCAAATTAAGGCCCCACTGTGAAAATGGCCATGATCCCGTCATAGGATATAACTCTTGTGTTGGTGCATGGATTAGATTTCTATGGATCTGACATTGTTTACATTTTCTAGCATAGGTGAATGAATCTCTTTCCATAGTACTGCCAAAAGTAACCCATACGAATAAGTTTCTTAGCCAACGTTAAACCACTTGAGTGTGTACCACAAATTCCCGCATGAATGTCTTTAAGAACTTTCTCAGATTCGTCTTTTTGAAGACATCTCAACAATGTACCATCTAGACCATGCCTATATAGGATATCAACAATAATGGCACAATGAGAGGACTGATGAATAAAGTTTCTTCATTGATTACGAGATAATTCCAGAGGAAGGATATGATTTTTCAAATATTGGTAGGTTTGACCATATAAGGATTCACTAGTTCCTGATATATGACAAATTTGATAGGTATGCTGGGATTGGATGGTAGGGGTTAAGATATCTTCCACGAGAAATTCATAATGCTGTTGATTTTGTTTATTTTGCAAGAGAGATGCTATTGTAGCCATCGCATCTACTGCTTTATTCTCATTTTTGGGAATCTGGGTGAATGTGATTTCTTTAAAGTGTCCTTTAAATTCCTCTATCAGCTGTTTGTATGGCATAAACTTATCATCCTTTGTTTTATATTAATCATTAATTTGATTTATGACAAGTTGTGAATCACCATAGACATGTAATTCTTTGACATTCCATTCAATGGCCATTTTAAGCCCTATAGCTAAGGGTTCATACTCTACAGTATTATTGGTGCATGGAAATCACAGTCTATATGATTTCAGAATTGTGTGTCCTTGAGATGTGATGAAAAAGATTCGTATGCCTGAACCATATTGGGTATAAGAACCATCGAAGTAAAATTTCGAAAAGTTTGTACTTACTGTCAATATATCTGCATCAGGAAATTCGATGTGCAAAGGCATGTTATTTTGTAAAGGTGCATCAGCCAATTGATCAGCGATATCTTGTCCCTTGATATCTTTCCAATCAACATATTCTATGTCAAATTCACTCAGTATCATAACCCATTTGGCTAGTCTCCCTGTCAATGTTGACTTGCTCAATAGATATTTGAGAGGATCTATCTTTTCTATTAGTTTACAGAATGAATCAACATATAATGTCGCAACTTCTGGGTTGCAAATACAACTGCTAGACATATCTTTTCAATTGAGGAATAATTTAACTCATATGCAACAAGCATTCTATTGATATAATAAACTGCTCTTTCTTTTCCTTCATCATCATGTTGAGCTAGGAGAGTGCCTAATGATACACTTGTTGCTGAGACATAGAGTAACAATGGTTTCCCCTTGGTTGGTGATATCAGTACTGGAGGACTCATAAGATATTATTTTATTTGCAAGAAAGCTTCTTCACATTTTCTATCCCATTTAAATGGAACATTTTTATGTAAAAGATGGGTAAATGGAAGACATCTATCGGCCAATTAAGAAACAAATCTCCTGATTGATTGCAACTTTCCTTGTAAAGATCGCAATTGACTTATGTTCTTAGGTAACTCCATCTCCATGATAGCTTTAACTTTTCCAGGATCTACTTCAATGCCATGAGCTGATATAATGTACCCAAGGAGTTTTCCAGAGGTTACTCCAAATGCACATTTCTTTGGATTTAATCTCAATTGATATCTTTCCAGCCTGTCAAAAATCTTGCTTAAAATGTTCAATTGTTCTTTTCTTGTGTGAGATTTTGCAAGTATGTCATCAACATAATCTTCCCTGAATGTATGCATCATGTAATGGAAAATTATCGTCATAGCCCTTTGATAAGTCGCTCCTACATTCTTAAGCCCAAATGGCATAACATTCTAGCAGTACGTTCCCCATGCAGAGGTGAAAGCTATCTTCTCTTGATCTTTAGGTGCGATTCTTATTTGATTATATCTTGAGAAGCCATTAATTAATGAAAGCATCTCATGGCCTGCTGATAAGTCCACTATGATATCAATGTTTGGTAGAGGGAAATCATGTTTTGGACATGATTTATTTAGATCTCTAAAATCTTTGCAGACTCTTATGCTCTTATTTGGTTTTGATACTGGTACGATACTTGAGGCCCATTCTGGATAAGCAACTGGTCTTATGAATCCCACTTCTAATAGTTTCTTGAGCTCGGTTTTGACAAGGAGAGCAATATGCAGATGCATCTTTCTTAGCTTCTTCTTAACATGTTTTGCTTTTAAATCCACATTAAGATGATGCATGATAAGATCTGGGTTAAGTCCTAGCATATCTGCATAAGACCAAGCAAAATTTATTTGTCTTTGCTTAAAGAATTCCATGTACTCTTTCCTCTCTCTTTTTGATAATGAGGCCTTTTTTTTCTCTTTTGATTGATCTAATGTTGCCATGAAATGGTTTTCAACAATAGGTCTCTTTCCTTGTTTTATTTCATTTTTGCGACTGGAAAGTTTGGCATTCTCCTAATTACGAGAAAGATCACTTGATTCTACAATGAAAGATATCTTAGGATGGATGGGTTCAACAATATTAAGGTATACGGCTAAGTCATGATCATTGGAAAAGACATTCAAATTGGGGTTGTCTAAATTATCCCAATCTATTAGTTCAAGATGTAGAAGGGGTAAATCATAATCACTGTCATCATTAGATGTTTCAATGTTCATGACATAATGATCATATCTTGTCATAGAATAAATATTGTCATAGATTAAATGTTTGTGAGAATTGTCTTTCTTAAGCATTTCCGAATTAGTCTTAACAAAATTTATGTTAGCATTTTGTAGTTCACACTCAAGTGGTTCTTCAACTAATGTTTGTCCCTTAAATGAATGGATTATATCCACATGCACATCTTTGAAGCTACAAATTCCTTCTTGTTTAACCTTATTTGCATTTAAAAGTTGACATATTTGTGCACATGATGAAGTAGATTCTTTTAATAGATTTTGTCTCCTTTCAAACTCAACTTTTTCTAGACTAATAGTTAGTTCTACTTGACTATCTCTTAGTTCTTCCATGATTCTTCCATATCCGGTCCATGTTTGCACTTCCTATGGTATTTGACATTTCTTTTTCTATCTTTGTCATTCTCTTTTCTTTTTGCATACACCTCTTTTCTTTGAGTTCTGAGTTTCTCTTGTCTTCTTTCTAACTTCATCTTTTGTTCTACAATAGACAAGCCTTCTTTCATGATAGCTGCTTGATCTTCATTGTGTTCCTTACTTGATGTAGTGGATAAGGTATCTGGACTACATTCATATTCATTGGAATCTGTCTCTGAATCTTGATCTAAGATTACTCCACTATACCATACTAGAATGTCATGTGGTGCAAAAAGTTCCTTGATTTTTGCCATCTCTATTTTTACTGCTCCTAGAATATCTTGTTTGGATTTTGCCTTTGTTTGTATTTCCAGAACTTGTTGATAAGATTTTTCTTCACCTTTGATGGTAATCTCTTCTTCTTTCTTTTCATGTTCTTCATGCTTTTTTTTCTTTTTGGTTACCATTTCAGCTACTTAATGTATTTTTTCTTGCCAATTTCCTTCTTTAGAAACTAATTTCTTTCTCCATTTTTGCTCTTGATGATTATGTTGCTTTTGATTAAACTTCAGATGTCCTAGCTCAGATTTATCTTCTGTGGATTGTGAGTGTGGACAAATGGGTTCTGAAATACCTTGATGTTGCTTACCAATTGGTCCTTTTCCTTCATATCCCATCTTTTGCATAATTTCATATCCTTTACCATATTATTTTATGAGAATATTGATTTCTGCTACTGTTGCTATAGTTTTATCTTCATCCTTGTACAACCAACCAAGAATGTCTGTCTTCATTTTCTTCTTCAAGAGTTCCAGCACTAACAAAGGTTCCTTTAAACATATGTTTTGATTTTCCTAATGCCTTTGATTGAATATCTATAGGTTTCCCATACGGCTTAGGGGAAAGTGGAAAATTTTGCAAAGAATACTTTCCCATTCCTTCATCATTTAACTTGAGCTTTTCTTCAAAAGTTTCCCATAACTTTGCTTGAATTTATTTGGTAGGATATACTGATTCTCTGTTATGTGGAACTCTCATATCTTGTGCTGGCTTCAAATTATTGCAATATTGACTGGAATCTGCAATTATAGTGATCTCTTTTCCTTCATGAGGAAATTTTACACATTGATGATATGTAGAAGGAACTGCTTGCATCTTGTGAATCCATGGCCTTCCTAGAAGAATGTTGTAAGAGAGGTTCAAATCTAAAACCTGACACAATGTATCTTTTTCCACAGGTCCTATCCTTATTGGTAGTTCCTTTAGAAGAATGCTCCGCTTCATCATAAGCTTTGATAGTTATTTTCTTTTTTGGATCTACTGCATTCTCAGAATATCCCAAAGCTTTTATCAAACTTAACGCATAAATGTTTAATCCAACTCCTCCATCTATGAGCACATGTTTGACGAGTTTTATTTATGGAGACTTCAAAATGTAAGGGAGCATTGTGAGGATGTTGTAATGATGCATCATCATTTTTTGAAAATGAGAAGCAATGAGGAGCTATAAGGTGTCCTACCATGTTTTGGAACTGATCTACATCCAAATCTTTTGAAACTGTTGTTTCCACTAAATCTTTTTCCAAAATTTCCTTATGCATAGGTGAAATCTTGAGAAGTTCCAGAATTGATATTTGAGCAGGTATTCGCTGTAATTGCTCTACTAAATTATATTGTTGTGGATTAGGTGTTGGATATTTTGCTACACCTGGAAAGGTAACCTTTTCTTTTCTTCTCGTGATAACATTGATTGGCTCTGAAGATGAATTTTCGTTAACAATGATTACATTTACCACATCATTGTATGTATAAGTGCAATTCAGTTTGGTTTTTCCTTTGTCATATTTTAATTGGGATGATTCGCCTTTATCATAATTTGGGAGTGAAGTTTTGAAAGCCAGGTGTGATTTGTTTGTGTAGACGTATAAAAATGACCATATTCCTAAATGAATATTTTATGTTCATTTCTCTATTTAATTAAATCCAATTTAATTAAATTACCCGCATTCCTCTATTTAATTAAGTAAATTACTCAATTAAATTCACTATACTCATTTAATGAATAAATCATTTTATTCAATTAAATCCCCCCTATCCACTTTTAATTAAATTCAAATTTAATTAAATAGTTATCCTAAATTGAATAAATCTAATTTATTTAATTTCCCCAAATTACAACCAAATTGAATTAAATTAACTTTATTTCAATTAAATCCTATTATCCCTCCATCCACTTGCATTTTCCTACATCTCCCACTTGCTTCCTAAACCCCTTCCTAAATTCTTCTAGACCCTTCTAATCACTTCTAAATTAACCTAACCCATCTTCTAAACTTTGTCACATCCCTAAACAAAGGGAAGTCACTTCTCAAACCCTTAAAGTCTTTGATAACCATTAAAGGCTTCAAGTCTTCAACCACTTAATTTTCCAAAGTCTCCCAAACCATTAATGGTTAACTCAACCCTCTAGAATGATTAAAGAATTTCTTTAACTCAACCTCCATGTAACCCAAGGGTCTCATCAAGCATTCATTGCTTTGACTATGGTTATCCCTTAATCATTTGTACAAGATTTTATCCTTGGATTAACTCTTAATCCATTGGGTAATCTTAACTTAGGCTTGACCCTTACCCTCTAGATAACCATAAGGTCTTCTCAGGCATTTAATGCCTCCAACCCCTTCTCTCAACCCAACCCTATGTTGACACTTGTCACCATTTCATTGGTGCAAATTGCAAACATGGATTCCCAACTTTCAAACTTAGCCCTTGATTAACTCTTTCAATCCTGAGCATCCATTGTCCTATTTTTGCTATAAATAGAGCTCTCATTCCTCCATTTTGAGAGAATCCAAGTTTGTAGTATCATACTTATGCTCAAATACATTCAAGCTTTCATAACATTTTTATGCTCATCATTTTAGCCTCTCTTTTAGATAGAAATTAGTCTAAATATGCATGTTTAGAATACTTTCTTTATCATTTAGCTCAATCATAGACTAATATATCATGTTAGGATAGTATTCATACTAACCTTGTCATCTTATAGTTAGTTTATTGCATTTCTAGAATCATGCATAGTTTAGGATGCATCTCATATTAAAACCAACAAAAGCATCCCTCATTCTTGCATTTGCCATCCCTAAACTATTTTGCTCAGTGATCTGAGAGCAAAAACATTGGTTTGAGGGACCATGTAAGATAGAGAACCATGGGACCCACCTTGGGAGGCTGAGTGATACTTCATTATTCCATAGCTTGCACCAAGAAGTCCTGTGGGTGTGTGAGCAAGGCTCCCTAGAGCTCCATTTTTTGCATATTGAGTTCTATCGACCCGCTTTTCCCGCATACATTTCTGGCACCCACCATGGGGCACGACCCCATATATCAAATTAGTTTTTGAATTTAACCACTTTTGCAGGCACGCAGGAAAAATGAATTAGCGCATTAAGTTAACTGTTTAGCGCATTCGGTTAATAGCTTAGCGCATTTGGTTTACTGTTCAGCACGTGGAGTCCATCATCTAGCACGTAAAGTCCATTTATTAGTGCATAGGATTACAAATTTTTCCTATAGGTCTCGGCGCGGGAGAATAATAGAGCAGCGCTTTCAGCGCACAGAGTAGCGCATCCCGAAAATAGTGTAGCGCGTTGAAACCTTATTTTAGTGCATCGCTGTTATATTGTAGCACGTACAGTTTGTTCTGTAGCGCATCATAGACAGAAAAGAGAAAACTAATTTGTAACAGAAACTAAAATTTAGACTTGTGGAAGTCCACGGAATTTGCCTTTTTGCTAACAAATTGACTGGTTTTCTGCAGGTTACTAATAGTTGACGGCAGGTTTCGAATCCATTTTATTTAGGCTAGAGTTAAAGTAGTCTAAATTTTAACTAACTTTTCAAAGTTAGGCAAAAGTTCAAATTTCTTTCTTTTCTTGCTTAAATAAAATTGAACTCACTTTTATTTTGGGCAAGTAAAACGAACAACAAATCAAAATCTTTTCTTGCTTTCCTAGGAGAAAATTTCTCAATTTGGGCTCTAAAAAGAACAACACAAAATTTTCTTTTTCGCAAAAATAGAGCTTAAAAAGAACCTCACCATCCTTTGGTGCATAAAAGGATCCACTTTCATTTTTGCAAAGGAAAGAACCTCACCACAAAAGTTTTGTTACAATTAAAGAGGGAAGTGATTCCCCTTTTGTTTACCGATTTTTATTTGTTGACCAAATCGAACCTTTTGCTTTGTTGATGTGGTTATTTCCTTAGATTAAATAATCATTGCTTTGAGGAAGTAAAATTAACACCATGCTTTTTCTTGGAGAAACATCTCCTAGTAGAGGTTAGAAAATCACTGAATTAAAGGTTTAAAAAGAATTTGTGATTGCTTTGAATTCAAAGAGGAAGGTATATGCTCTCTCTTTAACTGGGTG
Organism: Cryptomeria japonica; assembly: GCF_030272615.1. Lineage (NCBI taxonomy): Eukaryota > Viridiplantae > Streptophyta > Pinopsida > Cupressales > Cupressaceae > Cryptomeria > Cryptomeria japonica. The sequence continues at coordinate 428,268,384 of NC_081413.1, read as the reverse complement.
ATTCAAAAAACCAGACCTCTCTTAAAAAGCTTTCTTTCCTTCAAAAGCATTTTACATCCTTTAGCAGGCCTGCCTTCCTGAGGAGTTGAAATCAACTCTTAAAGCCGTTTATGGCCGGTGTGAAGGGAACGACCTAAGTGGGGAATGAATTTGACGCCAAGAATTCCAACCCACTATAATCAAATGTGGAAAGTGACGAAAGTCCTTTTCAACGGTTGCGCGCAGCGATTAGCCTTCCCCCAATATCCTCGAGATACGTAAAGCCTTTATTCTAAAGGTTGGGAAGCCTCTTGAAGGAGTTTATCATTGACAGCCGAACAGGAAGCCTGATTACGAACCATAAAAATAGAAGCTTTGAACTGAATCAGTAGCCAGACATTTATAACATCATAGTGCAAGGGTGGGGAAGAATCCGCCCCTAAGATTACTTACCATATATCTCCCAAGATAACTACTCAACTATGAAGCGATTCACTTTGAGTTAATTTCTGGCAAAAGGCAAAAAAAGGGCACCCTCTAGGGGGTGACACGACTGTTTGAGCTGACAGAGTATCAAGACTAGTGGGCTATGATGTTATTTATGACCTTTGAATAAAGAGTCTTTCTGAAGTGTATTATTCATATCCAAACCTGTTAAAACATTGGAGATTTGAACACATCCTCGCAGAACATACATTTTTTGTTAGATTAGGCAAAATGGTTGTACTTTTTGTGCCATGCTTGCATTTACTACTTTAGAAAATCATCCATCAAACCTAAAAAATTCACAACAAAACTCCAAAATTTACAAAAAAAACCAACCAAAGAAAATAATCAGGGCAATTAGCGCATAAGAGCAACTTTTTAGCGCGTGAGGTACTTTTGTTAGCGCATCCAACCATCAAGTTAGCGTGTCAGTTCCAAACAGTAGCGTTTTATCCTAGAATCAAAACAGTGTTAAAACATTTAGCACATTAGAAAAATAGTCTAGCGCTTGGAAGCATCAGCTTAGCGCGTGGAAGCTAAATATTAGCGCATCAGGTTCACAAGTTAGCGCGTCACAGGCCTAGGCTAGCGCATGACTTTTTAAAGGTAGAAAATAATTTTTTTGAACAGTCAAAACTTTAGCGCGTGTCTGGGGGCAACCTAGCGCATGTGGTAATTATTTTAGCATTTGGAGTAATTGTGGTAGCGCATGTCATCCCTGTTTTAGCGCGTGATCAAAAACATATAAACAGAGGGCAAAACAGTGAGGAATTTTAAAAATTTTGAAAACATTTTCAAAAGCCTTTCATTATCAACAACATTTTTCATCAAAGCAGAGTAGTGAAAACAAACCGTTAAAACTATTTCTTGAGCTAAATTTGTGTCAAAACAAACGTTGTAAAAATCCTAAACTGATTGCATGATAAAACATGTCTATCTTATCATAATCCGGAAACTTCATCATCAGTATCAACAAAATCCTTTACCATCTTACCTCAAAAACACTTGTTTAAAATTTTCAAGTTGTCAAATCAAGTCTCCATATCGGGAGACTTTTATCCATATCATTTGACACGCTTTGTCATGAAGGGGCATCTAAACCTTCATTTTGATAGAGTAAGATTTAAAATTTTCCAAACAAGATCTACTAAATCCAATCAAATCATAGGAAACCATTGATCACTCATGCATAACTAATTCCCATATTCTGAGAAGAAAGAACCTTTATCGTAACATCACGTTGAAGAAACAACAACCTAGTTTTTCCAAATTCATCAAGAGAAATAAGTTTTTATACATCAATCGTCAAATCTTCAAATCTCATCGGGTATTCCTTCATCACGTCAAACATTATATCCAAAACAAATCCAACGAATTTGACAAAGAACCCTTAAAAACAAGAGCATACTGTCAAAAGTCTGCTTTTAATCAAATCATAAATCGCGGAGGAAAGATCAATCTAGCATTCCTGCCCGACGAGTGTATCACTTATAACACATCTCGACCAGAACCACCCACCCCTGAGCAACACATCGAAGAGGATTTTGTTCCCTTTGTCACAAAAAGTTTTTACTAAAATGCCTGTTACTCGCTCTCAAAGAAACCAAAAAAGCGAGACACACGTAGAGTCTAGCATGATTCGAAGATTGTCCAATACTTTTGAAGTTCCACACTTAGAAGAGACTGAAATTTTTGAAGCGCTTCTTCAGGAATGTCAAGAAAACCCTTCATTCCAAAAACTTGTAGAAAGGCTTATAGAAAATGACAAAGAAAAGTATCTGCTCATGCTCACAAGTAAAGGCGTTAAAATTCCTGAAGATTTAGACACAAACATCTTCAGAACCGGATCTCGACAATATGCATATCAAGAACAACAAAGAGAAGAAGAAACTCATAACCTTGAACAACACATACCTGAGCAACACATTCCAGAACAACGTATACCAGCAATGCGTATACCTGAGCTAGAAACTCCAGAGAAAAACATACCATTTAACACACCTTTTTAGGTAAGAACTAATACAAGGTAATAACTTTTCCCTTGACAAGACAATGTACCTTTGGCTGCCCTTACTCAACAAATGCAAATGTTACAAAGACAAATACAGGATATGCAACAAGGGACAACAGTACGGTACTCTTTAAACGAAATCTGTCCTTATCCTTTTGACAGGAGATTACACATGATCCCTTTTCCTCCAAACTCAGATGTGCCTAAATTTGACAAATTTGATGGAAAAAGTGATCCCCGTGATCATGTCAGAGAATTCTGTACCATGAGTCTTGAGTTTACTCATGATGACACCTATCTGATGAGGTTATTCCCAAGAAGCCTAGGAGGGAAAACAATGGAATGGTTATCCAAAATTACACCACCTATCAGATCATTTGATGAATTGGTTAACAAATTCATCAAATGATACTCCTATAACATCCAACATGCCATAACCATGCTAGATGTTTGCAACACCAAACAAAAAAAAAGCGAAACATTCATGATATTCCTTCAACACTGGTGGCGTATTGCCTCCAGATATCCTCGAGATATTCCTGAAAAGGAGAAAATGGAAATCTTCATTGACAATTTGAATGGTGAAATGAGTTACAGGCTAAAACTTCAATGCATACTGTCTTTCGCTAAATTGATTGAAAATGGCATCCAAGTAGAGGAAGCATGTGTCAAAAAGGGAACACTCAAATTCTACAAGGAAGGAACAAAATCATTAAACTACAATAACTAGAACAACACCAACCTTGACAAATCTCAATTTTGGACTCGAAACAAAAATGAAGGCAACAATGAATCACATGATCCCAAATCTAAGCAACCAGTGCTTGCATTATCCGGAAATCCTCAAATTACGAAAAATCCTAAAAATGCTAATCCAAATGCTAACACATATGCACCAAACACCGATCAAGGACAACTCAACCCAAACAACACCAATGATACTCAAAGAAAAAACATGAATCCAGGACCTAACAACAATTCACGCAACAACACGAACAATTTCCAAAAGCGTATCTTCACACCACTGGGGCAATCACTAGAATCAACATTCAGAGAACTTTTGGCAAACAAGATTCTTTCTTTGCCTCCAATCAACAGCTATGAACACCAAATCAAACCACCTTGGTGGAATGATTCACACTATTGTGATTTCCATCATAACAAGGGTCATCGGACAAACGATTGCATGAGATTGAAACACATGGTGCAAGACATGATTGATCGAGGTGACTTAATGGTAGATGGTCTCAAAACAAATGGTGATCATAGAGCCTTTAAAAATCCTCTCCCAAATTACAACAAAGATGGAGCTTCAACCTCGGATGATACACGAGGAGCTTGTATCAACCATATCTACAACAACACCATAAATCACATATCAGCTGAAGATCATCAAGTAAATGTCATCACCATCCGAGATTGGTGTGATCATGAATCTGTCAATGTAACAACCTGAACTCAGAAATATGTCTTAAAAGGACATACGTCACCTACAACTACTACACCAAAAATCCACTATGACTTAGTTAACCAACTACGCAAAACTCCAGCTCAGATATCTATACTAGAATTGCTGAAACTATCACCAAAGCACAAAGACATATTGGAACAAGCGCTATTAGAAACCAATGTACCTCAAAATATGGATACAGATAGATTTCAAGCCATGGTCGCCCATATGACTGGACCTCATAACCTCACCTTCTCAGAGCATGACAATGCTTCCTTGAGTCATCCACATAATAATCCTCTCCATATCGAAGTCATTGTTTGCAAACACCGAGTAAAAAGAGTCTTAATAGATGGAGGAGCCGGACTTAATATATGTACTTTAAAGCTTATCCATGCATTAGGCTTCTCAAAAGAGTCTATTGATCCTTGCAAGAAGATTACCATAAAGGCATATGATGATGAGGAAAGGTCCTCTAAAGGAACTGTGATGTTACTCATTCAAGTGGGACTAGTGCAAAAAGATACTATGTGTTAGGTCTTAGACATAGATCTCACCTACAATATTTTGTTAGGGCGACCTTGGATACATGAAATGCAAGCAGTACCTTCTACGTATCACCAGTGTGTCAAATTTTCTTATGATGGACAAGAAATCTCCATATCTGCTGATCACAATCCATTTCAACATTGCAACGCAATGGGGGCAGCCCAAGACAGTTTGGTTCCTCATAATAGAGAAAAGAAGCGATCTTCAACATCAAATCTACAAATAACAAAGCCCAACTCCTTATTTGGAGATTTCAAGCAGCAAATGCAAATCAAAGACCAAGGTATGGGAGAATACTCTTTGGAACCTTTATGTTTGGTCAAATTACCAACATCACCTAGATCTCATGGATTGCCTACTACATCAACACATCTGGCCACTTAGCCCATCACCAAATTTGATGGTACCTTCATCCAATTGGGCACTCTAACGCATGAATCAGAAGACAAGGATGTTCTTAGCTGGTTATACAAAGATGAGGAAGAAGGTAACAAAGCAGCTGCTTTAGACATTGTTCTACCTACACACCTGTATGGAAAAGGATACTTAATCATGCAGCAAATGGGATATGACATTAAAGGACCTATTGGGAAACACAAAGAAGGAGTCACTGAACCCATAGATCTTCCTTCATAGCCTAGTAGAAACAAAGCAGGATTGGGTTGTAAGCTCACTTTCTTATTAAGAAAGCCACCCTGCATAACTGCAAAACCTCAATGGAAAGTAAAGAAGAAGTACAAAGAAGAATCCTGGTAGAAAACACTCTTTGAATCAGCAGAAACAATCCGCAAGGCACGGGAACATCAAGATCAGAAGTTACATCAGGGAAAGCTTCTAAGCCACAAGAAGGCCATATCTGTAGCCGTAGCTCATAGTCAAACACCAATATCTCAAGAACAAATAATATCATCTCCGGATACCATTATTCCTCCTCGAGGAAGCACAGTCTATGAACAAATACAAAAAGTAGAAGCAGGATCTGACACAGAATCAACAAAAACTATTAAAATGGTATCCATCATCAAAGATTTGTTTTCACCATACAACATACCTATTTACAGCACTGATAGAATCTGGGATGATGCCTCAGAGACTGATTCCAATGAATATGAATGGGGTACCTGCTCCAATGCTACTATAGATATCCCTAATGATATTAATTCCATATCCCTTTCTCAAGAAGAACATAACGCAGAAGATAGACCTCTTGAATTTGGACCACAGAATATCTATGACGCCAAGGAAAATGAACAAAAACATTATCAACAAGTCTATACAGAAAGATAATACCATCGAAGACCTCGATGAAATCCTGGACTTCTTTAAAACCAAGAACAATCACGATGAAAACTCTGTCCTAACACTTAAAGTAGCAGAACTTGATCCACCTAACGATTCCTTACCGCTTTTCTTTCTTGACCTCATCGATTGGGATGAACCTAAAATCCATGATATACCAATTTTCTCAGATGATGAATCTATTATCCATTACCTATGTACCGTAAATCCGGAAACAGGCTCTACCAGTGAACAAAGTAATGATGTCTGCCAATCAGGGAGTGCCAAGTCTCTCAGTCGCAAAAATAAACCAAATGAAAGATCTGATGCTGAAAACCAGTCAATGGCAGTTCTAGATCACAAAAAAGTAAAAATAAAGGATGCATCTGAGGGTGAAAACCTTTTTAAGGCACCTAACGATGGGAGACTTGACACTCTTCCTGAGCACTTTCATGAGCGATCACCCATATTGATTGAGCCCACTCAATCAATCAACATTGGTACCACAGAAGTAGTAAAAAACATACACCTTGCAAAATCTCTAACAGAGGAAGAAAGATCAACATTCATCATTTTCTTTAAAGAACAACAAATTAACTTTGCTTGGTCATATGCTGATATGCCCGGAGTGGATCCACACTTAATCATGCATCACTTGTCCATCTCTTCAGGAGTTAAACCAGTCAAGAAAAAGCTACGAAAGTTGAATCCACAGGTAGCACTCATGGTCAAAACTGAACTAAAGAAACTATTAGATGTTGGATTCATCCGACCTATTGACTATGCAGAATGGATTTCCAACATCGTTCCAGTATCAAAACCAAATGGTAGTATCAGAATATGCACGGACTTCAGAGAAGTCAACAAAGCTTGTCCAAAAGATGATTTTCCTCTGCCCAGTATCGACATAATTGTAGATCTCATAGTAGGGCATGCAATGCTCTCACTAATGGATGGTTTCTCAGGCTATAATCAAATCAAAATAGCCCCAGAAGATCAAGATAAAACCGCGTTCACCTGTCCTTGGGGAACGTACTGTTGGAATGTTATGCCTTTTGGCTTAAAGAATGCAGGGGCCACTTATCAAAGAGCAATGACAACAATATTTCATGACATGATGCACACATTTATGGAAGATTATGTGGATGATTTACTAGCTAAATCCTTCACTAGAGTGGAACATCTCAGCATCCTGACAAAGATCTTTGATCGATTGGAGAAATTCCAAGTCAGACTCAACCCTAAGAAGTGTGTCTTCGGGGTTACATCAGGCAAGTTACTAGGCTACATAGTCTTAGCGAAAGGTATCGAAGTAGATCCAACAAAGGTACAAGCCATTATGGAAATGCCACCACCAAAGAATATCAGTCAACTCAGATCTCTACAAGGATGACTTCAATCAATCAGGCGATTCATCGCTCAGCTAGTAGATAAAAGTCTACCATTTAACCATTTACTACACAAAAATGTACCATTCAGATGGGAGACCAAGTGTATAGAATATTTTTAGCAAATCAAACAGTACCTGATGAATCCACCAGTTCTAGTACCACCAGTCACAAGAAAGCCTCTTATCCTATATATCTCAACAACAGATATATCGCTAAGGGAACTATTGGCACAAGAAGATCAACAAGGAAAGGAATGTGCCATATATTATATCAGTAGGACATTGAATGGCTATGAACTCAACTATACATTCATTGAAAAGGCTTGCCTGACAGTGGTCTTCGCATCTCAGAAGTTCTGACATTATATGCTAGCACACACCATTAACCTAGTCACAAAAATTGATCCTCTCAAATATCTACTCAGCAAGGCAGCTCTTACAGGCCGATTGGCTAAATGGGTCATGATTCTCATTGAATTCAACATCCAATACATAGAAAGACGAGCCATCAAAGGACAAGCAATTGCAGATCAGCTGGCTGAAGCACCGCTACTAGGAAAACAAACCATGGAGATTGAATTTCCAGACAGAGACGTTCTTGCTCTTTCTACCAAACAATGGACCCTATACTTTGACGGATCCTACACACAACATGGTTCAGGTGCTAGCATTCTATTCATCACTCCTGAAGGACACACTATACCAAGATGATATAGGCTTATGTTCCCATGCACAAATAATGTGGCTGAATATGAGGCATTGGTTATAGGCATCAAAATGGCCGTAGAATGGAAAATCACAGAGTTAAAAGTCTATGGAGACTCACAACTAGTCGTCAATCAAATCAACAACAACTATCAGACAAAGGATGACAAGCTACTACCCTACAAGTGAATGGTAGATGACTTCAAACAGTATTTTGTGCACATCACCTTCGAGAAAATACCAAGGTTGAACAACAAAGCAGCCGATGCCATGGCTACTGTCGCTTCATTACTACAAATTCCAGAGCAATAGAGTCATTATGAGTTCCTGGTAGAGCAACTGTTCTCCCCAGCCTATGACCACTCTGAATCCCATGTTATCTATGCCTTGACTGGTTCAGATTCTCCGTTATATGGACCAATATACGACTACCTCAAGAACAATATCTTACCAATTGACCAATCACATAACCAAAAACATAACTTTATCTGGCAAGCTGCCCGTTATACCCTTACCGCTGATACTTTGTATCATCGAGGTCTAGATGGTACTCTTCTTCATTGCCTTGATCGTAATGATTTTGATTCCGCTTTACATGAGCTTCATGAAGGTATTTGTGGCACACATTCGAGTGGTACTACTCTTGCTAAAAAACTTCTAAGGATGGGATACTACTGGCCTCCAAAGGAGAAAGACTCATATCACTTCATCAAGAAATGTCCTAAATGCCAGATCCATGGTAATCTGATACATGCACCAACACAGGAACTACAGCCATTCACGACATCCTGGCCCTTTTGTCAGTGGGGACTAGACTTAGTTGGCAAAATTCATCCTGCATCTTCAAATGGACACAAGTTCATTATAATTGCAAACATAATACTTTACCAAATGGAAGTAGTTCCCATGACCACAGTGACTAGGAAACAAATTGCCTCTTTTATCCTAAATTATCTGATCTACAGATATGGTATTCCAAGTTCAATCATCATAGATAATGGATGACCTTTTAAAAACCAAGATGTACAAGAACTATGTGAAAAATTTAAAATCCAACATCGGTTTTCTACACCATACTACCCACAGGGAAATGGTCAAGCAGAAGCATCCAACAAGACAATCTTGAAAATCCTAAAGAAAACAGTGAATGATGCAGGCAAAGATTGGCACGTACAACTCAATCCAGCACTTTGGGCATATAGAACCAGTATCCGCACACCTACAGGAGCAACACCATACTCATTGGTATATGGATCAAAAGCCATTTTACCCCTGGAGGTAGAAATCCCATCTCTCAGAGTCTCTTTGAAAGGTTTAATCCCAGATGAAGAGTATCAAGTTAATCGACTACAAGAACTCGAACTATTAGATGAAAGACGTCAGCATGCTTACACTCATCTCAAAGCATATCAACAATGCATGTGCAGGAGCTACAATCACAAGGTCATCCCTCGCAACTTCAAAGTTGGTGACCTAGTCCTCAAAGAAAATCCAAGAAATCAACAAGATTGAGAAAAGAAAGGGAAATTTGAACCTAACTGGTTGGGTCCCTATGTCATCATATTAGTCTATGGATCAGGTGCCTATCAGCTAACAACTTCAGAAGGAGATGTGCTCGACGAACCAACTAACAACATCCATCTGAAGAAGTACTACACTTAAGTAGCATAGTGCACGGAAAAAGCCAAAAAAAAAAACAAAAAAACAAAAAAAAAAACAAAAAACAAAGTACAATAAAAACAAATGGTGAAAACCTGGTAAACAGGCGCTCTTGTGAAAGAATGGCTCCTCTATCTATCTCCATACCATTTTATCCGTACAAACACTATCGGCCATCGCCTGACACTTAGCACATATCCATTCAGGACATACTTAGCGTAGTCACTATCCTGGTTTATCCATATATATCCTCTTAACACATTCCACCATGGCTTGGAAATCACTGTACATATTCACATCAAGAGGCACACTCAGCTAGGGGCATTAAAATCGTCCAAAACTTGCACACATTCAAGACATCAAAACTATTTACAAAATTCAGAAGCATGGCATCCAACAACCAAAACTATGCTTCATTGCAAAACAAAACAAAAAAATTCACAGAAATACCAAGGCTGGATGATTTTTTGAAGTACTGAATGTTGCATTGTCGCATAAAAATCTTGATTACTTTTGCATTTTAAACTTTTTCAATTATTGGATTCAAAGCTAGAGATCATGGGGAACTTCCAATATTTTCTTAGTCTTCTGTCTGGGAAGCGATCACTTGTACTGTGTGAATACTTTCCTTGAGATGTGATACGTCGAATATCACTGAAGGCCTGATTCCACTTCATGCATACAAATGATTTAATCTTGTCTGTTTACGCAATATGCACTCAGGTCATCCTGGTTCAATTATACCTTTACACTTGTGCTATCTTGCAAAATCAAACATCATGTAAATTTTTCTCAGGTCATTATGGTTCCATTATACCATTATGCTTGTATAAATTTTCAACATATCCTAAACAAATCAATGCTCAATGATGATACCTACAAAGAAAGCAAACAACATATGGCTATATTGGATGGCAAATACAGAATGAGGATGCTACCAAAAACAATTAATTGCATATCATTTTAACATAGTTGCATATCATTTTTTCATTTCATCGCATATAATTATCATATATCTCAAAGATACATTTCACAGCATATAAAATCATACATCTCATTTTCAAGATACATCTCACAAACATATTAAAAGCATACATCATGCATCATACATTATATCATATATTTAAGCATTACATCATCATCACATAACGAAAAGAACACATAAGCACATCCATCCATATAAACGCACCACATGATCAAAGATAATGATGCCGTATATATATATCTCCAAAAATGATCAAAATGTACAAAATCTATCATCTTTGTGTCCAGTACAAAGAATACAATGATAAAAAATACAATAGAGACCACGTCTCTCAAGTATGGCTATCCCTTGACGGAGATGGTTGTCCCCACCCCTGGATCTCCAGGGGGATCCTGTCTCGATGGCCCTGTCACACCTTGGCTCTCGGACCACGACCTAGTATCTCGCGATCGTCTAGATCTTGACTATGTGAAGCTCTGTACTCAGTGATCCCTGGGTACCGCAACCTCATAATGCCGACGGTAGTACTCCGCCTCCTGAGCTCTCAAAGATAGCTCTCTCAGGGTGTCTCTCATCGAATCACCTGCCATTGCTCTCTGCACACTGGCTGCAAGCTCCTCCGCTCACCCCCTCCGCTCTATCTCTGTGTCCCGCTCAGTGGTCAACTGTACAATCTACCGTTGATATGTCAAAACCTATGCCTACAGCTGCTATACAGTCACCTGTAGGATCTAAATCTGTGCATCCTCAACATGAGTAGGGACCCGAACTCGTAGCGGTATCTGTACAGGGGCATCCCCTCTAACTCTGCCTATCCTCGGTGCTGGAGGTGGGAGCACATCTGTCCTCCTCTTCTGTGCTGGCCGAATTGCCTCATCAGTACCCCCCACTGCAGCTAGAACCTCCCCCACCCTCCCCTCTCCACCAGCTCCAATAGCCAATCCGCCTCTCCCCCTATCTATCACCGCCTGTCTGACTGCTCTCTCCACACCTCTATCTCCTCTAACTCCTCTCCCTCATCGTCCTCCTCCACCATCTCCATCATCCTCATCATCTCCCTCTCCCTCCTCATCATCATCATCAAATGCCGGCCGCATCTCCTCGGGATCCGATATCCTAGCCACTGCCCGCGCAACAAACAATCTCGCAAACTCATCGGTCATGCCCACATCCAAAATCTCTAGGGCATAAACCCATATTTGACCCGCCAAACTGACAAACTCCTCCACCGCCACCACGCTATCAATGGTAGGGCCCCAATCTGATATGTCCTACCTCCACCATGCATATAAGCAAGCCCCCTAAGGTATACCCTACTGTCGACCAAATTGTCTCAAAACTCTAGTCACCACAAACCTCTCAATAACAAATGGGGTCCTCCCAATCAGATATCTCGTCATGAACACGTAGGGCATCTCTAGCCCATCCTCTGCCCACACCTCGCACCCTGTATATGATTGCCATGTGACCGTATCGATGTCATCCAACACTCTCCTCCAATGCTCTAGTTTTCCCAGCTTCCACTGGACAACTAGACCCCTGTATCCATAAGCATATGCACATCCAACGGGCCTATCTTTGTCTACTAATGGCCTAGCAACCAAAATGTGCTCCCAACACCATACCTGTAAGAGCGTCATGCCAGCTGACAAACTGCTATAACCTAGGTATACCACCTCATGTAGGTCCCTGTACAGATGAGCTAGTATAGCTGATCCCCACGCAAACCTGCGACCATGTGTGACCATCTCCTCTAACACCAACCCCCATCCCACAGAGAATCCCTTTGACCTACGATCAAGACAAAGGAATCCACCAATAAACCCTGCCAATACTGATGGAAGTGGTGCATAATCAAGGTCTAGGAACTCCTGCCATGGGATCTCATATCCGCAGACTGTCTCATCATGAAAAATGCAGCGGAGTGCCTCTTTGCCGCCCTCCTCCGACTGCTCATATGGTAGTAGTGCACCTACTACTGGTATACACAGAATCCTGCAATAGTCCTCTGGTGTGACTGTCATTTCACCTGTGGCAAAATGGAAGGTGTTCGTGTCACTATGCCACCTCTCTGCGAGCGCTATAAGTAGCCCCCGGTTCACAGTGAACCGAGGCATATCCAAAAGGGACATCAAACCGCATCTCTCAATGATATCCAGGTCGGCCTGTGTCAACCGTGGTATTAGAGTCCAAGGCCTGGGAAATCGCTCACGCGACTAAACCACGCCCAATCGCTCTTGTCAACTAGCAAAATGAGTCCAATATCAGTTTCTACATCAAAACAAAGATATCAAAATCAAACTCACATCAACAACATGAAACAATTTGCTCATCTACATCAAGTTCAAAATCTTATTGTAGACACCTAAAAATGGTCAACGCTTGCGGAGTCATACTTTAACATTGGCGCATTGCCTTATTTTAGGTTTTTGCGTCGCATTAACATTTCTTCTATGTTGCGTACTTGGTCTTTATCATTTGTGAGCATCGAGTCCTTCTTCTGCATTCTTCATTTGCCTCGCTTTTGAATTTGGTCTTGTCGATAACAATCTTCAGTCATGATTTTGGTCAATCCTTGTCCTTGGCAATTTTGTTATTTTGCGATCGATTTGTCATCGATCCTTGTCCTCTTGTCAATCTTGTCACCTTGCGATCGATTTGTCATCGATCCTCGTCCTTGTTCAATTTTGTGATTGATTTTTCATCGATCCTTGTCCTCTTCAATCATGTCAATTGGCGCATATCAATTTGGTCTCTTTATCAATATTGGTCAATTTGTCAACCAATCTCAATTGTTTATCAATCAGATCACTTATCAGTATGAATCATTTATCAATTCAAAATCATGATCGAATCGACATCAAATCAATCTTACATCAAGACCTAATTGTCATCCTTGCATTTCTAATTTATCTTCTAGGTTTTATGTTTAATCATTTAATCTTGTTTGTCATCTCCCCTTTAGGTTAAATAATTTATTTATTTATCCTAAGTCTTCTTGTCACAATTAAATGTTTATTTAATTGGCTAATTAATTCCTCCTCTTTTTGTAAATTAATTAATGAATGAGAAATTATTAATTAATTTACCTAATTTTCATCAATTTCCTAATTTCCAAGTCATCATTTCTAACCTAATTTTCTAATTTCTCCTAAATTCCTAAATGTCTATTTCTATTTCAAATTCTTGTCATAAATCCTTGCATAGCAATTTGTCATAAATTGTCATAAATGGTCATAAATCCTTGCATAGCAATTTGTCATAACTTGTCATAATTTTGCTATTCTTGATTTGAATTTCCATTCGAATCACTTTCATGCTAATCTGGTCTTTTCTCCAATTTGTCTATAAATTGGATGAATTTCTTCAATCAAAACCCCTGACCCCTCATCCCTGATCCCTGGTCGAATCAATCACGCTTCGAGTATTCTTGCGCTATCGTCTTGTCTACTTGCTTTCACATCATGCCTATGCACTAGTAGGTGAGATCCACAAACAAAGCTATTTGAAGGAGAAAGAAGGACAATGGAGCCACATGAAGGAGACATTCAAGTTTGCAATGGTTTGCGTTTGAATTGATGTCTTGTTTTCATGTCTTTATTGAGTGTAATTAGGATTGTTATCACTGCATTTTAGTTTTCATGATTGAACTAGGCTATTGTTTACTTTGCTTTGATGATTTCCATATTTCCTAGCTACATTAATTGGTGAACCCAATGTGAACTAACCCCCTAACCATGATTATGAGTTGATTTACAAGTGAAAAACCCAAGAAATAGGGTAATGCAGGGCTTTCTGGGCACTTCTGCGCCTATGTAGGAGAGTTCTGCGCCTGTGTCAAGCAATCTGCGCCTATGTCAAGGACTTTTGCACCTATGTCAAAGGGATATGCACCTATGTTACTGTATTCTGCACCTGTGTTACTGAGTTTTGCACCTGTGTGAGACATTCTACGCCTGTGTAAGGCCAGAAACAGAGGTAAAAAGCAGTGTTTTTACTTGCAAATTGCTTTGTTTTGCATTCTGTTCTTATATTCTGGTTTTCTTTGGTACTAATTCTCTGTGCAGCACCTTGGCATTACATGTGACAAAGACTAAGAATGAAACTACTAACAAATCTTATGTAGGACGTGGTCAAAGACTTCTATTAAAAACATCTTGCATGTGATTTTTAAAGTAGTTGCACATTTATTCCTAAAGGTTAATGAACACCATGCATACTTTGATTGCTTTTAGTTTGATTGCATGTTTTAACCCTTAGAATTGGGCCTGCCTCCCGATTTGCCTGGCACTTCGCACAAGCATTGGTGAGAGAGAATGACCCTAAGTGGTGATGGGCTAAAACCAAGCTCTTCGGAACCACTCTAAATAACTGTGGATGCAACGAAAGTTGTAGACAATGGGTGCTGGAATGGTATTGCGATGATTTATTCACCGGATGAATACCCACCCGAACGGATGACTTTACTAGAAGCTCTTGTTTAGATGCCAAAAACCTTCTATCTGTTGGCTCAGGCATTGTGATACGCGCATGCCAAAGACACCTCTCATGTACTCCTTAGTTAGAGATAGCAAGTTCTTGGGAAGTGATGCCCCTTGAACTCGAAGCTTGGTATGCCCGAGAAGTGAGTGCACTGTAAGGGGGAGCCAGTGCTACCAAGCGTCTAGCTATTTGGCTAAGTGTTGTATTTTATGGTTAGAGGATTCAACAGATATTGCCCTTGCCATCCGTAGGATTTGTTGTAAATGTGCTTGATTGTTTTGAGTCAAAGTCAAACAAACATTCTGTTTTCCGTGATTGTCAAAGGTTAAATTAAAAACAAGCCTTCAAAAAAAAGTGCTCATAATCAACTTGTATTTTAAAAATCAACAACATTCAGCTCAAAACACAATCCAAACAAAGGTCCAAGTTTGTCTAAGTATTCATCCAACATTTGAACATGGTCGTCAACACATTAAATGTCTTTGTTTCAACATTCATGTCACTTTAGGCTAGGTTTTGCATAGTCCCACTTAGGTCCTAAGGCATATTGTCATCTCCTTTCATTTTAGTCCTTTTCATTGAAAGCGTCCTCATTTTGCACTTAGGTCCAAGATCATTTTTTTCCCTAAGTTTGCATTTCATTGTCATATCCAAGACAGATTTCCATTTAGGTTGCATAGGTTGCATTTCGCATATTCCAAGTCATTGGTCTTCGTATTTTCTTATCATTGCATTGTCATATCATATCCTTAGATCATTTTCATATCATATCCTGAGTCATTGTCATAATCATTGCTTTCTTGCACGTAGTCTCAAAAACTAGGTTTTGTCATACTTGAGTAATGCAAACCTTTGAATAAACCCTAAGTCATTGTTAGGAAGTCTAGACCTTATCAAACTTTTGTCTTTTGTCATCAATGTCATTTGGTCAAACCTAGCTTAGTATCCAAGCATATAGGTGAGACATTGTCAATTTGTCCTATTGTCACTTGGTCCTTTTGTCCTTTGAGGTCTAGACATCATTTCAATTTCCTAAGGGTCTCTTTTTTTAGATTTGCATTCCAAAAAGTTTGTCAAAATTTTGAAAAAACAACCAAAAACATAGGTTGTATTCTTGTCATAGATTGCATTTTCGTCTATTTAGTTTGCATATAGTTGCATATCATACATCATCCTTTTAAAATCAAAAAATTCCAAAAATATTGCATTTGCATAGTGACATGTCTATTGAAACAAGGTTCCAAGCACCAATGATGCAACAAAGTTTGACATATCAACCAACAATGCAATCGAATTTTAATCCAAGGCAATCACAATTATATGCAACCCAACAACAAGGCAATATCGATCAAACTTTTTATGATGAAACAAGTCTCCAAATACAAAAACTAGAGGAGAAACTAGCTCAAGAAGAGGAGATATTGGAACAAAGAGTGAAAAACATTGAGAAGAATAGATCACAAATGTCCAAAATGTTTCAAAAATTTCCAAGTCAAAATCCAAAGATTGAGACAATTGATGTAAGATCTCTTCTTGACCGATCAGACATACCAGCTCTTCTCTCCCAAATAGAGATGATGAAACAATTTCAAGAAAGGAGACAACATCAATTTTAACATTATGTGCCTCCACAACAAGAACAAGAAGGTGTTTACTATTAATCAGATTTTCAACCAATACAACCAATGGTTCAACCAATTGTTCAACATATACAACCAATACAACCAATGGTCCAATTTCAACAAAATGTCCAACCAACTATACAATGTCAACAAATGGCTCAACCAATGGTGGAATATCAATGTCAACAACCACAACCAAACATTCAAAAACAAAGGTTGCAACACACACCAACCCAAGTTTCAAACATGTCAGAACAATTGAACCAAGTCCAATATCAAAACATGACATTAGATTAGAACCAACTCCTTGCCAAACAAGTTCAAATTCCAGATACAACCATGTCAAAACCTCGAAAGAAAGGTGGCTTTATTGAAATGATCTTAAGGAAATTACCAAGTGAGTTCTTTGAGGAAGATCAAAATAATACACTTATGTCTAGCAATGCCTCATCCCCTCACAAGCAAATTGACTCTCCAGTGGCATCTATCCCTACACCTCTAGAAGTTTCACAAGAACCTTCCATATTGTCCTCATCAAATAATACACCCAAGGATACAATTATCCAAGAGCTATCCATAATTGATTGTCAAGATAATCCAATTCATGATGCACATCCTTGTCATGTTTCAGAAATACAAGACCCAATGCCACCATGCACTTTATTGCCATTACCTGTTTTAGAGGACCCCATTCGAAGTCCCTCTTCCTCATGTTCAAGCATTGATTCCTTGCCAGAATCCATCACAAATGTTCAAAGTGCATTTCCTTCATGCCAAACCATTGATCCCTTGTCAGAATCCCCCATGCATATCCACAGTCCAACCTCATGTCAAGAGGATAATTTAGAGCATGAAGAAATGAGTCCTAAAGAAAATCAAGATCAAGATCCTGAAACCTTATCATCCCATCCAATTGTTGACCAGGATCCCATTTCCTCAGACACTCACAATGATTCCATTATTCCTGTCCATTCTATCCAAGAACACAACACCCTTTCAAATCCCATTGACATTTCACTTCCTAAGAAAGATGAAGATATCCCTTCCATCCTTTCCGATGATCCCATTAAAAGTCAAGAGCAAAGCACCTTTAAAGAGGATTCCAATGATCTTCCTCCTTGTCAAGATCAAATTATTCCTTTAAATCCTCCACAAAATCCTTTTGTTCCTCCATCTCCTTGTCTTAATTCTCCATATACACTCCAAGATTGCATTTCTTTTGATGATCCCATTATTTCTCCCATTCCATCTCTTGAAGAGCCTATCATTGAACCATGTCCACTACACAATCCTAGTCCCCCTCATGATCCTAATCCCCTTCATGATTCTAATGTGTCAGTGCAAGATGTTCATGAACCCTTGACATGCATAATGGGTTCTTCCACTTTGGTGCAATCTAATCCACTTCAAGATCTCATTATTTCTCTCATATCATATCCACCTCATAATGGACTCATGTCTTCTTCCCAAAGAAAAGAGTATCCTACAAGTCAAAAAATTCATAAAGGAAAAGGAGTAGACCTTCACAAGAAAGAACTCCTCAATATCAAAGAAAATATTAAGGGTCATGGACTCAGTGAAATTCCTCAAGATGTTGGTATCCCTCCATCAAAATCAAAACATACACCTTCCCCATCATACTTTCCATCCATCTTAGGTCCTTATATCCCCTCATCCTTTATGCAAGGTTAGCAAAGGCACACATCCTTGAGTAAATTTCATCAATCCAAAAGAACTCCATTTCATTCATATCCATCCATGCATTCCTTTCCCCCTCCAAGCAATTTGGATGCCAAGTATAAAAGTCATAAGTCTAGCAATCCACATGTATTCAAGGGTCAACATGTCCAATAGAATCGACATGTCAAAACAAAGAACAATATGATCTATAAAGAAAAAGAAATATCCAAAAGGCCACAAAGGCCCATTGAGCAAAATAAAGAAAAGTTAAAATCTATATGGGTTCCTAAATCCCTTGTGTTAGCAATGCACTCCAAGGAACCACAAAAGCATGAAAAATCAAAAACCATGTGGATCCCTAAGCGGCTCCTTGAAGCACAAAAACCTAAAGAAAAATCAAACTTGGCCTCCAAAATTGCTATTCCTCCATCCAAACCTCTCAAATTTGTTCCTCTATCACCTTCTTCATCCATTTTGGGCCCTTATGTCCCAAAATCCCAAGCTATTCCTCCGTCAAAATCTCAATATCCAAAATACATTTTTCCTCCATTAGTCCATCACCCCTCAAGGTGTGTGCCAATGTTGATCTTGCCTACATTTCTATCCACTCAAGCACAGTTCTTCCAATACCCTATCCATTATCCAATGTATATTTTTCATCCTTCGATCCCTTTGATCCAATCCTTTGCATAAATCCTTGCCTTAGTTTCATCTTATTTTCCATGTCCTTATCCTACCAACGTCTTTGAGCATACTTTTAAGGTCATGATCCATTTTTTTCAAGGCTTCTATCCAAAAAAAAACAAAAGACGCTTGAGTCCTTCTTCCATCCCCTATCATGTGTCCATTTTCGACTAAAATGTCAAAATACAAAAAAAAATTGAAAAAAAAAAAATTGAAAAAAAAGAAAAAAGAAAGAAAAAAAAAGTAAAGCAAAAATAATTCATCCACTGGTGAAAACCTGGCAAACAGGCGCCTTGGGCAAGTATCATGATGAAAACCTAGCAAATAGGCGTCATGCGTAATTTATGAACTTCTTGCACACCACACTTGGGGGCAGGTTTTATCCTATCATATCCTTTTGTCCTTCATTGTTCCATTATCCTGTAGAACCCCTGTCATTACCCTTCATATCCTATTGTCCCTCATGTCCAGTTTCCCTTTCCACCTTTGATCTTGACAAGGCTGACGATCTTCATGAGCATCATGCATCTTGTTTGCAGCTTTCAGTCTATCATAGCTTTTGGTCATTTATCCATTTGCTTATTACAACCTTTCATCCATATTCCCTGTCTTATTGCAACTTTCTGCCACTATCCCGTATCCTATCTCGACCTTCAGTCCATGTCCCTTATCCATTCTTGGTCTTGCTTATCCTATCCATATCTTATCACTATCCGTACACTTTTTTTCATTCCTTGATCTTGATTTGACATAAGGATGCAAAATTTAAACATGGTTTCAAACACCTCTTGGCATGTCCCTCATGCCATGTTCCTGCTTTACATTGTCATATCCAGTCTCTTGTCCCATCACGTCATAGCCCTTGAAAATTGCATCCATATTGTCTCCATGATAAAAGGCCTTTGTCTTCCCTCTATCCACCATCATTTCAGAAAGCCTATTTATTCACTTGTCATATTCCTTGCCTTGCTAGACACTGGGGGCAAAAATCATAAAAAACTGAAAAATGTCCTGAAATAATCCAAAAAAATTGATAAATGTCATGAAATAATCCAAAAAAAATTGAAAAATGTCCTGAAAAAATCCAAAAAAAATTGCAAAATGTCATGAAAAAATTCTCTAAAAATCAAATAATGTCCTAAAAAAAATCATAAAAAATTGAAAAATGTCCTGAAATAATCCAAAAAAAAATCGAAAAATGTCCTGAAATAATCCAAAAAAATTCAAAAATGTCCTGAAAAAATTCTCTAAAAATCAAATAATGTCCTAAAAAAAATCATAAAAAATTGAAAAATGCCCTGAAATAATCCAAAAAAATTGAAAAATGCCCTGAAATAAATCCAAAAAATTTGAAAAATGTCCTGAAATAATCCAAAAAAATTAAAAAATGTCCTGAAATAATCCAAAAAAATTGAAAAATGTCCTGAAATAAATCCAAAAAAATTGAAAAATGTCCTGAAAAAATCCAAAAAAATTGAATAATGTCCTGAAAAAATCCCCAAAAAACCAAATAAAGTCCTGAAAAAATGAACAAAAACATTATAAAAACTCGACAAGCAAAACAAAAAAAAAAATCCTCTTGGTGCATAAGACAGATCACTGAGCATCCCTCCAATGACACGCAATCACACATTGTGCTTTAATGGAATCATGCATTAACAGATGAACTTTTTCAATCAAACCAGACATTCAAACTGATCACAATTGTCTTCTCAATCGAATGTCAGCATATTTGTCCTTGTCACTACTATCATGGGTCTTATACAGGGTGTGGTATACTCGAAACTAGACTGTGTCCTGTCTTAGATGGGGTACCACATGTCCTGAAACCAGACATCATGATCGTCCTATCAACACTTTCAACTTTTGACAATGAAGATCAAGATGTTTGTTTGACTTGTTGGAATTAGCGAGTCTTATCTTTTTATTGATTTATCTTTGGCTTTGATCATGTTCCTATGTTGCTTGATGATGTCACTGAGTGATTTAGAGTGACCGGGATGGTTCGTGGTCCCTTTCTTTTTTGTTGTGATTGCTGTTTGTGGAATGTTTGTCACAAACTGGGGCAACTATATCATTGGGTGTCTGTGATAAGTACGTTCACTTTGTGAACGTCGCACATACCTCGACCCTTGATGTATGCACCCTAGGATGCTTCACTCATTCCTTGTGTGTGATGTGTCTGTCTTTTGCAAAAGGGGTTGCGTTTCAGCTCTGGCCTTCAATGCCATGATGCTCTGCATCCGCTTTGCTACATTAAATAAAGGTTCTCACCTACTTATGTGCATATGTGAAAGCAAGTTTTCCTTCATCTCTAACTGTCCTCTGTCTAATTTCTTCTTACTAACATTTCTTCCATCAGTCTTGGCAGTCCGTTCGAACCTATCGTCTTCTGTCATTCTTATCGATCACTTGGCCTCTTTTCTGGATTTTTCCGGCCAATTCCTCAAGGGGGCATGCATATGTCATTATTATTGTCTGGGGCATTTTCATTATTGTTCTTTGAAACAACGCTTAAAATCACATTGTCTCAAAGAGGGGCAAAATGTAGACACCTAAAAATGGTCAACGCTTGTGGAGTCATACTTTAACATTGGCGCATTGCCTTATTTTAGATTTTTGCGTCGCATTAACATTTCTTCTATGTTGTGTACTTGGTCTTTATCATTTGCGAGCATCGAGTCCTTCTTCTGCATTCTTCATTTGCCTCGCTTTCGAATTTGGTCTTGTCGATAACAATCTTCAGTCATGATTTTGGTCAATCCTTGTGCTTGGCAATTTTGTTATTTTGTGATCGATTTGTCATCGATCCTTGTCCTCTTGTCAATCTTGTCACCTTGTGATCGATTTGTCATCGATCCTCGTCCTTGTCAATCTCATCAATTTTGCGATTGATTTGTCATCGATCCTTGTCCTCTTCAATCATGTCAATTGGCGCATATCAATTTGGTCTCTTTATCAATATTGGTCAATTTGTCAACCAATCTCAATTGTTTATCAATCAAATCACTTATCAGTATGAATCATTTATCAATTCAAAATCATGATCGAATCGACATCAAATCAATCTTACATCAAGACCTAATTGTCGTCCTTGCATTTCTAATTTATCTTCTAGGTTTTATGATTTATTCATTTAATCTTGTTTGTCATCTCCCCTTTAGGTTAAATAATTTATTTATTTATCCTAAGTCTTCTTGTCACAATTAAATGTTTATTTAATTGGCTAATTAATTCCTCCTCTTTTTGTAAATTAATTAATGAATGAGAAATTATTAATTAATTTACCTAATTTCCAAGTCATCATTTCTAACCTAATTTTCTAATTTCTCCTAAATTCCTAAATGTCTATTTCTATTTCAAATTCTTGTCATAAATCCTTGCATAGAAATTTGTCATAAATTGTCATAAATCATCATAAATCCTTGCATAGCAATTTGTCATAACTTGTCATAATTTTGCTATTCTTGATTTGAATTTCTATTCAAATCACTTTCATGCTAATCTGGTCTTTTCTCCAATTTGTCTATAAATTGGATGAATTTCTTCAATCAAAACCCCTGACCCCTGATCCCTGATCCCTGGTCGAATCAATCACGCTTTGAGTATTCTTGCGCTATCATCTTGTCTACTTGCTTTCACATCATGCCTATGCACTAGTAGGTGAGATCCACAAACAAAGCTATTTGAAGGAGAAAGAAGGACAATGGAGCCACATGAAGGAGACATTCAAGTTTGCAATGGTTTGCGTTTGAATTGATGTCTTGTTTTCATATCTTTATTGAGTGTAATTAGGATTGTTATCACTGCATTTTAGTTTTTGTGATTGAACTAGGCTATTGTTTACTTTTCTTTGATGATTTCCAGATTTCCTATCTACACCTATCATTTCATATCAACTTGTAAAACAACTCAAGTTATCAAAAACCATATCAAAACTTGTAACACAACTCAAGTCTCCAAATCACATAAACTTGTAAAACAACTGAAGTTTCCCACCCATATCAGCTTGTAAAACAACTCATGTTTCCAACCCATATCAACTTGTAACACAAATCAGGCTTCACACATTGAACTTGAAACAAAGTGCAAAAACAAATCATATTTTGATTAACACAACACATTGATATCTATGCATAACTTGAAATATCGCAAATCAAAACAAGTTATATCGACACTCATATTGGACAAATCAATAAAACTCATGACAACAAAACACAACAATTCATAAATCACCTCATCTCGCAAATTTTTTTCGGATGCGCTAAAATAGGTTGTCTACGCGCTAAAATCTACCCATGCGCTAAGCTGTTTTTCCTACGTGCTACTCCATTCACCCTATGCACTAGACTGACTCTACGTGCTAATCTTTTCCCCCCATGCGCCACCTAACCTACCCTATGTGCTAAAACCTATCCATGCGCTAACCTATACCTAGCTGGCGCTACCTATTTGACCCTATGCGCTAGGTCTACCTATGCGCTAAAACCCCTTAGCCATGTGAACCCCTGTGACCCCTATGCGCTAGGTCTACCCTATGTGCTACCCTGTTGACCTGAAGTGCTACCCTACATTCTACATGCGCTATTTTCACTCCCTACGCTAACCTAGACTTTCTATGCACTACGCTATTTTATTTCGGACGCAGCCCTAAAATCAAGCTTCATGCGCTACCTAAATCTTCGTATGCGCTAATTTGTGACTTTGACGCGCTAAAACGCTAAAACCGAATTTCAAAAATAAAAAAATGACCAAAAACAACAAAATCAAAAATCAAAAAAGGGTCAAAAGTGTTGACTTACTAGTGGTCCATATGCGGTAGGTCTCTGGTACCTCCGAATGCGCTCAAAATGATGCCTGGAATACGGAATAGGCATTTTGACTTCTCTCCAAATTCTCTTTCTCCAAAGTCAACAATGCACAAATGAATCAAATCAAAACCCTTTTCCCCTTTTATAGGAGGAAAATGAAATTAGGGTTAGGAAACCGGGCATGTAATTTGCTCGCGGTCTCCCTTATACCCTGCACAATGTACATTATCGGGAGATGAATCAATTTCAAACATTTCACATAGACAAAATCATACACCCTACACACAAATCATCAAAATATTGATTCATCTCCCAAGGGGGCATCACGCATCAAATCAAATCTAGGGCACGACTTGCAAATCATAAGAGCAACACAAAAATTTCATTTGATCATAAATCACGATAAAGCATCATTTTCTTTGAAATAACATGTGCACAAGGATGATGAAAAGGAAACCCAGGAAATTGACCTGGATGTAGAAGGAACAGGGGAAGCCCAAGGTCCCAAAACTCGCACCCGTGGAAAGAGGAAGGAAAAGAAAGTGAATAAGGACCTGGAAGAGCTAAAAGCGGTTGGGGTGACCTATGACGAGCTGGTGACTAAAGCAGAGGATCTGCTGAAGAAAATTACTATGTAGTGTCTCCTTGGGTTCTTTGCTGTTTTTTGTTGTTTAGCTATTTTTTCTGTTCGCTGGTTTTTTGGACCAATCGCTTTGTATGAGGACTCTATTTTCTCAGCTTTTTATTTTATCTATGTTGTAATGGTTTCGGGTCCTTAAAATTGTTTTTTCATTCAATCAGAACATGTGCACACACGTCACTTCAAAGAGGGGCAAAATTTAGATGTATAAAAATGACCATATTCCTAAATGAATATTTTATGTTCATTTCTCTATTTAATTAAATCCAATTTAATTAAATTACCCGCATTCCTCTATTTAATTAAGTAAATTACTCAATTAAATTCACTATACTCATTTAATGAATAAATCATTTTATTCAATTAAATCCCCCCTATCTACTTTTAATTAAATTCAAATTTAATTAAATAGTTATCCTAAATTGAATAAATCTAATTTATTTAATTTCCCCAAATTACAACCAAATTGAATTAAATTAACTTTATTTCAATTAAATCTTATTATCCCTCCATCCACTTGCATTTTCCTACATCTCCCACTTGCTTCCTAAACCCCTTCCTAAATTCTTCTAGACCCTTCTAATCACTTCTAAATTAACCTAACCCATCTTCTAAACTTTGTCACATCCCTAAACAAAGGGAAGTCACTTCTCAAACCCTTAAAGTCTTTGATAACCATTAAAGGCTTCAAGTCTTCAACCACTTAATTTTCCAAAGTCTCCCAAACCATTAATGGTTAACTCAACCCTCTAGCATGATTAAAGAATTTCTTTTAACTCAACCTCCATGTAACCCAAGGGTCTCATCAAGCATTCATTGCTTTGACTATGGTTATCCCTTAATCATTTGCACAAGATTTTATCCTTGGATTAACTCTTAATCCATTGGGTAATCTTAACTTAGGCCTGACCCTTACCCTCTAGATAACCATAAGGTCTTCTCAGGCATTTAATGCCTCCGACCCCTTCTCTCAACCCAACCTTATGTTGACACTTGTCACCATTTCATTGGTGCAAATTGCAAACATGGATTCCCAACTTTCAAACTTAGCCCTTGATTAACTCTTTCAATCCTGAGCATCCATTGTCCTATTTTTGCTATAAATAGAGCTCTCATTCCTCCATTTTGAGAGAATCCAAGTTTGTAGTATCATACTTATGCTCAAATACATTCAAGCTTTCATAACATTTTTATGCTCATCATTTTAGCCTCTCTTTTAGATAGAAATTAGTCTAAATATGCATGTTTATAATACTTTCTTTATCATTTAGCTCAATCATAGACTAATATATCATGTTAGGATAGTATTCATACTAACTTTGTCATCTTATAGTTAGTTTATTGCATTTCTAGAATCATGCATAGTTTAGGATGCATCTCATATTAAAACCAACAAAAGCATCCCTCGTTCTTGCATTTGCCATCCCTAAACCATTTTGCTCAGTGATCTGAGAGCAAAAACATTGATTTGAGGGACCGTGTAAGATAGAGAACCATGGGACCCACCTTGGGAAGCTGAGTGATACTTCATTACTCCATAGCTTGCACCAAGAAGTCCTGTGGGTGTGTGAGCAAGGCTCCCTAAAGCTCCGTTTTTCGCATATTGAGTTCTATCGACCCACTTTTCCTGCATACAGTTTGTTTTATGGCTATCCACTGTAATGGTTCCATTATCGATTAGATCTTGGATAAGGTGTTTCAATCTCTGACAATCATTTGTTAGGTGTCCTTTATGCCGATGATATTTACAAAAATGATTGTCATTCTACCAATTGGGCTTGACTGGTGGTTCATAATTTCTTTTTTCTAGAAAAACAATTAATTTATTAGCAATTAAAGTTTTTAGAGCTGATTCTAAAGATTCTCCAATGTTTGTGAATTTTCTTTGAGGATTGGAGAAAAAAGACTTAGCTCTGTTGTTTTCCGGATTGTTATTGCTTGGGTTTTGACTTGATAGATTGAAAATTGGTTGTTGTTATTTTGTATTACTATTATCGTCATTCCCTTCATTGCTGACATTCCTATTCTTTGACCAGATTTTGGGTTTGTCATTGTTGTTGTTGTATGAATTATTGTAAAGTTTTAGTTCTCCTTTCTTTACCATTGAGTTCTCTATTTTTAGACCATTCTCGATCATTTTGGCAAAAGAGGGAGGACATTGCATCCTTAGTCGATAACTCAATTCACTGATAAGATTATCAATGAATATGTCCATTTTTTCTTGCTTAGGTACATCCCAAGGATACCTATTAAACATGCATTTCCATCATTGTAAGAAAATCATAAAGGATTCACCATTCTTTTGTTTAACATTGCAAAGATCTAGCATTGTTATTTCATTCCTTATATTGTAGGAATATTGTGAAATAAACCTATTCACAAGTTCTTCAAAGGATTTGATTGCGGATGGTAATCTTATAAACCACTCCAGTGATTATCCATTTAAACTCCTAGGAAAAAGACAAATAAGGTAAGTTTCATCGTGAGCAAATTCCATGCTCATAGTACCAAAATCCCTAATGTGATCTTTAGGATCAGATTTTCCGTCGTATTTGTCATATTTAGGAATCTCGCAATATTGCGGAAATGGTATCATATTCAGATTTTTATCAAAAGGATATGGGCATATATCTTCTAATGAATATTTCTTGGAGCTTGTCCCATTTTGCATGTCTTGTATTTGTTGTTGAAGAGTTTTTATTTGTTGAGTAAGGTTGGATAAGGGATTGTCTACATAGTTTCTTCTTGTTTCTTCGTGAGTCTTTTTGTCACTACGCTCTTTTCTTTTATCATCCCTTTCTTTCCTTTTTTCTTCATTACTTTCTTTGTTCACATCTTCCTTATTTTGCTCGTCTGTGTTTTGGGTGTTACTTGTGATAGTTCTGATACTTAATGTTAAGTACAGATGCCAAGCTAATAAGATGAGAGGGGGGGGGGTGAATCATACAACCTTAATCTTTCATAAAAACAACAGATTCAACCTCGATAACATATACTGCAGTAATATAACCAAAATTACTAAACATGCAAACTCAAAAGCATATAAACATCATAAAACACATAACACCAGATTTAACGTGGAAACCCAAATAGGGAAAAACCACTGTGGGATTTCAGACCCACTAAGAAATATACTCTTCTAGAGTATGCTCGGTTAAAAGCAAATCCTATTAAAGATTACAAACACATTGCTAGATGTGACCCGGTTAAGGGATTTCCCTCAGATCTGTTAGGATCTTCACCTTGTTAGAAGTGACCTTGTTAAAGGATTTCAAACACTCAATCAGAATGTCACCTTGCTAGAGGGTTTTACAAATAAGACTGTTAAGTCCACTCGGTTAAGAGATTTTCTATCACTTCACAAAATAACAGTAATAAAAATCTATCTGCAACTTCACATCAAAAAATGCTAAAGCAGATTCTTATTTGCTCAATACAATCTAGGACTTATCTTGTCCTACTCTGTTATTCAAACAGGTCTTCAAGCTTCTGTGCTCGGTAATCACTATGTGGCATCCTTATGCATACTCTTGCCCGCATACATTGTTTATCAATAGTTCCTTATTTATAAACAATTTGCCAACAACTTAATCTCCTTGATCACATATCTCATGATCAATCACAGCCATCAAATCTTCAATCTTGACCAGGTTCAATGTATCCTTCAATCTGAAAATGTTTTACCCTACCTTGGAACTTGCATACATTTCTTGGAACTTGTGCTAGGGTATTGCGGTTCAATATGAGCTGTAGATCTTCTTGCCAATTTTCCTTTACCATAGATTCTTTAAGGAGCTTCATGCACAACATACCAATCATTTAATCAGTTCCAGCTCATCATCTTCCTTCATTAAATAATGCTTTTATTCATTCAATGCATTCTGTTACTACTCGGTTGCAACTCGGTAAATACTAAACTTCACTTGGTAGACATTCTGCCTTCATTAACCGATAGCGATAACCTTAGGGTTTACCGACTAGGTTCCTTAGGGTTTACCGACTAGGTTCTTTGCTCGGTAACATAGTATAGTATTAACCTTACAATCAATCAACATATGTAGGATATCAAAACAATCTAAACATCATGATCTCATCATTGTCTAACTCGGTAATAGTTGCCCATTGAATAACTTATTCCTCCCCTTATTCATCACATTCTTTCTATGTCTTTTACCAACATCTTTATACTCATCAAATCATACTTCTTAAGATATGGCAACATCATACTGAATTAGAAAATCAATTTCTTGACATCAATGACAAAATAATAATATTAAGACAGTAAACATCCTTAATCAGTTATATCCATAATCATCAACAACCTTCTCAATATCCTTATTGAAATGCCAACAATCTCCCTTTATCTGTTATAATGCCAACAACTTGTCTCTGCATCTTGTTTCAAGCTTTCTATGTTAAATTCTTGTGGTAGTTTAGCTCTAGATTTTGCCAACATCAAGAGATATTTTTCTTTTTGTTTTGCCAACAATTTTTCCATTAGCCTATCAAATTTGAAATATTGCTCAAGGTCTCTAATGGTTCTATTGACTGCTTCTTCGTCAACAATGGTAAATTCAAAAGTGTGGAATACAGAAGTATCTTCTTCCTCCATTTGTTGTTGTTTTCTAAGTTGTTCATGTTGGGCTCTAGTCCAAACTGGCATGTGTTTATTTCAAAGTTGTTGAAAGTTTCAAAGGACAAAGTCAATAAGTGATTATTGGTTTAGGAAGATATGCTTTGTTGATCTTACCACTATTGTTTGTTCATTGGGATAAAGCGTCTCTTTTTTGAAAGACATGTCTTTGTAAAGTTTCACAGTCAAATTTTGTACCGCAGCCACGTAAGTAGTGACGAAAACGGTGTAGGAATGTCTTATGTTTCAGTAAGATCTTGCGATTGATATACAAGAATCTTATCCTTTTCTGAGTAGCTTTATAACTGGGTTTTCTTTTCTTAAGGTGATACTTAAAAGTCATATAAGCATTTGACAATTCACAAGTTTGTTTGATTCCAATGTTGGTGCGATTTTGGTTTTGATATAACCTAGGTTCAAAATAGGAAAGATATATCTAAGATTAGGAACCTAGTATAGATTTGATAAAGCTTCGTCATAGAGGATTTGATTATCCTGATGAGAAACTTGACAAAGATGTTGATTTTTGCACTTAAGATGGTTGAATCGATAGCTTATTAAATGTTGATGTTTACAAAACCTTTTGAGTATAACTTGTTGGATTAGCAACCTAGTTGTTTGAGCTAGTTTGAAAATACGTGATGGTTTTAGAGACAAACCTACTTCAAGAATTATTTTGATATTGATGTTTTGACACTTTGATTTTGATTTGGTGTTTCAAGTGTTGGAAAGCTTTTGTATTACCCTTTTGATCAAAATTTTTCAGAAATTTGTTGGATTTTTGCTCTCTCGTAGATGATAATTTTCTTCAATTTTTGACCATTCGGAACATGTTATAGACATAGAAGACATAATGTTTAATAAAAAAAATGCATAAGCAAGTACAATCCCTATGGCAAGCTGAGACAATAGTTGTTGAATCTCACATGGAGTTTCCCCCAAGGCTACGCTATTCAAAGCGGATATTTAGATGCTTGACCCCACTGGCTCCACCCTCGACACTCACTTCTTCGGGACAGCCAAGCACCAGTTTCCATGAAATCTCCTCATGGAAAACTTTATATCTCTACTAGGAACCGTATGTATGTGAGCTGCTTCAGAGGTCCGACCTCTTGCGCCAACAACTAGAAGGATTTTGGCAACTAGTATAAGTGGTTTTTAGTAAAGGCTTCTGGTTATGTGGCCATACATGCAGCACTTTCAGCTTTGTAAATACAGAAGGTTCCCAGCTTATAGAGGTTATGCTCCATAGGGTTTATGGGGAAACATAATGTCGGTATGAACTTATGAGCACATGTTGTTTGAGACTTTCGCCACAAACATGATTTATTTATAGTGGATTGGAAGGACTCGGTATTAGCCCGTTTCCACTTTAGGTCATTCCCCTCTCATTGGCTCCCTCAAGGCAGCTCGAGAAGGCAGGCCCTCTAAAAGGATTTAATTGCTTGAAAGTAAAGAAAGCATAAAAGAGTGGGTTTGGCTTTTTGATCACCCAATTAAGAGGAGAGCATATACCTACCACTTTCGAGACACGAAATACAAGTGTTCTTTTTAACCTTTTCAAAGCAATTATTGGCTAAGTCCTATTTGGAGATGTTGCTCCAACAAGCATGGTGTTTATTTTAGCCCTTTTAAAAGTCTATGTGCAACTATTTTAGAGAAAATACCAAAAATACAAGTTGCATGTTGTCAATTCATCCTCTTAGTTAAACTAGGTGAACAAGATATGATATATTACTTCCCAAATGAAGAATTTTAATTAGCTAGATGATAAAATGCATAAAATTTGCTTTAAATGCCATCCTGCACATGCATGTTAGTAATCTAACAAATCTAATTTCTTGGACATTCGGACCTGCAAGAAAATTTTGTCATTTTTATAAACAGAAGCGCTATGCTAACATATGCGCTATCTTTCTATTGAAAAGCGCTAAACTGCAGATCAAAAATGCTAACTTAGACTACAAAAGCGCTGCTCTGTAGATACAAAAGCATGATTTCTTTGACATATGTGCTAACCTATGATGCAAATGCATGATCCTGTGATACAAATGCACAGAATTTAAGACAAAAGCGCTAACCTATATGACATATGCGTTAACCTATGATGCAAATGCACAGTTTTTCAGATAAAAGCGCTAACCTGCATGACATATGCACTAACCTATGATGCAAATGCGCTAATCTATCGAACAAAAGTGCTGTCAGAATTCACACATACGTGAATCTGCATTACAAATGCATTGATTTAACTTTTTGCAAGATTTTTTAAAGGTATATGTGAGGTCCAGCCCCACTGTGGGTGCCAAAATGTGTGAGCTTGAATTTCATCCTCAGAATGTTACCTGTAATAAGTTAGTTTCACAAAATACAAATGAAAATGTATAAAGGAAATCCAAATTCAACCAATGAAACTACATGAAATACATATTAAAATAAAACATTATTTTACCTTCATGGCTTATGTCTCATTGTGTCCTAACTCCACTATTCCTGGTTGCAGATGGTGTGCTCTCAGACAATGCACTGTTGCCTTCCAAGATGGCATATGAAGAATGGACTGATAACTTGTAGTTAACTGACACTATGATATGCAAATGCTAGATGGGTATGCTAAAATAATTATACTATGATGCTATATGATAATTGCTATATTGCCATTTGCTTCAAAAACTCACAGATGCATAAGATTAGCTTGAAAAATGCACTTGTAGTCTCTTGAAGTCTAACTCTCTCTCAACTGAAGCTCTTGGTTTTATAGACTTTGAGAGGATAAGATGATGTGGCTTAGATCAACGGTTCTGATTAGATCTACAGATTTGGATGGCCATGAGCAAGAGTGAAGGTTGAGAGAAAGGGGGAAGGAGAAGACAAGTGTCACTCATCTCACCTTGACTGGGTTGCTGACTGAGGGAATCTAAGGATGGTTGGAGGAAATTTAGGCATGAGAGGACAAGTGGACTCAAGTCCTTCCTAAGATGTAGGGAGTGTTGGAGAGAATATAGGAAATGGTTATGAAATATGTGTATGTACATAATTTTCATTAAGTTTGGTGGTTGGAGATAAATGATAAATTAATATTTAAAAAATATTAATATCCTTAGCCACATGTTTGATGAGTTGGCAAAGGGAAGATGAAGTGGAGATGGAAGAATGAGTTGGATAAGGGGTTTAAATAATTTAAGAACTATTTAATATTTGAGACCATAGGATAGGAGAATAACTATTAAATATTGGATATTTAATTGTTTGGAGGAGATAATTAAATATTAGATATTTAATTAACTTGATTAAAAATATAATTAAATATTAGATATTTAATTAACTTGATTAAAAGGATAATTAAATATTAGATATTTAATTAATTAGAAGAATATGATAGATGAATTAATTAATAAAATATTAATTAATGGAAAGACATGAAAATGAATTAAATAAATTAATCTTTTCAAATTAACCATTTCATAGAAGAATTATTATTAAATAAATATAAAATATTTATTTAATTGTTCATAGCAAATTTTTATGTGTATACAGAAACTGTAAGGTGGTTACAAATTGCAGCATCGTAGGATGATGCCACGTGTCTCATGTTGGTCAGGAACCGCTGATGGAGTTCGACAGAAAGATGAGGTGTTGCTTATTTGTCACAATTTTGTGGGGCCATTGATACAGATGAAAGGTCAAGTGCTGAGTCGACAAGAGATGGTCGTTGGAGGCCAGCTTGGAGGATGATCAACGACTAGTTTTCAAAATTTTTAAATACAATGTTATGAGCCATTGTTTCGCTCACGCGAATATTAATGGCGGATGAAACATTTGCGTCCTTTCCCAGACAATAATTAAAAGACTATTAAAAGGTTTTTCATTTGCAAAAGATTTCATAAGCAATTTTGAAGAATTTCTTGCTGCTGAAGGAGACTGAAACGACCCTTTGCGACACAAAATTGTCATCTATAGCGAAAATCAAAAGCAATAAGTTTATCTGCGCTCTCCATATGTTCTTGTAACAAATTGATATTACAAATTGTGTGTAAGGTTGCAAGAAGAAAATTCAATTTGTTCTAGGGTTAAGATACTAGATAGAAAATAGTGAAATATATTTGAATTACTCTGGTAATTTAAAAATCTTGTAATAGTCCTAGTTTTATTTCCAAAATTTGGAGATATAGTAGAAAGCCCTAGTTGTAGAAGATGGCTCCCTCACAGAAACATTCAGGGCAAGTGGATTATATGAAAAGAAATCTTTATGATTATTTCTTGGACCAATTAAAGCCTTCTACAAATGATAAGCAACAGGGGCAGAGGTTTATGGATGGAAAAATCCTAGGGGAAGGGTTAACTGACAAAGCATTCTGCTTGGCAGATGCTAATATACCGGCAACTGGGTTAGAGAATTTAAAATTATGGTATGGACAAAGGAAATTAAATTCCCCATTATCCAGTCCTTGGCAGTATGATCTAGGCAAGTTGGTAGTACTAGGTGTTTTTATGGATGTAGATTTACTCAAGGTTGTTGCAGACATATATAAACCAGTTTCAAGGGTTATTAGGGGAAATGCTGGAGAGATTCTGTTAACCATCATAAGGGAGGAATTTCAAGAGATTTTTGACTTGTATAAACCATCCCCTAGCCTGGCACCAATAGATTTAAATGAACAAAATGTAGAGTATTACAAGATTAAGGAATTGATTAGAAATAATTTCCTTCCAATGCATTTAGCTAGAGTAGGAAGTACAAAATACCATATCAGCCCTAGTTCAGAAGAGCCATTTCCAATTGGTGCTTTTACTCCCTATTTCTAGGCTAATTTCGTTTCTCTATGCCAAATATTGGGTTTTAAACCCATTACATTAATGCCGCCTGATTTTATGTACATGGCTATGTAGATACAACATCTGGATTTTACAGTAGTTTTTGACTTTGCCCCTTATCTTGAGGAAAAGATTCATGAGGGGTTATTAGACATTAAGAATCAAGTTGTTGGGGTTAAGTTCTCTTGGTATTCTTTACTCATGCATATGTTCCTTTCAAGGAATGCAGATTATTTTGAGGATACCATGAACCTCAGAAGGACAATAGATAATTAGGAGATTCCAATACAACTCTGGATCATAGACATGTCATGGGATAGACAAGAGGCTAGCTATATAAGATTTGATAACAACTTTGCCTCTAGGTTAAGAGAAAGGTTGACAGTGAATCCACCAAGGATTCCTAAGGAATTGCATGAATTTGTGAGACCCAAGGAAAGGGTGCCTCTTGCTAGAATTGAAGATAATTTGGGGGATTTTATTACGTACTCTATAAGTAACGTAGTCAAAATCTATGGCTTTTTTGGACAACCTCATGTACTTCCCTTCAATGTTCCTTTGAGAATGGATTTTGTTGAGGTGATGTGGCAAATTGGATGTTTTCAGGATAAATATTTAAAAGGAAAAGGAAAAGGGACATTTTTCCTGGATTACACCATTATCCCTTACTTTGTGATTATAAAGGGAGGACATGAGCACTTTGACAAATTCTTTGCTCCATATCATCTGGGGGTAAGTATAGCTAGAAACAATGATCCTGAGGATTTTTACAACAAATTTAGAAGGAGAATAAAAGGATCTCTCTTGCCCCATGTGCATAATTTTCCCGAGGACTTAATTAGGAATGAATTTGACCCCATGATGCAGGAATGGAGAAAAGATAAGTGAATAATTTTTAGAAAATTATGGGCTCCTATTGAGAAGATGGATCCAAAAT
Organism: Cryptomeria japonica; assembly: GCF_030272615.1. NCBI lineage: Eukaryota > Viridiplantae > Streptophyta > Pinopsida > Cupressales > Cupressaceae > Cryptomeria > Cryptomeria japonica. Next base: position 428,233,588 of record NC_081413.1, on the reverse strand, counting down.
ACGATCCATTAAAGGAGTTTTCCCCATTCCATGCCAAAATTGAATTTATAATGAATTTTTTTGATGAATTGACGAAGGTCTTAAGGGAGAAGCTAGCTAGACTTGAAGAAGTTTATGGGCGATAACAATTAAGCTCACAACCTCCTGTATCCTAGAGAGCAAGTGGTTTGATGACAGAGAGGCCTATTTAGGAATCTCCTCACAAAAGAGTTAGGGAAGAATTAAGTGAGGAAGAAGATAGTAGCAATGATAGTGGGAGATTCATAAGGAGAAAGGGTATGAAGATGATGAGTTCAGAGCCTTTCCCCAAGATACAAACTAAGCCTTTTCAAGGAGTTAGGATCATTTATCTTGAAGATTCTGACAGAACTCCCTCGCCATTAGCTGTATCTTTTTCACCAGTAAGGCAAGATGCAGAACAGGTGGAGGAAGAGAGGTTTGTTGCAACAAGTGTAGAAATGCAGATTGGTATTCCTATATTGCCTCCTAATTTGGAGTTGGATATTACTCCCTTGGATATCCAGGGTAAAGCCTTTAAAGATGCAAGAAAGGAGGCATGTGATAATTTCCTTGAGGATGATGCATTTGTAAGAAGCCCAGCCTTTTTGCAGTTATAATGGAAGACAAACATTGAGGAATACAAAGGAAGGATTACTAAGAGGAAGGCCCAAAGGCCAAATAGATCAGACCAAGAAATCCAAGAGGAAGTAAAAAATGAAATGAAGTAAGAGTTCAAGGAAATTACTGCTGATGAGCGTAGGAAAATTGTAAGTTAGGTTGGAGTCTTGATATTGCTAGTATGGGATATAGCAGATGCATTGGAATTTGACGCAATCATGAAATCAAAGGAAGAAGAAGCAGGGTTAGCATTAAGAGGGTCAGAATTTGCAGATGATTATGCAACCTTGGCTATATGGGCACTGGAGCAAGGACCTAGAAAGCCTAACATCAGTGATTTAAACCCCAACTTGAGGGGAAGCTTAATTATAAATAGAGCAGCTAACACATCAAGTGTAGAGGCTGCAAAATTGAATGTTGATGTTGCTAAGATGGCACATGAGATTGCAAAAAAGGAATATTGAGAGAAGGCCAAGCTGATGAAGAAATTTGACAATGTTTTTAATGATTATAATGCATCTCAGAAAAGGTGTGTGGAGTTGTAAACAAGAGTGAAACTCCTTGAGCAAGGACAAATAAAGGTTTCTTATCCCACACTTATAGGACTGTTTGAGCCATCAACATCTAGGTCACCACCTATGGTCCAAGGAGGAGAAGCACCTCAATTAAATACAAGTACTAATATCCCTGGCATGGTATGAGTCCCATATGATGATGATGATGATGAGCTTGATATTACTAAATCAACTGAACCAAATGAATGTAATCTTTTAGAGAAAATAGTTGAATTAGAAAGTAAATTGAAAGAATAAGAGAAACAATAAGCTGAGGAGAAAAAGGATATAGTTAGCTCAGTGCTAACTCATTTGAATGAGAAAATTGAAAGCAGGTTAAACAATATTCATGCCTTATATTCTTTAGTTTTTGATGCTATTAAAAAGTTTAATGATGATAAAGAAGTGGCAATTCCCTCATTCACAAAGTGGTTACAAAGGGGAAATGAGCTTAGAATGATGTCTATGGCCTCTAAATTTCATACTGAGAGGCCACATGCACTCCAACAAACATATTTGTTGGTGAAATCAATGCAGGAAGCCCAAATTCTGCTAGAAAATATAGAAAGAAAGGTAAGGGAATTGATGAAGAGTTTTAATGAATTAGAAAAAACTCTTTTGCTAGATATTGAAGATAGAGAAGGGGTAGTTAAGGCTTTGCAGTCTTAGAAGGAAGAGGCAGAGAGAGTCATCAACACCCAAGTAGAAATGATTTGTGATGAGCTAAATATGGATATGCTGGAGGATAGTATGCATAAAATAATTGCTACAGGGATATTTTTTGAAACTTTTGAAAGAGAGGCAAACCAAGTAGCCTTTAAGTATATTCCATATAGGGCAAAAGCTGATGAAGTAATGAATTTTAATTAGTAATCCGATGAAGATTATAGTGCATGGAGTGGCATGTATTTGAATGATGAATATAAAGTTGTAAACAATTTGCATAACTATTTTTGTTTTCTAGTGGCAGATATTTTGGAACCCGTAAGACAGGATGGGGGTAATTTTCATCACGAGTTTTGAAGAAAGTGGGTGTATATTTTGATCCAGCATAAGCAAGTTCGAAGATGATTGTTTTGTATAACAGAATGCGGTTATGTATAGTCATTCTAAGATGAGAGGTGTCTCCTCTGGCATGAAGCTTGTTTGCTCCCTTGTCTTTTATAAAAGGGAATTCAGGGCTATGAGATGGGGTTCAGAATTTTGGTCCCAAAAGTGTTCCGAATTTCTATTTCCAAATAGCAAAGTCTTAGTGAAACAAAAGGATTGTAAAAGGTCATTTTATAGAGAAAAAAAATAGAAAGAGTCTTGTGTCTATACATTTTGCAGGTTCTTGAAGGAGTTATGTATGGATTGTATTCTTAAAGAGACAACAAAATTAATAAATAAATATACGATTCAAACCCATTTCTCTCCAGTGTGTTGTTCTATCATGTTTTGAATGCATATTATCAAGGATTTTATCATTCATTTCATGGTGTATGTAATTTTTTGTTCATGCTTTGGTCTTAGAGGTCAATTAAATGCTTGAATAAAATTGCAGAGTGATAGGGATCTTTACAATGATTTTGATAAGTAGTTTTGGGTGGGGATTACAAATACGATGTATTGCAAGGCAATATTATCTTTGGTTATATGTTGTTAGATAAATTATGTCAAAAGTACAGTCTAATGCAATATGAATTCATGTACCCAATGGGATAAGGCACTGATCATAGTTAAGTGAATGCCTAGGTATTTATTTACTGTTCGGAATCACCATTGGTTTGCTATAACTGGTTGAATATCATAATATTTTCATTTTATATGAAGGTTGTCATATGTGTTAGTCATCTCATGCTTCAAGCAAGTTGAGGATCACTGAGGAATTCGCCATTCCTGAGCATTCTCCCTTATTGTTGAGTCTTTATATGAGATTATCTGCTTTGTTTCATGCATGATTTGTGAGTGTGGTGTAAAATCACATATAAGCATGGGGATCACCCTCCCTGGTTCTGTAGAGCCTAAAGCGTAGAAGGATCTCGCATCCTTGTCATTATTGTTCCAAGTCTAAAGAATATTAAACAGTTGGAAGTGGCTTTCCATAGATATTTTCTAGGGAAAACAACCTGGTCTCTACGTTTGAGTTAGTGTAAAACCATTTTTGGGCACCATCAAAAAATGGTGACTTTGCCGGGAAAATGAATGATAAAGAGAATCTGGTTACAAAGTTCTTGTTTAAAATATAGTAGAAGTTTTCTTAATATCTCTGTGATTTGACGGTTGAGCCCACGGTTCTATATTTTGTTTCATGTTTTCCTGTGAAAAGGGTGTTCTACATTTTTGTGAGAAAGATATTCCGGTTTATGAACAAGGTTCACAGATTTCTTTCAAGAATTATCAAGTAGTATATTATTTGATATCCCAAAGTAATTTGGGTGGCGACTCTGAGGTTTTTACGCAGTGCCTATATCTTTGAATAATTCTAACAAATATTTGAAGGACTCTACTACTATGAGTAAAGCAAAGAATACTAGATGTTACATGAAGCTGCACCCTAAAGAAAAACTGGAAGAGCTTCAGGGACCTCCGCAGAGACAAGGAACAAGAAGAAATGCAAATACAAGCGCCACTCCCTCATCATGGAAGCCCAAGCATAAGAATGCAAGTAAGTCACAGTTAAAATCTGTTACTAAGGTTCATACATCATCTTCCAAAAGTTATGAATCAGATAGTTTAGGATTTTTTAATTCTTTATTTGATACACTTATACAAGAAGAAATGCAACCACAAAGGAAAGAATGCACTCAAGTTCAATATTCAGAGAAGGCAAGAGGTCAGAGTAGAAGTAGAATTCATCAAAGAAAGAATGCTATTGGTGTACCTCCTCCTCCAGGTCTCGTAACAAATTTTTCTCGTAGTTATGAATCCGTACGAGAACAGAATGATGTGAACTTCATTGACTTAGATGACACTTCTAGATTTGAAATAACTTTGCCAGATCCAGAAGAAGTTTTTGGAGATATAGATACATTGAGAAGAGAACTCCAGGAACATATAGATCTCAGAAGTAAGAGATAAAAGGGAAATGAATCTGAGGTTATTAGAACTGTGATAGAAAGAGATGGTGTGATAAGACAGTTAGCAACACTCAAAGCCTTAGAGCAAGAAAATGATAAACCTAGTGTTGAGGGCCCTGTTCTAAGAGAGATTGTAGATAAGAAATCTAAAAATGTCATAAGGGAAAGGGCTAAGAATAATGTGGATAACCAGAGGTTAGCTGATCTTAGCCAACCAAATATTCAGGTTCCTAAATTAGACTTGGATAAAGGAAAACAAAAAGTGTCTGTTGTTAAGATAGATGATAGGAAGTCTTCAACTATCCCAGATTTAAGCCTAAATTTATCCCAAGTTGACATTGATCTAGAAACAACCAGGATAGAAAATGACACTCTTGCAAAAGAGTTGAAGAGAGTTGAAATGGAAGCCTCAAATGCAGAGATGAAAAAGGAAAATTGATTTCCTTAAGTTGTCAACTTTAAATAATGCTTCATTTATTGCATGTCCATCTGAAACTCGGGCTATTTTTGGTGCAATGCCAAATGTCATAATGAGTGTTCCATCTCAAAATGACCAAAGTACTAAGAACACTGGGATTCCACTTATTGGACAGAAAATTCAGGTAACTACTCAAAATAGTAATCATCCCTAATGTCCTAAAAATTTTAACACAACTGCAGGGGTTAATATTAGAATAGATGATACTGCAACTAATACTACAACAAGTGTTGCAGGACGAGCTGCAATAGGGAAATTTGAAAGAAGACCTATCCATCTAGAGAGGTATAGGCAATTACATTTTGATGGGATCCTAGGATATCCCAATATTATCCCAAATGACTTAAGGGATAAATTTAGTAAATTCGCAGGTAATAATGTTATAACTAGCGAGGAACACCTAAGGGCATTCACTGATAAGTTGAATGATTATGAGGTGGAGCATGAAGACGTGGTTATGAAATTATTTGTTCAATCTTTGATAGAGGATGTCAAGGATTGGTATAGGGGATTGCCAACTGCAAGTATTAGTTCCTAGGAGGAATTTGAGAGATTTTTCAAGGAGCAGTATGGTGACAAAACAAACCCCAGTTTCATGTTAAACGAGTTCAATAACATCAAGAAGTCATTGAACGAGGATGTGTCTGATTTTAATATCAGATTTCAGAAAGCTATGCATAAGTTGTTTCAAGTGTTAAGGTTGGGTGACAATGTTTGTATGAATACATATATGAATACATTTGATGCAAAAATGACATATATACTTAGAGACAAGGATCCTCAAACTCTAAGAGATGTATTTAGAATAACTATAAATGTGGAAGGAAATAGAATAGCTTCAGGTAAGCTCAGAAGAAGAGAGGATCCTAGATTTTCTAAAAATGCCAAAGATAAAATTGAAAAGTCTTTCGGTACAAAACCTAAAGAAGAAGAAAGAAGGGACAAGGTACTTAATACCTTGAAGGATTTAAAATTGACTGTGGCAAAAAATGACAAGAGTTCTGTACTAGAAAAGCCATAGTTCAATAAATTCGATAGACCACTAAGATTGCAAGATTACCCTTACAATACAAATTGGAAAGATGGAAAGCCTTTCCAATAGCAAAAGGGTAAACAAGAACAACAAACCCCTGACCCATTACAAAAAAATACAGTGAACATGGTGGATGATACTCCCTGGTGTGTTGCTTGTCAATCACCTCATTCACCTGAATATTGTGCTATAGCACAATTTATTTTTGCTAAGGATGAGACACATGAAGAAGAGAAAGAAACCTTTGAAGGCGACAATTTTGATTTTCTTATGATTTATTCCTATCTTGGAGAAGCAGAATATTCTTCTGATATTGAGACTCAAGACTTTGATATAGATAATCAAAGGAAAATAAATGAAACATATCATCAACAGGTTTTTTCTGACGAGGATTTATCTGTTGATGACCGAATGTGCAATGCTCAACAAGGTGAGTGTTATGTGTCCTTGAGAAGACCCTCAAATGAAGAAATGGCTAAAAAAATAGCTGCTATGGTAGCTCAGGTAAAAAACAATTATCAATTGAGAAACTGTTAATAAGATGAGAGGTGGGGGGGGGGTGAATCATAAAAACTCACTCTGCAATATATTTATCAGATTCAACCTCGGTAGCCTTTACAGCTATGCAACTATGACTGTAAATCATTCCAACTCATAAACACATACACTTAAGACATCATAACACATTTAACACCAGATTTAATGTGGAAACCCAAATAGGGAAAAACCACTGTGGGATTTCAGACCCACTAAGAAATATACCCTTCTAGAGGATGCTCGGTTAAAAGCCAATCTTGTTACAGATTACATAAACACATTGGTAGATGTGACCCGGTTAAGGGATTTCCCTCAGACTTGTTAGAGTCTTGCACTTTGTTAGAAGTGACCTTGTCAAAGGATTTCAAACACTCATTTAGAATGTTACCTTGCTAGAGGATTTACAAATAAGTCTGTTAGGTCCACTTGGTTAAGAGATTTCCTGTCACTTACAACATAAATAATAGTATAAGATATATCTACAACTTCACATCTGAAATGCTAAAGCAGACTCTATGTGCTCAAAATAATCTTGTCATAAGACTTATCTTGCTCCTTGCTGGGCTTCTCAATCTATTCTTTAATTAGATATTCAATCTTCTGTACTCGGTGATCACTACTGTAGTATCACTTTTCCTCTATTTGCCTGCATACATTGTTCATCAATAATTTCTTATTTATAAACAATTCCTAACCGCTTAATCTCCTTGATCACATTTCCCAGGATCAATCTTAACCATTAGATCTTTAAACTTAACTAGGTTCATTGTATCTTTCGATCTGAAAATGTTTTACCTCTCCTTGGAACTTGTATTCCTTCCTTGGAACTTGTGCTAGGTTATGACCGTTCAATCTGCGCTGTAGATCTAACTCCTGTATTTTCATTGTCATAGATCCTTAACAAACTTCTTTCAGGACATACCAATCACCTATACATCTCCAACTCATTGGCATCCTTCATTTAATAATGCTTTTATCCATCCAATGCATTCTGTTATTACTCGGTTGTTACTCGGTAAATACTGAATCTTTACTCAGTAGACATTATGCCTTCTTTAACCGATATCGATAACCTTAGGGTTTACCAACTAGCATATTGCTCGGTAACATAGAATAGTATCAAACCTTAACTCATCTAATGAATGAAATCTTTTCTCCTTCTTGTTCAGTCTTTGAATACTCATATATATAGGATATCAAAATAATCAAAACAACAAAATCTCATCATTGTCTAACTTGGTAATAGTTGCCCATTGAATAACTTATCACTCCCCTTCATTTTCATTCTTTCTATGTCACTTACCAACATCTTTATACTTATCAAAACATACTCACTAAGATATGGCAACATCATACTGAATCAGAAAATCAATTGCTTGACATCAATGACAAAATAATATTATTAAGACAATACTCATCCTCTCTCAATTATATCCATAATCTTCAACAACCTTCTCAATATCCTCGTACCAACAAACTTACTGGAATGCCAACAATCTCCCTTTGTGAAATGCTAACAGAAACAGGGTTGTAGGTGAAGATCAGGGCAAGCCTTTGGGTCTATTTGTCAAAGAATTAAAAAATAAAGGAAAAAAGGTCAAGGAGGATAAATTAGTGAAAGAAGCAATCAAAATTAAGGAGTTCAAGAGATAGGAGTGGGATAAGAAAGAAGAGGTTGTGAAAACTATTGAAAAAAATTCTCCACTTAAGATGAAAGAAAAGATAGTTGAAAAGTCTACTTCGTCTGTTGAAGGAGACTCATAGAAGACACAAAATATTGAAGGCAACATACCCAATAAATATGAAGAACAATCAGGTATGTCACTTGATCTACCAAATTACACGCCTGTGGATATGATTCAGTTGCTTTCTCATATTACAATTAAGGTTCCTTTGCAAGAGATGTTAAGAATTAAAGAGCATAGGGAGAAAGCCATGGCTTGGGTCAAAGGTGCTTCCCATTATGTTGAAATTGAGAATAAGAATATATCTCATAATATAAAGGAACGAGTGATTAGAAATGAAACAAAGGATAAAGAGTTAGAGGGAATGGTTTCCCAGATTCCCAAAATTTACCTGGAAGATACAGTAGGGGAGAGCCCTGACAATGTAGATCCTTTCTTTCTAAGTGTTATTATTAATGGAGGAGTCTTGAAGAATTGTATGATTGATTCCCCGGCCTCAAATAATGTCATGCTAGTAAGGATAATGAAGTCCATGGGTTTAAAGGTAGATACTCCTCACAGAAGATGTTGTGCTATGGATTCAAGAGAAGTGCCTGTGATAAGAACTATAAAGGCATTACCTTATAAACTTGCTACTTTCCTTGAAAAAGAATTAATTATGAGTGTCCTAGTTGTGGATATTCCACCTCATTATGGGATGCTATTATCAAGAAAATGGAGTGCCTCTATGGGTGGAAGTTTGCAATGTGCCTTGTCTTATGCTACTTTTTGCATCAATGGTAAAAATGTAAAGGTCAAAAGAGAATCCAAGGTACCATATATGATGGTACATACAGTACAATCTAATGAGGATATGACTTGTTTTGTAGACACAAAGATAAATGCATTCAAGGTTGAAGACTCTCCTCTGAAGAAAAAGGAACAACCTACATTATTGGATGAAGTAGAAAAATCATCAGGAGATGATGATTTGTTGACCATGTATTTTGATGGAGCCAGTTCTAAGGAGGGCTCAAGAGCAGGTGTGTTGTTCATATCACCCCTTGGAGAAACTTTTAAGTTTTCTTTTACTTTGTCCTTTGCATGTACAAATAGTGTAGCAAAATATGAAGCATTGTTGCTTGGTCTGAAGTTATTTGAAAAACATGGGATAAAGAATCTCAAGGTGATTGGAGACTTTGAGTTAGTCATATCTCAAATAAAATCTAAATACGCGTCAAAAAAAAAAAGGCTGACACAGTATAGAAATGCTTTGTGGGACCAAATTGAGAACTTTGATGCATTTGGTATTGAATGGAAAGAGATAAGTCATAACAGAATGGATGATCTCCTAGAAAATATAGCTTTAAGGCCAGAGGACATCACTTTTGCTGGAATCTCAAAGATTGAGATTCAGACAAGGCCTTTAGTCCCTGATAATATTGAAAACTGGCAGGTTTTTAATGATGATGATGATATTTTAAGATTTCTACATTGTGTAGATGAATATGAAAATCAAGAGATTGATTTCAGTGCTTTTGTACAAATAGAGGATGATAAGGAAATAGTCTTTGGGAAGGAAGTGTTGGCATTATGGATGAATTGATTGTCTTACATTGATGTTTTGTCATTGATGTCAACACTAGCTGTTATGGTTGGTTATCGATAGATAGGTTTTTGTTACCGATAGAAGATCTAGTGTTACCGGCACAAGAGACTATCCGTTGAACACTTCTGACATGTTGGGGTCAATAGAGTATGTTTGATTTCATGTGTTACATGTTCCTTGAGCATGTTTTGGTCAATTGGTATTGACTTGGTAATTAGATTCTATCATACACTCTTGTAAACCCTTATTGACATTGGTTTAAGATTTAACCGATAAAGCTTTCACTGAGAAATCTTGACAAGATGCATAAGTGGTGTTGGTGTGTCTTCTACATGGATTTCAGGATGCTGAAGATGTTCTTTGATCATGCTTCAACTACTTGAAGACATTGCTTTGGCGTGGTGGACCCAGAATAGGTCCGGTGCCTATCTAGGTTATGGACCGGTATCATGTTAACATGTACTCTACACATTACCGGGATGTTTCGAGATGTTCTATGAATTGGTTATTATTATTTTGGTCTTAAGTCGACATGGCATATCATTGTAATATGGATTTATGTAATGATCTTATTGTAATATCTTTTAGGTGGCCGACCTAATTGGTTTAAGCCTTAGGGTTGGTATAAAATGATGTAAGATTGCATTGTAGAAAGATGTTCATGGTCTTGGAATGCAACATCATATGCGAAGGAGATTTAGTCGATCATAGGTGATCGAATTGGGATTAAGGAAGAAGTTAAAGGCCTTCAGTATTGAGCTTAACCGGGACCGTAATCAGGCATGGTAGATGCTATCTCTGGCAGTTCATTATTCTAGATTGTTGTCCATTTAGCTTGAGGTGGTTATAACCTCTTTGTAGTCACTGAGACTCTTTTGTAATGAGCAGTATGCTCTAGGAAGTGTGCTTTCTTGTATGTACAGGCCCCTCATTGTATCACATACTTTCTGTAGAAATATCATTTGACTGTGGGTAGGCTTCCCACCATGGTTTTTCCCTTTTCGGGTTTTCCACGTACAAATCATGGTGTTATGTGGTATGGTTGTTTTGAATTGATTATTTGTTTAATTGTTAAGTTGTATTGTTTATCGATATCTATTTCTGCTTTACCGATACTTAATCTGGTTAAAGGTTATTAAGTGAATTAATTGATATAATATGTTAACAATTGATTCACCCCCCCCTCTTAGTTGTTCACCAGTTATCCTAACATGAAGTGATTAAATTGAAGACAAATAAAATTCCCAGAGGTTTGGTTGTTTTAGAGAGGGTGTTTGATAGTCAAGATAAAGCTAAGGTTGTTACTACTGCCCCACACCTTGAAGATTTAGAAGAAGTTAACCTTGGGATGGAAGAAGCTTCAAGGAAGGTATATGTTGGAAAGAAAATGTCACCCAAGGCCAAAAAAATGTTAATTGATTTATTGAGAAAATACAAGCATGTTTTTGCTTGATTGTATGATGATCTGAAGGCTTACAGAGAAGATTTATTTCAACATGAGATTCGTTTAAAAGAAAATGCCATTCCTTTTAGGCAAAAACAAAGGTCTATTAATACAAGCTTAGCACCTAAAATGCAAGAGGAGCTAGTCAAGCTAAGAGACGTTGGTCTAGTGCTTGTTAGAAAAAAGAATGGAGATATCAAACTATGTGTTGATTTCAGAAATCTGAATATATCTTAGTTAAAGGACAATTATCCATTACCAAATATGGAAGCAATGTTAGAAAGGGTAACAGGTTGTGAGATTTTATCCATGATGGATGGATTTTTAGGTTATAACCAAGTGATGGTTAAAGAGTTTGAACAATACAAAACAAAATTTACTACACCTTGGGGAACCTATGTTTATATAAGAATGCCTTTTGGTTTGACAAATGCAGGAGCAACATTTCAAAGAGCCATGGATGTTGCATTTTCTGATATTATAAATGTATTCTTAGTAGTATATTAGGATGATTTAACAAGTTATTCCAAGAAGGAAAGTGATCATTGTGGTCACCTTGAAATGTTTTTTAATAGAGCTGTTGAATATGGGATATCCTTAAATGCCCAAAAATGTGCCTTTGGGGTAACTGAAGGTAAGTTGCTGGGTCACATTGTTTCAAAAGATGGTGTGAGAATTGACCTAGAGAGGGTGATATCTATAGACAGAGTCCCTCAACCTAGAATAGTGAAAGGTATCCAATCTTTCTTTGGGCAGATAAATTTTTTAAGAAGGTTTGTCACTAATTTTGCTGAAATTTGTAGACCTATATTTATAATGTTAAAGAAAGGTGCAAAAATAGAGTGGAATGAGGAGCTAGTAAAGGAATTACAAGAGATTATACTGGCTATTAAAAATGCACCTATTCTTAAAACACCTGATTATGGAAATCCTATGCAGATATTTTCATTTGCATCTTTTCATACTGTTGCTGCTGTATTGTTGCAGAAGAATTTAGAAGGTTTTGAACAACCTATAGCATTTTTTAGTAAATCTTTGCAAGTTACAGAATTGAAGTATGATTTAAATGAAAAGCAAGCTTATGCACTAGTGATGATTGTTAAAGCTTTTAGGAGTTACTTGATGGGAGCAATAGTGGTTGCATATGTGCCTAGTGCTGTAATTAAAGATATTTTCACACAACATGAAGTGTTTGGAAGAAGATGTCGATGGATAAACAAGATCTAGGAATTCAATATTGATATCCAAATCACTAAATTAGTGAGAGGATTAGGATTGGCAAAGTTAATGGCCCAGAGTAATTTGGATGCCAATCAAATAAATATTATGGAAGAAGAGCACAAGTCTTGTATTTGTGATATGGATGGTTGGAAATGGTATGATGATATCATATATTATTTTCAGAAGATGAAATGTCCTGAAGATATGTTTGATAATAAAAGGAGGATATTAAAATTTCATGCTATTAAATATGCCATTGTAAATGGGAAGCTTTGGTGGAGGAACAACGATGGTGTCATGTTAAAATGTGTGGACCAGGATCAAGCTCAGAAGTTGTTTGAACTACATAGTGGAGCTTGTGGAGGGCATTATATGGCTAAAACAACTGCACACAAAGTATTAAGAGCTAGGTTTTGGTGACCGACAATTTTCAAAGATGCACATCAACTAGTCAAAAAGTGTGACCCATGCCAAAGATTTTCAGGAAAATTAAAATTTTCAGGAAATTCGCCATTATGACCTATAAATGTGCAAGCTCCATTTTAGTAGTGGGGTATAGATTTAATTGGAGAAATAGCATGCAAATCAAGTAGTGGCCATTCTTGGATTATAGTAGCCACTGATTATTTAACTAAGTGGGTTGAAGCTATACCCACTAAAAAAGAAACAAGCAAGGTGGTAATTGATTTCCTTATAGACAATATATTGACCAGATTTGGATGTCCAGAGAGGATAGTCTCTGATAATGCAATGAGTTTCAGGTCAGAAGAATATGAAGACTTCTGCAATAAATATGATATCCAGATTTCTTATTCATCACCTTACCACCCACAAGGAAATGGGCAAGTTGAATCTAGTAACAAAAGTTTGATGAAGATTATTTAATGAATCCTAGAAAAGAATTTAAAGGTTTGGGATTCAAAGCTGAGATTAGCTATTTGGGTAGATAGGGTAACAATCAAAAAAGCAATTGGATGTGCACATTTTGATTTGGTGCATGGTATACGAGCAAGGTTACCCCAAAATAATCTGATGGAGATGTATAAATTTGTCCAAACTTATAAAAATGATATAGATGATGATATGCAGTTGAGAATTGAGGCTTTAATGGAATTAGACAAAGCTAGAAGATAAGCAAGTACTAGAAATACAAAGTTACAGATGCAGGTTAAAAACCTGTATGACAAAAGAACAACTACAAGGATTTTTCAGGTTAATGATTTGGTTCTGATGTGGAATATCATAATAGAAGATAAAGGAAAACATGGCAAGTTTGATGCCATTTGGCTGGGTCCATATCTGATTCAAAGTAAATGGGGAGAAGATTCTTATATTCTCCATGATATACATGGTGATACTCTTGAATTGCCTATTCATAGACAATTCTTGAAGCTCTACTTTTCTTGAAAGTAGTTATTTTCCATGAGCATTAGTTAGGCTTTATACATATTAGTTTAGTTTCCTTTTAGTTGAATTTACCCTATCCAGGTAATTTCTTTTTGTTCTACTCTGTAATTGGTCTGCTTCACCCAAAGATTTTGGTTTCTTATCTCATTCCTATGAAATGAACGTCCCCAACTAGAGCCATTGATAGGAATTAAAATTATGTCTTGCAAAATTTGGTCATCCTGGTTTTATTTTTGCCCTTGGTCAAGATATCAGGTTTTAAGGCTACAGGGATTATGTCTTTTATGATTAAATCTTGGTTTGAAAATAAGTTTTCAGTCCCTCATATATTCTGTTGTTACCTTTTTCTAACTTAAGGCTGAGGGTTCTACTTTCATTCGTGGGGCCATTTTCATTTCCTAAGTATTAAGTGGTGATTAACCAGTTCGTAAAATATGCTATTCCTAAGTCATCCGCATGAAATTTGCTATAATCAGTTTTCCTTTTAAATATTTGTGCCTACGCTTGTATTTTACTAAGTCCGAAAAGTCCTAAATACATCGACCATTTGCTAAAGACAGGATAGATCCAACAACTAGCGCTCCCCCGTGATCAAAGATGTGAGGATTTTAATGACCGCGACATCATGAGATTGTTCTATGTGTTATCAGCGGAAATCGACAGGGTTAGCAGCGTAACCGGTCAAAAGCATTGTGTTACCAGTTCGCAAATGATAAAGGTCGATTTACTAATAGTCCCATCAATTTGCATGTGCTCAGAACGAATGAAGATGTCTTATCTTGAGGTAAAATGCACTTGATTTTTAAGTTCTAGAAGAGTCAATGGGCAGTATGCTAGGGGGTAAAGTTTGAATAGATCAGATGACCCTCATATTCCTGCAATAGAAATTGCAAGGTGGTTATGAACCGCGCCATCATGGGATGATGCCATGTGTCTCGAGTCGGTCAGGAAGACCTATAGTGGGGCCACTGATGGAGTTTGACAGAAAGATGATGTGTTTCTGATTTGTCATGATTTTGTGGGGCTGTTGATACAGATGAAAGGTCAAGTGCTGAGTCGACAAGAGATGGTCATTGGATTGGCCAGCTTGGAGGATGATCGACGACTAGTTTTCAAAAATTTTAAATACAAAGTTATGAGCCGTTGTTTCGCTCGCACAAATATTAATGGCAGATGAGACATTTGCATCCTTTCCCAGACAATAATTAAAAGACTCTTATAAGGTTTTTCATTCGCAAAAGATTTCATAAGAAATTTTGAAGAATTTCTTATTACTGAAGGAGATTGAAACGACTCTTTGCGACACAAAATTATCATCTATAGCGAAAATCAAAAGTAGTAAGTTTATATGAGCTCTCCATATGTTCTTGAAACAAATTGATATTACAAATTGTGTGTAAGGTTGCAAGAAGAAAATTCAATTTGTTCTAGGGTTAAGATACTAGACAGAAAATAGTAAAATCTGTTTGAATTACTCTGGTAATTTAAAAATCTTGTAATAGCCCTAGTTTTCTTTCCCAAATTTGGAGATATAGTATAAATCCCTAGTCGTAGAAGATGGCTCCCTCACATAAACAATCAGGGCAAGTCATTTATATGAGAATAAATCTTTATGATGATTTCTTGGACCAATTAAAGCCTTCTACAAATGATAAGCAGTAGGGGCAGAGGTTTGTGGATGGAAAAACCCTAGGGGAAGGGTTAGCTGACAAAGCATTCCGCTTGGTGGATGCTAATATACCGACAACTGCATTAGAGTTTTTCAAATTATGGTATGGACAAAGGAAATTAAATTCCCCATTATCCAGTCCTTCGCAGTATGATTTGGGCAAGTTGGTAGTACCGAGTGTTTTTATGGACGTCGATTTACTCAAGGCTGTTGCAGACATATATGACCCAGTTTCAAGGGTTATTAGGGGAAACGATGGAGAGATTTTGTTAGCCATCATAAGGGAGGAATTTCAAGAGATTTTTAACTTGTATGAACCATTCCATAGCCTAGTACCAGTAGATTTAAATGAACAAAATGTAGAGTAGTACAAGATGAAGGAATTCATTAGAAAGAATTTCCTTCCAATGCATTTAGCTAGAGTAGGAAGTAAAACATACCATATCGGCCCTAGTTCAGAAGAGTCATTTCTAATTGTGCTTTCGCTCCCTATTTCCAGGCTACTTTCTTTTCTCTTTGCCAAATATTGGGGTTTAGTCCCATTACAGTAATGCCACCTAATTTTATGTACATGGCTATGCAAATACATCATTCAGATTTTACAGTAGTTTTTGACTCTGCCCCTTATCTTGAGGAAAAGATTCATGAGGGGTTATTAGACATTAAGAATCAAGTTGTTGGGGTTAAGTTTCCCTAGTAGTCTTTACTCATGCATATGTTCCTTTCAAGGAATGCAAATTATTTTGAGGGTACCATGAACCTCAGAAGAACAATAGATAATCAGGAGATTCCAATACAACTTTGGATCATAGACATGTCATGGGATAGACAAGAGGCTAGCTATATAAGATTTGATAACAACTTTTCCTCTAGATTAAGACAAAGGTTGACAGTGAATCCACCAAGGATTCCTAAGGAATTGCATGGTTTTGTGAGACCCAAGGAAAGGGTGCTTCTTGCTAGAATTGAAGATAATTGGGGGGATTTTATTATGTACTCTGTAAATACTGTAATTAGAATCTATGGCTTTTCTGGATAGCCTCATGTACTACCCTTCAATGTTCCTCTGAGAATGGGTTTTGCTATGGTGATGTGGCAAATTGGATGTATTCAGGATAAAGATTTAAAAGGAAAAGGAAAAGGGACATTTTTCCAGGATTACACCATCATCCCTTACTTTGTGATTATAAAGGGAGGACATGAGAACTTTGACAAATTCTTTGCTCCATATCATCTGGGAGTAAGTATAGCTAGAAACAAAGTCTAATGCAACATGAATTCATGTACCCAATGGGATAAGGCAGTCATCATAGTTAAGTGAATGCTTGGGTATTTATTTACTATTTAAAATTACCATTGGTTTTCTATAACTTGTTGAATATCAAAATATTTTCATTTGATATTAAGGTTGTCATATGTGTTAGTCATCTCATGCTCCAAGCGGGTTGAGGATCACTGAGGAATTTTCCATTCCTGAGCATTCTTCCTTATTATTGAGTCTTTATATGAGATTATCTACTTTGTTTCATGCATGATTTGTGAGTGTGGCATAAAATCACAAATAAGCATGGGGATCACCCTCCCTGGTTCTGCAGAGCCTAGAGAGTAGAAGGATCTTGCATCCTTGTCATTGTTGGTTCAAGTCTGAAGAATATTAAACAGTTTGAAGTGGGTTTCCATAGATATTTTCAGGAGAAAACAAGTTGGTCTCTGCCTTTGAGTTAGTGTAAACCCATTTTTGGGCACCAACATGAACTACATTCCTCTCAAACATATAGGCCAACTTAGGGACTTTTTGGTGATGAGAATAGTGAACTTTTTTTTGATCCTCAGTACTAAAAGTGGCTTGTAGTGGGACAATTTCTTCATTGGTACACATCATGCAACTTTCTATTTCAATAGTATTGTCAAATAAAATTGGTGGCATCTCTTTACCTAAATTTTTGTTATCATATACAATTGATTCCCGAGAGACTAAATTCATATCATTAAAATCCTGCATACTTGCATCTGCTTCAGACATACAACTTTCCAATTCTTCATACTCACTTTTGGATGTATCTGAAAGACAAGACTACAGATGAATCTCTTGTGGGATCTCCTTCCTGTAACAATTACTGTTGCTGTCATTTGGTGAAGTGACTGACATCATATCCATCTCTATATCAATTATGTTACATAATTTCTCACTAACCTTTTCTTCATTAACATTTGGAATAAGCATTGTCTGGGACATGTTCTCCTCACTCACATTTTTGTTTAAAATATTAGTCATAACAGGGTTATTGTGATCAACAGGAGCATGGATGCTTTGACATTGATCTTTATCTTTTGGCTCGTGCCTCTCTTCAACATCTAATGTCTTGGGATAGCATACCCTTGCAGATAGATAACCCTTAGGGATTCCATACTTAAAGTTGTTCTCAATTTCCATTGCTATCCTATAGGCCCGATGTAAGGTTTTGTGATCTTTGTCTCTTAGCAGATAACTCTCTTCCTCGTCAAATGCAACCAAGTAAAAAACTAAACATACTGCATCATTTGGCCTATAACTGCTAGGAATTTCATCCAATGTTCTAGCAAATCTAAGGTTGAAAACAAGAACTAGCTCATCCTCTTCCTTCTAAATACCCATGAATCTTTTCATAACTGAACTTGGACTAATTCTTTCACCAAATTGTTCCATGAATGCTACCTTTATTTCATCCCATGAAGAAACAAAACATAATGGTAGATAAGAAAACCAATCCCTGACATTTTCCTTCAAAGATTGAACAAAAATCTTCATGAAGACATCTTCCTGATTTATCTCAAAATATCCCATTAATTCAGAAAACTCCTGCAAATGCTAACGTGCTGATTCTAATCTTTTCCCATTGAATTCTAGTAGATATTCCCTAACCTTAATAGGAACAAGATTTGGGAAATGTTGGATATCATTAAAACTCAATGGCTTATATCTTTCCATAAAGAAGGCTCTATTGTGATTTGGCAGAGGTTACACATTTACATTTGACATTTCATAGGGAAGTACATGCACATAATACATATTTTCATTCATTTCCCTACTTCTTTCCTTTGCCACAATCTTAAACTATTACAATGCATAGCTCAAAACATACTTCATCTAACTTAATACAGAATTTGAAAATTATGTCACAGAAGTATGTAAGATAATCACTACCATTCCCTTCCTTAGTGCTTTTACTCACTTTCTAGGGAACATTTTTACACATAATTTTCATTAGTATACTTGACTAATGAAAATCAAAATAACTAGAAATGTTGAGGCTGTTGCTACCTTCTTTAACTAGGGATATCACCCTCTATTCTTCAAATCTTTAACACTGATCTCTGATAGAGTTGCCACATCCTTGCGAAGGACAAATATTTAAACAATTGGAATTTCTTCACAGGTCAGATTTGTTTCAACACAACACTACAACACTTCCCTATCATCATATGGCATCACATGGATTCCATCCTCAACTTGTCGGTGTAATTCACCATAAGAGCTCAAACTCGCTTCATCTCTTGTACAAATTCTTTGGTTCTTCTTAGTTCTTATTCAAACAATGCACACTGGTGCAAAGATCTCAAAGTCTCAGAGTCTCCAATCACAACTTGTGAGGTATTACAAAATAATCTTGAAACATGAACAGATCTAGACAGAACTTATATCAAAAGATGAATTACAGCAGATTCTCCGACAACATTTATGAGAATTGACTCAAATCGACAAGGGACAGACTAAGAAACTCTTCACTCTATGAGGCAAAGATTTGGGTCTAGTGACGTGGGAGAAAATATCAACCATCAAATCATAGGAAGGCATGGAAAACTCTATACAACAAATGACTTAATTTCTTTTCCAGAGATTCCAGGCAACTATCTCCCCAGCAGAGTCACAATTTTTGTTGGTTCCCAAAAAATGGGTTTACATTGCCACAGGGTAGAGACCAAGATGGTTCCTCCAGATACCTATGGAAAGCCACTTCCAACTATCAATATCCTTCAGGCTTGGACCAACTGTGACAAGGATACAAGATCCTTCTACACTTTTGGCTCTGCAAAACCCGGGAGGGTAATCCCTTTAGTGAACTTCATGATCTCTGCACCACACTCAAGAGTTCACCGAAAACAAAGTAGATTATCTCATAAAAGAGGCTCTATAGAAAGGGAGAATGCTCAAGGATGGCAAAACCTTCAGTGATCCTTAACCTAACTGGAGCATGAGATGGGTGGGACAACTCAAAAAATACATGAAAACTTTAGTAATGATGTTCTAATATTTAAAAGATAGTAGAGACATCAATGAAACCAACACAAGGTTGATTACTAAAGCTAGTTACAAGTAGTGATTAGTGCCTTACTCCATTGGGTACCTGAAGATATGAAGCGTAAACTGAAATTGTGACAAAATTTCATCTAATGGTATATAATATAAGATAAGAATGCCTTACAGTATATCTCATTTGTAATCCCAACCCAAACTACTTATCTAAAAATCCCTGCACAAGCCCTATCATTCTGCAACTCTATTTAAGCAGTTTAATTGACCCCTTGGGCCGAAGCATAAATAAACGGCTACATACATCACAACAATGCACTGAATAAAATAAACCCTTAGTTGATTTCATTCAAAAATTAATAGAATCATACAATGGAGAGAAAAGAGTCAGAATTCTATTTTTATTTGAATAAAAATACTACTTCTATCACAAGATGAAATTTACATATAACTCTTTCAAGAACCTAGGCAAAGCTTGACACTAAAACATTTCTTTATTTGCTCTATAAAAGACTTTACAACTTTCTCACTTCACTTAGACTTACTACTGGAAACGGATAAGGAAAAAACCCAAGGACCAAGAAAAATTTGAACCTACAAGAGACTCCCCAAAATCTGAACCTCTCTTCTAGCCTTGATTTCCCTTTTTATAGAAGAAAGGGAGTAACAAGCTTCCGGCCAAAAGACACATGTTATAAAAATAAACTTATTCTCGAGAATTAGGCCTAAAAGGCCATATGCAATTATGTTACAAAGATATTCTATATCCATGCACTGGCACCTGTGAATCAATATCTTCAATTGAAAATTGGTAGAAGCAAAACCGCTTGAGCCATGTCGTTATCGCCCTGAAACCTTCAGATGGAGTGTGAGATTCTACACTTCTATCCTATAGAGAATTTCCCTTCTTGGAAAGGATACCGGGTCTCGGCAAGAAGAAAATTCACCTCCAAAATAGAAGAGGACCTCAAACCTTTATGCCTAGGATCAGAGAAAGTGGAAGGAGGAGCTAGAGGCGAAACATAATATGTTGGGGAGGAGTTACATATTCCATGCATTCACATGGACTATTGGTTGTCACTCCCTACCCAAACATTTCCTTCTTTCATTCCTCTGTGGGTTCTCTCTCAGAACCCCCTGCCATCCAGTGGTGGAGTAGAAGAAGAGGCTGTGCCATGCGTGGCCTTTCTTCATAAGAAAAAGATTTCACACCTCCTCTAGCAATCCTACCCACTTTCACAACCCCTCTGACAATAAACATACTCACATAGGAGAGAAAACATCCCTCCGGTATCAAAAAGCATACAACAACTCCATTTATGACGTTTCTCAAACATCATTTTCTTTACAGAGGAAAGAACTGCTCCCAGAAAATAAAAAGGCTTCATTTTTTTCCTACCAATTAAGTCACAACCCTATTGCATTTATAATCAAAATACTTCATCTAGTGGTGCTCATACACATGAAAAATCCTCACTCTAGTGCTTTCAATTCAACCTATCAGCTATAGACTCTAGAAATCATGCCTATCACATCCACTATATTTTCCTACCAAGGTTCATCTTGTGCGAATGATTTTGTTCTGATTTTATTCTTCCATGAGTGTACATTTTCTGCTTCAGAATCCCTGTCAACAGGCAATCTCTGAATTCATCAGGGAACCGTGATCCATCATATCTAAACCTAAAGCTTATCCCAATCCTTTTACACCTCTGAGATATTGTTCTTGCCTTGTCTAATCAATTTCAAATCAAATAGAAAATTTCAAAATAATCCTTCTGGAATGAGTCGACATCTAAGCCTCCTAACTTGTCGCTATCTACTCTGAGTCGACAAGTCTACATCCTACTCATCCTATCTTTCCCATGCAGGCTACAACCAATACCTTTAATGACCCTTTTTAAATTCAAATTTTAAACTCAGCTGCATATCCTACCCAGCCTGGCAAAACAAATGATTATTAATGGTCAACATGGCAATTGACCTTCCATCGGTGCTTGCGGACCCATAAAAACCATGATAAATCAATGTCATATCATCTCTTAACACATCACTATCAATGGCCCCACTGTCAGACTTCCTGGTTAGCCCAGGACACGTGGCATCATCTCGTGATGCCACGGTCCATAACCTTCTTGCAACTTCTATCCTGGGGATATGAGGGCCATTAGCTATGTTCACACTTTACTGTTTCAACACAGTGCCTGCTAACCTTTTCATATTTAAAAATCAGGCACCTTTTCACCCAGAACATAACATCACCGTCCATTTGCAACATGTGCCAATTGATAGGGCCATCAGTAAACCGGTCTTAACCTCCTGAGAACCAATAACATGAGGTTTTGAAAAGTTAGACCACCAGCTTGCCTCTCTCCACCATAGGCACATAGCATCATCCCGTGATGCTGCGGTCTTTATCTTCCTTGCATTTTCAACCACAAGGAAGCACAGACCATTAGATCTGTCCTGCCTTTATCAATGGATCAAAGAAGCAAAATTTCTAGACTTAGGAAAATTTAATGGGCGCGGGCACAAACATTGAAAATGGACCGACCATACGGAAAAATTTCGTGCGACTTTAGGAAAATCATCAGATGGACCGGTCTAACACAACTTAGCGCTTAGGAAATAAAATGGCCCCGCCAATGGTAAACAACCCTTGGATTAAGTGGAAAAGGTAATGATGGAACATTACAGGCTCAAAGTTTTTCTTTTATATCAAGACTTAATTATAAATCACAACCCCTAAAACCCTAAACCTTGAAACCTTGACCGAG
Organism: Cryptomeria japonica; assembly: GCF_030272615.1. Taxonomy (NCBI): domain Eukaryota; kingdom Viridiplantae; phylum Streptophyta; class Pinopsida; order Cupressales; family Cupressaceae; genus Cryptomeria; species Cryptomeria japonica. The sequence continues at coordinate 428,211,227 of NC_081413.1, read as the reverse complement.
GACAAGATAAAACCAAAATGATCAATATTTAAGCTCAAAAATGAAAATTATTGTGCAATCATTTTTCATGGCTATGACATCTCACCTTTTAGAGATCCAAACCATGTGAAATCTAGAATATAATTATATCTAACATCCATAAGTGTACTACCCAAATCGCAAACCCATATCTATAACTGCGGAGCAACACAGAGCAAAACTTGATGGACAAAATCACCAAAAATACCAGAGCATCAATGAAACAAATCAATAAAAGTATGTTGACATCAAATGACAACTGATAGCTAATACAAAATTCTCCTTTATCAATGGAAAACCTTCAACAATCTCCCCCTTTGTCATTGATGGCAACATGAAGAAAACTGCTAAAAAAGATTCTGCACCTCAAAAAATTAAAACTTCATTTTCTACAATCACTTCCCCTTAGAAAAACATCCCATATTTTGATTATCCTTATTCTCTCTTCATATAATATTTATCAATGTCTCCCCCTTTACCATCAAGGAAAATGGAAAGAAAAAGGACACTTATGCACAACTTATAAAGAAAAATTAGTTACCTTTTTGAGAGAAGATCTCCTTATATTTTCCTTTGAGTTTTGAGAGAAAAGAATTCCAAAACTAACAAAAAATGCCAATGCCATGCACTGACAATTAAATTGCACAAGCGGATCAATGGGACTTAGCAAATCATCCGAGACCATTAGGTTCAACTCCACCTTCTCTGCTTCTTCCAACAGACAATTGTAATGATCCATTCTAGTTTCCAAAATCTCTTTAATAAACAATTTTTTTTTTTGCAAAGCTCATCTCTCTATCTCTGCATCGAGGATAATTCTAAATATATAGAATTAATCTTCTTTCTTAATGCACCATCTTTGTCATTAGAAATATTGAAGGACTCGGCTAAATTATTCATCTCAGATTCAAGGAAGTCAATCTTTGCCTTACGATTTACTATGGCAACCAACCATCTAATGTAGTACTTGTAAACACTGGAAATTGCACTCATGCACTTCCTCATATCCTTAATGAATTCAATCAACTTCTTCTATGCAACAACACACATTATACTCATTTCTCTTTGTACTTCAATATTTGGTTTATCTTTCTTAAAGAATTTAAGGGCCAATTTCTCACTCAGTTAACAATTCTTGTAGGAGCACATTCTCAACTGAACCAAGAGCTATATCATTCCGAAGAAAATAATTAATCAAAGCTTCTTCAATTCTATCTTGATCATATGATGGTTGTAACAACCATGCACCTACAAATTTCTTAATTCCCTCTAGTTCCTCAAGGACTTTCAAAATTCTGTCAACCTCAAAAGAATCTTCATCAGGAGAACTGGGAGGTTTCTCTTGCACAAATTATTTCACTAAAACTATCTCTTTCTACTTAACATCAACCTCAGTATTCTCAACATCATCAATACTTATAATTCCTGCCTTGTCTTTCCTTACCGACTTTCTCTTTTTAGGGACCGAAGCAAGGGTCTCAATTGATTTTCTAATTTTCTTCCCGCTAGAGGAGAGTCCTTCCAGATCCACCTATTCAACAACATTTGAACCAACAAGTTATTCATAAGTTCCAAACTTATCTTCAGTGAAATCTACCTAAATCCTAAGAAGTTCATTTGCATACACTTCACATTCATCTTCATTAATTTCATAACCAAAACTTGATAATAGGACCTTCTGGAGCAACATGACTTCCATAAAGCAACAATAAGTATTTACCAAGAAACTAATGGTATCTCTATAATTCTCAACACATCTTTTTAGGATCCTATATCTCATAATTAAGTTCTTCTAGAGTTCATGAAAGCATTCTTTGCATGCATTGTCTCTGTTATTCAGATTGTGTAGATATCTTCTGATTTTATTTCCAACTAGTAGGCTTACATCCTATGCAACATTCTTCTTCAATGGAAATGAATTCAAAAATTAAAAAGAAAAGCATATAATCAATGATCCAAAGCGAAAGAAATAACCATGATTTTTAGTCAACTCAATATTACTCAGTTTTTTCTGTCTCATTAATTCACACAAATCATAATTCATTCTTTCCTTAGTCATTTGATAAGCAACATACACAAAAATAGCCGAAGTTGAACCTTCTTTGTTCCAAAAGTAAATCTCATAAGTGATGCCCATAACAACATATCTTACCACAAGATCTGAAGTAGTGTCAATTTGCAAAGCTCTTTGATCTCAAATGACACTTGTCAATGCTTCAACCTCTTTGTTCCTTATATATTTCTTCGCCAATACAGTTCCTTCTAAACTGACCAGTAACCACCTTCAAAGATTCCTTAGTAATTTGATATGGTTTGTCTATCCATATACAATCATCATGAATTTTATTGAGTATAATCTTGATCACTTCTTCATCGATTAGCAGTGAAAATTCCCTCCAAATGTCCAAACCCTTGTGACCTAATTCAAGAATTGACTGCAAATTTTCTCTATAAAGAGAGTCTCTAAGATTCTTGATTTTCACATTTTCATATTCTTCAATTTGCACATTGATAAACTTGTATATATCTTCAAGACATATCACTCTAGTCGGCAATAATCAAAATGCACCAATAAAAAAATCTCTTATTGGTTCTTTCATGAATTTCTTGAACTCAAGTCAAGACTCATCATCATGACTAACAAATTTGCTAGAATCCATGAGATAAGGGCTATAAATACCTTTGCAAATATAATTTTGTCTGACTACTTCTTTCCACTTTGCAAATTGTCAATTCATCGGTAGCAATATGATTGAAAAATTACATCAAATACTTTGCTAAAAGATCTAGGGCTTTACAACCAAAATTGTCATGTCACCCAAAAAGCTGCTAGAATATTCTGCTTGTGAACAATGACCTTCCAAACCATCACAATTCACCACACAACAATATTTTCTACCACAATTTTCACCAAGACTTCAAGTGTATCATCATACTTGACATATCAACTTGATATGACAATAACATCAACTTCTTTCATAGGGGAAAAAGATATTCAATATAGGTCACCCTAAGCGAAAGCTTGTAGACTAGTTTCCGGTGGGGATTTCTGCATCAGAGCCAGATACAATAACACTTTTGTCAACTCTACTTCCTTCTTTGTCCAAATCCTTTTCATTTCGTTTTTAACTTCTTCAACATCAATCTTCTTTACTACTTCATTCTTCCTTACTGAATTATCTTTCTTTACATATATACTTCTGCATGCTTTAGCAATGTATCTAACTTTATTGCAACCGAAACATTTGATATTCCTCCACTCTCAGTTCGTTGTAGCTATTCTAGATCTGCATTTATTAGCCTTATGCTAAAAACAACTGCATTATTGACAATAACCATGAAAGAATTTATTTCTTCCATTCACAGTTTTATTTGTGCAATTACTAGCTCAATAACCAAATTTATTACATGCAAAATTATAAACATTCTGATTCACTTTGTTTGTACATTCTAAAGTTTTATGTCCAAATTCATTACAAGAGAAAAAATAACCATTAAATGAGGAGTTCCTTTGAGCATTAGGTTGTTTGACCAGAGGTTTCTTTGTGAGGCTTTTCTAATTTTGAGGTTGTCTGCCTTTGTTTATTTCTTCAGTGCAATATTCAAATTAATTATTCTTCATCTTGCCTTTGTCTTCAATTATTTGAGTTGAACATTCACCAACTTGAAAACCTAACCCACTTTTATCTTCCAAAGATTTCTTCATAGCCATCATTTCATCAAGTTTCTTAGCACTTTCCTTGAATTTGTCTTTAGATCTTAGGGTTACAACTACATGTTTCAATCTTGCACATTCTTTAATCTTATGTTTATTAAGCCATTCAGACATTATTTTGTTTTCTTTCTTTCTTCAACTTGTACCTTCAGATTGATGATTGATTCATTTTCTTGCTTCAATTCCTTGCTGACCTCTTTGTATCTTTCTCTGAATTTCTTGATTTGATCTCTTAGCTTTCTGATGCACTCATTCTCTTCTTTAACATTTTCTTTCAAAGATTTGTTCTAAGTCTCCATGTTCTCAAGATCTTCAAGGGTAGTCTACAACCCTCCATCCATAAGTATTTCTTTTGCACTTAACTCAGGAGCCATCTGTATTCAACCAACAAGATCTCCTTCATGTGGTAAGCCTGAAAAAAAGGGACCAAAGCTTTGATACCAATTGTTGAATGGCTGAAATACTGAGAGTGGGGGGGGGGAGGTGAATTAGTGTTCCCTAAAACTCTTTGCAAGCAATCAAGTTATTAATTCTTTGCAGATTATTCCTATTAGATAAAGTAAGTGATTAAATAAACAAGACAAAAATATTAACCATATCAACACATACAAGAGAACACCATATTTTTGCATGGAAACTGAATAGGGAAAACCACAGAGAGGGATAACTCTCAATATAATATAACTAGTTATAAAATATTAAAATGTTCACTGCAAGGCTCACTGCCAAAAAGGGAGGCTCACTGCCAAGAGGAATCATTGTCCAAAAGGATAAACAAAATATAACTACTAGGATTGCATCTTACATATGCATAAATTATAGTTCCAATTAAGCTCAATAGATTGTCTTCAATATTTACTCAATCTTCAACAATCTACTTCGATCACATCTAATCCAATAAAAACACTTTCATCTTTATATCTTCATCTCCTTCAAAATCTCTCTTGGCTACATTCATATCATACTCATACATACCAAAGGGAATGCACTTCATGTATATAGACATGCCTACATATAAAGTCAACCATACATACCCTACATGTTATCAAAGATACATCATATGTTTCATTCTCATAGGTTGGCAGAATATATAACAAAAATTAAAGCCAACTAGATGTTTAACCATGTCATAAAATTGTAAGATAAAAATCACTTAATTAAATAAATTCAGATGCCAAAACTAATTATTTTGTTTCGAAGGAACAAAACAACTGATAAACTAAATTACTAGACCAAGCATCTCACCTTTCGAAGATCCAAAGCATGTGAAATCTAGAATATAGGTATATTTGATATCCATAAGTTTACTACCCAAATTGCAAACCCATATTTACAATTGTGGAGCAACGTAGAGAAAAAATGGATAAAATCACCAAAAATATCAGAGTAGCAACAAAAAAAGTCAATAGAAGTATGTTGACATCGATGACAACTGGTAGCTAATAGAACATTCTCCTTCATCAATGACAGAACTCCAACAACTTTACCCTGCGTGTTCATTGGATTTGAAACTTGATGAACACCAAGACACTAAATTTGTTCATCGGGTTTCTAAACCTAGTGTACATGTTTTCATATCTGACTTACCAAAATGCTCCTCGGTTTTCAAAACTTGATGATAATATTTTGTTGATTTTTAAAATTTTTTCCACATCTAAATCAGGTTTCAATCCCCAATTTGCATGTAAGACCCCCTCAGGTACAAATCAGGTTTTGAAATTTGATTTACATCATTTTATTGTTTTCTCATTGTAGTGTTGTAAATTATAACTGTTCCAATTTACACCTCATGTTTGTGCTCCTATTTTAGCATGTCTCATTTTCATCCCTTATAGGCCCATTTTGGCCCCATTTTACTTGAACCCTGATGTCACCTATTGACACCATTGGGTAGGCCCTATTCCGGAGCTTGTGCTACCTTATTTCTTAATTGGCTCGTCCTAATTTTGGAGGGCCAGGGCCTGGAGCACCTTGGTCCTAGACTAAGGTGCCCCAAAATTCCCTACTCCCATTTAATGTGGACCCAATTTGGAATAGGGAAAGTACTGTTGGATATTGTTGGAAATTGTTGTTTCTAGGATATGTTATCATTGATGTCAACATATTCTTGTGATTTGCTCCGGTGATTGCAGATTGGGAAGATTTTATGATCTGGTTTTGTAGTTTGTTTATCTAATCAATGCTTTGCAGAGTTCAGTATTTCCTCTGGTATGAACCGATGTGATTAGATCTTGTGCAGATTGGGAAGATTTTATGATCCGGTTTTGTAGTTTGTTTATTTGATCAGTGCTTTGCAAAGTTCAGTATTTCCTCTGATATATTCTGATGTGATTAGATCTAATCATTGATGGTCTTTTGTATCTTCATTTTAGATGGATCATGATTTGGTGTTCCGCAAGTCATCTTTCTTTGTGATAGTTGCTAATTGGCTATGTTCTTGAGTTTTGGATGTTGATCGATGAAGTTTTGATAAGTGGTGTTGGTGAAACTATTTTTGATGATTCTAATGTGCTTGTTGGTGTTTCCTAATTGTGTCCTATTTGTTTTGATGATCTGCATCAATCATTGTGCGAGTTTTTGGGATGGTCTTGTGTATCTTCGTTTAAGATAGATCATGATTTGGTGTTCCACAAGTCATCTTTCTTCGTGACAGTTGCTGATTGGCTATGTTCTTGAGTTTTAGATGTTGATCGATGAAGATTTGATAAGTGGTGTTGGTGCAACTATTTCTGATGATTCTAACATGCTTGCTAGTGTTTCCTAATTGTGTCCTGTTTGTTTTGATGATCTGCATCAATCGTTGTGCGAGTTTTTGGTGATTTTGCTGAACCAATGATGATTTTCGTGTTATGCGGTATTTCTGGTGGTGTAGTGTGTTGCGATTGATCTTGGCATGATTTCCAGTGGAGTTGTGCATTTGGGAATTTGAATTAGGTCCATGTTATGCTATGTAAATAATTATATTGGTCCAGTGGTCGATATTTGTATCATGTGATGTAATTGTGAGTTGAGGGTTTAGTCGACCTTATTGTTAAGTTTGATGAATTGTATATATAGGTGATATACTCATGTAATTTAGTGAGGGTGTTGTGTCTGCATTATCAGAGAGTGATATATGTGTGAGAAAGTGATTCATCCTTCAGTATTATGATTGAGAAAAGATTGGTGTTGGAAGGAAAACATTTGTGCTTAACCAGAACTATAATCATGCATTTGGAGATGCTATTCTTTCAGTTCATTCCTTGCAGATTGTAGTTCGAATCTTGTTGTAAGTGAGACTATCCCGAGGGTTGTAGCATTTTTGGTCATTGTATTTGAGTAGTGAGCTTTAGGAAGTGTTCTTGAATGCATGTGTTGAACATAGAGTACCACTAAGAGGGGGGTGAATCAGTGGTTGCTAAACTTTTTGACCTTTCAAAGCAACTTCAGAATACCAGTTATTAACTTAAGCACTAAACAATCAAACTAGTGAAGTAGAAAGGAAAACCAAAGAGATCAATCACACAAATGCAACTCCCAACACCAGATGTACGAGGAAAACCCAATATGGGAAAAACCTCGGTGAGAAAAGCTGCTGGAGACTACTGCTCGAATCCAGCCTCACAAGTACACTGGATTACAAATATTTAAGGTACCAACCCAAGGAGCACCAACCCCTTCTGTTTTAGGGCACCAACCCAAGGAGCTCCAACCCCTACACCAAGCTCCAACTTGGCGATGTATATTGAAATACAATTTAGATATAGTTAAGGCTTCTTGTTGCAAATGAATTCTACAACTCTTGATCAAATATCTTATTGCCAGTTGACTGTCTTTTCTCCTTCACTGAATCTCACACTACCGATTGTGAGATTACTCTCTCTGATTCTTGTCCTCTATTATCTCTCTTTCTCGCAGTCTCACAACACATTATGTCACACTTGGATGCTGTCTTGCTCTGCCACACCTCACAAGTTTGCTTAACTATTGAACCACAATTATACCGGTACCCAATTACTGCTAGTTAAACCCTCTCACTGGTTTGCTTGCTCACTTACTCTGCAACTTTCTTAGAATAAATTCTAAGGGAAAAATTCTTCTTTGTATTTAATCTCTTTTCTCTCTTTTGCTTCTCTGCAACATCGTCTTGGTCTGTCTTGAGCTCATATATTTAACACCATGATTTCCTGCCAAGAATGCATTCAAACACTGAGCGATTAGGGTTTCCTTTACCCGACATGATCTTCAAGAGTTCCGATCCAGTCTATCTTGGATCGTTCACCTGTACTCCAGGGATGCATCTATACATGTTTTCCATTATCCAATGCATACTTGCTAAAGGTAGCAATCACATACAATATTTCCTTCCTTGAAATCTGTCGACTCATAAAACACTCAGCTGTTTCCTTTTCGAGGTCTTCTTGCAATCGAATTTCCTTTGCATTGATCTAGGTGCCAACTATTCCCTGATCTTCCTCTGTCATTCTTTCTTCCTCAAGCCGCATTAGTCAGTTACAATCCTGTGATTTGTGGCTATTTCATTAATGCCAACTAGCTGTTTCAACAACCATGTTGATGGAGGCTTCACCGACCTCTGCATGTTTGCCACCTCAACTCTACATGGCATCACAATGGTCAATCACTTAGCTCACTGACACACAGTCGGTTCATACTTGATCATTCACCAAACTCATACCGGTACATCCCTTTATTGGCGAGACCTTCTTCTGCTAATCGACAATGCACATTACACCGGTAACACCTCTTCACCTCCGGTGGTTTATGATAACTTTAACATTCTGCCTCTTCATCAAAAACATGAAGCCAACCTCCACACCGGTTTATTGCTCTACCGGTTTTTACTCAACATGTTAATATGCACACAATCTTCATCTTGGTTTATACCTCACCGGTAAACCTTCATTCTGTCTGCTCATTCTCATGTGAATTTCCATCATACCGGTCACTCTTTCTTTCTTACTGGTGACCTTGCCAAACTAGTTGACATCAATGACAACTTAATGCCAAAATGCCAACAACATGTGCATTCCCCATTGTAATATTTTCACTATGTACTACTATAGAGTATCATCTTATTGTGGGTAGGTTCCCACCGTGGTTTTTCCCTTAACCAGGTTTTCCACATCAAAATCTTGGTGTTGTGTGTTGTCCTTTCAGTTTGCTTATCTTTGTTATTGTTGCATTTTATTAGATTTGTATTTGTGATTAAGTTTGTTGATCCAGTGAAAGACTGATTTAGCCCCCCTCTTAGTCTTCCTTCATTGTTGCTACCAAGAGGTACTCCCCCTCCCCGATAGATTTTGGTCCCCGTGGCTACACTTGATCGTTGGAGGGCAGCCTAATTGGTAATTTACCTAGGGAACCTTATATAAAGACATCATATCACTTTATTTTGACATCAATCACATACCCTATCATTCATACATCTATCCAACATTCATCATCAAGCATTTTCAGATATCAAAGGCTACATTTCATCATTTAAGCATTATGGAGCAAAGTTACATCAATATTCATGCAAGCATGTGTGTATGATTAGGGTTTTTAATTTTCATGTGTTTGTCATGCCATTACATTCAACATTTGTAATTATAAGAAATATGGTTGAAGTTTATAGAAACATGAATAATATTACCCATAAAATACTGAGCTTCTATTCTTCATTCACTTCCTCAATCATAGATTACATATGCCAATATATAGGAATTGGATCTCCTATATTATAGAGCTCCTATAACAAATCCCTCACTTAATGGGATAACAAATAAAAAATAACAAAACAATAACAAACACACAAATATACAAGCTCCTAAAAAAACTAACAAATATTTTTCTATGTATCCTATAGTTCTAGCAAACATGTGAACACTAACTATAGTTTTCCCAACATTCCCCCGTTAGTGTGAGCATGGTAAGAACTCACACCCTTCATTCGAAGTAAGCCTAACTCATGTGAGCCATGATCTTGATTCAAAATGAAAGGGACCTCCCATCAACCTTTCATGATTTTCACACAAGTTTACCGCAAACTTAGACATGAACAAGAACCCACTCATTTGTTCACCTCATGTGGTTTTTCGGATCCTCCCACAAACCATTTCAAGATCCATGAACTAAATTATACTAGTGCTTTTTTTCATTACAATATTTTACACTATGGGGTTAACATAAGAAACTAACCCACACATATCAATTGTTAATGATCGTGTCACTCGATCCCTAAAGGAAATTTTCACTGCTGTAGACACCCAAAATTGTCTATTCTAATTAAATAAATATTTTATTTATTTAATCATCTAAGCCTAATTCTTCTATTAATTAAATAAATCTTTATTTATTTAATTAATTCATTTATCCTCTTCTAGCCTTATTTCTCATTTAAATAAATACATTTATTTATTTAAATTATCCTTTTCCTAAATTAAATAAATATCTTATTTATTTAATTAATCCCACTTCTTCTATTAATTAAATAAATATTTATTTATTTAATTAATTCATTAACCTTTTCTACCCATGACACATGTCATTCATCTCTTAATTCATACACTACCTACCCCTTTCATTATTTTATTATTTCTTTTACCTACCCTTTAATCATAGCCGACCTCTTTTTACACCTCTCAATCTTATCCCTCCATTTCTCATAGTGTCTTCTATATAAGGAGATGCTTCCTTCATTATCAAGACCCTAATCAATCATTCTAATCAATTTATGCACTTGACTACACTACGCTTTTGAACATAGGCGATCCTACTTGCAACCACATTTCGTTCTTTGTTGAGCTCTTGTGCACATAAAATCTGAGAGAAAATATATCAAGCAAGATCAATGGAGATAGGAAGAATGGAGATCCAAACCCTATTGGACATGTGATGGTATAATCTTTGTGATTTCATTTGATTTGCATTGTCTTAGGTAATCTTCATATGTTATGGTGGATCTTTGTTGTTGTTAGGCTAAGGTTTTGTGGTTGAATTCATTTAGCCTTTCAATATTGTTATTATTGGTATCCATTTTCACCATATACATTTTGGCACACCCCATGGGACATGTATTTTTGTTAGATCTATGTTTTTTGTAGATTTTTCTAACCCCATATTATTGTTTTGTAAAACAATTTGGAGAATAATCTTGTGCAGCTAGGGTTTTGGACACAAAATCAAGATCTTGGAGAGATTTGATCATATCTCACAAACGGCTTAGAAATTTTGCACCAAATTTTTTTGCAAGTTGAAGAAAGTATCAGGAGCTCTCAATACAAAATTCATAATTTTTGGAGCTAATTTTCATTTTCTATGAATTTTTTATGATTTTTCATAAAAAAATAATTTTGAGAGCAAATGAGAGAATTTTTCCGATTTTCTTACATTTTTGGAAATCTCTCATAATTATACACAGGATCTCTTCTTTGTGATTTTAATTTTGATGCAAAATATTTCCCTAAAAATCAGATCTTTAAAAATTAAGGTTTTTCCTTATTTTGACCAGATCTCACAAACGGCTTCGAATTTTCGCATAAATTTTTTTGTGCAGGTCAGGAAAAGTATTAAAAGGATTTAGTAAAAAATTTAGGTTTTTTGGATCAATTGTTCAATTTATATGAATTTTTTATGATTTTTCATAAAAATTAATTTTGAGAGAAAATTAGCGAATTTTTTGGATTTTCTTACATTTTTGGAAATCTCTCAGAATTATAAATAGGATCTATTCTTTTTGATTTTAAATTTGATGCAAAATCATTCCTAAAAAATCAGATCTTTGAAAATTAGGGTTTTGCATTATTTTACTCATATCTCACAAACTGCTTGGATTTGTTGTAGAAATTTTTTTATGTAGGTTTGGAAGACTATCAAGACTCTCCAGTAAAAATTTCATATTTTTTGGATTGATTTTGCATTTTATATGAATTTTTTATGATTTTTCATAAAAAATTAATTTTTGGAGCAAATTAGCAAATTTTTTGGATTTTCTTACATTTCTGGAAATTTCTTGAAATTTTATAGGTGGTCTTTTTTATGGTGAATCAGATCTTTGAATTGGTCAACAAAATGCATTGTTGAAGGCCCCTATTTCACAAAGTCTTTTGGATCTAAAATTTACCTAACTTGTGTGCTTACAGGAAGGGGTGATTATTTCAAACAATCCAAACTACTAATAAATCTTTGTTGCAGGTCCTTGGCAAGGGTTTTTGGATTTTTATTGTGTGCCTTGTTTTCATAGACTAGCAAACACTTCAATTGGTGCACTAAAATTGAATCATTGTCTTTTGTGTCTTGAGCAATAGGCTCTTTTTGTTTAATCTTTAGAGGGCCTGTCTTCCCGTGTGGTCATTAGGACTACTAGTGAGAAGAGAACGACCCAAGTGGTAGTGAGGAAAACCCGCCTCTTCCGAACCACTATAAACAAATGTATTCATGGTGAAAACTATGGATAACGTGTGCTGATTAGTTCATACCGACACTATGTCTCCCCATAAACCCGTTTGATCAAATTTATTTGATCAATTGTAGGGCATAACCCCTACTGGCTGGGAGCCTTCTGTATTTACAGAGCTAAAAGTGCCGCATGTATGGCCACACGAGCGGATGCCCTTACTAGCACCTTTTTGTTTTAGAAGACAAAATCCTTCTAGTTGTTGAGGCAGGAGGTCGGACCTCTAGTAGCGGCCCACACACATACGGTTCTTAGTAGAGATACAAAGTTCGCCACGGGGAGTTTTCGTGGGGACTGATGCTTGGCTGACCTGAGAAGTGAGTGCTGAGGGTAGAGCTAGTGAGGTCAAGAATCTAAGTATCCGCTCTAAATAGCATAGCCTCAGGGGTAAAACCCCATGTGGGATCAACAACTATTGTCTTGGCCAGCCATAAGAATTGTGCTTGACTTATTTTAAACATTCAAACATTCAAGACCAAACAGAAAAACATTGTGTCTTTTGTGTCTTCAAGTGTATGCAAAACAATTTTACATCAAACAACACACTTTTCTTGGAGTCATTTTGGAGTCTAGACACTTGCAAACGTTGAGTCTTCATCAACATTGTGTCCTCTTGTCACAAAAATAGTCAAACAGTCAGATTTGGTCACAACAAAAATGACTTCACAGATTGGAAAAAATCGCACAAATTTTGCATAAACGCATCTGTGTCTGATATAATAGCATCTGTGTTGTATAACCACGTCTGTGAAGGGCATAAATGCATCTGTGTTTTCAGAATCAACAGTGCACTTTACAACAATCTCAAAAGCGCGTCTGTGTTAAACAGAACCACGTCTGTGTAGTATACAGGCGCGTCTGTGTTCAGAATTGAAAAAAACTTTTACAGTCCAGCAAACAAACACAGTCAGTTTCGGAATTCTTGAGCTTCCTAGGTCATTTCTCCAGGGTTCATTTAGCATTCAACCTGTCTTTGGGTCTGACAAAGTCCATCATTGCTTTACACCTCACATTACATTCACATTTGTCTAAACTTGAGTCAAAAGGTCACTTGCTTGTCCTCATCATACTTTGTCAACACACTACATACAACAACACTTTGCTAAGTGGTCCCTCATCAAGGTCTATCACCTTTGGGTCTCATTTGGTCTTACTTAGAGTCAAGGTCAACTTACCTCATCAAGAGAAACTATCCTCTCTTTGGAAGTCACACCTACTCTACTACATACATACTTGGTCTTACACTTTGGACATTGTAAGTACACCTCAGATTCATTTACATTCCATCCATTTCTTGGTCTTCCATACTTTTTCCATTTTCATCTAGTCTAACACATCTTGGTCAATACCTAGTTCATGGTTGAAACCCGTCTTCAAAAATCTAGGAGAGAAACTAAAGAGGCTCAAGAGTCCGCAAACATGAGTGTCTATGAGTATGACAATGCTGTCTTTTTCAATACTAATCATAACACATTACCTGACATGGATGCCTATAGAAACATTCCAAATGTTGAGAACATGGACACTACAAACAACAATGATACACACAATGAAAATATGGACAACTTTTCCGTACATTCAACAGATGTAGAAGAATCCATTATGGACCCCCGCTTCAATCGATTGATTGAGGAAATAATGAGGAGAGATAGACAATACTTCTTACAAAAGATGGCACAAAGTGGAGCCAAGATACCTCATGATTTTGACATGTCTCAAATAATGGAAAATCGACCTTTGCAACAAACTCACTCCAATATGGATCAAAGGAGACCTAATAGTGGAGGCAATAGAGGACCACATATGGTACCTGAATCACCATCATCTTTGTTTCAAAAACTAGAGGTCCCACATACACATGGTAAAGCATATGATACTCACCTTCGTAGACCATTATGGAAGTCTTATGCAGAGAAATATGCTCAATCACATATCAATGCTAAGGATCAACCACCAAAGCAATTGGATATTCAAAGCCATGCTCAAAATTTGGACACAAGGAAACCCCGTGTCAAATTTGGGGGCAACACATTAGAACATGACATGCCTGTAGAGTATGGTATACATGGACAAAATAGATATTTCGTTCCTCAACATGACTCTATACCAAGTGGTCCATATATGCAGCATTATTATAGACCTCCTCCATATGAACATGTATGATCAATATCATCCATATATGAAACATGCTCCTCCTCCAATTGGTGCCTCAAGCATGGGGTATGGTCCAAGAAGTCGATCTCCACCTAAGATCAATTTGGAGCAACAAATCAGGGACTTACAAAAGAAAATGTAGGACATAAATACACCGAAGCCAACATACACAATGAGAGACATATGTCCTTATCCATTTGACAAGAGCATTCCAATGCCTCCATTTCCTACACACTTTGTGATGCCTAAGTTTGATAAGTATAGAGGAAAAGGGGATCCTAAGGCACACATAAGATAGTTTTTCACAACTTTCATTGAAGTGGCTTCAAAAGAGACATATTTGATGAGATTATTCCCACAAAGCTTAGGTGATCAAGCTATGGAATGGTTCTCCCAACTTCCACCTGGAATTAAGTCATGGGGTGACTTAGCAGAGGTATTTATTCAACATATCTCCTACAACATAGAGACAAACATATCAGTTACTACTTTGTGCAACACCAAGCAAAAAGATGGAGAGTCTTTTTTATCATTTTTACAAAGATGGAGGAATCTAGCTAGCAGATGCTCTTGTGAAATTCCACAAAAACAAATGGTAGAAATGTTCACCCAGAATGTTAACAATGACATTGGCTATGATCTAAGGAAAGCTTGTTTGTCCACCTTCAAGGACGTGATTGAAAAAGGATTAGCAACAGAGAAGGTCCTAATTGAACAAGGAGTTATTAAGATATTCAAGGAAAACAAAGATGACTTTAAAGGAAAAGACAAGCCAAGATTTTGGAATAAAAACAAGAACACAGTCAATGATGGTGTTGTTGATGCCAACACAGTGCGACCCAAATTCATCTTTTCGGGATCAAGTTCTACAAACAATCAAGTGAATACTCAAACAACTTCTAAATCATGAAGGAAGTACACTCCATTGGGAGAACCACTTGAGTCAGTTTTCAAAAAGCTAGTGGCAAACAAGGTAATCACTATTCCAGATTTTCCTCCATATGAACCAAAGCTTAAACCAAATTGGTGGAATGATGATGAATATTGTGAATTTCATAAGAGCAAGGGTCATAAGACAGGAAATTGTCATCGATTGAAGAACATCATACAAGATCTCATTGATAGAGGTGACATTGAGATTAAAGGACATTCCTCCAATCAAGAACATGAGATGTTTAAGGAACCATTCCCAAAACATGACAAGGGAAAAGCTAAAGCCATAGATGACCAAACCAACTATACCAAAGCAACCTATAATTATGATTGAACTATAAATCACATTTCGATGGACAATTACGTCTCTACCATTATTATCAAGGACAAAAACCCTGAGAATTCTACCTGGAGACCCAGGATTGTCCTAAAAGGTGTTGGATCTTCTTCCGAACCTACCTCTGAATGTCATGTTACAACCCATCGAGGTAAAGTCACTTTGCAAGGTGCTCCAACTAAAAACACCGCTTCTTCATCAACCAAACCTGAGTACGACCTTGTAGAACAGTTAGGGAAGACACCCGCACTCATCTCCATCCTTGGGCTCTTACACATATCCCCTGCACATAAAGTTATTCTTGAAAAAATCTTGAGAGACACTTCCATTCCTACTAATCTGAATGTGGACCAGTTTCAAGCCATGGTGGGATACCTTTCCATTCCACACTCCCTTACATTCATAGAAGCTGACGATGCCTCTATAAGTCAGCCACATAATGCACTGTTACACATTGAAGCCTTCATACACAAACATAGAATCAAACGAGTCCTGAAAGATGGAGGAGCAGGTCTGAACATTTGTACATTGAGTACTATTAAACAATTAGGATATTCCGACAAAGCTGTGAATTCTACAAACAAAATTACTATCAAAACATATGATGATGAAGAGCATTCATCCAAGGGCACAGTCACCTTACCTCTCAGAGTTGGGCCAGTTACAAAGGATGTGGTTTGTCAAGTCCTAGACCTGGATCTCATATACAATATATTGCTAGGACGTCCATGGATTCATGAAATGAGGGCAGTCCCATCTACGTATCATCGATGTATCAAGTTTCCACACAATGGAGTTGAAGTGACCATCAAAGCGGATCCAAATCCATTCATATATTGCAACAATCTGCAACCTCGATCAAAAATAACAATCCCAGTCAATCGTGAAGCTGTTCCTTCATTGGCATATGTGGATCCTGAATCCTTAAAAGCTTCTACATCGAAACAAGCAGAGCTCAAAGAAAAGTTCAATTTTAAAGACCTGGGATGTGGTGAGTATATCTTTCATCTTGATCAACTCCCACTATCTCCTAAGGTATTCAGTCAACAAGAACAACCTACAAACAATTTTCAGTGCGAAGGAATTGGGTGTGAACCACCTAGTGTTGTGGCTACTAAGTCTGAATGCAAATCTCCTCTAGTGGTGCAAGCAACTCTTGATATCAATAGTCCTCAGAGTGGTTCCAGCGAAGAATTTATTGAGCCTATCACCAGCCCTCTTGAGAGATCACATAGCCTTAGCATTCCACCCACTCATTCCATTTCCACTCCACTTCCAGACTTGGATCAACAAGAATTACAAAAGCCCTTACTAATTAGGGATCAAGAATCAAACTTTGAAAAGAAAAATCTAAAAGTCAAAAATAAAGAAAAGTCCTTCAGTCCAAATCAAAATCAAAAGCTATTGGACTCTGCAAAAATCAAAGTCAAGGATAAAAATCCTATGAAGCAAAAAGAGAAAGAGTTGATCTCCCATAATATCAAAATAATTGGGGGCAAAAGTTCTAAAATTTCAAGTCAAAAAGCATACTTGTTGATCCTAAGTCTCCATCATGCTATCCTACTTTCACTTCTTTTTGCAATCATAAGCCTTCATCACTCATTCACTTGTTCTGCACATCCTTTCCCTTCTGGCGATACATCATGGACCTTTAATGGAGCTTCCTCAAGGGACTTTGTTATCAGGGATGCCCAAACTTCTTCAGGTGACACGCATACGGGCCTGTGTAGTCCACACACTAGTAATTTTATCTCAGTTCCTTTATCAAGGAAGATAGTCACTCAAGCTACACATTATTTAGTCAAGGAAAAACGCAGCTACAATCACAAAGTCAAGCCTCGCATATTTGAGGTGGGTGACTTGGTTCTCAGAGAAAACCCCAAAAATCAGCAAGATAGAGAGAAGAAGGGTAAGTTCGAACCGAACTGGCTTGGTCCTTACATCATTACAGTAGCATATGGATCTGGGGCATATCAGCTCTCAACTACAGAAGGTGAACCTTTGGAGGATCCTATCAACAACATGCACCTTCGCAGGTTCTACACATAGCTCTTTGGAATATCCTAATTCAAAAAATACAAAAAATACAAAATTTCAAAAATACAAAAAAATCAAAAAATTCAAAAATACAACAAAAATTATAAAACAAAAAAAATCGTTACTTGGTGAAAACCTGGCAAACAGGCGCCTTGTGACACAAAAAACATTGAAAAATCGAAAAAAGTAAAGAGAAATAATTTCGTCCAATGGTGAAAACCACTTCGGTGGCGCCCTGGGCAAGTACCATGGTGAAAACTGGGTCACCAGCGCCATGTGTAGAGACATTGCTCCTCCCTCCTTCAGGATTCTCTTTCATCACTTCACTTTGCACACACTCACGACCAATTCATCCATAATAAACTTACCTATTCCCATCATGGCTTGTTATTGATCTACCCAAGATTGGTTAGCCATTCATAATAAACCTCCCTTTTCACCTCCCTTTCCATCCATAATAAATCAGCTCCTATCTGTGGCTAAGGCAAATCCTATGTCTAGTGATGGGTGTGGAACTGAGAACATCACATGTTTCAAGGAGTACAGTTTCTTCCAGCTTCCTTCAGTCTATCCGCGTACAATCCACAATAAAGAAACATTTGCATCACAGGTCCGTAATAAAGTTTCATCTTCTCCATAATAAAGTATCAGTTTCATGGATTCAGTCAGTTTCAGATGAGACACATTAGCAACAATGGGCATCAACAAATCAAATCTTTCAACAGACTCAGATAACATTATGGTTCAGTGCTATCTATCGATTTTGTGAAAGTAAACATTGTGACCACAATCAAATAAGACTTATACAAGTGACAAGAGACACTAAACTTGAGGACTACAGTGGATGTTGTTGTCGAGTCTTGGTTTTCTTTTGATTTCATCTTTTTTGGTGACATGTCTTTTAGCTTTTCCAGGATGTCTCTGACTAGAGATTCTATCCCCAGGATGTCTTTGACTAGAAAGGCGAGGATGGGGTATCATCACCTATTTGTATTTGCTATCTGTGGATTGTCTTTTAGTAATGCTATGACTTGTCCACGGATATGAGGACACTGAGAGTCTAGTGTGAATTGGGGCATTCCTTGTTTGCAATTGTCTTATCTCCATGCAAATGGGTACAATGACTTTCTGGGTCAAACATATGCCTCGATTGTCATAACCTACTTGCCATAATAAAGCTCAATGATGATAATGCACAAGAAGCTCTTTCACTTTCATATCTTCTATCTTCCATCCCCCTTTCTTGATTGACTTCCATCATCCTTTTCGAGTCCGTGTACCCTGCTATCACATGACTGAGTATAATGACACACCAAAAACATTTGCATTTCATGTAGTTGCACCTACATTACCACATATAAGCATTTCATACATACATATAGATATCACAACTGCATCACATCCTGCACACAACACATATTAGCACATTTTACATTTTCATCATGTAAATAATTATTTGCATTATCATATTCATTTGCATTTCATACATTCACATTTGCATTGGCATAACATATAAAACATAAAAGAACAAAAAAAAAATATATTGCATTGTATCATATACATATTTGCATCCATATCATAAGCATCACATAGAAACATACATCACATAGGTACGCATGCATATAGCTGCCGCAAAGATGAATCATCTCATATATATAATCATAAGTGTCATGATACAATGATGTCAAAATCATATGGCTACAATCACCCACAAGTGTCTACATCATCATACAAAATGGTACAAAATTGATACAGAGGAACCCATTGATAATTCTTGCCAACACTACTGGTAGTGCTAATCCTGTCTATGTCATCGTGTCCCATGCCACGTGTCCAGCCCTCATCTCTAGTCCTGGATCCTAAAACACTCATCTCAGGGCCTCCCTATCTCCATCTCGATCATACAAAATTGGATCCCCATCGATCGGTATCCGTAGAATCCTGTATACATCCTCCAGGGTGACTGTCATCTCCCCCATCGGCAAATGAAAAGTGCAAGTCTCAGAGTGTCACCTCTCCGCCAGTGCAGTCAGCAATCCCATGTTCGCCCGAAACTCAGGCACATACAGAATATATTGCAAACCCATAGCCTCAATCGCAGCTTGGTCCTCGACTATCAACTTAGGTTGCAACCTCTGAGTCGATGGGAATCTCTCCCGTGGCTCCAGCATAGGAAAATACTCCTGCAGTCAAGCAAATCAATCATGTCAGTCATAGTGGCATTCACTGTTCATCACAAAATGCTACTTTTTATCTAAGTGCATATGGTACTCTATCCTAGTGACACTCACTATTCATCACAAAGTGTTGCTTCTATCCTAGTGACACTCACTGTTCATCACAAAGTTTTGCTTCTATCCTAGTGGTACTCCCTGTTCATCACAAAGTACTACGTGTTTGGCACTCACTGTTCATCACAAAGTGCTACTCACATTTGCACTCACTGTTCATCACAAAGTGCTGCTCATATTTTAGTACTCTCTGTTCATCACAAAGTACTATATCTTGGTACTCACTGTTCATCACAAAGTGCCTTGATCTATCCTATCCTAGAGCCTCTGCTTGAGTGAATCCTCTTGAGTAGTTTCCTAATTGGCAACGTATGTTCTATCACAGAATTGTCAATCCTAGCCCTATTTGCAATCCTAGTCTTCCTTAGAGGACCTGATTGAGTGTATCCTCTCAGTAGCTTATCCAATCGACAACGTATGTTCATCATAGAACTGCCGATTTGACCTAGAAGACACAAATTCACATTTTTGGACACAAATGCGCTTTCCTGACATAAACGCGCTTGCAGACTGCATAAACGCGCCTGTTTTACACAGACGCACCTGAAGCACACAGATATGCCTATGCTCTGCATAGACGCGCCTGGGCGACACAAACGTGCCTGCCTAGCATAGACGC
This sequence comes from Cryptomeria japonica, assembly GCF_030272615.1. Classification (NCBI taxonomy): domain Eukaryota; kingdom Viridiplantae; phylum Streptophyta; class Pinopsida; order Cupressales; family Cupressaceae; genus Cryptomeria; species Cryptomeria japonica. The sequence continues at coordinate 428,190,686 of NC_081413.1, read as the reverse complement.
GCCTACACAAGAAAGACGTGGCCGCATTTTGCACAGATGCGTTTTATAGCACAGACGCGCCTGCCACAAACACAGACGTGCCTGGCACCAATGCAGACGCACCTGGACATTTTTGACATTTTTTGGACCCTAACCTAGAGTGCATTTATTACCCTATCTAGCATGCATTAATGACAACAATAAATGCAACAAAGTACGAGGAGGTTTTGTGGTACTCACCGGCTCTCCTGCCTCTGTTGGCCTCTGGAATCGGCGAATGCGGTCGAATCTATGAACAAAAGCCATCACTGCTGACTGTTGCTGCTCTTTTCTCTCTCTGTACTCTAATCTCTTGGAGGTGTAGATGACAATGAGGATGTATTTCCCTCGTTTCCCAAGTCAGTCTTCATTATCCCGTGGCTCTGTCACTTTATCCAGTCAGTCCATTCTAGCCTCTCTTTCTTATCAAGAGATTGTCTGCAATCTTTTCAGACATTTTCATCCAATCTCTCGAGGGGTCATATCATTCCCATCTTGGGGCAACTTTGTATCAGTTCATCTTATCTTCTTTGAAACAACGTGACAAGCCGCATTATCTCAAAGAGGGGCAAAATGTAGACACCCAAAATTGTCTAATTTAATTAAATAAATATTTTATTTATTTAATCATCTAAGCCTAATTCTTCTATTAATTAAATAAATCTTTATTTATTTAATTAATTCATTTATCCTCTTCTAGCCTTATTTCTCATTTAAATAAATACATTTATTTATTTAAATTATCCTTTTCCTAAATTAAATAAATATCTTATTTATTTAATTAATCCCACTTCTTCTATTAATTAAATAAATCTTTATTTATTTAATTAATTCATTAACCTTTTCTACTCATGATGCATGTCATTCATCTCTTAATTCATACACTACCTACCCCTTTCATTATTTTATTATTTCTTTTACCTACCCTTTAATTATAGCCGACCTCTTTTTACACCTCTCAATCTTATCCCTCCATTTCTCTTAGTGTCTTCTATATAAGGAGATGCTTCCTTCATTATCAAGACCCTAATCAATCATTCTAATCAATTTATGCACTTGACTATACTACGCTTTTGAACATAGGTGATCCTACTTGCAACCACATTCCGTTCTTTGTTGAGCTCTTGTGCACATAAAATCTGAGAGCAAATATATCAAGCAAGACCAATGGAGATAGTAAGAATGGAGATCCAAACCCTATTGGACATGTGATGGTATAATCTTTGTGATTTCATTTGATTTGCATTGTCTTAGGTAATCTTCATATGTTATGGTGGATCTTTGTTGTTGTTAGGCTAGGTTTTTGTGGTTGAATTCATTTAGCCTTTCAATATTGTTATTATTGGTATCCATTTTCACCATATACAACTGCAACTAGAGATGGAATATTGATGTTTTATCTCCCCTCATTGTGAAATTTCCAATTATTAAAAAGAATAGGAAATAGAAGCACACTTTACAATAGAAAATAAAATTCCACCAAAGCTTGGTGATTGAGGAGAGGACATTGATTGTCCTCCTTCTTTTGTTGCCTCCAGCCTTCATTGTTTTGGCTACTTAGCGAATTTGACTTTGAAGTTCAATTTTAGAATGCCTCCCCACAAAATAGAAATCACGTACAAGTGAGAGTGCATGTGATGTTAATAATTATTTTTGAAATTTTAAAATTTTTTCATATGACAATACCACTAATGACTTGTAATAAAAGACCCTATTTTGAAATAATATAACTTGATTTGACTTGAAAAACATACCCTATCCAAATTCACTTTGACTTATTTTATGGAATATTTTATTTGATGTTTAGGCTATAAAACAAACTATATCTAAAAGACTTAATAATGACTTGACACAAAAAAGATAAAATTTTACACACCGGTTTTGCACAATACACAATAGATTCAACCTAGAAATGCACGACCAACCAACCGACACATAGGCCAACATTCATATATATGTCAACCTGGGATATGAAAGGCAACCATCAGCCAAAATAATCACAAACACCTACAATCTTATAGAAATATCCTTGGTCCAAGATCATGCAAAATAATCATCATCTACAAATCTAATAGTCAAGGGGCCAACTAGGCTGATATGGGCCTAAACAAGGGAATGAAGCCAATCTAGCCAGAACAGTTTCTCAACTAATCAAACATGATGCCTGTAAACCTAATAGATGTTGATGGCCAAAGAAAAAGTAAATGCCTTTCAAAGAATAGATAGTCGACAATGTGTATATCACTGTGAGAGAGAAAAGTGCCTTTAATACCAATCGATAGCAGGAATGGAGGAAAGAGATAAGTGATTCTTTGGAGCCTTCACATGCCCTTATATGATCACAATTCTATCACCGTCACAACATAGAGATAAGAGATGATAACAATTCCAATGCTACTATGGACTTTGCAACAAGAATGCCACTGCGCATATCAACATATTTTCTCATCACCCGAGCATCATTTTAGGTATGCAGATCACCAGAAGGAGATAACAATGTGATCAAATAAAACTAGAGACTACCAACCACTTTATAGTTTTTTCCATCACCCACTCTTTTATCATCATAGTTCTCTCTTCATTGCACAAGGACAAGAATAGTTGTGCTCTGATACCATATAGTAAATATGGTTGAAGTTTATAGAAATCTGAATAATATTACCCATGACATACTAAGCTTCTATTCTTCACTCACTTCCTCAATCATAGATTACAAATGCCAATATATAGGAATTGGATCTCCTATATTATAGGAAAATTCCCGTAACAAATTCCTTACATCATGGGATAACAAATAACCAAACTATAACAAACACACCTTAATATACAAGCTCCTAAAAAAATAACAAATATTTTTCTATGTATCCTATAATTCTAACAAACATGTGAACACTAACAATAGTTTTCCCAACATTTAAGCATTATAGAGAAAAGTTACATCAATCTTCATACAAGAATGTGTATGATTAGGATTTTTCATGTTCATATTTTTGTCATGCCATTGCATTCAATATTTGTAATTACATTTAAAGAGCATTGCATCATCATAAAGAATTTTAGAATTTGAGGTATATCTCCTTAGCATTTACTTCAGTATTTACATTGTTTCATTCAAGGTTGATTCCTCAATCGGTGTTTGACCTAAGAAAAACCCCTATCCACAACCTTATTTCCTTATTTTCTATGTGTAGGGAACATGCTCAGGAGTTTTACTTTGGGATTTTGACAAAGTCGACAGTCACATATAGGTTCAACTTTTGATGGAGGAAAATTCAGAGGAACAGGGCAAATCTGTAGTACCTAGTCTCAAAAACTCAGGCCAAAATTTTGGGAACATGTTCTAAATATCTTATTTTACCTAGATCTCAGTTTCTGGCTCGATGGGATATCTACATTAGTCTATTTCTGACAATTTATTTCAATCATTCCCTATTTTATGCTAATTTCATAATTATCATTCAATCTTCAACTAGAAAGAAGGGGAAAACAAATAAACCAGTGAATCTAATCAGAATTTCAACCCTTTCCATATTTGGATTGTGGCTAGATCTATTAGGTTCACTCTTCTTTCAATGTAGTGGTCCTCAAGGAAAAATTAGTGGTCTTACTATCTTAATTGGTGGAAGCGTAATTTTCACCACATTACATTTTGGTGAACCTGACTTGTTTCATGCTTATTTATGATTTGTTCTCTAAGATCTGATTTGTATGCACTTTAACATTCAAATTTTCACTCATAGGTCATATTTAAAAAAATGAATTGTATAAATTTAGAGGTTACTTTCATAAATTCCTTAATTTATTTTCCTAAAATTGACTTGTAGGTTGCATAATTGTTCAACTGTGTTTTAAGATCTAGTTCATTCTTACATTGCATCTTCTAATTTGCATGTTTCAAAGTAATAAAAATAAAATTAAAATAATTTTTTTATTTCATGCATTCTTATGTGTGTTTAGATTAGTCCCTTTATGCATTGTTTCATTACATTAACTTCTTTCATTGCAAGTTTCCTTTTTCTTAAATTAGAAAAATGTGAAATTTCTTTTTACAAAACTTTACTACCTTTGATAAGCCATTTAGCATGTATGACTTTGATTTTTATCCTACTCATTATGACATGCTAATACAAGAGAATACTATCAATAACCTCCTTTAGATAATTTGGTGTAAGAGGATACTCTTAACCTACAAGGATTTAAGATATATGAAAATCCCCTTTATGAAACTTTGAATGATTCCTCTCCCAATTTTTCTCTCCCTAAAGAGGACATATTGATGCAAGAAGTTATTTTTAACACTTGTCTCAATATTCTCCCTCTTTAAGATGAACCATTGGAGGATGATGTTGATTATTCTCTTAATATGTCCCTCCTCCATTAGAGTACCTTGGTAAAATAGGATTATATTATGGTAAAAGAGGGTGATATGATTGCAATTCCCTTAATAACACCTCAACTTCTATTCATTTCAATAACCTCCGCTCTAGAGATGAAGCATCAATGAGATATGTTTATCTCTTTCCTAAGGTTTGTCATTAAGATACTTTAGAGAAAGAGGATAATACCATTTCCCATCATTATAATGTTTCCAATGCTCTCAATCCTAAAGATGAAGAATCTAACCAAGATCAAATTAATATTATTTAAGTTACTAAGAAGCCTAAGGTTATTATCCACCTTCATAAAGATGTCTCTCAACCTCACCAAAAACTAAAAATTATTGTAAGGGAATCAACCATCAACTCGATTATCATGCAATGTCTTACACATATAATAATGAAGTGTTTACTTTATAAGCTGACAAAAACATTCAAATTGAAGCACAATATACTTTGTTAGTTTCTATAATCCTCTCCCCAATTTAGAAAAATACACCATCTTCTACTAAAGATGTTCCTAAAGAAGAACTTAGATTTCATTAGATTTCACACCTTGTTTTTTGTAGAAAATATAAGATGCTTGAATTCAATACTCAAAATTTATATCATAACACATGTCTAGATATTTATTGGGACTCTTTAAACTTCAATCCAATTCCACCTAAGAGAAAATCCTCTTCTAATCCTACACATGGATGCAACTGACAAGTTTGAGGATGTGTGCAAAAAAGTCTTGAAAGTCACGAGAATTCACACTTTTCTAATGAAAAGCTAAGTTTCCAAATTCTTCCTTTGTCAACGCCCCCTTCTCCATTGTCTAGTGAATCCATGTCTTCTCATTCCAATATGGCATTACAACAAGATAATGTTTTGTCTGATCTTCTTCACACCAACTTAATTTCTTCTCTTTGGCCTAAACGAAGAAATAAATGTAGACAACATTTTGAAAATGCTACTTTTTTAATGTATCATCAAATCCATGGCCATTTTACTAATGAATGTCAAGCTTTGCAAATTAAAATACAACAATATATTGATTTAGGTATTATTAAAATAACATGTGACAATGAATGACATATTTCTCATAATCATTTCAAATGACATTCAAGTTTGTATTATGTTGCTCCTCACTATGTGACATTGCTAGCTTACCTATTGGGAGCTCATTGTCATTCATGTGGTAGTACAATTTTAGGTGTAATCATACACAGTGAGAAACATAATAGTCTATTTATTCTTGTCTATGCTTGGGGGAAAATAATATTTTTCTCTCTCTTTCCTCTTTCTAAGGATTCACTTTTTCTTGTATGAGTTGGATTTTTCATAACATGATGTCCTTTCTTACATAGAATTATCCTTAATGCAAGTGTGTGCGTGTTACTTGGGTAGGACCTATTCCTTTCTTGAAATAGTACATCTCTTATGAATAAATCTCTCCTTGGAGGTTGTGTAAGCCTTCTCTTTGTCCCTATTATTTGGGGGAATTGATTTTTCCTATCCTTTCTAAGGATCCACTTTTCCTTTGTTGAGTGGTGTTTTTTTATGATATGATGTCATTCATTATGTGAAGTTGTTTGTTTTCTCAAGGATTCTCTCTTATGAAAGAGGTGTGCATCCTTGTCTACAACCTCTTTTTCACTTGGCAATGCATGTCTATTATAAAAAACCCCCACTTTGAGTCAAAAGTGTATTATGCTTCATCAAGAATCACTTTTTCCTAGCAATAGGGGGAAGGTATGAGTTCTTGTTCTTTGTCCTTTGGTTTGGTAAAAGATGTTATTTTGTTCAAAAATATCCTCTTGGAGGTAGATGTCTTTTGAGAAAATATCTTTTCCTCCTCCTCCTAAGGATTCCCTTTACACTTGTTGCAAGATATCTTTTTTACAACCATATTTTCCTTACTTATAAGAGTGATACCTCTTTAGCTTGGATTTATGAACATTGTTGACTAAAAGGATATATCCTTGGCATTGAAGGTATGTATCCTTGTTTCTGTCTTACTTAAGACATCAACATAGGACTATGTTGACATCTTAAGGGTGGGCATTGCATATTGCCCTCTTTGTACTATATTTTGTGTGTCTTGTACGGTGTATTAATTCTCAAAACCAAACCAATTCATCTTTCACAAGATGTTCCATTTATGAAACCATACACAACCATTTTTATATGTCTTATATGAGGTGATCATTCTTGAAACCAGACTTGCAAGTCTTATACGAGATACTTCATGCTTGAAACTAGACATATTTTGTTTTTATTTAATGTCTAATAGGTTGTTGCATGGTAAAAACCATACCAACAAGTCTTATATGTGATGCTTAACTCCCGAAACTAGACAATAACATGTGCAATAGGCTGAGATGACTAGCATTAGACAACTTGCTAGACCGTTCAACTCTTCCTTTTTCAGAGAGTGGAACCAACATAACACAACTTGCTAGACTATTTTGACTCTCCCTCTTTACATGAACCACACAACATAACACAACATGTTGTCCTGTGAATATTCATGTCCTCGTGGGTCACCTAGCATAACATACCTTGCTAGCTTGTGGATTCCATGACCTCTCTTTCTCTTCCTCTCATGGATCATCTAGCATAACACAATTTGCTAGTCTATGGCATTCATGACCTCTCTTTTCTCCTTCCCATGAGCTCATAGATTTTCTATTTTTGGATCATGGTTCGTGATTTGAAGCATGCTCTTTCTCTTGTGTTCATGCGATAACATTCCGAGAATGATATTAGTGGCTGAGACACTTGATTGTTGAGGTCTCTTCAAGTAGTTGACTTGGAGCCTTTTTGTTTTTAGTACTAACCCCTTGTGTTGTGTGTCTTTGTATTTTTCTTGTCTTGTGTGTCCTTGCATATGACTGCCTAAGTCAAGATCCTAAGGTTAGGGGCTTGATTCCTCCAAATTAGAGATGTCTTATCTCCTTTTGATCTCACTCCTAATTGCTCCTGAATAAGTTGATGTACAAATTATTCAACATGATGAAGAATAGGCTCAAGAAGAAGGCCTTTCAGAAGAGAGCCCCTTATAACCTCCCACAACAATAGAAATATAACCTAACAATGAAGTGGTTTAAGAGGTTTCATCTCCTCTTACTATAATCATTACTTCTTTTGTGGTCAATGCATAATTTTTTCCCCAATTTCTGTTGTTTCTTGTTTTCTTACCACTTCTATTGTTATATCTACACCTGTTGTTACTATAGTTTCAAGTGTAGTCCCATTAATATTTGTTCATTCTTCAAATTCAAGTGGTTCAATCCTAGATACCCCCCAAGATAATGTCAAAAATATTTTTGGCTCTCTTTGTTCATTTCCAAGTTTATCAGAAGTCACTACCTCCATGCTTGATGCTACATAATTGAATTTGATAAGTTCATGTCCAATGCATTCCTAAGTATTTCATCTTCAAATAATCCATATTCAATCATAACACACACTAAATAAATTATATCTGCTATTGTGTCACAATAAACCATGTCTATCCAAGCTAAAATCACTAGTGCAAGGATAGATCATACCCTTCCTCCTTGGTTGCAATCAATAACATCTAAATGGAAAAAGAAAGCCATCTCTCTAGATGAGTTTTACTTCAATCAACTAGTTCTTGATAAACTAGAAGGTGTTGAAAAGGCCAAAAATATATCAAGAGTAAGGGTAGATGAATGAAGGAACAAGTATGCAGAGATAACAATTCCACCTTAAAAAAGACCTGCTAATGAAGTACAATTGACAAATTATCAAATAATCAGAATTGAGCTAGGGAAATAAACATATGAGAGCACCAAAGAAGATGTTTAGGTGATAGTTGATGATTTAATAGTAAGATATGATAAAGATAAATCCATCAAGGACAAGCTCAAACTACAAGTGGAGCAGCTTACTTTAGTGTTAATCAAGATTACTCAATATTATGAAGTAACTGAACCAATCAATTCTTCTGTCGATGAACAAGTTGTCAAGAGGAAAAAAAAAACTATAACACATAGGAGAGTTGTTGTTGCATATATAGATGGAATGTTTTCACAAGGAACACACCTTGTAAGTTCTTCAGTCAAGTTGCTAGACAAATTGGATAGTGTGAAGTCTAAACTAGACCAAACACTTGATCTACTGACACATGAATTACAGGTACAAGAAAAGGACCTTGATTCTTAGCTCAAGATAGAGCATTTTAAATTGGATTTTCTTGTGGACAGTGAAGTTATTCCTACATGAAATATGTATGTTGAGCAGCGGGAAGCACTAGAATACATGATGGATACTTTTGAACAATTAATCAAGGATCTTCAAAAATCTCAAAAAGAATGCAATGATAAAAGGCTCAAAATTGTTAATGAAGTCTCTGAACTTTCGTGCAAGTTGTTGGATGAGGAACAAAATATTTTACCCGTTGAATCCATTATTTAGTAATTTATTCTACTAGTCAACACAAAAATGGAGAAAGAAGGATTTTATAGTTTCTTCTATTGACAAACTAGTAGAGTTTTAGATGATCTTGGATAATCTAGAATCTCTTCTAAAGAAACATAAGAGCGAGGATGTGCTAGCATAAGTGATTCAACTACTTGGGTTCACGCTATCATTGATTGTGTTAATAGACTTGATAAATCCCTGATGAAGGAAGCCCTCCACAAATTTGAATAATTTTGATGAAGAAGAAGAAGTTTCCTCTGACACTTGTAGTTTTTATCATATTTTGTAGTTTGTAATTTTCTTTTTGTTTTTTGACATTTTACATGTTTATTTGTATATATGTAATTGCATGTAAAGAAAGTACAAGTCCTAAATCAAATTGGACTATAGTTTCAATAAGTCAAACCATTTTTAGGATTCCTAGATTTTCTCAGGGCTCTTGTTTATATAAATGAGGGACCTCACTGTAAATAAATTATCTTTTAAATAATGCATAAAAAAATATGCAGGATTGTAGAGCTATCTAAGACTTTGTGCTTTAACTAAAAATCTGAAAAATTCTATCAATAGAGTAGAGTTGTTTTCCAATATCTGTCTTGGATTCACTTTATAATATGGTGAGAGTGTTCTTATGTCATTCTTGTCATATTATTTTTAAGGATTAAATTGTGCAGTGTGAGAAGTTGTTTGATTAAGGGATATAAAGATTTTGTAAACTTTGTTGCTATAGTATTCTATTAAGAACCATTTATCTGTGATTGATAACATGATAGAGACTTTGTGCTACATTAGGTTATTTTATTTAATGTAGTGAAAGTTGTGATATATAGGGAAGACTTTGAGCTATATGCATATCACAATTTAGTTTAGAGAATTAGTTAGATGGACTATGCAAGACTTTGGGCTTACAAATGTTTCTTAATTATTGTAGATTTGCTGGTACATCTTTGAGTCATTATTTGTTTGGATAGAAGTTATATCGATTATTATTGATTAAATTAGTATCTTGTAATTTATGAATTTTTGTTAAGGAGAAAATCCAATCTAAAGTAAGAGAGTTGGATAAATACTTATTTTGAAAGAAGAAAATAAAGTCATTGTAAAACACAAGGAAATAGTTTAGAAGATAGAGGTTAGATAGTTATTAGTTATTGAATAGCAATAAGAAGGCAACCTCCCCTTTGTGAGAAGAGATAAAATCTTATCATACTATAGTTGAAAGGAAAATTTTGTAATCATACTACGATTACAATTTTTTTGAATATTAGTTTTTGTGACTCTGTTGGGGACATGATCATACAGCGAATCTCTTCATGTTTTAGTTGAAGTGTACCTTGTTTCTTACCATTGGCCTTTCTTTATTGCTGATTCACATTTTTGGTTTAAAACTTTTCTCTGGTTGAAAGAAGCTACACACATGGAAGAAGAAATCAAGGTGTTATTGATCCTACTTTTGAGTTGTTGCAAAACCACAACTTTGATTTTCCTCTTGTTAGGGCACGATCTCCGCCTCAACGTACAAGGAACTTTCCACATACAAATCCAATATCTCCCATACCTAGTGAAGTTTCTAGTGCTATTAAAACTTTGGTTTTACCGTAAGTAAAAAGGTTTGTGATTCTGCCATTTCATCCAATGAGAATGGTTGTTCAAGGTCCTTGGGGAAAAAATTTTGGTCCTCTCAATTTAACTCCATGTCTTCATCTGCTTCCATAAGGTCCACAGAAGAATATTTCAAAGTTCTACAAAGATGGAAAGAAACATCTAGTTGAGAATAATTTTTCTTTTTACATTGCATGTGATTTTCTTGGTGTGGAGCATGAAGACATATCAATAAGACCTTTTGTTGAAACACTACAAGGTGTTGCTGTAAATTGGTTCTATCACTTAGTACCTCAAACTTTTAATAGCTGGGATACACTCAAGACATAGTTTGAAGCAAGATTCAAACTAGATGAAGATGCACATGCTCTTTTGGCTCAACTCACCTAAATGAGAAAGAAACCACATAATCCTATGCAAGGTTTTGTTTCCAAGTTCAACAAATTAAAGAACTAGATTCCAAGCATTGCTCATGAAGAATCTCAAATGTTTTTTTAATCAATTCTCAGTTGCTATAGGTAAGCTTCTTGCTGAGAAGAGCACCTATAAGGGATTTTGTACATGCACAAACCTTGGCCATTGAAGTTGAGGATGACTTAATTCTTTCTGGTAAACTAAAGAAGGATCCTAACAAGTCAAGGGTGAGTTATTCTTGGAATCCTCTACTTCTTCTTCCTTGAATACAATTGATCCTTTAGTGTAGAGGCTAGCCAATAAAGTGCTAACTCTTAAGAAGCAAACATCTCAAGTGTCATTTTCTACTCCATACAAGGAAATTCCTTGCAAAACCTATACAAAAAATGCTTTTAATTATGCAGCCAAGAATCAAAACAACTTTCCCCCACCTCCAAAAAGACTTTCTCTTGAACCTCCTCCTACTAATGCAACCATGAGGTACTATGAGGCTGAGCAAGGTGATATCACCCAAAAGGAACATCAATTTGTTGATTTTGCTAACCTCTTCAAAGAAGAGGAAGTAGAGTTAGTTGGAAAGTCTGCTATTTAGTTCATGCAATACCAGGAAGTCAAAGAAGAATATCAAGGCAAGGATTATGCCATCTTTACCCGTTCACAAGCATAGAATCATCCTGATCAACAATCGAGTGATAAAGACAAGGCAAAAGGCACTGATCAATTTTTGGTTACTCTTGTTAAAAGAGGAACTCCTTTTCTCACTCTATCAGAGGATTCTACTATAAATAAACAAGTAAGTACACTCGATCATCCTACTGCCTTGGATGTATCAAGACCTAGTATTTCTACTTCAAGACCTCAAAGTGACAATGTCCCATTTTCTTCAACATTTTCATATCAACCTTTTGACATAATTTATCATGTCAAGAAAACAAATATTTAAATTTTGAGGTAGAATACCTCTAGGCTAATCATAATCAGTTTGTTAGACTGGTCAAGTTCATTAAAGAAAAATAGGTTCCCCAAACTTTGAAACCTTCCTAAAATAACCTTGTTGCTATCCCATCATTAATAGCTAGAAGAATTGAACCTTTTTATCTTTTCTTGCTGATCAATGGTTATAAATTAAGCAATTGTGCTATTGACCTTGGAGTCTCAAATAATGTAATGCTGATAGCCAATGTCTCAGGTCTTACCTTGATGATAATTTTTGGTAAGTGTTTCTCAATGGAGAACAAACAAGTGCCACTCATTAGTCAAATAAAATATGCTCAATTTTCTTTCACTGCCTTCCTAGATAAGATGATCAAAATTATTATTCTTATAGAAAATGTTGCAACTTCCTATGACATGTTACTAGGACAAAATTTGCAAGGATGTGGGTGGTGAAATCAACATGGATTGGTCAGAGGTTAGGATACTCATTAAGGGTGATGCAAAAATTACTACCAGAGAAGGAAGTAAAATTTTCAATACTCAAAACTGATGATCAAAAAACTCAAATTCTTTTTAAGTCATCTGGAGGTTACCTATTCCTCCAATGGTGCTTGTAGTGTCCTAAATTTTACTCATTTACAAATTTATCCTCACTTGGTCCCTCACCTTTGTGTTCATCCCCTAAGGCTTGATTGAATCCCCAATTCTTCTCACACCATGTATTTCACTCAAATTTTCATGATCTACACTTCCTTCCCCAAAATCCTAGGCCTCTGATGTCCAAGACCAGGGCACTGGGCACCTTGGTCTTAATGCAACCATAACCAATAAAAACCCTTAGAAGAGTCAACCAACTTATGCAGCAAGAGTGACACAATGGAAGCAATAAGAAAACATAACAAATTCATATAAACAAACCATATTCAAGCCATAGAACTTTAGAAAATCATCATATTATCATCAAACAACATCCAGTAGTTAACCAATTACATACAGGCTTCAAGCCAAATACAATCCAACTGGGACTCTAAGAATCAACTGGATCACAACATGCAAATCTCAATCCTTATTCTCAGTTCTACTTCCTCTGCCCCTATAAATGATTACATAACATCATATTTATACCAACCGAAACATATCCGGGTTGGCTTCAAAAGATTACATTCACCAATGCAGGAAAATGAAACATGTAATTAGGTTGGCCCTAAGATTTAAGAAATCTTTCCAGAACATAACAACCAAGTGATGTGGTCAGCAGGAAGTTCAGCCACAAGCCAAAGAATATCGAACAAGACCCAAGATGGATCCACATGCCAATAATTGTGTCGGTAATGGAGGAAAACCAATTGGTAAGCAAGCCAACCGGAAGTGATAACATACCAGAGAAGAACCCAAATGAACTAGAAATTTGGAATCAACCACATGAAACTGCCAAGAAAATACAAACAAGATCTACCACGAAGAATGAGCAACTACCGGTACATACCGATAAGAATACTGAAACTGCACAAAGAACTAAATAAGAAAGGAAATGTTTTTGGTTGATGCAAGAATGCTCATTAATTGAGGATCCTCCTGCATGGACAACCCAGGTAGAAAAAGATGTTCCATGAGAGGAAACTCATGAACATCCAAAAGGATTTGGAATGAATATCCCATGCTCATTTATGATCCAAACATCTTCTTTATCTACCAATCTCTTCTCTATCTCTCCCAGTGCTTCAACTAACTTCTCTAACCTATGACGCTTTCTTTCTCTTTCTTTTCTTCATCTCTTCACATTGTCTTTGTTTTTGCAATTCTGATTTGGTTATGCTCCCTAGCATCTTGTTCCATCTGTCCATCAGACTCATCTATCATATTCTTCTACCAACTCATGTCATCCTTCGGTATAATCTCTACAACTAGTTCTATTAGATATTTCTTCAAAACCTTCGGTATAACCTCTTCAACTGGTTCTGTCAAACCTTCTGGTATAACCTCTGCCACTGGTTTCTTGCAACTTGTCTTAGTACTTAGATTCTTCACCTCCTTCTCTTTCTCCTTCAAAAAAATCATTGTGAACTTTTGCCCATCCTTTTCAATAGTAACAAGGTTTCTTCTACAATCATAAATAGATCCTCTATCATACTACCAAGGTTTTCCCAACAAGACATGACAATCATTCATTGATACAATATCACATATAACTTCATCTCTGAAAGGCCCAATATCAAAACTTACCCAACACTGCTCCTTTATCTCTACCTTCTGATCATCTTGTAATCAACTTACCTCATAAGGACCAGGATGCTCAAGCCTCTTCAACCCAAGCTTCTCAACCATCTCCGTAGATACTAAATTATTAGTACTTCCACTATCTACAATGACCTTGCAACACTTACCACCTGATTTGCATACAGTCCGAAAAAAAACTCCTCCTCTGAGTAGATCTAGTATCCTTTCTTCTGAACATAAGGGATTCTCCTTGCTCTGGTGCACAATCAGATCCCGTACCATCCGGTTCTTCACTTGCCACACAACTTCTTGCCATTCCTTTCTTACATTCATACGATCTATGTCCAGTTTCTCCACACTTGAAACATTTGCCAAGAAATTCTCTACCGGTACTGCTGCTACCCTTCCTTGGTGTCTTCTATTCTAGTTTTTTACTCAACTTAGGTTTTACCTCCTCTTCTTCAACTGATTTCTTCATACTATCATTCATCTTGAATTTATCCTTTCCCTTATTTAGTTGTCTTATTCTCACCTTCTCCTTAGCATTGAAAGCATATTGGTAAGCTTCTTCAACTATTGAAATCTTCAACATACTCATCTCATCTTAAATGTTAAAAGCAAGAACATTGATGTACCTTGCCACCTTTTCTCTGTCCATCTCTCTATGTCCAGATCTGAATACCACCTTGTATAATTCCTTTGTACATTTATTCATAGTCATGTTTCTCTATTTCAGGTTCTACAACTTCTTGAATAGATCTAGTTCATAGTCTCCTGATATGAATTTGGCCTTCAACCTTGCAACCATTTGTCTCCACCGGTTGATCTTCAATTCACCATTCTCCACTCTATCTATCTGCAACTCTTTCCACCACAAGGCAACATGCCCTTTCAACTTGGTTTGTGCCAACCAAACTCTCTGTGAGTCCTTGACATCCTCAAATTCAAAGTAGTCCTCCAACTCTTCGATCCAATCAATTAGATCCTTTGGGGACAGTGAACTGGAAAAGTTAGAAACCTCAAATTTGTGCATTTTACTTGCTTCCTTATATTTCCTCTCTCTCATCTTCCAATCCTTCAACTTCCTTAAGCTCTTCACTGACTTCTTCATACTCATCCTCAGAGTCAGGGTTTCTTCACAAATCGGCCAAAGCATTTCGGATTTCATTCCTCACTTCATTGTTGAAGTCTTCCATCATCTTCTCTACCCTCCGGGGGTTTGTTCTCCTTGGTGGTATCTCTCCTTCCACTCTAGTGAACTGCCTCAACTCGATGATTTGACTACCGGTTTCAATTGCCTCCCCTAGGTGATCTATTGAACACACACACAACCTGCCTCTAATCAATGATCTGTCAACCTCGAGGAATTCCTCAATGTTCATAAATGACTCTTCCACCAGCCGATCCATAACCAACTCTGATACCAATTGATTGAGCCATAACTAGTAAAAAACCTCAAAAGAGTCAAATGGCTTATGTAACAAGAGTGACACAATGAAAGTAGTAAGAAAACACAATAAATTCATATAAACATACCATATTCAAGCCATAGAACTTCTAGCAATCATCCGATAATCATCAGATTATCATCAAAGAACATCCGGTAGTTAACCGGTTACATGCAGGCTTCAAGCCAAATACAATCCAATCGAGACTCTAAGAATCAACCGGATCACAATATGCAAATCTCAATCCTTATTCTCAGTTCTACTTCCTCTACCCCTACAAATGATTACATAACATCATATTTATATCCACTAGAACATATCTGGGTTGGCCTTAAAAGATTACATTCACCAATGCAAGAAAATGAAACATGTAATTTGGTCGGCCATGATATTTAAGAAATCCTTTTGGAAAATAACAACCAAGTGATGCGGTTTAGCAAGAAGGTTGACTACACACCAAAGAACATCGAATAAGACCCAAGATGGATCCATGCACCAAGAATTATGCCTGTAATGGAGGAAAACTAATCGGCAAGCACAAGAATTGTCTCGGGATCCCCAAAACAGCCAACCAGAAGTGATAACATACTAGAGAAGAACCCAAATGAATTAGAAATCAGGAATCAACCACATGAAATTGCTAGGAAACTGCAAACAAGATCTACCACAAAGAACAAGCAACTACAGGTACATACCGGTAAGAATACATAAACTGCACAAAGAACTAAACAAGAAAGGAAATATTTTTGGTTGATGCAAGATTGCTCATCGACCGGGGATGCTCCTGCATCAGGTCCTTAGGCACCAGAGTGCCCAATTATCTAGTCCTCTTCAAAAGGGGTCATTTTGGGGCCTCATAATGGTAACATGAATGGGGTGGGAACCTAGATCCTGTGTCAGCTTATGCCAAAAAAATGAATTTTCTTTTACTAGCATGCATAAAAGGAGGTCTACTCCTCTCATTTTGACATCTGTTAATCACACATTCATATCAAGCATTCATATTTTGAATTCAAAATCTCAAGTGAGAAATATATTAGTCTTCTTTCAAGCATTGGAGATAACATTCATGTTCTATGTTTTATGAATACTATCTACATGAAAGCCTAATTCCTTGTGAAGACAAATAAAACTTCATAAAGAGGTATAACATTAGTGTTCAGACATTTTCAACAATTCCCTCAAAAGGAAATCATTTCCATTATAATATTTCATTTGCATTTCAATTCTATTTCATGGTTAATTCCAACATCGAGGTTTGACCTAAGGCAAACTCCTATTCCTAACCATTTTCCTTCTCTACTATGTGGAAGAATAGGTACAAAAATGCAATTTTTAGGATCAATATTTTTCACTGAGATGAACATGTTCTCTTTAGGACAACAAAAAGTTTTGAGGATTAGAGCAACAAGCATTCCATTCCTGACAATTGAGGTCAACCTTATAGGAAATAATTGAACATTCACATATTTCTATGATGTAGGTCCGTGGCTCTATTTGACAGTTGTAGCTCACTGTTTATGCATAATTGCTTTGATTTATAGACATTTGCCCTATTTTAGCATTATTAGTCAATCAATTCAATTCAAAGGGAAAGAAGAGGCACATCTAAAGTCCCTAGAATCTGATAAGAATCTATGTCTTTTAGACTTAGATCTATCATTTTTCATCTTGCCCTAATGTAAATGGCCCCTACGAAAAAATTAGTTGTTTTACTACATTATTGGGTGAAACCCTAATTTTTCACTTATTATATTTTGGTGAGCCCAATGTCTTAAACCTTAATTTTTAATTTTCTCAGATCCAAGTGTTTATGCATTTTAAAATTCAAATTTACATTTACAAGTTTGATTTTCAATCGAATTACATAATTTTAAAGGTTAAATTCACAAAAACCCTAATTTTTAATTCTAAAATTGAGCTTGTGGGTTTCTTAATTTGGATCAGTTATTTCAGATCTGATTATTAATGCAATTTAAATTTCAAATTTGCACTCATAGATCTCATTTTCAATTGAATTACATAAATTTAAAGGTTGATTTCACAAAAACTCTAATCTATAATTCTAAAATTCAATTGTAAATTTATTTTTAGATCTAATATTCATGTTATGCTATGTTATGATTTAGAGACATTTATCTTTCAAATTCACAAATTAAATTGCTTAATTAATTGATTAATCAATCATTTTTACAAAATTTTGCATTGTTTAATCATTATTTTTTATTTGAATTTCAAATTTCTCTCCTTTGTGCATGCATTTTGTTACCATTAGCCCTACCTACAATATTCCCATGAGAAGAAGTTGTAGAATTAAGGCTTCCAAGATTTAATTACTAAGGATATGGAGCCTAATTTGGATAACTCATTTCATGAGAATGTTGGTGGTTCCTCTAACCCCATAAATGATATCATTTATCCTCATTATTTAAATAACTCTCATGATGCAGATGAATCACTAACTAGGGTTTTAATTGATGAATTGGAGAAGATTGACAATGAATTTGAAAATCTTCAATAATGGATGATTCAACAATACACAAAAAGTGAGGCAATCCCATTGATCGAAGGATTAAAAATAATGATTCAAAGTGATAAAATTGGTGTTGATTTGTTGTGTGGCCTTTCTCATATTATAGACACTAATACCATGCCTATTAAAAGTTGTGCCGAAGTCCTTTGTTACACGCAAGCTACTAGTCAAGCCAATCATTCTACTCTGTCTACATCCTTGCCTAGTGTGCCTACTTTTACATCTTCTATGATGACTAATTTCACACAAAATATTAATCCTACACATGTTAGTCAAGGGGACAACTTTGTTAATTAGAATTATTTTATACCTCCTTTCGCGAGTCTTCCATTTTTAACCCAATCATCTCCCATACCTACATATCATAGTGTTCCACCTCCTTACTCTCAACCTCCACCTACATACAATAATATTACTCCTCCATCACAATCCAATATGTTCAATTTCAATTCACCCATTGAATAAACTATCAATAACTTAGCCCATATTGTTTGATCCTTACAACAACAATTAAATTCTAGTACCCAATCCAAGTTTAATGTGCCCACATTTGAGGTAGCGAAGCATTATCCAATGACATTGTCTATGCTGCCCCTCCTAAACATATGGAAGTCCCTCAATAGAGCTTTACAATTGAAAAAATGATCCCTTGACTCATGTGAAAACATTCCAAACTTTGTGTAGCGACTCTGCTTGTGATCAAATACTTATGGCTAAATTGTTTACTCAAACCTTTAGGGATAAAGATTTACAATGGTATTGTTCTTTGCCTCATTATTCTATTACATCATTTCAACAATTTCACAATAATATTGGTCCTAAAATTACTTTGACTGGTTTGATTCATTGTAAGAAAGGTGTTAAAGTAAAAGTGATTGATTTTATTGGTAGATATAAACATTTGTATTCTCAAATTTCTCATCGTATGTCTGATCAAGATTTTCAAATAATTTTTTTTGCTAATTTACAAAAAGACATTAGGGATAAGCTTCTCTTTTATGAGTTTACTTCCTTTACGTAGTACTTCATAATTATCAACTTCAAGTGAGTTAATTTGAATCATCTCCTTCAATGGCCCTAGTTGATAAGAATGAGAGTGCTCAAAAATATTTTGTGAAGTTTAAATTAAACAAAAGATACATCAAGATCAATGAAAACATCAATACTCAAGTGGCAACCGTGACATTAGGTATGGCCTCTTTATCCAAATAATTTAGAAAAGAGCTTACTCCTCTTTCTGAGTCTTTGCATAGCATAATGAAATAATTTATAAATAATAATATGTTGAAACTTCCTCCCATCAAGCCAATTGGTACCTCCAAGCCTTTGCCACCTTATCATGATCCCAAAGTTGTTCTCCAATTTCATCGTCAACCTGGTCATGATATTGACAAGTGTTATACCTTGAGTAGGATTCAAGACTTTATTGATAACAAGGGATACACAAAGATCAATGACAATGTCAATAATCAAGTGGCAACAATGAGATCAGGTATGACCCCTTTATCCAAATACTAGAGAAAAGAATTTACTCATCTTTATGAGTCTTTGCATAGCATAATGACATAATTTATAAATAAGAATATGTTGAAACTTCCTCCCATCAAGCCAATTGGTACCTCCAAGCCTTTTCCACCTTATCATGATCCCAAAGTTGTTTTCCAATTTTATCATCAACCTGGTCATGATATTGACAAGTGTTATACCTTGAGTAGGATTCAAGACTTTATTGATAACAATACCATATGCGTAGCTGGTGTGAATGACAAAGGAAAAAAATCCGTAGCTCCTCCTAATCAATTTTTTAAATATTTACTAATCCCTTTTCTTCCCATTCTACTAATGTGGTTGAATCTAAGCCTCTTTACTTTTCTCCCAATGACCTTGGTATTGACTCTAATAATATGGTGAATCTTGATGATAAACCTAAACCTCCTAAGTACCTATGCATTAATCTTGATCCTAGTAAGACTATTGTTGCACCTGATGGCCCAATATATATCAACATGAAGATCAAAGAAAAACTCTCATGAGGGGTGCTCATTGATCTATCATGTACATCAACATATGGTGAATGTGATCACTGAAGAATATCTTTACACTTTACAATTGCATAAAGTAGCACATGATAAATCTGATGTAGTGGTGAAGGTGTTTGATAATTTATATTGACCCACTATTCGTTCTATCACTCTTCTTGTTAAGGTTGGTACTAAGTTATTAGATGTAATTTTTGCTATCATTCCTACATCAGATCAATTTCATGTGAATTTAGGAAATATTTGGCTCTCTTCCATGATAGAGATCACTTCTACTATTCATAAATCTATTGAAAAATCATAACATGTATCAACCCATGATGAGGAATGGAGATGTCACCCTTGATTACTTTTGGCCTAAACAATTTGAGCCTCTTAAGCCTCGAAGCGATGCTCTCTTTCAATTTTATCAAAAGTGGAAGAATGAGATGATCTTATCTTTGAGTTAGCCTAGAGATCCTATACCTATTCCTCCTCCTCATGATGGACCTGACATCCTTCCTACACCTTCTATTCCTCCTATATATTTTGTTATTTTACCTCCTACATATTACAAAGGGAATCACCTGACATCCCTTATTTTTCAGCCTAGTAGACCTTTTCCTATTCCTCCTTCTTTAAAGGAGGATAATTTAATATCCATTGATCATAAACCTTCACAACCCTCAACTAAAACTAAAAGAAACTGTTGTGCTAGAGAATTCCAATAGAGACATCATGCTAAGGATTGTGAACTTGCTTCTCAACCCATTTCCTCCCTAAAGACACCAAATGTTGACTTGTTCCCATTTGTGCAACCTTCGCCTAAACCTAGGGAGGAAGTTCAAACTAATTCACAAAGATTAAAAATTCTTGAGAAAAATGATGATTCATTTTCTATTCCTAATAGAAATTATATTTTTATTAATCTTGATGAAGAAATGGATGAAAATGATGCTCATGCTAACAATGATGATGGTAATAATTCCAATGATGAATATGAGCTTGTTGATGTTGACAATGATTTATCTAAACAATTTTTAAAAGCATTAATCCTATCTATTAGTGACAGATAAAGTGATTCATCATTAGTGCATGGTCCTTTCTTGGAACTTGTAGTAGCTCCATCTACTGTGGTTAAAGTTGCTCCTCTTCCATCTTGTCCACCTTCCCAAAATAATGGTCAACAATATTGGGAGGTGGATGATTTTATTGATTAGCTTCATTCGTGCCATAAATTCTCTCTCCTCTCTTGCTTGTTCGTAATGTGTTCCCTTGGTGATGTGCTTTTGTGTTACGTTACGTTCTCTTTAGATGACCCTTGTCACTCTATTGGTGCAAGGTAATAAAGAGGCTGAATCTGTTGTGACATTCTTCTATTTGTATCTCAATTCTTCTATTTGTTGTCCCTTGTGTTGTCTACCTGGGGACGATGCAAAGTGTTTAGATATCTTTTGGTCTCTTCCATGTCGACTCAAAAGACACATGTTCCCTTCTTCCATTGTGCTTGTGGTTCCACTATCTTTGGGGGATGAGGTCAATTCAATACAAATATTTTATGATATACATTATTTATTATAACAACATACTGACCCTAGAGTTAGCGGATCCCTTATGTGTTATGTTTTGTGACCATTATCTTTTGATTTATCCTTTCTTGGGGGCATATCAATGTGGTAATGTGCTTGTCTTTGGATGCATGCTACCTTAAAGAAATTTCTCCCGATAAGATATATGCAATCACTTTAACATGGGGATATACACTCCACTCAATGTTTCACTTTATGCACACACTATCACATGTCTTGATACTCGAGTTACTTTGCAAACTGAGCCTTTTTCTTTGTAATTTAGTATTTTTTTTTCATGACTCATAGTAAGTAAACCTTACTAGGCTAGCAATCATGATTCTCTCTATCTCTTGCCTCTTTCTTATGATGTCCCTTCTATCTTGATACTTGAATAAGTCAGATCCTAAAGTCCCTTGGGGGCTTAGCATGTCTTTGATATCTTGATGAAAGTTTTCAATGCAAACCTTTATACTTTACCAAGAGTATTCTTAGTCTCATACTCCCGCTAAAGTGGGGGCTAAATGTAGCATCCTAAATTTTACTCCCTTACAATTTTTTTCTCACTTTGGCCCTCACCTTGGCATTTGTCCCCTAAGGTTTGATTGAAGCACTGATTCTACTCACACCATGTATTTCACTTATGTTTTAATGATCTACACTTCCTTCCCCAAGATCTTGGGCCTCTATTGTCTAGGATTAGGGCGCTGGGTACACCGGTCCTCAAGGACTAGAGTGCCCAACGCCCTGGTCCTTTTCAAAAGGGCCCATTTTGGGGCCTCATAATGGTAACATGAATTGAGCGGGAACCTATATACCGTGTCGGCTCATGTTGGAAAATTAATTTGTTTTTTGACTAACATATATAAAAGGAGGTCTACCCCTCTCATTTTGAAATCCGTTAATCACACATTCATATCAAGCATTCATAATGAAAATTCAAGATCTCAATTGAGCAAGCAATTAGTCTTCTTTCAAGCATTGGAGCAGAAGTAAAGTCAAGATTCAAGCATTGGAGATGACATTCATGTTCTATGTTTTATGAAGACTGTCTACATGAAACCCTAATTCCTTGTGAAGACAAACAAAACTTCATAAAGAGGTATAACATTAGTGTTTTGGACATTTTCAACATTTCCCTCAAAAGCAAATCGTTTCCATTACAATACATTTATATTTTAATTCTATTTCATGGTTAATTCTCAATCCAAGGTTCAACCTAAGGTAAACCCCTATTCCCAACCATTTTCCCTTCTCTATTGTATGTGGAAACATGTACATAGTTGCAATTTTTAGGATTGACATTATTTGCAGAGATGAACAGGTTCCCTTTTAGACAACAAAAATTTAGGGGGACTAGAGCGATGAGCATTTCAGTTTTGATAATTTAAGTAGACCTTCTTGGAATAGATCTGAACATTTACATATTGCTCAAATCTAGGTTCATTGCTCCGTTTGATGACTGTAGCTCAATGTTTATGCATAATTGCTTCAATTTATACACATTTACCCTAATTTTAACATTATTAATCAAATCAATTTAATTTAAAGGGAAAGGAGAGGCACATCTAAAACCCATGGAATCTGATCAAAATCTTGGTCTTTTAGACTTAGATCTATAAAATTCCATCTTTCTCTAATGTAAATGGTCCCTAAGCAAAAATTAGTGGTTTTTCTAAATTATTCGGTGAAACCCTAATTTTTCACCTATTATAGTGCCTAAAACAAAGAACAACTGATGATAATAATTTGTTTCTTGTAATGACAAATTTTAAAGTTTCCAAAAATCTAGCATAAGTAACTGCAATTATATTTGGACCTTGGAAATTTACGACAGTGTTCAACAATTGGTTTAGAAGTAGGAATTGATTTGTTATCCCTTGATGGAAAGATTTTCCCTTTTTCTCTTATGTTGTAGTTTAGCAATACTAATAATACAACTAAGTACAAGCCTCTTTTGTTGGGTATGGATGTTTCTCTAAAGAAGGGAATAAAATTTTTACTTGCCCAGGGTGATGCTGAGCTTGTGGTCTACTAGGTGAGAAACTTCTATCAGACCAAAAATGAAAGATTGAAACATTACTTTAATTTGGTATGGGACTACATCAAAGAATTTGATTCTTTCAAAATTTTAGTGGTTCCAAGGGGATTTAATGATAGGGTTGATTTATTGGCAATGTTAGTCACTCTTCTGATTCCTCACAAGAATTTATAAGGAGACAAATATACCATTAAGATGGTGTTCTGACCCAACGTCATTGACAATTTAGACAATCGAAATGTGTTCAATGATGATCAAATTTTTGGAAACTAAAGATAATTTTAGTGATTTTTAATTTGAAGGAAGTGATACCTCTCCCCATGAATATATTTCCTAGATTCATCTAGTTTAAGTTCAAAAACTCTTGCAACTGAAAGGAAACAAAATCCCCATATGATTAGTTTCCCTTGAAAGAATTTTTGACAAACATGATCTTTATGTGAAAAAGTGTAGCATCGTAAATTGTAACATATACAATTTACACCTCATGTTTGTGCCTCTACTTTAGTGTGTTCTATCCTCATCCCCTCTCCAGGTCTGATTTGACCCTATTCTCCAACTTTGATGTCATTAACACCCTTTGGTGGGTCCCATGATGATATCCCCTCCCCACTTTCTCTTTGTTTTCGTTCTATTTGTAGAAGAAATAGGGCATGGGATGTCCTAGTTTGGACCAGGGTGCCCCAAAATGTCTTGGTCCCTCTCAAATGGACCCCAATTTGAAATGGGGTAAGTTCTATATCTCCCTGTGGCTACACATGACCATTAGAGGTCGGACTAATCAGTAAATTGCCTAGGGAACCCTATATAAAGACATCCTATCAATTCATTTTGACATCACTTATATACTCCATCATTTGTGCATCTGTGAAGCATTCATCATCAAGCTTCTTCAGAGATTCAAGGTTGTATATTCATCTTTCAAGCACTGTGGAGAAAAGTTACATCAATGTTCATGCAAGCATGTGTGTGTGATTAGGGTTTTTCATGTCCATGTGTTTGTCATGTCATTACATTCAACATTTATGATTACATTCAAAGAGAATTGCATCATCATAAACAATTGTAGATATGAGGTATATCTCCTTAATAATTATTTTAGTTTTTTAATTATTTCATTAAAGGTTAATTCCTAAACAAGGCAAACCCCTATTCCTAAACAAGGCAAACCCCTATTCTTGGTTTCTGTTGTTTTACTGTTTCTATCTTTTGTTGTCCTTTCTGTTTACTGGCCTTTTTGCCAGTCATTTTGTAAGCAGTTTTTTATGGTCTGGATACTCTATGATGATACTTCTTAATCTCTTATGTTAAAGGTTTCGGGTCCTCAAAACCTATTTTTCTTATTAATAAGAACATCTTTCCCTATATTTATATGTGCAAGAAACAGTTGCAAGAGCTATACTTGTGAATTTTGACAGAGTCAACAATAACAAATAGTTCAACTTTCAATGGATAAAAAATTGGAAGGCTAGGGCGAATTTGTGCTACTTGGTCCCAGAAAATTAGGCCAAACTTCTGGGAATAGGTTTTAAACATCTTCTTTAGCTTAAATTTTAGTTGGTGGCTCAGTGAGACATCTATAGCATTATTTATACCTCATTTACTTCAATTATCCCTCATTTTTCCCTAATTTCACAATTACAAATCCAATCTCAATTTAGAAAGGAGGAAAACAAAATAGTGAATCAAATCAAATTTAAGCCCTTTCCTTATTTGAATTGTGGCTAGATCTATTGGATTCAACCTTCTTTTAATGTATGGTTAATTTGGTTATTTAGTGGTTTTATTATCTTAATTGGTGAAAGCATAATTCCAAATTACACCATTACAAAAGGCAACAATAGTCAGGACTTGATTCAATCATGGATGTGGAGCCGGTGAACCTAGGTAATGCAAAGAATCCAAAGATGGTAAACATAGGTAAAATTTTCTCTACAAAAGAGAAATACAAGTTCATGAAGGTTTTGCGGTTGTAGATTGATGTACGTGTTTATTTCTATGACAATTTGAAATCCTTTCATCCTAAGCAAGTCAAACATTAAATTGCACTTAAGGTAGGGTCTATACCTCACAAATAGAAGAAAAGGCAATACAACCCTAAGATATCAAGCACCATCTTCTTAGAAATTTAGAAAATGATGAATGTGAGGACTATCTCCCCATCACTCCACATGGATAGACAACATATTCCCAGTGTGAAAGAAAAATGATGAAATCTGCATTTGTGTAGATTTTCACAATTTGAACCAAGCCTCACTAAAGGACAATTACCCATTGCTAGTGATGGATCGGGTTTTTGGAGGACAATGGACCTAGCTTTTAGGGATTTCCTTGGTAATTTTATTGTTTTATACCTTGATGATTTGATAGTTTTCTCCAAGGAGCATCAAAATCATTTCATTCATTTACAACAAGTATTGAAAAAATATCATCGGCATTAGATTTCTCTCAATCTCAAAAATTTAATTTTTGGGGTGACAGAGGGAAAACTTGTTTAGCATATAGTGTCCAAGGAAGGCATCAAGATTGATCTTGAGCATGTAAAATCCATTCATAATCTTTTGTTTCTTGCAAGAAAGATGACATTTCACTCCCTTTTTAGTAAAGTTAATTTCTTAAGAAGGTTTGTCCCAGACTTTGTCAAGAAGACTTGTCATATTGTGAATATGATGAAAGGAAAGACCACCTTTCAATGGAGTGCGAAGGGAAATGATACCTTGAATGAAATAAAGAAGGTGATAACACATTCTCCAGTTTTGGTGTGTCTTGATTACACCAAAGATTTTATTATGTATAGTAATACTTCTAAGCATACTCTTTCTGCAATTCTTACACAAAAAAATATAGAAGGGGTTGAATCCCTTATTGCATTCATGATTTTTCTTCTCAAAAGTCATGAGCTGAAATATCCTCAGATGGAGAAGCATGCTTTTGTTGTCATTAAGGCAGTAAAGCATTTTTTGTTCTACATTTTGGACTCACATGTTGTTGGATTTGTTATGGACATAGTAGGGAAGTCTATCTTGCCACAACAAGATTTTGGGACCACGAGAGGTAACTAGATAACAAAAATCTAGGAATATGACATGAAGATCAAACCTAAAAAGTTGGTTTGAGGGAATAGTTTGTGTCCATTGATTGCTGACATAGAGTGTAGAATAAACTATTATTGGAAAAGAAGTACATGAAGACGTGCCTATAGTGTTGTTTGTCAGTACTACAAATAAATAGTATTCTAATATTGCATACTTTCTCACATATGGTGAATGTCCTAATCACCTCACGTACAAGGAGAAGAGAACCCTTAAGCTTAGATCTAAAAATTTTGTGGTTTTGAATGATGGTTTGTACAAACAAAGCATTAATGACACCTTTTTGAGATATGTGGATAAATCTCAATAGACTAAGTTACTTGAATCATTTCACTATTTGTCCTCTAGAGGGCATTTCTTAGCGTTGGTAATCACTCACAAATTTTTGTGGGCAAAGTATTATTGTCCTATCCTTCTAGTGAATTCTTGCCAATACTAACAATTGGTTACAAAAGAAAGGGATCAAATTGAAACCTTTCAAGACAAGTTCAAAGGAAGATACTATAGGACCTCTTGAGAAGAAATCAAAGCTAAGGAATAAGTATAGAGAAGATCCCTCTACCCTAAAGAAGGGACCTAAGCTCAAATTCATAGTAGGGAAGGAAAAGAAAAAGAGTAAAGATGAAATATTTGTTTAATCACAATAAACAATTTGATGTACAAATTATTGAACCTGATGAAGAATAGGGACAAGAAGAAGGCCTTCAAGAAGAGAATCCCTTAGATCCTCTTGCAACAATTTAAATATAACCTACCAATGAATTGGTTTTAGAGGTTTCATCTCCTCTTGCTACAATTACTACTCCTTTTGTGGTCAGTGCATGATGTTTTCCCCCAATTTTTCTTATTTCTTCTTTTCCCACTACTTCTATTATTGTATCTACACTCATTGTTACTACAATTTCTAGTATAGTCTCAATAATATCTATTCATTATTCACCTTCAAGTGGGTCAATCTTGGATACTCCCTAGGATAAGGTGGCAAATATTTTTGGCTCTCTTTCTTCATTTCCTAATTTACCAAAAGTCACTAGTAACTACCTCCATGCTTGATGACACCTACATTGATTTTGATAAGTTTATGTCTGATGCCCTCCCAAGTACTTCAAATTTATAGAATCCATTTGTAGGTGTGACACACACTAAACCAATTATAGATGCTATTGTGTCAGAAAAAACCATGTCTATCCAAAATACAAGCACCAACGTAGGGAAAAATCAGTCAAATTGCTAGACAACTTGGACAGTGTGAAGTCTGAACTAGTCCAAACACTTGATCTATTGACCCTTGAATTATAGGTACAAGAAAAGGAACTTGATCCTTGGCTCAAGCTAGAGGATTTTGAATTGGATGTTCTTCTCGATAGTGAAGTTATTCCTACCCGCCAGATGTATGTTGAGCAACGAGAAGCCCTAAAATACATGATGGATGCTTTTGAATGATTAATCAAGGATATTAAAAAATCCCATAAAGAATACAATGATAAAAGATTCAACATTGTTAATAATGTCATTGAAATTCCATGCAAGCTATTGGATGAGGACCAAAAGCTTCTACCCATTGACTCCATTATCCAGGATTTGAGTCTACTAGTCAACACAAAAATGGAGAAAGAAGAATTTATATTTTCTTCTATTGTCAACCTAGTAGATTTTTAGGTGATGTTGAATAATATAGAATATCTTCTGAGAGAGGCTGTGTCAACATAGGTGATTCAATTACTCATGTTCATGCTATCGCCAATCGTTTTAATGGACCTAATGAATCATTGATAAAGGAATCCCTCCACAAATTTCAAGAATTTATGAAGAAGAATTCTAATGAAGAAGAAGTTTCCCCCGATAGTTGTAGTTTTTATCATATTTTGTAGTTTGTAATTTGCTTTTTGTTTTTGATATTTTACATGTCTATTTGTACATATGAAATTTCATGTAAAGAAAGTATAAGTCATAAATCAAATTGGACCATACTTTGAATAAGTCAAAGTTTTTGTAGGATTCCTAGATTTTTTTAGGGCTCTTCTCTATATAAAGGAGGGACCTCATTGTAAATAAATCATCTTTTGTCTAATTCATACAAAATTTGCAGGATTGTAGAGCTACCAAAGACTTTCTGTTTTTAGTAAAAATCTGAAAATTCTATCAATAAAGAAGTAGAGTTGTTTTCCAATATTTGTCTGGGATTCACTTTATGATATGGTGGGAGTGTTCTTATGTCATTCTTGTCATAGTATATTTAAGGATTTAATTGTGTAGTGTAATAATTTATTGGATTAAGGGATATAAAGATATTGTAAACCTTGTGCTATAGTATTTTATTGAGAACTGTTTATCTGTGATTGATAACAAGGTGGAGACTTTGTGCTACATTAAGCTATTTTGTTTAAAGTAGTGAAATTTGTGATATATAGGAAAGACTTTGAGATATCTACATATCATTATTTAGTTTCAAGAATTGGTTAGAGGGACCATGCAAGACTTTGAGCTTACAAAAGTTTCTTGGTTATTGCAGATTTGTTGGTACACCTTTGAGTCATTCTTTTTTGGGCTAGAAGTTATATCAGCTATTATTGCTTAAATTAATATCTTGTAATTTGTGACTTGTTGTGAAGGAGAAAATCCACTCTAAAGTAAGAGAGTTGGATAAACACTTATTGTGAAAAAAGAGAATAAAGTGATTGCAACACCCTTTGAAATAATATAGAAGATAGAGGTTAGATATATATGAGTTATTGAATAGCAATAAGAAGGAAACCTTCCCTTTTCAAGGAGAGATCAAATCTCATCACATTGTGGCTGAAAGGCATAGTTTGTAATCATACTCTAATTAAACTTTTTTCAACCAACACTCAACTACCTGCTCATCTCTAGGAGCTCTCTTAGCACAACATGATGACCAAGGAAGAGAGCGAGCAATATAATATATTAGTGAACCTTGGTTCAGTATGAGTTGAATTACACTCACATCGAACATGCATGTATTGTTGTTATATTTTCATCACAAAATTTGCAAAATTATATGTTGTCGTAAAGCAAAAGCTCATTGCACAAATTGATCCACTTGAGTACCTCCTGAGAAAAGCAACTCTCACTAGAAGATTAACTAAGTGAGTTATGATCCTCAGTGTTTGACATCAAGTACATAGACACAAAGGCTATTAAAGGAAAAACAATAGCAGATCAAATAGAAAAAGCACCAATATAATTATACCACCCTATAATGGCCGATTTTCTTGAGGAATTAATGTTTACCATAGACGCCTCCACAAAATCTAAACAATAATTTGATGGATCCTATACTAATCATGCACTGGGGGCATGAGTCCTATTCATAACACCAGAAGAGGATGCAATTGCAAAGTCATATATAATCAATGTCCCTTGCACAAATAACATGGTAGACTATGAAGCTTTTATCATTGGGCTTCATACAATAGTACAATGAAATATTAAAGACCTTCATGCATATGGTGACTCTCAACTAATAATAAATTAGGTCAATGATGACTACTTAACTAAAGATGACAAGATTTTCCATAGAAACATATGGTAGATGATTTTAAACAGTACTTTAACCATATCATCTTTGATAAAATCCTTCGTATTCAGAACAAAGTAGCTGATGTGATTCCCATAGTGGGGTCTTTACTTGACATGCTAAATAATGTGACATATTTCAAGCTCTTAGTAGAGTATCTCATGGTTTCTACTTATGATGTTCCACAATCTGAATGTGTGTGTTTGATTTTTGGTCTTGAATCACCCTTGTACAAAGATGAATATTCTTACCTCCATGACCAATACCTATCCCTTGACTTGTCCTACAACTAACGAAAAACCATTATTTGAAAAGCCACCCGATACATCATCATTGCAAAAATCTTATACTGAAAAAGGATTGACAAAACTGTCCTTCAATGTATGAATTCAAAAAATGCACAAACAACTTTACGAGAAGTACACAAAGGTTTTTGTGGGGCTCATTTTAGTAGCCCTGCCTTGGCTAAGAAGCTCATGTTGACTAGGTATTATTGGCCAACTATGGAAAAGGACACATACAAGTTTATTCAAAAATATCGATACCGTCAGATGCATGGAGATCTCATTTGTAGGATTTGAGAAATACAAATCCACAGAACCCAAAAGAAACCTGCATGCAAGAAACCTGTCACAGAGAAAGAGAGAGAACGAATACAAGGGTTTTGGCTCTGACAAAGATAAAAGATGTATTATCAGAGAAAAAATGAATCAAGAATATGAATAATACAAGAGATCAATCCTTATAAAGGAGATCAACACCAAAAGGAAAACCTAACCCTAAGGTGTGAGCATTTAATAATTAAATATTAATTATTAAATGACTAATATGTGCATAAAGGGAAATCTTAAGAGGAGAGCAAAGTTAATTAATTACTTTACTCTAACACCCCCCCTTAAGATGAGCTACAATGCAGCTACAAACAATGCAGAAAAAAGCAAAGGAACTACAATGCAAAAGAGGGTCCCGACAACAAGGCCTGATGAGGTACCCGAATACAAGAAAATCTCTATAAAGCGGAGTAAAGGAGAAAACCCAGTGGGAAAAAACTCCTCTCCAAAAAGAGATAAAGAATCATGCTGAAAAGAAAACATGAAGGAAGGAAGGCCTCACTGAGACCCCCCAAGGACAACTTCCTTCACCCCAAGCATTGAGCGCAACTGAAGATAGCGCGGAGATGCCAAGGGTTTAGTGAAGATGTCTGCAACCTGCTCCTCTGTAGGAATATACTCCAAGATGAGAGAACCATCCTAAATCAACTGTCTGATGAAGTGCATGTGGATTTCAATATGCTTTGTCCGCCGATGCTCCACTGGGTTGCGAGAAATGTGAATGGTGCTCTGGTTGTCACACCAAAGAATAGTGGGACAATCTAGAGGAAACCCAAACTCTGTCATCGATTGCCGAAGCCATAAAACCTCCTGACTGGCTAACACTGCTGCACGGTACTCAGCCTCTGTAGATGATAATGCAATAGCAGATTGCTTCTTGCAAGACCATGTGATAGGACCAGAACCAAGGCAAAAAATGAAGCCAGAAGTAGACTTCCGATCATTGACATCACCAGCCCAATCGGAGTCAGTGAAGCCAATGATGTGAGGGGATCCTGAAGAGTAGTGAATGCCATAATGTGTGGTGCCCCGAATATATCTCAAAATACGTTTGGCTGCTTGCCAATGGCTCTCATGAGGATCATGGGAGAACCGAGAGACAAGGCCAACTGCAAAGGAAAGATCAGGATGAGAATGTGTCAGGTACAACAGACTACCAACCAACTGCCTGTATAAAGTGGGGTCTACTGAAGGAGTAGAGCAAGTGGAAGACAAAACAACACCTGACTGAAATGGAGTGGGGGTAGACTTGCAATCAAGCATGCCAAATCACTGAAGCATATCAAGAGCATACTTCTCCTGAAAAATGGAAATCCCATCCGAAGACTGAATAACCTGTAGACCCAGAAAGAAGTGCAAGAGACCAAGATCGGTCATCTCAAACTGCTCCATCAAAGCTCTCTGAACACTTTGAATCATGGAGGATGAGCTACCTGTAATGATGAGATCATCTACATATAGCACTAGAATCAAAAGATCACCCTCCTGACGCTGAATATAGACTGTGTGATCAGAATGACAGTGTGTGAAGTGCGAGGAAAGCAAGAAGGAGTCCATCTTCTCATACCAAGCCCTGGGGGCTTGTTTGAGACCATACAATGAACGTCGAAGTCTGCAAACCAAAGAAGTGTCCTGCACAAAACCCTGAGGCTGCTCCATATAGATCTCCTCATGTAGGTCTCCATGCAAGAAGGCACTCTTCACATCCATCTGAAACACTGTCCATCCTTGTGAAGCTGCAAGTGAAAGTACCGGGCGTATAGAATTCATCTTGGCGACAGGAGCAAAGGTCTCAGAGTAGTCAATACCCTCTACCTGAGAAAACCCCTTCGCAACAAGACGGGCCTTATACTTATCAATAGAACCATCTGCAGCATACTTGGTACGATACACCCACTTGCACCAAACCAACTTTCTTCCCTTAGGAAGAGGACAAAGATCCCAAGTATGATTCTTCATCAAAGAAGAATACTCCTCATCCATGGCCCTATCCCACTCTGGGTGTCCTGTCACCTCTGAAAATTTTTGAGGATCATCTGAAAGGGTATGACTCAAAAGACTAGAACTAGATGTCTGAGCACGAGTGCGACGAGTATCTGAAGGATCACCTGCCAAAGAACCAGCTGCATCAACAGTATCACGGGCCCACTTCGGCAAAGACGGAGCAACTGGTGGTGGTGGAGATGGTGGATCATGATCTACATCATCCTCAAGAGATAAGTAATCCTCAAGAGATGAAGAGGAAGGAGTAGGCAATGAGGGAGAAGCTGGTGATGGAGAATCCATCTGAGGATAGCACTCATCAAACTGGACATCCCGCCGAAACAAGACCTCTCTAGAATCAGGATCAAACAACCTGTATGCCTTAACATCCTCACAGTAGCCAACAAATATGAGTGGTCGGCTCTTCCTCTCCATGGCTATCCACTGAGCATCAGGAATAAATGCCCAAGCCTCACTACCAAAAACTCAGAATGTAGAAACATCAGGCTTGACATGGGTCCAAGCCTCCTCAGGAGTTATATGTCGTAATGCCTTATGGGGCATCCGGTTCTGAATATAATTGGCACAATTGACTGCCTCAGCCCAAAATGAAGAACTCATAGCTCGAGACTGTATCATACAATTTGCCATCTCCCGTAAGGTTCTGTTCTTTCTCTCAGCAACACCATTCTATTGAGGGGTATAAGGAACTGTAAACTGATGCTGTAAACCATGCTCAGTGCAAAAATCTCTGAAAGCGTGATTTACATACTCCCCCCCATTATCTGTGCGTATCCTCCTGATAGAAAGTCCAGATTGCTTCTCCACAAATGTCTTAAACTTCCTGAAAGAGTCAAAGACATCAGACTTGTACTTAAGAAAGTACACCCATGTACGTCTAGAGAAGTCATCAATAAAAGTGAGTATATAACGGGCCCCTGAAAAAGAAGGAGTCGGAAAGGACATAAGATCACTGTGTACCAACTCTAGGGCTACCCTAGCACGAGAGGCTCGACCCTTAGGAAAAGGATCTCGATGATGTTTGCCAAGGACACAACCACGACATACACCATCTGTACAAGAAATCTGTGGAAGCCCAATCACAAGTGCCTGTGTACTCATCTACTGTAGATATCTGTAATTGACATGACCAAAACGCTCATGCCAAAGCCTGCTCACTGAATCTGCATGTTCTATAAGAGAGGAACCAACAGTGTCTGAACTCTCAAAGCCATCAAAACTATATAAGTGAGATGCAGAATCCACACTCCCAGTAGCCACAACCAAGTCAAGATCATGAAGATCTCGAATAACCACATCATGCGGAGAGAACTCAACTGTCTTACCAGAGCCAGAGTGGCAAATCTGATAAACAGATAGAAGGTTTGTCGAAATGTCAGGAACCAAAAGCACATCCTGAAGACAACCACCATCCAATGAAACAGTACCAGAACCCTGAACGGAAAGTTGTGCTGAGTCACCAACTGCAATATGTCGAGTGCCTGTAGGAGCAAGAGCAGTGACCAAATCCTGTGTGTGTGTCATATGGTGAGAGGCACCAGAATCTAGAATCCAAGTGGACGCTGAGGACAATGCTCATGCAGAAAGAGCATGACCTTTCCCTGTGGGCTGTGAAGGAGGCTGTGGTGCACTGATATTATGTTGCTGCATGGCTTCCTCCAAAGCCTCTAAACGTTTCCAACACCTGGAAACGGGATGTCCTTCCTTGCCACAAAAACTGCAAGGATCACCTGATTTCTTCTTAGTCTTGGAGGAAGACTCACCAGACTTTGAAGATTTGCCCTGTTTAGAATTGAATTGTGGTTTTGAATCAGACTTAGGTGGTGGCTTGGAGGGATTCTCACTAGCCTCTGAATATTTCTTAGGCTTCGGTTTCTGCTTCTGTTTTCCTTTGGAGGACTGGGCTACCAATGCTTGGTTCTGTGAACCTGAAAGTGAATCCAACTGCTTAAGCTTAGCTTGCTCATGAGTCAGACGATCACAAAAGACCTCAAAAGAAGGCATGACATGTCGAGAACCCAAGGCATCCATGGTGGAATAGAAGGTCAAAGAGAAGATCTGAAATGGACCCCGAAGCTTGGAGAGAATCAGGAAAATGCACTCTGTATCAGTCTTAGTCTTACCACAACCCTGCAAGATAGATCTTTGCTGTTTGAACTTCATCAGAAAGTCCTCAATATAAGGAAATGAATCAGGTACCAAGGAAGTTAACTCTGCCTCAAGCTGCAAAGCTCTGAACTCGTTGACAGTACCAAAAAGTCCCTCAAACTTGGTCCAAATGGCTCGAGGAGTGATACAACCTTCAAGATGAAACTGGAGACTGTCGGAAATGTGTAAAGCCATCAATCCCATAGCCTGATCCATATTGTGCTGCATAATCTCAAAAGGACGTGTCAACTGAGGCTGAACCTCATCCAAACAGGACCATAACCCTTTTGACTGGAGAAGAGTCATCATGCGACCCTTCCAAGTGTGGTAATTATGTGGTGTGAGAGATTCAATAGGTCTGTCTGCCATCCTGTGAACTGTGCCTCAACTGCTCTGAATTTTTAATTATTATTAAGTGGTCTTTCAGAACTAGACAGAAGATGCAGAAGGGGGTTTGATTTTTTTTGTATTGGTGTTTATAAATTCTGGTTTTCTGATGTAAATAACAGAAAGCAAGAGAAAACACCCCCCCAAAATGCAAAAAACTAATCCCCAGTACAAACTGAAAGCCAGAAAATGATAGAAAGCAATAACGGGTTGAGACAAAATTTGGAGCACCTGAAGATTTTTCTGATGAAATAGACTATAGATCTGGAAAGAGCACAGAACCACCTTTCCGACGCCTATTCGCTTTCGAAAAACGGAGTCCGTATGCAAAAGATATGGCTCCTGGAGTGCAAAAAACTTGTTCTGACTTTGACTGGCAAAAAACACTACAAAACGGCAAAATCAGAAAAAAAGTCCTACTTTAATTAGATCGGGCTCGGAACCAGCTTTCCAACGCCTATTCATTTTCGAAAAAGGGAGATCGGACGCCCAAGTTATGCCCGATTTTGTAAAACTGCTCCTAAAGGGACCCAGATGGGCCTTTAAGCCCTCAAGGGCTTAAAAAAAAAAAAGCCCCTGGTCCTCTGGGCGACCAGGGGCGGGCGCAGGGGGCAGCGGCGCGGGGGCGGCGCTGCAGGCGGCGGGTGGCGCTTTCGGGCGGCGGGCGGCGCGCAGGTGGCGCCCGGGCGGCGGGGTCTCGGCGGGCGGCGGCTGAGCGCGGGGCTGCGCGTGGGCGGGTTACCACCAGCGGCGGTGGCCGTAGGGTGGCCGCCGGGCTGGGCGGTGGCTGCGCCCAAAATTTTTTTAAAAAATGCATTTTTTTGATTTTTTTTTCGCCTCGGTTTTTGTGCCCTAGGGCCGTACGGCCTTGGGGCCAAAAAAATATTGCCTCCTGGAGCAACTGTGTCCAAATCAGACAAATTTTATATGGAAATAGGGGTTTTTGGGCGCTAAGAGCTCAACGGTGAGGTTCGTTTGGGCTCAAAGTGCACCGAAAAAAAATACCCCCTATTCCAAAATAAAAAACAGAAGACAAACACAGATCTGATGCAACCAAAACCTGGATCTCAAAATCTTTCAAAAGTCTAAACAAGCTGCAGTAGATCCAGCTCTGATACCATGTAGGATTTGAGAAATACAAATCCACAGAACCCAAAAGAAACCTGCATGCAAGAAACCTGTCACAGAGAAAGAGAGAGAATGAATACAAGGGTTTTGGCTCTGACAAAGAGAAAAGATGTATTATCAGAGAAAAAATGAATCAAGAATATGAATAATACAAGAGATCAATCCTTATAAAGGAGATCAACACCAAAAGGAAAACCTAACCCTAAGGTGTGAGCATTTAATAATTAAATATTAATTATTAAATGACTAATATGTGCATAAAGGGAAATCTTAAGAGGAGAGCAAAGTTAATTAATTACTTTACTCTAACATCATTCATGTACTAGAATATGATCTGCAACCAATAACATCTCCATTGCCCTTTTTCCAGTGGGGACTCGACCTCATGGGGAAGATTAACCCTATATCCTCTAACATACACAAATTCGTACTCACAACCACTGAGTACTTCACCAAGATGGTGAAAGTAATTCTACTTAGCTACATAACCAATAAACAAATAGCCAAATTCCTCCTCAACTACATCATATGATGGTATGGAGTACCCCAGTCCATTGTCACAAATAATGGTTGCCCCCTCAAAAACTATAACATATGTGAACTTTGTGAGAAACTCCACATCTAGTACATCGTTTCACAACTACCTATTATCCACAAAGTGATGGTCAAGCTGAGACATCTAGTAAAACCATTCTAAAAATCCTCTAGAAAGTTGTCAACGATGCTAGTCGTGACTAGCACCTACAACTAAATCTTGCCGTCTAAGCTTATCAAACTTCTATTTGAACTCCCACAAGTGCTACCTCCTTATCCCTCATATATGGATCAAAGCCCATACACCCCATTAAGGTCAAGGTACATTCACTTTGATTTTCACTGCAACATCTCATCCCAGATGAAGAGTACCAGGTCGCAAGACTACATGAGCTAGAACAAATTGAATGAAAAATGAAAGAATACCCTCAATCATCTTCAAGATATAAGAATCACCCGAGGAGATACAATAAAAGGGCACGAGTCTGTTTCTTTGGGATTGGAGATTTGGTCCTAAAGGAAGATTAGAGGAACCTTGCAAAAAGAGAAAGGCCAGGAAAGTTCAAACCTAATTGGTTGGGACCTTATGTCATGATGGGAGCCTATGGAAATGGGGCTTATCAGTTATCAACTACAAAAGGTGAACTATTTACCGGTCCTATCAATAGCATGCACTTTAAAAAGTACTACACTTAATGCTTATAGGATCCTAGTGTCAAAAAAGTCAAGAATTTAAAAAAAATGGTGAAACATCAAAAGAATAAAAAATCATAAAATACAAAAAATAGGCACCTTGATGAAAAATTGGCAAATAGACATCTTGTGTGACCGCCCAAAAAATCAAAAAAATGTCAAAAATTTAAGGGAAATAATTCACCCCATATTAAAACCTAACAAACAAGAACTATGCATAGAGATCATAGCTCCACCATCTATTAGTATTTCATTTGGCGACACCTATCCATCACCCATTTTCATCCCACCATCCACAATAAAACATAGAAATATATCTCTCATGGCCTGAGGTGCATTATCTTTGATGTTAGAGACCAATCATAAAATACAAAAAATAGGCTCCCTAATGAAAACCTGGTAAATAGGTCTCTTTTGTGACCACCAAAAAAACCAAAAAAAATTCAAAAAATTCAAGAGAAATAATTCACCCTACAATAAAACCTTACAAACAAGCACCATGCATAGAGATAATAGCTCCACCATCTATTAGTATTTATTTTGGCCACACCTATTTATCTCCCATTTTCATCCCACCATCCATAACAAAACATATCAATATATCTCTCATGGCTTGAGGTGCATTATCTTTGATGTCAAAGACCAATAACTAAGTCAGTCCCACAACCCCATCAATTTGCTACATTGTCCTAGTATCAACTAGAGGCAAAACCCATGATCATTATCTAAAAAGCCATTAAAAATTGGATAAAGTCCTTACAGAAGCCATAAAAATCAATTAAAGTCCTAAAAAGCCATAAAAATCAAATAACGTCCTAAAACAATCCATAAAAATTAGATAAAGTCATAAAAAAATTCGTAAAAAATATGATAAAGTCTTGAAAAAATCCATAAAAATTAAATAATGTCCTAAAAATATCCATAAAATATCAGATAATGTCTTGAAAAAATTCATAAAAAATTAATAATGTGCTAAAAAAATTCCATAAAAAATCAAATAATGTCTTGAAAAAATCCATAAGAATGAGATAAAGTCCTAAAAAAATAAATAAAAAATCAAATAATGTCTAGAAAAATCCATAAAAAATCAAATAATGTCATGAAAAATCCATAAAATCAAATAATGTCCTGAAAAAGACACAAAAATCAAAGTCCTGGAAAAATCCATATAAATCAAATAATGTCCTAAAAAAATAATTAAAGTCCTGAAAAATTCCTAAAAATCATAAAATGTACTGAAGAAAGTCCTAATAATCACATAATCAGAAAATCCAAAGCAATAAACTATCCCTTGTAATAATGAATGTATAAGAATATACATAGCATATCAAAGTGTCTTGCCAATCAAATCAAGCAACAATAGGCAAACTATCAATCAAGTCTGCAATCAAACTGATCACACGTCTTATCAATCACTCAATCAATCCCTATTAATCATTTATCAACTTATCTTATAAAAGGAAGGGTACACTCGAAAAACATACATATCATTCTTACGGGGTATTAAATCTTTGAAACCAAACATCTTTATTATCATCACATCAAGCAATCAACAATGACAAAGATCAATATGGATGTTGCCTTATTTGTCTAGTTAGTCTTTTCTTTTATCGATTTGTCTTAGGTCATGTTCCTATGTTACTCAAGGATGTCCACAAGCAACTAGAGGAGCTGGGACGGTTCATGATTCTTTTTATTTGTTTTCTATTTGTGGTGTGTTTCTGTGAAGTTCATGGGTATAACTATTTTGGGTGTCTGTGTTGGTATATTCATTCAAGAAGTATCCTATGCAAAATGAAGTCAGGGATAACTATGTGTAAAGTGGAAAATTTAAGCTTAGAAAATTCACCACATCGAAGGGAGAAATTACTAAGGCAATTTTCACTTGGAGGACTTTACATTCAAAAGAGGAGATGAGAATCCACTAGATCCAATCCTAAATGAGACAAGGACTGAATATTGAGTGGATTGGATTGATTTGGGTTTTCCTCTTATGTGAGTTAAATTATTAAAATAAGTAGAATGATGGAATTGGAGACAAAATATGTAGAAATAGTTAGCTATAAATTTGGTATTTCGTCATGCACTTGGATCTGAGTAATGTGAGTTGATTCAGAACTGCCCTATAAAAACTGCCAAAAATAGTAGGGACCGTGTGTAGGGATCATGGTGCCCCCTCTTGGTCCTCCAAAATTTCCAATTTCCAAAAAGGGCTTTTCCGTCTCCGTATCTAAAGCTTATTCCTAGGAGAACAACTGTGCACCTGTTTCTTGCACACTGAGAGAAAGGGAAATGTGTTGGGAATAAGGGTTTGCCTAAGTGAAACTCGGTTGAGGAATCAACCTTGAATGAAATATTGTAAATCTTGAAGTAAATAATGCAAAGGTATTCTTTGGTTTTTGAATGTAATCACATATGTTGTATGAAATGGCATGAACATGACAAAACCCTAACACACATACATGCTTGCAAACGAATAATATAATGTTGCTCCAATGAATAATATGTAGCCTTGAGGAATGCTTGATGTAGTCTCCTTGCCTTCTCCACCTTGCTTGCCTATGTGCTCCTTATGATTGTTATGATGCTATATCAAAATGAGAGGGGAAGACCTCCTTATATACTTGCATGCCATCAAACATTCTAATTTTTTGACATGGGTCGACATGAGGAATTATTTTACCCCTCAAATTTGAGATAGGACCTAGGGGCCAAAATAGGTCCCGATTAGGGAGGAGCAGGGCATGGTGCCCTGGTCCTACCCCAAATTGGGCCAGGAACAAGGGGCAATGCAAGGTGAAAGATGTAAAAATTAAGCTTGGTTGGATGGGGGAGGCACAAATAGGTCCCAATTAAGCATGGGGATGAGACCGCTAAGGTGAGGGCCCCAAATGTGGTCAAAATTGCAAGGGTTGCAATTATAGGATGCTACATTTTGTTCCCACTTTAGCAGAAGTATGAGTTTACGCAAATACTCACAGTAAAGTAGAAGAAAGAGAGATTAAGAAGATGAGGAATGTGGAGTAAAATCACAAGGAGCATAAGATACCACTAATTTTGAGGAATCAAGCCCCCAATCTTAGGATCTTAACTCACTCAAAACATATGAAAGGGCACACAAAATAAGACAAAAACAAAAAAGGCAAGTGAAGTGAAAAAAACAAACAAAGGCAAAAGACACGAAAAGACACACAACAAAAGCTAAGAACCAATAATAAATAAGACCTCAAGTCAACTAGCTGAAGATACCTTGATATCAAAATGTCTCAACAACTAATATCATTATTGAAAAGAAAATGCCATCTCATGAACACAAATGTTCACATAAAAGAGAAAAGAAAGCATCATTCATGAACTATCAATAGAAAAACTGCGAGTCCATGAGAGGAAGAAGAGAGAACATGAATACACCCTAGAAGAGTTTATCCAGGTGATCCATGAGAAGAATGATGAGAGAGGGCATGGAATACTCAGCCCTAGATGTTTTTTATCTAGGTGATCCATGGTGTGAAAGGACATGGACAACTTGCCCCTAGATGTTTTATGTAGGTGATGCATGTGGGGACGAGAGTAATAATAGTCTAGCCGTTTTCAGCTAGTTTCACCCATCCTCATGCATATGTGCAAGTGACGTCTGGTTTCAAGTGTATAGCATCCAATGTAAGAGTTGTTTCCTCTAGTTTTGAGTGTGCTTCAACCTATTCAAGACATGCAATGATGCATAAAATAAGGATGATGTTGATCCAATGAGGATCCAGTTAATACTGATAGGGGTGTGAATCAATATTAAGACCAATTGAAACTTTAACTCAAAAAAAAACTTATATCAGATCTGAAACCATTTAACAAATGTCTCAACTTCTTTAATCAGATCTAATAACCTTTTTATCAGATTTTCTTAATACATTAATCAAATCATTTATCATAAATTTCACCATGAAAGCAATCATATAAACTTGATCATTTACCAACTCATTAACCTTATCAATAAGATCAAAAACTTTCTAAAACAACTCCTTATCAGTACCGATAACCTCTGATAAAATTCTGATAAAACATCATAACCAGTGTCTCAGAAGTAATGGAAAAAATGAAACATAAACAAGAACATCACATGAAAAAACATTCTACACATGAACACCATAAGGTTTTGACATGGAAATGCAAATGGGAAAAATCACGATGGGAATTGGTACCCACAAGTATTTGTACTCTTTTGAAGTACACCCTGTTAGGAGCTTAGCCCTATTAGGATCTTACAATACATCTGATTAGGAGTCACCTGGTTAGGGTATATTCCTAGCAGCCAGGTTAGGAGCTTGATGATCTATTAGGATCAACCTCATGAGAGGATTTAACACTCTTTTGAGAGCTTCCTTGTTAGGGGACTTAAATGTTTAAGTCCTGTTAGGACCTACCCAGTTAAGGGATTTAACTTGCTGCAACTATTAGGGAACAACAATGAAAGAATGATCTGTTACTTGCACTTCTCTTCTTGCTTGATCAGATCCAGTTATACACAAAACTCTGCAACTCTCAAGAAGATCTCACACTTCACTTGGACAACTTAACACATTCTCTAAGACCACCGACACAATAAATATCAATTGTGTCATCCTAAATAGCCATCTAAACTAGATCGGCCACAAAAACTTAATTATGTCATGAATTTACAATTCAAATCATAAGAGATCATCACAGATCATTATACAAATAATTACAACAAATTACAATGCAATATCAACCGTTGGTTGATCGTAACCCATCACAAAAATCTGATCTATATCCTCAAAACACTCTACTAAGCATTTCATTGATTCCCTAGAAAATCTTCCTTGAATCGCACCAAAACAACAATTAAATCTTTCATGCGAGTTGTGTCGTGTTATCAAATTCATGTAGACTCACCGTCGATCACCTTCATAACATAAATCATTACTGGTTTGATGATTTCTTCACCGGTCTTAAACCCTACTAAAACCTTAGAAAAATTTCATCAGAAATTTAAAACACACCTTCCAGTAATCTCCACAAGTTCCAGTTCCGGTCATATACACCTTTCCATTATACAAGTTCACCATCCAAACTGCAAATCACTAATCATTGCAAATCATCATATCCAACAAAAAAATCTCTGCTTTACTGGTTAAAGTCCTATTTCACAGACTTTAGCTCACTACCGGTAAACCCTGTCTTCCGGTAAACCAGATCACTTAGATGATAGAACAAGACATTAGGAATATCAGTTGACATCAGTTGCCACCAATGGCAACACAAATAACCGATCATGTCATCTAATCATAGAATCTCAATCTCTTCATCACAAATAGACTTCTCTCCTTTACCGATGTAGTCATCCAACTTCAACTACATCAGTTATGCCAAATGCCAACAATCTCCCCCTTATTCATTGATGGAAACACCAATCAGATATACAATCAAAGTAACATCATCATCTGCAACTTGCTTGCCGATATCACATCTCTGTCGTTTCTCCTCCTTTTGTCATCTCCCCCTTAACCAATGCTTTTCTCAATTTGATCTTCTGATCTTCAAATTCTCCCATATCTTCCATATCTGATTTCTATTCTTTTCTTCACCCCCTTTGACAACGATGCCAAAGATGTAAATGAATCACTTGTCTTCAATTCTATTGCTGCCTCTTCCATCATCTCTACTACTTAAATCAGAAAAATTATAACAGAGCTTTAAATTAGAACTTTAAATCAGACTTGCTCCCCCAAAGGAGTAGCCTGCACCTTCATCAATCCTTAGTGAAAAATAAACATGAAATCCACAGGATTGATGGATCTCCATCATTCTAGTTCTTCCGGTGTAGGGGTCTAACCCCTAGTTTACCTCTAAGAAACTCAAAGGTAGCCTTCGGTAAGGGCACAATAAAGATATCAACTAACTGATCTTTACTCTTCACATATTCCATCTTCACCTCATTTTCTTGAACTCTTTCCCTTAGGAAGTGATACTTCAATTCAATGTGCTTGGTTCTACTATGAAGTACAAGATTCTTAGAAATGTTTATTGCACTCATATTATCACAATATATAGTCACTGGTTCTGACATATCTATCTTGAATCCTTCTAGCACATGTCTCATCCATATTGCCTACATGCAATTCATGGATGCAGATACATACTCTACTTTAGTTGTAGATTGTGAAACACAAGTTTGTTTCTTACTTGTCCATGCCACTAATCTTCCTCCAAGTAGAAAAGCTCCATTGATTGAGATTTTCCGATCATCCACATTACCTGCCCAATCAACATCAATAAAGACATCCAAAGTAAAATCTCCTTTATAGGGATACCATAAACCATAGTCTACTGTGCCTTTGAGATACCATAAAATCTTTACAACCACCATGTGATTATTTTTAGGCTCTTTTTGAAATCTAGCCACTAATCCAACAACATGAGAAATATCTAGTCTACTATGGAAAACATAGTGTAGCTTGCCAATCATATATTTGTACTCTTTTTCACTAACATCAGGGGAATCATATTCCTTTGACAACTTGCAACCAATCAGCATCGGTGTTTCTACCTACACATGTCATCATTCCACCAAAAATTATGCCATCAACAAACATTTTTGCTATTAGCATCTTGTCTCCATTAGTATTCAAATAAATTTTGTTGTCCTCATTGGTACGTTGGAATCCAATTTTGACCAAATGTGCATGTAATCTCTCATACCATGCCCTCGGTGTCTGTTTAAGACCATATAGTGCTTTGTGCAATTTACACACCATGTGTTTATCATCAGTCAAAGAAAATCCATATGGGTGTTCAATGTATACTTCTTCTTCTAGAATCCCATTTAGAAAGGCTGACTTGACATCCATTTGATAGACTTTTAATCCCTTATATGCAGCAAATTCCAGTAGCATCCTTACACCTTTTAATCTAGAAACAAGTTAAAAGTTTTCACCATAATCCTCACCTTCCTCTTG
The DNA here is from genome assembly GCF_030272615.1 of Cryptomeria japonica. Classification (NCBI taxonomy): domain Eukaryota; kingdom Viridiplantae; phylum Streptophyta; class Pinopsida; order Cupressales; family Cupressaceae; genus Cryptomeria; species Cryptomeria japonica. The sequence continues at coordinate 428,145,975 of NC_081413.1, read as the reverse complement.
AGCGTACCCTTTTCAGACTAATATTGCCTTGTTTCTTACAATCTTTCCTTCTTCATTCAATTCATTACTAAAGACCCATTTTGTTCCAAACACATTCTTATCCTCTGGTCTAGGAACAAGTGACCATGTTTGATTCTTCTCAATTTGATCTAATTATTCATTCATTGCCTTAACCCAATCATCATCCTTTAGTGCTTCCTTAACTATCTTGGGTTCAATTGTAGATATCAAACACGAGTTGTCTCAGATCTTTCTCCTAGTTTGCACACCTGCATTCTTATCACCAATTATCTTCTCTTGTGCATGTTTCAATCTAACATATCTAGGTATTTCCTATGCTGGTTCTGCATCTTCTTCATCAGGTTCTTCATCTTCTCCCTCACTATCATCGCTTATCGGTTGAGCACCTAGTTTTGCATTTGATGGTTTTTCATTATTCTTTGCTTCCAGTTCAATGATCACAAACTTTTCCTCATTATCATCCTTTTCAAGTTTTGATCTGCTTGTACCTTCAGACTTATCAGATAAATCATCAACTTTTACATTAGCACTTTCAATAATTTTCTTAGTTATCTTATTGTAACATTTATATGCTTAGTTATCTTAAAAGTTTTAGCATTGATTGGGTGTTTCCTAACACTATCAGTGAACTGTTCTCCTCTTGGAATCTTCATTGGACTAACTCTTTTTTAAGATCTTTGTGGAAGCTATCACTTCCTCACATCCTATGGGGATTATGGAAAGAAAGAAATAATTGTATCTTCAGGGACATATTCCTCAATCAGGATATTGTGTTCCAGAAAATACAATGGGCGATTGTGGAGAATATTGGGATCATTGAGGGTCCCTATTTCTTAACCAACCCCCTGGAATCCAACATTTTAAGCTCCTAGAATTTTAAGATTGCTAGTAGTTCTGACCCCAATCAAAATAAAAGACTTGAAGTTAGGTGGCAAACCCCCCCTCAAAGCTGGTTCAAAGTCAATTTTGATGGTGCAGCAAAAGGTAATCTGGGCCCTGCGGGTTGTGGAGATATTCTTAGAGATGATATAGGTATTTGCAATGAAATGGTTGTTGTCCCAATAGGGAGCCAAACAAACCATAAAGTAGAAGCAATGGCAACCCTTCAAGGTATTCTCCTAGCTAAAAAATGGAATTGCCCCTGTAGACACCTAAAATTGTCATGTCTAATTAAATAAATATTTTATTTATTTAATTACTTTAGCTTAATTCTTCTATTAATTAAATAAATCTTTATTTATTTAATTAATTCATTTATCCTCTTCTAGCCTTATTTCTCATTTAAATAAATACAGTTATTTATTTAAATTATCCCTTTCCTAAATTAAATAAATATTTTATTTATTTAATTGCCTTACTTCTTCTATTAATTAAATAAATCTTTATTTATTTAATTAATTCATTAACCTTTTCTACACATGACACATGTCATTCATCTCTTATTTCCTACACTACCTACCCCTTTCATTATTTTGGTATTTCTTATACCTACCCTCTAATCCTAGCCGACCTCTCTTTTTACACCTCTCAATCTTAACCCTCCATTTTCTATTGTGTCTTCTATTTAAGGAGATGCTTTCTTCATTACCAAAAGGCTAATGACTAATTTTGGAGGACTTGGCTACACTACGATCCTACTTGCAACCACATTCCGTTCTTTGTTGAGCTCTTGTGCATACAAAAATCTGAGAGCAAGCATATCAAACAAGATCAATGGAGATAGGAAGAATGGAGATCAAAAACCCTAGTGGACATGTGATGGTATAATCTTTGTGATTTTTTTGAGTTATTTTGCATTGTCTTAGGTTATCTTCATATGTTATGGTGGATCTTTGTTCATTGTTAGGCTAGGGTTTGGTGGTTGAATCCATTTTAGTCTTTCAATATTGTTGTTTATTGCTATCCATTTTCACCATATACAGCCCCTACATATGAATTGAAGGGGATTCAAACAACATCATCAAATGTCTCAAGGGGACCTCTAAGCCCTCATGGTCTATCAACAATATCATAAAAGCTGCTATAGACCTTATCAACACTTTTGAAAAAAGTTACATATCCCATATCTACCGTGAAGCCAATGGGTCTACTAACTGGGCAGCCAACATGACGGTTAATAAAGATGAAATGATTACATGGACGGGAGAACAAGGACTCCTTGAGGATGTCAGACTAATCATTTTTAAGGACCGATATAGTAGCACTCCAAAGATTTTTTATGGATAGAATAATAATGAAAAGGACTAAATGGAGTACTTCAAGTTATTATAATAATGTCAGCCTCATTTATTATAATACTTATTCTATCACTTCCCATGCTTTCTAGGTTAATTTGATAGTTCCGAGAAGCTTTCTGCCTAAAACTCTCTGCAAGTTTCAAAATTCAGCTCTAAACAACAAAAAATATGGGCGGATACAAACAACGATACGAACCTAGCAACTGCAAGGAATGGAAACAAAAGGAGGTGGTCTGGAGTATATTGCAGAAGGGTCAATTTTCAAAATTCATGGAGAGACTCCACGGACAGGATGGCATGGTTACCAGTTTTTTCTTCAAAAACTGGAGAAAGGGTATGTTGAGAATGGGAGACCAGTCTATTGTAATTGATGAAGACCTTATTTACCAATCCATGGGTCTCAGAAGGGAAGGATCCAACTTCTATAGAGATAGAAAAGCCAATAAGGAGGCCATTGATAGATATCCTAAAACCGAAAAAGAGAAAAAATACCTGGTGAAGCTAAGTAAAACTTAGTATCCCCCTAGGGCTTTTATTAAACCATGGTGGGAGGTCCTCTTTGTTTTAAATGCACTACATTACTTTGGATGGTAGGTTTACTAAAGTATACGACTACCATTTTGTTTTGCTAAATCATTTTAGGCATGATGAGAAGGTTAATTTTCCTTATTTTCTATTATGCTCGATGAATGCCACTATTAAGGCCTACAAAGAGAACCCTATGGGGGACATTGCCATGCACCAAGGCTTATTGGTCCTTATTTATGACCATCTCAAGGCCAATCAAATAGCCCGCTCGTAGCCCTCTATTGAGTTTGAGGAGGATGGGTCTGACTCTGTCTTTTCAATGGACGAGGATTCTGATAGTGACCCATCGAGTAATTCTAAGGAGAGCTTGGATGTTTCGGATTTTGAAATTGGTAAGAAGAGGAAATATATGAAAACAAGACCTTCTTCCTCAAAGGGTAAAAAAACTAAAGGCAGAATCCTCCAGATTAGCTCTTCCTCAGAGGAGGAGGTCTCTAAAGACTCAGAGAAGGAGAAACCTTGGGGTTCTCTAAAAAAGAAAACTAAAGTCCACACTTAGACTAGAAACAAGCATAAGAGGAAGGAGGAGAATGTGAAGGAGCTAGATTTTTATAAGTAGGAAAGGACTTTGGAAGCTGAACAAAACCTAGAGTAGGTGACCATTGGCAAGGCTCTTAGGGTTGAAGACACAACAACTATTTCTGTCTGTGTCTGGTATAACAGCGTCTGTGCATTCTGTTTTGCAAAAAAAAATTTTTTTTTTTTTCAAGTTTTTCGATTCGGGTTTTTGGATTTTGTACTTAGGGTTTCAGATCTGGTTTATTTTTGGCTAACCTTTGCAGATCTAGCTAACCTGGTTTGTGCAGCTTGCTTTGGAGGCAAATACGTTTTTGTTGAAGGCCCCTTTTCACAAAGTCTTTTTGGGTTTTCTTAAAATTTACCTAACTCGTGTGCTTGCAGGAAGGGGTTATCATTTGAAACAACCCAAACTACTAACAATTTTGTTGCAGGGCCTTAGCTAGGGTTTTGTAATTTTATTTGTGTGCCTTGTCTTCATAGCTTAGCAAACACTTCAATTGGTGCACTAAAATTGAACCATTGTCTTTTGTGTCTTGAGCAATAGGCTCTTTGTGTTTATTCTTTAGAGGGCCTGTCTTCCCGTGTGGTCATTAGGACTACTAGTGAGAAGAGAACGACCCAAGTGGTAACAAAAGAAAAGCCATCTTCTTCCAAGCCACTATAATCAAATGTATTCATGGTGAAAACTATGAATAACGTGTGCTGATTAGTTCATACCGACACTATGTCTCCCCATAAACCCGTTTGATCAAATTTATTTGATCATTTGTAGGGCGTAACCCCTACCGGCTGGGAGCCTTCTGTATTTACAGAGCTGAAAGTGCCGCATGTATGGCCACACGAGCGGATGCCCTTACTAGCACCTCATTGTTTTAGATGCCCAAATCCTTCTAGTTGTTGAGGCAGGAGGTCGGACCTCTGGTAGCGGCCCACACACATACGGTTCTTAGTAGAGATACAAAGTTCGCCATGGGGAGTTTTCATGGGGACTGATGCTTGGCTGACCCGAGAAGTGAGTGCCGAGGGTGGAGCCAGTGAGGTCAAGCATCTAAGTATCCGCTCTGAATAGCGTAGGCTCGGGGGTAAAACCCCATGTGGGATCAACAATTATTGTCCTGGCCAGCCATAAGAATTGTGCTTGACTTATGATAAACACTCAAACAATCAAGACAAAACAGCAAAACATTGTGTCTTTTGTGTCTTCAAGTGTATGCAAAAACTTTTTACATCAAACAACACACTTTTTGGAGTCTAAACAGTCTGCAAACATTGGGTCATCAACACTATGTCCTCTTGTCACGAAAAACAGTCGAAAAATCAGATTTGGTCACAGCAAAACAAATTCACAGATAGGAAAGATTGCACTAAGGTTACAGAAACGCGTCTGTGTCTGTTAAAACCGCGTCTGTGTCTGATAAATGCGTCTGTGAAGTACAGAATAGCGTCTGTGTTTTTATCAGCGTCTGTGTCGAACAGAGACACGTCTGTGTCTGGAAATAGCGTCTGTGAAGTATACAGGCGTGTCTGTGTCTGGAAATAGCGTCTGTGAAGTATACAGGCGCGTCTGTGTCCACAATTGCAAAAATCTGTCAGTCTTAGCAAACATCAACAGGAAATCTCAGAATCACGTTTGTGTCAAACAGAATAGCGTCTGTGTCTTAAAATCGCGTCTGTGAAGTATACAGAGGCGTCTGTGTCAGGATTTGAAAAAAGTCTAACAGTCAAGCAAACAAAGAAATCAGTTTCGGCACACTTGAGCTTCCTAGGTTATCTCTTCAGGTTCATCTAGCATTCAGCCTGTTCTAAGGTCTTACACAGTCCATCATTGCTTCATACCTCATACTTGAGTCAAAAAGTCACTTGCTTGTCCTCACTATACTTTGTCAACACACTACATACTACAACACTTTGCTAAGTGATCCCTCATCAAGGTTTCTTACCTTTGGGTCTCATTTGGTCTTACTTAGAGTCAAGGTCAGCTTACCTCATCAAGAGAAACTATCCTCTCTTTGGAAGTCACACCTACTCTACAACATACATACTTGGTCTTACACTTTGGACATTGCAAGTAAACTTCAGATTCATTTACACTCCATACAACTCTTGGTCTTACATACCCTTGTCATTTTCGTCTAAGTCTCTCACATATTGGTCTAACACCTAGTTCATGGTTGAAACCCGTCTTCAAAAATCTAGGAGAAAAGCTAAAGAAGCTCAAGGACCCGTAAACATGAGTTCTTATGAGTATGACAATGATGTCTTCTACAATCCTGAGCACACTACATTACCAGACATGAATGTTTATAGACACAATTCAAATATGGAAAGCGCAAACGCTATACACAACGCTACACACAATGATAATGTGGACAATTCTTCAATACTATCAGCAGACATACAAGAATCTATAATGGATCCTCAATTCAATAGATTGGTTGAAGAGATAATGAGGAGGGATCGTCAATACTTTCTAAACATGATGGCACAAAGTGGAGCTAAGATACCACATGATTTTGACTTATCTCAACTTATGGAAAGTAGACCTTCACAACAAACTCAACCAAATAGTGGAGGACCAAATAATATGATGCCGGAGTCACCATCAGTTTTGCTTCAGAAACCAGCAATCCCACATACACAAGCTCAAATGCACGATACTTACACTCAAAGACCATCATGGAGGCCTTATGTTCAAACACATGCTCAAGATATGGGTCAACCAAGACAAATGGATACTCAAGGACTTCCTCAAAATTTTGACACAAGAAGACCTCATGCCAAAATTGGGGGCAACACAATGGAAAATGAAAGGCCCATTGAATATGGTTTATATACACAAAACAGATATGGGGTTCCTCAACAAGAAATTATGCCAAGTGCTCCATACATGTCGCAACAATATAGACCTCCATATGGACATGTCTACGATCAGTATCATCCATACATGCAACAAGCTCCTCCTCAAATGGGTGTTTCAAACATGGGATATGCTACAAGAAATCCATCTCCTCCCAAAAATAATTTGGAGCAACAAATTAGAGATCTACAAAAGAAAGTGGAAGACATGGGCACATCAAAACCCACATATACTATGAGAGATATATGCCCTTATCCCTTTGATAAGAGCATTCCAATGCCTCCGTTTCCTCCGCACTTTGCAACACTGAAATTTGACAAATATAGAGGGAGAGGAGATCCCAAGGCACACATAAGACAATTCTTCACAGCTTGCATTGAGGTAGCGGCAGAAGAAACATACTTAATGAGGTTGTTCCCACAGAGCTTAGGAGATCAAGCGATGGAATGGTTTTCTCAATTACCTCCTGGTATTAAGTCATGGGGTGACTTGGCAGAGGCATTCATTCAACATTTCTCTTACAACATTGAAACAGATGTCTCAGTTACTACCTTGTGCAATACGAAACAAAAAGAAGGAGAATCTTTTGCGTCATTTTTGTAAAGATGGAGGAACTTAGCTAGCAGATGCTCTTGTGAAATCCCGCAAAAACAAATGGTGGAAATGTTCACACAAAATGTTAACAAGGCTATTGGTTATGATCTCAGAAAAGCTTGTTTGTCTACATTCAAGGATGTCATTGAAAAGGGCCTAGCAACAGAAAGAGTCTTAATTGAACAAGGAGTTATCAAACTATTCAAAGAAAACAAAGAGGACTTTAAGGGAAAAGACAAACCAAAGTTTTGGAACAAGAACAAGAACACAGTTAATGATGGTGTTGTTGATGCCAACACAGTGAGACCAAAGTTCGTCTTTTCTGGATCAAATTCTACCAACAATCAAGTGAACAAACAAACAACTTCTAAACCACGAAGGAAGTACACTCCATTGGGAGAACCACTTGAATCAGTATTCAAAAAGCTTGTAGCAAACAAAGTGATCACGGTCCCAGATTTTCCTCCATATGAACCAAAGGTAAAACCGAATTGGTGGAATGATGATGAATATTGTGAATTTCATAAGAGCAAGGGTCACAAGACAAGTAATTGCCATCGATTGAAAAACATTGTACAAGATCTCATTGACAGAGGAGATATTGAGATTGAGGGACATTCATCTAACCAAGAGCATGAGGTGTTTAAGGAACCATTCCCAAAACATGACAAGGGAAAAGGCAAAGTCACAGATGATCAAGCCAATTACACCAGAACATCTTACAATTATGATTCCACTATTAATCACATCTCAATGGACAATCATATTTCTACCATTACTATCAAAAATAAAAATCCTGAGAATCCTCCTCAGCGACCTAAAATTGTCCTAAAAGGTGTGGGATCTTCATCCGAAGCTACCTCTGAATGTCATGTTACAACCCGTCGAGGTAAGATCACATTGCCAGGAACCTCTTCTAAGAATACCAATCTTCCGTCAACTAAGCCTGAGTACGATCTTGTAGAGCAATTAGGGAAAACACCCGCACTCATCTCTATTCTTGAGCTCTTACGTATATCTCCTGCACATAAAGCTGTCCTTGACAAAACCTTGAGAGATACTGCTGTCCCTACGGATCTAAACGTGGATCAGTTTCAAGCCATGGTGGGATACCTATCCGTTCCACACTCCCTCACATTTACAGAAGCCGATGACGCCTCCATAAGTCAGCCTCACAATGCACCTCTACATATTGAAGCCTTCATACATAAACACCGAATAAAACGAGTCCTGATAGATGGAGGAGCAGGTCTTAATATTTGTACATTGAGCACCATCAGACAATTGGGATATTCTGACAAAGCTGTGAATGCTACAAACCAAATCACTATTAAGGCTTATGATGATGAAGAGCGCTCGTCCAAGGGCACGGTCATCTTACCACTCAGAATAGGGCCAGTAACAAAGGACGTGATTTGTCAAGTCCTGGATCTAGACCTCACGTATAACATATTGCTAGGACGTCCATGGATTCATGAAATGAGAGCGGTCCCATCAACATACCATCAGTGCATAAAATTTCCTCATAATGGAGTCGAGGTAACGGTCAATGGTGATCCAAATCCATTCATATATTGCAATAACTTGAGATCACATACTGAGATTATCATTCCCAGCAATCGTGAGGCTACTCCTTCTTCAGCATATATTGATCCTGAGTCATTAAAGCCCTCGACATCCAAACAAGGTGAACTTAGAGCCAAGTTTCAAGACAAAGGCATGGGAGAATACACTCTGAATCAAACAATGTTCTTACGACAAGTCATGAACTCCCCCAAGGAATATGGGCGACCACATCCAAATAAGCAAATCTCCATCATGCTCCTCAAATGGGATCCTACCGTCTTTCAAAAATGGGGCGAACTAGAGGAAGAAAGTTTATATAAAATGCTATATAAGGACGCTGGAGATGATACACATGATCAAATTATAATACCCTGTGAAAACTATGGTAAAGGTTTCAAAATTCTGCAGAGATTCGGGTATGATGGAAAAAGTCCTCTCGGACTACGCAAAGAAGGTGTCATGGAGCCTCTACAACCTGAGCTAACTACAAGAAGGGAACGCTCTAAGGGGCTTGGTTTTCTAAACCCCAAGATTCAACACAAGAAAACAAAACAGATATGGCGAGTCAAAGTGGCTGAAGTTCAACAAGAGGATAATTATTCCACAGACTCCAATAAGTGGGAATGGGGTTCAGACAAATCCTCCAGCGATTATGAACTTAATGAGACATTTAGAGAGCCAGATGAACCTACAGAGGAGGAGGAGTTTTACAAGAAATTCAGAGTTGGTCAAGAACCGACCCATAAGGATCCCGCACAAGCTTCGTTTCAGGGCCCTAGGTCAGGATCACATAGGATGAGGACACCTGTCCCTGAGGGTGCTACTAGTGATGATAATTTGGACTCACTCACGATCGACACTGATGAGGAGAGTGCCATTGACGACCTCGATGACTACCTTGACATACCTGAATATAACCACATCTTCACTATTAGCCTTGCGGATTCTAAAAACACTAAAGACCTTCCCCTCGTTCACCCCCAACTCATTGACTGGGATCAGGATGGACCACCACAGATCGATACATTTCAAAATGACGAAGCTATCGTGGATTATCTTGGCATTCGCGATGATCTTCCTCTTGGAGACCATAAAGCAGGATACGCCATAGAGCTAAATAACATGGCATACTTTGGTGAGGGTGTCGGGCCTTCTAGTCGCAAAAATGTGAAAATAAAGACAAAACAAGGGTCTTACGGCGAAAACCACACTGTGGCGCTCTCTGACTCTAAAAAAGTAAAAAGAAAGGACGTATCTGAGGGTGAAAACCTCTCTGAGGCGCCCGAAGATGGAAGGCTTGACATTCTCCCAACATCATACGAGGAAAAATCATCCATGTTGGTAGAGGAGACTATAAAGACAAACATTGGTACAGCCGAGGTTCCACACAACATATTTTTGGCTCAATCATTGACAGAGGCCGAGAAAGCAAGGTTCATAAGCTTCTTTAAGGCACGACAAGTCAACTTCGCATGGTCTTATGCTGATATGCCTGGACTAGACCCCGACTTAGTAATGCATCATTTAACAGTCAAACCGGGGGCAAAACCAGTAAAACAGAAATTGAGAAAAATGCATCCACAGGTGGCATTATTAGTCAAGGCAGAGCTGGAGAAATTACTAGATGTCGGATTCATACGCCCAATTGATTATCCTGAATGGATTTCCAACTTAGTGCCTGTTAGCAAACCAGATCGCAGCATCCGAATATGTACAGACTTCAGGGATATCAACAAGGCTTGTCCGAAGGATGATTTCCCATTACCAAACATTGATTTAATTGTTGATCTCACAGCAGGCCATGAGATGTTATCTTTAATGGACGGATTCTCTGGATATAATCAGATCAGGATTGCACCTGAAGATCAACATAAAACATCATTCACTTGTCCATGGGGAACCTTCTGCTGGAATGTCATGCCCTTTGGGCTGAAAAATGCAGGTGCCACGTATCAACGAGCCATGACGACTATCTTCCATGATCTCATGCATGTAAAGGTGGAAGATTATGTCGACGACCTTTTGGTTAAATCAATAGACAGAAATACACACTTGGACATACTTTCAGTTGCTTTTGATAGGCTGGAAAAATACAAGGTAAGATTAAATCCAAAGAAATGTGTCTTTGGAGTAACCTCCGGGAAGCTCCTAGGATTCATTGTGTCTAAAAGAGGAATAGAAGCGGATCCAGCAAAAGTCAAGGCTATCTTGGACATGCCGCCACCCAAGAATATCAGTCAACTTCGGTCTTTACAAGGGAGACTCCAGTCCATACGAAGATTCATAGCACAACTTGCAGATAAGTGTAATCCTTTCCAGCACCTGCTACACAAAAACATTAAGTTCAAATGGGACGAGAACTGTCAACAGGCTTTTCAGGCACTTAAAGACTATCTTTTGAACCCGCCAGTTTTGATGCCACCAATTCCGAATCAACCATTGCTACTTTACATATCAGCTACTCTAACAGCACTGGGGGCACTACTAGCACAACAAATACCTGACGGCAAGGAAAAAGCAGTCTACTATATCAGTCGCACATTGGTGGGATATGAGCTCAACTACACACCAATTGAGCGTGCATGTCTCGCTGTGGTCTTCGCTTCACAAAAATTACGACATTATATGCTCACTCACAAGACCAAGTTGATTGCCAGAATTGATCCACTAAAATATCTGCTCAACAAAGCTACACTTACTGGGCGACTGGCCAAGTGGGTAATGATTTTGAGTGAATTCGACATTGAATACGTGGACAGAAAAGCAATCAAAGGACAAGCCATTGCAGATCAACTGGCAGATGCTCCCATGATAGATGATGTTCCTCTACAGTCAGAATTTCCAGATGAGTCCATTCTAACAATATCACCTGCAAAGCCATGGCAACAATACTTTGATGGCTCATACACACAGCACGGGGCAGGAGCGGGTATACTCTTTATAACTCCCCAAGGCGATTCTATACCAAAGTCATACCACTTATCATTTCCTTGCACCAACAATATAGCGGAATACGAGGCATTAACAACAGGGTTAAGAATTGCAGTTCAGTGGAAGATCCAGGAACTTCGTGTTTTTGGCGATTCTCAACTTGTCATCCGTCAAGCAACTGATGATTATCAAACAAAAGATGAAAAGCTAATGCCTTACAAACAACTGGTAGATGATCTGAAACAACACTTTGCAAAGATAGAGTTCGAGCAGATACCAAGAGAACAGAATCGCGCTGCTGATGCCATGGCTACAATTGCTTCACTCATTGACCTACCACAAAATGAGACCTGTTATGAGTTCCTGGTTGACAACCTGCTGATTCCGTCATATGAGATCACTCTCACGGAAATGATATGTGTTGTTGGTCCTGAATCCCAGTTATATGGTTCCATATTCACATACCTTCGCGACAACATTTTACCTCCCGATTTATCGAACAACCAACGTCGCACTTTCATCCGCCAATCCTCCCGATATGTTATCCTAGCTGATATCCTATACCGACGAGGTCTAGATGGCACCCTCCTTAGATGTTTAGAGAGTGACGAAGCTCAGATTGCGTTACGAGAAGTGCACGAAGGGATATGTGGTCCGCATACTAGTGGTCCTACCTTGGCCAAGAAACTCATCAGGACTGGATACTACTGGCCTACTATGGAAAAAGATGCATATCAGTTTGTCAAGAGGTGTAAGCAGTGTCAAATTCATGGAGACCTCATACACGCACCAGCACAAGAACTACAGCCACTTGCATCTCCTTGGCCCTTTTGTCAGTGGGGACTCGATCTCATAGGCAAGATTCACCCTCCTTCTTCCAACGGACATAAATTCATTATCACAGCCACAGAGTATTTCACAAAGTGGATTGAAGCTGTGCCTCTCACGCAAGTTACTGGGAAACAAATCGCTACTTTCATCCTGAACTACATCATTTGCCGATACGGGATTCCTACTTCCATTATTACCGACAACGGGCGTCCTTTCAAGAATCAGGATGTTCGTGAACTCTGTGAGCGATTCCATATCTCTCATCGTTTCTCCACACCATATTACCCCCAAGGTAATGGCCAAGCTGAGGCGTCTAACAAAACAATTCTCAAAATACTTAAAAAGACAGTCGACGACGCTGGCCGTAACTGGCATGTCCAACTCAATCCCGCACTTTGGGCCTATCGTACCAGTGTCCGCACACCTACAGGAGCTACACCTTACTCACTTGTCTATGGTGCTGAAGCCATCTTGCCTATTGAGGTCGAGTTACCTTCTTTACGGGTCTCCTTGAGAAACATAATCAACGATGAAGACTACAGGGTCTCTCGCTTACAAGAACTAGAACTGTTGGAGGAACGACGACACACTGCTTTTAATCATCTCAAGGCTTACCAACAACGAATGAGTCGCAGTTATAATCACAAGGTCAAGCCTCGCACATTTGAGGTAGGTGACTTAGTCCTCAGAGAGAACCCCAAGAATCAGCAAGATAGAGAAAAGAAGGGCAAATTTGAACCCAACTGGCTTGGTCCTTACATCATCACAGCAGCATATGGATCTGGGGCATATCAGCTCTCAACTACAGAAGGTGAATCTTTGGAGGATCCTATCAACAGCATGCACCTTCGCAGGTTCTACACATAAGCTCTTTTTGAGTATCCTAATGCAAAAATACAAAAAAAATAAAAAAAATTCAAAAATACAAAAAAAATTATAAAACAAAAAAATTGTTACTTGGTGAAAACCTGGCAAACAGGCGCCTTGTGACAACAAAAAAATTGCAAAATCCAAAAAAGTAAAGAGAAATAATTTCGTCCAACGGTGAAAACCACTTCGGTGGCGCCCTGGGCAAGTACCATGGTGAAAACTGGGTCACCAGCGCCATGCGTAGGGACTTTGCTCCTCCCTCTTTCAGGATTCCCTTTCATTCTTTCACTTCGCACACAATCACGACCAATTCACCCACAATAAACTTACCCATTCCCATCATGGCTTGTTATTGATCTACCCGAGATTGGTTAGCCATTCATAATAAACCCTCCCTTTTCACTCTCTTTCCATCCATAATAAATCAGATCCTATCTGTGACTACGGCCAATTCCTGCGTCTAGTAATGGGTGTGGAACTGAGAACATCACATGTTTCGAGGAATACAGTTTCTTTCAGCTCTCTTCAGTCTATCCGCGCACAATTCGCAATAAAGCAACATTTTGCATCGCAGATCCGCAATAAAGTTCCATCTTCTCCACAATAAGGTATCAGTTTCATGGATTCAGTCAGTTTCCAAGGAAACACAGCAGCAACAATGGGCTTCAACAAAATCAAATCTTTTAACAGACTCAGACAACATATGGTTCAGTGCTATCTATCCTTTTTGTGAAAGTGAACATTGTGACCACAATCAAAATTTGACTTAAACAAGTGACAAGAGACACAAACTTGAGGACTACAGTGGATGTGGGTGTCGAGTCTTGGTTTTCTTTTGGTTTCATCTTTTTGGTGACATGTCTTTTAGCTTTTCCGGGATGTCTTTGACTAGAGATTCTATCTCCAGGATGTCTTTGACTAGAAAGGCGAGGATGGGGTATCGTCACTTATTTGCATTTGCTGTCTGTGGATTGTCTTTTAGTAATACTATGACTTGTCCAAGGATATGAGGACACTGTGAGTCTAGTGTGAACTGGGGCATTCCTTGTTTGTGACTGTCTTATCTCCATGCAAACAGGTACAATGACTTTCTGGGCCGAACATATGCCTCGATTGTCATAACCTATTCTGCCATAATAAAGCTCAATGATGATAACGCACAAGAAGCTCTTTCACGTTCATATCTTCTGTCTTCCATCCCCCTTTCTTGATTGACTTCCATTGTCCTTCTCGAGTCCGCGTAGCCCGCTATCACATGACTGAGTATAATGACACACCAAAAACATGTGCATTTCATATAGTTGCACCTGCATCACCACATATAAGCATTTCATACATATAGATATTATAATGGCATCACATCCTGCATACAACACATGTTAGCACATCTCACATTTTCATTATATAAATAATCATTTGCATCACATACATTTTCATTTGCATCATGCATCACATATACAACATAAAAGAACAAAAATATATGGCCTTGCATCATATAAGCATCCATATCATAAAACATGCATCACATAAGAACATCTCATCACACAAGGTACACATGCATATAGCTGCCGCAAAAGATGAATCATCTCATATATATAATCAATCAAATGTGTCATAATACAATGATGTCAAAAGAATCATATGGCTACAAAAGAATCACCCGCAGGTGTCTACAATACAACAATGATACATCTACTGATACAATGGGAGCCCACTATAGCTATGAGGAACTCCCTCCCTCGGAGCCACCTCGCCTCGACGGAGTCTGAGCTGTAGATGGCCCTGCCCCTGGATCCCCCTGTCCCTCTGGTGGTGGTGGAGGCCCCATAACCCCACCGCTGGATGCCTGTCTCCTGCGGCTCCCTCCCGTAGCCGTCGCTGTGCGCGACGACCTCTGGAAGCTCCTAGCTCGCTGCTCTGCTGGCACGGCTGCATAATATAGATCCCTCCAGTAGGCGATCTCCTCTCCCGCTCGCAAAACATAGGTGTAGCCTGCCCCTGCATCCTCTGCTGCCCGCCTACCTGCCCTCAGAGCTGTCTCGGCTTCGGTATATCTCTGGATGGCCTGATCCCTCTCCCGCTCTGTGTCTCGGACCCTGATCCTGAGGTGGTTCCTCTCTCGAACCAAATCCTCAATCTCATCTGCCTGGCCCTGGCAGATCTCCCGCAGCCTCACCACCTCATCCTCCTCGGAGTCTCCGCTCTCCGCCCCTGCCTGTGGCTCCTCCTCTACAGGTGCCTGTCCCTGTGCCTCTGCCTGCACCTGTCCCTGTGCCTGTATAGGTACCTGTGGCTGTACCTGTCTCTGTCCCTCTGGCTGTACCTGTCTCTGTCCCTCTCTGGGACCCTGTGCTGCTGGCACCTGTAGGGGCAGTCCACCCCGTCCTCTCACCACTGGAGCTGCTCTCTCCTGACCTCCCTCCCTCCGAGGTGCTACCCGTCTCTCTCCCACCACTCCCCTCTGCCTCCGCCGGCCCCTACCTGCATCCCCTCCTCCCTCATCATCATCTCCTCCACCCTCTCCATCCACTGGCTCTGCCGGATCTATCAACCTCGGAAATGGATGCTCTGCCCAGTACGCAGAGTACTCTGCGTCCATCCCTGCATCATCTACCTCTGGCCACATGTCCCATGGCATCGGCATCATCTCTGCTAGCTGCATCACTGCCTGATCATAAGATAGCAGTGGGCCAAACTGCACCTGATCTCTAACAGTACGGGCATACATACCCGAGCCTCGGGGCATCCTCTGAATCCGACCATACTGCCTGCATACCCTATCCACCAGCTGTCTCTCTAATATATAGGGCGTCCGTCCAATCAGGTACCTGCTCCGGAAGGTGTAGGGTAGCTCCAGTGCATCGTCACCCCACTCCTCGCACCCCAGGTACGGCCTCCAGATCACCATATCAATGTCATCAATGACTCTCCTCCAGTGCTCCAATCTCCCAATCCGAGGCTGGGATGTGATCATGGCATACAAATGAACAAAACTCTGTCCCTGTCCTCTGCCTCTGAAATGAATCGGCCTCGTCACTGGAAGGTGCTCATAGGCCCACACCTGCAATAGAGTCACACCGCAGCCCAGCCCCACTGATCCGTGGTATACAAACTGATGCAGCTCATAGTACAAATGTGCTAGGACACATGGCCCCCATGCATACCTAGTGTGCTCTGCCATCAGCGTCTCCAAGGCCCCTCCCCAGCCCACTGCCAATCCTCGTGTGGCCCTGTCTGGACACAGGTATCCACTGATAACTCCCCCAATAACTGCCGGCAATGCCAATCCTGTGGCAGTCATGGTGTCCCAGGCTACATGCCCTGCTCTCATCTCCAACTCAGGATCCTGAAAAACCCGTCTCAAGGCCTCCCTGTCACCGTCACGGTCGTAGGGGATCAACTCTCCATCAATAGGGACATGTAATATCCTGTATACATCCTCCAGTGTCACTGTCATCTCACCCATCGGCAGGTGAAACGTGCATGTCTCTGAGTGCCATCTCTCGGCCAATGCAGTCAGCAACCCCATGTTTGCCCGAAACTCAGGCACATAGAGCATATATGTGAGACCCATCTCCTCAATGGAAATCATGTCCTGGATGGACAACTCTGGACGCAGTCTCTGAGTCGATGGGAATCTCTCCCGTGACTCCAACATCGGCAAATACTCCTGCAGTCAAGCAAATCAATCTTGTCAGTTATCGTGGCATTCACTGTTTATCACAAAATGCTACTCGCTACCCAAATGCATATGGCTATCTACCCTAGTGACACTCACTGTTCATCACAAAGTGTTGCTATTTATCCTAGTAGTGCTCACTGTTCATCACAAAGTACTACGTGTGTGACATTCCCTGTTCATCACAAAGTGTCACTCACATTCGCACTCCCTGTTCATCACAAAGTGCTGCATATCCTGGTGCTCCCTGTTCATCACAAAGTGCCTTGATCTATCCTAATCTTCCTAGAGGACCTGCTTGAGTGTATCCTCTCAGCAGCTTATCCAATCGACAGCGTATGTTCATCACAGAACTGCCGATTTGACCTTAAGGACTAAAACTATGCATTTAAACACATAAACGCACTTTTTCAACACACACGCGCTTTTAACTCATAAACGCGCTTATAGACTGCATAAACGCGCCTCTGCAACACAGACGCGCTTTCTAAACACAAACGTGCCTATGCCAGACATAAACGCGACCAGGGAACACAGACGTCCCTGCATGACATAAACGCTATTCAAAAGCACAGACGCTACTACATTTCACAAACGCGTCCGCATTCAACACAAACGCGGTTCCAGGCACAGACGCGCCTGGACCCGACACAGACGCGCCTGTTGGACACAGACGCGCCTGGCGCTGACACAGACGCGGTTGCGCGTTTTTGCACTTTTAAACTACCCTATTTCTAGCGCATTTATTGCTCCTAAACATGCATTAATGACAAAACTTGAAATGCGTGAAAGTACGAGGAGGTTTTCGGGTACTTACTGGCTCTCCTGCATCGGCTGGTCGCTGGAATCGGCGGACACGATCGAATCTATGAACGAATGCCATCGCTGCTGACTGCTGCTGCTCTTTTCTCGCTCTGCACTGTGATCTCGTAAGGGTGTGAATGACAATGAGGATGTCTTTTGCCCGTGGTTTATCTTATAGCCTACCCTAGCCCTGCCCTTCATTTTCCCGAGTCAGTATTCTTCATCCTGTGATTTTGTCACATTATCCAATCAGCCCATTCTTTCCCATCTTTCTTATCGCGAGATTGTCTGCAATCTTTCCAGACTTTTTCATCCAATCTCTCGAGGGGGCATATCATTCCCATCCTGGGGCAACTCTGTATCAGTTCAGCTTATCTTCTTTGAAACAACGCGACAAGCCGCATTGTCTCAAAGAGGGGCAAAATGTAGACACCTAAAATTGTCATGTCTAATTAAATAAATATTTTATTTATTTAATTACTTTAGCTTAATTCTTCTATTAATTAAATAAATCTTTATTTATTTAATTAATTCATTTATCCTCTTCTAGCCTTATTTCTCATTTAAATAAATACAGTTATTTATTTAAATTATCCCTTTCCTAAATTAAATAAATATTTTATTTATTTAATTGCCTTACTTCTTCTATTAATTAAATAAATCTTTATTTATTTAATTAATTCATTAACCTTTTCTACACATGACACATGTCATTCATCTCTTATTTCCTACACTACCTACCCCTTTCATTATTTTGGTATTTCTTATACCTACCCTCTAATCCTAGCCGACCTCTCTTTTTACACCTCTCAATCTTAACCCTCCATTTTCTATTGTGTCTTCTATTTAAGGAGATGCTTTCTTCATTACCAAAAGGCTAATGACTAATTTTGGAGGACTTGGCTACACTACGATCCTACTTGCAACCACATTCCGTTCTTTGTTGAGCTCTTGTGCATACAAAAATCTGAGAGCAAGCATATCAAACAAGATCAATGGAGATAGGAAGAATGGAGATCAAAAACCCTAGTGGACATGTGATGGTATAATCTTTGTGATTTTTTTGAGTTATTTTGCATTGTCTTAGGTTATCTTCATATGTTATGGTGGATCTTTGTTCATTGTTAGGCTAGGGTTTGGTGGTTGAATCCATTTTAGTCTTTCAATATTGTTGTTTATTGCTATCCATTTTCACCATATACAGCCCCTACATATGAATTGAAGGGGATTCAAACAACATCATCAAATGTCTCAAGGGGACCTCTAAGCCCTCATGGTCTATCAACAATATCATAAAAGCTGCTATAGACCTTATCAACACTTTTGAAAAAAGTTACATATCCCATATCTACCGTGAAGCCAATGGGTCTACTAACTGGGCAGCCAACATGACGGTTAATAAAGATGAAATGATTACATGGACGGGAGAACAAGGACTCCTTGAGGATGTCAGACTAATCATTTTTAAGGACCGATATAGTAGCACTCCAAAGATTTTTTATGGATAGAATAATAATGAAAAGGACTAAATGGAGTACTTCAAGTTATTATAATAATGTCAGCCTCATTTATTATAATACTTATTCTATCACTTCCCATGCTTTCTAGGTTAATTTGATAGTTCCGAGAAGCTTTCTGCCTAAAACTCTCTGCAAGTTTCAAAATTCAGCTCTAAACAACAAAAAATATGGGCGGATACAAACAACGATACGAACCTAGCAACTGCAAGGAATGGAAACAAAAGGAGGTGGTCTGGAGTATATTGCAGAAGGGTCAATTTTCAAAATTCATGGAGAGACTCCACGGACAGGATGGCATGGTTACCAGTTTTTTCTTCAAAAACTGGAGAAAGGGTATGTTGAGAATGGGAGACCAGTCTATTGTAATTGATGAAGACCTTATTTACCAATCCATGGGTCTCAGAAGGGAAGGATCCAACTTCTATAGAGATAGAAAAGCCAATAAGGAGGCCATTGATAGATATCCTAAAACCGAAAAAGAGAAAAAATACCTGGTGAAGCTAAGTAAAACTTAGTATCCCCCTAGGGCTTTTATTAAACCATGGTGGGAGGTCCTCTTTGTTTTAAATGCACTACATTACTTTGGATGGTAGGTTTACTAAAGTATACGACTACCATTTTGTTTTGCTAAATCATTTTAGGCATGATGAGAAGGTTAATTTTCCTTATTTTCTATTATGCTCGATGAATGCCACTATTAAGGCCTACAAAGAGAACCCTATGGGGGACATTGCCATGCACCAAGGCTTATTGGTCCTTATTTATGACCATCTCAAGGCCAATCAAATAGCCCGCTCGTAGCCCTCTATTGAGTTTGAGGAGGATGGGTCTGACTCTGTCTTTTCAATGGACGAGGATTCTGATAGTGACCCATCGAGTAATTCTAAGGAGAGCTTGGATGTTTCGGATTTTGAAATTGGTAAGAAGAGGAAATATATGAAAACAAGACCTTCTTCCTCAAAGGGTAAAAAAACTAAAGGCAGAATCCTCCAGATTAGCTCTTCCTCAGAGGAGGAGGTCTCTAAAGACTCAGAGAAGGAGAAACCTTGGGGTTCTCTAAAAAAGAAAACTAAAGTCCACACTTAGACTAGAAACAAGCATAAGAGGAAGGAGGAGAATGTGAAGGAGCTAGATTTTTATAAGTAGGAAAGGACTTTGGAAGCTGAACAAAACCTAGAGTAGGTGACCATTGGCAAGGCTCTTAGGGTTGAAGACACAACAACTATTTGTGACACTCCAAAAAAGGAACAGGATATTCCCGATAAGATTGATCCTCCCCCTAACCCTCCTCCAGAGGGTATGCAAGGTTTTATGGACACTATTGAGTGGCTAATCACTGGTTACAAGAAAGTTGTGGATGACAACAAAAAGATCAGCCACAGAATTCAGATTCTGGAAACTATCAATACTGGGGAAGGGAAGACTATGGCTGATTACATTGAGGACCTGAAAAATACCATTACAAAATCTGAAAACATAAGAGACTCCTTCAACCCCAGATTTGATAAAATAGAGAAAGACCTGTTGGAAAGGAAAACTCTTTATGACGCTATGGATCAAACTATTTCGGGCACTGGTACTAAAGTCAACAAAATTTAGGATTGCCTCAAGAGTATTGCAGAATAGAGTTTAAGCATCCTGAAGATTTCTGCTAGCAACACTAATACTCTCATCAGCAAATTGGATGAGGAGAAGGAGACCTTGGATATTGACCCTGACACTGAAGGCATAGGAGATGCTCAAGGACCTAGAACTAGAACCAGAGGCAAAAAGAAAGAAAAGAAACCTAACAAGGACCTGGATGATCTCAAAGCTGTTGGGGCCACCTATGACCAGTTGGTGAAAAAGGTGAAGGACCTTCTAAAGACTATAGCTGTGTAGTGCTTTCCTAGTTTCTTTGTTGTTTTTATCTTTTGCTGTCTTTTTGGTTTGCTGGCTTTTTTGCCAGTCATTTTGTAAGTGGTTTATCTGCTCTGAACTTTTAGATGTCTTATCTTAATCTCCTATGCTAAAGGTTTTGGGTCCTGAAAACATTATTTTCTTGATTAATTAGAACATTTATATGCTTTACTCTTAGAAGAGTAACCAAGAAAAATTCCCACATCAGATTTTGCATCAAAATTCTCAGTATAGTTATCTCTCTTAATAAAACATTGACTTCCAAATTTTTTTAAATAACTTACACAAGGATTTTTTCCATACCATAGCTCATAGGGTGTCTTATTTTTACCTCTTTTTACTAGTACCCGATTTAAAGTGTATACAACAGTACTGACCACTTCTCTCCAAAACATTTTGGATAATAACACTGTTCTTGCAGCTTCAACTATTATTTTGTTCATCCTTTCTGCTATGCCATTATATTGCGGTGTCCTCAGAGCAAACATCTGTCTCTTTATACCATGTTCATCACAATACTTAACAAATTCATCAGATGTGAATTCACCTCCTCAGTATGATCTTAAACACTTTAAGTTCTTATCGCTTTTCTTCTCAACCAGAGCTTTAAATGATTTAAATTTATTAAATGCTTCTGATTTCTCTCTCAAAAATGTTACCAACATCATTTTAGAATAGTCATCGATGAAGATCATAAAATACCTATCACCACAATAACTCTTTGTTCTCATAGGGCCACAAAGATCAGTATGTACCAAATCTAAAACATTCTAAAAAATACCATTCTTTCTCTTGAAATAAATAGAGGTCATCTTACCGATTTGACAATCTTTTCATATCACACTATCCGATTTGACAAGTTGGGGTAATCCTCTTAAAACACTTGACTTTCTTATCTTAACCAAATTATCAAAATTAACATGACAACATATTTTATGCCATAACCAACTATCTTCCATTCTTGCAACGAGACAATTATTAATATTACTATTCAAATGGAATAAGTTACCTCTAGTTTGCTTCCCGATAGCAATCAATTCACCATTACCTCCAAGAATTCTGTAGACTCCACTCTTAAATTCAAGTAAATTGTTGGAATTCAATAACACTGAGAGGGGGGGGAGGGGGGTGAATCAATGTTATACCAAAATTATCTATTTTAGCCTTATTAAAACATGCATACACCAACCGGTATACCGATACAAACAAAGTTGAAAGAAGTAAAGCAACAAATAAGACAATCATATAAATGAAAACCATAACACACAAAATTATACGTGGAAAACCTCAAAGAGGAAAAACCACAATGGGATTTGTGACCCACAATATAAATTCATTGGCCATATGAATAGCTATTACAAAATATAGGGGCTTGCACCTGTAGGAAGGCTTATAGCCTAGAGCACACTGCTCAATCACAAAAAGAGACTCACTGACTACATACAAATCTAGACTACAATCCAGAGAAGTGTTCAAATGCAAAACATAACTTCTCCTATGCCAGAAAATAGATTTGGTTAAGCTCTCTCTGTTTCGGTATGAAACCCTAAACCCTTTACTGAAATACCCCTTTACATAAATATCCTCACATACATGATCTCTCTGATATATTTCGCATCTCCTTCATTATTTCCTTCCAATTACATATTCACATCATATCACATCCACATATTCCATAATATCACATATCACAAAATGATCTAATCCAACTGACCTATATACCCTATACAATTTATCATGCCTTATGTTGGTTTACAAAGATATTTACAATATCAAAATACATTTGGCTAGATAACATAAATACACAAATATCAAAAACAATTCCCAATGCTGGATCCAAGAGATGTCAGCCTCCAATACCGATAGCCTCATTCTAAACCATGTCGGCCTGCATTGCCGGTAACCAAAGAAATCCTTCTATCCTACCAATGCTGGTGTCAGTGTAGTGTCTTTGAAGTGCCTATCGATACACAAGTGAACCAAAACATGAAGTTAGAATAAGATACCATGTTTCCATCATTGACAACATAGTGAAACCAACCAATTGAGTGTTAATTGCCAACAATATCCCCCTTTGGCATTGATGACAACACTCATGTGAAAAATGATCATGGTTTCATCTGTCGGTTTCATCCTGCCTACTCCCCCTGAGTTGAATATTCATCAATTCAAAATACTCCATACTCCCATAGATCTCCATATCTCCCCCTAATGTATACAAATCCCTCTTTTCTTTTTCACATTTATATCACTCCCCCTTTGACATCAATGCCATCAAAATTTCCAAAAAGAATGCCAATCCAAAAAATATCTTACCAAAGCTTAATATATTTGAAAATATCTAGGTACACCTTCTCCAAAAGCTCAAGGTAAGTATCCCAGCCAGATTTGAAAGTGTCGGAAATAGATGCAAGTCCATTTAGCATATGGGAAAAGTACTCTTTCTCTTTTAGCTCTTCCAGTGTGGGCTTTCCAACCAGATCTATACACTCCTTCTTATGTACACTGAGTCAATCCAACCAAGGACTCACCAAACTTCTCAGACTTCTGGCCCTTCTTATGATTTTGTATTTTTCCTTCTCAAGAGAAGAAACTTGAGCTTCCAAAACCAAAATTTGACCACCAATGGATGTAGTTAATGAATTTAATCCTTCAAAAGAATTAGCTATACTTGCAATTTTCTCTTGGAATTCCTTAATCTTCTTATCCAAATTAAATGTAAGAGCATCTATGTTACAACATACTCTGTATATATTTATACATTGCTTTAAAGAATTATCTATCAATTTCAATTTCTCATCAATTTCCTTTCTCTCAGAATCAATCATCTAATCAAATGTAGCTCTTTTAGCCCGAGCGAACCTCTCTAGTGCTTGCCGGTTTGAAAAATGCTACAAGGATTGAAAATCCTTTGAAATGTACTCTATAATTGTCTTAAGCTTTCTGGATGGGCTCTCTTCTCTGTCAAACTTACAATCTGGGACAAGTCTGTGTAAAACAATGATAGATTGATCAATAATCCCTTTATCCATAGATCCCTCCTTCATTGATTTATGTGCAACCATCATCATGAGTTTAGTAGAACTCATCTCGGTTATGTTTTTCTTTACAACCTGTGAGGTGTCAATTGACAATAATGATGGACCTACTACCGGTTCCCTTCCAGATTCCCCTTTCTTCTCCTCTGATGATTTATCCCTTATAGTTTCCTCACTTGCACCAGTGGCATCACCACTTGGTACACTCTCTGTAACTGTCGGTTCCTTTGTAAGAACTGTAACCTCATTGTGTAAATATGTATCTGGAGGACTATTGTCCTCAACATTAGTATCCTATACATTATCAACCTTTTCACTTTTTTGTATTTCCTGGTATCTCAACATTTGTCTATACATTTGTATCTACTCGGGGCTTAATTTCCACTATCTTAATGTTTTTCAAAATTGAGGGTGAAGTAGCCATAATACCCTTTCCTTTCCCTTCAACTAGGATTTATGTAGTGTCTATCTTTGATTTCGGTGAAGTAAGGAAACCTCGGTTGTCTTCAAAGAACTTAACCCATGCCTTGTGGGTCTCCTTTATTATCTCATTTACCCTTCCTAGCATAAGACTGCTTATTCTATGTTTGATGTTAAATATTTTTCTATCTGCCACCTCAAGTGTCCTATCCATTTCTTTTGGAGTAATAAAAATAGAAACAGATAACAAATCTTGAATTTTTATGTGCTTGTCCTCTTGCATTGCTGAGTCTCCTAGCATCTAACATATCATACAATTCTACCAGTATTTGGTCTTCAGTTTCTATCAAGGCTTTCTTATAGATATCCAAATATAACAATACTGCTTCCTCTACCTCTCTTTGTTCATCATTATCTAAATGATCATAGTAAAACTATACATTCTTTAACATTCCATCCTTAGTTTTTTCATCTACTAACTCTGCACAAGTTTTTGGTGGAATGATAGTTACATTACCAGATAGAATTACCGTATCAATGCCATTCTTTTTCTTCCTTTTTGCAGTACCGGATGGAGCTAAAGATGTTACTTTTGGTGCTTGCTTCTGTGCTAGTAACTTGAATGTAATTGTCCTAACTAGTTTCTTTTTCATCTCTACCTTGGTTTCCTCTATTTTTTTCCTTATAACCCTTTTGAAAGCCAGGGGTGTGTCATCCTTAGATGTAGACTCTACTGTAATAGACTCAATGAACACTTATGGTTCTTTCCTCTTCCTTCCTTTCTCTGGGACAACATCAATCAATGCTTTAATGTCTTGTGAGACCTTCTCTACAAACTTGCTTTCCTTTCCTTCCCACTTCTCTCTTTTCTTCCGGTTGAACTATGTTTAAACCTCTTGTGTCTTTTTCTTTGTAGTACCACATGGCTTCTCAGATTCATCAATAGGTGCATCAATCAAAATTTTTGCATAATTATCTAAAATCTTTCCATCAACTTCATAGCCCATTTCCTCTATCCAGATCTTCCAGGGCTTAACCGCTTCCGTAAGTGTTTCATCTTTCTTCACCATGAAGCATATGTCAGTTGAGTATTTCTCAACAATATTCTTAGGAACCCTTTCTCTAGATTTCATAGTCTTCTGGAATGCCTTAAAATATCCCCATACTTTATCATCTCTTTGACTAACAAATGTAGCAATTGACTGTTTCAGTTGCCTCCCTACCAGGATATCAAATTCCCATTACCTCTTCTCAAAACTGGGAGTCTCATTCATGAAAAATAGCATTAAATAGACAATTAAGTTTCCATACCGGAAAGTTCCTTTCTTTTCTCCTTTAATCTTCCCTAGGTTTATCAGTAATTCATCTAACATCCAACCACATAGATCCAATTTCTCATTTTCTCTCATCATCTTATAAGCCACGAAAATGTAGGAGCTAGAAATAGAATTTAGTCGGTTTGACTAAGATACCTTATTACCGATGACCATGCTACCAAATCTGATGTCTATGTCGGTAATAGTGCTTATTCTCATCGATCTCCTGTCTGATGTTGCATCAATGGTTTTATTTACATAATCATCATAAACCTTTTCATCTAGACGTTGCCCAACCTGTGGTAAACTGTTGAGTTCCCTGATGGCTTCCTTGATGATCTTGTATGGTCTATCCAACCATATAAACTCTTCATGTACTCTGATTAAAACATACCTAAGTATTTCATCTTCAAATTCTAGAATGTCTAGAATGTCGGTAAACCCTAAGTCTTCAATGTGCTTGTATTTAGATTTGATCTTTCTAGATTCTCCCATTAGCTCACTCATGTACATGCCCTTTATATCACATGTCCCAAATCCTCAATGTGACAGTGTATGTATGCCCTAACATCTTCGACATAAACAACTCCTAGAACATGGGAAAATGCTCCAACCGAGTCATCTAGGGTAGCCACATGTGGATACCATTTGAAAATTAGCTTGGGATGGTCCTTGACCTCTACAACAGTTGGGTTTGCAACAAAGATAGGAACAAATGATGATCCCGCTTCCATGATTAAAGATAAGTACCTATTAATCACTGTTGGTGAAACCCTAACAAACTCTTCCAGTCGCTAGTGAAATAACTCAAGAAGATATCTGATCACACTGAATCACCTTTAATCGCTCTGAATCACTCTTAATGCAAGGTGATAATAAATGAAGTAGATTCGACCTTTTATCCTCCAAGAAAACCCTAATCTTTCATTGACATCAATGACTTCCGGTGAAAGATACCGGATCTCAAACAAAACATATCCATGCTGGATAAGTATTTCTAATGTCTAGAACATCTTCCATAACCTCTTCCTGGGGCATATGCAACATCTTCATGAATTTTTTCCTACCCCTAAGGCAACTCCCATAGTTATCGGATGAGCTTCCCGTCGGTGCAGGAGCAACCTTTTTTGCTAGATAAGTAACCGGTGCATTTCTATTTGCAGATTGATCTTCAGTATTCCTGATTTCACTGTAGTGTCCACTGTCGGTTTTTCTTTGTTTACCTCTGTGCTGTCTACTGCCGGTGACCTAGGTTTTTCAGTTTCAGTAGTTGCTGGTGGCTCAGTAGATGCATCAATATGCATACCTGTGGTCTCTGCCTTTCCAGTGTCCAGGGGTTCATTTTATCCTTCAGTTTGTTGTTGTTCCCCAATTCCAATGTTTTCAATTCCAATATTTCTTGTTGGTGGCTCAGTTGCCACATCTCTCTTGTTAGTTGTTTCCTTATCCACCACAATATTGACTTCTTGTGTGTCAATATTCATTGTGTATAACACCTCGGAATCAAGATTCATATCCTCATGTGGTGTTTCCATACTCTCTGTTGTCGGTTGTGTGTCAGCAGTTTGTACCGGTGGAGTATCAGAAAGAGGTGGGGGTAAGTTATCAGTTATATTTAGGCTTGGAGGTCTACCTAATTTACCTTTCCCCTTATCCTTTTCTTTTTGGTAGACTCTGATAGTCTTTGGTCTTTTTAACTCTTCTTGTTTCTCTTTTTCAACAAAGAATATATCCCACTAATCTGCAGTCTCTTTTGTTATTTCATTTACTCTTCCTACCATTAGTGCAACATGTCGGTATGTGTTCTACATTGATTAGATAAGTGTCCAAATCTTCCACAAATATAACATCTTACATTCATTCTACAATTTTCTAATTATGACCAACTTTATTGCATTTAGAGCATTGACCGGTGGGTGCATTATTATTTTGATAGTTTCTAGATCTACACTGATTTTCTCTATGACCATACTTGTTACAATTAAATCATTTTCCATTGAATTTATAAGAATTAGGTTGTCTTACCAGTTTGTTGTGATCATGTTTGTTTGCAGTACCAGAGCTTTCACCAACTTCAAAGCCAAGGCCAAACTCTGCCTTAGTATTCGCACATAATATCCATCACATATACTACTTACAAATGTTCTCTAAGATCTCATACTTATTTATGAGCCTTATTACAATATGCCTTGTCGGCTTTCAAAAAGATATTACAATTAATTACATTTTGCAATAAATAAAATCATGTCAGCCAGGGTGCCCATAATCAATCTTTTTGGTGCCGGTGAGTGTATGCCAGTGTAGAGTCTGCCAGTGCTAGTGCCTGCCGGTATCATATGATTGTAAGGTTTCTATCAATGACAATACCTTCAATCACCTACAATTTCACATTGGAGTTTGCATTTGCCAACTCTTGCCAAATTTCATTAACCTTCTCTTTCCCTTTCTCATTTGATCCTCCATTACCAACTGATGGATTTCTACTTCTGCAAAATTTAGCAATATGTCAAACCTCATTACATGCATAACATGTAACATTGTTCTTTTGAATTGATTTGCTAAAACTGGTATAATTGCTTGACCTACATTGATTAGCCATATGTCCAAATTTTCCACATGCATATCATTTAACATTCATTCTACAATCTTCTGTCTTATGACCATACTTATTACATTTAGAAAATTGTTTGGGAGCAGACTTAGGGTTATGATTTGCTTTGTTTCTACATTGCCTAGCCATGTGACCAA